>NC_084940.1:19203082-20418395 GCF_958298935.1 Phragmites australis | reverse complement strand
TCCTAGCTTGGCCTCTGCAATTATACTTATGTCCTTGAGGTGTGCCTCATGTGTGTCAGCATGTCTTGTGAGTGCGTGGTGATGGTGGTGTATGCCTGTGTTTTCCTTCTAATGTCCTAGAAAGAAGAGTTATGCTGTTAGTTACTCAAAATGTCTGTTTAACTTATCTATAGTGATAGAAAAAATATAAATAAGGCAACATGCTTAGTTGTAATGATTGTACTCTTTTAGTGTGTTCCAGTAACTCCACAACCTATCAATATACAGAATGGCAGTTATAAGGAGCACGACCATATATCCAGAAATAGGTATCTACCTTGTGCACCAATAATGACCTAGCCTTATTGTTGAAATCTTTTTCCGTGTCATTTGTTAAATTGGTAGTAGACATTTCAGATATGCATATAGTGGAAGTATGCTGATGTTTGTTTGATATGAAGTCTTAATCGTGTATGTGAAAGTACAAGGTTTCAGGTATTAATCTTTGTAAACATTTGATGAACATGAGCACTTTGATCGATTAGTTTAAATTTTAGATGGAGTGATGTACAGAACATAATTGTTAGTAACGTTCTAGTGGAACTTATGATGCCTAGGCATAAAGTCAACCTAGTTGAGCTAATGTTTCGTAATGTTTGTTTTTCATCATAATCTATTCCTGTTTGCAGAAGAAATGGTTCTGCTGCTTTCAACCAAGCACTGCAGATTCCTGAAGGTCACAAGATATCAACTGGGTCGTGGAACACTACAGTCTTGTTACTTTTCTGAAAAGATTCCACGATATCCATGGAAACATGTTCTTATGATCCTTTCACAGTTTTGTGGATGGTCTGGGGAAACAAGTAATGTTAGTAGTCCTGTGTGTACATTGTTTACAGCTCATATCTGGGTAAACATCAGGGCTGTATATTTGATGCGTAAAATTGTTCTTGGTGAGTATGACGCAATCATGATGGTTTGTTCTGTTAAAAAAAAGGAGGGAAATTACAGGACAACGAAGGGAATAGTAGTGCCAAAAATTCTTTTCAAGTACTCTGAGCATGTACTGTCTTGCTGTTCGTTGACCTTTGCTGTTTCTCTGAGCAAGCGGGTTACAGAAATGGTCCTCTGATATTGCATAAGCATTCTTTGGATGGTATCTATGGATAAAACATTCTAGGTGTTTCTGATATGCAGAGGAAAACTTGCATGACACGGATTATCTTCGATGTGCTATCATTTGTTGTGCAATTACACGTTATTTGTTCTTGATCAATGTATAGCTGATCTGCAGATTTGGTAAACTGAATATTGATGTGTCTGCTAACTATTAGGTGCATCGTTGATCCATATCCTCTGGTTCTGGCGTTGCTGAATTGGGCCTTTTATTTTAAATAATGTCGAACTGACGCGTTGATACCAAATTTATCAATCGTTGATAAGACGATGTTATTAAGATACCTAATAAAGGAAGACGAATGCATGAATAGGGCTTATAAAGAAACTATATATAGTTAGGCCTTGTCATCCTCATTCCTAGCAGATGGTAAAAGATTAAGCTCGATCATAGTAACGTGGTTTAAAGGCCACAAGTAAGTTGATTTTAAGGATCCCATATGCTTGAGCTCCACTCCTGGCTGAAACTTGCAAAGATAAGCTAGGATTTCTTCTGAAATTTGTTTGAATTTAGCTTTTGAAACTTGAGTAAAACTTGTTGAAAAATGTAAAATTTCGAAACTTGAAAAAAATTCTACACCCGCATACCAGAAACTTGAAATCAAAAACCTTGTCGTATCATGGAGCCTGAAAGGTTAAAAACTCTTCGAATCTAACTAGTTGAAAATTTAACTCTTCTACATCCCCATATCATGGAGCATCGAACATGAAAATTAAACTTGTTGACATATAGAAATTTGAAACTTGAAACTTTCTGTATTTTTGGAAATTATTCCAAATGAGATAGTCGTGCTCTAGCCGGAGATCTCCTTTTTCCATTATAACCATACATGCATTCATGGTCGTCGTTCGATTCCAGGTCTCACCAATCTTTTCAAGTGAACTGCTTGTGTGGAGTTCTTTATTACAAAGAACGAAAACATGTATGGCATATCTAAGAGGGTACCTTTTTGTCATAAAAAATATCTAAGAGGGTTCCATAGTTATTATTATTTTAAATTGTGAAGTTGGTGAATCTCGATTGGTCTCAAAAGGAAAAGGTGGATCTAGTACAGTAAAAAAATATAAAATTAGTGATGTACAACAAAGGTCTTGAATATATGTGCACATAATCTACACTATAAATTATGTAAGATGCAGCGGTGCTAAGTCAGGAATGCATCCTACACAGGATATGACCTATATGATTCTTATTCCATAGAAGCACCGGAATTAAACCTATCATACATATAAAGCTATAGTTTTACAATTGGTGATCGGATCATCTTCTCTTTACTTAGATGTAATTCAGCAGTAACTAACAACAAGTAACTATTATTATGTAGAGATTCTCGTAAGTAGCATACACAGAAGTTATTGTTCAAGTGTTGGTGCTAGAGGCCTACTTCAAGTCCAATTACGATATCCTGTAATACATTTTTTTGGTAGGATGCGACTACACCCCACACAAACAGGATTTCACATCTTGGTCCACACACCATTTTGGCTAGCCGATGAACCCAGCAGCCAACGCTTTCCCTTTTTGGAAAAAAAAATACCGCTTCCCGCGAGCATGCGGGATACACTATCCAGCCCCACAACCAGCACATGGCCCCCACCTGTCCTCTTTCCCCAATCCCATTGACGCAAATTTCAGCACCGCAGAGACAAAAATAGGTCATCGTCTGCTAGGATTCTAATTCTAGGCAATTCACTGTTGTTGCCCTCTGCTTGCACAGCAATTGCATCATCAAACAAGGGCAAACAAAAAGACCCAACTCAGTTATGTACACAAACGCAAGGTCATAGAAGAATTGATATCAATATGCAGCAGATCTGACTTTTGTTCGCGAGCAAATCAGCGTTGCGAAAATCCACATATATATTGAACATGCTAGTATCGGCATACTATCAGTACAACTGAAAAGAAGAAAAGAAGCATATTAGAAGCCACGGTTCCTTTTGGTTGAAGCTGAGTTTCTCAATAAGTCCAATGACTGTTTGCCTTGCATTGATCTGGAATAAAAGGAAAGAAAGTGCAATTGGAAGTACTTCAGCTCTGACTTGCTCCTTAGAACCTTGCAAACCAGTTTTTGTGTTCTAGGAAAATTTGCTTTTCCTTTGTGAAGACCAGTAAAGGTAAGCATATTTGAACCGGTTCTGACTTGCTTTTACCTTGCAATCAGACAAAATTTGATGATAAAAGATTTACTATAAAGTTTTCTGCTTCTTTTGACCAAAAAACATGCATTTACTGACCCAAAATAAGTAAATTAAGCAGCCAAAAGATAATTCTCCGAAAGACCAAACCTCAATCTGTTAAGTTTCTGCATCCAACGAAAAAAGATCAAAAATATCAAGAAAAGAAGAAAAAATAGTAAAGAAGGCAGATATCTATCCCTCATCAAATTGCATGTTTAGGTTTGCATAGCAAGGGATTTGATGCTCGCTGCATAGAGGAAATTGCCTCCCAAAAGATCGGCCAGTTTTATCAGTCTTAACAGAAGAAATTTACATGACCAAAAAACTTCATAATACTGAGTTTGAGAACTAGGTTTGCATAGCAAGGGATTTGATGCTTGCTGAATAGAGGAAATTGCCTCCCAAAAGATGGGCGAGTTTTATCAGTCTCAATTGAAGAAATTGACATGACCAAGAAACAGCATAATACTGAGATTGAGAACTATTGTTGATTATATTTGCTTGCCGATATTATATTCATCCTCCCTTGTTCATCCAGATTTGCCGGCCCATTTTTTTAAAAGGAAATGTTGGGCGGAAATAAATTAGCCTAATGATAATGGTTAAAGATCACCATCCAGGTCCCTCCGGAGCCTTGATCTCCGAACCCTCTGTTAAAAGCTCGATTTCCGATGTCATCAGATCCTTTCACGGTACCCCTTCGTACCTACGAAGCCTTCCCATGGCTCCACCGGCACGACCTCCCGAAGCCTCCCAAAACATAACCTCCCAAACCCTCGGTCCTCCGAAGCTTCAGCCTCCCGAAGCCCCGGCCCTTCGGGCTCCCGCTTCCCAAACCCTCGCCTCTGGCTGATCAGGCCGCCTTCCCGAAGGCAGCGGGGTGAGTCAGCCGGTTTTAGGAAAGATCTACTGGAAGGGGAGCACCGGTCGTACTTTGCCTGCAAGGAAGTGACCGGCATTAAACACCTAGGCTAATGGACGTCACTCTGACACCCCGGCGTGATGAAGGCTATCCTGACACCTCTGACAGTGTGGCGTCGGGCCGCAATCAGCGACCGGCTCACCCCCTTCAGGGGGTAGGCACCACGATAATTAGCACGGTGGATATTTATCTCCCCAATAGGATAGAAGGTAGTTATCCGGGATAAGACCCGGTAATTTGGTCAGATCTCGAATATTTATACATTATGATAACTTGTACGCCAAGCTACATATGGCCCTATAAATAGGAGACCATGGTCCTTTGGAGAAAGGGACGGACACAGCAAAAAAAATATATACAAAGGTGAAAGCATACCAAGTCACGCTATGATACTCCTTCCAGAGTGATACATTTTTCTATCATCAATATATTCGTGGTGTTCCTTACTCTCAAATTTCGTCTCCAAGCTTGAGTCTCCTCCTTGGAAGAAACTCTCGCCGTACTTGCTGAAGCAAGACGAACTCTTGCTCCAACAGTGTGCCGTCCGTGGGGACTCGAACATAGAAGTGCTAAGAGAGGTAGGAATCCACCAGGAAAACCACTAAAGGATTAGCTAAAACCGCCATACCCACAATTGCAAGCATGCAACCATATGCATGGCTGCCTCATCCATACACACCGTATGCATGCTCCAACCCTGCTGCCATATGGGACGACATTCCTCCGACCTTGGCCAACTCAGAACCCTGAGTCTGTACAAGAGCTCCAAACGGCGCGAGGCCTTCCAGCCTCTGCACGACGAAGACCTCACCGCCTCAGGAGAGGATGCGGCTGAAGCCACAGTCAAGCAGGCCGCCTTACAATGGTTTTGGGCGGTCCAACCCAGGAGTGCTCCCACCTAGACTTGGTCCCCAGGTATCCCCTTCTACCACACCTAGGATGCCTCGAGCGAGCCAACATCTTCGGAAAGTTTGTCCACCCAGCACCCTCCTTGGGCCCCTCAGGCGAAAGAGGGTTCCAAGGAGACGGAGGGCTCCGGGGTGCGCAGACCCCGCCAGCACCTCCAACATCGCCCTCGCAATGCCAACTGTGCACAGGGAACCCCTAGCCCACCTCGTCCGGGGAGGCATGGTCAGAACCACTTGGCCCCAAAGGCCGGTGCACCGGGCAGCCTCGATGGTCTCCCAAGGGGGAAGTGAACCCGGGGGAAACCATAGGCTCCGGGACACACTGCTTTCAGCAACGATCCCAACGATAACTCCAAGCTCCAGCCCCCCAAAGGCACACGGGTGTGTCCTGCACGGACCAGGGCGTGGCCACAACACCAACGACTGCCGCACCCTCATGACCTTCCAAGAGGAATACCTCGGAAGGCAAGCAGAATACATGACGGCAGAAAGAGCGAGCGCAGGACGACGCAGGGTCCAGAGGCTTGGGGCCAACTCCCGGACAAATCACCGGCCCCTCAACCCTGCACCGACGCTACCAACCTTACCGACGGTACCACAACTAGCAACAAGAACTGAGTCACGGACACGTCGTCGCCAGGCTCCGAACGGAGTACCTCGGGAGCCAGGCAACGACTTAGGGCCGAGGGGGTCGCGGACCACCTCTCCTGACTAACCTTCGACTACGCCTCCAACACGCCGTCGCCAGGCCCTGGATGGATTACCTCCGGGGCTGGGCAACGGCTAAAGGTTGAGGGGGGAAAGCACCGCCTCTCCCAGCCTAATCACAGCCTTCGACGCCACCAGACCTCGCAATAGAAGCCTTATTCCTACAAAAGTACGCCCGCTATTAACTACCAAGTAGCTTACCTAGTAATCCGTCCTTCATACGGCCAGGTTAGAGTCTGTTGGAGGCCTCCAACCTTACTGCTAGAAATCTTTTTTCAATAGATATCCACTAGGTAGAAGTAGTAAAGCTTAAGTTACATTCTCACTTAGCATGAACAGTTATATAACCTAGCTATGTTTTATTCTACAACTAGCTTCTTATTGCCAACATTAGATTGCAAAACTTAGCTAGTATAACCATGCAAAATCCCTACACTCATGCAGACGTATCGTGCCTAGGTCGCCTAGGGGGCGGGTCTGCCCAGGTTTCCTGGAAGGCATTGTGCGGCCTCGGAAGTGTAGTTGTCACGTATCAAGGGATTTTCTTGATAGACCGTGTTGCGGCGCCACCCGTAGGACATCTTCGGGTGGCGTGACAAGCCCATGTACCGCAGACGTAGCATGCCTAGGTCAACTGGAAGGCAAGACTGCCTAGATTTCCTAGAAGGCATTGCGTAGTCCCAGTAGATAGTGAGGCCCACACACCGCAAGCACCACTTATGCCTAGGTCACCTACAAGGCATATTATGCCCAGGGTGCCCTGGAAGGCATTTGCATAGCCTCGGGTGTTGATGCCATGCCCCGGGGGATGTCCCTAGTGGCGGAGTTGCAGTGCTCCAATGAATGATGTTGCAAGGAATCCTCGTTACACGACATGCCTACACACCGCGGCGTAGCATGCCTAGGTCACCTGGAAGACAAGACTACCTAGGTTTCCTGGAAGGTATTGTGTAGCCTCGATAGTGTGTAGATGCCGGTTATCAAGGGACTTCCTTGGTAATGTAGTTGCGGCGCCTCGAGGGATTGCTTCGGAGGCGTGACAAGACCACGCATCAGTAAGCATCGCTTGCCTAAATCCAAGGTCACCTGAAAAGGTTTCCCAGAGGGTAGGCTTTGCCCTGGTAGGAAGTGGAGCCCACACACTGCGGGCATAGAACGCCTAAGTCACCTGGAAGGCAAAACTGCCTAGGTTTCTTGGAAGGTATTGTGTAGCCTCAATAGTGTGTGGATGCCGCATATCAGGGGACTGCCCTGATGTGAGGATGCGGTGCTCTGAGGAATGCTGTCGTAAGGAATCCTCTCTGCACGACATGCTTATATACTGTGGGCGCCGCTTATGCCTAGGTCACCTGCAAGGCAGATTATGCCCAGGGTGCCCTGGAAGGCATTGCATAGCTTCGATCATATAAATGCCACGCGCCAAGGCACATCCTTGGTGGACAGTGTTGTGGTGCACCCCGGGTGTTTCCTTGGGAGCACAACAAGCCTACACACCGCGAGCATAGCATGTTTAGGTCACCTGGAAGGCAAGACTGCCTAGGTTTCCTCGAAGGTATTGCGTAGCTCTGATAGTGTCTAGGACATTCGGCATTAATACATGCCAAGGAGTTTCACAAAAACTTCCAGCAAAAACGGAGAGTCTCACAAAAACCTCCAGCAAAAACGGAGCGTCTTACAAAAATCTCCGGCAAAAACGGAGAGTCTTACAAAAACCTCTAATAAAAACGGAGAACCTTACAAAACCCTCCGGTAAAAACAGAGAGCTTTACCAAACCTTCGGTAAAAATTGAGAGCTTTACCAAACCTCTGGTAAAAACGGAGAGCTTTACCAAACCTCTGTTAAAAACAGAGAGCCTTACCAAACCTCCGGTAAAAATGGAGAGTCTTACGAAACCTCCGATAAAAACGGAGAGTATTACCAAACCTCCGGTAAAAACGCAGAGCTTTACCAAACCGCCGGCAAAAACGGAGAGCTTTATTAAACCTCCGCACAATGAAGAGCCTTACAAAACCTCCGCACAACGGAGAGACTTCTCAAAATCTCCGCACAACGGAGAGTCTTCTCAAAACCTCCGCGATGGAGATGTTTATTCGAAAACTCCACCGGGCGAAAAGGTTCTGAAAGGACCTAACGGAAAAGATACCCCGGCATCTTGAAGGCTAATGCCTCCATGCCGAAGGGGTACAAAACCCGCTGGCCTCCAAAGGGCACCGCACACAGATCAAAGAGGTATAAAGATCCCCCTCCCTAAAGAGGAAGGTATGTCCACATGACTCAAATACGTATGGTAAACAGTAAAATCATTACCCTACCATCTCCTTTAAAATCACATTTCATATGTCATTTTATGAGTGTCATGCTAACATTTAATAAAAGCCCACGCTTCGTGGCACGGAAAACATAGTAGAACCCTCGACTGTCCATTTCAGAGACCCCATTTCATGGCAGCGGCTAAGGGCTGAGGGGGTTGTGGACCACCTCTCCCGCCTGGCTTTCGGCTTCGCCTCCGACGTGCCGCCGCCAAGCTCTAGACAGAATACCTCCGAAGCTGGGTAGCGGCTAAGGACCGAGGGGGTCGTGGACCACCTCTCCCGCCTGGCCTTCAGCTTTGCCTCTGACGTGCCGTCGCTAGGCTCTAGACAGAATATCTCTGGAGCCGGGTAGCGGCTAAGGGCCGAGAGGGTCCTGGACCACCTCTCCCCCTGTAACACCCAAAATTCAAATTTTTGCAATAATTTAAAATTTTGCTAGAAATTTAAATCAAGTGTTGCAACTTAGTTCAATAGGAAATTAATTTCTAAATTTAACCTGGCCTAAGAGAATTGTTTGGTTGCATTCATGCCGTTATAGATGCAATATGGTTTTATTGGGTGGAAAAAGTTTGCAAAATTTCGCTAGGATTCGCCGCTTTAAAACCTCTTTTGAAATTTGATGAAAATTCTAATGGAAAAAGTTTTGGAAATTAAGAAAATGCTCTCAGGCCGAAATCTCTTTCTCCCTCGGCCCAAACCCCCTCCTCCTCCCTTCCTCCCCTCTCGCGTGGGCCGAAATCCTCCTCAGCCCCGGCCCAAGCAAGCCGCCGAGCCAACCACTCCAGCCGGCCCGTCACCCCGCTGTCGCTATCACGTGGGACCCACCGAGCTGCGAGCCGAGCCGCCGCCTGATCAGCTCGCCTTCTTCCACCTCTCGCCGCCCGACGCCCAAGCCCTCTTATGCCGCCGTCGTTTCAAATCGAAGCCGCCCCGCGCATTGAATCGCGAAATCAATCGCATGGCCGTGATCCTCCCCCTCCCCTCTCTTGATTCCGACCATTTCCCCTTTGTTTCCCCTTCCCCTTGCATGGAAACCGAAGTTGGATTAAAATTGGGGTCACCGGCCAATCTTCTCGAATCCGGCCGCCTCCCTTCCCCTCTCGGCTATTTAAGCCCTCCTTCGGCATTGTTGCTTCATTCCCCACCCGAACCGTCTTGATTTGCGCTCGGGTTTAAGCCCTCCGCCGAGACCACCATTGTTGACGGTAAGAAGCACGGCCGCCGCCCATTTCTTCCATGGCCGAGCCTCAATTGACCTTGTTCTTCGCTCAAACGGTTCCGTAGGGTCTCAGTCTTCGTCCCTCGGTGCTTTTTGGAGTGTCTCTCGCGGCCGGACGCCACTTCCGCCGAAGACCGAAGCACCGCTGGCCTCCCTCACTGTCGCCAGCCGTCTCCGGTACTCCTCTGCCACCGTCGAACCCGTGGTGAGATTCCCTTTCTCCCCCTTTCTCTTTTTCGCCGCTCACCGTTGAGTACCGTGGCCAGATGAGCCGTTTGGCGCATCGCCGGCGAGCTCGCTACCGCCCCTGCCGCTGCCGGCAGTCGCCTCCTCCGTTGGAAGCTGTCGGCACCACTCTTTTAAATCCTAACTGTCGGATCTCCAACCAACGGCCTGGATTAGATCAGCCGGTAGCATACCCCTTCGGTCCACCATGGACCGGTGGACTGGTGTGTCCTCCGTGGTCCACAAGCCCCATGAACCTTTTCCACGCCTATTCCTTTAAGAAATAAATGGTGATTTTCACGCTCAAACGATCGTAGCGTCGTGTAGAATCTGTTTATAGGGTTTTTATCTAGTTTTAGGAATGTTTGGTGTACTGTTCTTATGTTAGATTGTGTGCTCGTGTAGACGATTCAGTCCAGGAGTTCGGCAACTTTCAGGAGGAAGATTTTGAGGGACCTGTGCAATACTTCGACGAAGGCAAGTGTCTTGATCATGTTGCAAACCCAGTTTTTACATAAAGCTAGTCTTTGTCAAATACGCATGCTGTTTTACAAAAATGGGTAGTATAGCAAATACTAGTGTTAGATGTAGATGTTTTATCCTTACAAGATCATCATGTTTATGCTTAGCCATGCTTTAGATGAACATGTAGCGTATAGGATCATGAGTTATGAACTAAAAGTTGATATAGGAAGAATATCATGGAAACTGATGTTGTTAAGGGAGTTAACAACAAAGATAATTGGGGTTTGGGGCAAGAAAGGGCTACTTTTCCCAGCATGGTTGGTTGTTTGGTAGTATACCCTTATGAGGTTATTGGAGGTCTTGTCCAGACCATTTTAAGGACTGGTTCGTGGAGCGAACATCCATGGCAAACAGAGCAACCACGAGACCAATATGGTACGGCTTGGCCTAGTAACTAGATGTTCTCCCAGTGTTGTATGAGCCAATCGAACGTGTAGATAAGGAAGGGTTACTTCCCGATTCTACCCGGCACAAGAGGGGGCTTCTGGGGTAGAGGGTTACTCCACTTATGTACAGCGGTGAAACCTCAGTGGGCAAGTGCATACTGGGAGACTCTTTGGAAAAGCCTCGTAGTGATCTCTTGGCGCACACCCCGGAAGTGTGTAAGGTACCATCAGGTGCCGGCAACAGAGAAGATCACGACTCGTGGGTAAAGTGTGCAAACTCTGCAGAGTGTCAAACTGAATATTCAGCCGTGCTCACGGTTATGAGCAGCATGGACCCTCACATGATTAGTCGGGTGGTTGTTTTTCTTGGATTGGGAATTGGTTTGAATTCTCGGAGGTTAAAGAAAATCTTTGGTACATCTTTTCCCGTTTAAAGTAAAATTTGTTTTCCATAGTTCAGGGCTAAAATCGGCTTTTATACAAATGAAACCCTAGAGAATAGGAAGCCTTGATTCAAGCCACCATATCAAATTAAATTTTCCCCCACTTGTTGAGTATTGGAAATACTCACGCTTGCTGTTTCAGAAGGTGAAACTTTTGAAGAATTTCCTGAGGATGACTTCCCTGAAGATGATGCTGAGTTCTAGGCTTGTGGAACTCCCGGTTGGCTACCTGTTGGCTTGGAGCTGCGCCGTTCTTTTTCCGTTGTGGTGTTCTTTTCTTTAGACCCGTGTGTGGTCATTTTGTAATATTTAGCGTTGTAATAAGAAGCACTGTGTCTGTTACACTAATGAAGTCGCTATATGTATGAATAACTGATCCTGGCATACATATAGTTTACATCTGGTTTTGGTCTTAAAACCGGGTGTGACACCCGCCTAGACTTCAGCTTCGCCTCTAACACACCGCCGCCAGTATTCGGACGGAATACCTCTAGAGCCGGGCAGCGGCTAAGGGCCGAGGGGGTCATGGACCACCTCTCCCGCCTGGCCTTCGGTTTTGCCTCCGACGCGCCGTCGCCAGGCTCCAGACGGAATAGCTCCAGAGTCGGGCAGCGGCTAAGGGCCGAGGGGGTCATGGAACACCTCTCCAGCCTAGCCTTCAGCTTCGCCTCCGATGCGTCGCCGCCAGGCTCCGGAAGGAATACCTCCAGAGCCGAGTAGCGGCTAAGGGCCGAGAGGGTCGTGGACCACCTCTCCTGCCTAGCCTTCAGCTTTGCCTCCAACGCACCGCCGCCAGGCTCCGGACCGAATACCTCCAGAGCCAGGTAGCGGCTAAGGGCCGAGGAGGTCGTGGACCACCTCTCCCGCCTAGCCTTCGGCTTCGCCTCCGATGCGCCGTCACCAAGCTCTGGACGAAATACCTTTAGAGCCGGGAAACGGCTAAGGGCTGAGGGGGTCATGGACCACCTCTCCCGGCTAGCCTTCGGCTTCGCCTCCGACGCGCCGCCGCCATGCTCCAAACGAAATACCTCCGGAGCCGGGCAGCGGCTCAGGGCTGAGGGGGTCGTGGACCACCTCTCCCGCCAAACCTTCAGCTTCGCCTCTGACACGCTGCCACTAGGCTCCGGATGGAATACCTCCAGAGCCGGGACAGCGGCTAAGGGCCGAGGGGTCGTGGACCAGCTCTCTCGCCTAGCCTTCAGCTTTGCCTCCAACGCGCTGTCGCCAGGCTCCGGACGGAATACCTCCAGAGCCGGGCAACGGCTAAGGGCCGAGTGGGTCATGGACCACCTCTCCTGCCTAGCCTTCGGCTTCACCTCCGACACACCACCGCCAGGCTCCGGACGGAATACCTCCGAAGCCGGGCAGCAGCTAAGGGACGAGGAGGTCGTGCACCACCTCTCCCGCCTAGCCTTCGGCTTCGCCTCCGACACGCCACTGCCAGGCTCCGGACGGAATACCTCCAGAGCCGGGCAGCGGCTAAGGGCCAAGGGGGTCGTGGACCACCTCTCCCGCCTAGGCTTCGGCTTCGCCTCTGACGCGCTGTAGCCAGGCTCCGGATGGAATACCTCTGGAGCCGTACAGCGACTAAGGGCTGAGAGGGTCGTGGACCACCTCTCCCGCCTAGCCTTCGGCTTCGCCGAATCCCTCCGAGCCGGGCAGTGGCTAAGGGCTGGGGAGGGTCACATACCACCCCTCTTGCCTAGCCTTCGGCTGCGCCTCTGACACATCATCGCCTTTTACCCGGACAGCCGCTAAGGAACCCGAAGGGTCAAGGACCACCTCCGGAGCTTGTCTCCAAAGGTTCCAGAGGGACTTCGCTGAGTCACAAATCTGGAACAAATTAGGAAGGAGGCCCAACCAATCCCAGGCCCGTGGAGTATGCAGTAACCAGGGACGATGAGGTCGCCACCGCCCAGTTTCTCCTTAGTTACCCTACATATCCATCACCACCAGATTCTTGAGGCCACCTCTACCCTAGAAGAAACGAAATCAGCAATGATCTATACAAAGGCTCGGCGCCCCGGTCGTCAGAAAAACTAGACATCACCTTCGAAAGGGACGAAGAAGTACGGTTTGGAGGCACGAAAGCACGCACGCATTCCGATACGGAAGGAGACACAACCGTTCCCGAAGGTCCATGTTATATTATTAAACAACCAGTACATCCAGGGGATACAAACTAAAACAACTGTACAGAAATTACCACGAAGAAGATAGATCCCTACAAAGCCAGACAAGGTGAGAAAGAGTACAAAGTGACTAAGTTTAGCCGTGACATGCATATATCACGGTGTCACCAAGTATGCCATCCCGGTGACCGCCTTCACCTCCTACAGGTCCCGGCAGTGGCCATGCATGGGACGGCGTATGCGCCTCCTCTACGGCCTGCCGCTGCGGAAGCCGATACAGTAGCCGGCTCCCGAGCTGTCGGAGGACACTGAGGAGTCCTAGGAGGTCATCGACGGGGCCTTCTCCATCGCCTTCCCGGCCTCCTCCTGCTTCGCCACTGGGCCCACAAACGCCGGCTCACTCTCCCTTCGCAGGAGATCCCAGTCGATCTCCTCATCGTCATCGTAGATATCGATGATCTCGACGGGCATGCCCTCCTCGGCCAAAGGTTAGGCCGGAGCGGTGGGCAACCGCCTCCCCTACAGAGATGGAAGCGGTGTCGCCATCGGTGGTTGTGCCAACGACCAAAACGGTCCGACTCCCGTAGGAGCCGTCGAGATCATCGATGTCTCCGAGGAGGATAAGGAGGAAGACGGTGCCATACTCAAGTCAAGGTTAACTGCTTACTCGTGGGGCTGTGGAAACTCCAACCGGGTAACCCCGGCTTTATACTCGAGCCACGTAGCCACGTAGGTCCGGAAGATGAAGTAGGACGAACATCGCCATGACCTCCCATTAAACATCTCGGGGGGGGGGGGGGGGGGCGTGGCGTGGCCATATCCGATTTCCCTCCAACACGTGGCAGCGCTCCATGACGAATGCCTCGTTTTCTCACGCGGACGTCCCGTCACATTAATAACCCAAACCCCTTTCAACGCATGACAAGGTCGCAGGCACAAGACCCTAAATGATCCCCCGCATTATCCAGTCAGAACGTGGTAGTGGCACGTCTTGTCCCGCCAGGCGAACACGTGGCATTCTCCAAACCCACACGAAACATCTACTCTAGTGACTTCAAAGGACAGAGAATTACCATCAGGCATCCTTGATACTATACCAGGCTAGGGTTGATTCTTCCTCTACATCCTCTCTCCCCTCCGAAACATCAGGGCCGGAGAACAAGGGGGTACTGTTGGGGGAAAAATAAATCAGCCTAAGGATAATGGTTAAAGATCACCATCCAGGTCCCTCCGGAGCCTTTATCTCTGAACCCTCTGTTACAAGCTCGATCTCCGATGTCATCAGATCCTTTCACGATACCCCCTCATACCTACGAAGCCTTCCCTTGGCTCCGCCGGCTCGGCCTCCCGAAGCCTCCCAAAACACGACCTCCCGAAGCCTCGGTCCTCCAAAGCTCCGACCTCCCGAACCCCGGCCCTCCAGGATCCCGCTTCCCAAAGCCTTCACCTCTCGGTTTTATGCCTCCCGAGGCTCCCACCTTGAGCTGATCAGGTCGTCTTCCCAAAGGCAGCGGGGTGAGTCTGCCGGCCTTAGGAAAGATTTGCCAGAAGGGGAGTACCGGTCGTGCTTTGCCTGCAAGGAAGTGACCGGCATTAAAGGCCTAGGCTAATGGACGCCACTCTGACACCACGGCGTGATGAAGGCTATCCTGACACCCCTGACAGTGCGGCGCCGAGCCGCAATCGGCGACCGGCTCGCCCCCTTCAGCGTGTAGGCACCACGATAATTACCACAGTGGATATTTATCTCCCTGATAGGATAGAAGGTAGTTATCCGGGATAAGGTCCGGTACTTTGGTCAGATCCCGGATATTTGTACATTATGATAACTTATACGCCAAGCTACGCATGGCCCTATAAATAGGAGGCCATGGTCCTCTAGAGAAAGGGACGGACACAGAAAAAAAGATACAAAGGTGAAAACACACCAAGTCACGCTGTGATACTCCTTTTAGAGTAATACATTTTTCTATCATTAATATATTCGTAGTGTTCCTTCCTCTCAAACTTCATCTTCAAGCTTGAGTCTCCTTTTTAGAAGAAACTCTCGCCGTACTTGCTGGGACAAGTTGAACTCTTGCTCCAATAGAAAATAAATTAACTAGCAGTGATTGTTTCAAAAATAGCAAAACCTGATATAAAAATTGAAAAACAATTATATTAGAAAAACTAATTGAATAAACTACAACGCACCATCTTAGATTAATTATATCCATAATAATAATAATTTGGGATTGGTTCGTGTGCAAATTATTGTTAAACCGGAAGTAATAAGAAGCCACCATGGACTTAAAAGGAAAATTAAGATATGTAGGAATTCAAAAGAACAACTTTTTTTTAATCTACAAGCAAATTTCTAAGGAACAGAGAGAGAAAATTTGCATTAATTTACAATCAAATCCATATGAACTCAAAGAAAAACTGTCTTAATTCATAAGCAAAAACTATAGGATTTCAGATGGCAAATTTATTTCAGTTTACAAGCGATATCACATGAACTCCGAGAGCAAGTTTGTTTCAACTAAATTTGGTTTGCGGGCCAATCTGTAGTAATTTGTTTATGAATCTGTATGGATTTGTTCTATCTGAGTTTGTACAAATTCGCTTGTCAATTAAAACGAATTTTCTCTTGCACAACAAATTTGCTAGCAGACACATCAATATTCAGTTTACCAAATCTGCAGATCAGCTACACATTGATCAAGAACAAATAACGTGTACTTGCACAACAAATGATAGCATATCGAAGATAATCCGTGTCATGCAAGTTTTCCTCTGCATATCAGAAACACCTAGAATGTTTTATCCATAGATACCATCCAAAGAATGCTTATGCAATATCAGAGGACCATTTCTGTAACCCGCTTGCTCGGAGAAACAGCAAAGGTCAACGAACACCAAGAAAGTACATGCACAGCGTACTCGAAAAGAATTTTTGGCACTACTATTCCCTTCGTTGTCCTGTAATTTCCCTCCTTTTTTAAACCATCATGATTGAGTCGTACTAACCAAGACCAATTTTATGCATCAAATATACAGCACTGATGTTTACCCAGATATGAGCAGTAAACAATGTACACACAGGACTACTAACATTACTTGTTTTCCCAGACCATCCACAAAACTGTGGAAGGATCAAAAGAACATGTTTCCATGGATATCGTGGAATCTTTTCAGAAAAGTAACAAGGACTGTAGTGTTCCACGACCCAGTTGATATCTTGTGACCTTCAGGAATCTGCAGCGCTTGGTTTAAAGCAGCAGAACCATTTCTTCTGCAAACAGGAATAGATTATGATGAAAATCAAACATCACGAAACATTAGCTCAACTAGGTTGACTTTATGCCTAGGCATCATAAGTTCCACTAGAACGTTACTAACAACTATGTTCTGTACACCACTCCGTCAAAAATTTAAACTAATTGATCAAAGTGCTCATGTTCGTCAAATGTTTACACAGATTAATTCCTGAAACCTTGTACTTTCACATACATGATTAAGACTTCATATCAAACAAACATCGGCATACTTCCACTATATGCATATCTGAAATGTCTAGTACCACTTCAAATGACACAGAAAAAGATTTCAACAATAAGGCTAGGTCATTATTGGTACACAAGGTAGATACCTATTTTGGATATACGGTCGTGCTCTTTATAACTACCATTCTGTATATTGATAGGTTGTGGAGTTACTGGAACACACTAAAAGAGTACAATCATTACAACTAAGCATGTTGCCTTATTTATAATTTTTCTAACACTATAGATAAGTTAAACAGACATTTTGAGTAACTAACAGCATAACTCTTCTTTTTAGGATATTAGAAGGAAGACATAGGCATACACCACCATCACCGTGCACACACAAGACATGCTGACACATGCGAGGCACACCTCCAAGGACACAAGTACAATTGCAGAGGCCAAGCTAGTACACATATAAGCAGCGGCCCAGGCTTGTGGCCTCATGTCGCCCATTGAGGCGCATTGGCATGTGTATAAAGGTAGGCACTAAGATTCGGACCTGATGGTGGAGTAGAACTCCCACATTCTACCACCCCGCAAAGAGATGGTGCCCTGCTAACAGTTTAACTCAACCATGCTGCGTAAACCATTAACATAAAAGTGACTTGGGTCCTAAAATGATAGATAACATAAGCCTGGCATGCTCAAATAACCACACATAATTGTGTACGAACAGACAGAACGATTGGTTACAACCATCATTACACAAACAACTAAAATTTGTTCAAAAAAACTACAGATGCAAAATATCTATATGGTTGATCACACATGGCCAAACATGAATTGAAATGTATTTTCTCTCGCAAAAAAAAATTGGTCATAATAATTGGATTGTATGATGGTGACCGGTACATAAGTGCAACCATGCCATCTTAGATGGAATGCCAAGTTGTGCTATGCCAACAAAAACTACCATAAGAATTGTTGAAGAGTCGCAAAGCTCAGGAAAAAGTAATCATGAAGTGGAAAAGGTAGGGTTCTTACAGAATTGTATGCTTTTGTTGCATAGACGCCTTGCCCAGATGGTTGCTGTTCACCTTTCACAGGCACATCTTGTCCCTGCGAATTGCTCCCGGTCTTCTTCTCATCTCTAGCTTTGTTAAAGATTACTGTAAATCCCTCAGCTGAGGCAGGGTCATTGACGTCCCACTCCCCAAACTTTGGCAGTGGGCTTCCTTTTTCCTATTTGAGTTTGGAGAATCTCTTATCATATGTCAATATATCATCAGTGCTGAATGCAGGTTGATTCAGACAAGTTGATGATGTCAATACATTTTGCTGACTAAAATAACCAGCGAACACAAATTCAGGGAAAGACAACATAACGTAAGAAAGGTGATTGACCGTCACCTCTCTTGCCAGTATGTTACATACTACAAATGACAGATTAGTGCCCACAATTTAATCAAGGAAAATGACAGCAAGAAGATATAAGCTTTGTTTCCACAATGAGAGTTAATCAAAAATAGAAATGAACCAACATGACATATACTCTACCGACAACTCACGGAACCTAATTATGGTTGCTAGGATCATTAAAGAGGCAAGAATCTAACTTAAGGCATTGCTGGTAGTAGTGTCGAATATTTAACTATTGGGTATATGCGTATAAGGAGTACACCGTATATAGATAGGGTATACCATACATGTGCTTAACAACTCCGGATATTGAGGATCCAAACCTATGGTACCGATATACTTGAAGGTCTCGAAGACACATACCATGAAGGTCTTGATCAGGTTACCCGATCAAGTAGAATTAGTATCCAGATCAGATTCATCTGATTTGTCTTAGCCGACAAGACAAATGACTCTCTATCGACTTCGTTTAAATCCGAAATGGTACATCGACCCCTATATAAGACGGGGACCTAGACCCCCGGAGGAAGAAAAGAGGACCACAGAGCATCGCCGAGACCATAGCAACTAGAGATATTCGGCGACTTCAACTCTAGATTAGCCTAGATCCAATCTCCTCCACAAGTACTCTTTTTGCACTTGGTTTACGATTAGTTGTGAGTCCTTTTCACAAGTAGTCGTCTGATTCCAAGTGACACAGTTATGTATAGCTCGTTTACCAGTCCTTCGTATGCTGCAACATTGTTGGATGCGTTAAATTCTAATTAAATGACGTACCTGAGTTCGTCACCTGTTGAAGATTGGAGTACAATGCCAACCCCTGATCCTTGGAGCGTGAGCAATCCATCAAAGAAAAGTGTCCAGTGGTCCTCGACCACATTTGGTTTTGTTTCTTCAATGTTTGTCCACTTAGCGATGAATTCTGCTAGTACTCCTGACTTAACGTTTGTACGCGGTGCATAGTCCACGTCGAAGTCGAACTCGTTGAGTTCGACTGTCCATTACGTGATTCGTCTAGTAGCCTCCCTATTACGTATAATATCCTTCAATGGATACGTCATCACGATGGTGACCTTGTGCGCTTGAAAATAATGTCGTAGCTTCCGGAAAGTCATCAAGACTGTGTACAACAACTTCTGCACTTGAAGGTATCGTAGCTTGGCATCGTATAAGTCTTTGCTCACGTAGTAAATAGGTTTCTGGATCTTGACCTTTTCTATCGAGACATTCCCGTTCGTCCACCGAAACCGTGCTTACAACTTGTGGAGTAGCTGCAATGTACAAAAAGAACTCTTAATTGTTGTTAGGAGGGGTTAGAATTAGCGAAGATGATAAGTATCTTTTCAAATCTTGAAAAGCTTTCTCCGCCTCTTCCGCCCACTCAAAACAGCCGTGTTTCTTCAGCATTGAAAAAAGACATCCTTTGCTCGCCCATCTTAGAGATGAATTGACTAAGAGCTACTATACATCCTGTTAACTTTTGAACATCCTTTAGCGTTCGAGGTGATCGCATTTTGTCGAGAGCCTCGATTTTGTGCAGATTAGCCTCAATGCCTCGATTGGACACTAGGAAACCTAGAAGCTTACCGGACGGAACATTGAACATGCACTTCTCAGGGCTAAGCATCATACGATATTTCCTAAGGTTATTGAATGTTTCCTTGAGGTCGTCAATCAATACATCTTTGGTTCTAGACTTAACCACAATATCATCGACGTAGACTTTGACATTGCGCCCAATTTAGGACTGTAAATAATTTTGAATACACCATTGATAAGTAGCACCAGCACTATTCAAACCAAAAGACATCTTTACATAGTACAATACACCAAAAGGAGTAATAAAAACAATTTTTTCCTCATCCTCTCTACCCATGCTAATTTAGTGATACCCCGAATAGGTATCTAGAAAACACAACAATGCACAACCCATCGTAGAGTTGATGATCTGGTCGATACAAGAAAGAGGAAAAGGATCTTTGAGGCAAACTTTGTTAAAGTAGGTAAAATCGACACACGTCCTTCACTTTCTTCACAATGATAGGATTCACAAGCCATGTGGGATGACGAACCTCTCAAACGAAGCCTGCCTTTAGAAGTTTGCCGACCTCCTCTTGGATGACTTGTTTTCTGTCCTCCGTGAATCTTCGATACTTCTGCATCACAGGTTTGGCGTCGGGTTCCACAGCTAGTCGATGCTCCACAATCAATTATGTCATGTATGGATCCTTTTGACCGCAGTTATGGTCATGTCTGGATCCTTGCGCTTGTCACCAGACTTACTCTTCTTCCCCTCATTCTTTGAAGACTCGGGCTTGTCTTTCCTAGACTGAGGGTTTTTGGCATATTCTTGGGCTTCAGCACGCTTCGCAAACTTGTCAGCTGGCTCAAAGAGTTCTTTGACCGTCTGAATTTTTTAGGTGGCTAGCTTCCTGACCAGATCTTTGTGCTTGACGCATCCCTTGAAAGTGATGATGACCGACCCGTTGGAGATATCCAGGATCGTATTACGCCTATCGCTGAACTTCCGGATGAAGTCCCGAAAAGATTCGTCCTTACCTTGGTTCAGCTGATAAATGTCGTCTTCCGTTCCCGGACGTTCGAACGTACCCTAAAGTTGGTGATGAACTGAGCCTTCAACTCGACCCATAATCGGACCGAGTTGAATGGCAGATTCAACAACCAGGACCTTGTAGATCCATCGAGGGTGGTTAGCAAGAATTGGTCATTACCTTGTTGTCGCCACCAGCTGCTCGAATAATGGTAGTGTAAATCTATAACCACTTGTTTGGATTGAGCTTCCCGTCGTACTTCTGGATCGGACCCATTTTGAATTTCATAGGCCATCGTATCGACCGGAGCTTGGCTGCAAAGGTTTCACAACCTCCGTCAAATTATTCAAGAGGAGATGGGGGAGGACTGTCACGTCTGTTCCTTCGGACAAGGGAGTCACGTCGACCATCCCGTCCTGGAGATCTGCGGTCGTTATGACGACGATCGTCTTCACGGCGTTCCTCACAACGGTTATCAATCATTTCCCGTAAGTTGCGCCTGTCGTGAGGGATGCGGTTACTCAGGTCTTCCTGGTTCTTGTCTATGGATGGAGCAGCTACAGTTTGACCTAAAGGGCTATGCTCGAGCTTGACCACCCAAACTTCCCGTTTGCGATCTCTCGACTTAGGGGTGTTCGCGTTCGTGGCTCCTCAAACCAGAGCCTTGCCAGCTGGGGTGCTTAGAGTCGCTAGATTTGTTCACTCAAGTAGCCTAGATCTGAGCCGCATCGAGGAGTCTTGAGTTGGTTGACCATCAGAGTTAAGGGATTCGCCGGATCTAACACGAGAAAGCATCTTAGAATTAGATGTGCACCCTGAATGTTGGCCTCTGGAGTGCTGAAGACACCACTGCCAAGGCTTGGCTGTGGTCGAGCCGACGTCGCACCGTAATTGTTGTCCGAGAGAGTTTGTTCCCCGATCTTGGAGCCGTTGTTGGTGGAAGCATCATCTGACCAAGAGGCGTCTCCGTAACGAGTCGACGTCGAATATCAGGTTTCACCTGACTTTCTGTAGTCCGTCGATGTCGGGTGGTGTCAGGAACCTGGCTGCAGACGTCCCTAGCGGTAATTTTTCGGCGATACTGGTACTTTGGGTGGCAGCCACTGCTACTGGATCCTCAGGGATTCCTACACCATTGTTTACCATGACGTTCGGATCTCCTATGTTCTGGTCAGCGGGTAAGCCATCGACTCCTCCGGCCATAAACACGAATCGATCTGTTCGGCTGCTCTGGCCGTCGATGGAGTTGTCATCACTATTCTTGTGACTGTCACCATCGTTGTTGGTGTCTATGAACCGAAGAATGCTAGGCTCCTCAGGATCCTAGTCGAGGTGTCCCACCTCGCGGTATGCGTCCAGTGGACTGGAGTTGATGATACTGGTGTGGATCAGTCCATCTTGATCGTCCCAGTGGTACGTCATAGTTCCAAAAGTAATTTCAGATCTGGCAGGAGGCGATGTGAAGATGACTACGCCAACTCGAAGTGGTCATAGACGCCGGTGTCGGAGAATCCGAGAAGGATGCGTACTTGAGAGACATGATCGATCCTGAAAAATAGATGAAGGCCTCTATCTAGCGCGCCGACTGTCGAAGATTAGTGTCCGACAATATATCCGTAATTGGCCCCTACCTGGCACGCCAATTGTCAAAGATTAGTGTCCGACAATATATCCGTAATTAAACAGGGGTACCTTCGAGATCAAGGATCCAGCAAGAAACAAGACACAATTTATACAAGTTTGGGTCCCCGATTGGAGTAATACCCTATGTCCGGTGTGGATGATGTTGTATATTGATTATCTCTAGTATAAGCAATGTAACGAGACCTATTACAATAGAGGAGATTGAATCTAGACTAATATAAGGTTAAAGTCACCGAGTATCTCCAATTGGTAGGGTTTTGGTGTTGCTCCATGGTCCTCTTCTTTCTCCATCGAGGGTCTAGATCCCCATCTTATATAGGAGTCGATGTACAATCTCGATCCAGCCGTAATCGATAGGTGATCCTTTGTCTTGCCGACCAAGGCAAATCAAATGAATCTAACATGGATACTAACTGTACTTAGTATGTGTCTTTGAGACCTTCAAGTATATCAGGTACCACATATTTGAATCCACAATATCCAGAGTTAGCAATCACATGTATGATATTCTCTATCTATATACGGCGTACTCTTTATGTACATATATTTAGATATTCAATAAGCGGTAGCTCCCTGGAACAAGCATGAATTCATCGAAGAATCAAAAACTCTGCTCACCAAGCTACTACACATCGACCAACAATTCCCCTGGCACCGGGATTAGCAATACGGCACAACAAGAAATACATTGGCAACTAAACTAAGCATGGAAAACTACCCGTCAATTCCGAACTGTAACTCCATTCCTAAAGCTGTCCTAGAGAAAGTGGACTCTCCGCGGAGTCACTTCTATAGAGGCCTGGCTGGCCCTGCCCTGCATCAAGTCCTAATATAAAACCGCATAGTGCAATCCTTACAGAACATAGCTGAGCCGTGCCACGGAGTCCATATGTAACGATTGTGCTACAGAGTAATGATAAAGCTCTCCCCGTCTAAGGGGGAAAATGATGGCACTAACTATTCATGTCCTGCGTCATGTATTAACACAAAACCGCACAGCCCAATCCTTACAAGACATAGGTTCAAGAAGGATGGCACTAATAACAGGTAACACAAGTCTTGACCCCACGAACGAAACCCTAGCAATGATTAGTCCAATCACCACGGCCTACCCAACAACAGATCAAGATTCAAGAACGAGTTCCCGGCAAGCACCTAGGCGCACCACCGTTTCACGAACCGCGCGCGATGAACGAATACAAACAAAATCGGCTAGATTCGGGAAGAGAAGTGAGCGAACAACGAGGGCAAGCAAGAAACCTCACCGCCGCCATGGCGATTCTTGTTCAATAAACGGCGAGCGAAGTAGAGGAGGCGCCGCCGACCAAGAAATGGAAATGGGGAATAGGAGCGGAGGAGAGGGGGAGAGAGGGAGGAAGGGAATGATTGGATTACGGGAGGAAGGGAAGGGGATCGATAATTGATTGATTGATTACGAAGGGGTTGATTTGGTGGTGGTGGCGGGGTGCGGCTGTTGGACTGTTCGCTTCCACTTCTTCCAGTCCAGTTCCTGGCTGGCTGTGTTGTGCCGGGCTGTCAGAAGCAAGCGGAAAATTCCGCTTCCCAAGACTTCTCCGCGGCAGGCGACCAATCAACCTGCGGCGACTGCGGTGTGGGCAAGCTAATAAATAGCACATAGCGGGGCAGCGGATTAATGTCGGGTAACGGATAGTCGATGATATTAGGAACGCTAGTTTTATTAGCGGAATTTTAAAAATACTTATATTTTTAACTATAAATTATGATATAAGTGACTAGAAAATAAATAAGTGACAAATCAATACGAAATTATGAATATATAAATATATAACTTAAAAGAAGAAATAAACATCAAGTTTTTCTTATATGTCTTAGTAATAGAAGTGCCAAATTCTAAATTCAAATGTGTAAAGACAAACAAATCAATGGGATTAGGAGGCTGGAGCTGAACTGACGATCAAGGTTAATTACTGTTGTAGCCCGCTAGCTACTATTATAGCCCGTAATAGCATCTGCTAACTGTTATTATGATCGCTAAGTTACAAACAAACTATATTCGATATGCTACCTTGACACGGTAGCAGCAAAGGTCCTCTACCGCAATAGCAGCCGCTATTAATATTATTTTTTACCTTGGTTGTGGATCCAAACAAGAAAATATCCCAAACACGAGGATAAAACGGTAAATAAATTGGGACCGGAAGTTATCTAGTTTACATTCTTGTACTTCATCTAGGACTATATGATCATTTGGTTTAAATTTATATGAATTTGGTAGGAATATTCTTAACTTATTTTTAGCTCCAAAGCTAAATGATTCAACTCCACTAAAATTCATCGATCTCTTCATACCTGCAAAATAAATGAACGAGAAAATAAGTCAGGCAACTTATTATGATTTCCTTTTATATGTTCAAAAATTACTTTATAGCCATTTCCAGTAATAATATCTTCGAATAAAACTCATCTTCTAGTAGAACTCTTCTTTCTATTGATTTAATTATAATATCTACATATAGTTTCATAGTCTGTTCTGGTCGTAAATTCTTTGAATCATAAATATAGTCAAAAAGAGTTTATTGTATATATTATTACTAAAATTTATCTATCAGTATTATTTACGGTTTTTAACTTTAACTTCCTGAAGTATATCTACATATTTTTTCTTCTGTTTTTAGGGAATATTTATTAGGTTTTTGCTTTAATATAGCACTCCATCCTTTTTAGAGACATCAGTTTCAATAATGAAATAATTATCATATAAAAGTAATTCTAATGGTTTTTAATTCTTAACTTATTCCTTTATCAATTTTACTAATTTTATATCTTTCGAGTTCAAATACTTTTAGCCATTCTTTCTTAACTTTGCATATAATAGCCTAGCAAGCTTTACCAGATTATCTATATAGTTTCTCACATAATTTACAATTCCAAGAATTGTTGTAGAACTTTTTTGTCATTCATGGTATTAGGAAATTGTAAGATTTTCTTTGTAATATGCTTTTGTAGATATATTTTACCTTCTCCTATCTCATGTCCAAGAAAATTAATTTTTGTTTACAAATTTCCATTTTTTTTAGATAATATCAACCCGTTTTGTTCTACCATTCTAAAGAATATTTCTAGGTGGGCAATATATTCTTTATAAGTTTTTAAAAATATTAACAGATCGTCTTTATACAAACTCTTGGGTTACATTAAAAATATTTTGCATTTTCCTCTGAAATAATGCAGGCGTATTTTTTAAGCCTAAAGGTATTACAAGCCATTCAAAAATATCCTTGTGGACATGTGAATATTGTCCATTCTATGGATTTTTCTGTCATCTTGACATGCCAAAATTCAGCTTTGAAATCAAAATTTGAAAAGTATTTGCTACCTTGTATCCTATTAATCTATTCTTGTTTATTTAGAATATTGTATGCATCTTCTACAGTATTATCATTTAGCCTTTTATAATTTATCACCATCTTTAATTGACCCTTACTATTTCAAAGTGATTTTTACTATAAATGCTGTTGATCTATTTAGACTTCTACTTTCTCTTATAGCTCCTAATTTTAATAATTCTCAATATGCATTTTAAACTCGTCTATGTCCTTTGGAGTGGTTTCTATAGTATATGTCATAATTATATAATGAGAAAATCTACGATTTGCCATCGAATAACTACTGATTCTACAATCCGCCATCGAATAAATTCTGTTTACTTCTATACCATCGAATAAATATTTCAGTTTCTTATATGCCATCGGCTTCCGATATTACCCTCCGATGCACTGTTCATGAACAGTATGAACAGTACCGTCAATAAAAAAGTCACAAAAATATGTCAATTTTTGTGCACGCTCTATAATTCATAATCAACCCGTTTTAACTATATTCACCTAAAAATACTGTATAGAATTCAAACTAAAATTCTTCAAAATGTACTACTTTTGTAACTTCTTGCAATTTTTAAGCCTCATAAAAATTTACAAAAAATCTGAGAAAATTTACTAATATTCCTCTAATGTGATGTAATAATTTCTAAAATTATCTTCCGCGGTGAAAAAATTAGTTCTTTGTAATGCACAGTATTACAAAAGTAGCTCATTTTGAGAAATTTTAGTTTGAATTTTACACAGTATTTTTAGGTGAATACAGTTAAAATGGGTTGATTATGAATTATAGAGCGTGCACAAAAATCGACAGTATAGCGGAGGGCAGTATCGGAAGCCGATGGCATATAAGGAACTGAAGCATTTATTCGATGGTATAAAAGTAAACATAATTTATTCGATGGCGGATTGTAGAATCAGTAGTTATTCAATGGCGAATCGTAGATTTTCTCTTATATAATTTGGTTTATAATATTTATCTTACCTACAATAGAATTCTTATCCCAATGTTTCATTGGTATTTCTCCAATTATTTAGATATCTTCTAATCTTTATACAATCTTCTCTATATCCTTTTTAGATTTTATGTCTCTATACAAATTTAGTGCGAATGATTGTAATACAATGCATTCTATATAAGAATTTGCTGTGTAATATTCTTCTATGCTTGCATTAGGCTCATTTTCTTTATGTTTGTTTGAGAACTCATTGTCTATACTACATTCAAGATTACTATTTTCAAGATCAAGATTGATAATTTTTTAGTGTTGTGTTCCACCACGCTTTCATACTTCTGAGATATATGGAACATTGTCTTGATATGGAATAAACGTAATACCTTGTTCATGTATAATTATATGGTTTGTAAAGAATATTGTAAAAACCTTAATCAATGCAAGTGCCTTGCCCACTTGACGCTACCATGAGGGTCCTATCGAAGCTGAAGTGCCTTGCCCACCTGTCGACAAGGGCTACCATGAGGGTCCTATCAAAGCTGAAGTGCCTTGCCCACTTGACGCTACCCAGCACCTCGTCCACCTCTACTATCCTGTATAGTGGAAGAAGCCCAATAGCATGTAACCTGCAAACAAAATATATTGAGGGAAGTCTTTTGAAAATAAGATTTACATGACAATAGAGGAAAGTGATGCAAGCCTTGGGACCCACCGATCGTGAAGCATCATGAGCTCATCCGCAACACGAGGTCATAGTACCGGGAGCTCCTCGACCTATGTGAGAACTGTCCAAATTGTATTCGAAATAATCAAATCGGCTGATTGTTCAATAAGACAAGAGCTAGCACATGCCCATCTCTCGACGTGCCATGTGCTAACCCACATCTCAAAGCCACAATCGCAGCCACGAAATGATTAGAGCGAAAACAATCCCTGTAGTTCCCGTATGTGTTTTATGTCCAAGATCGGAACACACACTTTTAAACATGCTTCATCACATCAAGATATAACAAAACGAGCAAGTAATTTAAATAGATTACAAGTTTTTAATGCTATTACAAGTTCAACAATTTAAAGTACCACATGTAGAAATTTAAAGGATGAGAGCCAATTAACAAGTTCGGGCTCTCAACATGACATCAAACAAGTGCTAGACTAAGCAAAATACATCAAGTTCATAACCTAGCACTTGATCATCACTACGCAGCAAAAACATCATCTAAAAATAGCAAAAGAGGTGGTGTCATTTTCCTAAGGCACTACCGAGTCATCATGAGTAGCACACTGCTACTCTTGCTCGTCACTGACATCGGCGGCATGAAGTAGCCATAAACTAATTAATCCTCACCTACAAAAACTCAACGATAGTAACATGAACATGAAGATACTCGCAAGACTTACTCATATGAGTGAATATAATAACCCAACTTTAAAGATTATGCAATTGAAATGAGTAGCAAGGAATAGACAACATTGTTAAATGAATTTATGCACAAACGTAATTTATTGACTAAAAAATGTGAGAACCTAACATATATCAAAACTTCCTATCAAGAGAACATAAGATGAACATAACCAACATACGAATATGCTAACATGGAACATACACAAGTTACCTCCCAACATCCTTCATACAACCAAATTCACCAAACATCCGAAACTCTATGATTGATACGGATAGATATTAAGCGTGCTCATGATGGAGAGCATGGCAATTCAAATTGGTTTTACACCCTACAAGAGAGTACAACTTTACCCATACGACATGAGTCTATCCTCTCGACCCCCGTGACAACATTTTTCTCACCTATCCTCGACCAGTTAGACAATCCTCATGATGCCAAGGACCACCAAGCTCCTCCATGAGGCACACACTAGCTCCCTGTCTCATCCACAAATCCACACTCACACATATCACACAGTCACATCATGAGGTCATGGCCCAAACAACCGATATGGCATGTGAAAGTCAGCTCATTCTTTCCCTATTCAAATATGTGATAGTAAAAAAAGTGCTTAAGCCGACGACAAACAACAAACAATGTTTAATTGATCTTGGCAGGCCTATGATGTTCGAGACTCCATTCCCAAATCATCCCTAATATTCGTCCAAATCTCATCTCATTCTTACAAACTCATTAGCCTTTCATGATTAAATTTAGTGAGACACAAATAAACCCTAAAGCTCATGAACAATAGACAAACTATCGCTCGACTTCTACCGGTGACCTAAGCCTTACTAAGTACAACATTGATTTTAAGTTGGACATTTACATATTGACACCCTAGGTTATAATAGATCAAGATATACATAATGTTAAGGTAGAGGCAATGCAACAAGATAGGTTCTACCCACAAAACTATGACATCGACTTGTTAAACATACATGACATATATATAGTGATAACTTATCAAATTAAACACACATAATCCAAAATAAGGGTGAAATATGCATATATGCTTGACTTAGTTCTCAACTTCACAATCTACATCAACAATCTCCGGATCACCCTCGATCACGCCCACGTTGCTCTTCAGCTCTTCGTTCTCTAAAGAAAGAGTGCATGCAATACGATAAGCATAAATAAAATGCAATACGATGTGATTTGAATGCCATAAAAATGCACATGAATGTAGTGCACCAAGTAAAAAGTATGATAAACAAGAATTATATAAACTAACAAAAATAAAAGACATGCATTTAAATGAAGTTGACATTGAGAAAACACCTAACATTTCATTAAGTATTTTTCATATGTAGAGGTACTCAAATAAGGAATTTTAGAAGTGGTCTCACTCCTAAATTATATTTATTAATTTCTGTATAATTTTTAAAAGTTAACCATGTGAGATCAAACATGTGCTAAAATAATGGGTCAAACTACTCTAACATACTGGCTAACATTTCCCCCTAAAAGTAATCTATTTTACAAGATTAATAGAACTGGATTAACTAATTTTAGACATGAGCACAAATATTTTTATATCGTAGATTATGGTCATACAAAACTACCAAAGTTCACTTTGCAATTTTTTGGAGCTGTAGCCTATTTATTGTGCATTTTTTAATGTTGCAACCGAATTAACAATACACAAGTAATTCATTTTTGCATTTTCTAATTAATCTGACCACCCTAAAACCTAAAAACTTTCCTAATCAATATAAGGTCACTCTCAATGCTAATTTTTTAAACATTAATTAGGTGTCTATTTAAAAAAAGATGATGTAGCAAACAATTTAGAGAGGAGGGAGAATGAGCTTATTTCTTATAGAAGAAACTAATTCTTTGAACAATCCTAGATAATTGTATAATAATAAATTGCTCTTTGAGCCATCCTAGATAATTGTGTAATAATAAATTATTTTAAAAATCTCAAAAACAATCAATTAACATGCATATATTTAAAGTTTGTTTCTTAATATCAATTTTTACTCTCCCTCCTTTTAAACATTATAAAAACAAAGTAGTAGGAGTGAACTAAATCATCCAACCTCAAAGCAAAACATTAGAAGTTACCTAACCCAACCAACCTCTAAATCTATGGGTTCAGACCCAGCCAACACCAAAACAAAGCATTAGGAATAACTTAGGTCCCAGGCCAGCTGACCCAAGTAGGTCAAGCGACGCCCGGTAGCTCGTCGGTGACCATGTCGGCAGCGATTCCGGCGACGGTGCGTCCAATAGCAGGCACAGGAGGAAAAGCACGCGATGGGGAGTCGTCCAGAGCAGCATGAAGTTGCAGGCGACCACCGGAGCTAGCTTAACGGCGAGCATGGTGTCACGGCGCCGCGCTGCTCCTGCGGAGAGCCGGGCCGGCGTCGGGCCAACGCCAAAGTGGCACGCGCATCGGCTTCGGGAGATCATGGCGGAGCTCTCCACAGTTGGTTCAGGGACGGAAATGGTCGGGGCCACGGTTGGCGATGGGGGTTCCTCACGGCGGCGCTCTGAAAGGGTCGAGGGCGAGGACTCCCGATCCGACTAGGTGGCTGTGGATCCACGGCGGCAAGCAGTCAAAGAAGTGCGCCATGGAGCGTAGAGGGCGAGTGCGAGAGGAATCGGTTAGGGGCCTGCCATGTGCAGTGGATTTTGGCGGTGAGGGCGGCTCGATCCGGCTGCCGCGCGTGGGGAAGAAGGCAAACTCTAGGCTGGCTGGAGCAATGGGGCGGCCCTGGAGCAGCTGCTGCAACCCTGCTCTCTCTCGGTTGAGAAGAGGAAAAAGGTGGAGAGAGAGGGGGAGCAGAGAGAGAACAGCAGGGAGATGTGCTGCTGCTTGCAGCCGAGAGAGAGAGGAAAAGATGGCAGGTGGATATCGTCTCCAACGCATCGGCTTCAACTCCAGCGAAGAAGTGGAGCCTATCGCTCAAGAGGCCTCAATTTCTGCTGTTCCTCAGCAGCAGTAGCGGTCAGCCCGTACGGTGCTCCCCTCCCTTGGGGACAACGGCACTGGGCTCAGCAGGGCCACTGCCGCCGTTGCAGGTGGGCCGCCTAACCCTCAGCAAGCGGCAGATGCCCCTGCCGCAAGATCCATGTCTGGACAGCGCCGAGCACTGTTGCGGCGTAGGCTCGCCTTCGGTGACGCCAGCCCTGAGAGTGCGTTGCTTGCGGCGCAAGCACTCCTCAGGCACCCGCCTGTCTAGGCAGCGGGGGAAACCCCAGAAGGCCGTTGGTTGCAGGAGGTGGTCACCTTAGTGGGCACAGCCCACCGGCAGGTGCTGGTTGAAAGCTCCAGTGCCACCTCCCACCGAGGCGCAACCAGAGCCGGTCCATCTTTGGGTGACGGCAGAATCGGCCGGGGGGCATCCAGGCAGAGTGACGCCCCTTGGCCACAACAGGAGCTCAGGATCTTCGCTTACACCTCAACGAGCGGAGGGCTATCGAGGATGCATGCATCACTCTTGAGCGCCACCGAGAGTCCCGGCACGAGGCCGAGGCAGAGGACCAGGCTTCCTCTATGCCGGCCCATGAACGCCAGGGTTCCCCGACGCGCCGGCGTTCAACCCCAAGGGTGTTGCCCGCGCTGCAGGGTACGACACCGGCTGTCGCGCATTCACCAGTGAGCTCCGTCGGGTCAACTGGCCCACGAAGTTCCGGCCAGAACTACCGGAGAAGTATGACGGGTCCATTGACCCCGTCGAGTTCCTCCAGATCTACACTACCACCGTCCAAGCGGCGGGAGGCAGTGAAAAGGTTATGGCCAATTACTTCCATGTAGCCTTGAGGGGCTCTACTCGCTCCTGGCTTATGAACTTACCCCGAGGATCCATTGGTTCCTGGGATGATCTCTGCCACCAGTTCGTGGCCAATTTTCAGGGCACCTTCACATGCCCCGACTTGGAGTGCGACCTCCATGCCGTGAAGCAACAAGAGGGGGAGACGTTGAGGCGCTTCATACAGCGCTTCAGCCAGGTCCGCAACACCATCCCACGAATTACCCCCCATGCCATCATCATCGCATTCCGGCAAGGCGTCCGCGATGAGCGGATGCTCAAAAAGCTAGGTACGCATGAGGTCGGAACCACTGCGGAGCTCTTCGCGTTGGTCGACAAGTGCGCTAAGGCGGCGGAGGCTCGGGCATGGCATGTCTCGCGCCTTGAGCAACCCGCTGCCGACAAGGCAAGTCCTTCCCGCTCTGATAGGTGGGAAAAGAAAAAGAGAAGGAGGCGCGACGCTGCCCCTGTCATGCTGGCGGAGGGCCCTGCCCGCAGGCCGGCATGCTAGGCTGCTGTCAACAGGAAGCCCGCTCCTGCAAGGGCTCCCGCTCCCGTGAGGGCTCCCACTCTTGCAAGGCCCAAACCGGGAAAGTAGTGTGAGATCCACCAAACTGACTGGCACGACCTCACTGAGTGCCTGTCGGTTAAAGGACTCGTCGAGCGGTGCCAGAAGGAGCGTGAGGAGCGCCGTAGGGGTGGCGATGACAAAGCCACCCCCGAAAACCAAGAGCTCAGGTTCCAAGAGCCCGAGCACACCGTCGCCTTCATCGATGGAGGTGCGTACACGCCCTCCTCTCATCGCTGCGTCAAAACCATGCGGCGTGAGGTGTGCTCGGCGACCTCGGGCGCTGCGACCGCAAGGCCCCTGAAGTGGTCAGACACCCTGATCACCTTCAGTTTGGCGGACCACCCCGTGAGTACTGCAGGGGTGGGGCGACTACCTCTAGTAGTGTCCCCTACCATCTACAATGTGAAGGTCAGTCGAGTGCTGATCGATGGGGGCGCAGGCCTAAATCTCCTTTCCCAGGAGGCCTTCAAGAAGCTGCAGGTGCCTTCCAGGCGCCTAAAGCTGTCGCTCCTCTTCTACGGGGTGACGCCGGGGCACACTCTGCCCCTCGGGCAGGTCGAGCTGCAGGTCACATTCGGGAGCCGGGACAATTTTCGGACGGAGAACGTCGTCTTCGACGTCACGGAGGTCCCCCTGCCCTAGAACGCCATCCTCGGGCGCCCGACGCTCGCCCAGTTCATGGTGGTCAAGCACTACGCCTACCTCACTATTAAGATACCGGGCCCTGCTGGCCCCATCTCCGTGCCCGCTGAGACCGGCAGCGCTGTCTCCTGCGCCCCGCAGCTCTACTCGGCCTTGGTCTCTGCTCGGGCCGTGGTCGAAGGACACCTAGGGGGCCCGAGACCCTCTTCATCCAAACCCCGACTCGCCACCGATGCCTTCATCCCCATGAAGGAGGTCGTGGTGGGCGAAGACTCGTCCCAGGTCATTCGGATCGGCAGTGACCTGGGTGACAAATAGGAAAGCGCGCTCGTCACCTTCCTCCGGGCTAACGTCGACATGTTTGCATGGCAGCCGTCTGATATGCCCGGGATCCCTAGGGAGGTGATCGAGCACCACCTTGCTGTGCGCCCCGACGCACGGCCGGTGAGGCAGAAGGTCCGGCGGCAGGCACCCGAGCGCCAGGAGTTCATCCGGGAGCAAGTCAGCAAGCTCCTCGACGCCAGCTTCATCTGAGAGGTCCTCCACCCAGAGTGGCTGGCAAACCCAGTCATCGTCCCGAAGGCCAATGGCAAGCTGTGGATGTGTGTCGACTACACCGACCTAAACAAGGCTTGTCCGAAAGATCCTTTTCCTTTACCCCGCATAGATCAAATTGTAGATTCCACTACGGGATGCGATCTTTTGTGTTTTTTAGATACAAATTCGGGTTATCACCAAATCTGCATGGCCAAACAGGACGAGGAAAAAACATCTTTTACTACCCCGATGGGGACCTATTGCTATGTCTCAATACCTTTTGGTTTGCGCAACGTTGGGTCGTCATTCCAACAGGCCGTGCGCATTACCCTTGATACACAGGTTGGCCGCAACATCGAAGCTTACGTCGATGATCTCGTGGTCAAGTCCGAGACCGCGCCACCCTGCTGGAAGACTTAGTCAAGACTTTCATTAGTCTCCGCACTACCCGCCTGAAGCTCAACCCCGAGAAGTGAGTCTTCGGGGTACCCGCGGGTAAGCTCCTCGGTTTCTTGGTTTCCAGCCGACGAATCAAGGCCAATCTGGAAAAGATTCGAGCCATCAAGCAGATGCGTCCCCTGGCTCGACTCAAGGAGGTCCAGCATCTCGCTGGTTGCATGGCGGCCCTGGGGCGCTTCATCTCCAAGCTCGAGGAGCAAGGGCTCCCACTCTTCAAGCTGCTGAAAAAGACCAGTCATTTTGACTGGACGCCGGAGGCCGAGCGGGCCTTCCAGGATTTGAAGAAGTATCTCACCTCACCACCTGTACTGGTGGCCCCCTCCGAGGGTGAGTCTTTATTGCTCTATGTCTCGGCCACTCCTCAGGTCATGAGCATGGTACTGGTGGTGGAGTGTGACGAGTGCTTGGGGCAAGGTGCTGGGTCCGAGCTCCTGGCCGCCCTCGAGCAGCCTATGGGTCTCGAGGCTCCTCCTGACCAGAGAGTCGAGCCCGAGACCGTGGCTCCTCCTGACCAGGGAGTTGAGCCTGAGAACTCGGCCGGCCCCGACCACTGTGCTGAGCTCGGGGGCTGTGACAAGCCCTCGAGCGAGGCCTCAGTCCGGGCCCACCATATACAGCGACCGGTGTACTTCATCTGTGGAGTCATCTGAGACGCCAAGACTAGATACCCTCAAGCCCAGAAGATGCTCTATGTCGTACTCGTCGTTTCTAGGAAGTTGCGCCACTACTTTCAGGCGCACAAGGTCTCGGTGGTAACCACATACCCACTGGGGCCGATCCTCCGGAATCAAGAAGGCACTAGGCGTATCGTCAAGTGGGCGGTCAAGCTCACAGAATTCGATCTGCACTTCGTCAGCCGCCAGGCAATCAAGAGCCAGGCTCTGTTTGACTTTGTGGCAGAGTGGACGCCAGTCCCCGAGATCGACAATGAAGAGATTTCCGCGTACCCCAGGCAAGACGGGCCTGGGTACTGGGTCATGCATTTTGACGGCTCCCTCACGCTGAAAGGCGCGGGGGCTGGAGTGGTGCTCACCTTCCCAACGGGTGAAGTACTCCAGTACGTTGTGCAACTGCATTTTCGAGCAACCAACAACATGGAGGAATATGAGGGCCTCATCGGTGGCCTCCGAGCAGCGGTGGGTCTTAGGATCCGGCGGCTTCTGGTCAAGGGAGACTCCCAACTGGTGGTCAACCAAGTATCCAAGGAATACCAGTGCGCGGATCCTCAGATGGCGGCGTATGTGGTGAAAGTCAGGAGGCTGGAGAGGCAGTTTGATGTCCTGGAGCTACGGTACATACCTCACCGCGACAACACTCTGGCTGATGACCTCTCTAGCCTGGCCTCTGCCCGGGCGCTCATCCCAGCCGGAGCCTTTGAAGAAAGGCTCACATGGCCATCCGTCCTGCCTGCCAACCGGGATGAAGGGGAATCCTCGAGCCTAGTTGAGGGAACCCAGGCAGCACCCTCAGTGGGAGGTCCCGTCAGGGTGCTGTCGCCCAGTGAGTGCGCTGCACTTGCCGGTGGTTCTCAAGATGCCTCGTGGATCGACGAGATCCAAGGGTACTTGAAAGAAAACACCCTTCCCGGGGATGATGCCTCTGCGGAGAGGATTGCACGGCAGTCCAAACGCTATGCCATAGTAGATGGAGATCTCTACCGGCGTGGCACGGACGGTGTCCTCCTGAAATGCATCAACCGGGCAGAAGGCAGTGAGCTCCTCACTGAGATCCACGAGGGCGAGTGTAGTGGCCATGCATCGTTCCGCACACTGGTCGGGAAGGCCTTTTGGCAAGGCTTCTACTGGCCTACAGCTCTCCAGGACGCTTCCGTGTTGGTTCAGCGCTGCAGGGAGTACCAGTTCCACGCAAAGCAGATTCACCAGCCAGCTCAGGCTCTTCATACCATCCCCCAGTCATGGCCCTTCATGATCTGGGGGCTGGACATCCTGGGTCCATTCCCCCGAGCAATCGAGGGCTATGAGTACCTGTACGTCGTCATCGACAAGTTCACCAAGTGGCCGGAGGCGGTCCTAGTTACCAATGTTACCAAGAACACGGTGATCCAATTCATCCACGGTATCACAAGTTGCTTCGACGTCCCGAACAGAATCATCACCGACAATGGCACCCAGTTCACAAGTGCCCTGTTCGGGGACTACTGCGAGGACCTTGGCATCAAGCTTTGCTTTGCTTCTGTCGCTCATCCTCGGAGCAATGGGTAAGTCGAGCGTGCAAATGCTGAGATACTGAAGGGGCTCAAAACCCGGACCTACGACGTGCTCGCAAATCACGGGAAAGGGTGGATCGACGAGCTGCCTACTGTGTTATGGGCCAACTGGACCGCGCCAAGCCACACCACCGGGGAGAAACTATTCTTTCTCGTCTACGGTGCCGAGGCGGTCCTCCCCTCCGAGCTCACTCTTGGCTCCCCTCGGGTGAATGCCTATTCAGAAGGCGAACAGGAACAACGAAGACGCGACGACGTCGATCACCTGGAGGAGCGTTGGCGACGAGCCGCCATCCGAGCAGCCAGATACCAGCAGAGCCTGCAGCGCTATCATCAGCGTCACATCCGGGCCAGGTCACTCGAGGTTGGGGATCTAGTTCTCCGACGCGCCCAAATGCGCGAAGGAAAGAATAAACTGTCCCCTATGTGGGAAGGTCCCTTCATCGTGACCGGTGCCCCGCGACAAGGCTCGTTTCGGCTGGCCACAGAGGATGGGTAGCCTCTCCCAAATGCGTGGAATATCGAACATCTACGCAAGTTTTATCCATAAGACAGCATGTTTGTGCTCAGGCCAACTAGGCCAGGGGTCCCCCTGCCCAAGTTGGCCGGGGGCTGCCACCAACCATGCAAGTTACTACTTCTGTACAAATTGTCAATATACACTCTTATTTCGAGTTTTCTCTCTGGAATCCATATGTTTAATCTGTTTGGTGAGATGCTCGATTTGTGCAAGAAAACACGCTCTCTCATTTTTCCCGTTGATAAAAATGGATCCCGGTCGGTATGCACACATGCAATAGCTGCTGACTTAAGTCTATCGTGGTAGGTTGTGGTGTTCGGCTGCATGGCAGTGCCCCGAGCAGCACCGAGCCTCTGGGGTTCTCGGGTAATCCTACCGCTTAAGCAAAGAGTGGTCGGGACCGCCTAGACCGTAGGGGCGGGCTGTCGTTGCCCGGCCTGGTCAATCCTGCCCTGGGCACCACCGAACCATTGGACCTCTTGGTTATGCCTCTGTCTGTACACTTCGCCGGTCCAGGTATTCGAGAGGTCTTGGGTCAAAAACGAGAGCAGTCTATAATGAGTACCGCACTAACAGAGTGCACCAAGCAAAGAGTCTTTTCCTATTTCTTAAGTTTACAGATCAATGATCAAGAACCAAGCAGCCCGACCGTAAGGGCTTGAGCGCCCAGGGTGCTGCTCGAACCTACAGGGTCCTCGGGTAATCCTACCGTTCGAACATGAGCGGTCGGGACCGCCTAGCCCCTGGTTCTCTCACTAGTTTTTCAGTGCTCGGGTGCTCTGTGCGAGGGAACCAACGTTCCTGGGCGCCCCGAGATCAGGACTTCTTTCCTTTCGTGGACTGGTCGGCTGGAAGGCTGACAGCAGTCTGGTGAGTAACTAAAATTACATGAATTTCCTCTTATACATACGCAATAAACTATTATTCCCGAGTTATCCTCGGGACCCTCACATTCTAATCTATTCGGCGAGATGGTCTCCTCGTGTGCAAAACCCTGCCCACGTGCTCACTTTTCTGGAACGACAAAAATAGACAGTAGTCGGTGTACCGTACAGGCGGCAATGGCTGACCTAGGTCCTTTACGGTGGCCGTGGTGCCCCGCCGGCTTGGCAGTACCCCAAGCACTACCGAGTCTCTGGTGTTCTCGGGTAATCCTACTGCTTGAACAAAGAGTGGCCGAGACCGTCTAGACCCCAGGGGTGGGCTATCGGTGCTCGGTCTGGTCAGTCCTACCCCAGACACCACCAAACCATGGGGACTCTTGGTCACGTTTCTGCCCGCACCTGTCTCCGGTCTATTTGTTTGGGAGGTCGCAGGGTGGAAAGTGTTCACTAGTCGTGGCGTGCATCGTGCCAGATGGACTTATCTCCCGAGCAAGGAGGTTCGTGTCTGTGTCACTTTGACTTAGCAGCTGCGGACTCGCGAGGGCTCGGGGGCTGGACGCTCGGGTGGTCCCACTACTCGTACGATGAGTGGTCGGGGCAACCTAACTCTCAGGGGAAGAGGGCCGGGCTCTGTCCGGCCAGTGCCTCTCAGGACATCAAGCAAAAAGCAAGACAACATATAAAGACAAACACATAGTGGAGTTTCAATCCTAAAGAAAGGCTTCTATTATATTAAAAGAAACCATTCAGGAGGGGATCACTCCCATATTTACAACATTCCAAAAACAAAAAACCTAACTATCTACAGGCTCAGGCAGAGGCGAAGACACGTCGCTGCTGCCGTCGCCACTTGATTCCGGCTCTGGCTCCCGCACAAAACACGCCGCCACCTCGGCGGCGATGTCGCGGACGGCTTCCCAGGCAGCAGCTTCCTCGGCCTCAACCACACCCTGCTGGACTGGCTCCAGCGGGAAGGCAAGGCCTCGGCTGCGATAGCAGGGAAGAACGTGCTTGGCCACTCCTTGGGCCAGAGCACGCCCCTCCCAGGTCGCCAGCTCCTGCACGGCGTCTAGAAGGGCCTCGAGGCACCGGTGATCTCCGCAAACCCGAGGGCGATGTGGCCAGTCGTCTCCTTGTCCAGCGATTGCTCGCCCACGAACATGCGCCCGAGTTCGGCCGCCTCCACGGAGTTCCATGCCTGCTGAAGGATGTCCTGCATCATTAGCTTCACATTAGTCCGCTCGGCGATGACAGTTTCGAGCTCGCCCTGTGCATTCTTCAGCTGGTCCTCGAGGTTGGTGCCATCGGCGGCGCTGGTAGGGACGCCCCTCGCGGACGGGATCTCAGTCTGAGCTCGCTGCAGCTGCTCAGCCTGGGCCTCGGCTGCCTGCTCTCGGGCAGCCAGGTCGGCCTCCCGCTTGGCGACCAGCTCCTCCCAGGTGGTGAGTGCCGTCGATGCCAAGGTAGCGTCTGCCTCGCGCAACCCGATCTTCTCCTCCTGGGCATCAAGGGCCACCACCGTTATTTCGACGTCGGTCTCGCGTATCGCGACTTGCTCCTCCCGGCGGAGGACTTCGGTGCGGCCATGCTAGAGCTTGTCATTCTGGCGGGCCAAGTTCGCCTGGGCAGACCGCACAACCTCGTCCATTCTGCTGGCTGCCTCCTCCCGAGATACCAGCTGCCGCTCCCGAGCAAGTAGCTCTGCGGCGCGCCTCCGGGATGCCTGGTCACGCTCGGTTGTGAGCCGCTCCATGCAGCTGGCCTTCTCCTGCGTAGCGATGGCTTCGTCATGGGTCTCCTCCAGCGCCTCCCGCTCCTCGGCCACCGAGCGCATGGATTTCTCGTAAGACGCACGGGCCGAGGCGATGCGAGTCTCCAAAAGCTTCTGGGCCTCCTCTAGCCGCCCCCTCTCATCGACCAGGGTGGCATGCTCTTTGTAGAGCTCCGCCTGCTCTACCGCCACGGCCACTTCGAGCCGCCCGATGACCTCCCGAGAGATTCCCAGCATCTCCGGGAGTGGTTCCGGGGCCTGGCCAGAAGGTGGCCGGGGGCTGGGTCCCCTGCGAGCCCTCTCTCTAGAGGCGCTCGGGGTCCCCAACAGCTACCGCGCTGGCGCCACCATCATCGCGATCACCTCCCCTGCGGCCACTCGCTACTTCCTTGGAGGGCTCAGGGCAGGTTCGGTCGGCGCTTGCTGCTCGGGACCGGCTGGGGCCCTCGGCTTAGGGCTGGCCGGTGCCCTCAACTCGGGGTCCACTGGCACGCTCGTCCCAGGAATAGGGGCTGGCCTCGGCTCCTCCGGTTGCCTTTGGCCTCTTGCGGGATCCTTGGACGGCCTGAAAACAAAAAAAGGGTCAGTAACGAGCCAAAATACCGAGCAGATGTGCTCGAGACAAAAAGAGAGCTTATGTGGTTTTTGGCCCGTGGTACGGCCACCGAGACTCCAGGATCCGGAAGTCGGGGCTCTGCGGCTTCGGTCCGGGCTCTGCCTTCCTCCTTTTTGGGGGAGGGATCTGGCCCTCGGGCTATTGTGGGCGGGCCCCATCGATCGCCTCGGAGCCCATCTCCGCCGGACAGGCCCTGGCCCTTGGGCTGCCGCGCCCTGGATCTGACCTCCGTCCCAGACTCCGCTCCCGAAGATTGGCCGCCTCGACCACCCCCCGTCGCGCCGCCCGTCACCACCCGTTGTTGCGGAGGTTACAGCGACGATGATGAAGACGGCTAAGGGACGTACGCCTGGGGACGCTCCCCCTTGTCTCCTTAGGCCGCCGGCCTGCTGCCTTTGGCGGCGGTGCATCGCCCTCCGTTGTCATCCACCCCGGGGATTTGTATGGTCCCGGGGTTCCGGCGCCCCGGACGATCCACCAGGCCTTGGGCGTTGATCTCTGGCATGGACGCCTGCAGCACTGCCCAGCCCGGGTCTGCGCAGAGCGCCAGGACCTCTCGGGGCAGGACCGCTCGGGCGAGGTCATCGACACCAGTCACCACCTTCAGCAGGGTCACTAGCGCCCCCTCGTCGAGGTCCTCGTCCGGGCCGATGTGGGTCCTCGTCAGGTCGCCTGAGCCGGTGTACATCCAGGCAAAGTGGGCACGCTCCCGCAAAGGGGCTTGACGGCGGCACAGGTAGTCGGCGACCACCATCAGCGAAGTCAGCCCTGCCCGGCGCAGGTCGTCGATGCGGTTCAGCACCGGGTGGAGGCACTCATCCTCCAAGGGAGCTGCCTCCCAGATCAGCATGTGGGGTTCCGCTGGCATTTGGGACAGCGTGAGGCGGTCATGGGGGCGGACGTCGACGTAGACCTAGTCCCGGCGCCAGTCCTCCCATTTGCTGCGCAGCACTTGTGGGATGTAGAGTTCGTTGAGCCCCTCCCGCAGATGGAAATTGCAGCAACCGACCACCTCCACCTCGTCGGATCCTTTCCTCTTCTCGGCCGCTCGAAGGACAAAGAAATGCCGGAACAGAGCGACCGACGGCGGCACTCCCACGAACATCTCGTAGAAGTGCGCGAAGATCGCCAGAATCACCACCGAGTTTGGGCTCAGGTGGGCCAGTTGGATGCTGAATGTGTCCAGCACTTGGAGGATGTAACACCCTGATTTTCAGATTTCTCAAATTTCTAAAATTTTCCAAGATTATTGAATAGCTTCACCAGTAGAATAGGTTTAAAACCTATTTTCTTAATCAATCAATCAATATAGGTTATTATTTTGTGTGCATTGCATGCTGAGTTTTGCTAGGAGCCAGGTAAATGCATTAGAGTTCTTTTTCCTTTTCTTTCTCTTTGGTGTTTTGAGTGAAAAAGATTTTGAAAAGGTTTTTACAAAACTCGTTAGTGAGTAAGTTAAGGATCTTAACGGTTGGAATTCAAAATCTTTGAATTCATCATCTATTCAATCCTTGATCATACCTGATACTTCTCCAGTTCAATTAAAATCTTATCCAAATCCTTATTTAAAGTCAATCTCTCATCTTTCTCAAATTCTACCCAAAATCTAAATTCAAATTCCTCATCTACTCCTATTCTTGTTCAACCTTATCTTTTGGTTTCTCTCAAATTCACTTCAAGCTCAATTCAAATTCAAATCCTATTCAAATTTCTCTGCAAAGGTTTCTTTCCTAAACCCTAGATATACCTAGAGTATCTTTGGGTTCAATCTTGCTCAAGTCCAAACCCTTAGCCAAGTCTTCTAGATGGCCCAACAAAGGATCCACGAAATCTGCAAATTTTCGCGGAGTCCTGGACAGCCTCATCTTCTCATGATGTTTCGGAGTTCAAAACGGCCTCAAATGCAAATCTTGACAATACCTAAGTTGTAGGTCTCGTCGAGAGCTTCGATTTGAACCAATGGAAGTCACCTTTTGGATAATGGAGCTAGGAGTTATGGCCCCCGAAATCAGTACTGTGCAGAGAAGTTCGAGTTCAAATAGTTTATCTTGTGGTGCATTTTTGGAAATCAAGATGGCGTTTTCAGAAGTTCCAATGACTACCAAAGTTGTAGATCTTTTTGAGTAATATAATTTAGAATCAGGAAACGTCCAATTTGGAGTCCGGACAATGGAGATATCATCCTTGGAATAGAGAGCTGCGAAAAAGGAAATCGTAACCGACTCGAACTCGAATCCGATTCGTGTTCGGTTTGGACTCCACCTCAACCAGCTGCCTCTCGCCCTATATATATGAGTTGCACGCCATCTCCTACCCCTATTCCATACCCCTAAGCCCTAGAAGTCACTGCTGCCCTGCCCGCCGCCCGTGATGCACTACGTCGTCTTCTCCGCGAATCCTTCTTCCTCGACCATCAAAGCAATGTGAGGACCCCTTCTTCTCCTCCCTTACTACTGTTTTAGCATCATACTAAGTCCCTAGCCAAGCCTTAGCCCCGTCCAGAGTCCGATCTATGCCGCCATGGTCGTCACCGTCGTGAATAGCCGCGAGACAGCCACGCTGTAGCCGATTGACATCGATGATCCTGACCGACCAGAGGTCAAATCACCAAGCCCTTTCACCGATGCATGTCCCATGATGTTCCCCACGCTCTCACCAACCAGGTCGGCCAGTAGATTAGCCAAACTATCGAAATTAAGGTCGACATACCCGTTGTCCGGTTTCTGGACGCGTTCTGCGCACGCACCGGATTTGCATTCGCGTCCCTCGTCAATCCGAAAGCCGTATGGATGCACCAACTGCATCACGACGTGTCCCATCGAGTCTTCTACGTGACTCTAGGAGCCATCCCCGTTTGTGCAGCGACACAACCAAGACGCCATTGCCAACCACAGCATATCGCAGCCATCACCCGTTTCATCTATGCTGATCGTTCTTCCTCTCAGTGGATGATCTACCAAAACCCATGCCATAGCATTGTGTTAACGGGTTATATGAACATCCTTGTTCAAATGATTTCTCAAAATTCATAGCCAATCTCCTGGAACACGAGCGTCTTCGTTCCTACATCTGTTTGCGGTCACCGGCAAACCTAGAAGTAGTCATCGCTGTTTTGCTGCTACCTCAGATGACCCCTTCCAAAACCAACCATACTGTTGAGTTAGTCTTTCCACGTTTTGCGCCATGCTTCCCTCGTTTCACTAAAATACCACTGAAGTTGACATCGATGTTTGTGACCACGTGCCCAATCGCCATCTCCGACGAAACCCGAACCACCACCGCTACATAGAGTGACTAGTAGTATCCTTAACCTAGAAGCGCAACCTTTAGCCTTTTTGATCTATCATAGGTGGTCGATACTAGATCTCAGCGTATCCTTTCTTTAATCCAAGATGGTACTTGCATAGCATGCCAAGTCAGCGCCATATCATTCTCCTTAGCCTAGCCAGTGAAGTCTAGTCTACCCTACACTTCTTTAATCTTGCGCAATAATATTGTCAAGCCTGACATAGTGATTGTGCAATGAAGCCTTTCCCATAGGAAGATAGTTCCGGAAAAATCAGCATTTCCTTTTCAGCCTAATCCATCACTCGAAAGCTGTTCTCTTTTCATCTTAACTCCGATTTAGGCGATTCTTGCGTCTAAATGTTTCTAAAATCATTCCTATCCAACCATAGTGTTTTTAAAGTGTTTTAATGATGTTTGGTATGTTGTTGTGTTGTTTATCGGTAGTTCTCGCAATTAGTCGATAACGCTTCGGAGCAGTTCGAGGGACTTCAAGACCAAGATTTCGACAACACTGAGCAGCATTGGGAAAAAGGCAAGTGTCCTTGATCATATTGAACCTATGTTTTAAATGTTTTGTTTTACAAAATTGCATGCAATATCTGTCAATATGATGGGTAGTCACCTATGTTAGGGTTTTCCCTAGAATTTCCCTTATCATCCCTTGGAACCTAGATGGTTTATGGTTAGGTGTCTTTGTGGGTAGATTGCTTAGTCATGCTTTTGGGATGTTGAAAAGTATCATAATCTTGACTAATGAACATATGCAATAATGATGGTTAATGTGTTAATGGTCTAGCAACATAGAACCTTAGGCCTTGAGCAAAGTGGTTTTAATGGTTGTCATGGTTATGATGTTGGTTTAGTGTTTGCTCAAGTAACCTAAGTAAGGACCGGTTCGTGGAGCGACAACCCAAGAAGTAACGTACCAACCACGAGGCTAATATGGGTAAGGCGTGACATACTGATTAGAGTCTATCCAGTGTGTATTGGGTCAGCACAAAAGGGGGCTTCTGGGTAGGAGCTTAGCTTGCGTAAAGCCTGGCGGTGAAACCTAGTGGGCATACACATGCTGGATTAGTCTCTGGTTAGTGGCAAGTGTCATACAATGATTCTTGGTGGCACACCACTGGCGTGTGTTAAGTGTTTTGCGAACACGGAAACATGGAATTCACTGACTCGTGGGGAAAGCTTGACAACCTCTGCAGAGTGTAAAACTGTTATAACAGCCGTGCTCACGGATATGAGAGACTTGGATCCTCACATGATTAGTGGGTTGTGGTTATGAGTTTGGTTGTGGTTATGGTTCTAGTACAGGGAGTACTAGATGGTTGTGGTTATGGTTCTGGTACAGGGAGTACTAGATGGTTGTGGTTATGGTTCTGGTACAGGGAGTACTAGATGGTTGTGGTTTTTTATTATAGTACAGGGAGTACTAGACGGTTATGGTATGCAAGGTGGGGAGCCTTGTATGATGTGTTGGATTGTATGGGTTACATTCACTTAATAATTGCTTAATGCTTTTGAGTCCAAAAGTGTTTTCATTAATCGCATTTACGCAAATATACCATGTGCTAGCATATTCTTGATATAAGCCTGCATATCATTACTTTCCCTCACTTGCTGAGTACTCTATGTGCTCACACTTGCTATTTTCCCTATACCATGCAACATGTGTGCTGCTGCTCAGTGAGTGAAGATGTTGAAGACTATCAAGACGAGGTTGTGATGTTCTAGCCGCGTGTCTCCCAGTCTGTTGCCTGCGGTGTTGTTGGGCACCAATACTTCTGTTCTGCTGCAGATATCTTCATAGAAGACAATATATGTCAATTGCTGTAAGAGTTTAACATTTATTTAATAAAAGTATTGCTTTTGTTACTTCACCTGTGATGTCCTTATGTGTGTTGAACATCTTGGGTACACATAAGCCGCATCTGGTTTTGGCTGTTAAAACCGGGTGTGACAGAGGAAGAACATCGAAAGTGGCAGCCGACGCGTGGAGGGTGGAAAGTTCACCAGCGTCACCACCGACGCCTCCCGCTGGCCGGCGGGCACCATCAGCTTGCGGACCTTCTCAGCCCCCTCTTCATTCATAATGCGGGACTTCGGTAGGACGCTGTCGGAGCTCGACGTGTCCCGGCGACTGCTTCCTGCCCTCGGCATTTTTTGGGGGTGGGGAGTGTGCTAGAGGAGTTGAGAAGAAAGGAGCGCTGCGGGCTGAAGAGGGCGAGAGCTCTCGGTGCGCAAGGAAGAAGAAGAAGACAGGAGGTGGCAATCGCAAGAATGGCGTGAGGGGCAACGGTTCATTCCCCCTCTCCCTTTTATATCCTGGGGATTTCAAACGGCACTTTCCGTGGCGCAATCTGCGAAGCGCATTCCCCTCGATCGGCGTAGTTGCCAGGCACATCTCCCTTGATCCGTGAGATTGCCAGGTGCACTACCCTCAATCCGCGCGGCTGCCACGCGCGCCTCCCGCCTCGTTATCATTGTCCTCGAAAGTCGAAAGGACACGTGTCCTTTCGGTTTCCCGCCTGGGCCGTACCAAAAGCCTGGGCCGGGAAGACTGCAAAGACAGCAAGATTCTAGCACCTGAGGACAAGCCACGTAGCATCGATGCTGAGATCGGCCTCGAAGAAATATGGGTCCCATCCGCAGTCTCTGGGCCATCACCTGCCAATGGGCCCGGGGGCTGCTGTCGGTGATATGGGAACCAAGGGTCCCCGAGTCCCGAGGCCAGGACAGCAGAATGCCATGTGGCGCCTTCCCTCGGGGACTATCTCTCCGAGGTCCGAGAAGACTAAGTTCTGGGAGAGGGCGCTCGGGGCCATGAACAGTGGTCCCCGAGTACCAGAGTTCCCCGAGGACCCGAGCAGACACAGTTCCGGGAAAGAGCGCTCGGGGCCATGAACAGTGGTCCCCGAGTACCTGAGTTCCCCGAGGACCTGAGAAGGAAGTTCCGGGAGAGGGCACCTGGGGCCACGAACAGTGGTCCCCAAGTACCCGAGTTCCCTGAGGACCGAGACAAGGCATATCTGGGAGAGGGTGCTCAGGTCTATGAACAGTAGTCCCCGAGCACCCGGAGTTCCCCGAGGACTTAAGAAGCCCCTTGCCGGTGGACCCCACAAGGGTTCAGCGGTGAGGTGTCAGTTGGTGAGAGGCCTGTCACTTCTAACCACTCCCCCTACGCGTGTTGTCAGTGCCTGCCACTGCCTGGCAGGGAGGCGTGGGGACATTTAATGCGGCGGGTTCCATCGCGCGTCATCTGGCGCGCCTTGGGATATCGTCGCTGGGCTCGAGGCATGTCGCCTGCCGCCCTGCTGTGTCAGGCCTGCTCTAACCGGGCGGGCACACGGGGTTGCTCGGTGGCTGCCCAGTGGGCCCTCCCTGCTGCACCCGCTAAAAAGTGGGATGATGATGACAGGACCAGACGGGGGCGCATTTTCAACCCCCCGTAACGTCAAGCTACAGCCCATGATGGTTGCTTTCCATTTTATGGTGCCTTGGGACTCGTGCCCTCCTTTCAGGGCACGCCAAGCCTCCCCGATGGTATAAAAGGAGGGGATGCACCGCGACTATGAGGAGAGGGTTCTTCAGAACCAAAGGTTTAAGTGAAGTGATAGAAGACAAGTTCAAGAAGTTCAACAGACGCGAACAAGCTAACGAAGATAGGATACACGCAGCTATAGACTTTGACAAAAATCCTTGTAACACAAGAGATCCTCAGAGAGGCATTCCCAGAGCATTTATAGCATACACATAGGAGTAGGGTATTACACTCCGTGCGGCCCGAACCTATCTAAAATCCCCTGAGCATTCATCTCCACTAGAATCCGATCATCCATCCCGCCTGCACCTCATTTACTCTCATTAATTTGCAATGGTAGCTGGCCATGTGGCACCACCCAGGCCCTACAATGGTTGCCGGCCATGTGGCACCATCTTCTAGGTGTTTCGTCGAGAAGTAGGTTCTGTTGAGCTAAGCATATAAGCTGAAATAAATCAGTTGACTTATTGTTAATTTTTTAAAAAGTTGGTTTCTGATAAAATAAATTAAAAGCGGGTAAATTGATTGAGAGTAGTTTTTCTGAAAAACTGGTATACCAAGAACCTAAAATTTCTCATAAAAGTCAACAGCTTTTGGCATAAGCCAAAATTAGCTTTCAGTAAAAACCCATAAATTTCAGCTATGACGAACAAGACCGATGAACAATATGCGTCAGATTCCAATTTTGTCCTCCCCTATTTCTCCATTGAAACGAATTCCTTGCTAAGATCTAAAAATCCTAGAAAATTATACATTTGTTCTGTAAATCATATGTAACCTATTTTACATAGTTTGACCAAAAAGCTCCAGCCAATATTAACTAAAAGTCTCCAAAAAGCATACTATTATAATTTCTAGCAATTTTTAAGACATTAAATAAATTCCCAAAAATCTATGAAAACCAATAATATTCTTCTAATGTGGTGTAATAATTTCTAAAATTATTCGTAACTCTCGATTATATGGTGAAAAGGTGAGTTTGTATGTAAAGCTCCATTTAAGCGTAATTTTATCATTTCATAGGGAATCAAACTTCCGCTGCTAGTTTTGACAACATAGCCTCTTAAAAATATTCATGAGACTCTTGTTCTTGAATTGCCGGGATAGTTGGCACTTAAATGACTCCTGCACCACCTACTATGCAAGTCTGATGTAGCATCTAGGCCCTTAGGTAAGTGGTAAGTGTTTCGGTGATTAACGACAACCGTATCTCATGTGTTTGCTTCTTGGTCAACTCATTTAGTATCTTCCATAGGGAATCAAACTTCCGCTGCTAGTTTTGACAACATAGCCTCTTAAAAATATTCATGAGATTCTTGTTCTCGAATTGCTGGGATAAGTTGGCACCTAAATGACTCATGCACCACCTACTATGCAAATCTGGTGTAACATCTAGCCCCTTAGGTAAGTGGTAAGTGTTTCGGTGATTAATGACAAACGTATCATTGTGTCTAACAATTTATTTTGAAGGGGATAAAAAATTTAGTTCGCAATGATATTTGAGTATGCTTGGTCTCTAAAGCGATTATATGGATGATCAAAGGACATGCACATCGAGATTGATCTTCTAGTTTTAAGTGCCACAAAGGAGATGAAGGACACTTAGAATAGTATAAGTCTCTTTTTCTTAGTCTTTGGATCGCACTATAAAGAGGGGCTAAGAGTAGTAGCTTGACCTAGTTGAGTCTAAACGTGGTTTGATGCACACTTGTGAAATTCTTGAAGGTGATATGCCCTAGAGGCAATCATAGAGATGATTGTATCACACGTCTATATTGATGTACTACCGAATAATATGTTATTCCAAGAATGACTATCGTTTACATTGATTAGCAAGTATGTGACTTATTCATGATACTCTTTGTTTATTTCATGATGTTATTCCTAGTCGATCCCTAGTCGCATATCATTATGATAATACATAAGACCAGCACATGTATTGATTGACATGTTTCATGGATCATAGGTATAGAGATATCAGGTCAATAATATGGACATTTGTTTTAGAGAACATGATCTTGGATAGACCCACCTTGAGATACTACTGGGATTGTTATTTATGATGTGCCATCAGTTGTTATCTCAAATTGTGTACCTGCAGGATCCTTAGACCTGAGATCATCATTGATTCCCAGAATGTGTAGTGGCATACTTTGAGGCTACCAAAAGCTATTCCGTAACTGGGTAGTCATAAAGGTAGTTTTCGGGTTTGTCATGAAACATGTCGTGGGGTATGAGCGATCAAGATGGAATTTTCCCCTCCTTGATAACGGGAGAGATATCTCTGGACCCTGTCAAGGTAGTTGGATTGAGAAAGTGCATGGCCATGACAATATGATTAAAGAGTTAATTATGATTGTCGGTGGATGAATACTGCGAGCAGGGATCCTGAGGGATCTCCTTTGAGATTCGGCCGCGGGGCTGGTCCTGGAACTACCTCGTACGTGAGATTAATGCGAGTGGGACTTAGGCAGGATGGATCGTCAGCTAGTAGAAATGAATGCACCAAGAATTTAGATAGGTTCAAGCAGCGCGGAGGCGTAATACCCTACTCCTATGTGTCTAGTATGTTGTCAATGCTCCTCTCCTTTCATTTTTCCTATCTCCCTTTACAAAGTGCTCCCCCCCTTTTATCTACCAGGGGGGAGACCCTTCAGGGAGTGCCCAGAACAAGGGCACAAGTTCCCGTAAATAATAAATGGAAATTGACCTTCATTGATCTACAGTTGATGTTATAGAGGGCTGAAAATACATCCCTCGGACGGTTCCATCGGTCGTCGCGTTCTAGCTTTAGCAGGTGCAGGGGCACCCACTGGCCAGCTTCTGAGTACTCTCTCATGCCTGTTTAGTCAAAGCAGGTCTGACGCGATCTAATGTAACAGGGCGATAAGCCTCAAGCCCATCAAAGATATCTTGAAGCCGTCTTTCTTCATGGGCCCTGTGAGGGGACATGCAATGGGACCTGCCATATTAATTGTGCCCACGCCTTCCTGCCAGGCGGTGGCAGGGACTGGCGTATTCAGTACGGCAGGCGTGGGGGAGAGTGGTTGGATGTGACCGTCCACGCACCCCATTAAATGTGGCATCGGGCCTCCCACTGACCGACACCTCATCGTGGCGTCCCTGCGGGGTCCACCGGTGGGCCCTCCCTGCTGCACCCGCTAAAAAGTGGGATGATGACGACAGGACCGGACGGGGGCGTATTTTCAACCCCCCCCCCCCCAATAACGTCAAGCTGCAGCCCATGATGGTTGCTTTCCATTTATGGCGCCTTGGGACTCGTGCCCTCCTTTCTGGGCACGCCAAGCCTCCCCGACGGTATAAAAGGAGGGGATGCACCCCGATGGACTAGAGACTGAGGGTGGGGCCCTATTTCTTTGAGGCCGATCACAGCATTGGTGCCACGTTGCTTTCTATCGCCCGGTGCCAAAATCTTTTTGGGCCTTGCAATTTTTGGGCCCAAGCTCTTGGTATAACCCAAGGAGGAGCCAAAAGGGCGCGCGCCATTTCGACTTTCGAAGAAGGCGATGATGAGGCGGGAGACGCCCAGGCTTCCACGAACGTGCCTTGCTTACTGCGCCGAGAAATAAGGTGTTTGAACTCCCAGCGATAAAAAAGGGGAGAGGCAATGGACCATCACCTTCCTTCATCACCATTCTTGCCTTCGCCATTCTTGAGCACTGGGAGCCTCTCTCAGCCTTCAGTGTACCTTGACTCAAGCCACTTCCAATGCATTTCCCACCCCTGAAAATGCCAAGGGCAGGAGGCGGCCGTCGGGGAGCGTCGAACGATGGCGCCATTCGGCCGAAATCCCGCCTCCTGAACGAGAAGGGCGCGGAGAAGGTGCGGAGGCTTATGGTCCCCGCCGGCCAGCGGGGAGCATCGGTGGTGACGCCGACCACCCATCTGCCTGCCCTGCGTGGGCCGGGGCAGATCGTCATCTTCGCCTCTTTTGTGGCCGCCAGTCTAGTGCCGTCATTTTCGGCATTCTTCATGCAGGTGCTGGACACCTACAGCGTCCAGTTGGCCCACCTGAGCCCGAACTCGGTGGTGATCCTGGCGGTCTTCGCCCACCTCTGTGAGATGTTTGTAGGGGTGCCGCCGTCTATGGCACTATTCTGGCACTTCTTCATCCTACGGGCGGTCGAGAAGAAGAAAGGGTCGGGAGATGTGGAGGTCGTGGGATGCTACAACTTTCGCCTGCGGGAGGGTGTCGGCGATGCCTACATCCAGCAGGTGATGCGCGGCAAGTGGGACGACTGGCGCCGGGACTGGGTCTACGTCGACGCCAGCCCCCACGACCACCTTTTGCTACCCTGATCGCTGGCGGAGTCCATCAAGCAGGTCTGGGAGTCTGCTCCCGCGGAGGATGCCCACCTGCACCTAGTGTTGAACCACCTCGAAGATTTGCATCGGGCGGGGCTAACCTCGCTGATGGTGGTCGCTGACTTCCTGCACCGCCGGCTGGCCCCCCTGAGGGAATGCGTCCGTCCCTCCTGGATGCACACCGGGTCTAATGATGTGACGAGGACTTGTATAGGCGACGGCGGGAACCTCGATGAGGGGGCCCTGGCGGTGCTGCTCAAGGTGATAACCAGCGTCGAAGATCTCGCCTGGGCGGTCCTACCACGTGAAGAGCTGGTGCTCTGTTCGGACCCGGGCCGGACGGCTCTGCAAGTCGATGCCGGCCTTCGACGTCCAGGGGCCAGCGGACCGCACGGGGCGCCGAGACCCCGGGGCAATACACATTCCTAGGGCGGATGGCAATGGAGGGCGGGGCACTACCGTAGACGATGGCAGATCGCCAAGCCAGGGCGGAAGGGGGAAGCGTCCCCGGTCGCCCATCACCCTACCGTCCTCGCCCTCTCCGTCGCCATCACCTCCGCCATCCCCGCGCTGAGACCCTCGGTCGACGGTTGACGGTGCGATGGTCAAACTGGCCAGCCCTCGGGAGCAGGTCCCGGGGTGGATGATGGGGCCAGTTCACAACGATCCGGGGGCTAGGGCCCACCCCCGAAGAGGAGAAGGCCGGAGCCCATGCCGAAGGCCCCCGAGTTCCAAATCCCGTAGTCCCGATGGCGGTACTGCGGGCCAAAAACCATGTAAGGCCCTTTTTTTCTTCGAGCTTGTTTTGCCCATGTTTGGGTTGGGATTTGACCTCTTCCCATTCCAGGCCGCCCAAGGGCTTTTCAGGAAGCCGAGCATCTCCCGAGCAACTGAGGCCTCCCCCCGGCCCTGAATTGAGAGGCCAGGCTGGCTCTGCCCCGAGCATTCTGACTGGGGAGGAGCTACCGGCTTCAGGGGAGGCCGTCATGACAAGGGTGGTGCTGGCACGGCCGTCGTCGGGGTCCCCGAGCGCCTCTGCTGAAAAGGCGTGGAGGGAATCCAGCTCTCGGCCATCCCCTGGCTAGGCCCTGGAACCGCTCCCCGAGGTGCTGGGGAGTGCTCGGGAGGTCATCGGGCGGCTTGAGGCGGCCATCTTGGTGGAGAGGGCCGAGCTCGAAGAGGAGCGCGCCGCCCTTGTTGATGAAAGGGGCTGGCTGGAGGAGGCCCGCAAGCTCCTAGAGACCCATGTGGCCATGGCCCGCACGGCTTACAAGTGGTCCCTGCAGGAGCTGACCACAGAGTGGGAGGCCTTGGAGGAGGTGCACGAGGAGGCCGTCACCGCACAGAAGGAGTCCGAACGCTTGGGGCAGCTCGTGGTGATGCGCGACCAGGCGTTGAAGGAGTGCGCCGACAAACTGGCCACTCGTGAGGAGCAGCTTGCCTTGCACGAGCTGGAGGTTGCCATACGGGAGGAGGCTGTCGGCAAGAGGGAGGAAGCCTCGCTATCCGCTGAGACGGACCTTCGCTGCCAAGCCCAAGATCTCGGACATGGCCGCGCCGACGTTCTCCGCCGGGAGGAGCAGGTTGCGCTGCGCGAGATGGACGCCGACCTGTTGTCGTCAGCGCTCACTGCCCGAGAGGAGAGCCTCGCCAACTAGGAGGCACGCGTGACTGCCTGAGTGCAAGCCATTGAGGCCCGGGCCGAGCAAATAGAGCGGGCCCGCACCGAGGTGGCTGCCCAACTCCAGGAGGCACGAGCCGCGAAGGATGTCCCCACCAGCATCAAGGGTCTTGAAGCCCAGCTGAAGAAAGCCGAGGAGGATCTTAATGCCATCCGTGAAGAGCGGACGCATGTTAAAGCGATGATGCAGGCACGGGGCTCCGTGGAGGCAGCCAGGCTCGGGTCCGTGACGGTGGGTTCCCAAGGGCTGGATACGCTAGGTCATCTTGCCCTTGGGTTCTCGGAGATCGCTCGGCGCCTTGAGGCTCTCCCTGCCATGATCCAGGAATTGGCGACCCGGGAGGGGCGTGCGCTGGCCCAGGATGTGGCCGAGCACGTTCTCGCTTGCTACCGCAGTCAAGACCCCACCTTCCCGCTGGAGCCAGTGCGGCAGGGTGTGGTTGAGACGAAGGAAGCTACCGCTCGGGCAGCCATCCGCGAAGTTGCCACCAAAGTGGCGGAATTTTTTGTGTGGGAGCCGGGCCTTGGTAGCGACAGCGATGATGACACGTGATCTCCTCCGTAGCCCGCAATGAGTTAGGGTTTTCTCTGCTTTTTGAAAGTTGTAATTCTGGAAGTGATTCCCTGTTGATTGGCTCCCTTCAGTATATTAGAAGCCGTCCTTGGAATCATACTCTGTTTTGTACTTGTCCTTCCTTGATTCCGTTTGTACTGATGCGCGGGGTGGCACTGACCAGGCCGAGCACCGACAGTTTACCCCCGAGAACAAGGTTGCCTTGGACACTCATACTCGAGTAGCAGGACTACCCGAGACCCTCGGGGGTTCGATAGTTCTCGGGGTACTCGGCTCCCGAGCATCCAGCCCCTGAGCCCGCGCGCAGGATCCTGTGCTCAGGGCACGCAGCCCTTGGGTACTTGCGGGTACGCGGCTACTGAGTCAAATAGACACAAATTCTTTTGCTCGGGAAGTGAGTCAACTTGGCATGGTACCCGCTATGACTCGTGAACGCTTTTTTTCTTGCGACCTCTCGAACATATAGAACGGAGACACGCACAGGCGGAAATGCAACCAAGAGTCCCCATGGCTCGATGGTGTCCGGGGTAGGACTGACCAGGCCAAGCACCGACAGCCCACCCCTGGGGACTAGGTGGTCCTGACCACTCATGCTCAAGCGGTAGCACTACCCGAGAACCACAGGACTCGGTAGTGCTCGGGGTACTGCCATGCCAGCTGGGCAGCACAGCCTACCATAAAGGACTTAGGTCAGCGATCGCCACCTATGCGGTACACCAACTACCATTCATCTTTGTCATTCTGAAAAAGCAAATACGAGGGCAGGGTTTTGTGCGTCAGATCGCCTCACTGAGCAGATTAGCACAAGAGGGTTCCGAGAATAACTCGGGAACAATAGTTATTACATATGTATGAACGGAAATTCACATGACTTTTTTATGAAGATACCCCCAAGTAGTAACTTACCGAGTTGGTGTCAGCCTCCCGGCCGACCAGGCCAGGAAAGGGTGGATGCCCCGATGCTCAGGGCGCCCGGGAACGTGGATTCCCTTGTGCAGAGCGCTTTAGCCCCCAGGTTGTCCTTTTAGAACTCGAGCATTTCCCGGGGGCTAGGTGGTCACGACCACTCATGTCCGAGTGGTAGGATTACCCGAGAACCCCAGAGGCTCGACAGCGCCCTGGGTACTGATGCCCTGGTACTCGGGTCGCTTGGTTCTCGAGCATTTCCCTGCAAGCTCAAATGGGCAAGGTTTCTTTGCTTGGTGCGCTTTGTCGGTGCGGTACTCATTATAGATTGCACTCGTTTTCGACCCACGACCTCTCGAATGCCTGGACTTACAAAGTGCACAGACGGAGACATGACCAAGAGGTCCCATGGTTCGGTGGTGTACAGGGCGGGACTAACCAGGCCGAGCATCGACAGCCCGCCCTCGGGAACAAGGTGGTCCCGACCACTCATGCTCGAGCGGTAGAACTACCTAAGAACCTCAGAGGCTCGGTAGTGCTTGGGGTATTGCCATAGCAGCCGGGCACCATAGCCTACCACAAAGGACTTAGGTCAGCGATTGCCGCCTGTGCGGCATACCGACTGTCATCCATTTTTTGTCAGCGGGAAAATGAGAGAGAGCATGTTTTTCGCACACGAGTCAAGCATCTCACAAAGTAGATTAACACATGGATTCCAGAGGAAAACTCAAAACAAGAGCAATATAGGCGTATATTAATGATTCATACATATGTGACGAATTTAAATAGCAAGTGATAACTTACGTGGTTGGTATCAGGCCCTGGCCAACTTGGGTAGGGGAAAGACCCCTGGCCTAGTTGGCCCGAGCATAGACATGCTTACCTATGGATAAAATTTGCGAATGTGCTCGATGTTCCATGCATTCGGGAGAGGTTGTCCGTCCTCTATGGCCAATCGAAACGAGCCTTACCGTGGGGTACTGGTCACGACGAAGGGGCCTTCCCACATAGGGGAGAGCTTGTTCTTTCCTTCACGCATCTGAGCGCGTCGGAGAACCAAATCCCCAACCTCGAGCGACCGGGCCCGGACACGGCGCTGATGGTAGCGCCTCAGGCTCTTCTGATATCTGGTGACTCGGACGGCAGCTCGTCGCCGATGCTCTTCCAAGTATTCGACATCCTCGCATCTTCGCTGTTCTTGTTCACCCTCCGAGTATGCATTCACCCAAGGCGAGCCGAGCATAAGCTCGAAGGGGAGGACAGCTTCGGTGCCGTAGACGAGGAAGAAAGGCGTCTCCTCGGTGGCTCGGCTTGGCGTGGTCCGGTTGGCCCATAACATAGCGGGTAGCTCATCGATCCACCCTTTCCCATGCTTTGCAAGCACGTCGTAGGTCCGGATCTTGAGCCCCTTCAGTATCTCGGCATTCGCGCGCTCCAATTGTCCGTTGCTACGGGGATGAGCAACAGAGGCAAAGCAAAGCTTGATCCTGAGGTCCTGATAGTATTCCCTGAACAGGTCACTTGTGAACTGGGTGCCATTGTCGGTGATGATCCTGTTTGGGAAGCCGAAGCAACTTGTGATGCCACGGATGAATTGGACCACTGTGTTTTTTTTGACCTTGATTACTGGGACCGCCTCCGGCCACTTGATGAACTTGTCGATAGCGACGTACAGGTACTCATAGCCCCCGACTGCTCGGGGAATGGACCCAAGATGTCCAGCCCCCAAACCGCGAAGGGCCAAGACAAGGGGATGGTATGAAGAGCCTGAGTTGGCTGGTGAATCTACTTTGCATGGAACTGGCACGCCCTGCAGCACCGAACCAGCTCGGAAGCATCCAGGAGGGCTGTTGGTCTATAGAAACCTTGCTGAAAGGCCTTCCCGACCAGCGTGCGGAACGATGCATGGCCACCACACTCGCCCTCGTGGATCTCAGTGAGGAGCTCACTGCCTTCTTCCCAAGTGATGCATTTCAGGAGGACACCGTCTGTGCCGCGCTGGTAGAGATCCCCATCTACTAAGGTATAGCGTTTGGACTGTCGTGCAATCCTCTCTGCAGAGGTGTCGTCCTTCGGAAGGATGTTTTCTTTCAAGTACCCTAAAGGGTTTCTGAGGACTACCGGCAAGTGCAAAGCACTCGCCGGGTAGCGGCACCTTGACGGGACCTTCCACTGAAGGTGCGGCCTGGGTCACCTCGGCTGAGCTCGAGGGTTCCCCTTCATCCTGGTCGGCAGATAGGACGGATGGCCGTGTGAGCCTTTCTTCAAAGGTTTCGGCCGGGATGAGCACCCGGGCGGAAGCCAAGCGGGAGAGGTCATCGGCCATGGTGTTTTCGCGGCGGGGTATATGCCGCAGCTCCAGGCCGTCGAAGTGCCGCTCCAGGCCGTCGAAGTGCCGCTCTAGCCTCTTGACTTCTGCCCGTACGCCGTCATCTGCGGGTCCGTGCACTGGTATTCTTTTGATACTTGGTTGACTACCAGTTGGGAGGAGTCACCTTTGACAAGCAGCCGCTGGATCCCGAGACCCACCGCTGCTCGAAGTCTAGCGATGAGGCCTTCGTATTCCGCCATGTTGTTTGTTGCTCGGAAATGCAACTGCACGACATACTGGAGTACTTCACCTATCGGGGAGGTGAGCACCACTTTAGCCCCCGTGCCCTTCAGCGTGAGGGAGCCGTCAAAGTGCATGACCCAGTACTCGGGTTCGTCTTGCCCGGGGTATGCGGACAATTCTTCGTTGTCGGTCTCGGGGATCGGCGTCCACTTTGCCACGAAATCGGACAACACCTGGCTTTTGATCGCGTGGCGACTGATGAAGTGCATATCAAATTCCGCGAGCTCGACTGCCTACTTGACGATACGCCCGGTACCTTCGCGGTTCCGCAGGATCGGTTCTAGTGGGTATGTGGTCACCACTGAGACTTTGTGCGTCTGAAAGTAGTGTTGCAGCTTCCTGGAAGTGATAAGCACTGCGTAGAGCATCTTCTGTGCTTGAGGGTATCTCGTCTTGGCATCCCGGAGGACTTCACTGATGAAGTACACTGGTCGTTGTATCCGGCGGCCCCCGACAGCGGCCTTGCATGAGGCCTTGCCACAGCCCCTGAGCTCAAAGTAGAGCTCGGAGCTTGCCGAGGTCTCGAGCTCAACTCCCGGGTCGGGACCGGTCCCGCGTCCTGGAGGCTGCTCGGGGGCGACCGGGAGCTCGGACCTAGCACCTTGCCTTGGGCACTCATCATGCTCCACCACCAACACCATGCTCACGACCTAAGGAGTGGTCGATATGTAGAGTAATAGAGGTTCGCCCTCGCCAGGGGCCACCAGTACAGGCGGCAAGGTGAGGTACTTTTTTAAGTCTTGGAAGGCCTGCTCGGCCTCCAGCGGCCAGTCAAAACGACCGGTCTTCTTCAGCAATTTGAAGAGTGGGAGCCCTCACTTCCGAGCTTGGAGATGAAGCGCCCCAAGGCTACCATGCATCCAACGAGATGCTGTACTCCTTTAAGCCGAGTTGGGGGACGCATCTGCTCGATGGCCCGGATCTTCTCGGGATTGGCCTCGATTCCGCGACTGGAGACCAAGAAGCCGAGGAGTTGCCCGCGGGTACCCCGAATACGCACTTCTCAAGATTAATCTTCAGGCACGTGCTGCAGAGACTGTTGAACGTCTCGGCCAAGTCTTCCAGCAGGGTGGCCCATTCCCGAGACTTGATCACGATGTCGTCAATATACGCTTCGACATTGCGACCAACCTGCGTGTTAAGGGTAATACGAATGGCTCGCTGGAACGAAGATCCAGCGTTGTGCAAGCAAAAGGGCATAGACACATAGCAATAAGTCCCCACAGGGGAAATAAAAGAAGTTTTTTCTTCATATTGCTTAGCCATGCGAATTTGGTGATAGCCCGAGTTTGCATCAAGAAAGCTCAAAAGATCACACCCCACAGTGGAGTCGACAATCTAGTCTATGCGAGGCAGAGGGAAAGGGTCTTTTGGACATGCCTTATTAAGGTCGGTGTAGTCGACGCACATTCTCAGCCCACCGTTGGCCTTTGTGGACGACGACGGGGTTTGCCAGCCACTCCGGGTGAAGGACTTCTCGGACGAAGCTGGCGTCAAGGAGCTTGTCGACTTGCTCCCGAATGAACTCCTGGCGCTCAGGTGCCTGTTGGCGAACCTTCTGCCTCATGGGCCGTGCGTCTGGGTGCACGACAAGGTGGTGCTCGATCACCTCCCTAGGGATCCCAGGCATATCCCGGTCATTTGATACTCTTCATGGTGTGATGATGAAGTAGAGCATTCCACAAATGACGTCTCCGAAAGAAGTTCTTCTTCATCACATTTGGGCTTGTCATATCTTTCTTTGAGAGTAGTCCAAATGAGATGAGCGTTCTCAAGTGGCATGATAGATTCAACAACATCTATGCTCAAAGCATCAAATAAAACATTAGTGGCTTGAGCATTGAGATATATGCATTTCTCTTCCTCTTCAAATGACAAGAGATTATCACTAGGAGGAGAAATGCTCACATCTACAACTCGCTCTATTTGAGGACCCATAGCCCTAAAGATATTAAGCATGCGAGTACTCCAATTACAATAATTAGAACCATCTAAAAGGAGTGGCGCTATGTGCACTAATCCACTAGTCGACATCTTTACTCTCTAGGCGGTAAAGCCCGAAAAGAGAAACCTGGCTCTAATACCAATTGAAAGGATAATGATGTCGCCTAGAGGGGGGGGTGAATAGGCGTTTTTACAAAAATTCGTCCCCTTTTACCGTTGGTCTAAACTTGCAGCGGAATATAAACTAACGGGTTTTTCACAAGTGAAAAACCTAAATATGCTAGGCTCAACTAGTGCACAATCACCCTAAATAAGTGTGGAAATTACAATCCAAAGGTGACAAAAATTACTCTAATCTAGCAAGAGATATGCAATAAAACTTAAATTGAAAAAGGCTAAAAACACTGTTCAGATGCCTGAAATTACTGTTCATCAGATAAAGACCGGAGTCTCCGGGTTGTACAGGTCCGGAATCTCCGGTAAAGTCCGGATTCTCCGGATTTTGTACAGAACTGAGCCCAAAACTAAATATAAAGGATGGGTAGAGAGTTCTAGCTCAAACTAAGTGATGTCGTGTGTTCCCGGAGATGATTCCAAGTAGATTCACGGAGAACCTACACTCAAATACACACAAACAAGTAGATCGAGCAATATGCACAAAGATTTGAGCAAGAATTCAAAAGTAGAGGAACAAAGAGGAGACACAAAATTTGTTTCCCGAAGTTCGGATTCACCACCATGAATCCTACGTCTCCGTTGAGGAAGCTCCAACGAGCCGGGTCTCTTTCAACCACTTTCCTCTATCCACTAGCTTTATCTCTTCCCTTTCGGAGGCGAGATCGACCTTCACAAACTTTTCTGCGGCTCACCACACGTACGGGAGCTCACCGGGCAACACCTAGCCAGGTAGGAGGCTTCACCTCCAAGAGTAACAAACGCAATCGAACTTCTTGCCGATGAACTCGAGTGCTCAAGAATGAATTTAGCTCACTTGCACTCAATCATCCAATCTCTTAACCCAACTCACTTTTCTTCTCAAATCACACACTAGAATGGAGTGGGAGAGGTTCTTTTGGCTGTAGAGGATGTTCTTTTCGTGCCCTTGCAGCAGCCCCAAAGGATGGGGTGAGTGGGGTATAAATAGCCCACTTCAAAAAACTAGCCGTTAGGCTCTTTTCTGAACTTCATCGGGGTATCCGGCCTACACCGGAGTCTCCGGCCACTCCAGGTACCAGAGAATCCGGTCTTCACCGGAGTCTCCGAGTACAACACAGCCAACCTCTGAAAAACGGCGATAACTTTTGATCCCGGAGTCCGATTTCGACGATTTTGGACTCTATGGAAAGCTTATTCAGAGGGCTACATATCCCAACTGAATTCATGACCTAAACACACATAGGATCAAACTAGGAACACTCCAAAACCCATTTTGGACACTTTCACACTTTCCGCTCCGGACTCTTAACAACAAACTCTCACTTTGGGTTTGGTTGGGAACTCTTGAGCACTGTGACGCGACAATTAGCTCATGTTGCATACCTCTTAATAGTGTGGCATACCTAGACTCAATTTCAAAGATAAAACACATTTGAACCAATTTGAGCCTTTTGAATACTTTCGAGTACCGTTTTTTACTTTCAAACCTTTGAGGGTTGCTAACTTCCATAAAATCTTCACTCCATCTATTATTGGTTCCTCATGTGATTGATGTGAATCACTCATAGCTTCTCATGGCCTTGCATGGTCCATTGGCTCATAGCTTCACTCGCTCTTCACCATCGCCTTGGTCCTTCGGCGCCAAGCCATTTGCTTGCCCTTCACCCCTGGATGGTCCATCGCAGCCGAGTCTTGCTTGCCCTTCACCATCTTGCCATAGAAAACCATTTTGTATTCGACATCTTCAGAGAATTCACTTTTTCATATATGGAGTCCACTTTTGTTCTTCACTCTTGACATATGTGATTTCAATTCAACTTATGCCTTCTTATAGATCCTAACCCCAACTCACTCTCAAGCACAAAGCACATGGGTTAGTCCATGAAACCTAAATGACAACATTTATACCTTAAGTTACTTGATCTCCACAAGTAACTTATTAGCCTTCATGCATATTGTCAATCTTCATATAGAACCTAACCCCACTCATTCTTAAACACATAGCACATGGGTTAGTCCATAAAACTCTATTGATAAGTCATACCTTTAGTTACTTGATCTCCACAAGTAACTTAGCCTTCAAGCTTATTACTAATCTTATTTAGCTTCTTCTTCTTCTTATGAGCATCACTAAAATCTCAATGACTTTTGATGCAATTCTTTGAACTCATGGTATTTCTCAAAGAATCCATACTTCATCATTTATGCATATCCTATGGAATAACCTAATAGCAATTCTCAATATGATTGTTAGTCCATAGGCATTGTCATCACTTACCCGAGCATCACCTAGAGCTCATTCATCTCGATGCATTTTCAATCTCCCTATTTACCTAGAGCTCATACATATCTCTCATCCATGCATCACATATGGAACAACCTACTAACAAACTCAACACCATTATTAGTCCATGGGTATTGTCATTAATCTCCAAAACCACACATAGGGGCTAGATGCACTTTCAATCTCCTCCATTTTGGTAATTGATGACAATCTCACTAGATGATTATATTTGACAAAATTTAAAGTTCTAGGTATACATATAATCCGAAGATGAATGTATACAAAGAGCAAGTTTTGAAATACCAAATATCATAAAGATATTTGAGATTGCCAAAACTAATTTTACTAGCATCAAACACCACAAAGATTTTGATTTTAGTAAAAACCAACATATGTATATAACAAACTCCCCCACAATCTATACATGTGTGAATGAATTTTGAATATTATTGCATATATTGTCTATCTCAAATTTTTGGATGGAGTTTTCTTTTATACATATCAAGAAAGCATGATAAAGTATGTATGAAGATGAATATGCTCATGCAAAGAAAAACTTTAACCTCATTTCTCAAAGGCAATCATACTTCTCAAAGGCAATCATACAAATTCTCCCTTAATTGATATCTTCCCCATATAAGCAAATTATCCTCCGTAAGCAAAGTCCTCTTACAAAATATAACATCTAGTCCAAATTCTCCCTCAATTGACATCAATGCCAAAATGGAATCATCGAAACGAATTCTCCCCCAATTTACATCAAATTGGTAAGAATTAAGTAGGACATGCTAAAAGAGAAATTTTTCTCCAAAACACCATTAGCCCTATCTCACAAGAGGGAATCATCGAAAGCTAGTGCAAGACCATGTATAGTGTAAACTCCTCATGATATGTGTATTTTTTCATAATTTGAGTTAAACCAAATACACTTATTCAAATATAAGTTATGTGAGGAGAACGAGCAATACAATAGGTCAAAAGGGGTTCAAAGAGATGCCAAAAGAGATTTCAAAAGGAAATACCAATTAAAACTTTAAAAGATATCAATTAGATACTTACAAGAGATACCAATTGAAAAAGATGCCAATTAAAATTCCAAAGGATATCAATTGAATACCTATAAGAGATATCAATTGAAAATTCAAAGCATACCAATTGAAACAATTGAAAGAGATACCAATTCCAATTGAAACTAATTCAATTGAAGGCAAAACAAGCATGAGTCCGAAATAAATATCCAAAGCACAAGTGCAATGGATTATCCTCTAAGTTGAACATAGCAAAATTATTGATAATATGACGAATTTCTCGTTTATCACAAGGTGTCAACATCTCATAAGCATATATGTCCAAAAGTGCAATTTAAAGCGGACTACAAACCTAAAGCAAAAGATTTTGCAATTTTCACCAATATTGCATATAGGAGCAACTCAAGCATTTGATATGAAATCTTTTGCATATTTGGGATTGGATGAGTCATAAATATGATTATAGAGTTCCCACAAAAATATGCTACTTCAAATTGCTCATATTTGCAATAAAGAGATTTTAAGCACTTGCATGAGAAACAAATTTTTGCAAGACATTTTCATGCTATGATGCAATATACACAAGATTGAATCTTTAACATTAAATGCATGAATTAAGAGCAAATTACTTGGAATGACATTGAATTGCTCACTTTGATATGGTACTTCTTTTGATTTCAATTGAAATTGGAGATTGTCTTCTTTGTAGATACCAATTGAAAGTACAAAATCATCTTCATAAATTTCAATTGAAATGATCTTCTACTTGAAAGAACCTTCATTATGATTAATCCAAGTATCCAATGTATCTTCATTATACCTAAAACTCATTCAAGTACAATTTGATACCCAAACTCATTGGGTCCGAAGAGATTAGTGCACTCATCACATAGAGCACACTCTCTCATAGATATGTGCATATTTGTATGAAATGGTAACAATTCAAGTTCATACCAACAGATAAATACCAATTGAAAATATATACCGAACGAAGGTATATACCAATTGAAATCAAATGAAAGTTCTATGCACCTTTTAGACAATAAAAGTATTTAAGAGAGGCTTACTCTAAATGTAGGATCAAAGAAAGTAAATATGCTATAGATATTAACATTTAAGTCAAACAAGCATGCTCATCACTTTCAAGATCCGATAAGATGTAATTTGGACAAAAATAGCATATAAGACTTGAAGATACCAAATGAAAGGCACAAAATTAAAAGATTGTTCAAATTACATCTAAGACAAAGATCAACAAATGATCGCTCTCAAAGTTCAACAAGTGAACTAAGCAAGATTTGAGCATATGGAGACATGAATAAGTTCGAAACATGCTAAAAAATTTATCTCAAGCAAGTATATAGAAAATGATACAAGCATTGAGATAGCAAGCTTCCAGAGACTCCAAAAAGGAAGTTTCCTTGAAGAAACCAATATTCCTAAGATAGGAGTTAAAAGAAATCTTTCACATAGAAGGAAGTCATTTGGAAACAAGAATTGAAACAAAGATGATCAACAAGGATTACCACTTATATTATTACCAATTGTAAGAAGACAATGGTATATGGAGATATCACAAGTCGGTAATTGCAACAAGGCACGGATCAACTTTCTTTCAAGGGGCATGAAAGAAGGATTTTAGAAATTAAACACAAGCTTCAAACACATTCCTCACAAAGTCAACTATTACAACAAAACACAAATAAAAATAATAGTTGATACAGTTATGTTGAATTGACCCGGCCGGGTGGCACTCAGTCGCCACACAGAAAAGACTTAGAAACTTGCCGGACTCTCCGGCCTCTCCAGGTACCGGAGTATCCGGTGAACACCAGAGACTCCGGTAATTTAAAAATAAATGCTAACCGAGACTCTCTGCTGGAGACTCTCTCGGAGACTCCGGCCAAAAACACCAACTACCGGAGTATCCGGTGAACACCGGAGACTACGGACAATTAAAACAATTCTTGATTTGATCCGAATGAGAAATGATTCAAATTAAAATCTTGAGATTGAAAAGATCACTAGATAAATACCATAAATCTCAAGTTTCAATTTAAACCAAAAGCGGATCAATTAATGGATTCTTGCAAAAATGAGCTTTATATGAGCTTGACATACCACATAGATGCTAGATAAACAATAATATTAATTCTAAATGGTATTGCTCAAATTTTTACAAATTATGGGTATTTAAGATGCATAAAGCATAATACTGCCCCATAATGTGACAATTCATTAATATCTCCAAAAGAGAGCCAAATAGAATTCAATAAGACGAATAAGATCAAATAAGGCTCAAAACCACAATCAACACATGAATGTGCAATGCATCCTACACATGCTAGTTATATGACTTACACATACTAGTTGGCAGGAAAAGCTAGATGCACTAGAAACAAATTCATAGCACACTTAGCAAGCAATCAAGACATGCATGGATATATAAAACAGACATGACAAGATTGCAATAAAGTCTACACGTACTAGGATAAGCATAAGCTCTAAACAAGCATAGATACATAACATACACATGCAAAGAGCTAGAAACTTCCAAAAAAAATGTAGAACAATAAATCTATCACAATGAACAGGAATATGAATTTAATGCATTGTGATAGAGAGTTACCTTCATAGAGTGACATTGGGTAATAATAAATATAATTCCACAAAACTTGACTCTTTAATCAATTAGATAAATCTTCAAATAATTAGCCAAGTCTCCAATGCCCTCCATTTTACCAAGAGACTAAACACAAATTTTACTTGAAAAAATATTAGTCTCAAAGCACAAAACATAGGATGAGCTCCCTATATATATGTGCATCCAAGTACTTGAATTACTTGTAATATGCACTTAGTTCATTCAAGAATCTAGAGGAGTTTACCCTATATTTTGAGTTAAGGCACAAAAGGAATTTACAATGGAAATACTTGTGCTAAGAATGAACTTACAACCATGAGATAATGTAGATTACCACAAGATATGAATTTGTTTAGCAATCTATTATGTGAGAAGCTTTATTGGGTATAAGCTCTTGTATTTGAATGAAGTGTGTCTTTATTTGACTTGAGCTTGATTCTTCACACTTCATTTCTTGTGATGTGATTAAGTTCATTTTCCGTAGTCATCACCAAGTATCCATCACCTGCATTATTAACAAAATATTGCTCTACTAGAGAGCCATTAAAAGCATCATATTACACAAAATATAAATTTTGCTCATATTTTACCTAGCCACATTCAAGTGCTCACGACCATAAAAAAATTTGAACATTTGCACCTATGCTAAGCTAAGTGGCTAGATAGCTCAAGTTAGATACTTGTTACCGAGATGTCATTGAAGATTGAAATAAAGCAACAATCCACACTCTTGGTACTTCTTTCCAAATATCATGAGAAAGCCCAATTTGAAAAGAGTCTTGAGATGAGATATTCAATATAGTTTTTCTTAAGTAAGCCAAGTCTTCAATGCATCTCTAAGTACCTATTTAGCAAATTAAGCACTTTGTGGTACCCAAACCATGTTGGATCCTTTAAGGTTAGTCACGAGAGACTTAGGCACCCAAATGGCCTTTACATTATCATAAGGTGAACTAATCACCTTAGCAACACAAGTACCACTCTTAACATTCCTAGGCAAATATTGATCATTATTGAATGAGTTAGGCTTAGGAATATTACCAATAGGACAATTTTTACCAATATGTCCCTTGGCTCGGCAAGTGTAGCAAATGCGGTGCTTGTCCTTGCAAGATGCCTTCTCATCTTGCTTCTTGCTTGCTTTCTTACCGGTGAGCCTCTTCCTTGATGACATAAGACCTTCATTCTTCATGTAGGGGCATGATGCAATTTCATGTCTCTTCTCATTGCATCCATAACACTTCCTCTTGCTTCTTCTTGTTTTCTTCTTTGGAAGTGTGGTCTTGTCATCAACCTTGTTGGAACACATGGAGGCATAGTGTCCCATGCTTGAGCACTTGAAGAACTTGACATGAGCCATCTTCTTATCTTGGCTCTTGCTCATGTCCTTATCTTCTTTGTTCAAGGAGTAATCTCTCACATGGTGACCCTTCGTCTTGCACTTGAAGCAAGTGATGAGAGTCTTGTTCTTCTTTTGTTCTTGCCCCTTGATCTTAGTATTGTTGGACTTGTTCTTCTTGTTGGATTTCGGTTCAAGTCCATGATCCTTGTGCTTCTTATTTTTACCTACATTATCCAAGTCACATGTAGTGCTTGGGAAAATATTTGCTTGAGAGAAACAAGGGTTAGCACAAGACAATTCAATATGAACTAGTGAGCATGTGGATTTGTGCATGTAAGGTCGGTATGATTTTACCGTTGTTACCACAACCTCATGAGCTATTTCTAGCATGGCATGTGAGTCCACAAGATTTTCATGAGAGCACACAAGCTCATCATGATTTTCTTGCAAAGCCACATGCTTGCTAGTGAGCTCTTCAAGTTGAGCCTTTAGCTCACTATTTTCTTTCTCCAAAGATGCTACATAAGAATTAGAGTTAGTGGCACAAACATCATCATCATTAGGAGAAATAGTGGATTTATCCTTAGATAAAACATTGCAAATAGGACAAGATTTTTCTAAATCCACTAGAGGCATAACATCTAATTTATCAAGCAAAGAGATATGCTTAACTTTAAGATCCCCATAAAGATTGGATAAAGAAATATGGGATTCTTGAAGTTCTTCATATTTCACATTTAAAGCATTAAGTTCCTCAATTTTCTCAATGAGGAATTCCTCTTGCCTCTCTATGCTTTCCTCATGACCTTGTATGATACGCAAGATCTTGATCATTTTAGACATATTCTTTTTGCTCAAAAGATCAAACCGAGCTCATCACTATCACTGGCACTAGAATTAGCATTAGTGTTATTTATCTCACTTACCGATTTCCTTTTACCTTTTGCCATAAGGCATAATGGAGAAACGGTGTGAGGAGATGAGCATCTTGGAGAGGTGGATGCCTCTCCACCTAGGCTTTGTCTCTCAAAGAGTTCTATTTCCTTCAAAATGTTAGTCTCACAAATAATAGTAGAAATAGATGCATCACCATGAGAGCAAAGAGTCATATTATCATGATAAGTAGGTATTTTTGCACTAGATGATATGCAAGGCTTAACAACATTACTAGATATGGAAATTTCGTTGCAAGTGTTGTTAAAGTCCAAAAGAGGGATTGAACACTCACTTACTACACACACCATTTCATTACCTTGCTCGTTGTTAAATGTTGGTGAAGTGGATGACTAAGTGACATCCTCTTGGACAAAAGAGAAAGTCATTTGATGCTCTTCATGGTGTGATGATGAAGTAGAGCATTCCACAAATGACGTCTCCGGAAGAAGTTCTTCTTCATCACATTTGGGCTTGTCATATCTTTCTTTGAGAGTAGTCCAAATGAGATGAGCGTTCTCAAGTGGCATGATAGATTCAACAACATCTATGCTCAAAGCATCAAATAAAACATTAGTGGCTTGAGCATTGAGATATATGCATTTCTCTTCCTCTTCAAATGACAAGAGATTATCACTAGGAGGAGAAATGCTCACATCTACAACTCGCTTTATTTGAGGACCCATAGCCATAAAGATATTAAGCATGCGAGTACTCCAATTACAATAATTAGAACCATCTAAAAGTAGTGGCTCTACGTATACCAATCCACTAGTCGATATCTTTACTCTCTAGGCGGTAAAGCCCGAAAAGAGAAACCTGGCTCTGATACCAATTGAAAGGACAATGATGTCGCCTAGAGGGGGGTGAATAGGCATTTTTACAAAAATTCGTCCCCTTTTACCGTTGGCCTAAACTTGCAGCGGAATATAAACTAACGGGTTTTTCACAAGTGAAAAACCTAAATATGCTAAGCTCAACTAGTGCACAATCACCCTAAATAAGTGTGGAAATTATAATCCTAAGGTGACAAAAATTACTCTAATCTAGCAAGAGATATGCAATAAAACTTAAATTGAAAAAAAGTTGAAAACACTGTTTAGATGCCTGAAATTATACCGGAGTCTCCGGGTTGTACAGGTCTAGAATCTCCGGTAAAGTCTGGATTCTCCGGATTCTGTACAGAACTGAGCCCGAAATTGAATATAAAGGATGGGTAGAGAGTTCTAGCTCAAACCAAGTGATGTCGTGTGTTCCCGGAGATGATTCTAAGTAGATCCACGGAGAACCTACTTTCAAATACACACAAACAAGTAGATTGAGCAATATGCACAAAGATTTGAGCAGGAATTCAAAAGTAGAGGAACAAAGAGGAGACACAAAATTTGTTTCCCGAAGTTCGGATTCACCACCGTGAATCCTACGTCTCCGTTGAGGAAGCTCCAACGAGCCGGGTCTCTTTCAACCACTTTCCTCTATCCACTAGCTTTATCTCTTCCCTTTCGGAGGCGAGATCGACCTTCACAAACTTTTCTGCGGCTCACCACACGTACGGGAGCTCACCGGGCAACACCTAGCCAGGTAGGAGGCTTCACCTCCAAGAGTAACAAACGCAATCGAACTTCTTGCCGATGAACTTGAGTGCTCAAGAATGAATTTAGCTCACTTGCACTCAATCATCCAATCTCTTAACCCAACTCACTTTTCTTCTCAAATCACACACTAGAATGGAGTGGGAGAGGTTCTTTTGGCTGTAGAGGATGTTCTTTTCGTGCCCTTGCAGCAGCCCCAAAGGATGGGGTGAGTGGGGTATAAATAGCCCACTTCAAAAAACTAGCCGTTAGGCTCTTTTCTGAACTTCATCGGGGTATCCGGCCTACACCGGAGTCTCCGGCCACTCCAGGTACCAGAGAATCCGGTCTTCACTGGAGTCTCCGAGTACAACACAGCCAACCTCTGAAAAACGGCGATAACTTTTGATCCCGGAGTCCGATTTCGACGATTTTGGACTCTATGGAAAGCTTATTCAGAGGGCTACATATCCCAACTGAATTCATGACCTAAACACACATAGGATCAAACTAGGAACACTCCAAAACCCATTTTGGACACTTCCACACTTTCCGCTCCGGACTCTTAACAACAAACTCTCACTTTGGGTTTGGTTGGGAACTCTTGAGCACTGAGATGCGACAATTAGCTCACGTTATATCCCTCTTAATAGTGCGGCATACCTAGACTCAATTTGAAAGATAAAACACATTTGAACCAATTTGAGCCTTTTGAATACTTTCGAGTACCGCTTTTTACTTTCAAACCATTGAGGGTTGCTAACTTCCATAAAATCTTCACTCCATCTATTCTTGATTCCTCATGTGATTGATGCGAATCACTCATAGCTTCTCATGGCCTTGCACGGTCCATTGGCTCATAGCTTCACTCGCTCTTCACCATCGCTTTGGTCCTTCGGCGCCAAGCCATTTGCTTGCCCTTCACCACCGGATGGTCCATCGCAGCCGAGTCTTGCTTGCCCTTCACCGTCTTGCCATAGAAAACCATTTTGTATTCGACATCTTCAGAGAATTCACTTTTTCATATATGGAGTCCACTTTTGTTCTTCACTCTTGACATATGTGATTTCAATTCAACTTATGCCTTCTTATAGATCCTAATCCCAACTCACTCTCAAGCACAAAGCACATGGGTTAGTCCATAAAACCTAAATGACAACATTTATACCTTAAGTTACTTGATCTCCATAAGTAACTTATTAGCCTGCATGCATATTGTCAATCTTCATATAGAACCTAACCCCACTCATTCTTAAACACATAGCACACGGGTTAGTCCATAAAACTCTATTGATAAGTCATAGCTTTAGTTACTTGATCTCCACAAGTAACTTAGCCTTCATGCTTATTGCTAATCTTATTTAGCTTCTTCTTCTTCTTATGAGCATCACTAAAATCTCAATGACTTTTGATGCAACTCTTTGAACTCATGGTATTTCTCAAAGAATCCATACTTCATCATTTATGCATATCCTATGGAATAACCTAATAGCAATTCTCAATATGATTGTTAGTCCATAGGCATTGTCATCACTTACCCGAGCATCACCTAGAGCTCATTCATCTCGATGCATTTTCAATCTCCCTATTTACCTAGAGCTCATGCATATCTCTCATCCATGCATCACATATGGAACAACCTACTAACAAACTCAACACCATTGTTAGTCCATGGGTATTGTCATTAATTACCAAAACCACACATAGGGGCTAGATGCACTTTCACTTAGCCTCGCGGTGGGACTCCCGGCGGCGCTCGAGGGTGACACGCGCATCCTCGCTGGCCCTCTGCTCATTAATGTGCAAGCGGAGATCTTGAGCTCCCGTCATGTTCAGGGGAGCGTCACTTTTTTTGGAGCCCCCCTAGCCGGCTCTACCGCCACCCGAAGATGCTCCAGCCTTAGTTGTATCGTAGAGGGAGGTGGTACGGGAACTTTGGGCAAGTACTCGCCGATGAGCTGTGCCCACCAAGTCGGCTACCTCCTGTAGCCAATGGCCCTCTGGCGTTTCTCCCGCTTCCTGGACAGGTGGGTGCCTAAGGAGTGCTTGTGCCGCAAGTAGGGCTGGCGTCGCCAAAGTTGAGTTTGCGTCGTATCAGCGCTTGGCGTTGTCCGGATGCCGATCTTGCGGTAGGGACGATCGCTGCTTGCTGCGGGTTCGGCGGCCCGCCCGCTGCGGTCGCGGCCCTAGTCTTGCTCGTCACTGACATCGGCGGCACGAAGTAGCCATAAACTAATTAATCCTCATCTACAAAAACTCAACAATAGTAAAATGAACACGAAGATACTCGCAAGACTTACTCATATGAGTGCATATAATAACCCAACTTTAAAGATTATGCAATTGAAATGAGTAGCAAGGAATAGACAACATTGTTAAATGAATTTATGCACAAACGTAATTTATTGACTAAAAAATGTGAGAACCTAACATATATCAAAACTTCCTATCAAGAGAACATAAGCATGAACATAACCAACATACGAATATGCTAACATGGAACATACACAAGTTACCTCCCAACATCCTTCATACAACCAAATTCACCAAACATCAGAAACTCTATGATTGATGCGAATGGATATTAAGCGTGCTCATGACGAAGATCATGTCAATTCAAATTGGTTTTATACCCTATAAGGGAGTACAACTTTACCCATACGACATGAGTCTATCCTCTCGGTCGGCCCCCGTGACAACATTTTTCTCACCTATCCTTGACCAGTTAGACAATCCTCATAATGCCAAGGACACCAAGATCCTCCATAAAATACGTGAACAGAGAGTTGACACACTCAAAAATTATTATTAGTATCCGATATACTTGAAGAAGGTAAGTTCATAGGTATGGAAACACGATCTCGGACGACTCACCAAACCAAAGGCCGGAAGTTCCATTTTTTTTTTTTTGAAGAGGAGAACAAATATGTATCAATTGTTAAATCGGATACAACAATGGGCCAAAAAGGCCAAAGGGGCAATAAGAACTGCACACACTAGCTCCCTGTCTCATCCACAAATCCACACTCACACATATCACACAGTCACATCATGAGGTCATGGCCCAAACAACCGATATGGCATGAGAAAGTCAGCTCATTCTTTCCCTATTCAAATATGTGATAGTAAAAAAAGTGCTTAAGCCAACGACAAACAACAAACAATGTTTAATTGATCTTGGCAGGCCTATGATGTTCGAGACTCCATTCCCAAATCATCCCTAATATTCGTCCAAATCTCATCTCATTCTTACAAACTCATTAGCCTTTCATGATTAAATTTAGTGGGACACAAATAAACCCTAAAGCTCATGAACAATAGACAAACTATCGCTCGACTTCTACCGTTGACCTAAGCCTTACTAAGTACAACATTGATTTTAAGTTGGACATTTACATATTGACAACCTAGGTTATAATAGATCAAGATATACATAATGTTAAGGTAGAGGCAATGCAACAAGATAGGTTCTACCCACAAAGCTATGACATCGACTTGTTAAACATACATGACATACATATAGTGATAACTTATCAAATTAAACACACATAATCCAAAATAAGGGTGAAATATGCATATATATACTTGACTTAGTTCTCAACTTCACAATCTACATCAACAATCTCCGGATCACCCTCAATCACGCCCACGTTGCTCTTCAGCTCTTCGTTCTCTAAAGAAAGAGTGCATGCAATACAATAAGCATAAATAAAATGCAATACGATGTGATTTGAATGCCATAAAAATGCACATGAATGTAGTGCACCAAGTAAAAAGTATGATAAACAAGAATTATATAAACTAACAAAAATAAAAGACATGCATTTAAATGAAGTTGACATTGAGAAAACACCTAACATTTCATTAAGTATTTTTCATATGTAGAGGTACTCAAATAAGGAATTTTAGAAGTGGTCTCACTCCTAAATTATTTTTATTAATTTCTGTATAATTTTTAAAAGTTAACCATGTGAGATCAAACATGTGCTAAAATAATGGGTCAAACTACTCTAACATACTGGCTAACATTTCCCCCTAAAAGTAATCTATTTTACAAGATTAATAGAACTGGATTCACTAATTTTAGACATGAGCACAAATATTTTTATGTCGTAGATTATGGTCATACAAAACTACCAAAGTTCACTTTGCAATTTTTTTGGAGCTGTAGCCTATTTATTGTGCATTTTTTAATGTTGCAACCGAATTAACAATACACAAGTAATTCATTTTTGCATTTTCTAATTAATCTGACCACCCTAAAACCTAAAAACTTTCCTAATCAATATAAGGTCACTCTCAATGCTAATTTTTTAAACATTAATTAGGTGTCTATTTAAAAAAGATGATGTAGCAAACAATTTAGAGAGGAGGGAGAATGAGCTTATTTCTTATAGAAAAAACTAATTCTTTGAACAATCCTAGATAATTGTATAATAATAAATTGCTCTTTGAGCCATCCTAGATAATTGTGTAATAATAAATTGTTTTAAAAATCTCAAAAACAATCAATTAACATGCATATATTTAAAGTTTGTTTCTTAATATCAATTTTTACTCTCCCTCCTTTTAAACATTATAAAAACAAAGTAGTAGGAGTGAACTAAATCATCCAACCTCAAAGCAAAACATTAGAAGTTACCTAACCCAACCAACCTCTAAATCTATGAGTTCAGACCCAGCCAACATCAAAACAAAGCATTAGGAATAACTTAGGTCCCAGGCCAGCTGACCCAAGTAGGTCAAGCGACGCCCGGTAGCTCGTCGGCGACCATGTCGGCAGCGATTCCGGCGACGGTGCGTCCAATAGCAGGCACAAGAGGAAAAGCACGCGATGGGGAGTCGTCCAGAGCAGCACGAAGTTGCCGGCGACCACCGGAGCTAGCTTAACGGCGAGCATGGTGTCACGGCGCCGCGCTGCTCCTGCGGAGAGCCGGGCCGGCGTCGGGCCAACGCCAAAGTGGCACGCGCATCGGCTTCGGGAGATCATGGCAGAGCTCTCCACAGTTGGTTCAGGGACGGAGATGGTCGGGGCCACGGTTGGCGATGGGGGTTCCTCACGGCGGCGCTCTGAAAGGGTCGACGGCGAGGACTCCCGATCCGACTAGGTGGCTGTGGATCCACGGCGGCAAGCAGTCAAAGAAGTGCGCCATGGAGCGTAGAGGGCGAGTGCGAGAGGAATCGGTTAGGGGCCTGCCATGTGCAGTGGATTTTGGCGGTGAGGGCGGCTCGATCCGGCTGCCGCGCGTGGGGAAGAAGGCATACTCTAGGCTGGCTGGAGCAATTGGGCGGCCCTGGAGCAGCTGCTGCAACCCTGCTCTCTCTCGGTTGAGGAGTAAAAAGGTGGAGAGAGAGGGGGAGCAGAGAGAGAACAGCAGGGAGATGTGCTGCTGCTTGCAGCCGAGAGAGAGGAAATGAGGAAGAAAGGGGGCAGCAGAGGGCTGAGCGACGGTGATGTGTGGATCTGGGCAGTGATGTGGCAGGAGTGAGAGCTGCGGCCTTGGGTTCCTGCACAGATGTGGAGAGAAAATGGAGGAGAAAGAGAGCAGAGGGTGAAAGCTGCTGCTGCTTTGTGCTCAACAACGGTGGTTCGGTGTGCTCAACTGAGAAAGGGGCGGGAAGAAACAGAGGATATGTATAAGAAGAGGTCTTTCTACGAGACTTGATCTTATAAAATTTCTTCAAGGTGAGGGATCTCGCCTAAGCAGAGAGTGGAGAAGACCTGGTATCACTCAGGCCCTACAATGGTAGCCGGTCATGTGGCACCATCTTCTAGGTGTTTCGTCGAGAAGTAGGTTCTGTTGAGCTAAGCTTATAAGCTGAAATAAATCGGTTGATTTATTGTTAATTTTTTTAAAAAGTTGATTTCTGATAAAATATATTAAAAGCGGGTAAATTGATTGAGAGTAGTTTTTCTGAAGAACTGGTATACTGAGAACCTAAAATTTCTCATAAAAGTCAACAGCTTTTGGCATAAGCCAAAAGTAGCTTTCAGTAAAAACCCATAAATTTCAGCTATGACGAACAAGACTGTAGAAGAAAAGCTCTTGGATGAACAATATTTGTCAGATTCCAATTTTGTCCTCCCCTATTTCTCCATTGAAACGAATTCCTTGCTAAGATCTAAAAATCCTAGAAAATTATACATATGTTCTATAAATCATATGTAACCTATTTTACATAGTTTGACCAAAAAGCTCCAGCCAATATTAACTAAAACTCTCCAAAAAGGATACTATTATAATTTCTAGCAATTTTTAAGATATTAAATAAATTCCCAAAAATCTATGAAAACCACTAATATTCTTCTAATGTGGTATAATAATTTCTAAAATTATTCGTAACTCTAGGTTATATGGTGAAAATGTGAGTTTCTATGTAAAGCTCCACTTAAGCGTAGTTTTATCATTTCATGTGATTTTTTTCTTTTAATTCAATTTGAATTCAAACCGATTCAGAAAAGTTCAAAATTTATTAAAGTTCTCATGAATGCTTATGAAATACATGCAATACATGAATATGCATGAAATCGGGCTGTCACAGCCTACACGGCGGTCAAGTACGAGTGTTGCATGATGTCGAGCTGAGGGTCAAGCAACTCTGGGTGCGCTTGAGCCATACTTGCAAGTTGGAAAGCTAATTAGACTTTGTTAAGTAAAACAAATTGAAAGTAAAAAATAAGAGTGCAACATATGACATGACATAGGAAAGTGTTGAAAACATACAAACATATGTTAACATAGTCCCATACAGGCATACCACATCACATAACATACTCGAAAAAATTACACACAACTTAACATAGTACCATACAACGTAACACATTACAACATAATTGATAATAATAGTCCTACGACAAGAATTGCAAACTACAATGTTACATATATAAATAGTCCTCACACCGCGAATTACAACATAAAGGCAAACTCAATGAGTTAATGAAGCCGACGATCGAGGAGCACGATGACATCTCCCATCTGCAGCTAAGTCCGAAGGACCAGCTTCAACGGATTGGCACATAGCACACCACCTGTGCATTTTTTTTAAGTGTGGTATGTTCTGTTGCACCATTTCACACAACGCCTAGTTTCTGTTTTGTCCATGTCATTACGGATGCTTGTCGTCCTACGCCGTCCCTTCTTCTGCTTCATCTTATTCAGATTAGGGATGAACATTTTGTTCGGCCTAGGGTCCTTTGTGAATGAACCATATATCCTGAAACTATATAGTTCATGGTTCCATGCACCGAAAAGAGCTTCCTTCTTGAAGTAGTCAAAGACATACCTTCGAGTTCTCATGTCTGTCATAACACACACAGCAATCACATGTGAGCATGACTTGTGCAGTAGCATCAGCTTGAAGCAACTGCAAACGCACCTGTCATTGAATAGGGTGCACTCCTGCATAACTCTCTCATGCTTGCCCGCTCCTATCTTTGTCCCTACATAGAACTTTATATCTATGTTGTGTAGTACCCATGGGCTTCACCAGGTGCATCTTTGCCTTCTTTGTCTTGTTTGCCATGTACTGAGTCATCTTCATCCCACATATCAGACGAGCATCATTTTGTGCCTGCAGAGCTAATGCATAATGGTTCATGAAGTACTTACAGGTTCCTTGAAGAATGAACTCGATAATCTTGACTAGAGGCATGCCTCTCACACCTTTCATAACCTAGTTGTACAACTCTCCTAAATTTTTAGTCATAGTTTCATACATAGCCTCGTTGGTGTCATAGAGTAGAGCCTACTTTTCTTTTGGCTCATTCTTAATCCACTCATTGAATGACCTGGTAAATAACCTAATCCTTCTTGTCATTCTTCATGGCCCGTTGGTAGGGCTTCAAGAGCAACTTGTTCATCCTTCGGTTCCCTCATTGGTCTCCATGTATGCTCATATGTTTGCTTCTTGGTCAACTCAATTAGTATCTTCCACAGGGAATCAAACTGCCGCTGCTAGTTTTGATAACATAGCCTCTTAAAAATATTCATGAGATTCTTGTTCTTGAATTGCCGGGATAAGTTGGCACCTAAATGACTCATGCACCACCTACTATGCAAATCTGGTGTAGCATCTAGGCCCTTAGGTAAGTGGTAAGTATTTCGGTGATTAATGACAACCGTATCTCATGTGTTTGCTTCTTGGTCAACTCATTTAGTATCTTCCATAGGGAATCAAACTTCCGCTGCTAGTTTTGACAATATAGCCTCCTAAGAATATTCATGAGACTCTTGTTCTTGAATTACCGGGATAGTTGGCACTTAAATGACTCCTGCACCACCTACTATGCAAGTCTGGTGTAGCATCTAGGCCCTTAGGTAAGTGGTAAGTGTTCCGCTGATTAATGATAACCGTATCATTGTGTCTAACTTCCTTCTTGGTCAACTCATTTAGTATCTTCCACAGGGAATCAAACTTCCGCTGCTAGTTTTGACAACATAGCCTCTTAAAAATATTCATGAGATTCTTGTTCTTGAATTGCTGGGATAAGTTGGCACCTAAATGACTCATGCACCACCTACTATGCAAATCTGGTGTAACATCTAGCCCCTTAGGTAATTGATAAGTGTTTCGGTGATTAATGACAAACGTATCATTGTGTCTAATAATTTATTTTGAAGGGAATAAAAAATTTAGTTCGCAATGATATTTGAGTATGCTTAGTCTCTAAAGCGGTTATATGGATGATCAAAGGACATGCACATCGAGATTGATCTTCTAGTTTTAAGTGCCACAAAGGAGATGAAGGATACTTAGAATAGTATAAGTCTCTTTTTCTTAGTCTTTGGATCGCACTATAAAGAGAGGCTAAGAGTAGTAGCTTGACCTAGTTGAGTCTAAACGTGGTTTGATGCACACTTGTGAAATTCTTGAAGGTGATATGCCCTAGAGGCCATCATAGAGATGATTGTATCACACGTCTATATTCATGTACTACTGAATAATGTGTTATTCCAAGAATGACTATCGTTTACATTGATTAGCAAGTATGTGACTTATTCATGATACTCTTTGTTTATTTCATGATGTTATTCTTAGTCGATCCCTAGTCGCATATCATTATGATAATACATAAGACCAGCACATGTATTGATTAATGATCATGTTTTATGGACCATAGGTATAGAGATATCAGGTCAATAATGTGGACATTTGTTTTAGAGAACATGATCTTGGATAGACCCACCTTGAGATACTACTGGGATTGTTATTTATGATATGCCATCAGTTGTTATCTCAAATTGTGTACCTGCAGGATCCTTAGACCTGTGATCATCATTGATTCCTAGAATATGTAGTGGCATACTTTGAGGCTACCAAAAGCTATTCCGTAACTGGGTAGTCATAAAAGTAGTTTTTGGGTTTATCATGAAACATGTCGTGGGGTATAAGCGATCAAGATGGAATTTTCCACTCCTTGATAACGGGAGAGATATCTCTGGGCCTGTCAAGGTAGTTGGATTGAGAAAGTGCATGGCCATGACAATATGATTAAAGAGTTAATCATGATTGTCGGTGGATGAACACCGCGAGCAGGGATCCTGAGGGACCCCTTTTGAGATTCGACCAGGGGGCTGGTCCTGGAACTACCTCGTACGCGAGATTAATGCGAGTGGGACTTAGGTAGGATGGATCGTCAGCTAGTAGAAATGAATGCACCAAGTATTTAGACAGGTTCAGGCCACGCGGAGGCGTAATACCCTACTCCTATACGTCCAGTATGTTGTTAATGCTCCTCTCCTTTCGTTTTTCCTATCTCCCTTTACAAAGTGCTCCCCCCTTTTATCTACCGGGGGGGCGGGAGACCCTTCAGGGAGTGCCCAGAACGAGGGCACAAGTTCCCGTAAACAATAAATGGAAAGTGACCATCATTGATCTAAATACATCCCTCGGACGGTTCCATCGGTCTTCGCGTTCCAGCTTTAGCAGGCGCAGGGGTGCCCACCGGCCAGCTTCTGAGTACTCTCTCATGCCTGTTTGGTCAGAGTAGGTCTGACGCGGTCTGATGTAACAGGGCGATATCTTCAAGCCCATCAAAGATATCTTCAAGCCATCTTTCTTCATGGGCCCCGTGAGGGGACATGCGATGGGACCTGCCATATTAATTGTGCCCACGCCTTCCTGCAGGCGGTGGCAGGGACTAGTGTATTCAGTACGGCAGGCGTGGGGGAGAGTGGTTGGATGTGACCGTCCACGCTCCCCATTAAATGCGGCATCGGGCCTCCCACCGACCGACACCTCATCGTGGAGTCCCTGCGGGGTCCACCAGCATGGAGCTTGCCGTGCTCGGGGCTCTCTAGGTGCTCGGGGACCAACTGTTCTTGACCCCGAGCACCCACTCCCGGACCGTGCTTTCCTCGGGTCCTCGGGGAGATGGTCCCCGACGGAAGGCGCCATGTGGCACCGCGCTATCCTGGCCTTGGGACTCGGGAACCCCCGGATCCCATATCACCGACAATGATGAATCCACTACTTGATCGAGTAAATGGTCGAGCTATCACAAGGGTGGCATGTATTTTGCCTTGAGCTTGACTAGTATTGTGAGGTGAATGGATCAGTGCATGTGTATATCAAGGTTCAGCTGATATGATCTTTTATGTATACTCGGGAGTCAACATGTCCTGCTAGAGATCGCTATTGGTTTTGATTTGGAAAGGGTTTTCGAGTCGTAGCCATTTGTACATGAACCTAACGGGTCACATCCTTAATGGGTTGGAACAAAACATGCGAATTGGATTCGTATATAGGTTTTGATTGGATTGTGATCCATGAGAAGTTAGAGTCCTAAAGGGCTTCCAATGTGGGAGCCCATTAGTGAGCTCTATATAAGGAGAGGCATTGGTAGGACATGCTAAGGTTGAGCCACTCTGAAACTCTAGCCGTAGCCTTCCACACGATCTCCCAAAACCCTAGCCGCATGTGCAGTGCTAGCACATTGGCGCTCGGGGTTTCTGCCCACCACGTGTGGATACCATAGAGGCGTTGCTGCTATTGCGACGTTGATCTTCTCGGTGAGTTGAACGCGACATGCTCAGAGTTGGTCGAGGAGCACGACCACCTACTTAGAGTTGGTCGATGAGCGCGACCACCTGCTCAGAGTTGGTCAAGGAGCTTGACCACTTGCGCGGGGCTGGTCACGGATCTGATCGAGAAGCTGCTCAAGGAGTTTTTCGCACACGACGTTGGATTAATCTACTCCAACTCTTCTTCCGCTGTACTACACATCGAGCGGGAACGATCTATGATCTCCTACTAGCATGATTTCCTAGGTGGATGCGATAGAATTTTATTTTGTTTTAGGCTAGCATAGCCTACCCATTCCCAACAATTCTAGCACTGGGTAGCTCATAGAAGCCCATGGTTGAGATGTCGAAAAGATAGAGCTCAAGAAACCTTGAATTGGACGAGCTTAGAAAAAGTTTACCTCACTGGATGGTCCAGAGCCTAAAGAAGGAACCCACCAGAGCGTTATTTGTTTAGCATGACAGAAAGTAGTTGAATACATAGGATGATCTGATGTATAAATTGATGGATCATCGGGCGATTATTTTTTGCTGACACGTGTCCAAAATTTTAGAAGTGTTTCACCGGATGGTCCGATGTTAGTGTGGTGAAATCACCGGACTAATTTCAGCAGAAGTGAACTTGCTCAGGAAAATGAAGTTGAACTCACCGGATGATCCGGTGATGGAAGTGTGGGATCACCAGACTAAGTTTTCCAGAGGCAAATTGAAGATGGTATACTCACCAGATGGTTCGGTGAGTTGATTGGAGACTACACCGGAGTAATATTTCCAGAGAGGGTTATTTCGGGTGTTTTGAATTGGATCTTCTCACTGGATGGTCCGGTGAGAGTCAGATATGTACACCGAAGCATTTTCTCCAGAGGAGCCTTTGATGGCAAAAGCAGCTCAACCCATCGGATAGTCTGGTGTTGGGTTGATGAGAGTCACTGACTAATAGTTCCAGAGAGGGTTGCAATGGGTAGTTTTAACTGGGTTACACTCACAGGATAGTCTGGTGTTGAGTGTGTGTACATCGGATGGATACACCGGACTATTAACAGTACAACGACTAATGACAGTTGGCACAGTGGAGGATTGAAGTTTGAACTCACAGGATTGTCCAGTGTGAGTAGAAAGATACTCACCAGATCATTCGATGTTAGCAGAAAAAGTGGGTGGTTAGGCAATGGCTATAATTTGGACCTCTAGCCTATAAATACCCCTTCACTTAGTTTCATTTGGCTTGCTAGCGACCCAGAAAAGCTCATACACTGTTTGTGTCATCTAGAAGCAAGAGAGAGTTTTTAAGTCTCTAATTGAAGATTAAGGACTTTATTAGTGCTCCGAGAGTAGAAAATGTCCATCTAGCTGTAGTCTAGGCTTGATCTTGGTCAAGTGAAGCTATTGGCTTATTACTCTTGGTTGTTGTCAACACCTACCCGGTCTTGGTGATTGAATGTGTTCTTGGTGAGCTCTTGGAGTTCTTGTGGGAGCTCTCGGAAGAGCTTTGTACTTTGTTTGATGCCCACCAATCCGGAGATGGATAAGTGACAATCATGAGGGAGCACTTGAGTCTTGGTGACTTAAGGAGGAGCGATATCCTTGGTGGATGCTCCAACGAGGACTTGGGGAGTGCCAACTCCTTGATACCTCAAAAAAAAAAATCCGTGTTCTCTTGTCCATCTCTTTACTATTCCACAATTTAATTTGAGCATTTACATTCTTGCAAGCTTTCAAATTCCGTATTTTCTTAGTGTCTTTGCTTGCTTGTTTTATTGCCCTCTCCTAGCTTGTTCGTGTAGTTGTATTTTCTTTCTTCTAGGCTAAGATTGCTATTTGTTCTAAATTTCGGTAGAAGTTTTTTAATTGCCCAATTCACCCCCCTCTTGGGCCATTCGATCCTTTCATCCAGCCACATAGTACCCATGGTGCCATCCTACCTACAATTCTGCAATTCCTGAATTGACTTCAATATCCCTGCATGCCGGTCATGTATAATGAACATATCTGGCCGAACACCCACAATTATGATCCTCATACGGTATAGGAACCAATACCAACTACTGGTTGTTTCCATCAACCCTAATAGTAGTAAGTATTTAACCCTTGTACATACTAGTAAGGAAAGTCCCATCGATACAGATGATAGGTTGACAATGCTCGAAAGCTTTAATACATGCTCCGAAGGAAAAAAGAGTGCACTTCAGGATGAACTTGCCAGGTTGAGCCAACAATGGGTACTTATTAATGTCATAATAAGTCCTAAGGTTCTTGTGAGCAATGATCTGAAGCAATCGTGGCAAATTGTCATATGATGCTTTGTAAGTCTTGAACCTCATCTCAATTGTCTTCTTCTTCGCCCTCTAAGCCTTGTTGTAGCTGATAGTGTACTAGTACTGCTCCTTAATTGGCCTAATTATGGACCTTGGTTCATAGTTCAGGTTGTTTACAATCTGAGCATACATGACATTGGCAACAAAACTTGATGTTAGGTTCCTTTGGCTCGGCTCAAGTTAATCAAGCATGCAATTATGGTCCACCACAATTGACACTTCCCAATAGTCAACCCACTTCCCCTTGAAGGCGTGCACCTGCAACGTGCAACCATCCTTTACACACTTTATATCATACTCCTTGCCAGACTTCACAACAACAAACTGTCTTTGAAGCGATGTCGCCCATTAAATCATAACATCCTTCATGCCTGACTGGTAAGGTACCTAGCCTCTTGGGTCACCTCATTCTGAGTATGCTTAGCCATGATTAGGTCATTCGGTAGAAGTCAAACGACGGCGCACCCCGTTGTTCGCAAGTATAGGACCTTCTTACGATTACATACACTTGTTGAGGTTGAGATGGTGGTATGAGTGGTGAGTATGAGACGAGGTGTGGGCTGTGTGAGGAGGTGTTTTGTCCTGCCTGGATGTGGAGTTCCCCTGGGTAGGTCGGTAGAGAAAAACCGGACACCGTAGACCACTTTGCGCCGGCTAAGCACCGTTCGTTGGTGTTGTTGGCTTTAGCACTTACCTTACTCACCACATGCCGATCTAATAGTAAGGTGAGCCGAATACCTTCGCAGCTGTGGCTTTTTGGGCTTGAACATCGATGGTGTGAGCGGGCGGGCTTGTAGCAGTACTAGTTTGCTCCGCGAGTGGTTCTAGTACCGCCGCGCCGAGCGATGCGTGATCCAAACGGTTGGGGCTGGTTGGGAAAGGTTGTCACGAGTACCCCCTTATGTGCACTTTGATTGGTGGCACAAGTCGAATGGTTCTCGTGTCGTGTGGGTCCAGGAGTATCCCTCTGCAGGGTGTATAAACAGTTTGAACTGCCGCGCTCTCGGTCATGAGCATGCTTCTGTCCATCTGCATCGGTCATAGAGTTTTGAGTATGGTTTGTGGTTCAGTATGTGGGAGACGATGATGTTTGTACTTGTTACTTATTGATGTACCTATTGTTTACAGTTACATTTGTTCAGTTGTTAGTTGCAGGGTAGTTTTCATATGTTTTGGTTCAGTTTTAGTCACTCACACATATGTCTAGGATGCTTAGTGCATATGTTTTACCTAACTTGTGGCTCATCCTTGCTAATGATCGTGCATAATACTTGGATTCGAGCTATGCATATGTGCTCTATATGGTTTAAGTCTTGCGAGTACCTTCGTACTCATGCCTACGCTTTCAGGTACTCCTGCTGCTGAGGAAGAGGCTATTTTTGGCTACTTCGTGCCTGCTGATCAGGGTGGCGAGCAAGAGTAGTGCATCCTACTCTTAAGGTGGCGTGTTGAGATGGTGCCTAAGGGCATGTGGCGCCGTTCTCTTTTGTTGTTCTTAAGTTTAACTTTCCATTGTGTAGTTATTTTGTGGTTAGGAGTTGAGGGGTTTTGTCTCCTCCTAGCTCACTTTTGTTGTAAATTGTTGAAATCTGTTGCATGCTTAATACTTGTAATATAAATGTTTATTACTTACTCTTTATTAAGCTATGTTGTGATGTATACTTTTGAAGGCATGTGTTCCGATCCTTGGGCACAAAACACGTGCTGGGACTACCGGAGCGGTATTCTGTTTAATCGCTGAAGTCATGATCGTGTCAGTGATCGACTTAGTGATTAATTAAAATACTATTTGGACGGTTCCCCACAATGTGGCCCCTGTCTCTAACTCAATGATTGGATTCGAGTAGATAATGGAGCATAAGTGCTTAATATTATACGATGTGGCTCATAGCCTTCTAAATGACGTGATAACCATAGACAAAAAATGAAGCAAAAGCATCGAAAAATTATGATGTAGCCCCCAACTCTACGCTCGATGTGATAATCGAGTGGAGAGTAGAATATAATCATAAAAAATGCATGATGTAGCCCCCGACCCTCTACTTGATGTGGTAATCGTAAGCATCAACACACCGTTCTCAACCACATACTCGATGGGCTTAGCCCTCGATCATTGAGTTATAATTATGATGTTGTCACCGAGTAAACTCGAGCGGATGGGTAGGTGAGCATAAAAACCCGCTCTCATTCGTGTTCGTTTTAACTACAACCTTTGATTTGACATGTCATAATGACCATCCATCCCTCTTTGCAGAGATTAGACAGGTCATAATGCTCCCACGACGCCTCAACTTCTGCCGGGCGTGTAGACTGAGGCGTTCTCGAGCACACTATCATTTCAGATTCTGACAGTTCCTTTTACATAGTATGACCTATTCCTGTAGCTATAAATAGAGGGGACTTGAGGCTGTTTATTTCCACTCTATCTCCTCCCTTTCTTCCTTTGCCTTACCCAGTAGAACTTGTAGAGCTTGAAGCCATGGCCTCCACTCCACCGCTGTCTCTTGAGTCAAGTTCAAGAATTAGAGAAGAGGGAACTTTCTACCCAAAGCCTCTCGCCCTGGTTCCACCACATGTCATCATCATTTCTTCTAACGAGGAGGAATTGAGTGAGGGCCTAGAGGAAGAGAGCACAGAGAATCACTTGGGGATGGCCGACCCCTCTCCCAATGGGTGCAATGCTTCATTGCCGCTTATGCCACACGACAAGCGATGTGAATGACACGACAGAGGGATAAAGCAGGTGGTGATCCTGATGAGATCATTGACCAGGCTACTTACAAAGTTTTCAACGATGAAGCCCCCGAGCCCCCAGCGACAAAGAAAGTGCAGTCGTCTTCTCCGTCGACAATAGCAAGATCGCCTCCGTGGTGCGCGGAGGGTCTGTCAGGCTCACTGGTGCCAGTCAACAGCTCCAGCATGGTCCTAGCATTAGCCATTTTTCCTGGCCCTTATGCTAGCCAGCGTCCGATTCACAGGGTTATCAGTTGCCGCCTCAAGGAAGAGTATAAAAGGATTCTCGACTCGTTCAAGGGTGAATAGGGGTCCACACGCTTGGAGGTGGTGGATCTTCACTTTTTGCCACGTAGGTCAAGAGGAAGACAAAAAGTATGTAATGGTTAGTTGATCTGATTGAATGTAATCGAATTACCTATAACTTACCTTATCTATGGAAGAAACTGTCAGAGTCGATGGATGTGCCACAAGTTCTCGAGAATCTCACCATTTGGAGTAGATAATCATATTGATATAGGTCGAGTAATTTCAACTACTATGTAGGGTCCTTCCCACTTAGGTGAAACTTATGGCGTCGGGCTAGTTTCTACACCTTTTGTAGGACAAGATCTCCAGTAGCGAGTCTCCTAGGCTGGGCTTTCTAACTATGGTATCTATGCAATGCTTGTTGATACTTAGCCACTCGAATGGATGCTCGATCACGGTACTCATGGAGTAAATTGATGTCATCCGCTCGTAATTGCTCTTGCACCTCTTCTGAGTAATTTTCCACTCACGGTGATCCGAACTGCAATTTAGTTGGGAGCACTGCTTCTGCTCCGTAGACCAAAAAGAATAGTGTTTCACTAGTGGCCCTGTTAGTCGAGGTACAAACAACCCATAGTACCTATGGAAGCTCTTTCAACCATCGTTTCGAGTAGGCTTTCAGCTTGTCAAAAACCCGAGTTTTGAGACCCTGCAAAACTATACCATTGGCGCGCTCAACCTGATCGTTGCTTTGCGGGTGAGTACAGAGGAGAAATAAGTTCTAATGCTGAATTCTTCACAAAATGCAATAAAGGTCCTACTTTTGAATTGGCTATCGTTATCTATAATTATCCAATATGAAATTCTGAATCGGGTAATTATGCTCCTTACGAACTTCTTAGCCGCTTCTGTGGTTATCTTTCCAATAGGTTTGGCCTCAATCCACTTAGTGAATGTGTCGATAGCTATGAATAGGAACTTGTAACCGCCTTGAGCCCTTGGGAACGGTCCCAAGATTTCCAAGCCCCAGATGGAGAAAGGCCAAGAAAGAGGAATTGGTTACAGAGCTTAGGCCAGTTGAGTGGTCTGCCTTCAGAAAAATTTCTAGCTCTCGCACTTTTTGACCACCTCAGAAGCATCCTGGCGGGCAGTCGACCAATAGAATCCCTAGCGGAAAGCTTTTCTGACCAAGGTACGATAAGACGCATGATTACCACACATGCCTCCATGGATATCGAGCAATAATTTATTACCCTCTTCCTGAGTGATGCACTTCATCAAGATTCCGTTACTCCCCTTTCGGTAGAGCTTGCCATCTACCAAAGCATATAGCTTGGACTACGAGCAATTTTCTCTGTAGACGCATCATCGTCAGGGATGTATTGACCTTTGAGATAGACTTGGTATGGAGTTATCCAACTTGGCTTGCATTCGAGTAGTGCAGCTACTGTGTCTACAGTTTCTACCTCGCTGACCTGGCTAGGATGCTGGTCGGGTTGGGCAACATCCGTTTGTTGAAGTACAGGGACAAATGGTTTGAGGAGTTCCTCAATGAAGACTCCTACGGGCACCGGTGCTCGAGAAGAAGTGAGTCTAGCAAGTTCTTCTGCACCAGAGTTCTCACTCCTTTTGATATGTGTTACTTCTAGCCCTTCGAACTTTTCCTCAAGCTTTCGCACCTCGTATAAGTAAGCCACCATCTTGCCGTCCAAGCACTGGTACTCCTTTTGCTCTTGGTTTACGACATGATTCCAAGTGACGTAGCTATGCAGAGGCCATTTACTAGTCCCTCATATTCTATAATATTGTTGGAAGCTTTAAAATATAATTTAACAATACACCTGAGTTCGTCGCTCGTCGAAGATTTAAGTATGATGCCAGCCCTTGAACCTTGGAGCGTGAGCTGTCCATCAAAGAAGAGTGTCCAGTGGTCCTTGACTAGACTTGGCTTAGATTCGTCAATTCTTGTCCATTCGGCGATGAATTCCACCTGCACTCGTGACTTCACGCTTGTGCATGGTGCATTATGTACATTGAACTCATTGAGTTCAAGCGCCCATTGGGTAATTCATCCAGTAGCCTCCCTATTGAATATGACATCCTTCAATGGATACATCATCATGATAGTGACCTTATGCGCCTAGAAATAGTATCGTAGCTTCCGAGAAGATATCAAGACTGCATAAAGCAATTTCTGCACTTGCAGGTATCGTAGTTGTGCATCGTGTAGGACTTCGTTCACGTAGTAAATAGGTTTCTGGACCTTGGCTGTTTTCTCAGGGCATTCCCGTTCGACCACCAAAACCGTACTTACAACTTGTGGGGTAGCTGCAATGTACAAAAAGAGCTCCTCTATTTCATTAGGTTAGGTAAGAATTAACGAAGATGATAAATACTTTTTTAAGTCCTTGAAGGCGTTCTCCGCTTCTTCCGTCCACTCGAACCGGTCATGTTTCTTCAGTAGCTTAAAGAATGACATCCCTCGCTTGCCCATCCTAGAAATGAATCGACTAAGGGCTACTATACATCTGTTAGTTTTTGAATCTCCTTTAGTGTTCGAGGTGACCGCATCTAGTCAAGAGCTTCGATTTTGAATGGATTAGCCTCAATACCTAGGCTTGACACCAGGAAGCCTAGAAGATTGCCAAACGACATGCCGAATGTTCTTTTCAGGGTTGAGCATCATGCTATACTTCCTGAGGTTGTCAAATATTTTCCTGAGGTCGTTAATCAATGCATCTTCGATTCTAGACTTGACTACAATATCATCGATATTGCGCCCAATCTAGGGTTGTAGACAATTCTAAATACATCATTGATACATAGTATCGACATTGTTCAAACCAAAAGACATCTTTACATAACAAAATACATCGAAAGGAGTAGTAAAAGCAGTTTTCTCCTCGTCCTCAACTCCCATGCTGATTTGGTGATACTCCGAATAGGCATCTAGAAAAAACAGAAGCGCACAACCTACTGTGGAGTCGACTATCTGGTCGATATGCAGGAGAGGGAAAGAATCCTTAGGGTAGGCTTTTTTGTGGTCAGTGAAATCGACACACATTCTTCACCTAGTCATTTTCCTTCTTGACGAGGATATGATTCGCGAGCCACGTAGGATGATGAACTTCTCGAATAAAACTCGCCTTTAGGAGTCTGTTGACCTCCTCCTGGATGGCTTGCTTCCTATCCTTAGCATATCTTTGCTACTTCTACACCACAGGTTTGGCTTCGAATTTGATAGCCAGTCGATGCTCGATTACTTCCCTAGGGACCCCAAACATATCGGATGATTGTAATGAAACACATCTTTGTTTTTGGGAGGAAACCAACGAGGTCGAGTTCTTATTTGGGGTCGAGACCAGTCCCGACCTTAACCATCTTGGCTGGTTCAGATAGGTCGAGGGGCACTGCCATGACACCACCATCAGTTCCTTTGTCCTTGGCTATGTCATTGGTTTCTTCCTTTGCAGCATCATCGGAATGGGATGTGCTAGCAAGGTTTACGAGCCTAAAGTCACCGGAGGCTTGACGCTTCTGGCGCTTGAATTCCTGTCACACCCTGATTTTCAGATTTCCCAAATTTCTAAAATTTTCCTAGATTAGACTATAGATTAAATAATTAGAATAGGAAAAAGCCCTATTCTCTAAATTCAGATTTCTAAAATTTGAATTAAAAAAAAGATATCCAAGTTAGCTAAGATGGGAGACACTAATCCTAATCTTAGATCTTTTGCTAGTCAAATGAATGCCACACAAAGGTCATCGATAACTCATCCGACGATCACTGATGATAACTTTGAGATCACACTTGCTTTGCTAAGTTTAGTGCAACAAAATCAATTTTGCGGTAGTCCTAATGAAGATCCTATGCTTCATGTGCAAGCTTTCTCTGAGTTATGTGAAATGATGAAGGTAGAGGGAGTAGATTCATGTATCATTAAATTAAAGCTTTTTCCTTTTTTTTTCCTTTGTGGAAAAGCAAAGAAATGGCTAAATACCTTACCCACTAGTAGTATCATGTCTTGGGCAATTTACACATCTAAGTTTTTTCAATGTATTAACTTCCAACTAAGATTGCTTATTTGCGTAATCAAATTATTTCTCTTAAACAAATAGATGGTGAAAGTCTTAACGCTGCTTGGGAAAGGTTTAATGAAACTTGGATGATTCTTCATTCTTTTCACAATGCTATTAACCAAGATTCCAGGACATACTTAGATGCTGCAGCCAGAGGAGCATTCATGAAGACAATCAATGACGCATAACGACTACTTAACAATATTTCAAAGAATTACTCTCAACAACTACTTAAAGATATTTCAGACAATTACTCTCAATGGCATAATGAGAGGGCGCCAAGATCAAATAAAGTGAATGCAGAAGATGGACTTAATCTTGAAGACAAGATCGATAAACTTCTTGATTTAATGCAAGGTAACAACAACCACACTCAGGTAAATTCAATGGATGAGATTGCTGAGACCAACTTCATATGAGGTAACACTTCTTAAAATCCAAATTGGCACCATCATCCAAATTTATCACATGGTAATTGTAATAACAATGGACAAATGGTTAGGCCACAAGGTAATATCTACCCTCAAAACAATAACAATTTTATGGAGTCCATTTTTAAACAATTCATAGCTTCTCAAAGAGAACAAAATAAATTCTTTATTGATAAGATTAAGGAGCATGATATGGCTATCTCTGACATGACTAGCAACATTAGCAGTTTATCTATTAATATAATTAATCTTGAGAACAGGACTAAATCTATAGAGAGCCATGTTGCGAAGATCGCAGAAGGACAAACAAGAATCCTTAGCCATTTTGTAGGTAAACCAAAGCCAAACCCGGTGGAATAAGTTAAGATGTTGAGAGTTCCAAGCAACGGTGAGCCCATTGAGGTAGAGGATATTAAAAAGCAATATGCGAAGGCTTTGGATAAATCAATCAATGAATTAGTTCGTATTATGGATACAAGTCTTGCCCATATTGAAGGTTCCTCTAACCCAACTAATAATCATTTTATACAAAAAAAGTTGCTTTTGAGATGTGCAGGTTGAACCTTGAGCTTGAAAGGTACAAAGAAAGAATCCACTCAGGGTTGAAGATTTGGGAGAGCCAACGATTTCTATACGTGTTGGCACCCAAAAAAACTTCTCCTCAGGAGGATATCATACTTTTAATGCTATATGTGACCTAAGAGCTAGCTTTTGAATTATGCCTACAACTCTTTATCAAATTGATCTTGTGTAACAGCCCAAAATTCAAAAAATAAAATTTATTTTTATACAAAGAAAATAAAAAGAATGAGATAATCAAAACCTAAACATGTATATATAAATATATATGAGTATGTACATAATGTTTAGCACTTATTTGAAATTGTTTGATTTATATGTACAAAAGTATTGATTGATTGTTGTTTGTGTGTGTGTCACTACTACAGAAAACCCCTTCACTGCTGGCTCCAAAACCCCCTTCACTGCCGATTTTGGAGCTGGTAGTGGGCAACGGGCAGTGATAGTCAAGTTCTATCAGTGCCGGCTCGGTGGACTGGCAGTGAAGGGGGTTACAACTGCCAGCTGAAGGATTCAGCATGCAGTGATTCTCTGGCATTACTGCCAACTGCATTCTTCGGATGGTAGTGATGCCTTGGGTATTACTACCGGCTGAAGGTTTGAGTCGGCAATGCTTTCCCTCTCCCCCTTCATGGTCCTCCTCTCTGTCCTCTCTGTACTCTCTCTCTCCCCTCAATCTCTTCATCTCTCTCTTAATACATGCATATAATGATACATATATTTATTGTAAATCAATAATAAAAACACCTTCATTAATACATAGTAATGAACACATATTACATGTTAGGCATCGACAAACACACAATATTACAAGGCACCCCCTGAAAAGTTGATTGAGTTGAGCCAGTCTAGTATCCCTCTACCTCTCCCACGATGAGGACCGCATCCCCGCACTGACGATTGATGACGTGAGTACGTCCGGGGACGCCAGGAGGTCGATGGTGGTGGAGCGGAGGATCCGGGAACGCGAGATCGACTGCAGCATTGCCTATGCTCCAGGCTCGCCAGCGTGTCAAAAACATCTAAGTCTGACGCCTGAATGCCTCTAGGTTTTAAGCCTTCAGCCTCCTCCACAGCACACTGACGGGCCACCATCTCGTCCTCCTCCTCCTGATCACGTTTACGGGATACTTCTTCTTGCTTCTTCGTAGTGCAGCTCACGGGCTAGCCTCTCATCCTCCTCCTCTTGGGCACATTTACGAGATGCCGCTTCTTGCTCCTCCTTCGCATCATCGTTGGAAGGCCATTGTGTCCAAGAGTCATCCGACGATACCAACTTCGCATCATACATAGTAATTCATATAATTCATTAATAAATGGAAAAGTCTACGATTTACAACTGAATAAGTGTTGGTTCTATGATATGCCATCCATTGTGAGGATGACAAGTGGGACCTGGTCCCACATGTCATTGACACACCGGTGGCATATCGTAGAACAGTAATGTCATTCATTAATATTGTGTGAATTGCGGAAATACAATACGTTGTCAAGCCCCTTGGTAGCCTTCCTCCTTGTCGCATACTCTCTACTTGAAGGTAAGGTGTCATCTGAAGGTCTCACACACGTGGACGGCATGATCAGTTCATGAAACTCGCCATTTTTGTTGATAACATGTTCCAATAAGAACCCGGCTATCTGTTCTTGAAGGGCATGTATTTCAGCAGGTTGTAACACACTTGTGCGTAGTTTGGAGCGCTGCGTTTGAAGAATCGAAAGAATAAGTCCTTGAACACGTGTAGAAATTGCAAAGAATGCATCGATATGTTATTTCATACCTCAAGGTCATTGAACCTAACAGCATCTCCGTCCGAGCTGAATGCGTGCATGAAAGTAAGAACATAAAACGTGCAGAGATTATTGCCAGGTGGCTACCTCATACACTTCAAGAGGAAATGATTTGTTAGTGGAATGAACTGACCCTTTTTATTCAGTAGAAAATGCAAGACATGAATGGAAAGTGGATAACACTCTTCTTGCGGTACCAGAAAGTCAGTTTTTACAGCTTACTCCTTCTTGAATGGAAAGTGGATAACACTCTTCTTGCGGTATCTTGTGTACACCCTGTACGTGAATATGAATTCCAATTAATCTTAGATGCAATCATTGAGAAGATTAAATGATTGAGTTAACCTGTTTAGCACATCGATGAGGTGTTGGTAAGTCATCTGATCTCTCTTTGCTGAGTCCAACACAATGATCTTGCTCAAGTCTGGGTGGATGACAAAGAGGATCCAATGAAAACTGCAAAATATGTCATCATAGCAAATTAGTACTAGAATTGAGTTGCCCATAAAACGAAGACGCCCTTGCGCGCAAACACGTACTCATAGCTATAGGGTAAGAGTATGAATTTCTTGTATTGGTAGTGAAGCAGACACTTCAATAAGTAGGCCTTGGTGAAGTCTGAATTCTTCGTTACAAGTTTCTGGTTCACAAGGCTAGGATTGATGAATCCTACTTTCTTATCTAAGTCTTGTTCGTATGCTTGGATCTCCATTCTACAAAAGAGAGAAGTTAGCTATGCAATTACAAGGTGCAAGATTATATAACATGAATTATATGCATAAGTCACTTACAGAGTCCATAATCTGACTATAGCCACATCGAGGGCATCTTCCTTGTATAGTTCATACAAGTGCAATAATTCCAACTAGAAGAAACTATCCCTGTTGTGGAAATATTCTTCTTTGTATCTCACGGGGAACGCCTGAAAACCTTGCGTGGACTGCTCCAAGTACCATTGATTTAATCGACACATTTGACTTGTAAGGTTCCTTTTTATATCTGGTTTGACCAAAGGTTTGCCCAACTCAAATAGCCATATAACATCCGACTTTGATATATCCGCTCCCACAGGAAGTCGTGCTAGTTCTTTTGCTGTTAATCTAGTAGAGGCCAGGAAGTTCACAATGCTTGGAGCATCCTTAATGATTGGGCCTGGTTTGCTCTTGGCCTGTATCTTGCTAATGTGTTAATAGTCAGTCGGCGGCTTACTTGAAGCCGACCCCATCTATTTAGCTTTGGCCATTTTCATGAAAAAATTCAAGTCATCTTTAGGCATAACAGGCTTCGGTGGAGGTGGTGGAGGATGGAAATGAGACGTGACACTGGCGTCCGCAACCTTTTTTGTTTCCTCAGTAGTGAGTGAATAGACATCCTTGGGTTCCACTAACTTCTTAGATGCCACCGACTTCTTAGATGTCTTCTGCTTAAAGGTTGTAGAACCTGATCTTGTTTTCTAAGCTGATGGCTTGCTTCTTGATGGTGCTAGCTTCTTGAGCGATGGACTTCTTCGAGGTGATGATTGAGGAGGTGGACTCCTTTTGGGAGATGGTTGAGGAGAGGGAGATCTTTAAGGCGACGATGGCCCGGGGCGTAGTGTAGAGTAGAGAGTCTCGGGAGCTGTCCCTGGTGGAAACACTATGTAGACCTTCTCCCACACAATGAATGTGTGCTCGTTCTCTCCTATAGTGTTCGCCCCCTCCTCTACTGGGTAGTCCATCTCAACATGGCAGTATCGGTCAACTGCCTCATCTACTTTGACCGCGGCATAGCCCTCTGATATCGAACATCCATGCAAATGTTCATGACAACCACGGGGATAAGCCACGCTGGAAGCCACCTTGATGGTAATGTTCCTAGCACCAATGTGTAGTTTACATGGTGTCCGTGCTGTGATGAGGTCCACAGGATAAGTGATGGGGTCAGCTCCCGAAACTCCCCGTGGATGCACAGCTACTCCGAGACCACCGGGGCTGGAGCGCACAACCTCAGGAGACATTGCCAGCCATTCCTGTTGGCTCACAATGGTGCCTCGTTCACGCATGAGGGCTTGTGCTACTGCTTGTGCTACTTTTTTTTTTCTGTATCTTCCCTCTCCTTTTTTAGCGCTTATTCAAGAATTTCCATCATCCTAGCTTGTTTTGCCTCTCATTCTACATCTCGCTCTGCTTGGGATCTCTTTCGGCTCTTGTAACTGTCGACTTCGCCTAGGAATCCATATGTCCAACCCATCACCCCAACGCCTCGTGTGCGACCACTGTGCTCCTTGTTTCCCAGGGCCAAAGTGAGCTCGTCCCTATCCCTGTCTGGCTTGAAAGAGCCTTCTGCAGACTGCTCATGGGCTTTTGCATGCTTTTTTGCAAGTGTTTGTGTCACTTCCTGTTCTTTGGAGGTCATAAAGCATAAGCTTCCATCAGATGAGTAAGAAGCACCCCTCCCAAGAAGGAAGCACGTCGATCAATCACTCTAGCTCTCTGTCTTAGGCATGACACCTCTCTCATATAGTTGATCTAGCTATTATTACCACTACCATTCTTTCCTCACGTACCCACGGCTGCCGACTTTGTGGGGGTAGAGGTTCTTCTTTGAGTTCACTTTGTTCACCGCACTCAACCTCTGCGATTCTTTTGACGACTTGTACTCCGCAAAGGCTTGCCAATGATCTTCCAGTTGCAGCCACTTGCGGAAATATGGCGTTGTACCTTTCTGCACATATGTTTTGTTTAGTGTGCCCTTCCAACTTAAATGACAGCCCCATGATCATTAGCGTCTTATGCTTAACTACTTCCATATCTGTCCCTTTAGGGAAGTCGAACTTCTCTAATATCTTGGGCCACAAGATGTTGTTCTTGATCGAATCAGGAACCACATGCGTATCACCTCGTTCGTCAGTCCACAATCTGTAGCTGATTGGCACGTGATCCTTAACAGCAATACCACAGACTGACTTGTATGGCCCCAGAACTCTCTCAGGTGCAGTTGGCTCCCCTGCTAGAGAGACCTCTGTGATCACAAATCACCCGGTAGGCATCTTTGAGGGACCTCGAGCATGATGACGTGCCTGGGATTTCTCATTATCGTGACCCTCTGGAGCATCAAGCATTTGCACAGATGCGAAAAAAACTATTGGGAACCTATACGATAATATGTAGAAGAGATGCATTCATCTAATTATGAATTATCTCATCGACTCCACATGTGCCTATTTGTTCTAGGTTGAGGTAGTGGCTCGGGCTACCTTCTTCAATGTTTGACGGTGGCACTACATCTCCTTCTGGCACCTGGGTCGAATCGGTGGTTCGTGGTGCCATTCCTTCCTGGAAGTTCTGTGTACGATGACGACGAGCGGTTGAGTAGTATACATATAGAGAGCTGAGAAAGGATGGAGGTAGAGATAAAGCCGACGAGGGAGGGAGAGAGACTATCGAAAGAGTGAGATAACCATGAAGGAGTCGACAGATAGAATGCATACACATACAATATTGTAATTGAGTACGTTAGAGCAACATTTAACAAAAAAAGTCACATCTAATGTAGGAAAATAGGCATAAGGGTACTGACAATTAACACATTGTTCTTTCAGAGAATATTTAAAAATGATATACTACAAACCACCATAACACCAAAGAATATTCTTGCAAAAAACTATTAGGCTCAGTGGCTCTAGCAAATGGCCTTATTAGGACTTCAATATTGATTACATGTTCAGAGAGAAAGCATTCTTTGCAAGTATGCATTTATGTTCCAGTCCTACTAGTCCTAGAAGTAATAAAGAAAACTGTTTACTAAAAGAAAACTGTTTAGGCTAACCTCAGGTAGGATGTCCAGCTTGTCTTGAGAGAAGATGCTCTCTGAACTAGTAGGACTGGCACATAAATGCTGACTTGAGAAGAATGCTTCCTCTCCAAACCCACAAAATCAGTACTAAAGTCCTAGAAGTAATAAAGAAATACGGTCTCGAGCCATATCATCATCGCCACTATTATTTGATTGATCCACATCAGATTATGGAGATAATTATATATGACTGCAAGCTCGACTGGGATAGTGAAAAGACGTGCATGGTGCATGTGTAATAACCATCACAGTCGAGCTTTGTAGTCATATGTATGGTTAATAGTTATCTCCTTTCATCATTTGTGACTGCAAAATATGCTTAAGGACCACCCGAATATAAAAATCAAGAAACAAAGTAGTTCATATACACTGAACATGAACATACACGTAAGTGCCATAAGTACAGAAGCAAAACCACTTCCCATCAAGCAAGACAATGAACTAAACATCATATGGATGATTGAATAAAATTGCTCTCAGATAAATATAACAATTGGCCCCAGGACTACGATATCCTGCTCCCTAATTGTCCATTTGACACATCACAAGCTGGGCTTGAAGCTAAGATCACAACTAGTTGTAAAACTGAAAAAAATGTTCTCTGAAATTTTTGTATATACCTAAAATCAAAAATCAATATGGTCAATAATAAATATATCTTCCACCATACACTACAAATTGAAGCTTCCATAACAAAAGTGAGGTATAATTGCATCTAAAACAACTTCATACATAGTAATTAATACAATTTAGCTACTTTGTCTTAACGATTTGCCCTTCATTATGATCACGACATACATAGGGAGGTTCATCGGTGTCTTCCATGGGACCTAGGTCGACGTCCTCTCCGAAAGGAGGTAGCACGTCAAATTGATTGTAGTCTTCCTCGTGAACAATATTCTCCACTCCGACAATCCTTCTTTTTCCTTGAAGATCCATGTGGCGCTCCTCCTTGTTAGCCGGGTCCGGGTCCTTAGCATAGAAGATTTGCATAACATCATTCGCAAGTACGAATGGTTCTCCTCTGTATCCAACGAGTTTTTGGTCCACTGTAGTCATACCGTACTTGTCGATCTTCACACCCCTTGGGAGTCTGACCTATTGGCACTGGAAATGAGGAACCTTTAACACTCCATAGTCAAGCTCCCAGATCTCCTCTATGAATCCGTAATAGGTCTCCCTATTTCTATTGCAGTCGTAGGTATCTATACGGACACCGCTATTTTGGTTGGAGCTCTTATTATCTTGAGTTCTCGTATAAAATGTATAGCCATTCATGTCATATCCTTGGAATGTGAGGATTGTAGTAAACGGTCCATGACCCAACAAATGCAACTGAGCACACTCTATCTGCTTATGCATCACCTTTTTGCGTAACCAAGCGCTAAAATGATCTTTGTGCTCTCACGCGATCCAAACATCGGACTTCCCTGGGTTTCTGGTGCGTAGCATCTTCTGGTGTTCTTTGACATACGGGTCCACTATAACAGATTGTTGCAGAATTGCAAAATGTCCTTGCGTGAATGAAATGGGGTCGTTAGTGCGGAATGCATTTGCACCTATCGTCCTTTTCCCTTTTAGCCTCCCCTCATGGCGAGATACAAGCCCACTAATTGATTTGAGATTCATGTAGTCGACGCAGAAATTAATAACCTCCCGGTTCCCCAGCCCTCGGCCATGCAGCCTTCTGGCCGATTTTGGTTACAAACATATTTCTTAAGAACTCTCATGAACCTCTCGAAAGGGTACATCTGATGTAGAAACACGGGGCCAAGAATCTGTGTCTCTTTCATAATGTAAACAATGAGATGCACCATGATATAAAAAAACGATGGAGGGAACAATGCCTCAAGCTGGGATAGAGTCTTGACCACGTCTTCCTGCAGCTTATCTAGCTTAGTCGGATCGATGGCCTTCTATAATATCATGTTGAAGAATGAACACAGCTTTATGATTGTGTTTTGGACCTTTGGCAGCAGAATACCTCTAATTGCAATTGGAAGCATCTGTGTCATCATCACATGACAATCATGAGACTTCATGCGAGTTAATTTCAAGTCTTTCATGTTTACTAGTCTGTTTATGTTGGCGGAGTAACCGGATGGAACTTTGACGCAAGCAAGCACTTGCACATTGCAATTTTCTCCACCTTGCTTAGATTGTAGCTTGCGGGGCCAAGATATTTGTTGCCTTCTTCCATCTCTTTGGGATGTAGATCATGTCTGAGTTTCAAACATTTTAGGTCATTCTGTGCTTGGAGCGTATCCTTTGTTTTGCTAGGTATGTCTAGTAACGTACCAATCAAGCTATCACACACGTTCTTCTCAATGTGAATGACATGTGCTATCACACTCATTCAACATAGGAGCTCTAAGATTAGATTTCAGAACCGGTGTACTCCCACGTCCCTTTCCAAGGATAACCCTAAGTCCCTTTACCATCTCATATACCTATCTCCCAGTGCAATGCTTAGGAGGTGATCGAGTCTCAACTTTCCCATCAAAAGCTCTCCTGTTGCTGCGGTACAGGTGATCCTTGAGAAGAAATTTACGATGACCTAGGTACACTATTTTTTGGCTGTTCTTTAGCCACAAGCTCTCTATTTCATCCAAGCAATCCACGCATGCACAATAGCCTTTGACAGTCTAGCCCGATAAGTTGCCAAGAGCTGGCCAATCTTGGATTGTTCACTACTGCAGAAACCCCCTTCACTGCCGGCTCCAAAACCACCTTCACTGCCAGTTTTGGAGCCGGCAGTGGGCAACGGACAGTGATAGTCATGGACTATCACTGCCGGTTCAGTGGACTGGTAATGAAGGGCCTTATCACTGCTGGCTCAAGGATTCAGCCAGCAGTGATACCCTAGGCATCACTGCCGGCTCAAGGATTCAGCCGACAATGATGCCCAAGGCATCACTGCCGGCTAAATCCTTCAATCGGTAGTGATAAACCTGAAAACACTGCCGGCTGAATCCGATAAACCTGAAATCACTGCCGGCTGAAGGATTCAGCCGGCAGTGTTTTCAGGTTTATCACTACCGGTTGAAGGATTTTGTGTCTCCTCCCTCCCCTCCTCCCTCTCTCTGTCCTCTCTGCACTCCCTCTCACTCCTCGATCTCTCCATCTCTCTCTCAATACATGCATACAATGATACATATATTTAATGTAAATCAATAATAAATGCACCTTCATTAATACATAGTAATGAACACATATTTCAAGTCATAAAAACATTGAGAAACACACATATGTACATAATAGTTCTCACAGGTCACCCCCTGAAAAGTTGGTTAAGTTCAGCTAATCCAGTATCCCTCTACCTCTACCTTTACTTCCTCTCCCGCGATGAGGACTACGTCTCCACACTGTCGACTGTTGGCGTGTGTACATCCAGGGACGCAGGGGTCCGATGGTGGTGGAGTGTTGGACCCAGCAATGCCTGATCGACCGCAGTGTCGCTTATGCTCCAGGCTCACCAGCGTGTCAAATCTTCGAAGTCTGACACCTAAACGCCTCTACGGTTTGAGCCTTCGGCCTCCTCCGCAGCACACTGATGGGCCACCCTCTCGTAGTCCTCCTCCTGGTTATGCTTATGGGATGCAGCTTCTTGCTCCTCCGCAGCGTATAGCTGACGGGCCATCCTCTCATCCTCGTCCTGGGCACGCTTCCTGACAGCTGCTTCTTGCTCATTCGCATCATTTTTGGAAGGCCATCCCGTCAATACCAACTTTGCATCATACATAGTAATTCATATCATTCATTAATAAATAGTAATTAATGACATACATTAATATCATGTCATTTGGCAAAATATAATACGTAGTCGAACCCCTTGGTAGCCTTCCTCCTTGTCGCATACTCTCTACTAGAAGGAATGGTGTCATCTGAAGATCTGTGATGTGTGGATGGCACGATCGGTTCATGAAACTCACCGTTTGATTTGATAATATGTTCTAAGAAGAACCTAGCGATCTGTTCTTGAAGGGAATGTATTTCTGCAGGTTGTAACGCATTTGTGCGTAGTTTCGAGCACTGGGTTTGAGGAATCGAAAGAATGTCCTTGAAAACATATAGAAATTGAAAAGAAGGTATCGATATGTTATTTCATACCTCAAGATTATTGAACCTAACAACCTCTCCGTCCGGGCTGAATGCGTGCATGTTAGTAACAACATAAAACGCGCAGACATTGCTGCCGGCTGGTGGCCTCATACACTTCAAGAGGGAAGGATTCATCAGTGGAATGAATTAAACCTTTTTATTCAGTAGGAAATGCAAGGCATGAATATTCCCTACGTACCGAAAAGTCAGTTTTTACATCATATTGCTTCCTGAATGGAAAGTACATGATACTCTTTTTTCGGTATCTTCAATTCTGGTGGAAAGTAGATGATACCTCATTTATGATATAGAAGCTTCAATTCTGGTGGAAAGTGTCTTTATTATCGATTTACATTAGCTATATGTATGAGCATATTTATTTTTGGTTTCTAATGAATTAGAAAATTTTTAGCCATGATATTAAGGTATATAGCAAACTCAAATTATATTTTTTATATTTTAATTAATTAGAAAGCTCCAATATAGAAACTTTAGGTATGAGCATATTTATGGTTGATTTTTAGTGAATTAGAAAAATTAGCCATGATATTTAGGTATTTAGAAAGCTCCAATTAGATTTTTTTTCTATTTTAATTAATTAGCATGTTCCCAATATGGAAACTTTAGGTATGAGTGTATTTATTTTGATTTTTAATGAACTAGAAAATTTCGCCAGGATATTTAGGTATGTAGCAAAATACAATTATATTTATGTATAAGAGTATTTATTTTTCGTGTTTCCTTAATGAGTCATAGATAAGGTGTTGAATAATAAAGAAAATTTCTAGGGATGGCACCAACAAATACTCATCGGAAGCAGACGCGAAAGCATGCAAAAGGCGGTTCCTCCAACCCAGGCCAATTGCCGGTAGGAGATGATGAGGTAATATATTTGTTGGTGATCCCAAAATGTTCTAGATGTTATGAATTTGGATTTACAAAATGATATAATTGTAGATGGACATAAGATGGATGTATGATGCGAGCCATGTGAGTGCAAAGTACAAGAACGGCGTGGATTGTTTCCTGGTACAAGCTGCCACGCACCAGTCAAATACATAGTCTCAATACATGTGTTATCCATGCATCGATTGTGAGAATAAGAAGTAGTTCTCCACCACCCAGCAGATACATTCCCACTTGATGCCAAGGGGCTTTATGCCTGGCTATACCCGTTGGATCGAGCACGGTGAAGCTGAGATCGTACAGGAAGGGCAATACATTGAAAGAGAATACGAAGATATGTGCACCAATATGCCGGTCGATAAATACATCGATATGCCGCATGTCGGAGATACGTTGGCCGATGATGATCTAGAGGAGATGTTGGCTGGTGCCAACGTCGATGATCTTGAGCAAATGTTGCACGATAGGGAGGGGAATTTCACCAATGAAAGAGAGTTTCAAAATTTCTAGTGTATGTTAGAGGACTTTAAAACACCGTTGTTCCCGGGCTGCGAGAAGGAGCACACAAAGTTGCATACCGTGATTTCACTGCTGCAATTGAAGGGAAGCAACGGGTGGTCTGATACAAGCTTCACAGAGTTGTTACTGTTCTTGAAGAAATTGCATGTTGTATCGCGGAGAGCATGCAAACATGCAAGCGTGTCTCGTCTATGGTGCAGCATGGTACAAGCGTGACAGTGATGATATCGTGTTGCACCACAGATGAGACATGCTTGCTTGTCTACATGCTCTCCGCGATACAACATGCAATTTCTTCAAGAACAGTAACAACTCTATAAAGCTTGTATTAGACCACCCGTTGCTTGCCTTCGATTGCAGCAGTGAAAAGCACGGTACACAACTTTGTGTGCTCCTTCTCGCAGCTCGGGAACAACGGTGTTTTAAAGTCCTCTAACATACATTGGAACTTTTGAAACTCCCTTTCATTGGTGAAGTTCCCCTCTCCATCGCACAACATCTGCTCTAGATCATCGACATTGGTGTCGGCCAACATCTCCTCTAGATCCTCATCGGCCAACATATCTTCGGCAGGCGGCATATCGATGTATTCATTGACCGGCATATCGGTGCACATGTATTTGTATTCTCTTTCAATGTATTTCCCTTCCTGTAGGTCGACTTAGGGTTGTGCAGCCATGGAAACAAGCGTACACAACCTGGACTCCGACCCTGACATGGTTACAAGACCCAACTAGGTCCAAAACAATAGCATAGCATATTATTTCTTTAATTCTGACTAAACTATAAGGAATATTTGGTTGAGCTCATATCCATTGGAAAGGGCTCATCGTAGGCTTTCCAGAATGTCCAAGATCGCCTAAAACGGACTTCGCATGAGAGAGTTATGCTTGTTTTACTGACGTGTTGTTCTGAGACTCGACAACGACCATGACTTTGACTATGACCACGACTTCAACCATCACCATGAGTAGAGCTCAGCCTCGAGTCCGAGTAGACTTGGCCTTCGAGGGGTGACATTCGGGTAAGGTTGTGGTGCTTCTGCCACATTCCTAAGCATTAAAATATCACAAGAATTTAGTAGTAATGCATCCAGGGAAGCATGAACAGCGAAAAACGAGTTCACCTGGTGGTCTAATTGTTGTTCACATGATCTTGTGATTAGACCTTGTATGATTTGAGGAATATTAATAGTATTGATCATATCTGAAGGAGCCATGGGCTCATCATCCTCCCCCTCTTGAATTGGAGTCGTCCTCGACTCAAGCTCTTCTTCTTATCCCATGTGGGGCTTCAAATCTGAAATGTTAAATGTGGGACTAACCCCAAAATCTATAGGTAGGTCCAATTTGTTTGCATTATCATTGATTTTCTCAATTATCATAAATGGTCTATCAGCTATAGACATCAACTTTGATTTTCTTAGTTCTCGAAATCTATCCTTCGTCAAATGCAACTGTTGGGGACGATTTCTCTCCCTCCCCCTCCGTAGGGTAACTCGAAGTCTACCGGAGGCTGCGCATTTGGGTGACTACATGGATGTTTCAAGGAGTGCAGGCGAAGATCACGAAGTACCTTCAGTCGCAACCCGAAGGTTGGCCCAAGTCCTTCATCCGTGCGGGCGAAGACCCGGATGATCCTTTGGTCAAAGACCGGAGGCGCGCCCGCGGTCCCAGCTACCCGCGTCGGTGAAGGCGACAACGGGCCTTCGGTTGGAAGCCGAAGACTACACTGGTAGTTTTGCTAACCGAAATGGGCGAAGGTAGTAGTGCATCTTCGGACTGGAACCAAGGATCAACTCATGGCGCTGAAGGAGAGAAGCGAAGCCTATGGTGAACCTCCGGTTGATAGCTGAGAAGCCTTCGACGAAATCTTGGGGTCGACTGAAGACCATGACTGGATGTCGAGGCCCACTTAACTGCCCGGGGCAGAGTTGTAATTGTGTAAATACGCTTGATTGTACCATAATGCCCTCGAATATTCCGATAATGTAGCAGGTAAGGGGGTAAAAACTGTAAACCCCGTGTGGAGTAGTTGAGTATGGGCTATATATAGGGCCATACTGTATCTGAGACAGGAGGAATCAATTGAGACAATTTACCCCAAACACGTGTCACACCTAGAAGCCTTCGGTTTTCTCTATAAGCGAAGGTTCTCCTTGTTCGGGACATCGGTTCCAATAGCAACCAAACTAAATCACCAGGTTCAAATTTTATTTCATTCCTACCTTTACTTCCAGCAATCCTATACATTTTAGTCAAGCTCTCTATATTATTTTTAGTTGTTTCATGCAACTTAAGAATAAATTCAGCACGTTTCTTAGCATCTAAATTAATTCTTTCAAAAGTAGGCAAAGGTAGTAAATCAATAGGAGCATGGGGATTAAATCTATACACTACCTGGAACGGACTTGCCTTGGTGGTGGAGTGTACCGACCTATTGTAAGCAAATTCAATATGCGGTAAAAAGCACTCTTCCCACATCCTCAAATGTTTCTTTAGAACAGCCCGTAACATGGTCGATAATGTATGGTTGACACATAGTAGCTTCGTCCCCAGTTTATTCCAATGTGATCTCCAAAAGTGACTCAAAAACTTTATGTCATGATCCAAGACGATAGTATTAGGCACTCCATGTGTCAAACGATTTCCCTAAAAAACAAATCAGCTATGTTTGTAGCATCATCGCTCTTATGACAAGGTATAAAATGTGCCATTTTAGAAAATCTATCCACAACTACAAATATGCTATCCCACCCCCTCGTTGTCCTAGGCAGTCCTAAAACAAAATCCATAGAAATATCCTCCCATGGTGCACTAGGAACAGGAAGAGGCATATAAAGACCATGTGGATTTTAGCGAGACTTAGCTTTGTTGCATGTGGTACAACATAAAATGTAGCGCTCGACGTCACATATCATCTTTGGCCAAAAGAAGTGGGCCGCCAGCACATCTTCAATCTTCTTTGCTCCAAAATGTGCCATCAATCCTCCTCCATGCACCTCCTGTAACAACAAAAGATGAACGGAGCTAGGTGGAATACATAGCTTGTTAGAACAATAGAGCAATCCTTCATTCAGCACATATTTATTCCATCTTTTTCCTTCTTTAAAATGTTCAAGCACTTCTTTTAAGTCTAAATTAGCAGCATATAAATCCTTAATACTCTCTAAACCAAAAATATTATCATCAAGTTGAGATACCATGGTATAACGCCTAGAAAGCGCATCAGCAATCACATCGTCCTTTCCTTTCTTATACTTTATGACATATGGAAAAGACTCAATAAATTTGACCCATTTAGCATGTTGTTTATTCAATTTAGCTTGGCTCCTGATATGTTTCAGCGATTCATGATCAGAATGTATAACAAATTCTTTGGGCTATAGATAATGTTGCCAAGTTTCAAGCACACGAACTAAAGCATACAATTCTTTATCATAGGTAGAATAATTCAAACTTGGCCCACTTAATTTCTCGCTAAAATAAGCAACATGTTTACCTTCTTGAATTAACACACCTCCAATTCCAATCCCGCTAGCATCACAGTCTAGCTCAAAGGTCTTACCAAAATCAGGGAGTTGGAGAAAAGGAGTATAGGTAAGTTTCTCTTTCAACAACTTGAATTCTTTTTCTTGTGCAGGTCCCCGTTTGAAAACCACTCCTTTCTTCGTCGTTTCATTCAATGGGGCAGCAATGGTGCTGAAATCCAGCACAAAGCACCAATAGAAACCCGCAAGATCATGAAAGCTTCTCACTTGAGTAACAGTCTCAGGGGTTAGCTAGCTTTTTATGGCTTCATTTGTTTCTTCATCCACTTCTATTCCCTGTGGAGTAACCACATAGCCAAGAAAAGAGACTCGATTCGTGCAAAAGATACACTTTTCTAGGTTACCGAACAAATATGCATCTCTCAAATCATTGAAAACAGCACGTAGATGATCAAAGTGTGACTCATGTGAATTGCTATAAATCAAGATATCATCAAAGTATACCACCACAAATCTTCCAAAGAAAGCATGTAAGACTTCATTCATCAATCCCATGAAAGTACAAGGTGCATTAGTTAACCCAAAAGGCATTACTAACCACTCATCCAAGCTAAACTTAGTTTTAAAAGTAGGTTTCCATTCATCTCCAAGTTTCATCCTAATTTGGTGGTATCCACTTCGCAAGTCAATTTAGTGAAAATTATAGAACCACTGAACTCATCAAGCATATCATCTAACCTAGTGATAGGGTGACGATATCTTATAGTAATATTATTGATGGCTCTACAATCAACACACATACGCTAACTACCGTCTTTCTTAGGAACCAAAAGAACAGGAACATCACAAGGACTAAGGCTTTCTCGTACGTACCCGTGATCCAATAAATCTTGGACTTGTCACTGAATTTTCTTACTCTCTTATGGGTTGGTCCTATATGCAGCACAGTTTGTCAAAGTTTCTCCCGGAATCAAATCAATTTGATGCTCAATCCCTCGAATAGGTGGTAATCCCGGGGGTACCTCAGCTGGAAAAACATCCACAAACTCATGCAAAAGGCTAGCAATAGCAGGGAGCAAAGAGCTAGATATATTCTCTAGTGAAACTAAGGCCTCTTTGCATATCAAAGCATAGCATGACAGTTCATTAGCATAAATTTCAGCAAGGTCAGATTTAGTACCATGCATAACACACCCTTTCTGTCTAATTCCATCGGACTTAAAAGTTGTTGTTGCTTTCTCCTTTTTGGGTAGAATTTTTTTTTCCGCTACTTGCTGATTTTTCGATTTATTCTCAAACTCTTTTGTCTTATTTGAAGCTATCTCTTATTCACATTTCACAATTTCAGTAGGGGTTAAAGGTAGAAAAGTTATTTTCTTTCCTTATGCATAAGGATCTACTTATTACTTCTACCATGATGTGTTGCATCAGTATCAAACTTCCATGGTCGTCCTAGCAAAAGAGAGAATGCTTGCATGGGAACTACATCAAAATCAGCACAATCATGGTATGAACCAATAGAAAAATGCACCCTAGTTGTTTGCATTACCTTCACCTTACCACTGTTGTTGAACCATTGAATATGATAAGGGTGAGGATGGTTTCTTATCGGCAAGGCAAGCTTCTTGATCATATCTTAACTTACCAAGTTGTTGCAACTTCCTCCATCAATAATAACTTGAACATGATAATCCTTGACTATGAGGAACATCTGAAACAAATTGTGGCGTTGTAGTTGTTCCGCTTGCTCCATTTGAGTGCTTAACACTCGCTACACAATAAGGGTCCGATAATCCTCCATTGCAGTGGCATCGAACACTTCATCATGGTCGATATCCATCTCACATCCATCCTCGTCACCTGTATGGTTAGCTGTAAGAGCATATTCATCCTCAACTTCACTAGCACTTACATATCCACCATCTTCTGTTATAATGTACACTCACTAATTTGGGCAATCCTTCATAACGTGGCCCATTCCCTTGCATCGGTGGCATACAATCCCGGTCGATCAGCTTGTAGAAGCAACTGAAGAAGATCTCTTGGCTGGACCCTCCACACTTACAGATTTGCTTACCTCGGGAGCGTGTGATGGTGTCAAAAGTATTGCTGAACGCGCCCTACTCGAGAAGGTGATAGTAGACCGTGTAGCTAAACATGGGGCTATTCTGACTTATCCCGGTGTTGATTTTGAAGTAGTTGTGCTTCTAAAATTGCTCCTTGGCCTCTGCTGTAGTCCCTACAATTCTTTTTCTGCCAAACACGCAAGTTGGAACAATCTAGGAACACTATCGTATTCTTTGTAATCAACTATGTCTTGAATTACATGCCTTAACCCTCCATAAAAGTGTGTCATTGCGGCGTCCTCATCCTCAATAATATCACAATGCAACATACTAATTTGTACCTCCTGATAATATTCTTCTATGGATATATTGCCTTGGTTTAAGTGCTGCAATTTCTTACACAAATCATGTTTAAAGAGGGTGGAACAAATCTGTTATGCATAGGAACCTTTAAAACATTCCATGTAGTAGGCACTAAACCATCGATGCAAATTCTATTCCACCAGATGATTGTAAAATCTTTAAATTCACTAGGGGCTTGCCTAACTCTATACACTTCAGGAACCAAATGAGCATTAAACTTCTGTACAACCGTCATCTCCCAATCTAAATACTTTTCAGCATAATAAGCACCCACAAAAGATGGTATAGTAAACTTAACCTTAGGAAATGGATCATCATTAATACGTGGGTTATGTTGCTGAAAATTATACCTCTCATACCTTGACGGTTGAAGTTCAATCGATTCTGTTGTTCTCATATCGGGTGCGAGTGAGGTAGTTGCAAGGGAAGATACTGTTCTGATCGAGAGAAGGTGTAGCTTGGACAAGCAATTTAGTAGCAAGGAATAGCAATTGATGAAATCAGATTAGCAAAGATGAATAAAGTCCACAGTAATCATCACAGATGTTGCCTCGAACACGTTCCTAGAACTAGCTCAAGCAAGCCGAAAACTATATCAGACACAAGAACAGTGGAACAAAATTCGCAATGCAAACTGATTCTCTCTCTTCTTTCTCCAATTTTTTTGTACTCCTCTTTTTTTCGCACTCTTTGCTTCTTCTTTTTTGGCACTATTTGCTTCTTGCTTGCTTTTATTTTATCTCTTTTTTCTTTTTTTTTTGCGAATGTGATAGAAACTCAAAACTTTTCTACTATCTTTTCTAATATCAGTGAGGTATGTGGGTCACAAACTTTTTTTGGAGAGCAGGGGTATAAAGATCATAAAAAGAAGGTGGGCAACTAGATGGTCGGACCCCCAGTTGGTGGTCGGAGTGACTGGTCGGAACCCGAGTGACTGGCCAGAACCCGAGTGGGTGGTCGGATTGACTGGTCAGACCCTAAGTGGGTGGTCGCATCCCTAGTAGGTGGTCGGAATAATTGGTCAGAACCCAAGTGGGTGGTCAGATCCCAAGTGGGGACAGAAATTCGGCTTTAGTAGCCTCGAGCAAGCCGAGTTACTGGACAACTAAATTAGTAAAGACTCAACACTAAACCTAGAACATGATGACTCGACCAACAACAAAGGTACCAATAATGGACTCAAACTCATCAACATGAAAACTGAAAACAAAATTGCGAAAGGCTCAAAGTGGTTTGGACACTAGAAGAACTAAAACATAAATATTTTTGTGGGGTAATTTTCTGGACTCTAGGCAATAGAACTCGACGAAACAAAATAGGTAGCTAAGATTACCTAATGGGCAACTGAGGCTCTGATATCACCTGATGTGCGCTTGCCCGATCTTCCAAAGATAATATGATAAGTCGATTGATGGAGTTTCAACGTTGATAATCCTAAGGCTCTAACCAGAACAGATCGAGAACCCTTGCAACCACTACACCACTACTCTGTGGTTATCAACCATGCCATGACGTGGTTGACCTCGCTAAGAAGGCTTTTCTTCCAAGAAAATCGAGAACACAAGCAAGAACATGTAGATGTAATCTGAATATTGCTAATTACCAATGAAGTACTCGAGTTGGGGTTCAACAAACTAATAAATGGCGAAACTATCTAAAATAGAATAATCTAAGTTAAACCTGAGCCTAAACTATGATGGCTATTATATATTCATAGGGAGACATGAGGAGGTTGACCTAGGGTTGTGCAGTCATGAAAAGAGGCATACACAACCTGGACTACGACCTCGACACAATTACAAGACCAAACTAGGTCCAAAATTGTGGTGCAGCATCTTTTCTTTTACTCTGACTAAATTATAAGGAATATTTTATTGAGCTCATATCCATTGGAAAGGGCTCATCATAGGCTTTCTAGAATATCCAAGATCGCCTAAAACGGACTTTGTATGAGAGAGTTATGCCCATTTTACTGACGTGCCGTCCTGAGATTCGACCACGACCATGACCACGACTTTGACCACGACTACGACATTTACCATGACCACGACTAGAGCTCAGCCTCGAGTCCGAGTAGACTTAGCCTTCGAGGGGTGACATCCGGATAAGGTTGTGATGCTTCTCTCAGGTTCCTAAGCAATAAAATACAAAAAGAATTTAGTAGTAATCCATCGAAGAAAGAATGAACAGCGAGAAACGAGTTCACCTGGTGGTCTAATTGTCATGCACGTGCTCCTGTAATTGGACTTTGTATGATTTGATGAATATTAATAGTATTGATTGTACCTGAAGGAACCATAGGCTCATCAATAACTCTATGTCTTGTTTGTCTTGTATTGATCTGAACTTGTTACAAGTGGTGTTTCTAGCCTAGATGGATCTAAACCTAGTCAGTGACTTCTTTCTTAGCTTATGTTGGCTTGTATAGGCTTGTAGAACTCGAATCACTTGTGTTGACTCGTTCCAGCTTGTCCTCGGTAGGGCCCCTCCTTCCAGCATATATATGGAGGTGTCGTACATCCTCTGGACTCTTCCTTTCTATTTTTAGAGATAGAGCTTCCTGGATACATAATGCCTTGGTGACCTACGGGTAGTTTCCTTTCTTTCAGGGATCCCCTTTCCAGAGATAAAGATATGCTCCGAGGATTATGGGACACCCTAGAGTACCGCATATGGTGTTTATCCATTATTCGTCGTCAAGCCCCCCATGAGTACACGAAATTAGGCTTTGACGGTTCATGTATATAGCCAGCAAAGATAGGCTTTTTGCTTGACCATATGACGGAGTAAACTAGGACATCCAATTAGGGTAAAACATCTAACCAGGTTCCCTGGGTTTTTTAGGATCACCTACTCAGGATTTTGAATGACTCCGAGTTCTCAGGAGAGTTCTTAAGAAGGTATTATGTCTGAGTAGATTTTCTAGTTGTCCCAAAAAATTATCATATCCTTACCAAGTACAAAAGATATAAGGCTCGTCGCTGGCTAGTCTTGGAAGTTGAACCGTGCCATGAAAAGATTCTCTGCCGTGAATGCAAAGGGATCATTGCTCCATCCTTTCAACTGCTACCATGCCCTAGAAAAACTCAATGGGTAAATATGACTGCTCCAAAGTTCATATCTTTGTCTGCATTAGTCAGCTGAAAAGATGTTGCTTTGATGACCAAGCATCACTTGGGAGCTCGTGACTCATAACATAGCGACGCCCGGAGTTAAAGCCTGGTAGGTGACTCGTCTCGGCTCCTGACCCATTGGTCTATATAAACCTTCGAGCGCTGGACCTCAACTACACCACACTTGAGTTCGATCATGGATTCTCCTCCTTCTACCAAGTACACACCTTCTACTCCTAATTACTCACCTTCTTCCCCAGAGTATACACCCCTAACTCCTCCATCATCCCCCACAAAATCCAGTTCAGTGGTAGAGGTCATCGATATCTCTTCCAACGAGGAGGTTGAAGAGATGGTTGTGACTCGTGGCGTCCCCATTAAAGATAGCAAGCCCCCAACATCTCAGGTCCAAGATGAGGTGGACTGGGATATTTTGGAGGCTGAAATAGAGGAGGAAGAAGCAGCGGCCAAGGTGGAGAAGAAGGAGGCGTCCGATGGCATCTCCATAAAAGAAGGTAAGATACCCACCAATTCATCCTCTCAGTCCTTATGTTGTTCCGGTGAGGGCAGACGGAGGGAGTGTGAGGACCCGACCAAACAGTATTCGAACTAATCATCAGGCGGATCATTAACATAATCACAACCTCGACGATTAATCAAAATACCGCTCCGGCAGTCCCGGCACGTGTTTTGTGCCCAAGGGTCGGAACACATGCCTTCCAACATATTCATCACAACACAGTTTAATAAAGAGCAGGTAATTATCATTTATATTACAAGTCTTTAAACATGCAGCTGTTTCCACAATTTATATCAAAAGGAAACAACAACTACACAGCGAAAGGAAACTATACAACAAAAGGATATGGAGCCACATGCCCTTAGGCTCTATACCAGAACACTGAGTTCGGAGTAGAGTGTGCTACTCTTGCCCACCACCCTGATCGGCAGGAACAAAGTAGCCGAACACCGCCTCTTCCTCACCGACCTGTGAACCTGCAACAACTTAAGGGCAGCACCCTGAGTATGAAGGTACTCGCTAATCTGACACAGTATGGGTATATATTCCTGACTCCAAGGATCATGCATTAAGCTGGTAGCAAGAATTAAACATGGTTAAGTTAATTAAGCGGTAAACATCCTAGACATATATGAAACTACCTTGCCATAACTAACAACTGAGCATATGTAAAAGTGACAACAAGTATATCAATGTGAACAAGTGCCAACTCGAACCACCAACCACCATACCCAAATCAAAATCAGATTCCCAACCATCAAGCTCATGCCATCATCCACAAACCACAATGAGAACTCTACGACCAGTGCAGATAAGCGATAGACATGCTCATAACCGAGAGCGCGGCAGTTCGAATTATTTTTACACCCTGCAGGGGGATACTCCTGGACCCACACGACACAAGAACCATACGGCTTGTGCCACCTACTAAAGTGCACACAAGGGGGTACCCGTGACAACCTTTCCCAACTAGCCCCAACCATGTGCGACATGCAATGCTCGGCGTGGCGATACATGAAATACTCCCGGAGCAAACTAGTACCGCTTACAAGCCCGTCCACTCACACCGTTATTGTTCAGGCCTCATAAAGCCACAGCTGCGAAGGTATTCGGCTCGCCTTACCATTAGATCAACATATGGTGAGTAAGGTAAGTGCTAAAGTCGACTACACTGACGATCGGTGCTTAACCGGTGCAAGCGGTCTATGGTGCCCGGTTTTCCTTTACCGTCCTACCAAGGGGAACTCCACATCCGGGCAGGCTAAACACCCTCCTAGCACCGCTCACACCTCGCCTAACACTCACCACTCAACCAACCACCACATCTCAACCACCTCGACATCAAGTATTTGTAACCATAAACATAACTGTAAGATAGGAGCAACCCTAAGCTCGCGAACAACGGATACACCGCCGTTCATCTTCTACCGATGACCTAATGCATTGCTAAGTGTCTCACTCGGTTTTAACGGACAAAACCAGATGCGGCTTATGTGTGCCCACGATGTTCAACACACATAAGGACGTCACAGGTGAAGTAACCAAAGCAATACTTCTATTAAATAACGTTAAACTCTTACAGTAGTTGACATATATTATCTTCTATGAAGATATCTGCAGCGGAACAGAAGCAATGGTGCCCAACAACACCGCAGGCAACAGACCGGGAGACACACGCTTAGAACGTCACAACCTCATCTTGATAGTCTTCAACATCTTCACCCACTGAGCAACAGCATACATGTCGCATGGTGTAGGGAAAATAGCAAGTGTGAGCACATAGAGTACTCAGCAAGTGGGGGAAAGTAATGATAGCAGGCTTATATCAAGAATAGGCTAACAAATGGTATATTTGCGTAAATGTGAGTAATGAAAACATATTTGGACTCAAAAGTACTAAGCAAGTATTAAGTGAATGTAAACCATATAGTTCAGCATCTAGCATACAAGGCTCCCCACCTTGCACACCATAACCTTCTAGTACTCCCTGTACTATAACCAAAACCATCTAATCTAGTACTCTCTGTACTAGAACCATAACCATAACTATCTAGTGCTCCCTGTACCAGAACTATAACCACAACCAAACTCATAACCCAAACTCATAACCACAACCCATAACCACAACGCACTAATCATGTGAGGATCCAAGTCTCTCATATCTGTGAGCACGGCTGTTATAACAGTTTTACACTCTGCAGAGGTTGTCCAGCTTTCCCCATGAGTCAGTGAATTCCATGTTGCCATGTTCGCAAAACACTTAACACACGCTAGTGGTGTGCAGCCAAGAATCACTGCATGACATTTTCTACTAACCAGAGACTAATCCAGTATGTGTCTGCCCACTAAGTTTCACCGCCAGGCTTTACGCAAGCTAAGCTCCTACCCAGAAGCCCCCTTTTGTGCTGACCCAACACACACTAGACAGACTCTAATCAGTATGTCACGCCTTACCCATATCAGCCTTGTGGTTGGTACGTTACTTCTTAGGTTGTCGCTCCACGAACCGGTCCTTACTTAGGTTACTTGAGCAAACACTAAACCAACATCATAACCATGACAACCATAAAAACTACTTTGCTCAAGACCTAAGGTTCCATGTTGCTAGACCATTAACACATTAAGGACCATTGTTGCATATGTTCATTAGTCAAGATTATGACACTTCCCAGTATCCCAAAATGCATGGCTAAGCAACTTTTAGGTCTTGGGGGTATGGAATAGGGGTAGGAGAGGGCGTGCAACTCATATATATAAGGCTAAGGGCGGGTGTTTGAGGTGGAGTCCAAACCGAACACGATTCAGATTCGAGTTCGAGTCGGTTACGATTTCCTTTTTCGCAGCTCTATATTCCGAGGATGATATCTCCGTCATCCGGACTGTAAATTGGACGTTTCTTGCTTCTAAATTATATTAATTGAAAAGATCTACAACTTTGGTAGTCATTGAAACTTCTGAAAATGTCATCTTGATTTCCAAAAATGCATCACAAGATAAACTGTTTGAACTCGGACTTCTCTGCGCAGCACCGATTTCAGGGGCCATAACTCCCAGCTCCATTATCCAAAAGAGGACTTCCATAGGTTCAAATCGAAGCTCTCGATGGGAGCTATAACGTTGGTATTTTCAAGATTTGCATTTGAGGCCGTTTTGAACTCCAAAATGTCATGAGAAGATGAGGTTGTACAGGACTCCGCGAAAATTTACAGATTTCGTGGATCCTTTGTTGGGCCATCTAGAAGACTTGGCTAAGGGTTTGGACTTGAGCAAGATTGAGCCGAAGGACAATTTAGATATATCTAGGGTTTAGAAAAAATACTTTTGCAGAGAAATTTGAATAGTGTTTAAATTTGAATTGAACTTGGAGTGAATTTTAAAGAAACCAAAAGATAAGGTTGAACAAGAATAGGGTAGATAAGGAATTTGAATTTTGATTTGGGTAGAATTTGAGAAAGAGAAGAGATTGACTTTAAACAAGAATTTGGATAACATTTGAATTAACCTGGAGAAGGATCAAGTATAATCAAGGATTGAATAGATGATGAATTCAAAGTCTTTGAATTCAAACCATCAAGATCCTTAACTTATTCACTACTAAGTTTTGTAAAAACATTTTCAAAATCTTTTTCACTCAAAACACCAAAGAGAAAGAAAAGGAAAAAGAACTCTAATGCATTTACCTGGCTCCTAACAAAACTCAGCATGCAATGCACAGAAAATAATAACCTATATTGATTTATTGATTAAGAAAATATGTTTTAAACCTATACTACTAGTGAAGCTATTCAATACTCTTGGAAAATTTTAGAAATTCAAGAAATCTGAAAATCAGGGTGTTACACTAAGCATATAAGTCGAGCTTACACCTAGACACAAAATCATCTCTAGGCTGCAAGGAACATACACGAATAGGTGACCAAGGTAGAAGAAATGCAACGGTTGAGGTTCTACCCAAGGGTACCCGACGACACATGCATACATACATAAGCATATTTAACATTTTAGATTTCAAGTTAACCCGTGCAATATGATAGATGCTTGCCTTGATGCACTGGCTCACAAATGAGGGGTGCCTCCGGATCGCCCTCGCTCGCTGGGATCGTCGGTTCGGCGATCTCTATAAAGAATAACGCGTGCAATGCAATGAGTTTGAATGAAGTGCAAATATATGGCAAAATATGCATATAATAGATGAAAACATTTTTCCTAAATAGAAAAAGTCATAAGGAAACTAGCAAAATTGGATTCATCAATTTTGGACTTATGATGAATCAACAGTGAATTAATCAAGCTTTAAAATAATTAATTAATCTCAGAAATTTAATTCATTATTTCATGGCTGGGGATATTTTTAATAGGTAGAGTATGTTATTATGAAACCAACAAAATTTGTTTTATAATTTATGGAGCTATAGAGAATTTATTATGAATTTTAAATTTTTCAGCAAGCAGTAAGTGTGCTGTCTGGGTATACAGTGGTCAGACCGTAGGTATACTGGTGGTCAGACTGCCAAGAGTCATGGTCAGACTGCCGGAAACATGGTCAGACCACCCCCGTGCAGAGGGTTTTGTCACCTGGCAGTCTGACCGACCTTGGGGTGGCGGTCTAACCGCTGGGAGTCGCCAGGGGCACTTTGGGAGCTCACCGACGACGATTTCGGCGACATTTGGAGTGGGGACTTGGACCTGGAGCATCACATTGACTTCCTCTACTGCGTAGGACAACATGTATACGCCAAAATCGACCAAAACTCGGCTATTACTTCTAATTCATCAAGAACTCATGAACTTCAAACCCCTAGCTCAAGATTCGAAATCCAACCATCCAAAAGGCCTTTATCGAGGTTGTGGACTGCCGATTGAAGGAGGAAACGGAGGTAAAAGCTCGGGTTGCGAAGAAATCTGGTGTTCTTCATATTTCAACCCTAAACACCAAAAGACACCAAATCCGGCTCAAATCCTCCAGGAAAACGAAAATGAATTGGAGGGATGGATAGCTAATGAGCTTGTGATCATGTGAGTACCACATGCATACCTTAATTCCTCCTCTTGAGCTCGGATTTCAGGGAGGAAGAGAGAGTTTGAGAGAGAGGGGGTGAGAGGGGAATGCTCCCTTGCTTTGGCTGGTTGGGAGAGGACAGAGGAGCATGTGGGGGAGTGAGCGAGCAGGTGGGGCTGCTGCCCAAGTGGAGGGAGAGATGGTGGGGCCGGCCGGTGGGCCCACGTACAAGAGAGAGAAGTCCGTTTGACTGCGAATTCAATTCTTTTCTCTCTCAAATTTCTTTCTCTCATCCAATTGATTTCAAACGAAGTGCTCTAGTGCGCCAAAATAATTTTCCTCGAAATTAATTATGACACTAATGATGCATGTTTAAGCTTAATCACATGATTATGGAATTTGGGATGTGACAAACCTCCCCACTAAATGGAAACTCATCTCGAGATTCGGTACGAGTCGGGGAGAAAGTGATGAGCACGCTGCAAGGAACATAGCACGCCGTGAGGGACAATCATGCTATGAGAGGTGGAATCCAAAACACACTTTCATTCACATGTCGATACCTAGACACATGAGAGATTCCAAATATGCTATATTACACCCACATTTACAAGTTCTCAATGAAATTAGGATACTCGTAGCGGAGCTTATCTTCTCGCTCCCATGTCGCTTCAGCTTCCGTGTGATTGCTCCATTGAACTTTCAAGAACTTGATTGAACTTCGCCGTAACTTGCGTTCGGCTTCATCCAAGATACGGAGTGGCCGCTCACAGTATGTCATGTCCGGTTGCAACTCTTGGGGTGCAACATCGATGACTTCCGTCGGGACTCGGAGACATTTCTTCAATTGTGACACAAGGAACACATTGTGCACGGCGGAGAGAGACGACGACAAGTCCAATTGATATGCTACTTCTGCACAACGAGCAAGAATCTGGAATGGCCCCACATATCAAGGTGCTATCTTGCCTCGGACTTGGAATCGGCGAACGCCTTTGAGAGGCGAAACCTTGAGATACACATGATCTCCAATAGCAAACTCAAGGTATCGACGACGGCGATCTACATAGCTCTTTTGCCACGACTGGGCGGTGAGAAGACTCTCACGGATATTCAGAACATGATCTTCCGCCTCCTTGACCAAATCCGAACCTAGTAAGGCATGTTCGCTGGATTCGGACCAATTCAGCAGCGTTAGGCATCTCCGGGCATAAAGAGCTTCAAACGGCGCCATCTCAATACTAGCCTAGAAGCTATTGTTGTAAGAAAACTTCGCAAATGGCAAGCATATGTCCCACTTCTTCCCATAAGTAAGAACACAAGCTCGGAGCATATCTTCTAGAATCTGGTTCACTCTCTCTGTCTGACCATCCGTCTGACAGTGATACGATGTACTATGGAAGAGCTCGGTCTCCATAGCTTCTTGGAAGTTCCTACAAAAATGAGAAGTGAACTGCGTGCCTCGATCAGAAATTATCTTCTTCGAAACTCCGTGGAGCACACAATTCTGGTGAGGTACAACTCTGCATATTGCTTGGCGAAGTATGTGGTCCTGACAGGGAGGAAATGCGCGAACTTTGTCAACCGGTCCACGATAACCCAAATGGAGTCATACCCACTTGAGATCTTCGGCAAGCCGGTAATGAAATCCATCCCAATCTCCTCTCACTTCCAGGAAGGAATGGGCAAAGGTTGGAGTGTACCAGCGGGCCTGAGATGCTCGGCCTTGACCCTTCGGCAAACATAACACTCGAAGACATACCGAGCTATCTCCCGCTTCATGCGAGTCCACCAAAAGCAAGGCTTTAGATCTTGATACATCTTCGTGCTGCCCGAGTGAATGGATAGCAACGAATCGTGGGCCTCATCAAGAATCTTCTTCCTCAATGCCTCGACTCTCGGAACCACTAGACGGTTCCCAAACCACGGAATGCCCTGTTCATCTTCAGAAAAGCATAAGGCCTGGCCAATCTTCCTCTTCTCTCGGATTCAAGCCATGCCTTTGTCATCCTTCTGCACCGCCTTGATTTCATCTACGAGAGTGGACTTGATCTCCAAGTTTTCAAGAAAACCATCCGGGACCATTTCAAGCCCAAGCCACCGGAAATCATCACACAGTGTGGAGTCCATTGGTGAAACTGCAAGACAATGACAGTGAGCTCTCCAACTCAAAGCGTCGGCGACCACATTCGCCTTGCCGGGATGGTAGTGCACTTCAAGCTCATAGTCCTTGATCAGCTCGAGCCACCTTCGCTGCCTCATGTTCAAATCAGCTCGAGTAAAGATGTATTTTAGGCTCTTGTGGTCCATGTAGATACGGCACAAGTTACCCATCAAGTAGTGGCACCAGATCTTCAGACCGTGCACAACAGCAGCAAGCTCCAGATCATGAGTTGGATAATTTTTCTCGTGGCGCTTCAACTGTCGTGAGGAATATGCCACAACCCTGCCTTCTTGCATAAGGACGCAACCAAGGCCAATGCCAGAAGCGTCACAATAAACATCAAAGCCCTTACTCACATCTAGCTGGGCAAGAATGAGAGCGGTCGTGAGCAATTTCTTCAAAGTCTGGAAAGCTGTCTCATAGTCACTCGACCACTCGAATGCATTGCTTTGCTTCAACAACTCAGTCATCAGCTTGGCAATCTTGGAGAAATTCTCGATGAACCGGCGGTAGTAGCCCGCGAGTCAGAGAAAACTTTGGATGTCAGTAACATTCTTAGGCTGAACCCAATTAAGCACATCCTGCACCTTGCTCAGGTCAACTGCAACCCTGTTCTCTAATGGAACATACCCCAGAAAAGCCACCCCTGAGCCGAAACTCACACTTGCTGAACTTGGCGTATAGCTGATGATCTCTGAGTCTACCAAGAACAACACAAAGGTGCTCAACATGCTTTTCATCTGTCTTAGAGTATACAAGAATGTCGTCGATGAAAACCACGACAAACTTGTCCAATTCCTCCATGAACACCGTGTTCATCAAATATATGAAGAATGTCGACGCGTTCGTCAATCCGAAGGACATGACGGTGAATTCATATAGACCATAACGGGTCGAGAAAGCTGTCTACGGTATATCATCCGGTCGGACCTTGATCTGATGATAGCCCAATCTCAAATCAATCTTTGAAAAGACTCGGGCTCCAATCAACTAATCAAACAAGATGTCGATCCAAGGGAGCGAATACCTGTTCTTGACCGTGACCTCATTCAATGGACAGTAATCCACACACATCCACAAAGTGTCATCCTTCTTCTTCACAAAGAGTGCCGAGCATCCCCAAGGTGAGGAACTCGGACGTATGAAACCCTTTGCAAGCAGCTCTTGCAATTGCTTCTTCAATTCTGCCAATTCATTTGGCGGCATCCTATAGGACTTCTTTGAGATTGGAGCTGCACTGGGCATGAGATCAATAGAAAACTCGACTGCTCGGTCGGGTGGCATTCCGGGCAACTCATCCGGAAAGACATCCGGGAATTCCCACACCACAGGAATACTCATCATGTCTATGGTGGGGACAGCCTTCAAGGTGAAGAGACAAGATTTGACACCCTCCAACTTCAATTGAATCCGGGTGCTGGACGGACCATTTAGAGTAACTGTCCGCTAGGCACAATCTAACACGGCCTTGATCTTGGAGAGCCAGTTCATCTCCAATATGATATCAATTCCCTTCGAGTTCATCACCAGCAAGTTGGCCTCAAAATGTGTCTCGTTGACAACGATCGACGCCCTAGGCACACACTGACTCACAACAACCTTGGCTCTGGGTGCATCTATGACATACGGCGTAAGAGTGGCACTGACCTTCAGCTCATATTGCCGCACATAACTTGTAGCTATGAATGAGTGAGAGGCCCCGAAATCGAATAGAACCACTACAGAAAAGATATCAGAATTGAAACTCATACTCAACATACCCATCAGGATGGTGTCACCCTCCTGAATGTCCTCGGTGGTGGTGTGGCATGCTCGACCACGCTTGGGGACATAGGTCGCCTAAGAGGACTAAGGCGCTGACTGAGCCGGTGGTGGTCGTGGAGCAGTCACCGCGGCTCCCAGCCTCAGATATGGGCAATCCCGCGCATAGTGGCTGACACGGCCGCAATTGTAACAAGGACCGCCGGGGCCACCTGTCACGCTGCTCTGTGAACCGGTCGGCCGTGGAGGCTGTCCTTGTGGAGCAGAGAAGGCTGGGCGCTGAACAAGCCACATCGGACATGGAGCACCCGACACCAGCACGCGAGATGGTGGAGGTAGAGGTAGACTCTCCGTGCGGGCGCGCTGCGAGCTCCTGCCCATGGAAGGTGAGGAACCCCTCTTGCGCTTCTTCTCCTCCTGGTGGTTCTTAAGCTTGAACTCCACTGAGAGAGACGTGCTCACCAACTTGTTGAAGTTGATGAACTTGTGTGTGGACAACCAGTCTTGCATCTTTGAGTTGAGGCCATTGACGAAGCGACGTTGCTTCCGCTCATCAGCGCTGACCTCCTCGGGAGCGTACTATGCAAGGTGATTGAACACCTGTACGTACTCCATCACAGTTCAACCTCCTTGCTTGAGGTCCTCAAACTCCTGCCTCTTGATCGCCATGAGGCTGCTCGGGATGTGGAAAGAGTGGAAGGCCTCGCAAAACTCCGCCCAAGACACTCGGTGGTTGGCAGGGTGCATGGCCAAGAAGTTGGACCACCATGCGCCTGCCGGGCCTTGAAGTTGGTGGGTGGCGTAGAGCACCTTCTCGTGATCCTCGCATTTGAGGAGAGCAAGCTTCTGCTCGATCGTCTGGAGCAAGTGATCGGCATCTAGAGGATCCTCAGCCCGTGAGAAAACTGGAGGCTGAGTCCTCAGGAAATCTGAGAAATCATCTTGGCGCCCGACTCCACCCCCTCCATGAGGAGCCGTGTTGCGCATGAGAGCCTCAAGAAGCGCCTGATTCGTCTGGCAGTTCTGCTCAATCATCATGAGCACTTCTGCCATAGTCAGCGGTGGAGGAGGGTTGTTCTCATTCGAGCCCTCCGGATCATTCACATCACGATGAGTCCTAACCATTCTGTAACGACATAAGAAAAGGGAAACGTCAATTCTGACTTAGCACAACGCATTCGCTGGATATATTATTAGAATCCCGTAATACATGTATATAGATCATGCATGCATGAATGCAACATGAAATGATGGTATGCTCGATCCTAGCTACCGTTTCTTTCTCGTGCACTTTTCTCCACAACAAACATCAAAACTCACAAAGCAGTTAAACTTAGGGGCACAATATTGCATTTTCATACATATTGATCATGAAGAAGCATAAACAAAACTTAGAGTGTTGTTTAGGTGAAGTTGACCACTTACTAAACAATGTTCTAAATTATGTTTAGGCTACTTAATGAAACCAAGCTCTGATGCCACGCTGTGAGGACCCGACCAAACAGTTTTCAAACTAATCATCAGGCGGATCATTAACATAATCACAACCTCGACGATTAATCAAAATACTGCTCCGGCAGTCCCGACACGTGTTTTGTGCCCAAGGATCGGAACACATGCCTTCCAACATATTCATCACAACACAGTTTAATAAAGAGCAGGTAATTATCATTTATATTACAAGTCTTTAAACATGCAGCTGTTTCCACAATTTACATCAAAAGGAAACAACAACTACACAGCGGACGAAAACTATAGAACAAAAGGATATGGAGCCACATGCCCTTAGGCTCCATACCAAAACACTGAGTTCGGAGTAGAGTGTGCTACTCCTACCCACCACCCTGATCGGTAGGCACAAAGTAGCCGAACACCGCCTCTTTCTCACCGACCTGTGAACCTGCAATAACTTAAGGGCAGCACCCTGAATACGAAGGTACTCGCAAGTCTTACACAGTCTAGGTATATATATTCCCGACTCCAAGGATCATGCATTAAGCTAGTAGCAAGAATTAAACATGGTTAAGTTAATTAAGCGGTAAGCATCCTAGACATAGGTGTGAGCAACTAACTTAACCAACTTATATGAAACTACCTTGCCATAACCAACAACTGAGCATAGGTAAAAGTAACAACAAGTATATCAATGTGAACAAGTGCCAACTCGAACCACCAACCACGAACCACCATACCCAGACCAAAATCACATGCTGTAACACCCTGATTTTCAGATTTTTAAATTTCTAAAATTTTCCAAGATTATTGAATAGCTTCACCAGTAGTATAGGTTTAAAACCTATTTTCTTAATCAATCAATTAATATAGGTTATTATTTTGTGTGCATTGCATGCTGAGTTTTGTTAGGAGCCAGGTAAATGCATTAGGTGGTATCAGAGCCAGGTTGATCGTAGGACGCAAGCCTAGATAGAATGGTCGTGCCATAAGGTTATATTTTAAAAGCCTATTTTGAAAAATGCATCCCTGTGCTTTTCTGATCTCTTAGTTTCTCTCTCTACTTACCTATTTCACTCTTTTGAGAAAAATGAATTTCCAACACTCCTTTCAAACTATTAGTTGTTGAACCATCCCAGTTACTCTGTTTGAGGAGGATACACTTGAAGATCTCTCTTGGCGCTCCTGCATTGCGTGAAGATAAATATGAAGATCCATCACTACAAGGAAGAATCATCTACCACAACACTGAAGACATGAAGATCTACCTCCGTGCTGCTCCCAGTTTTAGTTCTTCAAGTTATAGGAGGATTTTTCCCTGTTCTTCGTAAACGTTAGAGCGTTGTTAGGTTGTGTGCTTGTGTTGTGTGCCTTGTGTGATTCAGCTTTTCTGTTTGAGTGCTGGAATGCGTTGAGGGATGCTTTAGCATCTGATAACAGCTACATTCCTTATATAACTATATAGCTGATAGTATAGTTGGGTTTTCTCCTTCTAGCCTTTTTCTCTTCATGCCCCAACCTTCCTCCTCAATTCCGATCAGATGGTGAACTCGAAAGAAGATCAGCTTGGTAAAGGTACCAACAACAATAACAACAGCATCCAGTAGATGCCACCTCAATTCAACAACAATTATTGGAGACGCAAACTCAAATCGTTCAAGGAATGACTCAGAATATAGAAAGTCTACTATAGATCATCGAAGCTCTGGGTGCAGAAGACAAGCGTGGAAAGCAAGGCAACATCAAGAAGTGGAAGAAATCCTTTGAAGACCATCAAGCAAACAACAGTTCTTGGTTACGTTCCACTCCTAAACAAGCACTTTGTTCTGTCAACTAGGAAGTTTCATAGATCGAGAGAAAATTTGCAGAGTACCCCTACAAAGAAGGTGTGTGTCCACTTTGGAGAACCTATGCGCTAGGTCAAAAGATGTCCCACGAAGCACCCCACATGGAACTAAATCAACCCCAAATCCCATATGAAGATCTCAGTTCAACATTCAGACTATCATGACTTTCAAGTTGTAACTCAAGATAGCCAAGATCGATGAGATCCCATCAAGCCCACAGAAGCTCAGTAGGCACAAAAAAAAGAGTGATATATTCCATGTCAAAGGCTACAAGTCTATCTACTTCTCAAGAACTGGAAAAGTAAGTCACAGAAGTTCACTCCTTTTTAAGGGGGGTAGTCTTCCTAGCTAACCTCTTGGTTCTGGAACCTAAAAATAGATATTGGAAACGGCTAGTTAGCAAAGGTAATGATGTAATAAAATATGCTAAAGGAAGGACAGTACTCAAAAGCTGCACTCCGACCACAGGAGTGATTGCTAAGAATAAGTATTCTTTCCTCAGAATTAGGATATGCTTTACTAAATCATTAAGGATAAGAAAGTCCGCCAAGGTCAATCAACAGATGAGAAGATCCTTAAAAAAAATAAAGGAAACTTATCAGGAGTGCTAAAGCTACAGAATTCTCAGTGCAGCAAAGTATATGGTCCTATGTGACACATGTCAAAAAGTTAGAATAGCACATCAGAGACAACTACAACCGTTGAAGATAACAGGAATGGAATATCCGAGAAAATCCAACATACTCAGGTTAATCAATCAAGATTTGTCGAGACAGTTGCGAAAGACGTCAAAAACAAAGTGAGCAGAGTTTGCCAGGGAAATGAGGTTAACACTAAGAAGAAAAAGCAATTTGGAAAGCGAGAAGAAAACTTGAAGATCAAGATCCCTTATCCCGCTTTTGATCTGCCCGAATCTCGAGAGCGAGATTCCTTTAAGGGGGGTAGATTTGTAACACCCTGATTTTCAGATTTCTTCAATTTCTAAAATTTTCCAAGATTATTGAATAGCTTCACCAGTAGTATAGGTTTGAAACCTATTTTCTTAATCAATCAATTAATATAAGTTATTATTTTGTGTGCATTGCATGCTGAGTTTTGTTAGGAGCCAAGTAAATGCATTAGAGTTCTTTTTCCTTTTCTTTCTCTTTGGTGTTTTGAATGAAAAAGATTTTGAAAAGGTTTTTACAAAACTCAGTAGTGAATAAGTTAATGATCTTAATGGTTGGAATTCAAAATCTTTGAATTCATCATCTATTCAATCCTTGATTATACCTAATCCTTCTCCAGGTCAATTCAAATCTTATCCAAATCCTTGTTTGAATTCAATCTCTCCTCTTTCTCAAATTCTACCCAAAATCTAAATTCAAATTCCTTATCTACTCCTATTTTTGTTCAACCTCATTTTTCATTTCTCTTAAATTCACTCCAAACTCAATTCAAATTCAAACCATATTCAAATTTCTCTGCAAAAGTTTCTTTTCTAAACCCTAGATATACCTAAATTGTCTTTGGGCTCAATCTTGCTCAAGTCAAAACCCATAGCCAAGTCTTCTAGATGGCCCAACAAAGGATGCACGAAATCTGCAAATTTTCGCGGAGTCCTGGACAGCCTCATCTTTGCATGAAGTTTCAGAGTTCAAAACGGCCTCAAATGCAAATCTTGACAATACCAAAGTTGTAGGTCGCGTTGAGAGCTTCGATTTGAACCTATGGAAGTCCTCTTTTGTATAATGGAGCTGGGAGTTATGGCCCCCGAAATCAGTGCTGCACAGAGAAGTCCGAGTTCAAACAGTTTATATTGTGGTGCATTTTTGGAAATTAAGATGGTGTTTTCAGAAGTTCCAATGACTACCAAAGTTGTAAATATTTTCGAATACTACAATTTAGAATCAAGAAACATCCAATTTGGAGTCTGGACGATAGAGATATCATCCTCGGAATATAGAGTTGCGAAAAATAAAACCGTAACCGACTCGAACTCGAATCCAATTCGTGTTCGGTTTGGACTCCACCTCAACCAGCCGTCCCTAGCCCTATAAATATGAGTTTCAAGCCATCTCCTACCTCTATTTCATGCTCCCAAGCCCTAGAAGTCGCTGCTGCCCTACCCGTGCATCGCTGGAGCACCGCCGTTCGCCGGAGCCGTCGCCGCCGCAGCCCGTGATGTGCTACGTTGTCTTCTCCGCGAATCCTTCTTCCTCGACCACTAAAGCAAGGTGAGGACCCCTTCTTCTCCTCCCTTACTATTGTTTTAGCATCATACTAAGTCCCTAGCTAAGCCCTAGCCCCGGCCAAAGCCCGATCTACGCCGCAATGGTCGTTGCCGTCGCGGACAGCCGCGAGACAACCGCACTGTAGCCGATTGGCATCGATGTTCCCGACCGACCAGAGGTCAAATCACCAAGACCTTTCACCGGTGCATGTCCCATGATGTTCCCCATGCCCTCACCAACCAGTTTGGCCAGTAGAGCAGCCAAACTACCGCAATCAAGGTTGACATACCTGCTGTCTGGTTTCTGGACGTGTTCTGCACGTGCACCGGATTTGCATTCGCGTTCCCCGTCAATCCAAAAGCCGTATGTATGCACCAACCGTGTCACGGCGTGTCCCATGGAGTTTTCTACGTGACCCTAGGAGCACATCCCCGTTTGTGCAGGGACACGAACAGGACGCCATTGCCAACCACAGCACGTCGCAGCCATCACCCGTCCCATCTCCGCTGATCGTTCTTCCTCTAGTGGATGATCTACCCAAAACTATGCCATAGCATTGTGTTCCCAGGTTATATGAACATCCTTGTTCAAACTTTTTCTCAAATTTCATAGCCAATCTCTGGGAACACTAGCGTCTTCGTTCCTGCATCTGTTCGCGGTCACCACCAAATCTAGAAGCAGTTATCGCTGTTTTGCCACTACCTCGATGACCCCTTCCAAAACCAACCATACCGCTGAGTTAGTCTGTCCGCGTTCTACACCATGCTTTTCTCGTTTCACTGAAACGCCACTGAAGCCGACATCGATGTCTGTGGCCACATGCCCGATCGCCATCTCCGATGAAACCCGAACCACCACCGCTACATAGAGTGACTAATAGTATCCTTAACCTAGAAGCGCAACCTTCCGCCTTTTTGATCCATCATAGGGGGTTGATACTAGATCTCAGTGTATCCCTTCTTTAATCCAAGATGTTACTTGCATAGCATGCCAAGTCAGTGCCACATCATTCTCCTTAGCCTAGCTAGTAAAGTCTAGTCTGCCCTACACTTCTTGAATCTTGCGCAATGATGTTGTCAAGCCTGACACAGTGATTATGCAATAAAACCTTTCCTATAGGAAGATAACTCCAGTAAACTAGTTTTTCCTTAATCGCCGAATCTAACTTCCTTGTTTAGATAGTGTATGAATAGGCTCGACTAAATCCTTGTATGGCTTCCTCTATTTCTCTATAAAAAGAAATACCAATGGAGTGGGTCTTGCTGGTTTTTGTATAGGAGAAGAAATTAAATATGTGGGGGCAGGGCGAATATCATCTTATCTATTCTTTTTTTTATGTTATGTATCCTTCAGCCTAATCCATCTCCCGAAAGTTGTTCTCTTTTCATCTTAACTCCGATTTAGGTGATTCTTACGTCTAAACATTTCTAAAATCATTCATATCCAACCATAGTATTTTTAAAGTGTTTTAATGATGTTTGGTATGTTGTTCTTAGTGTTTTCCTTTGTGTTGTTTGTCGGTAGTTCTCGCGATTAGTCGATAACGTTCTAGAGCAGTTCGAGGGACTTCAAGACCAAGATTTCGACAACACTGAGCAGCATTGGGAAAAAGGCAAGTGTCCTTGATCATATTGAACCTATGTTTTTAAATGTTTTGTTTTACAAAATTGCATGCAGTGTCAATATGATGGGTGGTCACCTATGTTAGGGTTTTTCCTCGATTTTCCCTTATCATCCCTTGGAACCTAGATGGTTTATGATTATGTGTCTTTTATGGGTAGATTGCTTAGCCATGCTATTGGGATGTTGGGAAGTGTCATAATCTTGACTAATGAACATATACAACATTGATGGTTAATTTGTTAATGGCCTAGTAACATGGAACCTTAGGCCTTGAGCAAAGTAGTTTTGATGGTTGTCATGGTTATGATGTTGGTTTAGTGTTTGCTCAAGTAACCTAAGTAAGGACTGGTTCGTGGAGCGACAACCCAAGAAGTAACGTACCAACCACGAGGCTGATATGGGTAAGGCGTGACATTCTGATTAAAGTCTATCCAGTGTGTGTTGGGTTAGCACAAAAGGGGGCTTCTGGGTAGGAGCTTTGCTTGCGTAAAGCCTGGCGGTGAAACCTAGTGGGCAGACACATACTGGATTAGTCTCTGGTTAGTGGCAAATGTCATACAGTGATTCTTGGTGGCACACCGCTGGCGTGTGTTAAGTGTTTCACGAACACGGCAACATGAAATTCACTGACTTGTGGGGAAAGCTGGACAACCTCTGCAGAGTGTAAAACTGTTATAACAGCCATGCTCATGGATATGAGAGACTTGGATCCTCACATGATTAGTGGGTTGTGATTATGGGTTGTGGTTATGAGTTTGGTTGTGGTTATGGTTCTGGTACAGGGAGTACTAGATGGTTGTGGTTATGGTTCTGGTACAGGGAGTACTAGATTGTTGTGGTTTGGATATAGTACAGGGAATACTAGAAGGTTATGGTGTGCAAGGTGGGGAGCCTTGTATGCTGCGTGTTGGACTATATGAGTTACATTCACTTAATAATTGTTTAATGCTTTTGAGTTCAAATATGTTTTCATTACTCGCATTTACGCAAATATACCATGTGATAGCCTATTCTTGGTATAAGCCTGCATATCATTACTTTCCCCCACTTGCTGAGTACTCTATGTGCTCACACTTGTTATTTTCCCTATACCATGCGACATGTATGCTGCTGCTCAGTGAGTGAAGATATTGAAGACTATCAAAACGAGGTTGTGATGTTCTAGGCGCGTGTCTCCTGGTCAGTTGCCTGCGGTGTTGTTAGGCACCAGTGCTTCTGTTCCGCTGCAGATATCTTCACAGAAGACAATATATGTCAATTGCTGTAAGAGTTTAACGTTTATTCTATAAAAGTATTGCTTTTGTTACTTCACCTGTGCAATCGGTGTGTACCGCTTACAAGCCCACCCGTTCACACCTTCGTTGTTCAGGCCTCACAAAGCCACAACTGCGAAGGTATTCGACTTGCCTTATCATTAGATCGGGATGTGGTGAGTAAGGTAAGTGCTAAAGCCAACTACACCGATGATCGATGCTTAACCGGTGCAAGCGGTCTACGGTGCCCGGTTTTCCTTTACCATCCTACCTAGGGGAACTCCACATCCGGACAGGCTAAACACCCTCCTAGCACCGCTCACACCTCGCCTCATACTCACCACTCAACCAACCACCACATCTCAACCACCTCGGCATCAAGTATTTGTCACCATAAACATAACTGTAAGACAGGAGCAACCCTAAGCTCACGAACAACGGAGTACGCCGATATTCGTCTTCTACCGATGACCTAATGCATTGCTAAGCATACAAGTCGAGCTTACACCTAGACACAACATCATCTCTAGGCTACAAGGAACATACACGAACAGGTTACCAAGGTAGAAGAAATGCAATGGCTTAGGTTCTACCCAAGGGTACCCGATGACACATGCATACATACATAAGCATATTTAACATTTTACATTTTGAGTTAACCTGGTGCAATATGATAGATGCTTGCCTTGATGCACTGGCCCACAAAGGTGGGGTGCCTCCGGATCGCCCTCGCTCGCCGGGATCGTCGGTTCGGCGATCTCTAAAAAGAATAATGCGTGCAATGCAATGAGTATGAATGAAGTGCAAAAATATGACACAATATGCATATAATGGATGAAAACATTTTTCCTAGATAGAACAAGTCATAAGGAAACTAGCAAAATTGGATTCATCAATTTTGGACTTATGATGAATTAATGAAGCTTTAACCTAATTAATTAATCTCAGAAATTTAATTCATTATTTCATGGCTGGGGATATTTTTAATAGGTAGAGTATGTTATTATGAAACCAAAAAAATTTGTTTCATAATTTTTGGAGCTACAGAGAATTTATTATGAATTTACAAGTTTTAGCAAGCAGTAACTGTGCTGTCTGGGTATACAACGGTCAGACCGCAGGTAGACCGCAGGTATACTGGCGGTTAGACCACCGGAAACATGGTCAAACTGCCCCCGTGTAGAGGGTTTTGGCCCCTTGCAGTCTGACCGACCTTGGGGTGGCGGTTAGACCGCTAGGAGTCGCCGGGGGCACTTAGGGAGCTCACCGGCGATGATTTCGGCGACATTTGGAGTGGGGACTTGGACCTGGAGCATCACATTGACTTCCTCTACTGCGTAGGACAACATGTATACGCCAAAATTGATCAAAACTCGGCTATTGCTTCTAATTCATCAAGAACTCATGAACTTCTGTCGGAGGGTGAACTCCTCAAGCGGGGATCCGAAGGGACCCCCTTTGAGATTCGGCCAGGGGGATGATTCTGAATCCACTTCATAGGTGAAATAAATAGGAATAAATGGGATACAGGTGGAGGTGGAATGATTGGATGCAGGAAGTAGTAAATGCTCAGGGGATTTTTAGACAGGTTCGAGCCGTATTGAGCGTAACACCCTACTCCTGTGTGTATGCTATAAATGCTCTGAGAATATCTCTCTGAGTATCTGCTGAGTTACAAGAATGTTTGTCTAGTCTAGAGCTCCGTGCTCCTTGCTCTTCGGCTGATCTATGCTTCGGCTGATCTATGTTCGTCCTCTGTTGTCTTGATCTCCGATCGGTCGAACTGAACTGAGCCGAGTGTTCTTTGTTTGTTTTCTCCGGGGAGCCCACCCCGCCAATATACCTGCCGGGGCGGTAGTGTGCCCAGAAAGGATGGCACGATTTCCAAGGTGTCATAAATGGAGAGCATCCATCATGGGCTGCTGCGCGAGGTGACGGGGAGGGTTGAAAACGCGCCCCCGTCCGGTCTTGTTTGTCATCATGCCACTTTTCAACGGGCGCCGCAGGGAGGGCCCACCGGGCAGGCACCTAGCAGCCCGGCGTACCCGCCCGGTCAGAGCAGGTCTGACACAGCAGGGCGGCAGGCGGGGTGCCTCGAGCTCTGCGACATTATCCCGAGGCGCTCCGGATGACGTGCGATGGGACCCATGCATTAAATGTCCCCACGCCTCCCTGCCAGGCCATGACAGGGACTGACAGCAAGCGTGGTGGGAGCAGTTGGATGTGACAAGCCACGTGCCCTCTTAAATGCGGCATCGGGCCTCTCACCTGTTGACACCTCACCGCTGGGCCTATGTGGGGACCACCGGCGATGGACTTCTCAGGCCCTCAGGGAACCGAGTGCTCGGGGGCCACTGTTCGCAGCCCTGAGCACTCTCTCCCAGACATGCCCTTCCTCGGTCCTCGGGGAACCGAGTGCTCGGGGGCCACTGTTTACGGCCCCGAGCACTCTCTCCCAGAACTAACTGTTTGGGTCCTCAGGGGCCACTGTTCGCAGCCCCGAGCACTCTCTCCCGGAACTTGGCTTTTCTTGTCATCGGGGGACTTGGGTGCTCGGGGACCACTGTTCGCAGCCCCGAGCACTTTCTTCCCGGTTCTTGATCTTCTCGGGTCATCGGAGAACTCGGGTATTCGGGGACCATTGTTCATGGCCCCGAGCACCCTCTCCCGGAACTTGGTATTCTCGATCCTCGGGGAGATAACCCCCGAGGGAGGGCGCCACGTGGTACTCTGCTGTTCTGGCCTCGGGACTCGGGGACCCCCGGTTCCTGTGTCACCGACAACTTCGAACCCCTAGCTCAAAATTCAAAATACAACCATCCAAGAGGCAGATTCTTGCCATGGGAGTTTAGGGGACTCACCCAAAGGCCTTTATCGAGGTTGTGGACCACCGATTGAATGAGGAAATGGGACGAAAAGCTCGGGAAGTGAAGAAATCTTGTGTTCTTCACATTTCAACCCTAAACACCAAAAGACACCAAATCCAGCTCAAATCCTCCGGGAAAACGAAAATGAATTGGAGGGATGGATAGCTCATAAGCTTGTGATCATGTGAGTACCACATGCATACCTTAATTCCTCCTCTTGAGCTCGGATTTGAGGGAGGAAGAGAGAGTTTGAGAGAGAGGGGGTGAGAGGGGGCTGCTCCCTTGCTTTAGCTGGTTGGGAGAGGACAGAGGAGCACGTGGGGGAGTGAGGGAGCAGGTGGGGCTGCTGCCCAAGTGGAGGGAGAGATGGTGGGGCCGGTCGGTGGGCCCATGTACAAGAGAGACAAGTCCGTTTGACTGCGAATTCAATTCTTTTCTCTCCCGAATTTCTTTCTCTCATCCAATTGATTTCAAACGAAGTGCTCTAGTGCACCAAAATAATTTTCCTTGAAATTAATTATGATGCTAATGATGCAGTCCATCTCTGAGAGCTTGTCCCCAAGAATCCCAATAGGGCCTTGCCAGATCGAAAGTATGAAACAAGATTGGAAAATAGCCCAGCCAAATGCCAAACCCAGGGAGAACACGATGGCTGGGAACGGCGAAGTCACCAACACCTCGCCTAGCCATCCTTAGCTACCCTGCGTATCTACCATCACTAGAGCCCCAAGACCACCTCTCTCCAAGAAGAAAACAAAGCCGGTTACAATCTATGCAAGGTCTTGATACCCCGATCATCCGAAAAAGCAGCCATGAAGAGGGTGAGGAAGTACGGTACGAAGGCACGAAGGCAAACATACATACGATCACCTGTTCAAAAGATCCCCTTGCACTCCGATATAGAAAGAGACATGACCATCCCCGAAGGTCCATATTATATTGTTAAACAACTAGTACCTCCGAAGGACGCATACAAAGAGCGACAGTACAGAGATTGCTACGAAGGAGATAAACCCCGACAGAGCAAACCAGGGGGAGAAAGAGTACAAGGTGACTAGGTCAAGCCATGGGCCCACAACAAGGCCATAGTCGACTGTGAGGTACGAATATCTCGCGACTTCACCAAGAGCTCCCTCTAGAAGACCGCCTTCACCTCCTATGGGTCCCAGTAGAAGCCACGCATGGGGCGGCGTATGCGCCTCATCTACGTCCTACCGCTGCGGAGGCCGATACAGTAGCCGGCTCCCGAGCTGTCAGAGGACGAAGAAGAGTCCAAGGAGGTTGGCGGCAGGGCCTTCTCCCTCGCCTTCCCAGCCTCCTCCTTTGCCATTAAAGTCGCCGTCATCTTCGTAGATGCCTGCTTCTCCTCATCACTCTCCCCCTGCAGGAGATCCCAGTCGGTCTCCTCATCATCGTCAGAGATATCGATGATCCCGACAGGCGTGGCCTTCCGAGCCAAGGGTCGGGCTGGAGTGACAGGCAGCCGCCTCACCTACAGAGATGGAAGTAGCATGGCCACAGGCACCTCTGCCGACGACCAAAACTGTCCGGCTCCCAAAGAAGCCATCGAGATCATCGACATCTCCGAAGAGGATAGGAGGAAGACAACGCCATACTCAAGACAAGGATAACTGCTCACTCGTAGGGCTGTGGAGAATCTAGCCGGGTGACCCTAGCTTTATACCCGGGCCAAGGAGCCACCTAAGTTCGGGAGATGAAGCGAAACCAACGCGGCGGTGTCCCCCATTGAATGCCTGAGGGGACCATGGCCATACCCCGGTCGTTCTGCTAACACGTGGAAGCATTCCATGACGAACGCCTCGTTTCCTCGCACGGACATCCTGTCACATTAATAACCCAGACTCCTTCCACCGCATGACAGGGGCATGGGCACAAGACTAATGACCCCCCATATTGTCCAGTCAGAACGCGGTAGTGGCACGACTCATCATGCCAGGAAAATGCGTGGAGTCCCCGATCCTACATGTAATATCTACTCTGGTGGCCTTAAAAGGAAACAAGAACCATTACCGAAGAAATTCGGATAGCCTATATCGACCTTGGCACGAACCTCAGAGTGCACCACCTCCATCGACGCCCCTCTGGCCTGGGGTCCCGACACCGCGCATGCCAGCTCCAATAGGCTCCGGAGCATATTGCCACCGCCAGTACACCATCAGCCTTGGGCTTCGCCATCGACGCCCACCGTTCCTAACGAAAAAACTTCTTAAGGACAGGGAATTGCCATCAGGCATCCTTGATACTGTACCAGGCTGGAGTTGGTTTTCCTCTACATCCTCTCCCCCCTCTAAAACATCGGGGCCCAAGAATGACGGGGTACTATTGGGGGAAAATAAACCAGCCTAAGGATAATGGTTGAAGATTACTATCCAGGTCCCTCTGGAGCCTCAATCTTCGGACGCTCGGCTAAAGGCTCGACCTCCGAAGGCATTGGGCTCCTTCGTGCCACCTCTTGTACCTGTGAAGCCTTCCCACGACTCTGAACCATGCCTGGCCCCTTCGAAGCCTTCAGCCTCTGAACTCTCAGCAACATGCCTGACCCCCGGAGGTTGTGGACCCCTTCGAGCCACTCCACTGGCACCCGGGCGGCTTTCCAAAGTCTAAGATACAACAGGCCTCCGAAGACAATATCAGGGAGAAAAATGTCTCCCCCTACCACCGGACCGATGTGAAGTGATGAGCGATAAATGCCGGTGCAAGTGGTGATATCTTGACACCCCAGTACATTTAAGGCTTCCCTGACACCCCTGACAGTACGGCGTTGTTGGGGGTCGTTGTTAAGGACCCCCGACGGCCCCTTGGCTTAACCAGCCCGGCCTCTTGAAGGCTCAACCTCCCAAAGCCTGGCCTCCTGAAACTCGGCCCCCTGAAACCTCGGTCCCCCGAAGCCTCGGCCTCTTGAAGCCCTGGCGTTCTTGAGTCCCACCTCCTGAAGCCTTCACCTCCCGGAGCCATGCCTCCTGAGGCCCCCGTCTCTAGCTATTCGGGCTGGCTTCCCGGAGGCTACAGGGTGAGTCATCAGGCCTCAGGAAAGATCTACCAGAAGGGGAGCACCGATCATACTTTGCCTACAAGGAAGTGACCGACAATAAACGCCTAGGCTGGTGGAGGCCACTCTATCACACCGGCATAATGGAGGCTGTTCTGACACCCCTAACAGTGCAGCGCTGGGCTGTAGTTGGCGACCGGCTCACCCCTCAGGCTGTAGGCACCACTATGGTTACTACGGTAGATATTTATCTCCCATGTAGGGTAGAAAGTAGTTATCCGGGATAATGCCCAATAATTCGGTCAGATCCCAGATATTTGTACATTGTGATAACTTGTACGCCAAGCTACGTACGGCCCTATAAATAGGGGCCATGGTTGCTTGGGCTAGAGGGGGCTAGACGGTAGAAAGACACAGAGGTGAAAAAACACTAAGTCACGCTGTGATACTCCCCCAGATCGATCCATTTTTTCTACCATCAATACATTCGTGGTATTCCTTCCTCTTAAACTTTATCTCCAAGCTTGAGTCTCCTCCTTAGAAGAAACTCTCGCCATACTTGCTGGGGTAAGATGAACTCTTGCTCCAATAGCAAGACTATAAACAAGGCAGTTATCCTTCCTTGGGATATACTTGACCTCAAGTCAAACAAATTTCTTCTCTAGCTTCCTAACCTCTGCAAGGTAGTATGTCATGATCTTATCCGAGGTTTGATACTCCTTGTTAACTTGCTTCACCACAAATTATGAATCCCCTTACACAAGTAAGCAGCAGATTCCAAGAGCAAAGGCTACTCGAAGTCCAACGAGCAGGCCCTCATACTCAGCTACGTTATTCATGTCTGGAAAATTGATCTACGAAGCATATTGTAGGCTTTCTCCTGTTGGAGAGATCAGTATAATCCCAGCCCCCACACTTTGAAGTGTGAGTGAGCTATTGAAGAATAAAGTTCATACATCCGATAAATTGATGCGGTCATTCTGGGTTGACCTGGTTCTATCCATCTGACAACAAAGTTAGCAAGTTCTTGTGACTTGATTCCTATTTGATGTATGAAATGGACATCGAATTCTTCAAGTTCAACTGGCCACTTGGCAATTCAGCCGATTGCATCTCTGTTGTGGAGGATCTTGCCTGATGGGAATATTGATGGTATGGTAATTTTGTGAGCCTAGAAGTAATGTCTTAACTTATGACAAGCCATCAATGCCGCATATAACAGCTTTTGTACTTGTGGATAATGTTCTTTAGGACCGTGGAGTAATTCACTGATGTAGTACACCGGTCACTGGCTTTTCTCTCATTTGTCCTGCACTTCCTTTTCCACCACCAATACCCCACTTACGACTCGTGGTCCAACCATGATGTATAATAGTAAATCTTCATTAGGATTGGGAGAGACTAGTATTGGGGGGAAGAAAGATACCTGTTTAAATTGTTGAATGCCTCATTTGCTTCTTTTGACCACTCAAACTTGTCATGTTCCTGTAACAATTTGAAGAAGGGAAGTCCTCAATCTTGGAGCAGGGAAATAAGCCGACTAAGGGCTGCCATGCATCCGGTTAATCTTTGAACTTCTCATACTGACTTGGGAGGTATCATCTCTTCAATAGATTTGATCTTTTTGGGGTTGACTTCTATTCCCTGGTAACGCACTAGATATCCAAGCAATTTCCTTGTATTGACTCCAAACGTACACATTTCCAAATTTAGCATAACTTGATTCTTGCACAGGTTGTTGAAAGTTTCTTGTAGGTCAAAGATGACATCTTCCTTCTTTTTGGTTTTGATGACAAGATCATCGATGTAGGCTTCAATGTTTGGGTCAATCTAATGATGGAGTGTTATCTGCATCCCTCATTGGTATGTGGCACTATCATTCTTCAATCCGAATGGCTTTTTAATATAGTACTTTAGCAAATTTGTTGGCATCTCATCCTATTTAGCTAGCCACATCATCAAAGTCAACCCAGTCAGCAATTCAGTCTTTTCCAGTACAAAAATAATCCCTATAATTAGGTGATTTTGCATAAAAGCCCCTACAACTTCAATATTTCATAACTTCTTTGTTTTAGCTCCGATTTGAGTGATTCTTGCACTCAAATTTTTCTTGGATCATGTTCTATCCAACCATGCCAGTTTTAGGTATTAATTCTCACATCTCTAGTGTAGTTATCTCTTATTAACATCTAGATCCCTACAACATGAAGATGTTATTTTAATTAGTAAATTTATGGTTGTCACACTGACATATAAGTCCTAGCCAGATTTACATGTCATTGTATCACAAACATGAGTTTATGATATTAAAATAATATATTAATTTGTAGGTAACAAATGTTAATCCTTTAGACAATCTTTTTTATCATTTCATGTGAAACCCTAGTTCCTATCGTTTTATCTTTCCTTGAAAGAAGCCCAGTCAAATCTGTTCTCTTTTTCCAGCCCAATCAAAGATACCAATCCATTGTTCTTTTTCTTCTATGTTTGCAATTTGGAGTTTATTTGGTGTTTATTTGATGTTACTTTTGTTTGTCGTTAGTTGTCACAATTAGTCGATGACGCTTCGGATCTGTTCGAGGGATTTCAAGATCAAGGTTACGACAACACTGAGTAGTAATGGGTAAAAGGCAAGTGTACTCATTGATCATCTTGAACATATGTTTTAAATGTTTATGTTTTACAACTTGCATGTCTGTCAATGTTAGGGTTTACCCTAGTTTTCCCTTATCATCCCTTGGAACCTAGATGGTTTACAGTTAGGTGTCTTTTGTGGGTAGAAGTGCTAGGGCCATGCTTTTGGGATACTAGGAAGTGTCATAAACTTTACTAATGAACATATGTAATGATAATGGTTAATTTGTTAATGGTTTAGCAACATAGAACCTTAGGCCTTGAGTAGAGTGGTTATGGTTGTTATCATGGTTATGTTGTTTGTTTAGTATTTGCTCAAGTAACCTAAGTAAGGACCAATTCATGGAGCGACAACCCAAGAAGTAATGTACCAACCACGAAGATGATATGGGTAAGGCATGGCATACTAGTTAGAGCTCTATCCAATGTGTGTTTGGTCAGTACAAAAGGGGGCTTCTGGGTTGAAAACGCTGCGGCCTTTCCATAATCCCTGGTGGTGAAACTTAGTGGGTAGATATATACTGGAGTGGGCTTTGGTTATTGGTAATGTCATACGGTGATCTCCAGGTGACACACCATTGGTGTATGTTAAGTGTCTTGCAAACACGACAACATGGAATTCACTAACTCGTGGGGAAGCTAAACAACCTCTGCAGAGTGTAAAATCTGATATATCAGCCATGCTCATGGTCATAAGAGACTTGGATCCTCACATGATTAGTTGGTTTGAGTTATGGTCATGGATATGATTATGGATACGGTTTGATGATATGAAGGATGGTTATAGTTTGCAAGGTGAGTACCCTTGAGTGATAGTTCTTGGGTCGTTTGGGTTACAATCACTTAACAACTGCTTAGTGTTAGTTTGTCGTTGATATAAGCCTACATTTTATTATTCTCATGTATACTTGTTGAGCGCGTCATGTGCTGACACTTGCTATTTTTCCTGTGCCATGTAACATTTGTAGTGTTGCTCAGTGAGTGAAGATGTTGAAGATTATCAAGATGAGGTCATGATGTTCTAGGTGTGTGTCTCCAGATCGGTTGCCTACGGTGTTGTTGGGCACCAGTGCTTCTGTTCCGCTGCTAATATCCACATAGAAGACATTGTATGTCAAATGTTGTAAGAGCTACCGTTTATTCTATAAAAGTATTGCTTTTGTTAGTTCACCTATGACGTCCTTATGTGTGTTGAACATCCTGGGGAGACATAAGCCATATTTGGTTTTGTTTGTTAAAACTATGTGACAAAGACAGTATCAGAGCCATAGTGACTATAGGATGCAAGCCTAGATAGAATGATCATGCCATAAGGTTATATTTAAAAAACCTACTTTGAAAAACTCAACCTCGTGCTTTTCTAACCTCTCAGTTTCTCTCTCCACTTACCTACTCCAATCTATTGAGCAAAATGGGTTTCCAATACTCCCCATTTCAAAACTTTTAGGTGTTGAACCATCCCGGTTACTTCGGTTGAGAAGGATGCACTAGAAGATCTCGCTTGATGCTTCTACCTCATATGAAGATTCCAATGATGAAGTTGAAGACCCTTCACTACAAGGAAGAATAATCTACCACAACACTAAAGACATGAAGATCCACCTCCGCGTTTCTCCCAGTTTTAGTTTTTTTGTAGTCATAGGAGGATTTTCCCCTGTTCTTCAGAAATGTTAGAGTGATGTAGATAGTGTGTGTTTCTGTTGTGTGTCTTGTGTGATTTGGTTTTTCTGTTTGAGTGTTGAGTGAGTTGTGGGATACTTTAGCATCTGCTAACAACGTCTTTCCTTATATATATATATAGCTTATAGCATAGTTAGGTTTCCTCTCTCCAACTTTGCCTCTTCTCTTCAGTCCTGGTCCGATGGTGAACACAGAGAAATGCCAATTTGGTAAGGATGCCAACCTCAACAACAATGGCAACAACCAGCAGGTGCCATCACAGTTCAACAAGGAACAACTCTTGATGACACTGACTCAAATCCACCAAAGCATGGCCGGAATATGAAAGATATGCTATAGATCATTGAAGTTCTGGGTGCAAAAGACAGCTTAGTCAGCAGGGTGAAAACAAGAAGAGGAAGAGAACCTTGGAAGACCAACAAGCAAACAATAGTTCCCGATTACGCTCCACTCTGGAATAGGCAATTTATTCTGTCAATCAGGAAACTTCACAAGTCCAGAGCAACTCCTAGAATGCTCCTACAAGGAAGGTGTGTTTTTGTTGTGGAGAAGAAAGGCATTGTGCCAACCGCTGTCCCCTGAGGATCCTTGTACCTGACAATAAGAAGGTTTGTTTCTACTATGGAGAAGAGGGACACTTTGTGAGATATTGTCCCAAGAAGTACCCTAACTAGAGCCTAATCAACCCCAAACCCTAGATGAAGACCTCAGTTCAGCATTTAGGCCGTCACGATGTTCAAGTAGCAAACAACTTAAGATAGTCAAGCTCAATAGGATAATGTCAAGCCCAAAGAAGCTCAGTAGGAACAGAAAAGATGAGAGTGACATTCCATGCCAGATGCAACCTCGTAATAATATGGATCTGATGTTGAAATCTCTTTATGTCTTGTCTTTGTATCAATTATCATCAAACCATGTTACTTAAGTACAATCTATGTTAAGACTTGAATGGAAGTTTTGTTTCCCCTCGTTCTGCCAAGAGTTGTTAATGTTTCTCCATTTCATCTCTAGTTTGTCTACATCCAAAAAAACTAGAAATGCATGTCAAAGAAGTCCGCTCTTCTTAAGGGGGTAGACTTTCTAGCCAATCTATTGGTTCTGGAATCCGAAGGCGCAGAAGTTGTTTTTTAGCAATGGCTAGTCAACAAGGGTAATAAGGTAAAAAAGTGTGCCAAAGGAAGGACAGTACCCAGAAGCTGCACTCCAATCCCAGAAGTGATTGTTAAGAACAAGTACCCTTTTCTCAAAATTAGATACGCCTTAGTAAATCTCCAAGTTAAGAAGGTCCGCCAAGGTCAATTAGCAAATGAAAAGATCAAGAAATGAAGGAAACTTATCAAGAGTGCTAAAGCCATGGGATTCTCGGGAAATAGTTCAAAAAGCACTAAGATGTATCAAGATCTCAAGGATTGCTAAATGGTGGCATGAAATGAAGAGAGATGTAGCAGAGTATGTAGCTATGTGTGCTACTTGCCAGAATACATCAAAGGTAGCTACAACCATTGAAGATACCAAAAATGGAATATCCGAGAGAAATTTTACATACTCAGGGTAATTAATCAAGATTTTTTTGAGACATTTGAGGAAAATTCTTTCAAAAGAAAGGTGATCAGAGTATGTTGGTGCAATGAAGTTACCACCGAGAAGAAAATGAGATTTGGAAAGCAAGAAGATAATTTTGAAGACCAAGTTCCCTTATCTCTTCTCTGATCTGCCTGAATCTCAAGGACGAGATTCCTTTAAGGGGGGTAGATTTGTCACACCCTAATTTTTAATTTTCTCAATTTTTTAAATTTTTTCCAAGATTTGGTTATAGGTTGAATAAATAGAATAGGAAAAACCCCGTTTTCTAAATTCAAATTCATATTTGAATAAGGTTATTATTTGTTTGAATGCATTCATGCTGGAAATAGGTATTTCGGTTTTATTTTTAGTAGTTGAATTTCTCTGGATTTTCTTGGATTTTATTTCGGCTCATTTCGAATTTATTCGAATTCTTTCGAGTTATGTTTAATTTCCAAAATATTAAAATGTTTCATGAGTTCAAAATATTTTATTTGGCTTCTAAATGTTTTTAAAAGCTTGGTGGATTTTTTCCTAGAATTTCTAGGCTTCATTTGATAATTTATTTGGATTTTATTAGCCATTCTTCTTCCCTAGAAATTCCTAAATAAAAATAAAACTTAACTCAATCCCCACTAGGCAAGCTGAAGCTAGCCTAGCCCATCAGCCACTCCCCCCCCCCCCCGGTCCAATCTCTTCTCTCGTGGGCCAAGCCCAATCCAGTTCAGCCCGCTCTCCTCTCTCTCCCTCTCTTCCTCCTCCTCCCCACCTAGGCCGTCTGCCTCGGCCCACTCCCGCGCGCCCGCCTGTCTTGCTCTAGGCTCTAGCCTGCCTCCCGCGCCAGCGCATGCACTCAACAGCTGAGCGTGCCCCGTCCAGGAGCTGCCGCTGGCCCATCCGCCACGCTATCGGACGCGCCCCCTCGCAAAGCCACCTTCACCACTCATCCCCGACCCGGACTCCCTCCGCCGCCCTTCTTGGCGTGTGTGCCACGAATTCCTCATCTTCACCGCTTATATATAGCACCCGAGCGCACCCCTGCTCGATTCCTCTATAATCGCTGTCTCCTGTGCCCTAACCCACTGAAACCTGAGCCCATCATAATGCTGAGATCGAGCCGCCGCCGACGCCATTGCGGTAGCTTTGTAGGATCTCACCTACTCATCATTTCTGTGCCGCCTTGCCACCACCAAGCTACCCAAAAGCTTCACCGCTGCCCATTGAAGCTTTCCCCACTTAATCATGTAAATTATTTTACGCACTAGAGCACTTCATTTCAAATCAATTGGATGAGAGAAAGAAATTCGGGAGAGAAAAGAATTAAATTCGTAGTTAAAATAGACCTCTTTCTCTCTAACATGTGGGACCCACCTGGCCCCACACCTCCTCCACTCCAAAGGGGCAACCCACCTGCCCTCCCTCTCTCCTCCTCACTCTCCCTCATGTCCCCACTCGAGCTCCCTCTCCCTCTCACTCCCCTCTCAAGCACTCTCTCCCTTTCTCCCTCAAATCCACGCTCTAGGAGCTGATTCAAGGTGAGCATGTGGTACCATTGCGATCATGAGCTCATAAGCTATCCATTCCTACAATTCATTTTCTTTTTCCCGAAGGATTCAAGCCGATTTTGTTGTCTTTTGGTGTTCTTGGTTGAAGCTCAAGGAACATCAGAGTTCTTCGATTTCCCACCATTTCTTCCTGCTCTCGGTGGTCCCCAACCTTGGAAAAGCACATTGGGTAAGTCCTTTAGGCTTCCCATGGGTTGGATACGCATTTGGTTGGTCAAAATCCGAATTTGGAGCTAGGTGGTAAAGTTTGGGTATTTTTGATGTTTTAGACCTAATTTGAGGATTTGGATGAATTTGAGTTAGGAATTGAGTTTTTAGGTTGGGTAGTGAGTTCTAGGACCCTTGAATTAGCTCTAAGATGTTTCTTTTGGTATGGAGAAGTTCGCAAATTATTTTGACCAAGTTTCCCCCTCTCAAACGGGCTGTTCTGGAGCCACCCGGAGAATCCGGGTTAACCCAGAGGGTCCGGGTGACTCCTAGCCGAAAAATAACAGAGGACCCATCCTGGAGGATCATCTGGAGACTCCGGTACCCGGAGTATCCCGGTTGACTGTTCATCAGCTTTTTTTCTTTTGTACTGATATATTGTAAAATTCATAGTAAATTCTCTGTAACTCCACAAATTATGAAACTAATTTTGTTGGTTTCAAAATAAACTAATATATCTATTAAAAATATCCCCAACCATTCAATGTTGAATTAAATTTCTGAGATTAATTAATTATGTTAGAGCTTCATTAATTCACCGATAATTCTTCACAAGTCCAAAGTGGGTGAATCCAATTTTGCTAGTTTTCTTACGACTTGTTCTAGCTGGAAAAATGTTTTCATGCATTAAGAATATCTTTATGGATGTCATCTTGTGCATATTGTGGCATGCGTTGCTGCACTTTATTCATACTCATGGCATTGCACGTGTTATTCTTTTTAGAGAACATCGAGCCAGTAATCCAGGAGAGCGAGGGAAACTTTGGACAGCCACCTGAATAGCAAGGCAAGCATCTAACATATTACACCCTGTTAGTTGAATTGAATGAAGTCTAAATATTGATAAATTATGCTTATGTATAGGTTTGCATGTATAGGGAGTCGATGTCGGGAACAAATGGGTAGAACCTACTCCAATTGCATTCTTCTACCTCGATGACTTGTTCATCCACGTTCCTTGTAGCTTTTTGATGATGTTATGTCTAGGTACAAGTTCGATTTATATGCTTAGCCATGCGTAGGTCTTTCGGTAGAAGTCGAACGACGGCGTTTTCCGTTGTTCGTGAGCATAGGATTTACTTTTGTCACACAAATACATGGTTGAGGTTGTTATGGTTGGTTGAGTGGTGAGTATGAGACGAGATGTGGGTGGTGTTAGGGGTGTAATCTGCCCTCAAGGAAAGTTCGGGGGCAGTTCAGGAAGGGAACTCGGACACCGTAGGCCACTTGCATAGTTTAAGGCCGTCCATCGGTACAGTTGGCATTAGAACTTACCTTACTCACCACATGCAGATCTAATGGTATGGCGAGCCGAATACCTTCGCAGCTGTAGCTTTGTGGGGCCTGAACATCGACGGTGTGAGCGGGGCGGGCTTGTAAGTGTTACTAATTTGCTCCGGGAGTAGTTCTAGTACCACCGCACCGAGCGATGCATGCCGCACACGGTTGGGGCTAGTTGGGAAAGGTTGACACGGCTACCCCCTTGTGTGCACTTTAGTGGGTGGCACAAGCCGTATGGTCCCCGAGTCGTGTGGGTCCAAGAGTATTGCCCTGCAGGGTGTAAAAACAGTTTGAACTGCCGCGCTCTTGGTCATGAGCATGCTATGGTTTCATTTGTATCAGTCGTAGAGTTCTCGCTTGTGGATGATGGTTCGAATATGTGGTTTGTGGTTCGGATATGTGGGAGGTGGTCGAGATGGCACTTATTATACATTGATACTATTGTGGTTACAGTTTCATATGATCATTTGGTAGTTGTAGGGTAATTTCATACATGTTGGTTAAGTTAGTTGTTCACACATATGTCTACATTGCTTACCGCTTTAATTAACTTAACCACATGTTTATATTCTTGCTAACAGCTCAATGCATAATCGTTGGAGTTGGAATATTATATACCCACATTGTGTAAGTCTTGCGAGTACCTTCGTACTCAGGGTACTACCCTTAAGTTGATGCAGGTACTCCGGCTACTGAGGAAGGGGCGGTGTTCGGTTACTTTGAGCCTGCCGATTAGGGTGGCCGGCAGGAGTAGTGCGTCCTACTCTGAAGCTCGAGCTTTTGGAGTGGAGCCTAAGGGCATGTGGCTCCACTCTTTTTTGTTGTCTAGTTTATTCTTTCTACTGTGTAGATCTCTGGATAGTTAGGAGTTGAGGGGTTTTTGTCTCCTCCTAGCTCGCTTTTGTTATAAATTGTTGGAATCAGTTGCATGCTTAATTTTTGTAATATAAATGTTTATTACTTGCTCTTTATTAAGCTATGTTGTGATGATTATGTTGGAGGCATGTGTTCCGATCCTTGGACACAAAACACGTGCCGGGATTACCGGAACAAGATTCTGGTTAATTGTCGAGGTTGGATTTTGAATAATGATCCTCCTGATGATTAATTAGAATACTATTTGGACGGTTCCTCACACCTCCTAACCACTGAACTACCTCCCCGACGTGCTCCTGTATGCCGCCGCCCCCTTCTCCACCGCCGATCATCTTCCCGTGTCGCATTGCATGAGGTAAGCCACCAAACGAGTTCTCCATAGCTTCCTCTTCCTCCTCCGCTGCTCACTGTTGACCCCCCGAAGTAGGTGACGAGCTTTTCGCTCTACTCCATTGAAGTTCGTCATCGTCTTGAGCTTGGCTCCCCCGTCCAGACCTCCTCCTGTGGCTAAAACCCATCAGAGCAAATCCCAACCGTCTGATCCAAGAGCCACGGTAACGATTAGATCCAAGCCTTACCCCTTCGGCCACCAATCAGAAACTACCACTATCCACTTAATCCAAGTCATCACTGCTTGTTACCTGAGACGGCCACGTTAGCAAATTTACTAACTTGTCATCCCAGTCAGCTAGCCACATCATTAAAGTCAACCTAGTCAGCAATTCAGTCTTTTCTAGTACAAAAATAATCCCTATAATTAGGTGATTTTGTAGAAAAGCCCCTGCAACTTCAAACATTCATAACTTTATTTTAGCTCTGATTTGAGTGATTCTTGCAATTAAATGTTTTTAGGATCATGATCTCTAGTATAGTTATTTATTATTAACATCTAGATCCCTACAACATGAAGATGTTATTTTAATTAGTAAATTTATGGTGTTCACAATGACATATAAGTCCTAGCCAGATTTACATGTCATTGTATCACAAACATGAGTTTATGATATTAAAATAATATATTAATTTGTAGGTCGCACATGTTAATCCTTGAGAATATATTTTCTATCATTTCATGTGAAACACTAGTTCCTGTTGTTTTATCTTTCCTTCAAAGAAGCCCAGTCAAATCTGTTCTCTTTGTCTAGCTCAATCAAAGATCCCAATCCATCATTCTCTTTCTTTAATGTTTTCAATTTGTAGTTTATTTTGTGTTTATTCGATGTTGCTTTTGTTGGTCGTTAGTTCTTGTGATTAGTTGATAACGCTTCTGATCTGTTCAAGGGATTTTAAGATCAAGGTTTCGACAACACTGAGTAGCATTGTGTAAACGCAAGTGTACTCCTTGATCATCCTGAACCTATGTTTTTAAATATTTATGTTTTACAAATTGCACGTACTGTCTGTTAATATGATGGGTAGTCACCTATATTAGGGTTTTCCCTAGTTTTCCCTTATCATCCCTTGGAACCTAGATGGTTTACGGTTAGGTGTCTTTTGTGGGTAGAAGTGCTAAGCCTCGCTTTTGGGATACTGGGAAGTGTGATAAACTTGAATAATGAACATATGTAATGATAATGGTTAATTTGTTAATGGTTTAGCAACATGGAACCTTAGGCCTTGAGCAAAGTGGTTGTGGTGGTTATCATGGTTATGTTGTTTGTTTAGTATTTGCTCAAGTATCCTAAGTAAGGACTGATTCGTGGAGCTACAACCCAAGAAATAATGTACCAACCAGGAGACTGATATGGGTAAGGTGTGGCATACTAGTTAGAGTTCTATCCAGTGTGTGTCGGGTTAGCACAAAAGGTGGCTTTTGGGTTGGAAACGCTACAGCCTTTCCATAATCCCTAGTGGTGAAACCTAGTGGGCAAACGCATACTGGAGTTGGCTCTGGTTAGTGGTAATGTCATATAGTGATCTCCAGGCGGCACACCACTGGTGTGTGTTAAGTATCTTGTAAACACGGCAACATGGAGTTCACTGACTTGTGGAGAAAGCCAGACAACCTCTGTAGAGTGTAAAATCTAGTGCAGGGGCCACTGTCAGGGGGCTTTCTGAGTCGTCGAGGAACCGAGTGCTCGAGGGTCACTGTTCACCTCCCCAAGCACTCTCCTGAGAATGCCCTTTCTTGATCCTCGGGGAACCGAGTGCTCGGGGGTACTGTTCACCTCGCCGAGCACTCTCTCCCGGGCACACTTGTATGAACCTTCGGGGGACCGAGTGCTCGGGGGCCGCTGCACGCAACCCCGAGCACTCTCTCCCGGAACTTCCTTCAGTGGGTCCTCGGGGTACTTGGGTGCCCAGGGGGCCACCGCTCGCGGCCCCGGGCACACTTCTCCCGGTACTTAGCTTTCTTGGTCGTTAGGGGACTCGGGTGCTCGGGGGTCACCGTATACCTCCCCGAGCACTTTCTTCCCGGCAGTCAGACTTCGCAGATCATCGGGGAACTTGGGTACTCGGGGACCACTGACTGTGGCCCCAGGCGCCCTCTCCCGGGACTTAATCTTTTTTACCTTGCGGAGGAGACTCCGTGGGATGGCGCCACGTGGCAGATTGCTGGCCTGGCCTCGGTGTTCGGGGACCCTTGGTTCCTGATTCACCGACAGTGGCTCATCCTATCCTTCCTATATTGTGCCTTGAAGTAATTGATTTTGACAAGGGTGACGGGTTGTGCAGGATGCCAAGCCCTTGTTGCGACCCATGACGAGGCTCTAGACGAGGCAACGGGACTTCGACAGGCTATGGAGGAGTCCAAGAAATGGACAGAGTCTACCGAGAGTCATCTACAGGAGGGGGCATTGCTTCGCAAGCGTGAGGAGAGCCTTCAATGGAAAGAGGTGACGCGGTCCGGAGCACGAGGAGGGTCTTTGTCAGGAGGCGGTGGCACGGTGGGAGCATGCAGAGGCTGAGGAGGGAAAGGTTGTTGAAGCCCTCCGGGAATTGGAGGCATCCCTCGAGGAGGCCACCACAGCCCGCGCGGCAACAGAGGGTGCTGCCAAGGTCCTCCGAACGATGATGATGGTCAATGTCCATTGGGAGCTGAGGGAAACTAGGGCGGCGAAGGAGATACTGCATGAAGAGCACCGTATGTTAGTCAAGCGTGCATCGGAGGCTACCCAGGCTATTTGTGATGCTTTGAGGGGATGTGGGGCTGAAAGCCCGCCCATCCCTTCAGTCTTGGAAGTTCTGGTTCTGATGCTCCACTAGCTCTGATCTGCCACGAGGGTGATGACCAATGCTGTCGAGGCCTATACGAGGTCCAATGTATGCACAGCCTTGGATTTTTAGCTGGCTCTACTGCATCAGGCAGAGCTTCACCAGTTCAAGGCGTTGGTGCAGCAGGTGTCGGACTCTATGGTTGAGGGTTTCCATCTAGGAGAGCCCTCGGTGGATACTCGTGTGGCCCTAGAGAACTCCACCGGGGAGTATGGGTGAAGCATGGCTGGTCCATGATGCTACGTTATATGGTAGCGCATGGCTGGTCCATGATGCTACGTTATATGGTAGCTCATATGAGGCCGAGTGGCTGAGGGGCTCCCTGCCCTGAGTTTTCAACGGTGGGCTAGAATTCTCGCCAAGAGCTCTCAGACACATCACATTCATCTCGACATCCCTCATACCTGGTTGTTGCTCTGCGAGAGCAGTCTCTATGCACCGACAATGCTTCCGGGGATCCACCTCTCAGACACATCACATTCGTCTGGACATCCCTCACATTTTTTTTGTTTTTCTTCTTCTTCCTGTGGAAGGATGGGGTCCTAGTATTTTGATCACCTTCTCCTATTTTGTGGAATTTTGACTTCATTTGTCCCCTTGGGGAATTTCTGCCTCCTGCTCGTAATTCTCTATTTTTGTGTTGTTGCTGGGGTGTTTGCGTCGTGCGGCTAACTTGAGTAGGATTTTTGCATATAGGTGTGGTGGCCCGAGGCCAGGAGGGGCCACACCTATGTCTGGGACTCCATGTTCAGAGAAGGGTCTAGTGCGTCTCCAGCATCTGGGGCCACCTTACCTTTTCAAAGGCGGTCACGAGGTCTCTTCGTTATGCCCCGTGATTCCCATGGGCACATGGATCAGGAGGTGGCCGCCAACATCCTTGTTAAAGTAGAGCCAGAGAACCTTAGTGCTTCTATCACACCTGGTTTTAACGGACAAAACCAAGTGTGGTTTATGTGTGCCCAGGAAGTTTAACACAGATAAGAACGTCATAGGTGAAGTAACAAAAGCAATACTTTAACTTATAATCGTTCACTTCTTACAATAAAGAGTTCACCTAAAACAACATCAATAGCTAAATGACAACATCTAAACAACAGCAGCAGAATGAAAACATCGGCGACCAAGCATTCCACAGGCACTGACCGGAAGACACACTCCTAGAACGCCAGGTCATCGTCTTGGAAATCTTCAAAGTCTTCCACTGAGCAGCATATGTATTGTGGGAGATAGCAAGGGTGAGCACATAGAGTACTCAGCAAGTGTGGAAAATAATGATATGTAGGCTTAAAACAAGAATAGGCTAACACATGGTACATTTGCATAAATACGAGTAATGAAAACATATTTGAACTCAAAAACATTAAGCAATTATTAACTGAATATGACCCATACAGTCCAACACCCAGCATGCAAGGCTCCCCACCTTGCATACCATAACCGTCTAGTACTCCTTATACTATATCCAAAATCATGACCAAACCCATATCCATAACCAACTAATCATGTGAGGATCCAAGTCTCTCATAACCGTGGGCACGGCTGTTATAATAGTTTTACACTCTACAGAGGTTATCCAGCTTTCCCCACAAGTCAGTGAATTCCATGTTGCCGTGTTTGCAAGACACTTAACACACGCTAGTGGTGTGCCGCCAAGAAATCACTAAATGACATTTTTCACTAACCAGAGACTAATCCAGTATACGTCTGCCCACTAGGTTTCACCGCAAGGATTTACGCGAGTTCAACTCTTACCCAGAAGCCCCCTTTTGTACCGACACAACACACACTGGATAGACTCTAACTAGTATGTCACGCCTTAACCATATTAGCCTCGTGGTTGGTACGTTACTTCATGGGTCGTCGCTCCACGAACCTGTCCTTACTTAGGTTACTTGAGCAGACACTACCAACATCATAACCATGGCAACCATCAAAAGCACTTTGCTCAAGGCCTAAGGTTCCATGTTGCTATACCATTAAAAAATTAACCACCATTGTTGCATATGTTCATTAGTCAAGATTATAACACTTCCCAGTATACCAAAAGCATGGCTAAGCAATCTACCGACCAAAGATACCTAACCATAAACCATCTACGTTCCAAGGGATGATAAGGGAAAACCCTAACATAGGTGACTACCCCTCATATTGATAGACATTGTATGCAATTTGTAAAACAAAATATTTAAAAACATAGGATCAAGATGATCAAGGACACTTTCCTTCTCCTTGCTACTACTTAGTGTATTCTTGCTCCTAGTCTTGATGTTCCTCAAATTGATCCGGGGCGTTGTCGACTAATCGTACATTTACCGGTAAAGCACACAAAAAAATACACTAAGATCATTATACAAACAAAAGAACAACAAAACAAAACTTATCTAGAAAGATAGAGCTCTAAAAAATGAATCTAATGGTGTAAGAATCACTTAAAACGGCGCTACGATGAAAAAGATACGCTAAAAACAAGATTAGGGTTTATAAGAAAAAGAACATGACTAATTTGTAATTAACAGAAAGTTTAGAGACCTTTTTGTAAAATAGACGATCTAATCTGGTTCACCGGTTTCAGATCTAACAGTGCATAGTGATCGGATGACTGGGGAAGAAGGGAAGTGGTGGTGCCGAAGGTCTCACGGCGGTGAAGTCATCGGAGCAGAGTGGGAACCTCGTTGCCGGCGTCAGGTCTTGATGGCAAGCGGCAGAACATGACAACAAGCTCGCAAGGAATCCGTTTTGGGGCTTACCAATGACGATGCAGCACTGGAGGAGCTTAGCGACGACGAAGGGTGGCGGAGGGGTCGGATCTTCATGGAAAAGGGTCTCTGGTGACAAAACGGCGTTGACGAGCGGTGAAGAAGCTTCAGTGGCGGCAAGTACTTCAGAAGGAGGCTTCGGTTGGGGTTTAGCAGCACCGGAGTGGTGGAACGACGAAGGCAACCAAGCGGCGATGACTATGGCAACGGCGAGCTTTGGATCTCGGTCGATTCGTGGGGAACTCGGTGACTTCTGGATGGGATCTAACCACAGAGATGTGGGCTACACATATAGGGGTTCAGGAGGCCTCGGGGAAGCTTAGGACTCGAGATATGCGGCGGAATCGGACTCGGACGGCGCGGCGGAATCGGACTCGGACGGCGCGGCGGCAGCAGAGTCCTCTTTGGAGACAACGGTCCTGATGAGTGGATCCCACCTATCAGCGACTCTAGTGAAAACGTCCACCGGGCAGGCGTCTTCACGGGAGCGTGGGCGCGGCGCGCAGCTGACGGGATAGCTTGACATGAGGGCACAGCCCAATAGAGCAGCGGGGCGAGGGAAATGGGCTAGTGCAGGTGGGCTGGCACGAGACGTCAGGCCGAAAGGGAGGGGAGACGGCCGAAGAGGAGGTTTAACCTTTTTCTTTTTGTTTTGATTTTCTTAATTCATTTGAAGTTTGAATTTGAAGCAAATTCAACCCAAACAAGGACTACACCACACAAAGAAAAACCCTACATGCCTAAGGACAACATTGATGCACATATTGATATATTTCCTATGTCCATTTGGATTTTCTTTGAGAAAATAGATTTACCCTTTTGAAAATTAGTTTAACTCAAAATAAAATCTAGCAAACTTTTATGAATTGGCAAAAGATCAAAATTAGGGTGTTACAAACCTACCCCCCTTGGAATGAATCTTGCTCTCGAGATTCGGACAGATTGCAGATAAGATGAGGAAACTCTGTCTTCAGGTCTTCTTCTCTTTCCCACATCACTTCATCTTCTGAGTGGTGACTCCATTGCTCTTTACACATTGGTATTATTTTGGTTCTGGTCACTCGTTCCGATCTCTCAAGAATCTTCACGGGATACTCTGTATAGGAGAGATCCTCTTGAACATCCAATTCTTCCATCGGTAACTGTTTTGTCGGCACTCGAAGACACTTCTTCAATTGAGAAACATGGAAGACATCGTGTACATCTGATAGTTGAGGTGGTAACTCCAATTGATAAGCTACTTCACCTCTTTTGTCCAATATCTTAAAAGGTCCAATAAATCTTGATGAGAACTTTCCCTAAATCTTCGAAGACCTCTGAGGGGTGAAACCTTGAGATAAACAAAATCTCCAATTTCAAACATTAATTCTCTTCATCCGTTATCCGCATAACTTTTCTGTCCCGATTGGGCAATCCTCAGATTTTCTCAAATTATCTGAACTTGCTTTTCTACATTTCGTAGAACCTCTGGACCAAATACTTGACTTTCTCCGATCTCATTCCTGAACAGCGGTGTTCTACACTTTCTTCCATATAGTGCTTCAAATGGAGAAATTTGAAAACTGGCCTAATAACTACTGTTGTATGAGAAATCTACATACGACAGACTCTTATCCCAACTTTTACTGCACTTTAGAGCACAAGCTCTTAACATTTCCTCCAGTATATGATTGACTCTCTTAGTTTGACCATCTGTTTGAGGGTGATAGGCGGAACTAAAGTTCAACTTCGTATCCATAGACTCATGTAGCTTTTGCCAAAACATGGATGTAAATTGTGTACCTCTATCCGAGACAATCTTCCTTCGCACTCCGTGCAAACACACTATTCTTGACATATACAACTTTGCTAGTCTGGCTCCACTATATGTAGTCTTAACTGAGATACTGTGGGCGACTTTAATCAACCGATCAACTATAACCCATATTGAATCATATCCTCCCTATGCACGGGGTAAACCGATGATAAAATCCATACCAATTTCATCGCACTTCCATTTAGGTATCTTCAAGGGTTGCAGTAATTCTATTGGTCTCTGATGTTCTACTTTGACCTTATGGCAAGTATCACACATGGCTACATATTCTGCAACATCTCTCTTCATTCCATACCACCAGTAGCGATCCTTGAGATCTTGATACATCTTTGTACTTCCGGGGTGAATAGAATATGCTGAATCATGAGCTTCTCTCAGAATTAACCCTTTAATACCCTTCTGGCTAGGCACACTGATTCTCTTTTTGAACCACATAGTACCTTGACTATCCTCTGTAAAATCTCGAGCTTTATCATCCTTGATAAGCTGCCTAATTTCCATGAGCTTGTCGTCCTCCAGTTAACCCTTACGAATATCTTGTTCAAGAGTGCAATCTACCTCCGTGGTGGTTGTTTCCATATCTGCCACAAATCCAAGGTTGAGCTTCTCAAACTCTTTCCATAACCCAGGTTGACTATCTTGAACCATCATCGAGTTACAGTAACTCTTCCGGCTCAAAGCATCAGCTACTACATTAGCCTTTCCTGGATGGTAGTGAATTCCCACATCGTAGACCTTGATTAACTCTAGTCATCTGCGCTGATGAAGGTTTAAATACGGTTGGGTGAAGATATACTTTAAACTCTTATGATCCATATATATCTCACACCCTTTTCCAATGAGATAGTGTCTCCAAATCTTCAATGTATGAACCATAGCTGCTAACTCCAGGTCATGCGTAGGGTAGTGCTCCTCATGCTTCCTTAAGTGCCTTGACGCATAGGCTACGACTTGACCTTCTTGCATGAGAACACATCCAAGTCCTTATCGCAACGCACCACAGCAGATATTGAAGTTTTTGCTAATGTCTGGTAGAACTAGCACTGGAGCTGTAGTCAATCTATTCTTCAACTCTCCAAAACTTGCTTGACAAGCCAGGCTTCGCTAAAAAACCACATTTTTCTGAAGCAAAGAGGTAAGAGGCTGAGCTATCTTAGAGAACCCTTCTATAAAATGGCGATAATATCCTGCTAATCCAAGGAAACTCCTGATCTCTGACACATTGGTAGGTGGTAACCAATTCAACACATCCTTCACTTTACTTGGATCTACTGCTACACCTCCAGCAGTTATGATATGTCCGAGGAAAGAAACTTGATTTAACCAAAAATCACACTTGCTAAGCTTGGCATACAACTGATGCTCTCTTAGTGTCTGTAACACAATTCTAAAATGTTCTCATGTTCTTCCTCACTCTTAGAGAAAACCAAAATGTCATCAATGAATACTACCACAAATTTATCCAAGTAGTCCATAAATACTTTGTTCATGAGGTTCATGAAATAGGATGGTGCATTGGTCAATCCAAAAGACATGACGGTATACTCATATAATCCATATCGAGTACTGAAGGAAGTCTTGGGCACATCTGACGATCGAATCTTTAATTGATAGTATCCAGACCTTAGATCAATCTTGCAGAACACTCATGCTCCTCTCATCTGATCAAACAAATCCTCAATCCGGGGTAACCGATACTTGTTTTTAATGGTCACATCATTGAGTGCTCTATAATCTACACAAATTCGTCGAGTGCCATCTTCTTATCTACGATAAGGACTGGGGCTCCCCAAGGTGACGCACTTGGTCTGATAAAACCTTTATCTAACTGCTCTTGAATTTGCTTGTTTAACTCAGCTAGGTCATTAGCGGACATTCTATATGGCCTTTTGACGATAGGGGTCGTACTGGGTACCAATTCTATAACAAACTCAATATCTTGATCCAGTGGCATACCTGGCAATTCATCGGGGAAGACATCGGGAAACTCGCAAACCACTCTGATCTGATCAACGGGTGGATCTTCCAGTAGGTTGAGAGAGCATTCCTCTGCTGCTAGTATGATAGCTACGAACTCAACTTTGGTTCCATCTCCATTTGTTAGGTGAACTACCCTTCTGGCACACTCTATTACGCCATCGTAGTTGGCTAACCAATCCATCCTAAGAATAGCATCTATGCCCTTATTCCATGACTATAAGATTTGCTGGGAAGTCTACCCCCCTTATTTTAAGTTTCATCCTAGGACACATACTTTGCCCTCAATCCTCCTCCAGGAGAGCTAACAAGCATATTATTCTTCATCATGACCATAGGAAAAACATGCTTTGCAACATACTGAGTAGTTATGAAAGAATGCGAAGCTCTAGAATCAAACAAAACAGATGCAGGTCGAGAATTGACGAGGAACATACCGTACACCACATCCTGAGCATCGCGAGCTTCTTCTGTTGTGACATGGTTGACTTTCCCATGAATGTAATTCTATTGTCCACGATTGTTCTGACGAGGGTTCTGACTCCCACTACGTGACTGAACTAGGGCTGGAGTTGACCTTGGTGTGTTACTGGTTTTGGCCTGATCCTGCATCTTCTTAAGGCATTTATTTACATAGTTCCCTTCCTCTCCACAGTAGAAACATCCTTTGTTTGGGCCAGGGGTAGCTAGGCTGTTCTTGACTTGAGGAGTAGCTGGTGGATTTGAACGGGGTGCCTGATAATTGGAGCATGAACAGGGACTTTCGATTGAGTCCTATACTGGATGTTGGAACGAAACATAGGGCCTTGAGGAGACATTTGAGTTACCACATAGGAATGTGTGTTGCTTCCTTGTCCTTGGAAAGACATCTTCCTTTTCTTCTCATCCAGCAGACGGCGCTTGTGTTCAACCACCAAAGCTTTGTTCACCATTGCTTGGAAATTGGGGAACTCTTAAGGAAGTAGGGCATACTCTATGGCATCATTCAGACCTTCCAGAAAGCGTTCCTGCTTCTTCTCATCTGTATCCACTTCATTAGGAGCATACCTAGACAACTGAGTAAACTTGGTCACATACTCCCTTACAGTCATTGGTCTTTGCTTCAGGCTCATGAATTCCTTCTTCTTCAGATGGACATCTCCTGACGACATGTGATGAGTGCAGAAACTGGATTTGAACTCCATCCAAGTGATAGTTGCTGGATTTTCATGTGCGGCACACAGTATGCTTCCCACCAGTCTAGGACTTGACCACTGAGTTGATGTGAGGCATAGAGAACCATCTCTCTATCATTGCACTGAGCAACCTGTAGCTTCCTTTCTATATCTTTTAGTCAATCATCTACATCCATAGGTTCCACTGCATGATTGGAGACTGGGGGTTGAGTTCTTTTGAATTCTCCAAGTCTTGATGGTTGATGTGATTGAGGAACATGATTCGGTTGTTGCTACTGCATCTGCACCATGGTTTAGGCTAAAGCTTGCAAGATCTGAGTCTGTATAACCATCTGTTGTTCCAAGGTCATTGGAGGGGGTGACGGTGGATTCTGGTTGCTGTTGTTCTCCTCATGGGTATTGATACTTCTCCTTATGTTAACCATCTGATTAAGGTTGTAAAGAGGGACAGGAGTAGATAAGCGAGACTTGAAATAATTTAACTAAGAAAATCCATCTATATTATATTGTATAGATAATAAAGATGCGTCTGTGGACAAGGTGCCAAAGCATTCCACAGCTCATATCGACACTCAACCAAAAGATCCAAATCACACACTTAGCACCATAACAATTCTCACACTAGCAATATTATTATCCTTAATGATTACATCAATGCTCGACTCTAATGATGCTAAGACCATCTACAAAAACACTATACTATTGGGATCCTCTCTAGTGCGGGATCCTGAGGGGGAGGAATCAACTGATCCATCTTCACCTATGGCGGGGGTGTTGAGACAGATCCTCTTGCGCGGGGATGAGTGGATAGACAAGTCTTCTTCTTCATCTTTAGATTCTTCTTGGTTGGCATCATGTTCATCCTCGAGAAGTGTAGTGATGAAAGCAACGCATTGACGAACATCTCCCAACTCCCATAAGGCGCAGTCTAGTTCATCTTCAAATGCCATAGTGAGCGCAACTTGTTCACATAGCTTGGGGTTTTCTCCAAAGGGACGCTTCACAAACGGTTCATTACTTCCACGAGTTCTCCGGGGACAACATGCATAAGGAGAGTCAACCATCTTGCTGTTGTATTGATCTCAAACACGGGATATGGCTTGATGAGTTGCATCTCGAACACCGACGATGAAGGTTGCTCTTGGAGCCATTTCTGAGTGAATGCCCACAACTCGACGAACATCCAGACCTTCATCTTGGCTTCACTCGTAATCATAGATAGTGACTTCGACCTTCCCTTCAACATATCCAGAGTGTTGCTTCTTAACTCCCCTGTAGACTGGCTTCTGTGTATGTCCAAGTCTAGAAAGTATTCCCCACAGTAAGCGAGGAAGGTGTCCAGCGTGAAGACCATCACTCTCATAGACGTCGGGAACGGGGTCCTATGGAAAGTGGGGTCATCAATCTCCTCTTCGGTTGGAACACGTTGAAGAATGGGTGGACGTCCTCCGGTTAACTTGCGGGTGGTGAGCAGCTGGTGAACCATCTAAAAAGGAAGAAATGAGATATAAGAAATAACCTTATGGATAGCAAGAGACAAGTATGGGAACTAAGGGAAAGGCTTTGATGGGTTTAGACGAACTAGGAAAAACCTTAGAACGATCATTCTATCTAGGCTTGCGGTCCTACAGTCAGTATGGCTCTGATACCACCTCTGTTAGACCCATTTTAACAGACAAAGCCAAGTGCAGCTTATGTGTGTCCAAGAAGTTTAACACACATAAGGACATTATAGATGAAGTAACCAAAGCAATACTTTAACTTATAACCGTTCACTTCTTACAAGAAAGACTTCATGTAAACAACTTCAATAGCTAAACGACAGCATCTAAACGACGGCAACGGGACGAAAACATCGGCGACCAAGCACTCCACAGGTATCGACCGGAAGACACGCTCCTCGAATGCCAGGTGGTCATCTTGGAAATCTTCAAAGTATTCCACCGAGCAGCATATGTATTGTGGGAGATAGCAAGAGTGAGCACATAGAGTACTCATCAAGTGTGGGAAAATAATGATATGTAGGCTCACAACAAGAATAGGCTAACACATGCTATATTTGGGTAAATGTGGGTAATAAAAACATATTTGGAGCTACGACGTAATGGCGTAAGAATCGCTGAAAACGGAGCTGCGATGAAAAAGATATGCTAAAACAAGATTAGGGTTTATCATGAAAAAGAAAAGGACTAATTTGTAATTAAAAGAAAGTTTAGAGACCTTTTTGTAAAAATAGAAGGACCTATATGTAATTGGAAAAGTTTAGAGACCTAAGTGTAAAAAGATAAGGCTCTTTTGTAATTACAGAAAAGTTTAGGGGCTAAATTGCAAAATTACCATTTTTTTGGGAATTATCAGATTTTTTTATATTGAAAATCCTTGGATTATTGCCTGGCGGCTAACTGCGCAACACATGGCTAACACGTTGCTGGGTGGCTGAGCTGGCAGCTGAGTTGGCAGGCTGGCAGGGTAGGTGAGGTGGCCGAGGCTGAATGGGATTATGGGATGGCGCGTGGTAGCAATGGATTGGACACCGAAAGGGTATATAGGCGATCTAATCTGGTCCAGCAGTTTTAGATCTAACAGAGCACGGTGATCCGACGACCGGGGAAGAAGGGAAGCAGCAACGCCGAAGGTCTCACGGTGGCGAAGTCACCGGAGCGGAGCGGGAACCTCGTCGCTGGTGTCGGGTCCTGACGGAGAGTGACGGAACAACACGACAAGATCGCAGGGAATCCGTTTTGCGGCTTACCGATGATGATGCGGCACTGGAGGAGCTTGGCGACAATGAAGGGTGGTGGAGGGGTCGGATCTTCGTCAGAGAAGGGTCTTCGGCGACCAAACGGCATCGGCGAGCGGCGGAGAAGCTTCAGTGGTGGTAGGTACTTCGGAAGGAGGCTTCGGTAGGGGTTCAGCGCCACCGGAGCGACGGAATAGCGAAGGCAACCAAGCGATGGTGACTATGGCGACGACGAGCTTCGGATCTCGGTGGATTCACAGGGAACTCGGCGACTTTTGGATGGGATCTGACCAGGGAGAGGTGGGCTAACTATATAGGGGTTCAGGAGGTCTCAGGGAAGCTTATGACTCGAGTTACGCGGCGAAATCAGACTTGGATAGTGCAGCGGTGGCGGAGTCCTCTTCGGAGATGACGGTCCTAATGAGCGGGTCTCACCTGTTAGCAACTCCAGTGAAAACGTCAATCGAGAAGGCATCTTCACGAAAGCGTGGGCGCGGCGCGTGGCTGACGGGCTGGCTTGGCGCGAGGGCACGGCCCAGTAGAGCAGTGGGGCGGGGGAAACGGTCTGGCGCAGGTGGGCTGATGTGGGACATTGGGGCGAAAGGGAGGGGAGGCGGCCCAAGAGGAGGTTTAACCTTTTTCTTTTTTTATTTTCTAAATTCATTTGAAGTTTGAATTTGAAGTAAATTCAACTCAAGCAAGGACTACACCACACAAAGAAAAACCCTACATGCCTAACGATAGCATTGATGCACATATTCATATATTTCCTATGTCCATTTGGATTTTCTTTGAGAAAATAGATTTAACCTTTTGAAAATTAGTTTAACTCAAAATAAAATCTTGCAAACTTTTATGAATTGGCAAAAAAAATGAAAATTAGGGTGTTACAGCTTCTGCTTCTGCCCTTTCCTCAGAAGTGTGCTTCATTGAGATGGATGACTGGTGGATAGCTTGGGAGGCTATTGGCCCGCCTGTCTCTTGTTGTTTTGTTCTTCCACGGGGCCTTGACGGAAGGGTGTCGTCAGAGATCCTTGAGTTTGACAAGGCCAAAGTCAAGGTAGAGGATGCAGATGCAGCAGAGGCTTCGGAGGAGGTGCCGTCAAAGGAAAAGTTGGATTTTTGGCCATTGATGTGTACCCCTTCCTGGCAGAACCTTCATCTTCCTGAGTCTAGGGGGACTCTATTTTTGGCAGGAGGTCATTGCACTTGGGATAACCATGTCGCCACATGGTGCATCGTTACAAGAGTCAACCCTCCACATCCCGGGGGACTTCTAGGAGGCGTAGCAGTATGGCACCTCCATCATCCCATAGTATTTCAGGCAGGCGCAGGAGGCTAGCACATTGGCTAGGCCTAGATTCTATGTACGGTAGCTAGCCGAGTGTAATGTTTATGTATGTCATGTATGAATGAATCTTGAATTTGTACTTGTGTTTGGATTTACTCTTTTTGCCTTTTGATTTTGGTCGTACTAATGCTACATTTATCTCCCCCTTCTCAGCCCCCTCGCATTCTACGGTTGCTTAGCAGCCGGAGGGTGCAATTTTTAGGGAGGTTAGTTGTATTAGGTTCCACCAGAACTAAATGCTTCGTTGGCTATAAGATGCCAGAGGGTGCATGCCACCACCATCATGGAGGCTACCTAGGCCTTCAAGATGATGGGGGGCCCATGCTGCATGTCACAGCCATCATGGAGGCTATGTCTTCAAGATGACAGAGGGTCCAATGATGCTCTAGTATAGAAGCTACACCTTCAAGACACCGGAGGGTGCATGCCACAGCCATCACGGAGACTAGCTAGGCCTTCAAGATGACAGAGGGTCCGATGCTACATGCCACAGCCATCATGGAGGCTATGCCTTCAAGATGACGGAGGGTCCAATTTTGCTCTTGCATAGAGGCTACGCCTTCAAGATGATAGAGGGTGCATGGCACAATCGTCACGGAGACTAGCTAGGCGTTCAAGATGACAGAGGGTCCAATGCTACATGCCACAACCGTCACGGAGGCTGTGCCTTCAAGATGATGGAGAGTCCAATGCTACTCTAGTGTACAGGCTATGCCTTCAAGACACCAGAGGGTGCATGGCACAGCCGTCATGGAGGCTATGCCTTCAAGATGACAGAGGGTCCAATGCTGCTCCCGTGCAGAGGCTAAACCATAGAGACATCGGAGGGTTCATGTCCGTGCCGGCATGAAGGCTAGCTAGGCCTTCAAGATATTAGTGGGTCCATAGTGTTCTGGCACGTATGCTAGGCCTTAAAGATGCCAGAACATTCATACCCCTCTGGCTCAATGTCAGAGGGGTAGGCTCGATGCTGGAGGGTTGATACCCCTCTAGCTCAATGCCAGAGGGTATTTTGAGGAAGAATATAATTCTATGTAGGTTTGTGCGTACTGTTACGAGTGAATCACTAATTTGTGGAATAGACCCTTCGTAGTCCGGTTGGGTATCCCCAACATGCATCAACCTAAGGCTATTTTGCAGGCCATGTAGATGGACGAAGGTTAACTATCGTACTGGAACTGGATCAGAGGGATGGATGGTATGGAGTGCCTTGTAGGGGTAGGGTCCCTTTGGGGAGTCCTGAGGCAGTGGCCCACCGGTTGGTCCGGCTACTGGTTTACCGAAAAAGGTGAGGAGTACGGAGGACTCCCACACATAGTACTTGCAGAGGGTCTCTATGTTCCAACAGTGCTCTAGAGGGGTCCCTTCTGTGTCTGCCAGATGGTACGAGCTAGGCCTGTTGGACTCGAGGACCCAGTAGGCGCATTCCCATTTGTTGCGTAGTTTTCCTGGAGCTAGGGCGCATCAAAGCACCACATCCCTAGGTTTGAAGCTTCATGGTACATCCTTGGGATTGTACCAGATCTAGGCTCTAGCGATGTAGTTGTCGAGTTTCTGGACGGCACGGAGCCGTGTGCCTTCCGAAATGTCAAGGGAGAGCACTCTTTCCCCTACAGTCTGAGGTAGTTGTACCCGAAGTGAGTGTCCTCTTATTTCAGTCGGAGTCATAGCTTCGTCATTGTATAGGATTCGAAAGGGGGGTGAAGCTTGTGGGTCACGTGACCGTAGTTCAGAGGAGCGATAAAACTTTTGGAAGCTCCTCAACCCATAGGCCTCTAGCCAGGCTTATGAGGCAGTGATTCAAGCCAGAGAGAATGTTGCCATTGGTGCGCTCGATGGCCCCGTTGGACTAAGGATGATGGATATTGCCGAAGGACAATTTGATGTCCAGTTTGGCACAGAATTCTTTAAAAGGTTCGGAGTCAAATTGCGATCCATTGTAGACTGTGAGCTATCACAGAACACCAAAGTGGCAGACTATGTTTTTCTAAAAGAAACTCTGGATATTCTACGATGTGATTGCTGTGGGGGGCTCGGCCTCGACCCATTTTGAGAAGTACACTAATGCTACTACTGCGTACCAAAGGTTGCCCTTAGCGCGAGGGAACGGTACGATGAGATCCATTCCCTAGTGTGCAAGAGGCCAAACGGAGGCGATTGGCTATAGGGAAGCTTGGGGTCGGTGGCTCCTATGTCCCATCCATTGGCATCCTTGGTAGTTTGGATGAGTTCCTCTACATCAGACATAACCATGGGCCAGTAGAGCCCCTAGCATAATGCTTTGCTAGCCAGGGAGCAGGGCGCTAGATGATTGCCGTAGAGTCCTTCATGAATTTCTCGAAGGAGGTCGGCCCCTTCTTGCTTGGTGACACAGCGGAGGAGGGGAGCATAGACCCCCGCTTTACAAGGGGTGTTGTCTACTAGGAGATAGCCCCTAGTGCGGTGTTCAATGTGACGGAGTGCGACAAGGTCGTCTGGCTCCTCTGCTCCATTTAAGAAGGAAAGGAGGGGGATCCTCGAGTTCGGGGCTCCGGTAGGAAGAACGGCGGCTATCGTCTCATCTAGGGTGTCAGCTGCTGGCCGGTGGAGGACCTCAAATTTGATCTTTACGACAATATCGTCAATGTAAGCCTCAACGTTGCAGCCTAATTGTTGCTCAAGAATCTTGTGTATCAAGCAGTAGAAGGTGGCTCCAGCTTTCTGGAGGCCAAAGGGCATCCGAATGTAATAGTATACCCTGAAAGGGGTGATGAAGCTATTCTTGCTCTCACCCTCCATAGCTATCCACACTTGGTGGTATCCGGAGTATGCGTCCAAGAAGCTCAACAACTCACCGCTGGTGATAGAATCTACCAGTTGGTCGATGCGAGGAAGAGGGTATGTATCTTGAGGGCATGCTTTGTTAAGTGGGGTAAAGTCGACGCACATGCACCATCTACCACTGTGTTTCTTGGCTAGGATGGGGTTCGAGAGCCACTTTGAGTGTATGACCTCTCAGACAACGCTATGAAGGTGATATGGCCTAAAGGCAATCATAGAGATGATTGTTTCACAGGTCTATGTTCATGTACTTCTGAATAATGTGTTATTCCAAGAATGACTATTGTTTACTTTGATTGGCAAGTATGTGACTTGTTCATGAAACTCTTTGTTTATATCATGATGTTATTCTTAGTCGATCCCTGGTCTCATATCATTGTGATGATACATAAGACCAGCACATGTATTGATTGATTATCTTGTTTCATGGATCATAAGTATAGAGATACCAGATCGATAATGTGGACGTTTATGTTGGAGAACATAATGTTTGATAGACCCACCTTGAGATATTACTAGGATTGTTATTATGATGTGCCATCAGTTGTTATCTCAAATAGTGTACCTGCTGGATCCTTAGACCTGAGATTGTCATTGATTCCCAGAATGTGTAGTGACATACTTTGAGGCTGCAAAACACTGTTCCATAACTGGGTAGTCATAAATGCAGTTTTTAGATTTATCATTAAACATGTCATGGGGTGTGACTGATCATGATGGAATTTGCCCCTCTTTGATAACAGGAGAGATATCTCTGGCCCCTCGAGGTAGTTGGAATGAGAAAGTGCAAGGCCATACCAATATGATTAAAGAGTTAATCATGATGAAACTACTTGATTGAGTGAATGGTCAAACTATCACAAGGGTGGCATGTATCTCACCTTGAGCTTGACTCGTATTGTGAGGCAAAGGGATCGGTGCATGTGTATATCAAAGTTCAGTCGATATGATCTTTTGTATATACTTGGGAGTTAACATGTTCTACTAGGGACCACTATTAATTTCGGTTTGGAAAGGGTTTCTGAGTCATAGCCATTTTTACATGAACCTAACGGGTCACACACTTAATGGGTTAGAACAAAACATGCGAATTGGATTCATATATGGGTTTGATTGGATTGTGATCCATGAGGTGTTAGAGTCCTAGAGGGCTTCCAACGTAGGAGCCTATTAGCAAGCTCTATATAAGGAGAGGCGTGGGGTGCGGCATGGTGAGGTTGAGCCACTCGAAAACCTTAGTCGTAGCTTTCCACATGATCTCTCAAAACCCTAGCCATGCGCGAGGTGCTAGCACATCAGCACTCGGTGTTTCTGCCTGGTACATGTGGATACCTTAGAGGCGCTGCTGCTACTATGGTGCTGATCTTCTCGGAGAGTTGATCGTGACATGTTCGGGACTTTTCACCTGCCATGACGCACTGGTCGACAGACCTGTTCGTCTGGTCGCAGAGCACAACAGGACCACTCGGATCTAGTCAGATAGCACGACACGACCACTCAGAACTAGTTGAGGCCATGATAGACCTGATCGAGAGCTGGTTGAGGAACTGGTCGAGGAGCACGACCACCTGCTCAGAGTTGGTCGGGCGTGACAACCTGCGCGGGGCTGGTCGCGGATCTGATCGAGAAGCTGTTCAAGGAGTTTGACTTGCCCGACGTTAGATCAGTCTACTCCAACTCTTCTTAAACTGCACTGCATGTTGAGTGGTAACGATCTATGATCTCCTACTAGCATGGTTTCTTGGGTGATTACGGTAGAAATTTTTTGTTTTTGGCTAGCGTAGCCTACCCGTTCCCCAACACGCTGGCCTTTAGCAGCTTCTAGACTTCCACCTTTGTAGCCTTCGCCTGCTCGAGGGAGAGTTTGCGGAGCCCCTGGTGCACCGGCTTGGCCTTCGGGTCAACTCGGAGGGCATGCTCTGATGCAGCGGCCAACCCTAGGGTGGTCTTGTAAGGACCAAGCAAAAATATCTAGGTTACCTAGTAGGGTGGTCAGGAGCTGGGCTTCCTACTCCGGGCTGAGGTCTGCCCAGATTTGGAAGATTCAGTTAGGCTGATCCAAACTTGTTGGAACAAATTTCACTTCCCCCTCTGGTTGTGGCTTTAGAGGGCTACGATGCCCTGGGTATGCCAAAGGGGGGTCTTCGGAGCTCTTTGTGGCCATGTTATGGATGTGGCGTCCATTGAGAGGGGCAGTGTGCTCATACTCAATGCACCTTGTAAAGTCTCGGTCATCGTGGACAGAGATTAGCCCTATGGTCCGGAAACCTTTAGGCAGAGGTAGTTGTGATGGGGAATAATTCCAAATTTGTTCAGAGTCTCCTAGCCCAGGATGGTGTTGTAAGCATAGGGTATGTCCACAATGTCAAAGATGATAACTTGGGTCTGCGCAGCAGGGCCCTCGCCGAATGTTACACCCTGAATTTTAGATTTCTCAAATTTCTAAAAAATTTCAAGATTACACTATAGATTAAATAATTAGAATAGGAAAAGTCCTATTTTCTAAATTCAAACTCAAATTTGAATTAGGATTATTATTTGTTTGAATGCATTCATGCTGACAATAGGCATTTAGGTTTTATTGTTTTTCTCTGGATCTTATTTGATTTTATGTGAGCTCATTTGGATTTTATTTGAATTCTTCTGAGTTATATTCTATTTCCAAAATATCAAAATGTTTTTATAACTTAAAAATATTTTATTAGCTTTTAAATGTTTTCAAAGGCTTGTTGGAGTTCCTTTTTCAGAAATTCCCAAAACAAATAAAAACCCTAAACCTAATCTCAGCCCACCTATCCTCTAATGCCCACCCTGGCCTGCCCTCCTTTCTGTAGCCCAACCGGCCCTCTCTCCACCTCTTCTCTTCCTCCCGTCTGGGCCCGACCACCCCGGCACGTCTCCACTCCTACCTGCTCCCTGGTTCATGCTCCCACGCACGTGCCTCAGCCTAGATGCCACCAGTCATAAGTCAGCCGAAAGCGCCTCGCCTCTTCCCGCCTTCATCACGCGCGGCTGCCATGTGGGTCTGGCGCCATCGTCTCCCTCCCAGACTTCTGCCACTGTATCCTTGTCCGCTGTTTCCCTCCTTCTTGACGTGTGTGCCCCGAACTCCTAGCGTGGCCGCATATATATAGCACTGATGCACCCCGGTCCTATCCCACAATAAACATGCCACCCTTATGCCCTAATCCGCCAAGTAGCTGAAACCTCAGGAGCCACCACCACCGCCATTGTTGAATCTCGGTGGAGCTCATCGTTCCACCATCCTGATCTACAATTGCCTCAACCAAGCCACATGGAAGCTTTCCCATCGATCGTTGAGTTCTCTGGTGCCTTCATCTTTGCTCCCCAGCCACCATAGCATCGCTGCCGCTGTGTTCCGTAACACCGCTACTACTAGAGGTCATCGCCAGGCCGTCTCTCTTCCTCCCCAAGCCATCTTGTGCCTTAGGTGAGTTCTCTGTTGCCTCCTCTTGCTCCTTTTCTGCTCGTTGTCACAATTCAAGGACCGAAGCTCCGTTCCTGCCAACTCCAGTAAGCCTCCACCGCATACCGAGCTCGATGCTGCCGTTGTTCCCCTACTGCTGATCGCCATCCTCCACAGTAGTCGGATCTTCTCTTAGCGGCCGAAATTAGATCGACAACTTACCTCTTCATCTCCCAATCAAAGACTGACACGTGTTCACTTTAATCCCAGTCAGCATGTCGGTCATGTCAGCTTCGCCACATCATCATCCATATCAACAAAGTAGCTAATGTGTCATCCTTATCACCTTGCCACATTAGCAGAGTCAGCCCAGTCAGCCTTAGAGTTTCATATAGGTCCCTGGATAGTTTAAATCTTAATTTTAGGTCCTTAATTTTATAATAAACACCCTAGACTTGTTAATAATTAAGCTAGGCCTTGAGTTTTTATAGAAAGCCCCTTAGACTTTCTAAATATTAGTTTAGGTCTTAAATTTTTATAGAACGACCTGGACTTTAAAAAATTAGATTTTACCCTAACTTTTTGCAGAAAAGCCCCTAAAACTTTAATCTCTCATATCTTTTTGGTTTTAGCACTGGTTTGAGTGATTCTTGTGCTCAATTTTCCTAAATTCATGATCTATCAAACCATGCAAGTTTTAGATATCAATTATCACATCTTTATTGTAGTTTCCCCTTAGTAACATCTAGATCCCTACAGCCTTATCCTTCCCCATAAAAACTTCAGTCAAATTTTGTTCTTCTTATCCAGCCCAATCGAAGATCCCAGTCTATCGTTCTTTTCCTTTTTGTGTTTGCAATTTGGAGTTTATTTGGCATTTATTCGATGTTGCTTTTGTTTTTTTGATAGAATCCACGATTAGTCAATAATGCTTCAAAATCTATTCGAGGGACTTCAAGACCAAGATTTAGACAACACTGAGCAGCATTGGGTAAAAGGCACATGTACTTCTTGGTCATCTTGAACCTATCTTTTTAAATGTTTTGTTTTACAAATTTGCATGCAATGTCAATTTGATGGGTAGTCACCTATGTTAGGTGCCCTAGTTCTTCCTTCACATCCCTTGAAACCTAGGTGGTAGTTAATCTGATGCTTTTTGGGTAGATTTGCTTAGCCATGCTGTCAGGATGTTGGGAAGTGTCATATACTTGACTAATGAACATATAACAATTATGGTTAATATGATGATGAATATTATATAGCAACATGGAACCTTAGGCCTTGAGCAAATAGGTGGTTGTGATGGTGATCATAGATATTTCTTTGGTTTAGTCTTTGATCAAGTGACCTAAATAAGGACCGGTTCGTGAAGCGACAACCCAAGAAGATCCGTACAAACATGAGACCGATATGGTTAGGCTTAGCCAATTAATTAGAGTTCTCCTAGTGTTGTGTGGGCCAGATTGGAGGCGTGGATGAGAGAAGTAATTTCTAGATCCCACAAGGCACAAGAGGGGGCTTCTAGGTAGGAGTTAGACTCGCGTAAACCCTGGCGGTGAAACCTAGAGTGATGGTGACACATTCTGGGAGGATTATTTGTAAAAGATTCGTAGTGAGCTCCTAGCCGCACACCCTATGTAGTGTGTAATGTGCCTGATAAGTATAGGCAACATGGAGACTTTTAGTCGCCTGCTTGAAAGTGATGTAATCACAACTCGTGGGAAAGTTGTACACCTCTACTGAGTGTAAAATCTGATATATCAATCATGCTCATAGTCATGAGAGACTTGGATCCTCACATGATTAGTTGGTGGCGGAATGGTTTTTGTTATGGTACTGGTGGTACTAGATGGTTATGGTTCACAAGGTGGTTAACTTAGTTGTTCGGCTATATGGACTACATTCACTAAATAATTGCTTAATGTTTAGTTTTTGAGTCATAGGAGGTTTTATTCCCTGTTCTTCGAAAACGTTAGAGCGATGTTGGTAGTGCGTGTTTGTGTTGTGTGCCCTGTTTGATTTGGTTGTTCTGTTTGAGTGCTAGAATGCATTGTGGGATGCTTTAGCATCTATTAACAGCGACATCCCTTATATATAGTTAATAGTATAGCTGGATTTTCTCCTTCTAGTCCGTTCTCTTCTTACCCCAACCTTCCGCCTCAATCCTGATCAGATGGTGAACACAAAGAAAGATCAGCTTGGTAAAGGTACCAACAACAACAACAATAACATCCAGTAGATGCCGCCTCAATTCAACAAGGAACAATTTTTGGAGACGTAGACTCAGATCCTTCACGGTATGGCTCAGAATATGGAAAGTCTGCTACAGATCTTTGAAGCTCTGGGTGCAGAAGATGAGCGTAGAAAGCAAGGCAACAACAAGAAGACGAAGAAAGCCTTTGAAGACCATCAAGCAAACAACAGTTCTTGGCCACATTCCACTCCTGAACAAGCACTTTGTTCTATCAACCAAGAAGTTTCACAGGTTGAGAGAAATTTTCCAGAGTACCCCCCACAAGGAAGGTGTGTTTTTGTTGTGAAGAAGAAAGATACTATGCCAATCGATGTCCCCTGAGGATCCTTGTACCTGATGATAAGAAGGTGTCTCCACTGTGGAGAACCTATGCACTGAGTCAAAAGATGTCCCATGAAGTACCCCGCACGGAACTGGATCAACCCCAAACCCCATATGAAGATCTCAGTTCAACATTTAGACCATCACAACTTTCAAGTTGTAACTCAAGATAGCCAAGATCGATGAGATCCCATCAAGCCCACAGAAGCTCAGTAGGCACCAAAAAAAAGAGTGATATATTCCATATCAAAGGCTACAAGTTTGTCAACTTCTCATGAACTGAAAATGCATGTCAAAGAACTCTACTCTTTTAAGGGGGGTTGACCCTCTAAATAATCTATTGGTTCTGGAATCTAAAGATTCAAAAATTGTTCTTAGAAGAGGCTAGTCAGCAAGAATGGAGTAGTAAGGTGTGCCAAAGGAGGGACAACACATAGAAATTGCACTCAAATTATAGAAGTAGCTGCCAAGAACAAGTACCCTTTACTCGGAATTAAGATAGGCCATATTAAATCTTCAAGGATAAGAAGGTCTGCTAGGCTAGTCAACAAGAATGGAGTAGTAAGGTGTGCAAAAGGAAGGATAGCACACAGAAACTGCACTCAGATCACAGAAGTAGCTGCCAAGAACAAGTACCCTTCCCTCGGAATTAAGATAGGCCTTATTAAATCTTCAAGGATAAGAAGGTCCGCCATGGTCAAATTAACAGATGAGAAGATCATTAAAACTGAAGGAGTTATCAGGAGTGCTAAAGTTACAGAATCTTAAGAGATAGTTCAAGAAGCACAAAGATGTATCAAGATCTTAAGGATCACTAATGGTGTTATGGAAAGAAGATAGATGTAGTAAAGTATGTGGCCCTATGTGATATATGTCAGGGAGTTAAAGCAATAGATCAGAGATGACTGCCACCATTGAAGATACCAATAATGGAATATTCGGAAAAATGTCACATACTCATGATAATCGATTAAGATTTCATGAAGACAGTTGAGAAAGTTGTCAAAGGCAAACTAAAAAGGTTTAGTCAGTACAATGAGGTTACTGCCAAGAAGAAAAAGCAATTTGGAAAGCAAGAAGAAAAATTGAAGACCACGTCCCCTTATCTCTTCTGCGATCCGCTCGAATCTCGAAGGTGAGATTCCATTAAGGGGTAGATTTGTCACACCCTAATTTTTAGATTTCTCAAATTTCTAAAATTTTCCAAGATTAGACTATCGATTAAAAAATTAGAATAGGAAAAATCCTATTTTCTAAATTCAAATTCAAATTTGAATTAGGATTATTATTTGTTTGAATGCATTCATACTGAAAATAGGCATTCAGTTTTATTGTTTTTCTTTGGATCTTATTGGATTTTATTTAAGCTCATTTGGATTTTATTTGAATTCTTCTGAATTATATTTTATTTCAAAAATATCAAAATATTTTCATAAGTTCAAAATATTTTGTTGGCTTATAAATGTTTTCAAAGGCTTGTTGGAGTTTTCTAGAATTTTTAGGCTTTATTTTGTATTTTATTTGAATTATATTTGCTTTGTTCCTTTTTCTAAAATTCGCAAAACAAATAAAAACCTTAAACCTAATCTCAGCCCACCTATCCTCTAAAGCCCACCCTGGCCTGCCATCCTTTCCCTCTCCCAGTCGGCCCTCTCTATCCACCTCTTCTCCTCCTCCCGCCTAGGCCCAGCCACCCCAGCCCATCTCCATGCCTGCCTACTCTCTGGGAGATGCTCCCGCGCACGTGCCTCAGCCCAGATGCCGCCAGTCGCAAGCCAGCCGAAGATGCCTCGTCTCTTCCCCCCTTCGCCACGCGTTGCCGCCGTGTGGGTCATGTGCTGTTGTCTCCCTCCCAGATTTCTGCTTCCATATCTGAGTCCATCGCTACCCTCCTTCTCGACGTGCGTGCCCTAGACTCCAAGCGCAGCCGCCTATATATAGCACTAATGCACCCCGGTCCTATCCCACCACAAACATGCTGCAAGTCGTCGAAACCTCAAGAGCCACCATCGCCATCATTATTGAATCTCGATGGAGCTTGTTGATCTACCACCCTGAGCTGCAATTGCCTACACCGAGCCACCTGGAAGCTTTCCCATCGACCGTTGAGTGCTCTGGTGCTTTCATCTTTGCTCCCCGGCCACCATAGCACCACCACCACCATGTTCCGTAATACCACAGTTGATAGAGCTCGTCGCTTGGCCGTCTCGTCTCCTCCCCAAGCAACCTTGTGCCTTAGGTGAGGTCTCTGTTACCTCCTCTTGCTCCTCCGACACTCACTGTCGCAATTCAAGTACCGGAGCTCGGTTCCAGCCAACTCTAGTGGGCCTTCGCTGCATACCGAATTGAGGCCTTGTCTTTGTGACTTGGTGACTCAATAGCCGTGACTGGGTTCCATTCGGGAGCATATCTTTGGTGGAGCTCTAACGTGGACTAGGGGTAGCATTCATGCCATTGATACCACGGGAAAAAAATCCTTGTGCTGAGTTTGCTCTCTCTACCTTATTTACGTTTTCGTATTTATTTACATGCAATTTATCTTGTTAGATAGGATGCAAGCACTTTGATCGGTAAAGTAGACACACTAGATAAACCTAGAACACATTTGGATAGAAATTAATATAGGTTTATCTTGTTTTGTTTTCATTGAGCCGAATATATTCTAAGTGTCCTAATTCACCCTCCCTCTCTCTTAGACGTCACCGATCCCTTCAATTGGTATCAGATCTAGAACTCACATCTAGCTCTTCAATTTGTGTTAGAGCTTTACACCTTTCACAAGGTTTCGCCAATTCAAGTGGCATTTGAGCTTAGTCTCCTTGTGATCGGTTAGGCTTCACCACCTAGTGAGGTGTGACGTCCAAGGTTGGGATGGATTCCTATAGTGCTCCACTTTTCGATAGCATAAACTTCCCCCGGTGGAAATTCTAATGACTTGTTATTTACAAGCCTGAGGGTTAGATGTTTGGAGAGTCACTGAGGAAGGGATGAGGCAATGCATCATTAACAAGGAGAGGCAATTAGATGCATTGGCAAAGAGTATCATTTTATCATCTATATGTGTTGATGCATTTAATCGTGTTTATTCTCTCACCAATACACATGATATTTGGACTAGTCTCATTGAAACACATGAAGGCACAAAGGATGTGTGCAATGATAAATATCATGTGCTTGTTACTAAGCTCAATGGCATCAAGCAACTATCCGATGAAAGTGCTAATGACATGTACTCACGTTTGAATATTCTTGTCAATGAGATCAATTGGTTAGGTTTGACGCCAATTGAAGATAATCAAGTGATGAGAAGGATACTTCAAGCTCTTCTTCCAAAGTACAAGTTGATAGTCTTCATCATCTAAGTCAACAATGACATCAAGAAGATGACTCCAAGTCAAGTGCTCGGCAACATCATCGCCATGAGATAACAATAAACATGGGGGTGGAAGCTTCTTCCTCATCCGACACAAAGAACCTTGCTCTCACAAGCAAGCAAGCTCAATGCCAACACATGAAGGCAAGGATGAGGAGACAAGAGAAAGAGTCAAGTTCAAGTGAAGATGATGGAGATGAAGATGAAGAGAGTTATGAAGAATATGAGCAAAGCACCTCAAGCAATGAAGAGATGGATCCCGAAGTCGCCAACCTCATCTCACAAGTGGAGAAGAACATCAATAAGATCAGTGCCAAGATTGATCACCCAATATCCATGAAGGACTTGGTTAACACTATTGATCATATTAAGAAGGAGAAGAAGAAGACTAAGAACAAAAGGGAGACAAGGGAAAGAGCCAAAGCATTCGCAAGTATATGAAGATGGGTGAGTGACAATGAAGAGTCAAGCTCAAGTGATGAGAACCTCACCATCCTCCCCTCCAAGAGAAACTCTTCCTCAAGGTCATCATCACAAAAGTCATCACACAAGTGCCTCATGGCCAAAGGTATGGATAGCGATGTAAGTGATGATGAATCTGATGAGGATTCTCCCTCCTATGATGAACTCCTTCATTTGATCAATGAGCAACAAAGGGCCCTTAAGAAACAATCTAAAGAGCTTAAAAAATTCAATGCACTTAATGACATTTATGCTACTTTTGTTTCTAATTATGAACAATTATTGTTGAAATTCAATTTGCTAAACAAGGAGCATGAAGAGCTTAAGGCTAAATTTGAGTGCATTGAATCTCAAACTAAGGACCATTTGAAGCAATATACCTCTCTATTTAATTTCAATCCTAAGGTAGATGCTTCTACTTCTTGTGATGATTTAATTGCTTTATCTAGCTCACCCTTTTGCAATGAGATTTGTGTTGGGAATATTGTTGTAGAATCATCTAACAATCTCATTGCACAAGAGAATGATGAGCTTACGAAGGAAGTGGAGAAGCTCATGAAGGACTTGGCTATACTAAAGGGCAAAGAACATGTTCAACCTCCACAACATAATCATGCTACCATAGTGAAAAAGCTTGCGGAGGGATCCACTGTGACATGCTTCAAATGCCATCAAGAAGGCCACAAATCCTTCCAATGCAAGTAAGCCAAGAAGGAGACAAAGGAGAAGAAGATGGAGAACCTCTCCAACAAGACCTCCAACCTCTACACCAAGCCCAACTATAAGAACAAAATCAAAAGCAACCACTACAAGCTCAAGAAGAATAATAATGGCAATGTGGTTGCACACATGGTTGGGAGAAAGGATTGGGGGTGGAACCGACCCATTTGGATGCCTAAGGAAGTCATCACCAATATGAAAGGCCCCCAATCAGTTTGGGTTCCAAAGAAGACTTGAAGCCTAAGGCGGCTATAGGTATTTGGAAGCTTGGCTTACAAGATGAAGAGATGATTCAGGCAAACAAGCCAAGTGTACAAGATGGGTGCATTGACGAACATTATGCTCATCACATACCCAAATCCCCATCCAAAGGTAAAAGAGGTAATGAACCTAGATGCAAAATCCTTTCATTTGATGTAGCTCATTTACCTCGTCTAGGATTGCATATGCATATTTCAATTTATTGTAGTACCTAGTATAGGTTTTTATATGGTAGGTTTCTTGTGTTTCTCTCTAACCCATGAACAACCTACATGGTTTATTAGTTATAGGTTATTTATATGGCACTAGTTTTACATTTGGTATCTTTCATGTGCCATGATCAAATGTATAGGATAAATCTCCATTGTTATCAATAACAAGTGCATATATCTCACAAGTATTTAAGACTTGTATGTACACATTTAGGGGAGTATATCTTATAGGTTATGATTTTGAGACTAACATGTGTTGCAAGTTACATATTTTGTAGTCATATGGAAAAAACTACTGTGAGCAACCGTCCAAACAGTATTCTAATTAATCATTAGGAGGATCATTGTTCACAATCACAACCTTAGTTATTAACAAAAATACCATCCGGTAGTCCCAGCACGTGTTTTGTGTCCAAGATCGGAACACATGCCTTTCCAACATGTACATCACAACATAGCTTAATAAAGAGCAAGTAATTAAAGTTAATACAAGTTCTTAAGCATGCAACTATTTGCAACAGTTTACATAAAGAGAAACTATGTAGTGGAAGATTAAAACCTTAACAACAATAAAAGGAGAGTGAAGCTATATGCCCTTAGACCCCACCCCAAAAGCTACGCCTCACTAGAGTAGGATGCACTACTCTTGCCCACCACCTGCACCGGTGGGCATGAAGTAGCCACACACCGCCTCACCCTCACCAACTGAACCTGAAAGAGTAGCGTGAGTACGAAGGTACTCGCAAGACTTAATCCATATAGGACACATATAAATAGCCAGACTCAAGGATCATGCAATGAGCTATTAGCAAGAGTAAGGCCATAGGTTAAGTAAAACATATGCGGTAAGCAACCTGGACACCTACGTGTGAGCATCTATACTTAACTGACATACTAGTGTACCCTGCAAACCACAACTTGAGCATGGATGTATAGGAACCATAGTATCCCATCAACAAAAACCATCGACCATTTCCATCATACCATAACCATATCCTACATTCGTAAACTCTATGACCGATGCAAATGAACAGAAGCATGCTCATGACTGAGAGCGCGGTATTTCGAAATGTTTTTACACCTTGCAGGGGGGTACAACTTTACCCACATGACTCGAGGACCATTCGACTTTTGCTACTTGCAAAAGTACACACAAGGGGGTACTCGTGTCAACCTTTCTGATATCTGGAACCACCACTTGGAATGTCCCTATGGCACCAGGGTTACCGCGAGCAAGTCTTGACCATGCTCCTGCTCCCCAACACCTTGCTTCTCATTTTCTTTTTCTCTTACGCGTCATAGAGCCGCAAGGCAAGTGTCAGCATGGCATATGATAATCGGCTTACCTTACCATTAGATCAACATTTGGTGATGCAATGCTTATGACATGAGCTTAGAGCATCAAGGATCACCTTAACTTGAATTATTATTAAACATTTAATAACTTATGTATTTAATTAAGCTTAACCCAAGCATAAATCAAATTAGAAATTTAACTATGTTTAACATGAGCATGAGTATTTCTAATGAATAGGGCACAAAATAATGAGATTAACATAATTGACCTCACCAAATTTGGGGTTACCAACAATTAATTATGGATTAATAAAACTTAAACCTTTTATTAACCAATGAAATTCCAGTACTATTATTCTCACACAAACCCAACAAAATTGGTTTCACTATTTTTAGAGCTATATTTTGTTTCTTATGCATTTTACAATGTTTCAGCCGAATTATTAGTTGTACACTAAATCCATTTCACGATTTTAAATTAATTGAATCAAATATAAAAAGGGCCTAATCCTTTTTTGCACTCAGCACCAGCTAGCCCCTGCGGCTGACAGTGGGGCCCCGCGGGTTGACCCGGGTCAAAATTGACCCGAGGCCGGCTGCACCGCTCACCGGCGGGCAAGCTGGCTCTACCTGGCCTTGCCAGCGGCAACGGCAGCAGAAATGGCTGGTCGAGAGCACCAGCGGCATTAGTACGCACATGTGGACACAATGGCCTATCTCTCGATCGAGGAGCCCGATGGTGGCACGACCGGCGATGAGCACAAGTGGGCGGTGGCACATGGTCGTGTGAGGAGGGACGCATCGGTGACGGGCCACACGTAAAAGAGCATGCGCAAAAGACTCCATTGGGGAGGGGGAAGCTCACCATTGTTTCGGATTGGACGGAGGAGCTACGGTCAGGTGGGTCAATGGTGAGCAGCGGATGGAGGCACTGGACTTGGAGAAGACGGCGGTGCAGCGTCGATTTCGACCGGGGAAAGGATGGGGCTCACGTGCGAAGGACTCAGGGGAGGCTCCACAACCTTCCTTCGTGCTCCTCATGGCTCAGTCTCGGTGGAATTCATTGGTGGCATGGTGGAAATGGCTAGCGGCGTGCTTGCTGTATTGTGGCGCTCTGCGTGTGACGGACGGAGTAGAGAGAGAGGAGTGAGGGAGAGAGCGAGAGGGGCTGAGGATAAGGGTGGCTGACTCTCTCTGTCTCTCTGGATGGTGCCCGTGCCGTGGTGCAGTGGCTGGCCTCAAAAGTCCACAAAGCCGGCTGCCCTCCGTAGTCAACAAAACAGGCCGTGAGAGGGGATGACGGGTGGGCACGGTGAACAGTGACCACCGAAGAAAATATCCCCACTGCTTCTTTAATCCAAAAGAAAACTTTCCCATGGTCCAAAAACTATGGGACAAATTTTGTGTGAAACTATAATTCACGTGCAATCCATTTTGAGTTGTTTGACCCCAATAGCCTGAGCCAACTTCCATTAAAAATTCTCCAAAGATGCTTGTTTTTCTAACTTGTGGTAATTTTTATGCCTTCAAACTAATTCCCAAAAAATTGGGAAAATTTGTTTATATTCTTCACATGGTAAGGTCTAATTTCTAAAATTGTTTCTAGCCCTATGTTTCATAGTAACTTTGTGAGATGCTTCACAATGCACCAATTCACATTGACTTTAACAATTTATGTTTAATTGAAATTGCATGTTAAAAATTGCTCAAAACAAATAAACATGATGCTAATGATGCTTAATGACATGCTTATGCAACTTGGGCAGTCACAAAACTCCCCCCCCCCCCCCGCTTAAAATAATCTCATCTCAAGATTCGGGTAGAGTGCGGGGAATCGAGAGTTCCCGAAACAGAATGATGATAGCATCACTGGACGACACGATGGTGCTGCAAGGGCATACTTCTCAGATCTCAGAAAACTCCCAGGTCTCTGAGGGCCATATTCACCTAGACAAGCAAATCCTTCAACAAGGACTCCACGAGAAAATAGAGGACATTGTGTGAGTGATGATGGGGTCATCATCCTATCTCATCTCAGTTCACTGACATGACAAAGTACAAGTCCCACTTATACTCACGAGAGAACAAAGGCGGGGAGGTCTCTTTGGGAACTTGATGGTGATTGTGTACATATATAAGAAAAACATGAATATAAGATTCCTACTAAACCACGGGTGGTGTGGGTGGAACGATGGAACTTTCATCTACTCAAAAGTGAATGCATCTCAACATCATGCAGGGTGTTTCATGAAGTTTATATTACTATAGCACCATTTAACCATGCTGTGAAGAATAGAAACTAATGCAACACTCGCAATTTGGAGAAAAACTCGTGATAATCGGCGCAAAGCCGATCCTCACGTTCCCACGTCGCTTCGCCTTTAGAGCGATTACTCCATTGAACCTTGAGAAACATAATTGACTTGCGCCACGTCTTCCGTTTGGCTTCATCAAGAATACGAATCGGATGTTCGCAATAGGAGAGATCCAGCTATAATTCTTGGTTTGCAATTTCAATTACTTCGGTTGGGACTCGAAGGTATTTCTTCAATTGAGAGACATGGAAGACAATGTGCACATCAGAGAGGGATGGAGGCAACTCCAACTGATAGGCCACCTCTCCACACCGAGCAATGATTTGAAATGGACCAACATAGCGAGGTGCTAGCTTCCCTCTGACTTGAAAGTGTCGAACCCCTTTGAGAGGTGATACCTTAAGATAGATGAAATCCCTAATCTCAAACACAAGGTCTTATCTGCGATGATCTGCATAGCTCTTTTGTTAGGACTGAGCTGTGAGGTGACACTTGCGAATCGTCAGAACATGCTCTTCTGCCTCCTTGACCAAATCTGGGCCGAGAAAAGCCCTTTCGCCGGATTCAAACCAATTCAACGGTGTTTGGCAGCATCGGCCATACAAGGCTTCAAATGGTGACATCTCAATGCTCGCTTGGTAATTGTTATTGTAAGAGAACTCCGCAAATGGCAAGCAGATTTCCCACTTCTTCCCATATGTGAGGATAGAAGCCCTCAACATATGTTCTAAGATTTGATTCACCCTCTTGGTTTGACCGTCGGTGATGAAGGGTATAAAGCACCGGACTAATTCTTGCAGAGAAGAATCCAAGCACAGAAGAACAAAGATCATCTCACCAGAAGGTCTGGTGCCTAGGGTTTCCTATATTCTAGAGGTATATCTCTATACCTAGGAATGAAATCCCTAAATGTATGAAACTGTCCATAGATACCTAGAATATCTCATAAATAGATAAGTTTATCTCTAATAATGATAAGAAAGGAGTCCATAAATAGTACAATTACCCCCCTCCCTATATATATGGAGCCAAGGGATCCTACAGTGCACAAACCATTTTAAAGTTCATTCAATCCTACATAAGCCTTGACCTCTCGAGCCTTCTGTACAACAAATCTGCATCAGCAACCCTCCATGACTATGCATAAGGAGTTCCTCGACTAGGTTTAGATCTATCCAGACTAACTAAGACCCCCTTGTAATCAGCCTCGGAGATAAACCTAAGACCAACAGGACGTAGGGCTATTATCCTAAGGGATACCTGAACCTGTATAAACTTCTATATGTGCCATGTGATTTGTCTGTAGGAAGTATCCCCTATATTATTCACAAGTTTGTAAGACCAGCGATTTACGAATCAATGATAGCTATATAATTTGTGGGCCGGTAGATAAGGACTTTTGTGTCCTCTATCTGTAGACAAGGAGGAATCTAGTCACTATATATACTCTAGTCTTGGTTTTAATTAGTCCAGTCCTAGAGGCACTGATCAATAGTGTGAAGAAAGCTCATGTTGGATATGATTAGGTCAGGCACAACTCAGAATTGTGGGACACAGAGATCATTTTGATGTTATGTGTGAAAAGTAATGCACCACTTATTAGAGTTCTAAATGTGATTTCACTCCCTGTTTTCAGGCTAAATTGGAAACTATGTTCACAACAGAAAAGGGAACAACCATTTGGTTCTAACCTATGATGTTCATCCATTAAATAAAACTTGACTAAAACTGGTGTTTTTAGAACAACACTATTTCAAATTGTGCATCCTGGTCTTTGGATAACCTTGAGAATTCAGTGATAATATTGAGAACATTCTTTGGATCATGTTGATTGATATATGGTTCTTGATGATTACCTTCATACTCATCCTTATAAGTCTCCTTGTAATAGAGGGACAAGATGTAGACCCGCCTATCAATTGGTCGGGAATGAAGAGTACGCCATGACAGATGCCATACCCATTGAAGGCGAAGTCCAGTACGATGTCTAGTACCAGAAGGAGTATTCGAAAAATCAAGCTTGAAGTCTAAGGAATAGACTGGGGTAGGATGGGTACGTTTTTGACCCGCCCATGTGGTGTGGAACTTGTATCTTCTAGCTAATACTAGTGCGTGTGTGTGTGTCTTAGTAGAGAATGGATGGTGTGGTGTGGAGACCCTTCTCCTCTTGCCATGGGTGCTACTTTATAGGAGTGGAGTACATAGAGAAAAGAAGAACAAAGAAAGAGAAAGCATGGCATCTATAGTCTTCTCCCTTGCTAGCTCTTGCTATTGGACACATTGCATAGGAAATCCCTGGCAAAGGATGCATGTGACATGATGCATGATTTATCTTCTCCCATTCTCCATTGCCGGTAGATGCTAGTCATGTTGCTATTTTTTAATGCCAGTGCATGGAGCCATTTTCTTTCTTGTCTTGCATACTTGTCCAAGGTGTATGTACATGGAGAAGGTAACTTTTACCATGTCAAGTGTCAACGTACAGCGGGATTATTTTTCCCGAACCCTACAGGAAATAAACTGATTCATATGAAATTCTTGTGTTTCAAAGGGCCTACACATAGTATGTGTGGTCTGGTTGCTTCTCAAACTATTTGAGACTTCGAAACCAAACGAGAATTGGAGCTCATCAATACCTGGCAGCGGAGCAACAGCTATATTACTCTCTTCAAAAAGATAAAGCGTATTTATTTTTTAAAAAATCATTAAAATTAAACTTTGAGCGTTAATTTCTCTTATAATATATTGTTAATTACCATAAAATCGACATCATATTAAAAATACTTTGAAATACAAATATATTTAAACAAATTTTATATATTAAACATAATTATAATTTAACTAATTATAGATCAAAACTTATAAAGTTTAACTTTTTCAAAACAAAATACGTCAAACATTTTTGAACGAATGGAGTATTATATTGCCCTTTCTATAAAGGCACTCGCGAGGGGCGATTAAATGCGATCTTAAGCGCCTCACATGCAGCTGAGCAGAAGCTTTCCCTCTCACCTCTCGCTCTCAGCCTGAGCAAACGAACGCGCACGGTGCAATTAGTACTTCATATTGTTGCCGCTGCAGGCAGGGCACTAATACGCTCATAAGTCAGTTAATCCGTCCTAACAAAACGCGCAACGACCTTATATATCTGGTACAGAAGAATGTGACACCTTAGTCGTCGTTTCATCACATACACCAAACACCAAACCAACTTGTTTGTAATCCTGGGGTATTTTTTTCCCTCTGGAAGTGGTGGACGGCCGGCAATAATGTCACTCCAGAGGTACTTGCCGTGGTTGATCTTCTTCTCTCTGGTGCATTTCTTGCTGCACGGAGGAGGATCCGCTGCCGGGAAGGTGCCGGCGATCATCGTGTTCGGCGACTCGTCGGTGGACACGGGCAACAACAACTTCATCCCGACCATCGCACGGAGCAACTTCTGGCCCTACGGTCGCGACTACACAGACGGCCTCCCCACGGGCCGCTTCTCCAACGGCCGCCTCGCCACCGACTTCATCTCCGAGGCCTTCGGCCTGCCACCCTCCATCCCGGCCTACCTCGACACCAGTTGCACCATCGACCAGCTCGCCTCCGGCGTCTCCTTCGCCTCGGCCGCCACGGGCCTCGACAATGCCACCGCTGGCATCCTAGTAAGTAGCTAATCTTTCTTCAACAAGTCCTCCATCTCCATATTTTCTGACTGTACAATGTACATGCAACTGTGCGTGCAGTCGGTTATCACGCTGAGCGAGCAGCTGGCCTACTTCAAGGAGTACATTGACCGTCTGAAGATCGCCAAGGGCGAGGTCGCGGCGAAGGAGATCATCGGTGAGGCGCTCTACATCTGGAGCATCGGCACTAACGACTTCATCGAGAACTACTACAACCTGCCGGAGCGGCGGCTGCAGTACACGGTGGGCGAGTACGAGGTTTACCTGCTGGGGCTCGCCGAGTCCGCCATCCGCCGCGTGCACTCGCTCGGCGGCCGCAAGATGGACTTCACGGGGCTGACGCCCATGGGCTGCCTCCCCGCCGAGCGGCTCGGCAACCGCGTCAAGCCCGGGGAGTGCAACGAGCAGTACAACGCCGTCTCAAGGACCTTCAACGCCAAGCTGCAGGGGCTCGTCGCCAAGCTCAACGGGGAGCTCCCAGGACTGCAGCTCGTCTTCGCCGACACGTACCAGCTCCTCGCCGCCGTCGTCAACAAGCCGGCCGACTACGGTGAGCACCCATGCACCGTGCACCACTCCATTGATTCGAGCTCACAAGATAGTCATGCAGGCGGTAGCCGCTGCATTCATGCTCTGCCATCGTTTCGATTAATGGTGCTCCGCAAAGAGAGGCATGGGCGCCACATGGCCTGTCTTGGCAACACGCAGCAGCGGTTGCAGAATTCAAAACAGTGCCCTCACCTCATTAAAAGTTACTGCTAGTGTTCTCTACACTTGCACACAGTTTTTCGGATGCCATGTTAGTTCGACTTGAATTGCCACGCCGAATGGATCTCGGGAATAAAAGCTGGAAATAACTTTCTGGGCTTCTTGTTATATTTAGCATCGATCTAGCGGCGCTAGGTTCCATGTTTAATGCTGCAATACACAAATTTTCAATCATATGAAATTATAGTGTCCTAATCATCCTAAACTTAAACTTTAACCTAAAATTGCAGTACTATGTGAGTTGTTGGATGCTGATTAATGCTTAAAAAGGTGACCTAAAGTAACATAACATCGATCACCTAAAAATTCTCATACCCGCTATTTGCAATTTTGAAATTAAAAGCATAACTCAGAACCTTCACTAGGATGTGAAATTATATAATTAAACATTAATTATAGAAAGTAGAAAAGAATGGCTAATTGAATTTTAACTAACCAACTCAGAATAGGTGCAGTGTAAAGAGATTATCTGATTTTAGTTAATTTTTTCCTTTTACGATGAGCAGGATTTGACAATGCAGTGCAAGGTTGCTGTGGGACCGGGCTTTTCGAGGCAGGCTACTTCTGCAGCCTGAGCACCTCATTTTTATGCCGAAACGCCAACAAGTACGTGTTCTTCGACGCGATCCATCCCACGGAGAAGTTGTACAAATTGCTGGCCGATACCGTCATCAACACCACGTTGCATGTATTCATGTGAAGTTAATCTTGGTCCTAATGTTGCAGACAGGGACGGGTTATATATGACTGGTAGAGTTCAATGTATATTGTAAACAGACATCACATCGATTGCATACACTCCGTTGAGAGTATATATGGTTGGTTATTGTAGAGTCCACATATGGACTGTAAATCTGGCCTTGTCAATTCTGTGATCTTGAATATATACATATCGATATACTTGGGGAAGCGTAGCAATTAAGGTTAATGAAAAAAACTAGTTGGTATTTTAAAAAAATATCTACGACAAGGAGATCCACTCTCTTCGATTCTGTTTAATATTATCGTAGACATGTTAACAGTCTTAATCAAGATGGCCAAAAGCGTCAGGCAAATTGTAGGTATTGTGCCCCCATCTGATAGATAAAGGCTTTCAATCCTTCAATACGTCGTCGACACAATCCTTTTTATAAACCATGATCTCGAAAAAGCAAAAAACTTAAAGCTTTTGTTTTACGCATTTGAACAACTATCTGGCCTAAAAATAAACTCTCACAAAAGCAAATTATTCTTCTTTGGCGAGGCAAGGGATCATGTTGATCAGTATATGGATATCTTTGGCTGCGTTAAGGGTGAGCTATTCCTGTGCTATCCAAGGATCTCAATATATTATCATAAGTTAAGAAATATAGACTAAAAAGCAGTAGAAGAACAATTAAAAAAAAGACTAAGCAGCTAGAAGGGTAAATACTTAACAACGGGTCTTCCCACATACATGTCTTTTTTCTTAATTCCAAAAGGAGTTCTAAAAAGGCTCAACTACTTAAGGTTTTACTGACAAAGTGATAGTTAAAAAAGAAATACTATTTAGCTGAATGGAAAGTTCTATGCCAACCCAAAGAACAAGGGGATTTAGAGATTCTGAACTAGACATCTAAAACACTGCACTCCTCTGCAAATAGTTATACAAACTTCTCACTAAAGAGGGGCTGTGGCAAGACCTCCTTCGAAACAAATATCTAGGATCTAAACTACGTATTCAAGTGGAGGCAAAACCAGGTGATTCACACTTTTGTCTGGCTTAATGATGGTAAAGCATATCCTATTCCGGTATGGCTTCTTTCATATTAAAGATGGATCGGAAATTGGATTTTGGAAAGACCGTTGGATGGGTAATTGTTAAGCGACCAATACCAAAAACTATATAGCATAGTTCGAAATAAACAAGACACGGTGGCTACTGTTTTACAAGCCTTTCCACCAAGAATCACCTTCAGAAGGGACATGATTAGCCCAAAACAAATTCTGTGGTATGATCTCCTTTCTCTCCTTACAAACATTAACTTGATCAAAGAACGAGATGAGTTTCGATGTAACTTAATCCAATCGGAAAGATTCTCTATCAACGTTATGTATAGAGCCATTTTTCATAGCGATTAACCAATCCAATACAAACATATGTAGAAACTAAGACTTCAACTAAAAATTAAAAAAAATCGGTGATTACGCAAAGGTATACTACTAATAAACGATAACCTAATTAAAATACAATGGCAATGCAATCAAAAGTGTTGCTTTTGTCACGAACAGGAGATAATTGAGCATTTCTTATTTACGTGTCGCTTTGTTCGTTCCGCATAGTTTATAGTCCAGGTGGCAACAAATCTTTAGGAACCACGAAATGCAGCAAACATGTTTGGAAATTAGCTATGTGGTCTTAGCAAAAATTTAAAAGCTAATATTCTGGTGGCAGCGGTTTCTTTTTGTTGGTCACTATGGTTATACAGGAACAATATTGTCTTTAAAAAAAACATACTTCTCCTTTAAAAATTATTTTTACTTGTACATATTTGCTCTGTTCGTGGTCGGTGACGTAACAATAGGAACATCATTAGTTCATTACATCTGGATGTGCACACTTGAAGCAAGCGGTTCAGAAGATCTTTACTCAATTTAGGTGGCGCTCTAATCTTCGTATTGATACTCCACCACCCTAATGGACTCATTAAAGACATGTTTTCTTTTTTTAGCTTTGTTTTTTCCCCTTCTGTTTGTCTGTGTGTATTCTTATGCAGAAATCAGATGTAAACTCTAGTGCATTGTATCATCTTAATGTGATTATAAGGATTAATAAAACTTCTTTTAAAAAAAATATGTGATATACTATTCGACTATTATTTGGACTGTAAGTTGCATATTCACATTCTTCAGGTGCACCGTACCACACCTCTTTGCGTCGTTCTTTTCTCCATCGTGGTACAAAGAACCGCTCCCTGATTGACCTTTCACCAGATAGAGTGCTCACCAATGATAGAGTGGTCACTCTACCTGCGGCGCTCGATTATTATTTTTTTTTATAAAAAGAATCTACCCTGATGCATTGATGTTTCTAAATTTTTATATGTGGCCTCTGATATGCAGTTTTGATAAGTAATTTTTATGCAATATGTCGGCAAGGGTTACATGAATGTAATGTCAGTATTATTTTTGGAGTTGAAATGATATATTGTGAGGGTACTTTATTGATAATTTAATTCATGTAAATAATCTTAACTTTTAAGAGATATTTTCGAAATCCAAATTTCAAAGAAGTTGTATTGCATGGTCCCTACAGTGTCATGGAAGTTAGTTTTGAAAAACAGATTAAAGCCGGAGGACTAGGTTAGGTTACAAATAAAACATGGTGAAAGAAATTAAAAAGCTCCATACATCACTTGTGCTTGTTATACAGATTACTACAGTTAATGCAGTATCTTTAGCAGCGGCAGTTTCCTTTCGCTTTTTTACTATCAGTGGAGTAATGCTTTACTTAAACCTTGGTCCATCCATCCAAACACACCCGTAACGCTCTAACCGAAGGCAAGAAAAGTAAGTACAGTATCATTAGCATCTGCTCGGTTCAAGATTTGCTAATTAGATTGTTCGACTGGTCTATCAGGCACATGGATGCGCTCTGAACTGATCGAGATTATTTATGTTGAAGTAAAGCTGAAGTTAATTGTTAGCTGTCAATTGGTATGCTATGCTGCACTGAACTGCTTTTGCTCGTCGATGGATCTGTCCGTCGAAAAAGAAAAAGGACTTAAAGGCCATAGGGGCCATATACATCAATAAAGGGGTGGAAAAGCAGCTTGGTTGTATACATTAACATTTTTTTCAGATAATGGAATAACAACCGCAATAACATCACTTAGGAATCTTTGAGACGTTCAGGTCTTAACATGTATAACAGAAGGGAAGAGATGGCGGCAACTGTTCCATACCTGCTGCAGTGTTTCAAAGCACAGAAGAGAGCAGCTATTGTTTGGTGACAGAAGCATGGATCGCTCACTGTCTCACTCTTTTCCAAAGCATGGCATCTAATAATAGCTAACCAACAATTTCAGGCATGCAAATTTGAATTGCTCAATCAAAACTAGCTGATCTACTGCACGCCATCAAAGCATCAAAAAAATCGTTGGACGGAAGAACGTCACAAACATATATAATTTCTTCCAAGGTATTCAAGTTATTGCAAATCTAAGAAGGTGTCAGCTTCTGGCAACTGGCATGTGACTATAGTTTTCTTTGTGCCCGTTGTGGCAAGCGGCCCTACATAACTGGCCAAAGTATCTTCAGTTCCTACTATCTTTGTGTCTCAAACTGAGATGATTTCAACAGCTGACCTGCAATGCAAGGTTTGTTTTCCTCGCTTTAAATTGTTAACTCGATGTTCCATTGGTGGCTTGTTTTAAGTACAGCTTAAGTTAGCGGTTACGCTGCCAATATGTACGTGTCTCTAAATTAGCTTTAACCACTAGTTTTTCTATAGACATGTTCGTCACAAAGGACTTAAAAGGCGAAATTTCTGTTTCACGAGCGCCCGCGACTTGGGAAGTCACGACCCACCCGATAGCCTAAGTGCGACCCACTCGGGGTTAAGGTTCGGGGTTCGAGAGACGGCGGCCCAAGTCGGCGGGCTTAGAGGAGGTTCAAGGGGCGACTGCAAGCAAGGCAAAGGTGGGGGGGGGGGGGGGATTGAGGCCAGGTGGTGGGGGCACCGTCGGCCGGGAAATGGAGGACCACCAGTGGGCAGCGTTGACGGTAGAGGCGTGAAAGCAATAGCCCAACAACGCTAGGTTTAGCATGGCAACAAGCGATGGTGGTGGATCCAGCAGCGAGGAGCTGTTGGAGACGGTGGAGGAGGGCAGGGCGGGGGCAAGCACGCCGAGGATCACCAGAGGTGAGGAAGAAGAAGGGATGGGTGATGGGGAGCACGTCGCGGGAGCCAGAGGTGGAGGCTAGCACATCGAGGGAATCGGAGCTAGAGACGAAGGCGGAAGCGACAGCGAAGGCTTGTCGTTTAGCTGTCGGAATTCACGCGTGTGCTGGGAAGTCACGCACGTGAATTATCAAGCCCCCTTAAAAGGCCACAGGAACCATATCTGTTAATGAAGGGGCGGAAAAGCTTGGTTGTACAACTACAATAGCAACAGAAAATAATTGTTTAAGAGGTTCAAGCTTCTTCTAACCAAAGGCAACAAAGTACTCATCGTCGCGAGACTAGAGCAGATGTTCCATACCTGCTGCACTGTTGCAAAATTAGTACAGCAGAGCAGCTACCGTTTGGTAACAGAAGCATCGATCGTTGACTGTCTGACTCTTTTTCAAAGCATGGCATCAAGGAAGAGCTAACCAACAAATTCAGGCATGCATCGAAGAGCCGCCTCCCTTAATTCAGTTCAAGATGATTGCACCATGTGCCGAGAAAAAGACGCTGTACATATTATGTTCCTGCACTTAAAACTAAGGCATATATTTTAAAATATCCAATATAAAGATTCATAAACATACCTATAACTAATGTATAGTAGAAAGTATGACAGCAGGTACATCGAAACATCAGTCTTTTGAAACTAAAGGGCGTAATATAATGAACATGCAGAAAATGAAAAAATCAGTTAAAAATGCATATCGTCATTCATAACAGTACAGACCGGCTGATGCACGGAAACTTTAGTAAAGCAACTCCCACACTTATTGCAAATAAAGAGGGTGCTTTATTAATTACTCAAAGTTGGATTATAATCATGAGCAACAGTTGCTCGATGCACGCCGATGATCGGTCACGCCATACTATACTATGAGATAGATGTTTCGCTAACTGAGCGAACTTATTTCCTACCAAATTCTACTTCCTCTTTATATGCTTCACAATGACCTTAGGAAGCCATCTTGCCACTTCCAATGCCTCCTAGACCACAAAGAAGGAAGATTGCCTCTGGTTCTTCCCTGATGATAGATATTGAAGCAACTCCTACATGATTCTGTGTATTCCAGCAAATCATAAGCCGAATAAGTTTCCACAAAGTATAATTATATAAAAGCTTTAAATTAATATTCTTACGAATCGGTAACTTTTGGGAAATGCAACTGTATAAGAATTTGTAGTTTAGATAGATCTTCGTTGGACCTGCCTAATAATACTGTCTTCAGCTTGCCATCACAGTTCACAATGTTCATATTCGTTGGGTTCTCAGATCAGGATAATTTCATATAAACACCTTGAAACAATCACATATAGACATCTGTCGAAGTTATATGTGAGACGAAGATAATTGCAAGAGCCTTGAAAGGTAATTTCAAATTGAAAAGCCTTCACTATCATTCACTCACACTCAACTTAAATAGATAACTGAGAGATCTCAGCAGCTCAATATATATTACAGCGTGCCAGAAGTTTTACTTCAACAATGTTGGAATACCGGCGCATTTAGAAACAAAGGGAATGATTTGGTGGTATTGTAGAATTGCATGTCAGAGTGGTCCTAAATATCAGTTCTGGACACATTTCTGGGTGTAAAAACGTCTAAACGGGTACAAACATGGAACCACAACTACTTTCTCTGCTCTAAATTAAATGAAAGTGGTGACAATAATGGTGCCACCCCATTGTCTCATAAGATGGAGGATCTGGAAAGAGATAGAATATTTTGTTCTGTATCTGGTTATCCAGTCCTCAGCCAGAATGAATCTGCTGCTCAACCTTAAAAGACAAATAGTAAACCAGTAACAATATCAAGTGAAAAAAAAAACTCACACTGAGACACTGAGCTAGTGAGCTAAGGCTCCACCATCTGCATGGCATTCAGACAAACCAAGTCGAAATCATTATCCACATTCCACCGTGATGCATATGAACATTTTAGACTTTGAGTCAGCATCTCTAATTTTTTACCCATATAATGGCACAATGGGAAAAAAAAAACCCTGAACTGCCAACAATATTTCCTGCCGCACTAATCAATTTCTAGATCAAAATATCTGAGTTTAACTGCTCCAAAAATATGAAAATTACTTTTTTTCTATAATTTAATATTTTGAACCCTCATCGAGTCATCCAACAAACTTTTAAGTCAGCGAATCAGACTAGCTGTTGATGAGCACAAGCATTTTCCTCTATATCCGCTCATAAAAGAGGGGAGCTTGGCTGCACAACTACAACTTAGTAATTCTTTCAGAGATTCGGTGTCTTATTGTGATAGAACCTTCGTAGGTTGTAGCGATGGATCACCTTAGGTCAGGGCTTATACCCTCGGTGACCTAGCGCCGTGGTGGTGATTTGATTGAACCAGCAGGAGAGAGAGAGAGAGAGAGAGCCGAGATAGATAGAGATAAACGTAAATAGATTTTTTTCTTTCTTATTTCTTGAAATGATGCCTAGCGCCGACTACTTATAGCTGGCCAGTCCTAAGCCAATACGAATCCTAAACCTAACCAAATACAAATCCTAATCCAACTAGCAAACAAACCAAATCTGAAACAAACTTATCCTAACCTAATCCTAACTAGTTTGAAGTCTCTGGACTTATCTCTTCTATTCTATCTAATCTTATCTATGTCGACCATAACATCACTCCCTCCCTCGGCAAACAACTCGTCCTCGAGCTGAAACGCAGGGTAGCTGAGCTTGAATACAGCCATCAGCCAATGTCATTTGGCCCGTTGTCGTCGTCGTCGTAGTCAGTCACCTCAATGTAGAAAAGGTGATGACAATGGTGGCCACGCACACACTACTCATTGCAGTTCTAATACAGCCCTTGCTTCCGCCGTTCAGCCAGTTCGATCAGGGACCGACGACGGAGGAGTCATGGAAGTGAAGGCGTCATGGTTGCACAGGTGCTTGGTGCCAGCACTCCAGATGGATTTGGCACCATCGGGAGTGGCATCGACGGGCAGCCTGTTGTGTGTGCTTGTGATTGCTCTGTCACAGCTGAACCATCCGTAGCCTGGGTGCGACGCTCATATGCGGGCACCAGAATCATAGCCACCTGGAGGTCCGTCGGGTCCTAAAGCTCGATGTCGATGTTAACACGATCTAGCAACCTTGCAATAAATAGTTGTACCTGTTGTGTCGCAGAGAGAGGATCTGCGAAACAAGGGAGTGCCTAGAATTTCTCAAGGTAGACCTCGATGGTGGCAGGAAAAGGCAGGAGCGCCAATTTGCCCATGCTTCATAGTGGTGGTCCAAAGTGATGGTGGCACAACTCCTTGAAACATACCTAGAAAGACGTGTTGTTATCGTATTCCAGCATGTAATACCAATGTTGGGATGCCGGTGAGGTGATAGGCTGCCAACCACATCTTGTCACCCTCCAGTGTTCTTTGGCCACTGAAGAAGTGTTTTTCGCAGCGATTAAGCCACCCAAGCGGATCCTCCTTGCTATCAAAGACTGGAAACTCTAGTTTATGAAGGCGGGGAACAACATTGTGGCCACCTGCAGAAGCTTGATCCATGGCAGGACTGATCTGTGGCACATAAGGAAATTGAATGGGTGGGAAAGTGGTCAGGGATGGGTGATGGCGAATGTGGAAATTGGATCTGTTGGGTGGATGTGGTGGGAGGCAATGGAGGAGGTGGCCGTGGGAAAGGTAGGATGCCTGAATTGTTGACAGATGGGAGGGTTGCCGCTAGTGAAGTAGCCGTTGCACTGGTTGACGTACCACTTTGTAGCGCAGCCAACTAACTTGCAACATCCAACGAATGTTTATCCACCACCGAGAGCGATGAAGATATGGTGACCACCTGCTGAACCACCTCGCCAAGCTACTTCTGTATGTCAGCCACCATCTTGGCAATGGCCTCCACGGCCTGCAAGCTAGTACTTCCCCATCATCGAAACCTGGCATCTCTGATACCAAATTGATAGAACCTAACCTTTGTTGGTTGTAGCGATGGATGACCTTAAGTGATGATCTGATTGAACCAGTAGAGGAGAATAGAGGGTCGAAGAGAGAGAGAGAAAACCAAGAGGGATAGAGAGAGCAGAGAGGGATAGAGAGAGAGAGCCAAGATAGATGGAGATAAACGTAAATAGATTTCTTTCATTCTTATTTCTGGAAACGATGCCTACTGCTGACTACTTATAGCCGGCCAATCCTAACCCAATACAAATCCTAAACCTAACCGAATACAAATCCTAATCCAACTGGCTAACAAACTGAATCTGAAACAAACTTATCCTAACTGAATCCTAAATAGTTTGAAGTCTCTTGACTTATCTCTTCAATTCTATCTAATCTTATCTCTGCCGACCATAACATCTTGCGTGTCTCTTAATAAAAGGCAACGAAGTACTCATTGTTGCTCCATGACAGCAAATGTTACATACCTGTTATACTGTTGCAAGTACAACAAAACAGATATAGAACTGTAGAAGCCAGCCACTGTCCGACTTTGTTCCAAAGCATGACTTCTCTGGCCAACAATTCTAGGCATCTACTGAAGGACTGTTCAGTTGAAGTCTTTGCACTATGTATGAAGAAAAAGACTTTGAGAACATCATGTTTCTTCAGTTAAGTTTAAGAAAAGCTATTGATATATCAAATAGGTCAAAGAGATAAGAAAAACAAAATAGTCACAAAACTATATCATTCATTCATTACACTACAGATCAGCTGATGCCCGGGAATTCTTTAGGGCCATATGTCCTTAAATAGAGCGAGTTATAAATGTAAACATTTCTCCTCCTAGTTACACCTTGCTAACATCTTAATGCTCAAGTTACTAATGTCTTATTTGATGCTATGAGTATAGATGTGGTTGAATCTATCATGCCGCTTGAAGATGTTCATCTCATTTAGACTACTCTCAAAAAAAGATATGACAAGCCCAAATGTGATGGAGAAGAACTCCTTTTGGAGACGTCATTTGAGGAATGCTCTTGTCGAATATCTAACTATGAGGTATATGCGCAAGGAGTACATCATATACAGATAAGGTATATAAGACGTATATTTGGCAGCTCCAGATATCACGGAACCGAATCAGCGGTACCTAATACATCTGGAATCAAGGAAGTACATACCGAGAAGGATTAGATTGGTTACCCAAATTGATACAACCTGTATTCAAAACAGATATATCTACTTGGACGTCAAGTAAGACAACTCCCTATCGACTATGGCTGGATAGGAGTCGGTACCTCACCTCTATAAGCGGAAAGGCTGGGGAGGAAAACAACGAACAAGGAACTACGAGTAACACGAAAGGCAACAACAAAGAAGTTACTCGACGACTTCAGCCCTATGACAGATTAGATCCAATCAACTCCTTGTAATAGTCTTAGCCACCTTACTTGTACTCGAGATCATCAATACAAGGCAGCAACATCCCCACAGGACGTAGGATATTACTCCAATCGGACGTTCGAACCTGTATACATCGTTTTGTCTCGCTTCGTGATTAATCCCTACTCTCGAAAGTACCCAGTAAATTTACGTACATATTGTCGGGAACTAATGTTCGACAGTTGGCGCGCCAGGTAGGGGTCCTCTTCTGTTTTGTAGGATTAATCATGTCTCAGACTCACTCTTGCATCGGATTTTCTGACACCAGCTTCTACGACTACTTCAAGTTGACGGAGGATGTCTTTGAGTCACCTTCCTTCGACTCGAAAATCATCTTCGAAACTATGGTTTTCCGTTGGGACGATCAAGATGGACTGATTCACACCAGTACCCTCGAGTCCATACCATTGGATGCGTACCACGAGGTGGGACGTCTCAAGTGGGATCCCACGGAGCCTAATGTTCTCCACTGCATGGACACCAACAGCGACGAGGGTCGCGACGATGACTCTAACGCTAGCCAAAACAGCCGAACAGATTGATTCGTGTTTATGGCTAGAGGCGACGACCCCTCATCGGCTAACCCAATGGCAGTAGATCCAAACGCCGTGGTCGATAACGGCACGGAAATACTTCGAGATCCAGTGACGGCAGTCGTTGCCGACGGTACTGGCGCCGAGTTACCACACAAAACATCTGCATCTGGAGCCGTACGTGCACCCGACATGGCCCTCCACCGGCGGACCACGGGAAGGCAAATGCCTCCTGGCCTCTCCCGACGACTTCCAGTGGGTGTACCTACGCCCACGATAGCCCACGGCTCTCCCTCATCTTTGTATACATTCTCTTCGGATTAAATGTATGCTTAGAATTTTAAAATTTTATCAAATATAATCATCTAGTGAGATTTTCATCAATTACAAAAATGAGGGAGATTGAAAGTACATCTAGCCCCTATGTGTGATTTTGGTCATTAATGATAATACTTATAGACTAAGTATATTGTTGAGAATTTTTAGCATGATGTTTCATAAATGATGCATGAAGGAGAGATGCATCAAGATGAGCAAGCTCTAGGTGATGCTCGGATAAGTGATGACAATACCTATAAACTAACAATGATGTTAAAAAATTGTTATTAGGTTATTCCATAGAAGATGCATAAGTGATGAAGCATGGGTTAATTGAGAATTGCCATGAGTTCAAAAAATTGCATCAAAGATATTGAGATGTTCGTGATGCTCATAAGAGGAAAGAAAAACTCATAGAAGATTGGCAATAAGCATGAATGCTAAAGTTACTTATGGATATCAAGTAACTAAAAGCATGCCATTGTTAATAGAGTTTTATGGACTAACCCATGTGCTTTGTGCTTAAGAACAAGTTAGGTTAGGATTCATAAAAAGGTATAAGTTGAATTAAAGTCATATATGCCAAGAGTGAAGAACAAGATTGGACTTCATATATGATAAATGAATTTATTGAAGATGTCAGATACAAAATAGTTTTCTATAGCAAGACGGTGAAGGACAAGAAAGACTCGACTGCGATGAACCATCTGGAGATGAAGGGCAAATAAATGACTTGGCACCGAAGGACCAAGGCGATGATAAAGAGCGAGTAAAGGCTTTGTGCCAATGGACCATGTGAGGCCATAGAAAGCTATTAGTGACTCGCATCAATCATATGAAGAATGAAGAAGAGGTTGAGTGAAGATTATATAGAAGTTGGCAACCCTCAAAGTTTAAAAGAAAGAAGTGATACTTGAAAGTATTCAAAGGCTCAAATTGGTTCAAACGAGTTTAACATTTAAATTTGAGTATAGGTATGTCGTACTATTAAGAGGGATGCAACATAGTGTTCCTAACTTGATCTAATGTGTTTGAGGCCATGAATTCTGTTGGAATGTGTAGCCCTCTGAATAAGCTTTCTATAGAGTCTGAAATCGTCAAAATCGAACTTCGGGATCAAAAGATATCGCCGTGTTTAGAGGGTCAGCTGTGCTGAACTCGAACACTCCGGGCTGACCCGATACTCTGGGTTGGCCGGAGTCTTCAGATTTAGCTTCGAGCCAGGTGGTTTGTTAGGGCCTGAGTGTTTCACCCGGATACTCCAGGTTGACCCAGATACTCCGGGTTCTGGTGTTCTATCTAGAGTCTCCGGAATGAGCTCCGACCAGGGTTCTTGGTTAAGCGTTCTAGTGCCAACAAGGAGTCTTCCGATTAACCCAGATACTCTGGGTCAGTACAAAAGCTATATAACAGCTAATTTTTAGGGTTAGGTATATACTCTCGCACCCACATTCTTTGTTGCTACTGCTTGAGCATGAAAGAAAACCTTCAAGAGCCAAAAGAACTATCTCCCACTCTAATCTAGTGTGTGATTTGAGAAGAAAAGTGAGTTTAGTTGAGATATTGCAAGTTTAAGTGTAAGTGAACGTATCTCCCATCTTGAGCACTTGAGTTCATTGACAAGAAGTTCATTGTCGCGTTTGTTACTCTTGGAGCTTTGAGCTCCTATGCGGCTAGGTATCGCCAACGAACACCTAAGGTTGTGGTGTGCCATGGGAAATTTGTGAAGGCTTCGATTCCGCCTCCAGAAGGAAAGAAATCAAGAGTAAAAATGCAAGCTTAAGTGTGACTGAGCTTGGAGAGGAAAAAAAGTTGAGAGACACCCAACTCAAGAGTGACCGAGCTCCTCAACGAAGACGTAGAAACCTCTAGAGGTGTTCGAACTTCAGGAAACAAATCTTGTGCCTCCTCTCTTGTTTCCTTGTTCTTATGTTCTGACTCAATATTTTTGCATATTGTTCTATCTACTTGTTAGTGTGAAATTGATTGTAGGTACTCCGTGGATCTACTTTGAATCATCACTTGAAACACACGACTTTATTTTGTTTGAGCTAGAACTCTTTAGACGCACTTTAATTTCAGTCAAGTTCTTTCTGTACTGAACCCAGAATATCCGAGTCAACCCGGATACTTCGGGTACTGTACAATCAGATCTGAACACGGAGTATCCGGGTCAACCCGGAGTTTCCGATGAACAATGTTTTCTGGGTTTTTCAATTAGAGTTTTCTTCCATATATCTTGCTAGAATTGAATAATTTTTGTCACCCTAGGATTGCAACTTTTACACCTATTTAGGGTGATTGTGTACTAGTTGAGCCTAACATAGTTAGATTTTTCACTTGTGAAAAATCTGTTAGTTTATTTTTCGCTGCAAGTTTATACCGACGAGAAAAGAGCATATTTTTTTTGTGAAAACACCTATTCACCCCATCTAGGTGACATCATTGTCCTTTCACAAGGTCAGGGCGCCATTGCCTTCTTCAGCCAGCAAGCGATCGTTCGTCATGCCAGCCTTGCCACCTACGAATGTGAACTCACCGGCCTCGTCCAAGCCATTCACACTGGCATCTGTATTTATGGAGCCATCACTTTGTGGTACACACCGACCACTATATCCTTAAGTTCTTACTTGATCAGCACTTGTCAACAATTCCATAGCATCACTGGGTCAGCAAGCTTCTCAGCTACGACTTCTCCGTCGAGTACGTGACTGGCCGCTCCAACGTAGTGGTTGACGCCTTCTCCCATCGCGACACGAAGGCCACACCGTCCTTGTACACCATATCTATCGTCCACTTCATCTTCGATGACCTTCAGCACGAAGTGGACTAGGACGACGCCATGCATGCCCGCCGCGACACCCTCCTCGTCAACCTGGCTCCGGGTCCTTGGTCTGTTACCGACGGCCTGATCAAGTTCGGCGGCCTCATCCTAGTCCCGGCCACCGCTCCGTCACTCCAAGCCATCCTGGCAGCAGCTCATGACATGGGTCACGAGGGTGTACAGAAGATACTCCATCGTCTGCGTGCCAACTTTCACGTCCCCAACGCACACGCCGTTCTCGATTACGTGCGTGCATGCTCTACGTGCCAACGTAACAAGGCCGAACAGCTGCATTCGACCGGCCTACTCCAACAATTGGGCGTTCCCACATCCGTGTGGGCCGACATCGCCATGAATTTTGTCGAGGGCCTCCCGCACATTCACGGCAAGTCAGCCATCCTCACGGTCATTGACCGCTTCTCCAAGATGGCACATTTCATACCCTTGAGCCACTCGTACACCGCACACTCAGTGGTCCAGGCTTTCATACCCTTGAGCCACCTCCATCGTGAGCGATCGTGACCCGATCTTCACCAGCAACTTTTGGGAAGAGTTGTTCTGTATGGCTGACATCAAGCTTCACTGTAGCTTAGCCTATCACCCATAGTCAGATGGATAGTCGGATGTCATCAGCAAGATCATCATCATGTATATGCGCTGTCTTACAGGAGATCGGCCCCGCAAGTAGCTTCGGTGGCTGTCATGGGCGGAATTTGCATCCCCCGTTGTTTCACGGCTACCAAGACGGTGCTTCCTAGCTCCCGACGGTCAACCAACTCCTTCACACCCGCGATGAATTCCTGACCGAAGTGAAGGACCAACTGGAACAAGCTCAGCAACATCACAAGCGTCACTATGACAACAACCATTGCGACATGACGTTCAACATCAGGGACTGGGTGTAGCTGCGCCTTCTCCATCGCCATGCCACATCCATTTTTACTCAAGGCCAGAGCAAGTTGGGTCCATGCTTCTAAGGGCCCTTCCAGATCATGCAGCACATCGGTCAAGTCGCCTACAAGCTCCAGCTACCCCCCTCAGCCCGCATGCATGATGTTTTTCACATCGGTCTCCTCAAGAACTTCCACGGCCCTGAACCATCGACAAGCATCCCACCCCTAACACCCACTGTCCATGGCAAAATCTACCCTCAACCGGCCAAAGTGCTCAAATCCCGTCGCGCTCGAGGATGCCTTCAGCTCCTCGTTCAATGGGAAGACAAGGCAGCTGCAGATCCTTCCTGGGTGGACCATGAAGACTTCGTCCGTCGCTATCTGTCCTTCCAGCTCGAGGATGAGTTGTTTTCGAAGGCCCGTAGAGATGTCATGTGCGGCCGCACCTACAGCTGCTGGCGCTACCAGGGAAGTACAACAACCTCCTGATCTCAAGGGATCAACTTCTAGTTTTAGCCCAGGCCGAATCATCTCTTACCTTTTGCTACGAATATTAGTTTCCCTTCAATCAAGATATGTATTTCCTTAATTAGAATTTCCTTTCAATTACTTTCCTATTGTAAGAGGACTCTCTTGTTTAAAAAGGAGACAAGAGATCAATAGAAAGCAAGCAAGAATTACCCTACCTACATATCTCTCTCGTCCTCTTTCTCTCTTGCTTCAACACGGTGCCAGGACGCCGGGCGCCAAGCTGCTCTCGGCCTCCTACCCACCACTCCTACGCTCTCCGGTCAACACCAGAGAACCCACTCATAGAGGCTCGTGACAATGCGGCTTTACCTAAATGCTCTTTAATATTTGACAGTGGCAGCTGACTGACGGTGGGCCCTGATACAGTGGCAGACTGCCAGCAGCTTCTTGTTCTTTTAGTTTCCTTATTCTTTGATCCGCTTGGTTGTGTCCCAATCGCATCGACTGTTGATCTAACTATGGTTTGTAAACAGAAGTGGATCCTAGGCTATTTTTATCTGTTGTGTGAATTATCTATATGAACATATAGACAGGAAGGTAGCAAGAATGAGTTACTTGGTCAGTTTTATACACACCAGTCTAGCCAGTGCCCATCTATATCAATAGCCACCCAATGCACTGGTGCAAAACCCAAAAGTTCGGTCACGAGGGCACAAAAGTATTTTTCACTAATAACAGATAATAGTTGGCCCATGTGGCAAAAATAATATAAGTGTAATGAAAATGGCGAAAATGAAAGAACAAAACTTTTAGTGGAAAAATAAAGAACACGTTCATGTTTAGTGGCAAAATGAAGTTTGCATTCTAAGTAAACAAATTGACACAATCACATATGGACAATTATCAATAAAATAGTACAAAAGAAAACAATTTATGGACAAAGCCACAGAGCTTACAAGGCAATTTCAAACTGAGAAGAGCTGCAATATCAGCCACTCGCACTCAACTTAAATAGATAATCGATAAATCTCTGTGACCCAATACAGGTTACAGCATGCTAGAAGTTTTCCACCAATAATTTTGAAACAGTGGCGCATTTAGAAACAAAGGAAATCATTCAGTGGTATAGCAGAATTACAAGCCAGAGTGTCACTAACAATCATTTTTCGGCAAATTTCTGGTGTAAATAAGTCTAAACTGGTTTCACATGGAAACATAACTACTTTCACAGCTCCAATTAAATCAAAGTGGTGACAAAAATGGTGCCACCACCACCATTGTCATATCACATGGAGGATCTGGAAAGAGACAGAACGCCTGGTTCGATATCGTAGCCATCTAGTCAACCAAATAGAAACGTATGCTCAACGTCAAAGAGAAAAAATAGACATGTAGCAATATGACAGATGACCAGGCGGCAGGCCTCCAGGGGAAGGAATATGAAGGAAAATTCTCCCATACTGAGCTAACATTCCATAACCCATACGCCAAAGATTCTCATCCTAACCAAGTTTAGGTTGTAACTAGAAAAATGGAGCGCTATTAGCGCACTATATTGATCCATCATTGAAAAAATAATTGTTGGGGATGATCTCTCGCCCTCCCCCTTCGTAGGATAACTCGAAGTCTACCGGAGGCTACGCGTTCGGGTGATTACAGGGGTGTTTCAGGGAGTGCAGGCTAAGATCACGAAGTACGTTCGGTCAAAGACCAGAGGTGTGCCCACGGTCCCACCTACCCATGTCGATGAAGGCGATAGCGGGTCTTCGGTCGGAAGCCGAAGACTACACCGGCAGTTTTGCTGACCGGAATGGGCGAAGGTAGCAGCGCGTCTTCGAATTGGGACCGAAGATCGACTCATGGCGCCGAAGGGGGGAAGCGAAGCCCATGGTGAACCTCTGGCTGATAGCTAAGAAGCCTTCGGCGGAATCTCGAGGTCCACCGAAGACCGTGACTGGACGTCGGGACCCACTTAAACTGCCCGGGGCAGAGTTGTAATTATGTAAATACGCTTGATTGTACCATAATGCCCCCGAATATTCCAAGAATGTAGCAGGTAAGGGGGCAAAAACTGTAAACCCCGCGTGGAGTGGTTGAGTACGGGCTATAAATAGGGCCATACTGTATCCAAGATGAGCGGAATCAATAGAGACAATTTACCCCAAACAAGTGTCACACCTAGAACCCTTCGACTTTCCCTATAAGTGAAGGTTCTCCTTGTTCGGGACATCGGTTCCAACAGTTGGCGCTGTCCGCGGGGATCGAGCAGACCGACGCCATGCCACCCAAGAAGAAGACGAAGCCAACTGGTGCATTGGAGGCGTTGCCAGAACCTTCGGCTGCGGCCGGGGCTTCGGTCGAAAGACCCCCTTCCACGCTCCCAGGGTCAAGCAATGCTTCGGCCGGAGGAGCTTCGGGTGGGCGCGAACAGCACTACGGTGTTGATGTAGCGCCACTAGGAAGCAATGAGGACAGGCACGGAGAGGCCGTCAAGTAAATGCGGCACCAGTGGGGGTCGCGAAAACAAGCAATCGCGCACACTATAAGCCTTCTGCACAAGAAGGAGGGAAGGTGCGAGACGAAGAGTGGGAAGACCAGGATTACCTCGCAGAGTATGAAGACGAAGACGAAACACAGGAGGAAAGAACAGCCAGGCTAGAAGCCGAAGAGCTGGAAAGGCAGATTGCGTAGAAAAAATGCATGTTAGACAGCCTGGCAGCAAGCCGAAAAGCTGCGGAATATCGCAGACGGGCAGAGGAAGCTAGGAAGACATTGGAGAAAATGCAAGAGGAAATCGATATGCTGCATCGTGCGGAGGAAACAGCTCACAAAGTGACGCCGTCCGAAGACACGGCACGACCTCCGCAGGACCTTCAGCAGCGATCATCCACGGGAGACCCAGAATCCCTGTTATCCATTGGTCTGCATAACCAACCGTGGCCCTCGGGCTTCAAGATGCCCAAAGTAGTAATGTTCGACGGAGAGTCAGATCCAAGGGAATTTGTAATGAGTTTCGAAGCAATAATCGAATTCATCGGAGGAGACGGTGCAACACAGGCGAAGGCCTTCGTGTTAGCTGTAAAAAGGATAGCAAGATCGTGGTACTCTGCGTTGCCTCCGGGATCCATATACTCATGGGAGCAATTGCGTAATGCCCTGTACAGCAACTTTCAGGGAAATCGAGCAGACAAGATCACCGCGAGTGACCTCTTCGCGCTGAAGCAACAACCAATAGAAACATTGCAGAGCTACATGTGCCGCTTCGTGCACATATGCTATCAAGCGAAGGGGCTGAGCGAAGACACAATCATCGACGCGGCAATATAGGGCATCAGAGGGGGACTCTTAGCAAGAAAGCTTACAAGAAAAAGGCCAGGGAGTGTACAAGAGCTGCTCAATAAGATGGAAGAATATGCAAGATCCGAGCTCGACCATCTTCGGAGGAAAAATGAAATGGTAGCCTCCAAAGTAGTAAAAACGAATACATCGGCCAGGGAGGCAGGCACTGGCCACCCTAGAGACAGATTGCGGCACGCGAGGAAAGCGGAAGCATCTGACTATACAACAAGGCAAAAAGAGATCAATCAGATAAACTCCAGCCCCTTTGAAGCTTCTCAAGTGGCAAGCGAAGCTCAGAGTGGGGCTACTCGGGGAGGCCGAACTGGCAGAGGAAGGGGCCGAGGAGGCCGAGGTGGACGAGTTCCGCAGGACCCAGCCACGTTTTACTGTGAGTTACATGGTGAAGGAGCCGACCACAGAACTAAGCAGTGCCCGCAGGTCATGGCCATGAAAGAGAGCTTAGCAAAGCAATCCTTCGATCAAGCAAGAACCATACACCACGTCGCACAATTCAGGCGAGGCGAAGTGTGGAAAAACTCCAACCCGGGCACGACGTTTTCCAACCAGTGGCAACCGATGCTCGCGCCACAACAATATGCCCCTACAGCCTCGACTCAACTGGATCAAACGAGGCAATTGACCCTCCAAGGGGAGCTACCTCTGCCTCCACCAAGGCCTGCGATCGAAGCACCACCAGAGAGCAGTAAAGTCCGTGAACACAGTAAATCGTGGATACAATGTGGTGTTAGCGATCTCAGGAGGATCTAATCAGGAGACAGAATCTAAGAGGCAGCGGAAAGAATACGTGCGAAGCGTCAACCATGTTGGTTTAGGGCCAACTTACATTCACTCAAGATGGTCCAATGTGCCCATTACATTCTCGCAAGATGACATGAGGGTTTAGATTACCCGCACACGGATGCCTTCGTGATCATAGCAAAAATTTCGGGAAACAAAGTGCATAGAATCTTTATAGATGGAGGAAGCTCCGCGGATATCATCTTTGCGAATGCCTTCGACAAAATGGGTCTATGTCGAAGCGACCTAGACCAGGCTAGATCCCCATTGCTATGCTTTGGCAGGAATACAATCAATGCTCTGGGAAAGATAACAATCCCAGTGTCATTTGGTGAAGGGACAAATTTTCGGACGGAGGATATTAACTTCAATGTGGTCGACATCAACTATCCATATAATGCGATACTCGGTCGGGGAGTCCTGAACACATTCTGAGCAATACAGCACCACTTGTATCTGTGCATGAAGATGTCTGGTCCTGGAGGCGTCGTAACGGTACTTGGAGACAAGCAAGTGGCCCAAAGAATCAAAGTGGGAATCACTCCAGGACGGCGAAATGTCCATATGGTGATGGAACCTTCGGCGGATCGAGAGGAGAGCGAGATCCGGCCAAAGATAAACAAGGTAGCAAAGGCTGTACCGGAGGGGGAAACCAGAATAGTGCCGCTACATCAAGAAAAACCAGATAAAAAAATCACCATAGGGGCGGAGGCCCTAGAGGAGGACCAGCAAGAACTGATAATGTTTCTTCGTAGCAACGAGGATGTCTTCGCTTGGTCTCCAAATGTAAATCATTCAGCACAGTTTAAATGTAGATCCTCGTGCAAAGCCAAGGAAGCAAAAGTTTAGAAAAGCTTCGAGTGAAATGGAAGAAGCAGCGAAGGCTGATGTAAAGAAGCTACTCGATGTTGGCGTAATACGTAAAGTGTTGCACTCAAAGTGGCTAGCCAACCCAGTATTAGTTAAGAAAAGCAACAGTAAGTGGAGAATGTGCGTAGACTTCACGAACTTAAACAGGGCTTGTCCGAAGGATGATTTCCTATTACCTAGAGTCGATCAGTGGTTGGTTGTGAAATGTTAAGTTTCCTAGATGCATACTCGGGGTATCATCAGGTCTGGATGGCAAAGGAAGATGTGGAGAAGACAAGTTTCAGAACCTCCTTCGGCATATACTGCTTTGTGAGGATGCCCTTCGGCCTCCGAAATGCTAGCGCAACCTTCACCAGGTTGGTGCAAACAGTGCTAAGCTCACAGATAGGGCAAAATTTCCTAGCATACGTTGACGACATAGTGGTCAAGAGTTCCAGAAGAAGCCAACATCTCGAAGATCTGCGTGAAACCTTTGGAAGTTTGGGAAGGGCGGGACTAAAGTTGATTCCAGAAAAATGCGCCTTCGGAGTACAGTCCGGAGGGCTATTAGGGTTCTTAGTGTCGAAGAGAGGCATCGAAGTGGAACCCCAAAAGGTCCAGGTAATGATAGACATGAAACCTCCACAGAGCAGAAAGCAAGAACAGCGCTTGGCAGGCAGGTTGGCGGCACTAAATCGATGCATTGCAAAATCTGCAGAACGAAGTCTACCTTTCTTCAAAACATTGAAAGGCCTTTGATGAATTGAAGAACTATCTGACGAAGCTCACAGCCCTTTCCGGTCCCGATCCCGACGCAGATTTGTTGTTGTACATAGCAGCATCCCCTTCGGCAGTAAGCGTGGTACTTGTGCAGGAGAGGCACGAAAACAAGCTACAGCAATTCCCAATATACTACGTGTCAGAAGCTCTTGCAGGGCCGAAGAGATTCTACACCGAAATGGAAAATGTAGCATACGCACTGGTCATGGCATCTCACAAGCTTCGTCATTACTTCACAACTCACAAGATCATAGTACCAACCTCCCTACCCCTTCGCGACATGTTTGAAAACCGAGAAGCTACAGGAAGGATGGCGAAATAGGCAGCGGAAGTCGCCCCACTCATGATAGTTTTTGTGGAAAAAACGGCGATGAAATCCCAAGCGTTAGCAGACTTCGTAGTAGAATGGACAACGCTTGCAGAAGCCCCAGCAGAAGAACCGTCAGAACCGGTCTAGATCGCATATTGCGATGGGGCGTGGGGGGCTACAGGAGCAGGCGCGGCGGCGGTATTATGCTGTCAGACTAGAATTTCGATCTACAAACAATATCGCGGAGTACGAAGCCGTCCTCCTTGGCTTTCGCAAGGCAAAAGCTTTAGGTGCCCAAAGGGTGCTGGTTAAAACAGACTCAAAAGTAATAGCAAGCTAGATCGACAAGACGTTTCAGGCAAAAGAACTAGAGCTTGTTAAGTACAAGACAGCAATCCGAAGCATGGAAAAGTACTTCCTGGGGTTCACGGTCAAGAGTATATCGAGAAATGACAACTTTGAAGGAAACAAGCTCGCCAAAGCCACCGCACAAAATCTGCCTATACCACCAGATGTATTCTACCAAAAGTTGACCATGCCAGCCGTCGACGACCCTTCGCGGACAGCACGTTCCATTGCTATGATTGAAAGCGAAGATTGGCACTCTCCAATAATGGCTTACCTTCGTGGTTATTACAAGCCTGAAGATAATGTTGAAGCGAAGCGTATGGCCCAAAGAGCTAGAAATTACAAAATTGAGGGAAACAATTTGTACAAGGCCGGAGTCTGTGCACCTTGGTTGCAGTGCATATCTCAGGAAGAAGGGCAGAATTTGCTAAAAGAAATTCACAGTGGACTGTATGGCTCGCATGTGGGTACACGAGCCTTAGTTGGAAAGGTATACAGACATGGATTCTTTTGACCGAAGGCAATCAGTGATGCAGATTACATAGTCCGAAGTTGTATATAGTGTCAATTCTGGGCGAAGGGGTCAAGCAGGCCTTCAGCGAACACACAACTAATCCCACCAGTTTGGCCGTTAACACGGTAGGGAATTGACATTGTCGGCCAACTCCCAGCCGCTCCAGGAAACTTGCGGTATGCTGTCGTTGCGGTCGAGTACTTCTCCAAGTGGGTGGAGGCAATGCCGCTCGTAAACATAACATCAAAAAATATCCAAAAATTCTTGTGGCAGAACGTCATATGCCGTTTCGGAGTCCTGCGCAAAGTGATGGTAGACAACGACACCCAATTTGACAATGCAGGATTCAGGCACTTCTGCGAAGGCATGGAGATCAAAGTCCATTTCGGGTTTGTATATCACCCACAGTCAAATGGAGCCGTCGAAAGAGCAAACAGTATCGTCTTCGCTGGTGTTGCGAAGCGACTACAAGGCCTAGCGAAAGGAAAATGGGTCGAAGAGCTGCCCAAGGTCTTATGGTCTATAAGAACAATGGTAACAAGACCAACCGGTTTCACACCGTTTCGCCTGCTCTTCGGAGAGGAGGCAATGACCCCGGAAGAATGCAAGAACAAATCATTTAGGGTCATAAACGAATCAAAGCAAGGCGAAGAGTTAACATCAAAAGATGCCCTCGAGGAAGTGAGATTGTAGGCCGCTGAAAATTTGAACAAGTACTAGGAGGAGACAAGTGGAGAGACAAGAAAATATCCTTAAAGAACTTCATCCCTGGAGATTTGGTGTTGCGAAGACTTGGCAATGCCTCATCATTGGGAAAACTACAGAGCAAATGGGACAGTCCTTTCTTAGTCAAAAGGTCGTTAAAACCCGACTCGTATCACTTGGCTACTCTGGAGGGCGAGGAGCTCCCGCATACTTGGAATGTGGATAACCTTCGCAAATTCTATGCGCAATAGCGGTGAAGGTCTTCGCACCCCTGGGCGAAGAATCCGTGCCAAGGCGAAGTTTATGTAACTTTCTTTTTATGTAATTTTTCTTTTTATGTAATCAAAATGAACGGGAACTGCACTCTTTTCCTCACAGGGGGACCCCTTCGTTAGGGCGTGAGGTTTTTAATGAGGCAAGCACCCTTGTAAACATCGATATAATGGAAATACCCCCAGAAAAGAACACTTTGTTTGAGTATGAATAACTCGTCGTCGAAGGATGCCAGCCTTTCAGAACAAGGTGGCACACCAATCGACGAGGGGTGCGCCGGAAATAGACGGCACAACTTGAGGTGCGAAGTGTGAAGAAAAGACAACGTACCCTTTCAACCTAAAAAAACCCGAAGTGTCACTCGGCCCGAAAGAAAGCGGCGCACCTCGTGAAAAAGTCGGGGGCTAAGAGTACCTGCCCCCGCACCGAAGGAAAAACAAACCTTTGGAAGAAAAATCAGAAGTGTCGCTCGACCCGAAAGAAGGCGGCACACTTCTCGCTAAAAAGTCGAGGGCTAAGAGTGCTTGCCCCCGCACCAAAGGAAAATCAAACCTTCGAAAGAAAAGCCAAAGTGCCGCTAGACCTGAACGAAGGTGGCGCACTTTTCGCTAAAAAGTCAGGACCTAAGAATGCCTGCCCTCGCAATAAATAATAAAGTTCCATCAGCCGAAGGTGCCTACGACAAAAAGTCGGGGGGACAGCATTCTCGGAACAGCACTTCTTTCGCAGCCGAAGGTACCTACGGCAAAAAGTCGCGGGGGGGGGGGGGGGGGGACGTCGTTCTCAGATCTTAAACATTCATCACCGCCGAAGTGTCACGCCAAATAAATTATTGGAATGACACTCAAGAAAACATTTCGCAGAGCGTACTTGGTTTCCATAGCTAAAGTCGGGTGAACGGCGTTCGCCGAGGCAGACTTTGCTCAAGTTATTGCGAGGTGTTCCTAACACCTGAAAGCATCGCGAAACGTCTATCAAAGTCACACTTCAAGCGCGGTGCTTCCGAAGTAACAACTCAAATGCCCAAAAAATAACAATAACTATAAAAAGCACTTTTTATTCCGCAAAGCGATCAATGTCAGGATCAATAAAATCCCTATTCCACCGACTAAAACCAAATTGAAAGGCTATGCCTTGACTAGCATGAAAAGGCATAGACGAAGCCGACGGAGATGCATGAAGGGGGCCCTCACCTTCGGTGTGTTGAACCAGCTGCGAAGAGGGCCCACAGCAGTAGCAAAGCTGAGGCTGGCGAGGCGGGAGTCCGTCGTCGTCTTCGGGCTCGACCTTCGGTTCAATGAGCGTAGGTGAAGGTTTGACGTCTCCGCGGGCAATTCGGCGCGAGTTGCGCTCAGCTCTGCGGGTAACCAAAGCCGAAGGGCTAAAAGATTTCCAAAATGCTTTGGTCCTATTATTCATCGCATCGTATGCTCTACACTTCGCTTCCCAATACCGCTCGAACTCAATATCTGGATGGTGGCAGTGAAAGGAGTCCCAGCAAGACCAAGACTAAAAAAATTATCCCTCATCATAGTAATGGGAACAGCCTCTTCGGCTACCTGCGCAGTGTCTGAAGGGGGGACCTGCGCAGGGAGCGCAAAAAGTCAAGAACATTTCGCAACAAATAAAAATAGTATATATTACATCATTAATATATGTTACATCGTCCCAGGTTACAACAAAATTTCAATAAACAACGTGACACTTAGCGCTTATTAGTCATACCTTCCCAGTCTCTTCAGCCGTCGCGGTCGTAGCCTTAGCCAAAGGATCGTCCGTCGCCTTCGCCTGCAAGAGAAATATTTCTTCAAAGCGCACACGATTAGAAAAATTAAACAAAACTGGTAGTATGAAGAAACGTACTGGTTGGTGATTCATCTCTGCCTCCCGGAGCGTGAGATCCCGACCGTGTCTGCACCAATAATTGATAGTGAACGATCGGGCAGTGGCCTTCGACCCTCGACACGGCCGAAGTAGACATGTTCGTTGGGTATCGGAAGGTGTGCTTCTGGAGTGCAGTGTGATGGTCCCAGCCTGTCATCTCAATTGATTGGACAAGGCTTCGGGCTGAGACCATCGCGCAGAAGTCGCCATATAACTGAGCTGCTGGGAGAAGGCTCCAGCTGGTTTCATTAATCCAACTTATAAGACCGCCCAGCCCGACAATATCGAGTGCTGGGGGCGTGGCCGAAGCACTGATTCCTTCAAAGGTGCTGCTGATGGCTTCGCATGCGGCGACGGCCTTCGGCTCCAGCTCCCAAAGCGCAGTTAAGGCATCTTCGGACAGAGCCCTCATCTCGTTCAGCTCTTCTTGTAACCGCTGTGCTTTAGCGGTGTCTGCGGTGCAAAGCACTGGCAGGTCAGAGACTTACGCTTCGGATAATTGCAAGTTTTGGCGCAAGCACTTGACCTCCTCTTCAGCGCCCTGTTTCTCCGAGCATAGGGCGCTAGGTTCCTTCTCGAGTTGCTTCAAGCGTGACTCGTCTTCCCTTGCTCTACGCGCAAGTTCGTGTTTGAGTCCTTCGGCTCTTTCAGCACGCTTTTGCAGCATATCTATTTGCACCTCCGCGTTTCGGGCGCGGGCTTTGTAATTTTCCGCCTGTCTGCGTTGAGCCCGCGAGATGAGCATAGCCTGGGATGCCGCGCAAATATGAGAGCGAGTAATAAAATGACAAGGAAATACAAACATAATAGAACACACTAATATACCTTCATAATTGCCATGTCGGAGGCGTCGAGAAGTTCGGCGACAGGCTTACGGGCGAGTGAAATCTCAAGCTCGGGCAGGACAAAGGTACTAAAAATCTTCTTCGCATCATTGACCTCCCCAGAGCTTGGTTCAAAGGAAAAAACCTTGAACGCCTCAGGCTCGATGGCCTTCGCGTCAATCAGCCCGCCGTGGCTCATCAGCCCTTTCCCACCATGGTGAGGCGCACTGGGAGTCGATTCCTCAGTACCAGAGGATGAGCTCAAGGACGATGAGGGTGAAGAGTAGGCTGCAGCTTCAGTATTGTCACCCCCTTCGACCTCGGCTTCCCTGGCAGTAGTCTCGACGATAGTTCGTGTCTCTGCAAGGTCCTCCTCGTCATCGCATAGGATTAGCGTGGGAAGGTCCACGCAAGAGCAGAACCCCAATTTCAGAGAGGGACGGGATTCCTGGGTGCCCTCCGGCACCTCTTGCCTTAAAGGCACGGCGCGTGGTGCAACCGCACCCTCTGGAGATGCCTCTTCGCGAGCGTCCTCGGTGGCAACCTCGCGCGGCCTTTTCCGAAGGGTCAATGCCTTCTTCTTCCGGCCTCCTCGCGGCGAGTGTTCGGGCTGTCTTCGCTTTTTCGAGGCGCCAGTGGGAACCTCTTCACTGATGACTTCCGCCAGGGAGCCCTCTCCAAGACCCTGCAAGAGCGCACTAATCTTCAACCTCTCTCAGTAGGAAAGGCCCCTGTATTCCAAGACTCGATTGAGCCTTCGGCCAAGACCTTGTTCAGCACACAACTGGGCTTCGCCCAGCGTAAACTTCCGAACAAGCATTGTAGCTTTTGTTTCGACTTCAAACACCGACAAGTCTGGCGAAGATCAGGAAACGTAAGCAAATGACAGCGAAGTTAAATCCAGAAACATTAATAATAGTAAATGAATGTGTACCCGTGAAGCCGTGCACGGAAGGATGGGGACGGCAGAGCCCCTCAGGCCCTTTCTCCCCAAACTTCGGGATGCTCCAGTCCCGGCTAAAGGGACACACTCCGACGGCTATAAACTCCTCTACGAGGTCCCGAGTGGATAAATACTTTGCACACCTGGCGAAGGCCTCGAGAGCAGTCCGCTGGGACGCTTTCAATTGCACGTCCGGAGCACGATTCCCCTTCACCTCCTCGCATTTCAAAACAAGAAATTCCTGTTGATCTACTTTGTGGTAGAACCACCACTGCATCTAGTCCTTCGGCCATTTATTTTTGTACACGATGGCAGGCGTGGACAACCCAGCGCGGTAAGCGAAGTTTAGGCACCCATAATGCGCCTCGCTCTGGACCCTCCGGGCGAACACTGGCTTTGGCTGATGATGAAGCCCGTGAGCAGCAGCGAAGGCCCTGACCGATGCTTTTGCTCCCTCAGACCGAGCAGACCAGGCAAATAGCCCCAGCCTCACAATGGCGTTGTGTGTAAGCTGGTGCAGGTACACTTCGAATAATTTCAGCACCTTGGCAACCATGTCATCGCAGGGCAAGTGAAGGCCTGCTCGAAAATAGTCAATGAAAACAACAGCTTCGTCGTTAGAAGGCTCCGGTGTCTCCTGGTTCCCGGGGAGCCTAACTTTTGAGACGTCGCTGATCAATCCCTCTTTCACGAGACTGACCAGCACTTCATCATCCACCTTCGACTGCCCAATCCAATATGTCTTTGGGCGAGTAGACCTAGCCTTCGGCGCGAGCTGACCTGAAAAGTCTTGGACGGGGAAAGACTCGGTGGAGAGAGTGAGGAGCTTCATATGAGAGCAGTAGCTCGAGCAGTGGCGCGCGGTAAAAAGAAACAATTGTGGACCAGTATTTATAGCAAAGAGGGTGGCGGTTAAAACGAGGCGCGTCGGAATTCAAATCGAAGTGGGAAATGACGTCTCGGTATACATCGAAGGCATTTAATGCATGTGAACGAAATAGTTACTCAGGGGCAGCATGGTCATACCAAAAAAAAACTTCATCCGGCAATTTCCCGAAGTGCATCCGCCCCCGTAAACCTTTGACGGGCCGAAGGGGACGGCATTGAGACACATCTTGAAGTCTACAAGTTCGGCCCATTGAAGATGAACCTTACCCGTAGGGGGCTACTGTTGGGGATGATCTCTCGCCCTCCCCCTTCGTAGGATACTAGAAGTCTACCGGAGGCTACGCATTCGGGTGATTACAAGGGTGTTTCAGGGAGTGCAGGCGAAGATCACGAAGTACCTTCGGTCAAAGACCAAAGGTGTGCCTGCGGTCCCAGCTACCCGTGTCGATGAAGGCGACAGCGGGCCTTCGGTCGGAAGCCGAAGACTACACCAGCAGTTTTGCTAACCGGAATGGGCGAAGGTAGCAGCGCGTCTTCGGACTGGGACCGAAGATCGACTCATGGCGCTGAAGTGGGGAAGCGAAGCCCGTGGTGAACTCCGGCTGATAGCTGAGAAGCCTTCGGCGGAATCTCGGGGTCTACCGAAGACCGTGACTGGACGTCAGGGCCTACTTTAACTGCCCGGGGTAGAGTTGTAATTATGTAAATACGCTTGATTGTACCATAGTGCCCCCGAATATTCCAAGAATGTAGCAGGTAAGGGGAAAAAAACTGTAAACCCTGCATGGAGTGGTTGAGTACGGGTTATAAATAGAGCTATACTATATTCGAGACAAGCAGAATCAATAGAGACAATTTACCCCAAAAAAGTGTCACACGTAGGGACATCTGTTCCAACAATAATGACATTAGGGAACATCATACAACCAAGACAATAGTGAGCAGGTAGAGTAAGAACAGGAGTTCCCTAATGTTCCCTAATAATGACATTAGGGAACATCATAAACATGAATGGTAAGTTCATATTGTAGTACGTGAAATAATATGGTCATATTATAGGCAGGTGTAGTGATGTTCCAAGTAATGAAATAGCAATGATATATTTATAATTCAGAAACATAGCAGTGATTCCTTCTATGTGGCTGAGTTGGCGTCGTTATCATCTTCATGACTTTGATTGATATTTGTCAGATTGATATTTTTTTTATAATCTCAATGAAAAATATTTATGTATAGTATGTTACCTCTTTGTTTGGAGCATTGTCCATGATGGGGAGATAGAATTTTTGGTAGAAGATATGGTGGTATCTTCTCATCTTCAGTTTGTTCAAGGGTGGTGAATTTAAAACGGGAATCATTGTCATATTCAAATACAAGCATATCTATGTGGGCTAACTCATGTGCTTGAACAAATGATTTTTATTCAGAATGTAGGATTAAAGTGTCTATGTTCTTTGATATTTGCACTTGGAAAATACGGCCGCCATGTGGATGAAGTTCAATAATCCTTGGCACAGTACCATTAAAGTCCTTTGTAAATGCAAATGGAATAACCTATAGAAATAGATTTAGTATGCACAATTTGTGTTGTAGGTTGTAGTTGGACTAAACAAATATAATAACCTGTGTGAGTAAAAATGTAGTCTAATGTATTTTCAAAAGTAATAATATTTAAAAAGGTAGCTGAATATATATGCCAAAGTGCCATACTAATGCAGGATCATGATTACTCATGAATCTATATCATTGCATTGAATGACTCTAACAATCATAGATGTGATAAAATACGTACTGTTCCAACCGAAGGTGTTTCTCTTTAGATTCTTGTGTTAGTAAAAAATGACCACCAGTTTGTTCTTTAGTCTAAGCAACATGGTAGAAAAGGAAATAAAAAAATAAGTAAAATGGTAGTGAAGATGTTCATGCTGTGATTGAAATAAAACATGATGGAACACAGTTTAATTAAGCATTTTGTAATCTGAATCATCGAAGGAGAAACTATTACAGATAGATAATCTTGTAAATCTACTGGCTTACATTTTTTAAATGAGATCTAAAGGAAAATAGTAAGAATAGCTGTAGCGATTGCGACTATATGCTTCTATAACAGTCTAATGTTAAGTATTATAATATTTCAGATAAATGACAACATTTTTTTGAATCTTTTTATGGAGTTTACCCTTTTGAGCTCTAGACTAATATCCACATGTTTAATTAACAGAAAAATAAGATGTTACAGGGACATGTGGATAATATTTACCTGTATAGGCAGTGAAAAAAACTATATAGTTGACTGATCCACAAAACAAATAGATTATGCAAGTGGAAGTCTTAGTTAAAGTAAAGATGGTACTCAACTATATTATTTGATAGTGCATTCACATGAAGTAAAGATAATATTATAGAAAAGATAAGGAGATGTTATTTTTAGGAACTGTTGCCAAGTTCGGTATTTGTAGAATGAAAGTGTATATAGAAATGTAAGAAACATTTCCAAGATTAATTTTGATCGATAGCAAAAGGCAGGAGTTTTCACTTCTTATGGTAGGAAAGAAAAACCAATTGAAACTTCAACGCCAAGATAGAATTACATGCTAACATCATAATTGTATATTCAAACTCTTCCAAATTTCTCATCTTGTTGTCTCACGTGAGTTCTGTAATTTTGCATCCATATTCAAACAGAGCAATGAACCCAAAGCTCAGTCCATGTGATGAAGCCAACCAAGATAGCCAGGAGTGTCCTTGTATGTACCATTACTCAAACAAGCTGCAAGTTTTGAAGGCATTTTTATTCAGTATATCTTGCTTCAGCTTCTGTTAACACTCTATTTCATGAAAAAGGAATACATAATTGTTAAATTCAGACCACTGACACTAACATTATCAAAATTCGTAACAAAGAAAGGGTCTTGTATTCTGTATATTTTGGGCTCTTCTGATAGATAGGTGCAGGGATTTGTTTCCTGAGAGGGAAAAATATCAAGTTCAGGAACAAACATCAAGTTTTGATTCGTAATATGCAAGCCCTGTTTCGTTGAAAACAGTATCAACAAACTTTTTGCTATTAAGCATTGTCTCTTAGGCTAGAAGATCCTCTTTTCCCCTGAATCTTGAAAAGACAGGATTTTTTAAGAGAGCTTAATTTGCCTTTTGGTTGAAAATTTTGGCGCCTGACAATGCATATTGCTTACAAGTACTCATCTGTCTTATTATCAGGGAAGCTGTACAGACTAAGGAACCATAGGAGAACATACTTAGCCTCTTTATCCACATATGACTCTTTCAACCCTTCGAAAAGGTGGGGGTTTCCTGATATATATGTAAACCCTGATACATAATTTGCATAAACAGTCAACTGCACAGCGTCAATCAGAAATTGCTGATGAATCTTCTATTAAGGGAGGTGTTTCAGCTGTTAGTGGCAAGGCAAGTCAAGATTATCTGATTTTGCTCATTATCATTCGCTAAAGTAGTGTTAAAACTATTAGCAAATGTTTATTGTCCTGACAATAAACCCATCTATAGGCTTTATGTGCCATCTATGTTAGAAAATCGTGATTCTATTATGCAACTTATTGTTTACGGTATCTCATGATGAATTGAATATGATATAAATCAATAGTTAGACAGTTTTATGCCTACTACTCTTAGGTAACATTATAACTTTATGAGTAGCCAGAAGGCCCACAATAAACTCAAGGTAGGTTGTATAGACAGCCTTCATCAGACAATTTCCCCACAAATTGAAATTATATGAATAGCGGAGGTTTGCTTTTTTCAACCAAGATATGACATATTTTCAGTAGGCTCGCGAGAGAATATATTGAATCATACCTTGCATCTGAGTTGTTTTCTTGTAGATTGTTACTTCCTCCTCGGCAGAAACTTTTTCTTTGGATTATTTCGAGGGTCTGCCCCAGAATGCCTGAACTGAACATGCATCTCAGTGACTCACTGGAAACATAGTGCTGACAGAAACCAACACAAGCTTTACATCCATTAGCTCATATGCTGGTAGTTACTTGAGTTCTGTAAGATCATATTCTACCAGACTAATGACAACGTAGATAATTGAATAAGATTTACTACGCCCAACCAACCAGATAGCGGCCTCTGCCCCGTCCGACAAACCGCATCCGGAGGCTAGCGTGAGCTCGTCAGCGGGACAGGGTGCACGAGCCACTATGAGCAGGGGCGAAGAAACAGCCACGACGACCGCGCGGCCTGATCATCGGCAGACTAATGCATTACACAGCGAGCTATTAAGGAAAAAAAACCATATAGATCAAAATAAAATCTTTATATTGATCTATGGTTTATTCAATCGTACCTTCGATCCTTGTTTTCTTGCGGCAGAGAGTGAAAGTGAGAGAGGGAGGGAGTGAAGTCCGGGTGGGGAACACGGGATCTCCGGCGGCGACACCTTCACAGATCTACTGGCTGGCTCGAGGCACAACTCGAGCTGCGACGGAAAAGAAAGACCCAATCCTTCGATCCGAGTTGTTTTCTTGCGGCACAGATAGGGAGAGAGAGAGAGAAAGAAAGAGTGTGTGTGTGTGTGTGTGTGAGAGAGAGAGAGAGAGAGAGAGAGGAAACCGGCCTGGGGAAGAGGGGATCTCCGGCGCCGGTTGCACGATCGTCCGACTGACCCACGCTGGAGGCGCAAGTGGAGCGGTGGTGGTTGGGTCTCCAAAAGCTGGAGGCACGACGTTGACGCCAGGTGGCTCCGGTGCGGGCGGCTCTGACGCGGATGGCGGCAACTCCAGCGCGGGCGGCTCCGACTCAGGTGCAATCGATGGGACGGTAGCCGGATCCGGCGCGCGTGACAGGATGGGGTCGGGGCGACTCCGCTGCGGGCGCGCTCGCCGGGATCGTGAGAGCAGAGGGTGAAGGGGAACCAAGCCGATGTTCGCGAGAGCTCTGGAAAGCAAGTAAGTTGGGGAATGAACAATCCAACCATCCATTGCTCAATCCGACGGACCATAATTTCTTGCTGACGTGGGTAGCTCTGGAGGCCGAGAATGCGACGAAGTGTAGACTATGTATATATACATATGAAGTTATATCAATGAACATTTTTACTAAGCATCCTCTATTATTTACCCATCTGACGTCAAAAGGGACAAAAACTCCTGAATTACCAACATTAGTTCCTGTCATACTGATCTATTCCTGAAAACGTGCCAACTTTCACCGCCACAGATAATAATAATAATGGCAAATACTCTGTTAGAGATTTATTGGGAGAACATACGGATCAAAGCATACATGACAAGTAGTACCTGGAGGTTGTTGTCCTTGATGTGCGACCAGACGCGGAGGAAGGAGAGGTGCGACATCAGGGACCGGCAACCGGCGAACTCCCGCAGCGCGGTCGGCAGGTCCACCAGGCCAGCGACCTTCTTCGGGCACTCCACCGCCGCCCGCCGTAGCACCATCTCCCTCTCGGCCTCTCCCTGTATCCCCAGAGCAGCGAAGAGCCGACGAGAGGCGGCGCCGTGCGTTCGCCCAGGGCTAGCGAGACGGTTTCTTGCTCTCCCGTAAATCAGGCCGGAAATTCCCCTTCCGCGCGTCGTACGTCAGCCTTACACGGCCGGCTGAGCTGGGCATGGAAATTTGAGATACGGTCCGGCCCATTCGTAGTGTACAAAGCTTGTGGGGATGGTTGAGACTGCTGTCAAGTAGCTGATAGAATCCTAAAAAAGATCTTATATATTCTTGTATAATTCACCGGTTGTTACAGATTTAGATAATTTTCACCATTTCTTTGTGGTTAACCAAACAATTACCATACAAAGTTGGACCATATTTTCCTTCTAAAAATATTATCAATCACATATTATTGCCTTCCATAACGTCTTCTTCCATATTATCAATCTTCCCTACTCCAAAGATCATCAACTACAATGAGGTACCTGTTTTGCAAAATAAAAAGGATGCAAGGGAATTAATACAAAATCAGTGAATGATTCTAAAGTATGAACCGCGGAAATTGCAAAAATTCAGCAAGTAAATTAGGCGTACCTCTTCTCCTCCTTTAATTATCTGAGCCTCCAGATGAATTGGACATTTCCCTAGCTTCACAAGGGCCCATCGCCAAGCTGCGAGAGTATGTCCTTGGGAGTGGATCACAGTGGTGGACAAGATTCACGTTACCGACCGGACCGAGCTCCGGCGGTAACCGAAATCTCGCGGTAACCGCGGTTATCGGTCAAAAATTAAAAAAATTCGGAGAAAATTCATTCGGCAAAATTTGAATTTTTGCGAAAAAATCATGTTTTTGCCCTCTCGGTAACCGCTCGGTTTTGGTCGGTTACCGAGCGATTTGGGTCGATTACCGAGCGATTTTCTCGCATTTTTTATTTGGTCAGTTACCGAGCGATTTGGGTCGGTAACCGCTCAGTTTTCTCGATTTATCGAGCGGTTTTATCGAATTTCAGCGCAGTTCAACAAAAAACCTAAAAAAGGGCTCAATCTTGTAAAATCAATAACTAATTCATCTGAGCTTCAAATCAAGTGAAACAAATTTTGTTGGCTTCCTTGTAACATGATCTACATGATAAAAGTATTTATACTCATAAAAAAGTTCAAAATTTTCTGTGACAAATTTTAATGGTTAAACCAAGTTAAATGCATAGTTTACTCTTTGCTAATCCAAAAATCAAGAAACTAATTTTTTTAGTCTTCTTACATGATCCTATATATTTTAAAAATACATGAACTCATGAATTAGTTATTGTAACATGCATGATTGTGTAAATGTGTTGCGACTAGATTAATTCATAACTGACCCATCACACCTCAAAAATTAGTGAAACCACTTTCATTAGCTTATTTATACTATGATTTACGTAAAAAAAAATAATAGTAGACATGAAAAAGTTAATTACAGTGCTGTTTCTTAACATATTCACTTTATGCTTGTGAACTTTGTAAAAATCATAGAGAATTTAATAAAACTCTAAATAAAGTGAAATTAATTTTAAAGATTCTCTTAAAATACGTTTTATACAAGAAAAATATGTGTTTGCATGTTACACTTTTCCTTAACGTGAGTTAATAACTGAGCCGCACGCTTCAATTTTTTTTCATTTTTTTCAAACTTTCTTCCTATAGAATATGATGCAAACGATATTATTTTTGAAATTTTTTTTCACAGAAGGTCTTAGAATTGTGTCTAGTTTTTTTAAGAATTTTTTTGAATATTTTTATTTTTTCGAATTTTTTGAATTCAAATTTCGGTTACCGTTCGGTTTCTGAAACCGGACCGGACCGAGAAGGTCGGTAACCGCGATTTTTGGGTGGTTACCGACGGTTTTTTGAACCCTGGTGGTGGATCGCGAAGCGCATATTGTCAAGGAGGAAGATGACGTCACGGCGGCGGACGCCGTAGAGTAGCGCGCAAAAGCTTCCCCGGCAGCACGTCCACTACATCAGACAACACGCCCACCGTGATGTCGATCTCCCCAGCCGGCCCTGCTCTGCTCCGGATCTAGATGAGTGGGTGTCGCCGTGCCGCCGCCGGGGTTGATGGCGTGGACTTGCAGCTAAGTTTTCGTCGCGGTGGTGGTGGTGGTGGGATGCGTGTACTATTTTCCCTATTTTCATCAGCATTTTGTAACTGTTTTTGTAAGTCACCGCGGGAGATTTTACAATGTTTACGAGTTACATGTGGTACCTCACTTAGAATAAAAAGGAATAAAAATATTGTAGATGAGGGTAGCAAATCTATATCTTATGGTTCTTTTGCAAAAATCGCTTTGAGATACTGTCACACTCGGTTTTAAGATCAAACCGAAAGTAAACTACATGCATATCAGGATCAAGTAGCATACACATAGTGATGTCATAAGCGAGTAGTAGATACAATATCTATTATTACAATATTACTTTATTACATCAACGACCTAAGCGTCTAAAAGAAAATTACAAAGCAACGAAAAAAACTCAACACAACGTCCAACTTTATATGCAATCGATCTAGAAGTTGTCCGCCTATAACTTAGCTCCATCTTCTGAAAAATCCTTGTAGTCTTCGCCTTCTGAGCAACAACAAGATTATGGGAGAGAGCAATCATGAGAATATGGAATACTCATCAAGTGTGAGAAAGTATGAAATAAGGGCTAAAAGTCCAAATAGGTTTAACTCATGAGTTTATTTGCATAAATATCATTTTGTAACAAACTTTTATAAAGACAACCTATTTACTAGGTGAAATATTCTTTAAGACTTGAGATAAAGTTCCAACCATCTTGCTCCACAACCGAGATTCCAACCATCTCAAATAAAGCTAAATCGAATCACAATTCCCACCACTGTGATTCACCAAATCTAACTCAAAACCAACTCGGAATCACCCGACTAATCATCTGAGGAGTCCATACTGCTCATGACTGTGAACACTGCTGATATATCATATTTCACTCCGCAGAGGTCATACACTTTACCCACAAGACATGTCTTCATGTTTTGTTGAGCACCCGTAGGCCATGGTGCACGCTAGGAATCTACTGCAAAGCCTTTCCATCGCCTCTCTTAACACATGTCGACCTGCTGAGGTTCCACTATCGTAGGAGTACACCCTCCATTCTAAAAGCCCCCTCTTGCGCCTTACGGATCCAAGAAGTACACACTTCCATCCTCGTACCACCAAATGGTGTTCATCATATTGAGGGAATAACAAATTACTCAGCTAGGCCTGTCTCATAGCAAGCTTATGGTTGTACTACTTTATTGTGGTCACTTAACAAACCGGTTCTTGGGCACGACCGCCATCATCAAAAACATGGTAATAACCAATTATCCGATAAAGCTAACTATTCTTCCTAGAACACATCCACAGGACTACCAACATGCCAAAGTTGCCTAAACCTTTCTTTCCAAGTCTAATCATCATGATTCACATTATGAATGAAAAACATCATTTGCATATGCTACCCATGTGTAATTAACACTAAGCATAATCTTCCCAAAACATGATAACCACTATAGCTACAAGGAATGTTGGAGGTAAACTAGTAAACTTTAACCGTAGGATATCACATTTGATCAACATGCAATTTGTAAAACAAATAGGCACAAAATGTTCAACGACACTTGCTTTCTCCGAAGTGCTGCTCGAAGTCACTGAAATCTTGATCTTAAATGTTATCGAACGCCTTCGGAACAAACTCCTCTACATGTGAACAAAATAAGCAACAATAAGCACTAAACAAAGCAAACACAATAAACACAAGCGGTATTGAATCGGGTGGGTGCAACGGTAAAAAAAGAAAGTGGGAAAATGGTGGGGAAGGGAAGAAGATGATAAGCGGGGCCCACACAACAGAGAGACACAGAGAGAAGGAGAGAGATCAAAGAGGGAGGGAAAAATTGAAGCGCCCCGGTTTATCCCCGGTGCTTAAAACTAATATTATAACAGTCTCTAGATCAGTCGCTGGTAAATAAGAGTCTTACTGCAAAAGGGCACACCTTGCTCACACACTCACCAAGGAAACACACCCAACCCATGCTAGTTGTTGTGACCGAACCATAGTTCATCTGTGACCAAACCGTAGTTCGTTCATGACCATGGACACGGCTATTCGAATAGTTTAACCTCTGCAGAGTGGTACACTTTACCCACAAGCTGAGTTTGATAACATACCAGTATCGTGGCAGTACGACTCAACAAAGCCATTACCCACCACAACATCATCTCACTAGCCGCCCATGAGAGCTAACCAGGGGTTTATGACCTTTAACTAGGCCTCCAACCAGGTCGCCAATCCTGCACCGCCTGCACCTGCTCCATGGTTTCTCGTTGCACACCTACCTCCGGACAACAGCAGACTAGCTAGAGCGATTTAGGCTAAGTCCTGCTCATACATGGTCGAGTGGTTGTACTGTAGAGACTATGTAGGATGGCACATCAATTTGGTCCTTAAACAAGCTAAGGCAAATATCTCCACATGAAGCCTGCCACACGGTCATCACTCCTCATGAAGTCTGCCATATAGGCAACACACTTCAACTCCTAAGGATCCTACTCGAAGTCTTGAACTCTCGGCTCCTCCTCCTCCTCCTCCTCGACGAACTCCCCGGATTCTAAAGCACGGCATACAAACAACACAAATAAATACAAATAAAATATAAATAAATTTGAAATAAATATGAAAATGGTAAGAATAAATAGGATTTGAATATAGATTAATATTGGTGGAGAATCATCGAAATCGGAGTTGAAACGGGGGAGTTATGGGCTTTGGAAGTTTGTTAGGAATTTAATTTGAGAAAAAGAAAATAGGGGAATATTCCCTGGGATACTCCTTAGAAAATTCAGATTTTTGGAAAATAGAGAAATGGTATTGCGTATCACTGTTCACTAGGCTTCGTTATTCGGGCTGGTGGGTTGGCCTATGCTATGCTGGGCTCGGTAGGTTGCTGGGCCGTGATGACCTCGTCCGACCCAGGGACATTGACGCCCGACCGAGCAGGTACTGAGTGGCACTGCCGCTCGGTCGCCGGCTTATGGCGGCGAGCTTACCGGGAGCTCACCGGAGAAGGCTTTTCGGCCATCATCTTCGACGGAGAAGGCACGAGAAGGGAGAGGGGAGTGAGGGGAGTCCATTTTTGTAGAGACTCGAGTGAGAGAGGGGGCGGGACTGGCTGGCGACGAGCCACCATGGGAGCGGGTCGGTGAGCTCGTGGAGAAGCGAGATGGAGGCCAGGGAGGGGAAGGTGGGTGCAAGGGAAGATAGAGGGGGCTGAAGTGGTGCTCTAGGCGGTGCAATGGTGGTGGAATTAGGCCAGTGAGGGAGATCGACGGGGAGGGCTCAGTGCTCGGCTATGAAAGAGAGAGAGAGAGAGAGTAGTGCGAGAGATATAGAGACGAGGGGGAGTGGTGCTTGCCTCAGTTGGCTTGGTGAGTGGTGGTTGGGAGTAGAGCGAGTGGATGATCGGCTTTTATAGAGGGGCGGAGAAGCGATAGTTGTCGGTGGTAAGGGTCCACGGCAATGACGCGTGTGCGGTACAGCGTGAGGCTTTGTCAAAGAGAGTTAAAGAGCGATGGTGTAGCACTGCAGACTTCTCGCAGCGTGCGGTGAGGAAGTCCGGCTTGACAACCAAAGCAGCGATGGCTTTCTTCGCTCACCCTGTTCGTGTTGGCGGGTCTCTGAGCCGTGGTCGCCGTGTGTGGCGGCAGTGGAAGAGGGGTAGCGACCGGTAGGGTGAACAGGTGACCTCGGTGGTGGTACAGGGTGGCATTGGAGTGGTTGGTGGTTGACAGTTGGCAGGGTGGCGGCATTGCGATGACGCGTGCACGAGGAAGAAGAAAGAAGCAGCCGGGCCGGCTGGGCGAGCGGGCCGAAAGAGAGGAAAAGAAGGCCAGGGGTTTGAGCTAGGCTGGTGAAAGAAGATGGGCCGGTCGGGAAAAAGGAAAAGAGGAGGGGAAAAAGGATGGGCTAGCTGGGAAGGGGATTGAGCCTAGAAGAGAGAGAGGGAGAGAAATAGATTTGAAAATTTTGTTTGGATTGGCTTTGAAATTAATTTCTTTTGTAAAGATTTTTGAAATTCAAATTTTTGCTAAAACTGGGATGTTACAAAAGCATGCGTGACAACTGCTACATGGTGCCTCCGATCTCGACGAGCGATGAGGTAGCCACGGCTGGGTGGTCAACGCCCCCACTGCCACTACATACCCCGCCGACGAAGGGGACGACGGGAGGTCGAGTTCAAGGGTGAGCACGCGGACACCTTCGATTTTGTTCCCGTTCATGCGTGCGACGAGCTGCGCGGCAACGTCACCTGCATGTGCTCTCTCCAGCTAGTAGTATCTATCCCTCTTTTCACCATATTTAATTGTTTCAAGAGAATTAAATATAAGATATGTTTTAATTTTTTCATAAATAAAATTAGCTTCCCATTTGATTTTTGTTTGGATTCTAGATCTGGTGGTAGAGAAATATTTTGGTTCGACATGTTCCTGCTCACAATTTGATTCGTCATGTATGCTGCATCACATATCAAAATTTCAGAGTTTAGAAAAATTCAAGAATTTCATAGAGAAGCAAGTAATTTATTAGGATGGGTAATTTTGGATTCGGCGCGAGGAGGCAGCGGTCAAGAGCGGAAGCAATGGGCACCTGCCGTGCTGTTTGGTATGACGAGAGCAGTGGCAAGGTGTTAGCCGCATCTAATTCTCGAGGCTCCTGACAAAGGTGTCATTCGAAGTGAACAAGGAGTATTCTATGGTGGCAGAAGGAAATTCTATAGGACCGGGTCCTTTGAAAAACCTCCTCTCCTAACGTGACATCATTCTTCTCTCTCCTGCATGCGCCAACCGTTAGATCAGGAGAAGGACAGTATGGATCAGGGTCTCACGGAGATCTTTCTGCAAAGGGTCCTATAGAATTTCCTTCCCACGGTGGCCTACTTCTACTGCAACATCATCTACATGACCCCAAAATTCAGATCTTTGGTGAATTGCTTGAATGCACTCACTTGCTTTTGATTACCCTTGAAATTAATGGGTGGAAGAATTGTGCTTTCATTGATTCATTGCACATATAGTACTTGCTTGAACGACACATATTAGGAACTGTGTTCATTCTTTTCTTAATTTGCTCGACTGAATCATCACCTTTGTTATGCTTCCGATGTAGAGGTGTGAAGCAACTGAGTCCCAGATGGCCTGAGTGCCGCATGTGGTGGAGGTCCTGGAGGACCATTGAAAGTTGAACTTGATGATTGCAATGAGAATGGAGTGAGATGAATTCGTGTTGACAGTCTTACTCATCAAGGTACGTGGTAATTCGATGGCGGATATGTTTGTTAAGTATAAGCTCTATAGAATGATCTTTTTCAGCTTCAGAAGATAAGTGTTGATGAAAATTTTGCATCTGGTGGTGGAAAGATGTATTACATCATAGACAGCCACTAGAAAATTGTGTGCCATTGACACGCTATATGGCCCCTCGTCGAGGCAGAAGTATGTAATAAGTTAAATTGAATGGAATCATGCACTGGTAACAATCAATGAGCATGTGGTCTCCAGAACCACAGCAAACTAAGAGTCTGATATTTATCATGGAGAGAAGCATGGTCACAGATAGAAATCAACCTAACTGTGGTATCAAAAAATATTATTCAGAAACATAGGAAAAAAATCCAAAATTAAACAACATACTCGATCATATTTGCTGAAATAGATAACATGTCATCGTATTTATAAATTTAGCTTCCGTATTCAGCATCTCATTTACCAAAAATAGAATGACTACCACACAAAAGAGTCAAGACCGGGCTCCCTAATAGAATGTTTAACCAATCCATTCCAGATCGATCGAATTGTTACGGAAGTTGTAACATGGGAAAAGCACAGAAAACACGACTTATTTGAATAACCCGGTGACCTACCAATTGTAGAAGTAGGATTTTTGGAAAGCAGTAAGCACTTAAATAATACAATTCGAGTGTACCAGATTCTTTATCATTTCGAGGAAAAGGTTCGGGAGGAAAGGGAAACAACAAAGGGATCCGAATCGAACCTAAATGGGAATGACATGAAAAATCTTTTTTCAAAACCTATCATTAAGGGTGTGACAACAATATACGAGAGGAATAAAAAAAACTCGTGATTGGTGTGGAGGGGAAGATCTGCTTATGAAATTGTTCAAGAAAGAGTCGTCTCATTTCCTTGCTTCTTCATTCTTTCGAATTCATTCACTTCGATGGCTAGCGCTACGCTAGCTTTGCATGATTAGCTCCAATAGAACAGGTACTACATTTCCTTAGTTGGATCCGCTCTTTCTCTCTCATGCAGTTGTTGCTTCCGGCTATTTATTCAGTCATTAATCAGCATTGATCTGGGTAGTTAGTCAGTCTCTCTCTTTTTTCCCGTCCTTCTCTATCTATGTAATTCCTAATTAAGGGAGTTCACTTTCCAATATCTAAATGTTCATGCAAAGCAACAAACGAAATGCAAGAACTATCACGCAGAAGTCACACAATATGCTACTTAAGGGAGTTCACTTTCCAATATCTAGTGGTAGGATAGGGGACAGAGCTTAGCCTGATGTTGGAAGTTAGAACTCAGAAAGGTTGTCCTGTGACTACCTTTGAAGTATTTGGGTAGGACATCAGGCTAAAAAGCCCAATTCCAAGCAAGCAACCTCTGGTGCACGGGTTGGTGAACAAATGGGTTTTGAGAAATAGAGAACATTGACTCGATTGAACAAAGGTGGCACCGGAAAACGCGATACTAGGTTAATTTTATACAACTCATCACGTGTTTCTTTTCCACCACAATATATTCGGAGTATACTATCATTCTGCTTATCCTGCTATATATCTATTATATGAGCTGGATGTGATACTGCATGGTCTTCAAGATTATATAGTATACTCCAAATAGTTCATTTCAATCTGATAAAATAGATGCATAATGTTTTTTTGTTTGTGATATCACGTTATAATAATTATCATAATTATGAGCTATATGAGCTACTGATGAAATAGGCAACCAATAAAGATATTGCTAATCGGCAAATTGTACTTACCAACAGGAGCAATGTAGCTTATTTTTTCCATAGAACCAGGAGGAAGGGCAACATGGTGTTGCATCAGTGTAATTTCAAATACAGTCTGCATGATAGTTGCCAATATAAAGTTGTGTACACTAATAATGGACGTTGATGGATGGCAGAATCAGAAAGCTTCATCAAGATATTAAATTATAAAAAGTAAAACTGATATCTTTCTAACAAACATACACATATCATTCATAGTTGTGCTGCTGCTATGTGCATGTAAATATATAAAGACACTTTTACATACATAAAGTACTCTTCATAGTTCATTTCAATCTGATAAAAATATCAATACTATATTGCTTCTCAGTACCGAATATGGCACTGTTCACTATTTTCGGCACCTGAGCTGTCGAATATGATATTCGGCACCTCAGATATCAAATATGATGAAAGTGCCATATTCGGCACTTTAGGTACCGAATACAGTCAGCCCTCCGTCCATAAATAGTAGTTGTGTTACATTGATTAAATTTCGTTTCTACTCTCCTTCAAAACGGTGGTCTTCTGTTACTCTAAAAATTTTAAAACTTTTTTGTACGTGTTCCATAATCCATGTGCAACCGATTTTAATTAGAGTCACCAAAAAATCCTTTATATATTTTAAACTAAAATTCTCTAAAGAAGCTACTTTTGTAACTCCTAACAATTGTTATTGCCTCAAATAAATTCCCAAAAATCTGAAAAAAATCACTAATATTCTTTTTATGTGACAGACTAATTTCTAAAATTATTTTCAGCCCCAGGTTATATGATGAAAAAGTAAGTTCCTTTGTAATGCTCCATTTATATGCATTATTATCATTTCATGTGATATTCTTCTTTTAATTCAATTTGAATTCAAACAAAATTCAACTATCTCATTATTTTTATCCTGTTGACATGCTAACATTTTAAGTACATTTCTGAAGAATGATGGATAAACTGGCGCATCTCTTGAACGGTGCAAGAAATAGTAACTACTATTATACTAAAAATAGTAGTTAAATTGTATTTACAGTGACATAGTTACTAGTGCTTGCACAGTGAGATAGTTAAATTGTATTTACAGTGAGATAGTGAAAAATAGTAGTTACTACTATTCGCACCTCATGTGCCAAATTTGGTGAACAGTGCCATATTCGGCACCTTAAGTACCGAATACGGCACTATTTACTATTTTCGGTAAATAAAGTGTCGAATACGGATGATAAATTTATAAATACAATGACACATAGGTTGTTTAATTTCAGCAAATATAGTCAAATATGTTGTTTAATTTTAGATTTTTGCCGAAGCATAGGTGAGAGATCGTAATCGTACTTTCTACGTGTTCCACTAGGTCACCTTGGTTCCAACTTGACTCATTTTCCAGCTCTCACATTTATTCAGTGACCGAACTCTGCTCTCTTATATTATAGAACTCTATAAACTTATGATGTTTTTATTTGGTGTCTTGTATCTACAAATAGAAACAAAAACACGAACATGAATATAGAGAGAAGAAACTTCGACCCACAGTTTTAGCCAATATTCGACGCGCGTTCCGCAACTGATCAGGTGCTTTGACAACATTAAGCTCGGTACTGACCTTTGGTGAGAAAATGACGGTACAAATGCATGTGCATTTTTACCGCATATCTTGGAATGAGTGACAAAGATAAGTGATACATAGAATAGTTTCATAAATAAATTACTCTACCATTTCTTGCATAATCTACCTTACAATAGTAAACTGGTTATTGAAACATAAGATAAACTTATTATTAACATGAAAGTGTTAAATTTTTATTAATGACATTTTTATAGATTACATCCAACACTACCGGATTTCGAGACTTTGCCGTGTGCCTAAGGCACACGGCAAAGGCCTAAAAACACTCGGCAACGTGTTTGCCGAGTGTAACACTCGGCATACCACTGTCGGCATACATAGTGCCGGCAAACCACTGTTTGCCGAGTGTTTTATATCGGGCACTCGGCAAACATATTTGCCGAGAGCCAAATACGACACTCGGCAAAAAAAAAGTGACCTAACTGTGCCAAGTCGTTAACGGCCTCTTTGCCGAGTGTCTCAGGGATACACTCGGCAAACACGAGGACACTTTGCCGAGTGTCCGTGGAATACACTCGGCAAATCACGGCACGTTTGCCGAGTGTATTGGAGGGTCCTCGGCAAAGTGAGCACAGAATAGCGCCCAAATAGCACAGTTTGGCGACACGTGCCACTCTTTGCCGAGTGTATTGGAGCACACTCGGCAAACTGGCATCCAAAATGCCAGATTGAACAGCCTTGCGACACGTGCCACTCTTTCCGGACCCGTCACCTGCATCCGTGGCTTTCCCCGTCGCCTTTTTGTATAGCGACGTTAACTTCCTCATACCGCCCACCATGCTATGAGAACGAGTAAACCAATTAGTACGGATGTTACAACTTGATGTAAATAAATGAAGCATACTAAAAAAAACATGCTATGAGAAAGAATAAATCATACAGTTATTAGAAATAATCATCATCATCGGGATCAGCTGGATCATAAGTCTCATCATCACTATCACGCGTGTTGAAATAATCATCCTGATGCTCGGGAGGAGGAATGGCGTCATCACTGTCATTGCCTAAATGTAACCGCTCAAATAATTCCAAGTCCCTCGCATTCTCAACCTCGTCTTCTTCGTCCTTGTCAGCACCAGTTTCATTGTCTACTTCCATGCCCTGAGCTTCCGTCAAGTCGATCTCAAAATTCCCTGCGAGCCCATCTTCTTGAAAGAATTCTCCATCATATGTGTTAGGGTCTATGTTGTAATCTTCATTGTTTGGGACTGGTAGTTTACCGTGTGGCGGTACCTTGTACACAACATCCCAACCCTTAAGACGCTCAACGGTTTTGCACGGGTACGAGAGATAATAAACTTGCGTGGCCTGTTGAGCCACAATATAGACATCGTCTCCTGGTAAGACGGTTGATTGTCGAATTTCGACTAGCCCAAGATTAGGAGTCCGTCTCACTACTTCTGGATCGAACCAATGGCATTTGAATATGACGGGATTCAGAGGTTTGCTCCCATCAAAATTCAGTTCGTATATTTCTTCAATTCTTCTGTAGTACTCAGCCCCATCTAAGCCTGGAGTAAAAACTCCGGTATTTGTTGTTCTACGATTGGGCCGACTCTGCTCGTGGCTTGCTGTGTGGAAGCGATATCCATTCACGTCGTAAGCCTTAAATGACCTGACCCTATAGGCACAACCATCAGCAACTTGTCTCAAGTCGGCACTCATAGACTCGTCGGTTGTTCCCTACAAGTTTAAGCGGGATAGCTTGGTGTATTAGTCTCATGTAAGAAATGAAATCAAGTTAGAAATGAAATCAAGTTGGTGTAATAGCCAAGTTAGAAAGTACTTTCTGTTTGAACCAAGAAATGAAATCGGGCATGTCATTTCCCACACCATCTCTAAGAAGGGCCGAAGCTTCCTCGAGGGTAGGTTCCCTTGATTCATGCCAGAATTGCTCATTGAATTCCCTATAGCAATGAGAAGAAGCGGAGTTGGACACAAACTTGTGACTAGTTGAGAAATAATGTATTGAGCACTTACTGCATGTACGGCTCCACTTCGGATAGGTTGGTCAAGACATACAACATAATAGTGCGCCACTCTTCATGTTGCAAGGTCTTGTTAGTCGCACCACTTGCACTGCCAAGTTGCCCTCTAAAGATGCTAAGCTTTGATTCATCTTTGGGGTTTCCAGCATTGTAACGAGGGGGTGGATTATGCACACTGGGAAGATTGTCAGCATAGTATTTTATTGTGAAGTTTGACACCTCCTCCAGGATGTATGCCTCGGCTATGGATGCTTCATTTTTGCATTTATTTTTACATTTATTTCGAAGAATCTTTTGGAATCTCTCAATTGAGTAGCACCAACGGCCCTGCACGGGCCCCCCCATTCGTGCCTCATACGGGAGGTGCAAAATCATATGTTGCATCAGATTAAAGAAGCCGGGTGGAAAGATCTTCTCCAACTTGCAGAGCAACACAGGCGCCAGTCTTTCCATGTCTGCTACCACGGTATGAGATAACTCTTTAGCACAAAGCTGGCGGAAGAAATTGCTCAACTCCGCAAGCACTAGCCAAACATCCTCGGGGACATAGCCTCGAATCATCACCGGCAGTAGCCACTCAAGCCATATGTGATAGTCATGACTCTTGAGCCTGTTGATTCGCAAAGTAGCTAAATTCACTCCCCTCTTCAGATTCGCTGCATACCCATCAGGGAACATCAAGGTTTGGAACCACTCAAGTACTTCCCTCCTTTGGGCCCTTGTAAGAACGAAATTGGCCTTTGGCTTCGTCCACGATTTCCCGCCTCTGGGAGGAGCCATGTCTAGCTTTGGTCTATTGCATAATCTCGTTTGATCGACTCTAGCCTTAACGTTATCCTTCGTCTTCTCAGGAATGTCCATGATTGTGCCAAAAATGGCCTCAGCGACATTCTTTTCAGTGTCCATTACATCAATGTTATGTGGAAGAAGGAGATCATCGAAGTAGGGGAGATTCCACAAGCATGGCTTGTGAGTCCAGGCGTGTTGCTCACCATATCCCAGAAATCCATCTCCTTGGGCATTGGCCTCGAGAGTGTCTAACTGAGCACGAACCGCGGCACCGGTCATCTTAGGTGGTGCTGAGCCTTCGGCAACTACATCTTTCGTAAAGTTCTGCACGTCTTGTCTGAATGGATGGTCAAGAGGAAGGAATTGTCGATGCTTGTCGAAGGAAGAATATTTGCCACCCTTTGTCAACCAAATGAACTTCAGAGCCGCCCTACATACTGGGCATGGGAACTTCCCATGCACACACCAGCTACAGAATATCCCATACGCCGGTAGGTCATGCAGGGAGTACTGGTACCAAACATGCATTTTGAAGTTTGTCTTTGTAGCTCGGTCGTATGTCCAAACCCCATCCTCCCAAGCACGGACCAAATCATCCATCAGTGGCTCCATGTACACACTCATATTCTTCCCCGGGTATTCAGGCCCCGGAATTATCAGCGACAGGAATATGTTCTGTCGTTGAAAGATGACGCCGGGGGGGAGATTGAGGGGAATAACAAACATGGGCCAACAGCTGTATGAGGCACAAGTCATACCATATGGATTGAACCCATCAGTTGCGAGCGTAATTCGTACATTACGAGCCTCTAGAGCTTTTTCACGATGAATCAGATCGAACCTCTTCTATGCTTCACCATCCGATGGATGTACCGGCTTGTCATGATTGTATCGACACCCATCTTTGTGTCATGTCATCTGTTTAGCAGATTCCATAGTCATATACAACCGTTGGATTCTCGGTACGAATGGAAGATACCGAAGGATCTTCACGGGGATTGCGAGCTGCCTCTTCTGACCATCACCAGAGTCTACCTCAAGATACCTAGAGGAATTGCACTTCACACAGTACTTTGCTTCCGCGTGTTCTTTCCTAAATAAGATGCATCCCTTTGGACAAGCATGTATCTGCTCATATGGCATCTTAAGTGCACGGAGGACTTTCTTCGACTCGTACATGCTCTTTGGCAGAATGTGACCTTCCGGGAGAAGGCTACCAACAACTGTCAGCATTGCATCGAAGGTTTCTTGGCTGCAGCTAAACTGGGACTTGATAGCCATTAGGCGTCCGATGGCATCCAGTTGAGAAACCTTGGAATGCCCGTGAAGGGGTTGCTGCGCCATAGACAACATATCATAAAAGGCCTTTGCGGTTGACTCCGGCACTTCCTCCATACGTGCTTCATTAAAATGTGCGTCATGGAAGTCATCTAGCATGTCTCCAACCCTGACATCATAGTCGTTGGTGCGTTGACGCACCACCTCCTCTCTGGCACGTTCGAACTCACCATGGTAGGTCCACCGGGTATAGTGTGGCATAACCCATTCTTACAAAGGTGTTGACCCATGACCTCCTTTGTTTGTTGACGCGCGTTTGCACAAATACTGCATGGGCACCAAGTTCCATGAGGTCCCTTAGGCCTAGCAAATGCTAATTCCAAGAACGCATCGGTCTTCTGGATCCATTCATCAGTCAAAAAACCCTGACTAGAGCGGCCAGTGTACATCCACTCACGATCATCCATCCTCTAACATATTGGGAAACATACACATATAATATTTTTTATTCAGCAAGTAATATAAAAATCAATTTCATCTACCTATACAATTAATTATTTCCATCAAATATTTGTGTTTTACCATAAGAGGGAATCAGCATGCATCAAACTATCTAATAGGTAAAGATAGGTCCTAATCCCACCCGACGATGTGTAGATTGGGCCGTTTCCATGCTCTACTCCGATCCGAGACAGAATTTCGGCAGCACCTCCCCGTTGTTCTCCAAATACACGTCTCGAAAACAAAGCCAAGAGAATGTGTATCCAGAGAACAACGGGGAGACGCTGCCGAAACTCTGTCTCGGATCGGAGTAGAGCATTGAAACGAACCCAATCTACACATCCTCGGGCTGTCCAAAAAATGTGGACAATTCGAAACAGTTACGGTTATAGATATGCAAAGACTTGCATATTTATAACCATAACTCTTTCAAATGGGAGACGCATAGGTTACGCGACATGCACATCCTAAAGCCTAAATTAGCCAAAATTCAAAATTTCGACGGCACCTCCTTTGTAATAAATAGCAAAACCGGTATAACAATACAGGCATACCAACACAACAACACAGGCATGACAAATATGGATGATACAACCATCTAAAGACTAATTAGAGGACAACCCAGACTGAAATATGAATCAACTTTCACAACCCATTCCCCGGATAGTATTGCCACGAGGACCCCATATGATCTACTTCATGTGCTACCAACAACACATGCTCACAATTACATGAGTCACATATGAAGTCCTCATGGCAATACTCTCCAGAGGAGGGAGGATCACATGTTTTCAACGGCGCATGGCGTGTGGCGGTACCTTATACCCGGGCGTCGGAGGGGGGCGGCGCGGGGTGGCGTTGGCCGGCGCAGGGGAGGCGGTGTCGGGCAGCGCGCGGCAGCGGCGGCGGAGGGCCAAGGCGGCGGCGGAGGTGGGGCGGGGGCGCTGCCAGCGGCGGCTGCGGCGGGCCGAGGCGGCGAAGGGGCGGCGGCGGGCCGAGGCGGCGCTGGCGGCGGATAGGCGCGGGGGCGCTGGCAGCGGAGGGGCGCGGCGGCGGAGGGGGGGCGGCGGGCCGAGGCGGTGGAGGGGCGCGGCGGCGGAGGGGGGGCGGCGGGCCGAGGCGATGGAGGGGCGCGGCGGCGGAGGGGGGGCGGCGGGCCGAGGCGGTGGAGGGGCGCGGCGGCGAAGGGGCGGCGGCGGGCCGAGGTGGCGCTGGCGGCGGATGGGCGCTGGCGGCGGAGGGGTGCGGCGGCGGAGGGGGGGCGGCGGCGCTGGCGGCGGAGGGGCGCGGGCTGAGGCGGCGGTGCTGGCGGCGGCGGTGGCGGGCCGAGGCGGCGGTGCTGGCGGCGGCGGCAGGAGGGGAGTCGCGCGTGGGACAGTTTTCGATCTGTCCCCGCGCGCGGGGTGGGGAAACCCTATATTCGCTGCATTGCCGAGTGTCTGCTTTGCCGAGTGTCAAATCTAGAACACTCGGCAAACAACTGGTTTGCCGAGTGTGAGAGCAAGACACTCGGCAAACAACTGGTTTGCCGAGTGGAAAACAAAGACACTCGGCAAACAACTGGTTTGCCGAGTGGAAAACAAAGACACTCGGCACATATTCACTTAATGAATTAGAAATAGCAAACGGACCCAAAAAAATGCCAACTTTTAACATCGAATACGCTATATTGTATGTTGAGTGTAGAAAAAGTTTCAAGGTCAAACGACGATTCAAACATCACTTCGGGTTCAAACCTGATCCGTTCCCTCTCGAAACCACGATTCTTCCTCAGAGATGCTTCGGTTTCTAAGCATCGTACGTGACAACTTTTGCGAAACCTTCTCAATTTTTTTTATCTCAGCCTCTACGTATCATATCATGACACTATGGCAAGTCTCATGTTTTTCTGACTTCGTTTGCTTTTTTTAGAATTTAAAAACCAATAAGCTACTTGTTGCTGGTCGAGTGTTGCCGCCCAGATGTTTCAAATTTCTTTTCATTTCTTGGGTAAGGCCTAAAATAGACTCAACAACATGAATATGATTTTTCTACCCATTTTTGTTTATTATTTCATGTACTTGCAGATCAAATTTGACTTATATCCATTAAAAGCCTAGAAATACACTTAATGAATTAAAAATAGCAAACGGACCCAGAAAAATACCAAGTTTTAACATCGAATATGCTATATTGTATGTTGAGTGTAGAAAAAGTTTCAAGGTCAAACGACGATTCAAATGTCACTTCGGGTTCAAATCTGATCCGTTTCCTCTCGAAACCACGATTCTTCCTCGGAGATGCTTCGGTTTCTAAGCATCGTACGTGATAACTTTTGCGAAACCTTCTCAATTTTTTATCTCAACCTCTACGTATCATATCATGACACTATGGCAAGTCTCATATTTTTCTACCCATTTTTGTTCGTTATTTTATGTACTTGCAGATCAAATTTGACTTATATCCATCAAATAATTTCTTATGAAAAAGAGTTGTCCATAAAGTTAGATTTCGATGGAACATAGCAAACATGTTATCCATCCAAGAATCGCCAAATAAAGTCGCTTTTTTGTTCCACCACTTCTCACTATGCTACCAGCTACCTCCTCTGATGCACTTAACGATGAACCAAACAAAACCCATAGATCAGAAGGGCAGCTTGGTGTGTCAAGCTGATATGCTTTTGCTTCTTCCACTTGGCAAGCATTGAAAATTCCTTCTTTGTCTGGATGACAGCTGGAATGATAGTATATAGCAGAGAAATTCCTTTTTTAAGGCAAGGAAGAAGAATTGTCATTCTCTTTCAGAGCACAACTGATTCCAAGGGCCGCTCCCAGGAGTCCACATCTGCTGCATCTCAATCTTGAAGCACGACTGAATTCTAACTCCAAGTTCATAACAATATCATCCTTAAACCATACTGTAGTAGTACCGGAATCGATATGTGGCGGCCTTTGGTTGGTTGTTATTACGAGAAAGAAAAGAGAACAAAAGGAAACCAAAAAGAAAATAAAGAAAAAAAATAGTTTGCCGAGTGCTTCATATCGGGCACTCGGCAAACATTTATGACGACACTCGGCAAAGGGGCGACTCGCCGTCAGCCGCCAAACGGAGGGACACGTGGCGCGTTGTTTGCCGAGTGCCTGAATTCGCCGAGTGTTTTTTCTCTATTTTGCCAAGTGCTGTTGTTTGCCTAGTGTTTGTTGAGGTATTTACCGAGTGCTTAGTTGTTTGCCGAGTGCTTTAGTCGGGCACTCAGCGTAGGTGGTTGTTTGCCGAGTGCCCGATATAATGCACTCGGCATACACGTAGGCACTTGGCATACACATCGTTTCCGGTAGTGCAATGTGAAAAATTAGCAAGTAGTTCGAGGAAATATTGATACTTAGACATAAGTTCTAAATTTTCATTACAAACAAATGATCTAAGAAAAATCCGAGCTTTGAGTATGCATATCAACAAAGCTTAATTAGATAAAACTGAAAAATGCTAGTAGTTTCATCAAACCTATGGATAACATGATGCTATATTGATTGGGGTATCACTTTCATTTGTTAGTATATCATTCATACAAAAACAATTCAAATAAAAACTGATATATGCATTGCACCATAAGTACCTAAGATGCTCTGATTTGTCTACTATGGTCTATGGTGAAGGATAACTGAAATCTGTATTGGTACAATGTTCTATATACCGAACTTATCCCCTGTACCATCCTTCACTTATGCATATTTTTGAATGAGATAAATCTTTGGGCAATCCATCTACGTACTCCAAGTTAAGGACAGATGTGAAATTGATGAACCAAGTTAAGGGTCTAACAATTTATATTTCATAAGTGAGATGCTCAGGTTTAGTTAACAATGGGGCTCATAATTATATTGTTGTTTGTACTACCAGGTACAATGTTTATCATAGTCATGATACAGACAAGCAACTTAGACAAGAAAAAAGATCAAATGGAATATCTGTAGGAGTTTGGTTCGGAAATTAGAAAAAGAAGAATATGGTGTTCTAACATTGAAATTACAACTCACATGAAATATAGCTTTTAACAATTTCTGGAATAATGGAAGGGTTTATGTCTTGTGAGTTGAGTGCACGTAATATTGCTCAGGACAGGATGTTGGTTGGGTTGTTCAGTAGGAGCTTTGGGGTTGCACATGAGAAGGGGAGGCTTCAGTTGTGCTGGATGTGCAAATATGCCATTAACAAAACATCTGAGAGTCGCCATCATGGATAGCAAAACATGAGCTTTGGGGTCTCACATGCTTATTTATCCTGTATGTAGCAAAAATGCCATTAACACATCTGAGAACTGCCATCATGGATAGCAAACCTGCATTGAAGTCAAGAAATTATCTGAGAAAAAAACAGTATACCCGATTCAAGGGTCAGTACTGTTACTCCCGCAACCATTTCCTTCTTCAAAGGTATAATTCGGAATCATAAGATGTGTATTGTGTTGCTTACTTTCAGTCAGACTGCTCTCATCATGTATCGACATTTGGAATTAAGTTTGTCTCTTATGTTTGGATGGCGCTTCATCTGGATCAGACTTTTATATCATTTACACTATTTACACAAGTGTGTCACCTATTAGGTTGATCAACTATAACAATCAACTTTGTCCAGTGTTTGGTTCACGGTTACAGTTGTAGTTTGCCACACTTTATTAGCCCCGACCCCAGCTTTCACACACCCAATTTCTATCCATAACTTGCCACAAGTTTGGCGAAAGATTTGGCTGCCTCAAATGGCTTGCTAACTGAAGTATGGTAAATCTTTTCTCTCATATTTGCAGCAGGGCCTTAAAGGGTGCGTCAAAATCTATTGATAAGAGTTTGTATGCTGTACTGCTAAACTAAGGCATGGAAAAATGATTGATCCATCATTCCTTGCAAACTCTTATATATAACAAGATTCCCAGAGAAGCCGTGGTCTAAAGAAGAAAAGGGATCGATAAAGACTAAGATGCTTAAGTTCCTTTTTGGATCTTATTGAAAGATGGCCACCCTTATCATAACTAATGAAGGAATGAATGATGATAGAGCCAGGTATGCTTGTGCAACCACACAACATGCAGTACAATTCTGTTTCTGTTTCTGCAACAAGTAGCCATGTATCATAACTAATGAAGGAATGAATGATGATAGAGCCAGGTATGCTTGTGCAACCACACAACATGCAGTACAATTCTATTTCTGTTTCTACAACCAGTAGCCATGTATGGCTTTGCAATTTCTGTTTCTGCGAGATGAAAAGTTTACAGGCTATTAATGCACATCTTGGAACAAGCTTTACAGAACAGCTCGAGGTCGATTAGTCTCAAATTTGCAGCGCGTACCGCGAGCAATGTCATCTACACTTCAGGACTTCGTAAAGCCAAGAGGATAGTATCCCTGTAAATGGAAGAAGAAACATGTCAAGCTTAAGGACGATGATTATGCAATGGATACACAAAATCATTTGCCTGAATACCGTATCCACACTCGCAGTCGAAGCAATCAGGGAGCTGTCCACACGGGTCTACCAAAACGCAATCCAATAATCCCCAAATGAAAACGCAAAATCTCATATGAATCAATCAAAACAGACTTCCGCCTGGCCAAATCAAACAACAATGGATCGAGCATATGCATATGTACACAAAAAATAAACTACAAGGGAAAAATGAGGTATAAAATTCTGCACAAATCCTGAAGGCCCTGGGGGAGGGTATCAGGATGAGCCAAGCCTAGCCTAGCTCACGCTACACGATTCACATGCCGTTGTGGGTGATCTCGCCGGAGACGGGGGCGGAAGCGGGCATCGGCTGCACGAGGCGAGGTGAGGCTAGGCGCGGCGCTACGGGTCGGAGAAGAGGCAGGGCACGATTCACGTAGGAGCTCATGGGGAGGAGGATCTCATGGGTGGTGCTGGCAAGGTGGCGGTGCCGGAAGCGATGGGAGCGGTGGTGGCGGTGAGGGCGAGCGGAGAGGAGGTGTCGGTGGCAGATGGTTTGCATATGGGAGAGCCAATGCAGAGCGAGCTCAGCGTATCCAACGGCCGTGAGCTGCTGAAGGAGTAATCCGATAGTTGATATTTTTTTCTGACGTGAATAGCCTAGGAAGCTTCAAGTGCGACCGCGCTTAGATATGTAAGAAGATGTAGTTAAAATAAAAAAATAAAAAAGATGTATTATATCATAGACAGCTATGTAGTTAATTCCTGTTCCAGTCAGCCATGAGCTCGTAATATGGCTTACATTTCAGCTGTTTACAAGTAAAAAAGATTCTTAAAATCTGAGTTACCTTATTAGATGTGATCAAAAGCGGGGGAATGCTCTCTTTGAAGAGTGTGACAATGTGAAACTCGGATATGTTTCCTTTGTGCAGGTTCTATCTACAGGTGAGGTGACGCTTGGATCATACATAATGTCATTGTTTTCAGAAATGTAAGAAGTGCAAGCTGCCAGCACAACTCAGTTATATCAAAAGTTTATAATAATTTGTAGATACGGCTCTATCTACAGTGGACTCTTCGTATAAATAAATCATTACGTGAAAAATGGATAAGGGTGACGAGTCATAACCGTTATGGATGACAGGCTCCGCATCTGTCACTCTGAACCTGTCACTGATGATATGTAATAAGTGACGGATAAGGACCCGTCACCAATAAGGTGGGTGACGGGTCAAAACTTGATCCGTCACTTATTAAAGTCATTGGTGATGGGTTACAGTTGTGACCTGTCACTTATGACTTGTTTGTGATCCGTCATTTATGACTGATATACGGTTTTTGCGTTTTTTGAACGCGAAAAAAGTCAAAAATAATAATTTTCACCCAAGCCAATCTAACTTAGACCTATCACCACTCGTCACGTGTCTCTACCTATTTTTCAGGCTGTTTTTAGAATGTACATTTCGTGGGAATCGAACTCGCGACGGCCCCTCGCGCGCGTAGCTGCTTAACCATCTCAACCTCACGTGCGTCCTGAAGTGACTCGGATAAAAGATCCTTTTAACTATTTTGCCGAGGGTCATAAGTGACGGGTCACAGTTATGACCCGTCACCAATGTTAATTTTACAATAGATATAAAAACCAGTTAACTCGGAGTGCCTTCGGTTAAATGGCCATAATTTTTACATACAGACTCCGATTTTGATGTTTTTTTTACTCTATAGACATCTACAGAAAAAGTTACATCCGTTTATCCCCTACTTTGTTGGGTTTAGCGAATTTTTTGAGGCCTAAAACAGTTTGGAAGATTGAGTTCTCGCCTCTAGAAGTTTCTGCACTGTTTTCGGAATGAGCGTTTGTGTCCATAGCCATTACCCCTTACATCAAACTTGAGCAGAAATGTACAATGGTTCATATTCTAGTGCTTCTAAAGTGAGAAAAAATAAGAGAAAAATAAAATAAAATAACTTTTTTGCAATGTTTGAATCATTTTCTATATTTCTGAATAACGTCATTAGTGATGGATCATAACGTGACTCGTCACTTATGACAGGCCTATGAGACCCGTCACCGATGAGTTAGTCATTGGTGACGGGTCAAAACTTGACCCGTCACCAATGACTAGCCTATGATGACCTGTGAGTGATGAGTAGTCATGGGTGATAGGTCAAGTTTTCACCCGTCACCAATGACTGGTATTAGTGACGAGTCATAACTACGACCCGTCACTTATGTAGTGTCTCCTTTATATATTTTTCGCGTAGTGAATTCTTCGGAGTATGATAGTTTTGTAGATGTGGTTTGGTGAAAGATACCTAACTCAAAATCAGTGTCTTTGATTGATGATTGCAGCTTCTATAAAACTGGTGATGAAATTATTGTCTATTTAGTGAACCTAGCATTAGAAAAAGTCGTTTGATCCCTTACGAAACTTTAGCTATTATTTGTTCTGAACTAATTATTTGATAGTTAATTAATTTGATTTTTCCAGAGTCTACTTGCATGAACCAATTAGTGAAATTGTAACCTTTCTCTCTGGAACAGTTTGAGATTGCAAGTTGTTTTCAGCAATAAACTGACACTGGAATATGGTTGCAACAATTGCATGCAAATATGTTGGATTATCATTTGGGTAAATCAGAAACATCATTTATGATCTGTTAATGTGCCTTAGAAGTAGTAAATTGTAGTTACCACCTTTAAGTTGCAGCACTAATTTTCTAATGCTTTGCTCAAATCCTTGTTCTATCTGGATTATGGCATTACAAGAAGTGATGCTTAGCTTAGATCTATTGGTACATGTTCCTAATATGCTTCTCTGTTTCTCAGGGAAATTTATAATTTCTTTTACTTTTACTAGATTCATCCGGTTGTTTAGTTTTGCATTGTCCACCTTTTTGCAATCTCAGATTGTTTTAGCTATTTGTTTTGCATACCCGATGCACATGTTTACTTTTTATCAGGGAGAAAAGCCAACCCAAGCTGATGTTGAAATTATTTCCTGTTAGCTTTAAGTAGTATAAAAAGGTGCGCTTTTTTGACATTTTGCTTACCTTTGTATGTTTCAATAAATTTAATGCAGCTCTTCTTGGCGGTGTAACCTATTAGGAGGCTACTTGTTTCTTTTTAACCTCCTGACCTCTTACTATTATCATCTTATCGATGTAATAGGTAAGAGGTGCCTCGTCTAATGGGCCCACACTATCACGTGGCAACCGGAGGGCGAATACCCTCAAGACTACAGTCTCACCCTGCGACTAGAATAGGGCTCCTGTGACCAATTCCCTGGTCATAGGGCAAAACCCTGTGTCCAACCTCTGCTTCTCGTAGAGTAGGTACTTATCTAACCAGCCAAATCATATTTAATATCATCCACTCAAGTATTTTTTTTCAGACACTCCCTTTTGGCAAGCAAGGTCGTGGACAGGCACATTGTATAGTGACTCGTCCTATAGAATTTAATGCTACGGGATGGGCTCGCAGGTGAGCGTGATGGTATTTAGTGGATGAGGCAGGGCGTGTCGGATGACCAGAGAGGGACAGGTGTGACTATCCGTCGCCATGATGGGCTAGGGGTAGTTGTCTTCGTAAGGTATAGATCTGTCATAGCGTTTGGCACTATCCATTTGTAGCGAAAATGGTCCTATGAGGTTATGATTATGATTTTGAGATTAATGATAACATAGTCAATATGACTAACATGTTAGTCAAGAATATATGTTAGTAAATCTCATGGATGCAATATATGAAGAAATAACCGAAGTCAGGATAAAGTTTGATTGAATTAGAGAAGTTCTACGGAAAATGACTATACCAGATAGTCTAGTGATGCCACAAGTGTACACACCGGAACATTTTCTAGAAGGATGTAAAACTAAGCTGAAATGTGATCGTACTCACCGGAAGGTTCGGTGATCAAAATCAGTGCACACCGAAGTATTTAACAGAAACTTTGCAACTGTCAAAGACTAAAAATCAATACACCGAAAGGTTCTATGATGAAAGGACAGTCCACACCGGAGTGTTTTCTAGAACTCAGAGAATATGAAGCTATATACATCGGATGGGCTGGTGATCAATGTTGTGTGCACCGTTGAACAGTGTGTGAAAAATTCTGAGAAGATAAAACTATACACACCGGAAGGTCCGGTGATTAGAAGATCAATACACCGGACAATTGAATAGTGAAGAAATTGGTTTTGTCAGACTCAGTATGCACATAGGATGACTAACGTGGACTAGGGGTGACTTGTATGCCACCGATACTACGGGATAAAAATCTCTTGTACCGAGTTTGTCTCTCTACCTCATTTATGTTTCCGTATTTACATATTTATAATTTACCTTTCTAAAGTATGTTACAATCCTTTTGAGCGGTAGAGTAAACACACTAAAACTTAGAACATATTTAGATAAAAATTGATATATGTTTGTCTTGTAAAGTTTTTAGAGCTATTAGTTTTTAAGTGTCCTAATTCATCCATATCTCTTAGGACGTTACCGTTCCTCACACTATTTGTATCTACACCTTTTTCCCTTGTATACAAAGGGGAGGATCCGGTCTGTAAAGACACGAAATATATTCTGTAATAAGTTCATTCAATTCATTAGAAATTACACATAATATATGACTATTATCTCGTAGGGGACCTAAACCTACATAAAATCATCATACTCTTGAGTCTATTAGATCCGACCCCTAGAAACACATATCAACACGTCCATCGTCCGATACACTCTAGATTCATTATCAGTGATCATCCTGACACATCTGTTATTGATATTATACCAGTTCTGGTTGATATGATTACACCATGTGGGGGGGGGGGGGACTAGCCTTATATAGTTAGTTTTACGGAGGATTGAACTGATCACTAAATTCACTAGGTGTGTACAAGTTAAGAGCTAAAATCACTACAAACTTATTATCTTCATGGAAATCAAGTTTACTTTCATGACATTGCAGCTTTAAACCACAACAAGCTAATTATCATCATGTACTGGCTTGATTTGGCTGCATAAATTAGATACTATCTACTTGCACAACTTGAAGGCATGCCCATGAATTCAATTTTAGGCACTGGATCAATGGATGGACGTAGTAACATTATCTAATCAACAAAATGCAGCAGCCTTTAGTATACTAAATGGGAAAACTAAAAATAGAATTTTAGTTTGCATGATAAATTGTGGCAAAAAAATATTAAAAGCTTTCAAAACTTACCTCGCTAATTAGCCATCGGTGCCTGCTGTCATATAAGCAGTGACTGACTACCTCTCATATCAAATATCACAAGCTGAAGAAAAATAAAGCAAATATTCAGTAAGCTAACAAGCAAAAGAAACAGAAATAAATAGTACTAACTAAATATCCAAAATTCATTACACACTCAGTCACCAATGTTTGGCAAGTTACTGAAATCAAGATGCACTTCTGGAAAGGATAATAATCCAATGTCAGGGGATCAGCTTAGCGTACGTATTATCAGAATATCAATTTTGCAAGCCATCTAACCTACAACATGAGAATGAAACAATCATGTACCATCAAACATCTTAGAGCATCTCCAGCACTTTTGGCTGCAACCCGAGAAAACCACGGTCTAGCTGCATCGCCAAACGCCTCGCCATCACTGGATACTCGCCATCTTGCGCTAATGGCTCGGCAAATGTAGCCGCCCATCTTGCCTCGCTATCCCGAGTTCCAAGGACCCCGTGTCCGTTCCCGCGGTTGATTTTTTTCTATCAAATAACACGAAAAGTATTCATTAGTCACTTATGTTCAATTATTAGTAACGGGTCATTGTTACGATCCGTTACTTATGATCTTCATTAGTGATGGATCAAGTTGTCACCTATCACTTATGATCTTATTGAAGATCTATTACCAATAATAACTCACCAGTGACGTGTTCGAAGTGATGAATACAAAACCCATAATAATAACAGTTACCACCCACCATCCATTGTTTTTTTAAGTAGTGCCAGATCTGCAATCTAGACTGTCTCCCTCCAGCAACAACAATCTTTCAGCCGTAATGAATGACCCATCGTCAGATGCCAGGAATGCGGCAGCCGCAGCCATGTCCTCCACAGAACCCAGTCTCTTAAGCGTAGTCCTGTCAATAAGCTCTTTCCTCTGCAGAATGATTCAGGTTAGATACATGCATTTGAACACTATATTGGATCAACCCGTGAAAATGAACAAATGTGAGCGATTGTTGGCAGTAATATAATTATGAAATAGGTTTAATTTGTGAAGAACCAATAACGAGAGCAATGCTCAGTACCCGCACAAGAAGACATGCAGCAATACAGAAGCATTGAGCTGACAATGCATAAATTAAGAACCCACTCGTATTCTCTTATAATAAAACAATATGACAGCTACCTACCACACCAAAATTATTGAAGGAATGTAACAGTTGACTTTTCAAAGTTAACATATAATATGTTGCATGGTTAACAGCTAAATCAATTATCATGGTAAATGTTTTGTTCCCAGAGTCTTATCTTAGACGAGAAATAAACAACTAACCATCCCAAAACGAACCTGGCACTTGTAGGACTTTCAATGTCAATTACAATGGTATTATAGGTAATTTTTCACCAATCTACACCTACTGCAAAAGCTTTCCATACTTTCAAGTACCAAATTTCCATAGGAACCGCAGAAAGAATCTTCAGGTTCTGTGCTTAGGTGGATATAATGGAGTAATAATCAGACTAATACTTAGATATTGGATAATTAGCAAGTCATTTATAACTCTAGAAAAATCGAAATGAAATAGAAAGTAGAAACGGAACAGCATGGTGAATTATACAGACCACATTCACAGGTTTGCGATCAGTTAATATGTACTAACTCCACTGTAGCCTTCACGTGGCACACTAGAACGTCCAAAAGTTGGTTTCATGCATTTTAAATCGAGATTGCATCTGTTTTCCTATCCCTCTAACTGTTATCCACATAGGCATTCAAAATATGTCATTTTAAATTCAGTTTACTTCTACCGGGATGGTGCTCATATAGTTGGCCTCATGCACACTACAAAGAAGAATGTATATAAAATGCTAAAAAAGTCAGATTTGTTTATCGCATAACAACTTTTAAAAGTTTAAGATAATGAGAAAATCTTGATACACTGCCAAGTATTCCTTTTTTATTAATGAATTGTCAAAATATATGAAAACAAACTACGAATCAAAAAATATGGAAATCACTTAAAGGGTCTCATTAGTTGTGAGGAAATTAGCAAACCGTGTAGGAACAAAACCAGGGGCTATACAGTTAACACGAGTATTCAGTCCCACATCAGCAGCAAGAGCCTACAAAAAGTGAACATCAACATCTTAGTAAAACGTACAGTACGTGGATAATAAATTAGCTTGCCAGGTTTAAAAGAACGTATGTACATATATATATATCAATGGCTATCTTAAAAGGCTATATACAAAATGTACTTTTTTACTTCTTATCCAGCTTGTGCATTTTTATTTAAAGGGAGCTGCAACATCAAACTGAACTTCATTCCTGAGGCTGACTAAGATCCAGTATCCAACATAACTACACAACACCAAGTAGAGGCTCCTATGCACAAACTTCTTGAAATTTTCGCTACTATTTCCTTTTATCCTTTAATTATACGCACAAGATGACCATATAACCCTATTAATTTCTGCCTGTTGATACTTCATTAATTCATCTTTTCTCCAAGATCACTCATCTTTAATACTAGCGACCAATGAACAAAGAGTGAGTTTTATCAGTGTAGTACACGCTATACAAGGTAGTGGTAACTTAGGAAGATGTAGGATGCCTCTTCTCAAAATCTATAACGTCATCATTTAAAAAAACAAATTTGTACTAAAATGACGATGAAGAAAGAACAGAGGGAGTAGATCACTTAACTAGTTTCATTAAAAAAAGAACCCAGTCAGTGTGGGATTTGCTCTAAGAAATAAACCAAGCAGTACCATGGTCTAACGAAATGACTGTACCTTGATATGTACATATTGCCAGAAAAGCAAATGGACCAACAGGCCAGGCTTATTTACAACTACATGAAATGCGTTTGAAAAATCATCTCTTTTTTCCCCATCTGATTCATTGAATGAGTAAGATTTGAGAGAGCGAGCGTGCGAGAGGGAGAGATGCTTACTGTCTCATGGGACTGAGAGGCTCACTTAGGCTATTACAATTTATTTTTAGTTAAGTTGATATTAAAAAACTCAATTCAATCTAACAAGCGAACTGGACTACTTTATGCAGCTACGAGATACGTACAAACGATAGATGCTCAGCCTAGGAAGAGCAGATTGTGAATAAAAGGGCATGTATAAACATTCAAATAAAAACCTCCCAAAGGAAAATGACTTGCCCATTTATACTTCTTCGTTAATCCAGCGTTAATCAGTTAACAACTTAAGCCAAACATGTTATTTTACATATAAGTTTATAAATATTCCAATTAATGAAGTATAAGATCTATGAGACATTTTCTATACATATCAACAATGATAAGACAATTTTGACATCGATCAAGAGACAGCATACCAAGTGAAAAATGACAGAAGAGGAACATTCCGTAGGTGGGGAGCAGCATCCTGAAAAGAAATTGATACAAGAAATGAATAATGTCAAAGTTTATTTGTACAGTATGTAAATTAGGAGGACTTTGTTTCGTGAGGCTTGCCGAGGCAGCAGGTTGGTCAGCCAAGTGCAGATAACCAAATTTAAAAAACAAGGGAAAAATGCAAAACCCCCCAAAAGTCACTTGTATTTTGACTTTCCCCCCAAAAGCTGTTTTGTTGCAAAAAAACTCCCTAAACGTTTGATTTTGTTGCAAAAACACCCCAAAAATTCAAAAAAATATAAAAAATCACAAAAAATTCTAAAAAAAACTAGAGACAATTCTAAAACCTTTTGTGAAATTTGTTTTAAAAAATAATATCCTTTGCATCATATTTCATGGAGAGTAAGTTTGAAAAAAAAGAAAAACGTGCAGCTCATTTATTAATTCGAGTTAAATGCATAGTTAATTATTTACTAATCCAAAAATCATGAAAAAAAAATTAGTCTTCTTACATGATCATCTATCTTCTAAAAATACATGAAATCTTGAAATAGTTATTTAACGTGCAGGATTGAGTAAATGTGTTGCAGATAGATTAATTCATAACTAATCCATAACACCCCAAAATTAGTGAAACCACTTTTATTAGTTTACTTAAACAATTATTTGTGTAGAAAAAATAATGGTAGATATGACAAAGTTAAAATAACATGAGTTAATAAATGAGCTGTATATTTTTCTTTTTTTTCCCCAAATTTACTCTCCATGAAATATGATGCAAATGATATTATTTTTGAAAACAAATTTCACAGAAAGTCTTAGAATTATCTCTAGTTTTTTTAGAATTTTTTTAATGATTTTTTTATTTTTTTGAATTTTTGAGGGGTTTTTTCAACAAAGTTAAATTTTTGAGAGGTTTTTTAAAAAAACAATTTTTGAGGGGAAAAGTCAAAATCCAAATGAATTTTAGGGGCTTTTTGTATTTTTCCAAAAAACAAACTGCAGGCCAACGTGAAGGTTTGGTTCCTATTCGGATTCGGTCAAGCTGTAGGCTATCCTGTTTGGGCACTCAAAGCGAGACAACATCGGTTGAATCCGATAGGATTCTGACACCGACTCGGTTATCATACCGGAGGCAGGTCTTCCTGATTTAAAAGATGACATGTGGCTCGTAGTTTTGTGCAGATCGACAGACCTACATTGGACAGAGACAGAGATTACAGAGAAATCTAGGATTTCGGATTTGAAGGAAATCTTTGTAGGATGTTGCTTAGATGTATCTTGTGAACTTATTTATCTTAGAAAGATTAAATTTTGTAAGTTGATGAGTTGTTGATTTGATTTTTTTCCTCATTTATTGTCCTTGTCTTTTATTTTTTTAATTTTTGGTGGACCTTTCGATTCGATGTAATTTATTATGGTTTGATCCATCTAAAATTATTCTAAAGTATCTGGGTAAGGTTTTGAAAAGTTAGATCGGTTGAATTTGAGTGTTGCATAATCATAAAATTAGGATTTAATTAATTTTCATCACCATTTATTACAATTTGCTTGCGGTATCATAACTCTTGATCTAGAGATCAGATTGACCTCATTCTTCTTGAGTTAGTTTTGTAACTTTGTCTAATTTTTATTGTTAAAACTTGAGAGCAATTGGACCTATAGATTTTTCTATATATTATTTTTAGTGACATGATAGCAGTATGTCTAAACAGAATACGAGATTAATTTGGATTTTTTATTATGATAAATTAAATTTTGAATTTATCTTTCTCAATTATTTGTTCCCTCTGATTACCTATTTGGTGAGTTATCGATTCTACCCTCTTGACTAAGTAAATTGATACCCAAGTCAGCCACCCAACTGCAGCTAGCAGAGTATTAGATTCCATGATCATTAGTAGCTCTCGATCTATTTTTCTTCAAAGTATAGCACTTGTGGTGGTTCCGGCCTAATGAAGATCATGGGACACTGCTTTGACATCAAAAAAGGACAGGGAAATATTTTTACCGGGAAATGCTCCAGTCACATTTGTACGACACCGTTACAACCAGGTGTTTTGGCACCTTTGATTAATAAATGAGCTACCGAGTGATCTTAGCCATTGGATCTCCTGATTGCAAGGGAGTTGTATGTATAGCAGCATTTATTTTTCCTGTCAGGTAGTCACACCAAAATAGAAGGTTGGATTAATTACGAGCCAATAACGAGCCATTCATTTAGATATGGATGGGTGGATGCAAATAGTGTCACACGATGACATTACTTAGTATTGTTTGTGTGTCATTTGCAGGGCCCTACCTAAGAAGTTAGAGGCTCAGTGCGAAATTTAAAATTATGTCCTATGTATAAGAAATTTTTTGATAGATTTTTTTTCATATATATTTGGTATTTCATCGGTCTGTAGGCATAATAATCTAGAAAAAAAACCTACAACCATCATCACTCTTGTACATTGTTTTATGTGTGATATTAATGAAAACAAAGTGATCGAACAAAGTTAGTGACAGCTGAAGAAAAAGAGATTAAGTTCAAAATCTAAATGAGCTTTCAGACTATTGGGCGATTATCAAGCAATAAAAATAAATTGAGATGATTGCCATGAGCATCCTTTGGAAGGTTGCTACATCTATTCTATTTTGGCATTCTATGCAACAGAGTAGTATTGGGTACAATGATGTACTTGTAGATTGCACGACGGGTGTTAAACTTCTTTTGTTGCTTCTAAAGAAGACCTGTTTTGTTGGATCACTGATTTCATGGACGCTAGATCTACATAATTGAAGTTGCTTAATAGGATCGGGTCATTCGAGGCAGTGTGTCATCACTCCCTGATCCACTGACATGTGCCTCATTGTAGCAAGAGCACAAGACTGGCATGTTCCAATTGCTCTGCTCTGCTTTGCTCTAGACCCATGATCGGAAGCTGCATGTCACAAATAACTCATGCACACCTCGTGTCATGTCCTAAATTCTTAATCACGCATTTAAACAAAATCATACTTCTTAAGAATTATGCTTAATTTTGCGTAATGGTAATTCGAAGCACTAATGCATTTTGTTAAAAATCATTTGAATAAGAGAAAGAAAATTGAGAGAGAAAATAATAGAAATTGCATTGGAAATACCTATTTTCTCTAACATATGGGCCCTACAAGTGGCCCCACCATCCCACCCACCAAATGGGGCAGCTCCACCTGCTCCCTCTTTCTCCTCCCTCACTCCCCACGTCCTCACTCAGCAGCTCAACTGCAGCAGCCCCCCTCTCCCCTCTCACTCTCCCACTCAAGCTCACTCTCTCTTTTTTTCCAAAATTTGAGCTCAAGTGGAGGATGCAAGGTATGCATGTGGTACTATTGCATTCTCTAGCTCATTAGCTACTCATCTATCCAATCCATTTTGGTTTTTATGGAAGAATCGAGTATTCTTGAAGTTCTTAGCGTTCTTGAGCTTTTTGGAATAAAAATGGGGTTTTAGTCGAAAATGAGCTCTAGAGTCGTGTTGATAGTTGATGAGTAAGCTCTAGGACCCTTAGGCTATCCCTAATATGTTCCCTGTAGGCTTGGAAAAGATCGCAACTCGAATCAACCAAAAATCCACTCGAGAACAGCTTTTCTGGGCTGGCCCGGATATTCCGGACTCACCCGGAGACTCCGGGTTCAGCAGAAATAGTCCGTTATTGTGTTCAAAATTGGTTAGGGTTTAGGGTGCGAGTTTGGTTTAGAATCTCTTGGATAGGGCATATGCACATTTGTGTAGCACAGATTTGTAAAGTGAGTCAAATCACCCGAGGGAAAAATCGTGAAGAATCCAAGTCTGTATCACACAGATAATCCAGTCAAACCTAGAGACTCCGGGTAGTTATGTGATCGTGTAGCCAAGAGCTTCGTTCGGAAACTCACTCGGAGTGTCCGGTATATCCCGGATAGTCCGGACCAACCCGGAGGTTCTGGGTTAACTTAGAATAGTGGCAAACTGAGAGCCTTCACTGGAGGATGGCTCGGATACTCCGGAACCCATATATTCTGGATTCACTCGGATACTCCGGGCCAATCAAATAAAAAGCAGCAACCGAGCACCTCTTCCAGAGGTTCACTCGGAGGGTCCGAGCCCGGTACTCCGAACAAATTTGGATACTCCAGATGGCTGTTATTTTTTGGATTTTGTTTAGATCGTTTAGTATTGCGTTGATTCACATATCTTATGATTCTAGCATGTTGTTAAGCTTTGTGCATACCTATTTGCACTTCATTCATACTCATTGCATTGCATGCGTTGATCCTTTTTAGAGATCGCCGATCTGTCAACTCTAGAGGCCGAGGGCGATCCCGAGGCACCCCACCGATTTGAGCCAGTGCATCCAGGCAAGCAACTAAGCATATTGATCCCTCTTGTGTAATTGGGTAAGTCTAAAATTGATGAAATATGCTTATATATGTATGCATATTTAGTGAGTTAGTATTGGGTACCAATGGGTAGAACCTATGCCGATTGCATTCTTCTACTTTGAATACTTGTGTATTTACATTCCTTGTACCCTTGAGATGTTGTCAATGTCTAGGTATGAGTTCGACTTATATGCTTAGCCATGCTTAGGTCATTCGGTAGAAGTCAAACGACGGCGCATTCCGTTGTTCGCGAGCATAGGACTTTCTTATGATTGCATACATTTGTTGAGGTTGAGATGGTTGTATGAGATATGGTGTGGATGGTGCTAGGAGGTGTTTTTTCTTGCCCAGATGTTGTTGGCTGTCACGTCCCGAAATCCGTAATTGCGAGTTTAATATTAAACATGTGTCATTTGAGTCATATTCAAATTTAGATCACTTTCGATCGCCTGATTGGAATTTGAGCTGCAGTTATGTGATCAGATGCCCCTAAGGAATTAAATCGCGACATAAAAATTTTCAGGACTTTTGGAGCACAATAGCACCTGAATTTGGATTAATGGAGTGAGTGGAAAGAAAATTGGAGAGAGAATTGAATTAGAAGCAAAATCGGACTTTTTCTATAACTTGTGGGGCCCACATGAGGGAAATATCTCTCTCTCACACTCAAAAGGGGGCAGCCCACCCTCTCTCTCTCCTCCCTCACTCCTCACGTGCTCCTCTCTCCCTCCCATCTCTCTCTCCCTAGCTCTCCCTTTTTCCCTTGGTTCCCGCCACTACAAGAGAAGCCGAGGTGCGTGTGTGGTACCCACGCGACCACACGCTCGAGAGCTACTCATCCATCCATTTGGTTTTCGCCGTTTTGAAAGATTCGAGTCGGTATTCACCGTTTTCTTCCCCCTAGGCACGCCCACCTTCCAGAAGCTGGAATCCGGAGTTTGGAGCTTTTCGGCGGAGAAGTGATCCGCTAGAAAGTTCGCCAACGACAAGGTGAACATCTTGATTCTCTCTTTCCGTATTTTTGTCGGTTGAATCGGTCGGCATCTAGTTTTTTGCTGCAGAACCCCACTTTTCTTGTTATAGATCTACTTTATGGGTTCTACACGTTTGGGCCACGGATGTCGTCCAAACGTCCGTGTGAAACCTTCAAATACGTCCTAGAGTTATTTTAGTGCAAACCGTTTTCGAAGTTTTCGCCAAAATCTCCATCGGTGGCCCCACAAAAGTCTAGAGTTTTAAAAAGGGGTTCCTCGCCGTGCTAGCGGTCTGACCACCACCAGGCCGATCTGACCGCCAGTATCCTTCTCCCACTGAGTTGTGGCGGTCTAACCGCCCATTGGGCTTCTGACCGCCAGATGGTCGACGGTCTGACCGTCGAGGGCCAGAACCTATTGAGTGGGGGCGGTCTGACCGCCACAAGGGGCCGGTCTGACCGCCAGTACATAGAAGCTAGGGTGAGTAAGGGTTGCTTGTTTGGGTTTCGAACTTCGGAATCCTAGCACTTTAGCGATCTTTTACATATGTAATTGAGTCTTGGCGCTCTACCACTGCTAGAACTCGTATATTTTCATGCATTTACATTTGTTCGTATATTTATGCATTGCACGCATATATGTCTTATAGTGACCGTCGATCCGTCGATTTCGGAGGTGGAAGGCTATCCCATCGCGCCGTATCTTTCTGATCCAGGGCAGCAAGGCAAGCATCTATCATATTGCACCGTGTTAACTTGAAAGTCTAAAGTGTTATCTATGCTTATGTATGTATGCATGTGTCGGGTACCCTTGGGTAGAACCTATGCCGTTGCATTCTTCTACCTTGGTCACGAGTTCATGTGTGTTCCTTGAAGCCTAGAGGTGATGTCGATGTCTAAAGGTCTTTGCTATGGTTAGCAATGCTTAGGTATTTCAGTAGAAGTCGAACGACGGCGTTCTCTGTTGTTCGCGAGAATAGGATCTACTACTGCTTACAATTACATGTTGTTGGTGATGGTATGGTTGGTGAGTGGTGAGTATGAGATGAGATGTGGGCGGTGTTAGGGGTGTCGTCTGCCTCGGTGGAAAGTCCAGGGGGCAGGTCAGGAGAGGAAACCCGAGCACCATAGACTGCTTGCATCATTTAAGGCTGATCGTTAGGGTTGTTGCCTTTAGCACTTACCTTACTCACCACATGCCAATCTAATGGTAAGGCGAGCCGAATACCTTTGCAGATGTGGCTTTGTGAGCGTGAACATCGACGGTGTGAGCGGGTGGGCTTGTAAGAGGTACTAGTTTACTCCGGGAGTAGTTCTAGTATCGCCGCGCCGAGCGATGCATGCCCCACACTGTTGGGGTTGGTTGGGAAAGGTTGTCATGAATACCCCCTTGTGTGCACTTTGGCCGGTGGCACAAGCCGAATGGTCCTCGTGTCGTGTGGGTCCAGGAGTATCCCCCTGCATGGTGTATAAGCAGTTTGAACTGCCGTGCTCTCGGTCATGAGCATGCTATTATTTCATCTGCACCCGGTCGCAGAGTTCTTGTTGTGGTTTGTGGATGATGGCATGAGGTTGATGGTTGGGCATGTGATTATGGTCTGGGTATGGTGGTTGGTGGTTGGTGGTTCGAGTTGGCACTTGTTCACATTGATATACTTGTTGTTACATTTACATATGCTCAGTTGTTGGTTACGGCAGGGTAGTTTCATATAAGTTGGTTAAGTTAGTTGCTCACACCTATGTCTAGGATGCTTACCGCTTAACTAACTTAACCATGTTTAAGTCTTGTTACCTGCTTAAATGCATGATCCTTGGAGTCGGGAATATGTATACCCATATTGTGTAAGACTTGCGAGTACCTTTGTACTTAGGGTGCTGCCCTTAAGTTGATGCAGGTTCGTAGGTCAGCGAGGAAGAGACGGTGTTCGGCTACTTTGTGCCTGCCGATCAGGGTGGCGGGCAGGAGTAGCACACTCTACTCCGAACTCAGTGTTTTGGTATGGAGCCTAAGGGCATGTGGCTCCATATTCTTTTTGTTGTAAATTGTGGAAATAGCTGCATGTTTAAAGTTTTGTAATATAATGTTAATTACTCGCTCTTTCTTAAGCTTTGTTGTGATGTATATGTTGGAAAGGCATGTGTTCCGATATTGGGCACAAACCACATGCCGGGACTACCGGGATGGTATTTTGATTAATCGTTGAGGTTGTGATTATGAAAATGATCCACCTGATGATTAATTTGAATACCGTTTGGACGGTTACTCACAGTGTGGCATCAGAGCTTGGTTTAATTAAGTAGCCTAAACATAATTAGTGCGTTGTTCAGTAAGCGGTCAACTTCACCTAAACAACTCACTAAGATTTGTTTATGCCTCTTCATGATTAATATGTATGAAAATGCAATATTATGCCCCTAAGTACAGTTGCTTTTGAGTTTCGACGTTTGTTGCGGAGAGAAGTGCACAAGAAAGAAACGGTAGCTAGGATCGAGCATACCATCATTCTCATATTGCATTCATGCATGCGTGATCTATATACGTGCATTATGGGATTCTAACAATATATCCGGTGAACGCGTTGTGCTAAGTCGAAATTTGACGTTTCCCCTTTGTTTTGTCATTACAGAATAGTTAGGACTTGTCGTGATGTGAATGATCGGAGGGGTTGAATGAGAACAACCCTCCTCCACCGTCGACTATGGCGGAGGTGCTCATGATGATTGAGCAGAACCGCCAAACGAATTAGACGCTTCTTGAGGCTCTCGTGCGCAACATAGCTCCTCATGGAGGAGGTGGAGCCGGGCGCCGAGATGACTTCTCAGATTTTCTATGGACTCAATCGCTAGTTTTCTCGCGGGCTGAGGATCCTCTAGATGCCGATCACTGGCTCTGGACGATCGAGCAGAAGCTTGCTCTCCTCAGATGCGAGGATCACGAAAAGGCACTCTTTGCCGCCCATTAGCTTCAGGGCCCGGTGGGCGCGTGGTGGTCCAACTTCTTGGCCACGCACCCTGCCAACCACCGAGTGTCTTGGGCGGAGTTCCGCGAGGCCTTCCGCCCTTTCCACATCCCGAGCGGCCTCATGGAGATCAAGAGGCGGGAGTTCGAGGACCTCAAGCAAGGAGGCCGAACCTTGATGGAGTATGTGCATGTGTTCAATCACCTTGCGCAATACTTTCCCGAGGAGGTTAGCGCTAATGAGCGGAAGCAACGCCGCTTCGTCAATGGCCTCAACTCGTAGATGCAGGACCGGTTGTCCACACACGAGTTCACTGACTTCAACAAGTTGGTGAGCACGTCCCTCACAGTGGAGTCCAAGCTTAAGAGCCACCAGGAGGAGAAGAAGCGCAAGAGGGGTTCCTCGCCTTCTGTGGGCGGGAGCTCACAGCTCGCCCGAACGGAGAGTCTACCTCCAACATCTCGTGTGCCGGCATCGGGTGCTCCTCATCTGATGTGGCTCGTGCAGTGGCCGGCTTTCTCCACTCCACAAGGACAGCCTCCACAACTGGCTGGTTCGCAGAGCAGTGTGACCGGTGGCCCCGGCGGCCCTTGTTAAAACTACGACCGTGTCGGCCACTACGCGCGGGATTGCCCGTATCCGAGGCTGGGAGCCGTGGTGACAGCTCCACGGCCACCACCAGCTCAGTCGACGCCTCAGTCTTCTCAGGCGACCCATGTCTCCAAGCGTGGTCGGGCACGTCACACCACCGCCGAGGACGTTCAGGAGGGTGACACCATCCTGATGGGTACGTTGCATATGTGTTCTAACTCTGTCGTTGCACCTACATTTGTCCTTTTCGATTCTGGAGCTTCTTATTGCTTCACAGCGGCAAGTTAGGTTTGGCGTCATGGGTTGACAGTTAGCACCACCTCCACGCCTTACCTCATAGATGCACCAGGAGCCAAGGTCCTTGTTAATCAATGCATGTCCAACGCCTCAGTGATCATCAACGAGATGTCTTTGGGGGCAAATCAGCTAGTGATGAACTCGAAGGGAATTGATATCATATTGGGGATGAATTGGCTCTCCAAGATCAAGGTCGTGTTAGAGTGTGCCCAGCGGACAGTTACTCTAAATGGTCTATCCGGCACCCAGATTCAATTGAAGCTGGAGGGTGTCAAATCTTGTCTCTTCGCCTTGAAGGTTGTCTCCAGCATAGACATGATGAGTATTCCTGTGGTGTGGGAATTCCCGGATGTCTTTCTGGATGAGTTGCTCAGAATGCCACATGACAGAGCAGTGGAGTTCTCCATTGATCTCATGCCCAGTGGGGCCCCAATTTCGAAGAAGGCGTATAAGATGTTGCCAATTGAGCTAATTGAATTGAAGAAGTAGATTCAGGAATTGCTATCAAAGGGGTTCATTCGTCTGAGCTCCTCACCCTGGGGATGCTCGGCTCTCTTTGTGAAGAAGAAGAAGGATGACACTCTCCGGATGTGTGTGGACTACCGTCTGTTGAATGAGGTCACTATCAAGAACAAGTATCCGCTCCCTAGGATTGATATCTTGTTTGATCAGCTGACCGGAGCACGAGTCTTCTCGAAGATTGATTTGAGACTGGGCTATCATCAGATCAAAGTCCGGCCGGAGGATATTCCTAAGACAGCTTTCTCGACCCGCTACGGGTTGTATGAATTCACTTTCATGTCCTTCGGATTGATGAATGCGCCAGCATTCTTCATATATTTGATGAACACGGTGTTTATGGAGGAATTGGATAAGTTTGTTGTGGTTTTCATCGACGACATTCTTATATACTCTAAGACAGATGAAGAGCATGTTGAGCACCTCCGTGTTATTCTTGGCAGACTCAGAGATCATCAGCTATACGCCAAGTTCAGTAAGTGTGAGTTCTAGCTCAGGGAGGTGGCTTTTCTGGGTCATGTTCTGTTAGAGCACTGGGTTGCAGTTGACCCAAGCAAGGTGCAGGATGTGCTCAATTGGGTTCAGCCCCAGAGTGTCACTGATATATGGAGTTTTCTCGGACTCGTGGGTTATTACCGCTGGTTCATCGAGAACTTCTCCAAGGTTGCCAAGCCAATGACCGAGTTGTTAAAGCAAGGCAGCGTATTTGAGTGGTCAGGAGCATGTGAGTCTGCTTTTCAGACTTTGAAGAGGTTGCTCACGACTGCTCCAGTGCTCGCCCAACCAGATGTGAGCAGGGGTTTTGATGTGTATTGCGATGCGTCCGGCATAGTCCTCGGGTGTGTTCTGATGCAAGAGGGCCGGGTCGTTGCCTATGCATCCCATCAGTTGAAGCGCCACGAGGAGAATTATCCAACTCATGATCTAGAGCTTGCCGCTGTCGTGCACGCTCTGAAGATCTGGTGCCACTACTTGATGGGTAATTTGTGTCGAATTTACACGGATCACAGAAGCCTCAAGTACATCTTCATGCAGGTAGACTTGAATATGATGCAGCAAAGGTGGCTCGAGCTGATCAAAGATTATGAGCTAGAGGTGCCCTACCACCCCGGCAAGGCAAATGTGGTCGCTGATGCTTTGAGTCGGAGAGCTCACTGCCTTTGTCTTACAGTCTCACCTGGGGACTCCACACTATGTGATGAGTTCCGCCGGCTTGGGCTCAAGATGGTCATGGATGGATTCATTGCCAACCTGGAGATCAAATCCACACTTCTGGATGAGATCAAGGCAGCTCAGAAGGATGACAAAGGCATGGCCTGAATCCAAGAGAAGATGAAGATCGGTCAGGCCTTATGCTTTTCTGAAGATGAGCAAGGCATTCTGTGGTTTGGGAACCATCTCGTGGTTCCGAAGGTTGAGGCTTTGAGGAAGAAGTTTCTTGATGAGGCTCATGACTCATTGCTGTCTATTCATCCTGGCAGCACGAAGATGTATCAAGACTTAAAGCCCCACTTTTGGTGAACTCGCATGAAGCGAGAAATTGCTCGGTATGTGTCTGAGTGCGATGTCTGCCGACGGGTGAAGGCCGAGCATCTCAGGCCCGCTGGTACACTCTAGCCTTTGCCCATTCCTTCTTAGAAGTGGGAGGAGATCGACATGGATTTCGTTACCGGCTTGCCGAAGACCTCAAATGGTTATGACTCCATATGAGTGATTGTGGACCGGCTCACCATCAAGACCCAGTACAATGCGAAGCAATATGCAGAGTTGTATCTCACTCGAATTGTGTGACTTCACGGAGTTCTCAAGAAGATCATTTCTGATCGAGGCACGCAGTTCACCTCTCATTTCTGGAGGAGCTTCCAAGAAGCTATGGAGACTGAGCTCTTCCATAGTACAGCGTATCACCCTCAGACGGATGGTCAGACAGAGAGAGTGAACCGGATTCTAGAAGATATGCTCCGAGCTTGTGTTCTCACTTATGGGAAGAAGTGGGACATATGCCTGCCATTCGCAGAATTCTCTTACAACAATAGCTTCTAGGCTAGTATTGAGATGGCGCTATTTGAAGCTCTTTATGACCGGAGATGCCGAACGCTGCTAAATTGGTCCAAATCCGACGAACGGGCTTTCCTAGGTCCGGATTTGATCAAAGAGGCAGAGGACCATGTTTTGAATATCCGGAAGAGTCTTCTCATCGCTCAGTCGCGGCAGAAAAGCTAAGCAGATCGCCGTCGTCGAGACCTTGAGTTTGCTATTGGAGATCATGTGTATCTCAAGGTTTTGCCTCTCAAAGGTGTTCGCCAATTCCAAGTCCGAGGCAAGCTAGCTCCTCGATATGTAGGGCCATTCCAGATTCTTGCTCGGCGTGGAGAGGTGGCCTATCAGTTGGAGTTGCCGTCGTCCCTCTCCACAGTACATAACATCTGTCACGTGTCACACTCAAGAAATGTCTCTGAGTCCCGACGGAAGTCGTTGATGTTGCACCCAAGAGTTGCAACCGGACTTGACATATTGTGAGCGGCCAATCCGAATCTTGGATGAAGCCGAGCGCAAGACACGGCGAAGTTCCATCAAATTCCTTAAGGTCCAATGGAGCAACCATATGGAAGCCGAAGCTATGTGGGAGCGAGAGGATAAGCTCCACTTCGAGTATCCGGAGTTCCTTGAGAACATGTAAATGTTAATGTAATATAGAATATTTGGAATCTCTCACCTGTCTAAGTTATTGCCGTGTGAATAAAAATGTGCATGGGATTCTATCTCTCACAGCGTGGTTCCTAGACTCATCGTGCTCTTCCTTGACTCGTACCGAATCTCGGGGTGAGATTCTTTTTAAGGAGGGAGGTTTGTCACGTCCCGAAATCCATAATTGTGTGTTTAATATTAAACATGCGTCATTTGAGTCATATTCGAATTTGAATCGCTTTCAATCACCTGATTGGAATTTGAGCTGCAGTTATGTGATTAGATGCCACTAAAGAATTAAATCGCGACATAAAATTTTTCGGGATTTTTGGAGCACAATAGCACCTCAATTTGGATTAATGAAGTGAGTGGAAAGAAAATAGGAGAGAATTGAATTAGAAGCAAAATCAGTCTTTTTCTCTAACTTGTGGGACCCACATGAGGGAAATATCTCTCTCACTCAAAAGGGGGCAGCCCACCCTCTCTCTCTCCTCCCTCACTCCCCACGTGCTCCTCTCTCTCCCATCTCTCTCTCTAGCTCTCCCTTTTCCCTTGGTTCTTGCCACTACAAGCGAAGCTGAGGTGCGTGTGTAATACCCAGGTGACCATACGCTCAAGAGCTACTCATCCATCCATTTGGTTTTCGCCATTTTGAAAGATTCGAGCGGGTATTCACCATTTTCTTCCCCGTAGGCACGCCCACCTTTCGGAAGCTGGAATCCGGAGTTTGGAGCTTTCCAGCGGAGAAGTGATCTGCTAGAAAGTTCGCCAATGACAAGGTGAACATCCGGATACCCTCTTTCCGTATTTTCGTCGGTCGAATCGGTCAGCATCTAGTTTTTCGATGTGGAACCCCAGTTTTCTTGTTATAGATCTACTTTATGGGTTCTACAAGTTTGGGCCATGGATGTCGTCCAAACATCCGTGTGAAACCTTCACATACGTCCTAGAGTTATTTTAGTCCAAACCGTTTTCGAAGTTTTTGTCGAAATCTCCGTCAGTGGCCGCTCAAAAGTCTAGAGTTTTAAAAAGGGGTTATGTCGCCATGCTAACGGTCTAACCGCCACCAGGCCGGTTTGACCGCCAGGGTCATTTTGCCACTGAGTTGTGGCGGTCCAACCGCCCATTGGGCCGGTCTAACCGCCATGGGGCGGTCTGACCGTCAGATGGTCAGCAATCTGACCACCGAGGGCGAGAACCTACTGAGTGGGGGCAGTCTAATTGCCACAAGGGGCCGGTCTGACTGCAAGTACATAGAAGCTAGGGTGAGTTAGGGTTGCTTGTTTGGGGTTTTGAACTTCGGAACCCTAACACTTTAGTGATCTTTTACATATGTAATTGAGCCTTGGCGCTCTACCACTTCTAGAACTCGCATATTTTCATGCATTTACATTTGTTCATATATTTATGCATTGCACGCGTGTATGTCTTATAGTGACCGCCGATCCGTCGATTCTGGAGGCCGAAGGCAATCCTGTCGCGCCGTATCTTTCTGATCCAGGGCAGCAAGGCAAGCATCTATCATATTGTACCATGTTAACTTGAAAGTCTAAAGTGTTATCTATGCTTATGTATGTATGCATGTGTCGGTCGGGTACCCTTGGGTAGAACCTATGCCGTTGCATTCTTCTACCTTGGTCACGAGTTCATGTGTGTTCCTTGAAGCCTAGAGGTGATGTCGATGTCTAAAGGTCTTTTCTATGGTTAGCAATGCTTAGGTATTTTGGTAGACATCGAACGACGGCGTTCTCCGTTGTTCGCGAGAATAGGATCTACTACTATTTAAAATTACATGTTGTTGGTGATGGTATGGTTGGTGAGTGGTGAGTATGAGACCAGATGTGGGCGGTGTTAGGGGTCTGAGGAGAAGAAGCGCAAGAGGGGTCCGTCTTCTTCCGTGGGCGGGAGCTCTCAACGCGCCCGCACGGAGAATCCACCTCCACCATCTCACGTGTCGGCACCGACTGCTCCACGACCAATGTGGTTAGTGCAGCGTTCAGCCTTCTCCGCTCCCCAAGGACAGCCTACAAGACCCGTCGGCTCCCAAGTGAGTGTGACAGGTGGTCCCGGTGGCCCGTGCTACAACTGTGGCCGTGTTGCCCACTACGCTAGGGATTGCCCCTACCCGAGGCCGGGAGCCGTGGTGACAGCCCCAAGGCCACCACCAGCTCAGTCTGCGCCACAGTTCTCCCAAGCGACCCACGTTCCCAAGCGTGGTCGAGTATGCCACACCTCCGCCGAGGAAGTTCAGGAGGGTGACACCGTCCTGATGGGTACGCTACATATGTGTTCTAACTCTGTCGTTGCACCTGCAGTTGTTCTTTTCAATTTTGGAGCTCCTCATTGCTTCATAGCTGCAAGTTATGTTTGGCGTCATTGGTTGACAGTTAGCACCATCCCCACGCCTTACCTCATAGATGCACCTGGAGCCAAGGTCCTTGTTAAGCAATGCATGTCCAACGCCTCAGTGATCATCAACGAGATATCTTTCGGGGCAAATTTGCTAGTGATGAACTCAAAGGGAATAGATATTATATTGGGGATGAACTGGCTCTCCAAGAAGAAGACCGTGTTAGATTGTGCCCAGCAAACAGTTACTCTAAATGGTCCGTCAGGCATCCGAATTCAATTGAAGCTACAGGGTGTCAAATCTTGTCTCTTCGCTTTGAAGGCTGCCCCCACCCTAGACCTGCTGAGTATTCCTATGATGTGGGAATTCCCGGATGTCTTTCTAGATGAATTGCCAGGAATGCCGTCCAACCGAGCAATTGAGTTCTCAATTGATCTCATGCTTGGAGCTATCATCAGATTAAGGTCCGACCGGAGGATATCCCAAAGACGAGTTTCTCGACCCGCTATGGGCTATATGAATTCACCGTCATGTCCTTCGGATTGACGAATGCGTCGGCATTTTTTATGTATTTGATGAACACGGTGTTCATGGAGGAATTGGATAAGTTTGTCATGGTTTTGATCGACGACATTCTCATATACTCCAAGACTGATGCAGAGCATGTAGAGCACCTCCGTATTGTTCTTGGCCGACTCAGAGATCATCAGCTTTATGCTAAGTTCAGCAAGTGTGAGTTTTGGCTCAGGGAGGTAGCTTTTCTTGGTCATGTTCTATCAGAAAACGGTGTTGTAGTTGACACAAGTAAGGTGCAGGATGTGTTCAATTGGGTTCAGCCCAAGAATGTCACTGACATCTGAAGTTTTCTCGGACTCGCGGGTTATTACCGCCGGTTCATCGAGAATTTCTCCAAGGTTGCCAAGCCAATGACCAAGTTACCGAAGCAAGGCAACAAGTTCGAGTGGTCAAGTGAGTGTGAGTCCACTTTTCAGACTTTGAAGTTGCTCACGACCGCTCCAGTTCTCGCTTAGCCAGATATGAGCAAGGGTTTCGATGTCTATTACAATGCTTCTCGCATGGGCCTCAGATGTGTCCTTATGCAAGAAGGCAGGGTTGTCGCATATGCCTCAAGTAAGTTAAAACGCCACGAGGAGAATTATTCGACGCATGACTTAGAGCTTGTTACTGTCGTGCACGCTCTGAAGATTTGGCGTCATTATTTGCTGGGAAACTTGTGCCGTATCTATACGGATCACAAGAGGTTGAAGTACATCTTCACTCAAGCAGATTTGAATATGAGGCAGCGAAGATGGCTCGAGCTGATTAAGGACTATGAGCTGGAAGTTCATTATCACCCCGGCAAGGCGAATGTGGTCGCTGATGCCTTGAGCCGGAAAGCTCATTGCCATTGTCTTAGGGTCGAGCCTGGAAATTCCACACTTTGTGATGAGTTCTGCCAGCTTGGGCTCGAGATGGTCACGGATGGATTCATTGCCAACCTGGAGATCAAATCCACTCTTCAAGATGAGATCAAGGCAGCTCAGAAGGATGACAAAGGCATGGTCCGAATCCGAGAGAAGATGAAGATCGGTCAAGCCTTATGCTTTTCTAAAGATGAGCTGGGCATTATGTGGTTTGGGAACCGTCTCATGGTTTCGAAGGCTGAGGCTTTGAGGAAGAAGATTCTCGATGAGGCTCATGATTCATTGCTCTCTATTCATTCGGGAAGCACCAAAATGTATCAAGACCTCAAGCCGAGATTTTGGTGGACTTGCATGAAGCGAGAAATCACTTGGTATGTCTCCGAGTGTGATGTCTGCCGAAGGGTGAAGACCGAGCACCTCAAGCCAACTGGTACACTTCAGCCTTTGCCCATTCCTTCCTGGAAGTGGGAGGAAATTGGAATGGATTTCATTACCGGCTTGCTGAAGACCTCGAATGGGTACGACTCTATATGGGTGATTGTGGACTGATTGACGAAGTCTGCTCATTTCTTGGCCGTTAAGACCACATTTTCAGCCAAGCAATATGCGGAGTTGTACCTCACTAGCATAGTTTGCCTTCATGGTATTCCGAAGAAGATTGTCTCTGATCGAGGCATGCAGTTCACTTCTCATTTCTGGAGGAGCTTCCAAGAGGCTATGGAAACCGAGCTTTTTCACAGCACGGTATATCATCCTCAAACAGACGGTCAAACTGAATGGGTGAATCAGATTCTTGAAGATATGCTCCGTGTGTGTGTTCTCACTTATGGGAAGATGTGGGACCTATGCTTGCCATTCGCGGAATTCTCCTACAACAATAGCTTTCAAGCGAGCATCAAGATGCCGCCATTTGAAGCTCTTTACGGCCAAAGATGTCGAACACCGTTGAATTGGTCCTAATCCAATGAACGGGCTTTTCTAGGTCTGGATATGGTAAAGGAGGCAGAAGATCATGTTCTGAATATCCGCAAGAGTCTTCTCACGGCTCAATCCCGGAAAAAGAGCTATACGGATCGTCGCCGTTGAGACCTCGAGTTTGCAATTGGAGATCATGTATACCTCAAGGGTTCACCGCTCAAGGGTGTTCTCCGATTCCAAGTTCGAGGCAAGTTAGCGCCTCGACGTGGAGAGGTGCCATATCAACTGGACTTGCCTCCATCTCTCTCCGTCATGCATAACGTCTTCCACGTGTCGCAACTGAAGAAATGCCTCCAAGTTCCAACCAAGGTCATTGATGTTGCACCTCAGGAGTTGCAGCCGGATTTGTCGTATTTCGAGCAGCTGATAAGGATTTTGGGTGAAGCCGAGTGCAAGACGTGGTGAAGTTACATCAAATTTATCAAAGTCCAATGGAGCAACCACTCGGAAGACAAGGCAACTTGGGAGCGTGAGGATAAGATCCGCTCCGAGTATCCTGAGCTCTTTGAAGGCTTGGAAAAGTCGTTGTAAATTTTGCACAGTTGGAACATTTCGCATGTACATGTTCATCGCCTTATTAAATGGAAATGTGCATTGGATTCTATCTCTCACAACGTGGTTCCTAGACTCATCGTGCTCTTCCTGTACCGAATCTCGGGGCGAGATTCTTTTTAAGGGGGGGGGGAGGTTTTTCACGTCCCAAATTCTATAATCGCGTGATTAAGCTTAATCATGCATCATTAGCGTCATAATTATTTTTGAGGTAAATTATTTTGGCGCACTAAAGCACTTTGTTTGGAATCAATTGGATGAGAGGAAGAAATTCGGGAGAGAAAAGGATTGAATTCGCAGCGAAAATGGACCCTTTTCACTTACCTGTAGGCCCCACATGTGGCCCCACCCTCCAACCACTCGAAAGGGGCAGCCCACCTGCTCTCTCTCTCTCCTCCACACTCTCCCTCAGGTCCCCACCCGAACTCCCTCTCCCTCTCACTCCCCTCTCAAGCCCTCTCTCCATTTCTTCCAAAATCTGAGCTCAAGTGAAGGATTGGAGGTATGCATGTGGTACCATTGCATTCTAGAGATCATAAGCTACTCATCCATCCAATTCATTTTTGTTTTCTCGAAAGATTCGAACTGGATTTGATGTCTTTTGGTGTTCTTGGTTGAAGCACAAGGAACACCAGAGTTCTTCAATTTCCCTCCATTTCCTCCACTTCCTAACAGTCACCCAACTCCACAAGCATCTTGAGTAAGTCTCTTAGGCTCCCCATGGCAAGAATTTGTGATTTGGTTGATCGATTTCGAGTTTTAGCAAAGTTCATGAGTTTTTGAGGTTTTGGACCAAAATGAGGATTTAGATGAGATTTGAGTTAGGAATCGAGTTGCTAGGTTGATGAGTGAATTCTAGACTCCATAAACCATCTCAAACATATTCCTCTTTAGTTGGAAAAGATCGCAATTCGATTTGGCGAATTTTTCCCCAAAATTAGAGAAGTTCTGGGCAGTGTGGAGTATCTGCATAAAAGTGCGGATAGTCCGCACATATGCGGAGGTTCCACATAAAAGTGCGGAGGGTTCGCACTTTCTGTGAAAATGGCAATTTCAATTGTATTTAAGATTTTCTTAGGGTTAAGCTACAAAGTTAGTCTAGAACACTTGGTATGGTATATGCGTAGGAGTATGTAGCATAGATTCAAGTTTGGAGTTAAATCGATCGACGAATCATCGAAAACACATTTTCAGCACAGGTCCGGAGTGTCTGAACAAAAGTCCAGAGGGTCCGCATATGTCCGGAGTATCCGGAGAATTCTCCGGATAGTCCGGAGTTTGTCTGAGTTGTGCAATGTCCGGATGTTCCGCATAATTTTGCGGATAGTCCGCATATGTCCGGAGGTTACAAAAAATTCTCTGGAGGTTCCGCACTTTGGCAACTTTTCAAATTGATTTGAGTCCCAATTTTGTTCTAGCTCGCATGTTTGCACTTTTAACATGTTTTGCGCATCTTATGGCATGCATTGTTGCATTTCATCCATACTCATGGCATTGCACGTGTTATTCTTTTTAGAGAATGCCGAACCAACGATCCTGACGAGCGAGGGCGATCCGAAGGTACCCCACCTTTGTGAGCCAGTGCATCAAGGCAAGAAACTAACATATTTCACTCATGTCAAATTTGGAAGTCTCGATTGATGAATATGCTTACGTATGTATGCATGTGTCGGGTACCCTTGGGTAGAACCTTTGCCGATTGCATCTTTCTACCTTGGTCAATTGTTCAAGTAATTTCCTTGTAGCCTAGAGATGGTGTTATGTCTAGGTACGAGTACGATATACATGCTTAACAATGCTTAGGTCTTTCGGTAGAAGTCGAACGACGGAGTTTTCCGTTGTTCGCGAGTATACGGAATTACTATTGATTACAAATACATGCTGATGGTGAGATGGTTGGTGAGTGGTGAGTATGAGACGAGATGTGGGCGTTGTTAGGGGTGTCATCTGCCTCGGTGGAAAGTCCGGGGGGCAGGTCGGGAGAGGAAACTCGAGCACCATAGACCGCTTACATTGTTTAAGACCGATCGTCGGGGTTGTTGGCTTTAGCACTTACCTTACTCACCACATGCCGATCTAACGGTAATGCGAGCCGAATACCTTTGCAGTTGTGGCTTTGTGGGCGTGAACATCGACGGTGTGAGTAAGCGGTACTATTTGCTCCGGGAGTAGTTCTAGTATCGCCGCGCCGAGCGATGCATGCCCCACATGATTGGGGCTGGTTGGAAAAGGTTGTCACGAGTACCCCCTTGTGTGCACTTTGGCCGGTGGCACAAGCCTAATGGTCCTCGTGTCGTGTGGGTCCAGGAGTATCCCCCTGTAGGGTGTATAAACAGTTTGAACTGCCGCACTCTCGGTCATGAGCATGCTATTGTTTCATCTGCACCCGGTAGTAGAGTTCTCGTTGTGGTTTGTGGATGATGGCATGAGGTTGATGGTTGGGCATGTGATTATGGTCTGGGTATGGTGGTTGGTGGTTAGTGGTTCAAGTTGGCACTTGTTCACATTGATATACTTGTTATTAAATTTACATATGCTCAGTTGTTGGTTATGGCAGGGTAGTTTCATATAAGTTGGTTAAGTTAGTTGCTCACACCTATGTCTAGGATGCTTACCGCTTAATTAACTTAACCATGTTTAAGTCTTGCTACTAGCTAATGCATGATCCTTGGAGTCGAGCTATGTATATGTGCTCTATATTGTGTAAGACTTGCGAGTACCTTTGTACTTAGGGTGCTGCCCTTAAGTTGATGCAGGTTCACAGGTCGGTGAGGAAGAGGCGTTGTTTGGCTTCTTCGTGCCCGCTGATGCAGGTGGTGGGCAAGAGTAGTGCATCTTACTCTGGGTGGTTGTGCTTTTGTGATGTAGCCTAAGGACATATGGTTCCATCCCCCTTTTGTTGTATAGCTTTTAGTCTTCTGCTACTTAGTTCTTTTGCTGGTTAGGAGTTGAGCTGGTTTTAGTCTACTCCTAGTTCTCTTTTGCTGTAAATTGTGATAACTTATTGCATGTATAAGAACTTGTAATATAGTGTTAATTACTCGCTCTTTCTTAAGCTTTATTGTGATGTACATGTTGGAAAGACATGTGTTTCGATTTTGGGCATAAAACACATGCCGGGACTATAGGAGCGGTATTCTGATTAATCGTTGAAGTCGTGATTAAGTAAATGATCGACTTAATGATTAATTAGAATATTGTTTGGACGGTTCCTCACAAAGGGCGATCCCAAGGCGCCAAACCTATTTGAGCCAATGCATCCAGGCAAGCAACTAAGCATATTGATCCCTCTTGTGTAATTGGATAAGTCTAAAATTGATGAAATATGCTTATGTATGTATGCATGTTTAGTGAGTCAGTATCGGGTACCAATGGGTAGAATCTAAGCCGATTGCATTCTTCTACTTTGAATACTCTTGTATTTACATTCCTTGTAGCCTTGAGATGTTGTCAATGTCTAGGTATGAGTTCGACTTATATGCTTAGCCATGCTTAGGTCATTTGGTAGAAATCGAACGACGGTGCATTCCGTTGTTCGCGAGCATAGGACTTTCTTATGATTATATACACTTGTTGAGGTTGAGATGGTTGTATGAGTGGTGAGTATGAGATGAGGTGTGGGTGGTGCTAGGAGGTGTTTTGTCCTGCCCGGATGTGGAGTTCCCCTAGGTAGGTCGGTAGAGGAAACCGGACACCGTAAACCGCTTTGCGCCGGATAAGCACCGATCGTTAGTGTTGTTGGCTTTAGCACTTACCTTACTCATCACATGCCGATCTAATGGTAAGGCGAGCCGAATACCTTTGCAGCTGTGGCTTTTTGGGCTTGGACATCGACGGTGTGAGCGGGCGGGCTTGTAGCGGTACTAGTTTGCTCCGGAAGTAGTTCTAGTACCGCCACGCCGAGCAATGCATGATTCAAACAGTTAGGGCTGGTTGGGAAAGGTTGTTAGGAGTACCCCCCTTTGTGTGCACTTTGGCCGGTGGCACAAGCCGAATGGTCCTCGTGTCGTGTGGGTTTAGGAATATCCCCCTGTAGGGTGTATAAATAGTTTGAACTGCCGCACTCTCGGTCATGAGCATGCTTCTATCCATTTGCATCAGTCATAGATTTTTGAGTATGGTTTTATGGTTCAGTATGTGGGAGATGGTGGTGTTGGTACTTGTTACTTATTGATACACATGTTGGTTACAGTTACATTTGTTCAGTTGTTAGTTGCATGGTAGTTTCCATATGTTTTGGTTATGTTTTAGTTGCTCACACATATGTCTAGGATGCTTAGTCCATATGTTTTACTTAACATGTGGCTCATCCTTGCTAATGAGCAATGTATAATCCTTGGAGTCGAGCTATGTATATGTGCTCTATATAGTTTAAGTCTTGCGAGTACCTTCATACTCATGCTTGCGCTTTCAGGTACTCCTGCTGCTGGGGAAGAGGCTGTTTTTGGCTACTTTGTGCCTACTGGTCTTGGTGGCAGGCAAGGGTAGTGCATCCTACTCTAAAGGTGGCGTGTTGAGACGGTGCCTAAGGGCATACGGCGCTGTTCTCTTTTGTTGTTTATAAGTTTAAATTTTTGCTACGTAGTTCTTTTGTGGTTAGGAGTTGAGGGGTTCTGTCTCCTCCTAGCTCGCTTTGGTTGTAAATTGTTGAAATCAGTTTCATGCTTAATACTTGTAATATAAATGTTTATTACTCGCTCTTTATTAAGCTATGTTGTGATGTAAATGTTAGAAGGCATATATTCCGATCCTTGGGCACAAAACACATGTCGGGACTACCGGGATGATATTCTGGTTAATAATCGAGGTTGTGATTATGAATAATGATCCTCCTGTGATTAATTAGAATATTGTTTGGACGGTTCCTCACACCTCGCATGGATGAGAATGGGACGGATGGATCTATCGTTCTCATAAGTGTCGGAATGAGTTTGGAGATCAGCGACCCGACGCCGTCCCTCGGACGTAGAAACTTTGTTGATCTGCACTGGACAGGGAAGCAACCTATGCTGAAATGGGGGCCCTAATTTTTGGAGGGCCCTATGTAGCCGCACAGGCTGCACACCCTATTGGTACGGGCCTGGTCATTTGTGGTTTGCTCCTCAATAGATTTCCATTGGGAACCATCCTAGAGAACATCTCCCCTTTTCCTTAAAAATCAGTTTCCATTCGATTCACATGAATTTTCTTCTCAAAATCAAATATTTCCAGTTCAATGTTTTTGGTTAACACAAAATTCCCTGACTCTCAACTGGTCAACTTCATCTTCACCCTAAATTCTCAACTGAAGTTTTACCCTAGAAGGAATATTCACTTTCCACAAAAGTAGGACTATGCACTGGTTTCATTCCTTAGAATTTGATCAAAGCATACAAATATTGCACCTTTTGTAAGGATCGGTGATGCCTTAAAAGGGGATGCAAAATAGGAGCACTTAAAACTAAGGCTCAAATTCAACAAGATAAACATAATCAATTTTTATCTAAATGTGCGAAATAGTAAGTGCAAGAGGTAAATACGAAATGTAAAGGGTAAAGAGAATGCAAACTTGGCACGACGATTTTTCACATGGTATCAGTGAGTTATCGCTTACCCCTAGTCTCTGTTGGAGCCCCTCGCAAGACTGGAGTTAGCCAACTGGAAAGGCTCCACTTTTGTCACCATCGTCTCCACTGTGGTAGTGCTTTGTCACTTTAGCATAGTGCACTCCAACCGCTTACAAAGCTTGTGGCTACTCATAACCTTCTCAAAGGGTCGCACAAGACACAAATGCCACCAAGCCATCTATGTGTCGGCAAACACTCAGAGTAACAAAAGTGGATTGCTCACTTGATTCAACTCTAGGCTAATTACCTAGCTAGATGCACACGAGGCCTAAACTAGTATAATCAAGTCATTAATTTTATGCTAATTTTCCGGTGTTAATATCCTCAACGTTGGTGGCAAGAACTCCTCTTAAGTGTATGCGTAAGCTCTTGATCTCTAATTCCCTCAAATGGCTGGTGTGGAGAGTATTTAGAGCCCCAACACAACAAACTAGTCGTTGCCTCTCTGGCCTAGAAAACTATGAACACAGGAAGTTCTGGTGATCAGAACTTCCTTAATTAGCACCGAAAAGTCCTATTATCATAGTTTCAACAGCTAGAAAAGACTAGCCGTCACTTAACTCTTCTCACCGGATAATTAGTTGGTAGGAACGAAACATCTGGTATGTGCAGCACCTTAAAAATAGGCTCTTTACAAACCATCTCCAGTGAAACCTTCTGGTGTGAGCACCAAAATATTTTGTGTGAGCATCAAAATTTTCTGGTGGATATAATTCTAGAATGTTGAAATCCATATTTTAGCCATAACTCTTTGCTCTGGATTTCAATGTTGGTGATCTTAGACTCTATAGAAAGCTTATGAAGTGCCATACAACGTTTATATGGACCAATTGAGCTTAAAAATCATTTTTAATCACCAGAATATCTAGTGAGTATAACTTCAGAAAATTATTATCTATATTTCGACCATAACTCTTTGCTCCGGACTCTAATTTTGGTGATCTTAGATTTTATGGAAAGCTTATGAAGTGATCTACAACTTTTATATTGACCACTTGAGCTCAAAAACTTTTTTGATTATAAAAATATCCAATGAAGCATCTAGTAAAGTTTCCAATGAGTACAAACCGACAGGGACTTGTTCAATTCAGTCTAAACTTTGTTCCAACTTTGATGACTTCTTCCTCTCTGATATCTTAAGTCTTCCTCGAGGTCTATTAGGACTAGATAGCTTAGTATCTTTCACCAGTAAACTATTAGCTTAAAGATATTAGATCAAGCTACTAAACTCAAACTCCTCTTTGTAATATGGTAAAAGGGAACAAACCTATCTACATAAGTGATGATCTTAACTAATGATCTCTTGTCGAAGCAATAGTCCTTATATCTTCATGAAACTCTTCTTTGATCTTGATGTTAACTCTTATGAGGTGTTTGAAATACTAAGACTATCTTCTTCTTATATGAGATTAAATCTTTGCAAACTAGCAAACTTTGTTAGTCTTATTAATCATATTAACATTAATCACCAAAATATACTAACCCTATGCTAAGGTCATTGATCTTTTGCATTTACAAACACATTTACAAACTCCACTAACTATAAGAAAATTCTAATTCCACTTCAAAAAATAAGATTTTGAATAAGTGAATCATCTTCACATTACAGAACCATCGACCTAGACTGTATTGCACCACAAACCCGGCCCTAAGTTCATCACTAACATGTTTCCCGAAGTAAATTTGTGGTCCGAACCATACCAATATCATCAACGACTGGATGGTTAGGTTACAAAGATTCATTTCGTTCTCTACGAGTGCGCCAAATTCCCTTCTGAACTCAGTCGTACTCCCTCCCGTCTTTCTTTACAAGACGTTTTAGGATGCGAGACATTTTTCATTTTACAAGGCGTGCCACATTCTTCGAGAATGGTTGATTGGTCGGCTTTCACTGGGAATTGAACGCTGGTATCAGTATGTGGGCTAACAAAGCATGCAGGTGAGTTGTCAGCCGCTGGATGGCATTGATTGCTTCATTTTGTTTCATTGGGTGGAAGAACAAGGCTACTCTGGTATTTCTCACTGCTGTCTTCTGAATTTAAAGCTCCTTAATCTATGTGCACAAAGCTAAGACACATTGTATATGAAATATCTCTAAGCCTTATAATAATGCAACTTAAATGTTAAGTTTGTGCGCATAGATTACCACTCTTTATTACCATAAATATGCGGCGCCACCGTTTTTGTTCACAAGAACATGTGTGTTGAATATTAATTCCTGATAATATATCTGTAATTGAACTAAGGTACCTTCGAAATTATGGATCAAGCAAAAAACAAGATACGCGATGTATCCATGTTCAGGCCCCTAATACGAAGTAATACCCTATATCCTGTGTTGATGATGGTATATACGGTTGTCTCGAGTCTAAGCAATGTGGTTAGATCTATTAAAATAGAGTAGATTGGATCTAAACTAATTTAAAGTTGAAGTTACCGAGTCTCTTCGAGTGCTAGGATCTTATGTCACTTGCGTCGAGTTGCGTATGCGTAAATTGTCCTTCTAGGGGGTCTCAGTCCCCGCCTTATATAAGGGTCCCGGTGTTGCTTTGGGTATAGCCGTAGTCGATAGGGAGTCCTATGTTGTCGACTAAGGGAAACGAATCCAACCTGGATACTAGTCATACTCGAGTCAATTAACCCGATCGAGATCTTCCTAGTATAGGTTTTTGCAATCCCCGATTATACTGGGTCCCGTCGATTTAGATCTACAATATTCGAAATTGTTAAGTATGTATACGATGTACAATATCCGTATACTCCTTATGCATATATACCTTGTATTTAGATATTTGACAGTAGCCCCCTAACTCTGCTCAACAAGTAAGGTTTCCACAAGTGCTTACTTGAGTACCGCCAAGTCTAAGCTTGGCCGAGTAAAGGAAAATCAAGCTTGTACTTGAAGAGAATCAAACAAGGAAAATCCTGTTCCGAGTATCGAGTGGAAACACAATTAGGTCGAGCGTTCTGCCGTTGTTCGCACCTCGAGTCTCAAGAAATGCTTGAAGATTCGACTTATCAGCACCCGATTCTAAGTAGAGTTAAAAAGAAATCTCCAAAATTTGAATTGTTGGGTATAAATGCATTTAATGTACTCGAATGGCATGCAAAAACTCACACAATGCCATCGCACAGTCTTTCACGCCAAACGAGATGCCACAGTAATAGGAACGATTACTAAAGAATATGTTAAGCTCTAGGCTATTTATCCGTACTAACCTGGATTGCAGCCATTTTTCATCCTCTTGCTATCAATCTTCTCATACATGCCTTCACCTTCCTTCACCCAAGCACGCGCTGCCGCACAAAAATCCACTCCATGGCTTCTAGTCCTTCTACGAACATCACTTCTCCTTCCACGCCTGAGAAAGAATCCATATTGAAGGCTGCCGACACTTCTCCTAAGCAATTAGACGAGATGAAGCTCCTAACCGAGGTCTGGACTATCTCGACGATGTATGAATCGATGCTCCGGGAACTTGAAGGCGAAGGAACCGTTCCTCCTCGCGAGCTTGCCAACTAGAGGTTGATGTCGGGTGAGGAATTCCCATCCTGTCAATTCAATCATGAAATTATGGTGTTGAATCATTTTTCCGCTATGGTTCTAATGTTCCCCCTTCCAAATTTCTTCTCACCATACTCGACTACTACCAAATTGAGCTCCACCATTTAAATCCGAACTCGATCACCATGCTTAGCGTTTTTGTCCATCTATATGAAGCCTTCCCTGGTATCACGTTGAGCTTAAATTTGTTCAAGTATTTCTATCATCTGAAAAGGAATACTGAAAATAAATTTGTCGGAGGCTGTGGTTTCCAACTGTGGAACAGAATGAAGAATTCCTATATCCTGGCTGCGCTAATCTCTTCTTGGCAAAAAGATTGGAAGAAAAATTGGTTTTACGTCTCCAACCTCGATCCAATCACCTCTCATTAGTCTATAAGGGCCTCCATCCCCGCCCAAATCCGTCCTGGTTGAAGAAACACCGCGAGCTTGACCACACTGCACACTATGTCAAGAAGATTAACAAACTTAGGCAGAGTGGTTTAATTGGATGGAATGTGATCAAAGACTTCATTAGTCAAAGGTCGAGCCCCCTGAAAGCGTGGGATCACTTTGCTTGGGATTGTGTTAGAGATAATGATAGCTCCTGGGATGTGGCTGGATGTAAAATTTAGTTAGCATTTTACTACTTCTATAGCTACAGTTGAACTCTTTTGAGTGACTCATTTTTCCTTTAGCCTTGTCCCTATAAGACACTGATGCTCGATTGAGCAAATTGTTTGCTAAAGAGGCACAACCATGCTCTGTTCAACCCTAATCCCTCCTGAATCCTCTACCACCTGTGAGAATATGCTTGGATTGAGAAAGTAGCATTGATTATTACTTGTTCAACTAGATTTGTCTTTTGGATTCCAGATTCCATCCTTCCCCCAAGAGAATACATCCTCCTCTGGCACCAGCGACAAGGGGAAATGTCGACCGATAAAGAAGCCAAAGGGTCTCTTCGATCCAAGAGATTGTCCTCACCATCCAACCCACCACCCCTCAAATGCACACGGGAAAAAAGTTAATTGGTACTGAAATCGAGTCCTTGGATGATCATTTTTTTAGTTGATATTCTGATTATCAAGCATATGCCAACTAACGCCTGACCCGTACAGGTGGCCATCATATAGGGAGCAACTGGTGCATTCCCTCAATTGCCACCTAGAAGGACAACCGTGCCTAATGACTCGGTAAGAAAGGTAACTCATATCAAGTTACCCCCATACACTGGACATTCTTTCTGAGGATTCGCTCGATAAGTCCAGAATGATGATGAGTCATTGTGGGCTGATTTCTTGCAGGCAATGGCTTACTTGATTTCATGGGACTCCCAGGTCATCCCTTCAACACAACCAATCCAGGCTGCTGGTATGATGAAGAAGAAAGTAACAATCAAGAGGCAGAAGTTGAACATCCTTTTACGTATTCTAATCACCAAAAGGTTTGACTTGAACACTTATCTTAGCTTGTGGCCTTCCTTTCCCTTCCTCACATGGCTAGTTACAGACCATCACCCCTTGGGACATTGAAGGAACAAACTACAAGCGGATCAGTAAGTCAGTTGATTCCAACCTCTCCTGTCACATCGCCTCCGCTTCCTCGAGTAGAAAATCTTTCCATGGGCGCACCTAAAACCAACCTACAACCAAACAAAGCTAAGATCTTGGCATCGACCTCAACTGATGATCCTTGGGCTGCGATAGAGGATCTCATCAAGGCTAGAGGTACCCAGGTAGCAATCGCCAAAGCTCAGTATTCAGAGATTGACTACACCAGCTGCCAGAAGGAACATGATGTGCTTCTTGCCACTAGCCAAGAAAGAATTGATGGTTAGTCCACCCACAGACCACTAGTATGTGACTCGAATATCGGGCAGCTGATGATAATTGTTTTTGTTTGCTTTCCCAGTTCTTGAATCCTTCTTAAGGAATAAGGACACTGTTATTGACGAAGCAATGAAAACTATCGCAAAGAAAGACAAATAACTGGAAAACCTCAAAGGTAATTTAAAGACTACAAAAGCTGACCAAAAAACCTGGCTGCCAAACGAGATACTATGGCTGCTGAACGGGACGCAATAGCTACCAAACAGGATGCTATGGTCACAACACTTCAAAAGCTGAGGAGGGACCAGACCCTCGACCACATGAACCAATTAGCTTCCATAAGAGTCAAGACTATGCTTGGTCTCCTAAAGAGCTAATACCCCAATCTCGACACGTCAGTAGTGACAGAGGTGTTGAAATGTTCAACGGTGGAGGTAGTAGAGATTATTCACAGCATCGGGTCCTTGGTCCCTGCCTTCATCGAGTCTCTAGCACTTAGACCTCCTGACAATGAAAATGAGGGGAGCCCTTCTTCCTAATGTCCTACAATTTTTAGTCGAAACATTTGAAACTTGATTCATGGTTTGGGGATGCCTTTAAACATTACTATTATTTTACTTGTCCAATATGCTTTTTCCACTATTCCCTTATTGGTGAAATAGAGTTAGCATAAGTAGATGCAAAAATTGATTAGTACATGCTATGACCATCCTCAAAACTTGCTGATTGAATATACATTGGTACCTGAAAGCTCAACTAGACATATTATTATATGCATTAGTCCTCAAGTAATCACTCGAAGTAACCACAATAATAAGGAAAAGACTAGTACAAAACTAGAAAAAGAAATAACTTGATATATTTTTTGCAAACTTTCACCGACTTGCGCAATTTGACTACCGTGTGAACATGAACGCAGTAGAGAAACACACATGAGGCCGACTAGAACTTTGGAACCTTATAGGTCGTTAGGCGTGAGATGACTGACAATCTCTAATACTGTTATACCTTATAAGGTGTAGTTGTTCGTTATCGACCAACACATAACTCTGCTGGTTCTATCCAATGCAGTCAATGCAAAGCCAGATAAAATCTTGCAAAAAATATGTATTCACAGAATATGGCATTACTATGTATCCTTCGACTCTCTGGTCAAGGAAAAAAATCCTAATTGGAGAGTAAGAAAGAACATACATGTACCATTGAAAGTATGTGATGTAGCCCCTGACTCTCTGCTCGATGACTAGATTGAGTGGAGAGTAAAGCCATAGCATCAGAAGTATGTGATGTAGCCCTGACTCTTTGCTTTATGTGATAATCAAGACAGAGAGTAAAACTGTAGCATCAAAAAATACCTAACGTGGCCCCTGACTCTTCACTCAATAACTGAGTTCGAGTAGAAAGTAGAGCATAAGCGCTGACATTAAACAATGTGACTTCTGGTTCTCTGGTTAGCATGATAATTAAACACAGAGTGAAGCATAAGCATTAAAAGTATTCGATGTACCCCTGAACTCTTTGCTTGATGTGATAATCAAGATAGAGAGTAGAGCGTATGCATCGACTCACTATTCCCGACCACATGCTTGAAGGTGTAAACCTACGAGCGTATGGCTATGATTATGTTATGCTCATCGAATGAATTCGAACAGTCGAGTGGATGAACATTAAAAATCCACTCTCCTTCATGCTCATTTTCACCACGACCTCTGACTTGACATATCATAATGATGCGACATCCCTCTGCATGGAGATTGGACGTGCCATAATGCCTTGGTGACGTCTTGGCTTCCGCTTGACACGTTAGCTTTGAATCACCTCGCACCCGAGGCAACCTCAGGATTTCAACCGTTGTTATCAGATCTTGATGGCTCCAAATCTTTCTGTTTGACCCATTGCCGCAACTATAAATAGGGGCTACTTGAGCCATTTGTTTTCATCCTAATCTCCTTCCGTTCTCCCTGCGCATTGCTCAATAGTACTCGTAGAACCTGAAACTATGGCATGTACTCCACCGTTGTCTCCCGAGCAATGTCTAGCACCTGGAAAAGTAAAATCTTTCACCCCAAAGCCTCTCACCATGGATTCACCTGACGTCATCATCGTTTCCTTCGATGAGGATGAATCGAGTGAGAAGCTTAAGAGGGGAGGGAACATAATGTCCGTCGGAGGTCATTGACCCTTCGCTCGGCACCTCCAGCGTTTCCTTGACGCCAACACCACGGAGTGAGTAGTGCAGGAGTCAACAACACGGGCTACACAAGAGGGAGATGTCAATGGTGGTAATCTTGACGAGATCATCGACTAGGTAGCCGACGAGGTCTTCAGTGATAGAGCTCCTGGCCTCAGGTGGTGAATAAAGCACGGTCATCTTCTCCGTCGACAACCGCCAGATCACCTTCGTCAGTAGCTCTAGCAGGTTCTTCGCCTCAGCCAGTCTCTCTGGCCTTTATGCTGGTCGGTGGTCGGTTCCTAGGGCGATTAGCTGCCACCCCAAGGAGGAGAAAAAGAGGTTCCTTGACTTATTCGAGGGAAGGGTCCTCATACTTCTGAACTTTTGGAGGTAGTGGATCTTTACTATTTACAAGAGCTAGACGAATCCTTTCTGTAACTTTGTGCTAGCCACATAGTTTAGAAAGAGACATATGTAATAGGTTAAAGTCTGATCAAAATGTAATTGACTTACCTTTAACTTACCTTATCTATGAATGAAATTGTCAGAGTTGATCGATGTTCCACGAGTTTTTGAGTTCTTCACCATTCGGAGTAGATAGTCGTACTCATCCAGGTCGAGTGACTTCGACTACTGCATGTCCTTCCCACTTCCCACTTAGGTGATAATTTATGGCGCCTAGCCTATTTTTGCACCTTTCGTAGAATAAGGTCCCCAGCAGTGAGTTTCCTGGGCTGGATTTTCTGACTGTGATACCTATGCAATGCTTGTTGATACTTAGCCGCTTGTATGGATACTCAATCACGGTACTCCTTGAGTTGGTTGATATCGTCCACTCATAATTACTCTTATCCCTTCGAGTAACTTTCCACTTGCGGTGACCTAAACTGTAGTTCAGTCGAAAGCACTATTCCTACTCTGTAGACTAGAAAGAAAGGAGTTTTATTGATGGCCCTATGAGTCGAGGTACGACCGATCCATAATACCGAGGAAAGTTCCTTCACCCAGCGTTTCGAGTAAGCTTTCAGTCAATCGAACACCTAAGTTTTGATACCCTTCAAGACTATATCATTAGCGCGTTCAACCTGACCGTTACATTGAGGGTGAGCTGCTGAAGCGAAACAAGTTTTGATGCCAAGTTCTTCACAGAACGCAGTTAAGGTTCCGCTTCTAAACAGAGCTACATTTTCAATGGAGTGTTTTCATTACATTTGTCAGGTCCTTCTGTGACAAAGTTGGTAAAATGTGTCATGTTGCAACAGCGCTAAAAGTTTTCACGCGATAATATCGTTGATGTGTGAAGCTCATACAAAATAACACAACCACAACATACAAAATCGCTTGTTATTGTAATAGCAGGCCAGCTGTTCAAAATACGAATACCGTTGCAATGCACGACCACAACATACCACGTTTGTTCTATTTATAATGAACACCTTTTATTGGTTAATACATTATTATTTCAGATGTACGTGCTGTATTCGTTGTACAAGTTCTGAACCTTTCCTGTTTCGTATTTCAGTTCTGAACATTCAGAAGCTGTCATATCCTGCATAGAAACAATAATGAAATTGGTAATCGAGGAGAGGGAGGATGTCGAACCACAGATTGCATCATGTTTACTTGATAATGTTAGGAAGGAAGAAAATGTATATTCATCCATACTTTCTTCACAACGGCAATATATATTTACATCCATAGGAAAGGATTTACTGTCCCTGCAGGATTCTTTCAGCAGTTTGGGGCTGCTAAGAGGATTAGGATTGCCCAGAACCGCAAGGTATGATATACTACTGTACGACATGATTCATGTGCTATTTGTAAGCCTCTAACTTGTGGTTTCGTGATATTTTTAGATAGGAAAGTCCAAGCATTATGGATTCATCGAGTTTGAGAGCCCTGATGTAAGCGCTTTGTTAAGATATATGTGTTGTGGAATATCCATTACTTGATGGCTGCTTACGATTTGGGCATGGGCTTTGGTGTATCAGGTGGCAAAGATTGTGGCTGATGAGATAAACAATTACCTCTTGTTTGAGCACACTCTGCAAATTGCACTTGTTCTGTCGGAGAAAGTTCTTCTAAAATTGTAAGCCTGTCCAGCCATGCCGCCTATTGGATTTATGTACTTGATTCTGTTTGCTTCTAGGCCGATCAGTTGAGACTGAAATGAATGAACTGTTCTTGCAGGATTCTTTCAGCAGTTTGGGGCGGCTAAGGGGTTGTTCCAACCCTGTCAACTTATGTTCTCATTTTTTTCATTGTGGTTTTATTTTACTATGCTATTATGTATTTGTGCACCAGGATTCCACATTCCTACTTGCCATAGTATGTTTGACAACGTACAAAGCTGGTTATTGGTTGCGTTATGTTAATCACTGATTCTTGAGCCTTGACTTAAGAGAATAGTAACTTTATAATTTAAATAGAATATTATAGGACATCGTATTACCAGATTGATTTTTTCAGATTGAATGTGCTATCCCAGCTGCTATTTGGATCCTAGTTATTCATACAAAAATCTAATATGCTCACCTCTACCAAGCTAGTTGCTCTCATGCCTCTGGATTTCCCTTCCAACCTGTTCATAATATTAAATAATACAGAACTGTCTCTCGTGCCAACAAGGGCAACCTGGAGCCATATAGAAAAAGGTGGCCCTTGGCCTATTTGGCAGAAAAACCAAAACACGGTGTTTTTCAGCAAGTGTTTGCATTTTCTGCAACCATGTTATAAAATACCATGTTTATACTGAATGGCACTATGCCTCCATCTCAGCAAGCATCACAGTCATCGCCCTCTGGATGAAATGAAAAAGTTCGCAGGCTCGGGAGTCGTCCTTGCGTCGTTGTAGCCACTGGCTCCGCTCGATCGCTGTGCTGGTAAGGCTCTCGTGTGTGCAGTATCTTGTTATAGATTTCTGAAGAGATAAGAGATTCAACCAATTTCTATTTGAGTTGTTCCTCTGACTGATTAATGTGGATCTCGTCACGAACAATTAGTAACAAAGGTGGACTCCTGCCATCACAACCAATTTTAATTTTTTTTGTTGGGCACTATAGATTGTTAAATATATGTTTTTCTAAGGAAGCTGATTCCACCTGTTTAGTTGCAACTGGACACTGCTATCTGAACTGGAACAAGCAGAATCTTTAATAACTCTTAGTGTGTCCCATATACCAACAACATAGTCAGTCCACTGCGCTATAACATAATGTTTTGGTAACAAAGCAACTATGGGGCATTTTATTGTGAGCTTGAAGGAAGGTCAAGGTATAACAACAACAAAAACAGCAACCAGCAGGTGCCACCATAGTTTAACATGGACTAACTTTTGGCGAAATAGACTCAGATCCTTCGTGGCATGACTCAAAATATAGACAGTCTGTTACAGATCGTCGAAGCTTTGGGTGTAGAAGACGAGCGTAGAAAGCAAGGCAATATCAAGAAGAGGAAGAAATCCTTTGAAGACCATCAAGTAAACAACATTTCTCGGTTACGTTCCACTCTTAAACAAGCACTTTGTTTTGTCAATCAGGAAGTTTCACAGGTCGAGAGAAAATTTGCAGAGTACACCTATAAGGAAGGTGTGTTTTTACTGTGAAGAAGAAGAAGCTATGCCAATCGATGTCCCCTGAGGATCCTTGGACCTGACGATAAGAAGGTGTGTGTCCACTCTGGAAAACCTACGTGCTGGTCAAAAGAAGTTCAACATTCAGACTATCACGACTTTCAAGTTGTAACTCAAGATAGATAAGATCGACGAGATTCCATCAAGCTCACAAAAGACCAGTAGGCACAAAAAAAAGAGTGATATATTCCATGTCAAAGTCTACATGTCTATCTACTTCTCAAGAACTGGAAATGTAAATCAGAGAAGTCTGCTCCTTTTTAAGGGGTAGTCTTCCTAGCTAATCTCTTAGTTCTGGAACCTAAAGACAGATATTGGAAACGGCTAGTCAGCAAAGGTAATACGGTAATAAAGTGTGCTAAAGGAAGGACAATACCTAGAAGCTGCACTCCAACCACATAAATAATTGCTAAGAACAAGTACTCTTTCGTCGGAATTAGGATATACCTTACTAAATCTTCAAGGATAAGAAGGTCCGCTAGGCTCAATCAACAGATGAGAAGATCATTAAAAAAATAAAGGAAATTTATCAGTTGTGCTGAAGCTACGTAATTCTCAGGAATTAGAAAGCACTAAGATGTATCATGATCTCAAGGATTCTTATCGGTAGTATTGAAATAAGAGTGGTGTAGCAAAGTAAATGGTCCTATGTGACACATGTCAAAAAAGTTAGAACAGTACATGAGAGACAACTACAACCGTTGAAGATACCAGGAATAGAATATCCAAAAAAATCCAACATACTTAGGGTAATCAATCAAGATTTATCAAGACAGATGCAAAAGCTGTCAAAAACAAAGTGAGCAGAGTATGTCAGGGCAATGAAGTTAACACTGAGAAGAAAAAAACAATTTGAAAAGCGAGAAGAAAACTTGAAGATCAAGATCCCTTATCTCGTTTTTGATCTACCCGAATCTCGAGGGCGAGATTCCTTTAAGGGGGTAGATTTGTAACACCCTGATTTTCAGAATTTATAACCTTTTAAAATTTTCCAAGATTATTGAATAGCTTCACCAGTAGCATAGGTTTAAAACCTATTTTCTTAATCAATCAATCAATATAGGTTATTATTTTGTATGCATTGTAAGCTCAGTTTTGTTAGGAGCTAGGTAAATGCATTAGAGTTTTTTTTTCTTTCTCTTTCTCTTTAGTGTTTTGAGTGAAAAAGATTTTGAAAAGGTTTTACAAAACTCTATAGTGAATTAATTAAGGATTTTAATGGTTGAAATTTAAAATCTTTGAATTCATCATCTATAAAATCCTTGATCATACCTGATCCTTCTCTAGTTCAATTCAAATCTTATCCAAATCCTTGTTTAAAGCTAATATTTCCTCTTTCTCAAATTCTATCCAAATATAAATTCAAATTCCTTATCTACTCCTATTCTTATTCAACCTCATTTTTTGTTTATCTTAAATTCACTTCAAGCTCAATTCAAATTCAAACCTTATTCAAATTTCTATGCAAAAGTTTATTTTCTAAACTCTAGATGTACCTAAAGTGTCTTTAGGCTCAATCTTGCTCAAGTCCAAACCGTTAGCCAAATCTTCTAGATGACCCAATAAAGGATCCACGAAATCTACAAATTTTCATAGTGTCTTGGACAACCTTATCTTCTCATGAAGTTTCGAAGTTCAAAACGGCCTCAAATGCAAATCGTGACAATACTAAAGTTGTAGGTCTCGTCGAGAGCTTCGATTTGAACATATATAAGTCCCCTTTTGGATAATGGAGCTAGGAGTTATGACCCCCGAAATCAGTACTACGCAGATAAGTCTGAGTTCAAACAGTTTAGCTTGTGGTGCATTTTTGAAACTCAATATGGCATTTTCAGAAGTTCCAATGAATACCAACGTTGTAGATCTTTTTGAGTAGAAATGCGAGTAGGCAAAATATGAGTAATCCGAGTAGACTCAACTTGAGAAGCTCGAGTAGATTCAACTCGAGAAGCACTAGCAGCCCGAGTAGTCTCAACTCGAGAAGCCTAAGTAGGCTCATGATTAGTTACACGAGTAGCAAAAGGTGATGACTGTTTCACCCAAGGCACAAAGTTAGGTGCCAAAACCTCACGAGGGATAACACATTGTTGGAGTAAGAGCTCATCTTGCTCTAGCAAGTATGGCGAGAGTTTCTTCTAAGAAGGAGACTCAAGCTTGGAGACGAAGTTTAAGAGGAAGGAACACCACAAATGTATTGATAGTAGAAAAATGGATTGGTCTAGGGCGAGTATCACAACATGAATTTGTGTTTACGCACTTTTGTGTCTTGTGTGTCGCCATCTGTGTTGTATTGAGCGTTCTCCTTGTGACCCGTTCCTGCCCAGATGACCACCACCGCCTATTTATGGGGTGGAACGTAGCTTAGTGTACAAGTTATCATGATGTACAAAATATCTAGGACCTGGCTGAATTACTGGGGTTTATCCTGGATAACTACTTTTTAACCTACCATGGTAACCATTGTGGTGCCTGCCCCCTGAGGGGTGAGCTGGTCGCTAATTGCGGTAGTGCAGCCCGGCGCTACTCTGCCGGGGGTGTCAGGACGACTTTCATCGCACTAGGGTGTCAGGATAAGAACCACTTGCAATGGCATTAACCTCCTGTTACCTCACGTCAGATCGGCTGCAGGGGGTGCTCTTTCTTTCCTGATATTATCTCCAGAGACCGACTGAATCTTTAGGCTTCGGAAGGCCGCACAGGCACCGGAGGGGTGGCCCGAAGGGGTCCATAGCCTCCGGGGGTTAGGTCTTTTACTGAGGGTCCGGAGATCGAAGGCTCCGAAGGGGCTTGCTGTAGCTCTGAGTTTTGGGAAGTCCACATACATACCGGAGAGGTGGCCCGAAGGGGCCCACAACCTATGGAAGTTGGGCCTCCTGCTGAGGGTCCGAAGACCGAAGGGTCTGCAGGGACCTTCGATAGCAATTTTCAACCATTATCCTCAGGCTGGTTTATTTTCCCCCAACAATATCCCTCATTCTCTGGCCCTAACGTTCAGAGGGGTGAAAGGATGTAGAGGAAAATTAACGCCAGCCTGGTATAGTAACAGGAATGCCCAAAGGTCATTTCCTGTCCCTGAAAAGTTTTTCAGCGGGAGCCGTGGACGTTGATGGCGAAGCTGAAGGCTGATGGTGCATTGGAGGTGGCAACACACCCCGGGGTTTATACCGAGTTCGGAGGTGTGGCTGGCATCGAAGTTGAAGGCCGAAGAGGTATTAGCAGAGGAGGCATGCTTCGTAGCCTGTTAGAGTTGGTGTATGCAGTATCGGGACCTGAGGCTGGAGGGGCGTCAATGGAGGTGATGCAGTCCGGGGTCCGTGCTGAGGCCGATCCAGATTCTTCAAACTTCTTTGGTAATGGGTCTTCTTGCCATTTGAGTTTGTCAGAGTGGAGGATTACGTGTGGGATCGGGGGACTCCCCACATTTGCCTGTTTGAGGATGGCAGGATGGGATGTGTCACTGGCGCATTTTGACTAGATAATGCATGGGTTTGTTTAGGGTTTTGTGCCCATGCCACTGGCATGCACCGAAGGGAGTCTAGGTCATTAATGTGACAGGACGTTCGTGTGAGAAAATGAGGCGTTGCTGTGGGATATTGCCATGTGTTGGTGGAACCACCAGGATGTGGCCACGGGCCCCCAGAGGTTAATGAGGGATGCCATGGAGCGACGCCGCATTGGTTCTATTTCATCTCCTAGGCTTACGTGGCTACTTGGCTCGAATATAAAGCTGGGGTCATCTGGCTGGATTTACCACTACCCCACGAGCTAGCACTCAACCTTGACTTTGAATATGGCATCGTCTTCCTCCTCATCCTCTTTGGAATTATCGATGATCTTGACTGCTTCTACAGGGGCTAGGCTGTCTTGGCTACCGGTGGTGGCACCGGTGGCTGTCCTACTTTCATCCCCATAGGGGTGGACAGCTTCCTGCAGCCCCTGCTCAACCCCTGGTTCAGGAGACCACACCTGTCGAGATCATCGATATTTTTGATGATGATGAGGAGATCGACTGGGATCTCCTGTGAAGGGAGAGCGACTAGGAGGAGCAGGCTTCGGTGGCAAGGGAGGAGGCCGGGAAGAAGGGGGAGGAGGACCCAACGGTGGCTCCTTCAGTTTCTTCTTCGTCTTCCGATAGCTCGGGGGCCAGCTACTGCATCATCTTTCGGCGGCAGGCCGCGGATGAGGTACATATGCTGCTCTATGCAAGGCCACTGCCGAGATCCATAGGAGGCGAAGGCGGCCTTCGGTGTGCTTCTGGTGAAGCCGTGGACATCCCTATCTTGCTGTTCGATTATGGCCCTACCGCGGGCCATAGTTTCCTTTTACCACCTTGTACTCTTTCTCCCCAGGTTTGGTCTTTCAGGGTCTATCCCCACTGTAGCGGCCTTTGTATAATTTGGACCTTGGGGGCGATTGTATCTCTTTTGGGACCAAAGTGTAAGGGGATCCTTCGAGCAGGTGACCGCATGTTTGTGTGCCTTCGTGCCGCGCTTCTTCGTCCCCTTCATAGGCGATGGCTGGTTTTTTGGATGATCGAGGTACCAAGCCTTCGCATAGGTCGTAGCTGGCTTCGTTCCTTCTTGGGGAGAGGTGGCCTCGGGAATATGGTAGTGGTAGACATGTAAGGTAACTAAGGAGGTCCGGGCCAAGCAGTGGTGACCTCATCATTCTCGGTCATCGCGTACTCCTCAGGTTCGGTGTTGGTAGGGCCTTCTTCTGAATTTTTTCCAGATTTCTGAACCAACGAAGTCCATCTGGAACCTTTGGGGAGAAGCTCCGAAGGTGTTCCTCTACCCTTTGGGTTCTTAGCTGCTGCTCGGCTCTGGAGGTGATCCATCCAAAGCCTGGCGACGGCGTGTTAGAGGCGAAGTCGAAGGCTAGACGGTGGATGTGGTCCTCGACCCCCTTGGTTCTTGGTCGTTGCACAGCTCCGGAGGCAATCCGTTTGGAGCTTGGTGGTGACACATTGGAGGCGAAGTTGAAGGCTAGACAGGAGAGGTGGTCCTCGATCACCTTGACCCTTGGCCGTTGCCGAGCTCTGGAGGTAATCTGTCTGGAGCCTGGCGATAGCATGTCGGAGGCGAAGCCGAAGGCTAGACGGGAGAGGTGGTCCTCGACCACCTCAGCCCTTAGTTGCTACCGGCTCTAGAGGTAATCCGTCTGGAGCCTGGCGATGGTGTGCCAGAAGCTGCTACCTCTGTAATGAACAGTTGGGGATTCCATACTATTTCTCGTGCCACATAGAATGGGCTTTAATTAATATTAGCATGACCTTCATAAACGATGTGTGAATCGTGTCTTAGATGAGACTGTAGGGTAACGACCTTACCATTTACTATACGTGTTTGAGTAACATGGGCCATACCTCTTCCTGTAGGGAGGGGGATTTATACCCCTTTGGTCTGTTGGTTGTGCCTCCTGAGTGCTAGTGGGTTTCACACCCCTCTGGTACAGAGGCATTTGCCTTCAAGATATCGAGGGATTTTGCCCGATAGGTTTTTTAGAACCTCTCTGTTTGGCAGAGTTTTTTGGGAGACATTCCCACTTATGGGGGTTTTTGAAGACTCCCTATCTTGTGGAGGTTTTTGCAAGGCTCTCCATCCCGCGGAGGTTCTTGCAAGGCTCTTTGTCTTGTGGAGGTTTTGGGAGTCTCTCCGTTTTGGCGGAGGTTTTGCAAGACTCTCCGTCTTGTGGAGGTTTTGGAAGTCTCTCCATCTTGGTGAAGGTTTTGTAAGACCCTCTGTTTTGACCGGAGGTTTTGTGGGACTCTCCATTTTTGTCGGAGGTTTCGTAAGACTCTCCGTTTTTGCTAGAGGTTTTTATCGGGCTCTCCATTTTTGCCGGAAGCTTTATAAGACTCTGTTTTTACCGAAGGTTTTGTAGGACTCTCCGTTTTTGCTGGAGGCTTTGTAGGACTCTCTGTTTTTGCCAGAGGCTTTGTACGACTCTCCATTTTTGCCGAGGTTTTTTAGGACTCTACGTTTTTGCCGAAGGTTTTGTAGGACTCTCCATTTTTGCCGGAGGCTTTGTAGGACTCTCTATTTTTGCCGGAGGCTTTGTAGGACTCTCCATTTTTACCAAAGATTTTGTATCCCCCTCGGCATGTATTAACGCCGAAGGCCCTACACACTATCGGGGCTACGCAATACCTTCCAGGAAACCTAGGCAGTTTTGCCTTCTAGGTGACCTAGGCATACTACGCCCGCGGTGTGTAGGCTTGTTGTGTTCCCGAGGAAATGCCCCGGGTGCACCAAAACACTGTCCACCGAGGGTGTGCCCCAGCGCGTAGCATTTATATGACCGAAGCTATGCAATACCTTCTAGTAAACCTAGGCTTGATGCCTTTATGGTGACCTAGGCATGCTGCGCTCACGGTGTATAAGCATGTCGTGCAACGAGGATTCTTTGCGATAGCATTCCTCAGAGCACCGCATCCTCACCACAAGGTCATCCCTTGATATGTGGCATCAACACTACCGATGGCCAAGATTAGATCTGTGCTTACCCCTTCGGTAGCCAACCCAAAGCCGACACGTGTTCAACTTAAATCCAGTCAGCACCAAAGCCACATGATCATGCCACGTCAGCCGTTTTGCTTACGTGTCTTCCATGTCACCTTGCCATGTCAGCTCAGAGAACCCAGTCAGCAGCCCAATCAGCATTATCCTTTCTTTTATTTGTTTTAATTGTTTTGCTGACGTCATAAATAGTGTACATTGCGCAATAAATAGTTTTCCAGTGATAAATAATTCCAAAAATAATAATAATTAGGTAATTAATTTATAATAATGTTTAATAATGTTTTATGTTTTTATTTAATTTTGTTTGATAGTTTTAAATAGTTTTATAATTCAAATAAATGCTAGAAAATTCCAGAAAAATTCCAGAAAATCATAAATGGCTTTGGAAAAATCCTAGAAAATTTCCTAGCAACATAATTTCATCTGTAAATAATCCTTTTGGTCATGTTCTAATCTTTAGAAAATTATAACTTGTCAACCGTAGCTCCGTTTTGATCTGTTCTTTAGCCAGATGGATAGGAATAGTGTGAACTTGTATGTGATGATGTTTGTTGTGTGTATTTCGTTCTTTTTGGATCTTGGTGTTTATGTGTTGTTGTTTTTCCGCGTATGTTGCAAATAGACGCCAATGTTTCGGAGGAGCTAGAAGGTCTGCAGGATCAGGATTTTGAAGACCCAACTGAGTTCAGTGAAGGCAAGTTGTGTTCTTGATCATATTTATCCCAGTTTTCAAATGTTTTGTTTTATGAACCTGCATGCTAATAATTTATGGGGAATCCCAAGAGTTAGGCTTTACCCTAGTTTTCCTGTATCATCCATGTCACCTTAGTATGGATTTAGGTTATGGAAGGGTAGATGATGCTTAGTCTTGCTTGGGATGGTAATCATGATAAATGTTCCACAAACTTGATAATGGTCCTATGCAACAATGATAAAAAATGATGGAATGATTTTTGTAGCAACATGGTATAGGAATTTGAGCAAGTGGGATGATGAGGCTGGTGTGTGATGGGAAAGTGGTAGTCTTGCTCAAATCTAAGGACCGGTTCGTGGGGTGACATTTTTGTGTTTATAGTACAACCACAAGCCTGCTATGGGATGGGTCTAGCCGAGTAATTTGCTCACTCTCAGCATAGTGTAGACCAGGTAGAAGAGCGATGAATGGACAATGTCTTGGGATCCGAAAGGAGCAAGAGGTGACTTCTGTTGTTGAGGTGAAATCACGTGGCAGTGAAACCTTAGCGGGTAGACACGTGCTGAGAGGAGGCATTGTAAAGGCTTTGTAGTGGAATCCTAGCGCACACCTTGGTAGTGTGTAAGAGTTATCCGTCGGCCAACGGATGCTCGGCAAAACGGGATGATACGTCTTGTGTATAAAGTACAACCTCTGCTGAGTTAAAACTAAATATTCAGCCGTGCTCACAGTCATGAGCAGCACTGAAAACCTACCATGATTATAATTGGATGTGTTGGTTAGTCAGGTCAACTGTGATGGTGGGAATCATAGTTGAGGGTGGTCAGTCAAAGTGATGGCAACTATGATTGAGGGTTCAACCTTAGTGGATGGAACTTTGGTTGAGGTGTTGGTTAGTTGGTTTAGTCAAGATGGATGGAATCTTGAGGTGGTTTGTTGTTCACTTAATTATTATTGCTTTTCAAATTTTTTTACTTAAGTGTTGATTTACGCAAAAGAGCCATATTAGCCTTATTCTTGTCAAAGCTTCATGTGCATACTATTTTCTTTACAACTTGCTGAGTACGACAAGTGCTCACTCTTGCTATCACCAAACACTTAGTTGGAGAAGGTATCAAGGAGTACGCTGAAGGTGGATCGTTCTAAGATGCTTTGTACGTCGATGATGCCTGTGGAAGAGTCATCAAGGATTAGAGTAGTAATAGTTCGTTTAGCTCCGCTGCAGTTTTTTTGGTTCTTCGACCCTTGAAGGTCACTTTTGTAAGACGGTTAATTCGTTTAAGTGAGGATGTTGTAATGATTATCATCAATGAAGTCACTATGTATTGGGATCGTTTCCTGGGCTCAGCACATAGGAGAGATTTGGTTTGTTCCTTGAACCGGTCTCGACACCAGGGTAAAGCCTACCTCCGGGAAACCTTTTCAGGTGACCTTAGGTTTAGGCAAGCAATGCTTATATGTTCGTGGGCGTGTCACGCCTCACGAAAAAATCCTTTGGGGGTGCAGGAACTACATTACCAAGGAAGTCCCTTGGTAACCGGCATCTACACACTATCAAGGCTATGCAACCCCTTCCGGGAAACCTAGGCTTGATGCCTTCACGATGACCTAAGCTTGTTGTGCCCACAGTGTGTAGGCATGTCGTGCAACGAGGATTCCTTGCGACAGCATTTCTCAGAGCACCGCATATCCGCCTTTGAGGATATCTCTCGGGGTGTGGCTTCGACACTATTGAGGCTATGCAATGCCTTCCAAGAACACCTAGGCAAAAATCTGCCTTTTGGGTGACCTAGGCATGCAGCGCAGCTGCAAGTGTGTGGGCCTCACTGTCTATCGAGACTACACGATACCATCTATGAAACCTAGGAAGTCTTGCCTTCCAGGTGACTAGGCATGCTGCGTTTGCAGGAGTATAGGCATTTGCATGGTATGTTACTAGTTAGGTTTTGCAGTCTACTGTTGGCAATAAGCAGCTAATTGTAGTATGAGACATAACTAGGTTAGACAACTATTCATAACTCGTGCCAAATAAAGATGTGACTTAAGTTCTACTGCTTACTACTAAAAAGGGACATAATCTAGATTTACCGTTTCTACCTAGTGGCCATCTATTGTAAAGACTTCTAGCAGTAAGGTTGGAGGCCTCCAACATGTTTTGATCTTTATTGTGTGAAAGGTAGACCAACTAGGTAAACTATCGATAGATAATTTTTGGGTGTACCTTTGCTAGAATAAGGCCTCTATTATGAGGATCGAAGACCTCGAGGCCTATGGCTAGGCTGGGAGAGGTGGTCTGTGACCCCCTTGGCCCTTAGCTGCTGCCCGGCTCCGGAGGTAATCCATCTAAAGCCTAGTGACAGCATGTTGGAGGTGAAGCCAAAGGCTAGTAGGGACAGCTGGTCCTTGACTCCCTCATCCCTTAGCCGCTGCCCGGCTCCAAAGGTAATCCATCCAGAGCCTGATAATGGCATGTCGGAGGTGAAGCCGAAGGCTAGTCGGGAGAGGTGGTCCTCGACCCCCCTCGGCCCTTAGCCGCTACGCGGCTCTGAAGGTAATCCATCCAGAGCCTGGCGACAGTGTTTCAGAGGCGAAGCTGAAGGCTAGTCGGGAGAGGTTGTCCTCGACCCCCTCGGCCCTTAGCCACTGCCTGGCTCTGGAGGTAATTTGTCCAGAACTTGGCGATAGAGTTCTCTGACTCAGTTCTCATCACTGGGATATTGCACCGTTGGTGGCGGAGTTGGTGGCAATGGAGCAGGTTCAGAGGGCTAGGGATTTGCTCGGGAGCCTGCCCCAGGTTTCCGACCCCTATGTCATCCTTTGTCGGTTCCCTCTGTGGCTAGGTATACTTCTTGTCTTCTAAGGTATTCCTCCCAGAAGGTCATGAGGGTTCGGTAGTCGTCGGTGTTGTGGCCACACCTCGGTTCATGCAAGATGCACCTGTATGCCTCCGAGGGTACCAGAGCTTGTCGTTGAGGTCACTACCAGGGGCCATGTACCCCGAAGCCCGTGGTTTCTCTAGGGTCTCCTTCCCTTTGGGAGACCATCGAGGTCGTCCGGTGAACTGGCTTTCGGAGCCGGAGTGGCTCCGACTATGCCTTCCTAGACGAGGTGGACTTGGGGTTCCCTGCGCTCAGCTGGCATCACGAGGGCTGCTCTGGGGTGCTGGCGGGGTCTACACACTCCAGAGCCATGCGCCTCCTCGGAACCCTCTTTTGCCTGAGGGTCTCAAGGAGGACACTGGGTGGACACACACTCCGAAGGTGTTGGTTCGCCTAGGGGCATCCCGGGTGTTATCGAAGGAGATACTTTGGGACCAAGCCTAGGCGGGAACACCCCTGGGTTTGACCGCTTAGAACCACTGGAAAAGGACCTGCTTGGCTACAGCCTTGGCCGCAAACCTCTCCTGGTGCGGTGAGGTCTTCGCCATGTAGAGGCTGGAAGACCTCCGCACTGTCTGGAGTTTCCACATCGACCCAAGGTTTGGGGTTGGTCAAAGCCGGAGGAACACCATCCCACATGACAGCGGGGCTGGAGGGTGCACGTGGTGTGCATGGCTGAGACAGCCACGCATTTGGTTGCATGGTTGCAATGGTGGATATGGTGGCTAGAGCTAGTGCTTTGGTGGTTTTTTGGTGGATTCCTACCACTCTTTAGCACTTCCGTGTTCGAGTCCCCACAGACGACGCACTGTTGGAGCAAGAGCTCATCTTGCTCCAGGAAGTACAGCGAGAGTTTCTTCTAAGGAGGAGACTCAAGTTTAGAGACGAAGTTTGAGAGGAAGGAATACCATAAATGTATTGATAGTAGAAAAATGGATCGGTCTAGGGGGAGTATCACAGTGTGACTTTGTATTTATGCACCTTTGTGTCCTGTGTGTTGCCCTCTGTGTTGTATTGAGTGTTCTCCTTGTGATCCATCCCTGCCCAGATGACCATAACCCCCTATTTATAGGGTAGTACGTAGCTTAGTGTACAAGTTATCACGATGTACAAATATCTAGGACCTGGCTGAATTACTGTGTCTTATCCATGATAACTACTTTTTACCCTACATAGAAGATAAATATCTACTGTAGTAACCATTGTGGTGCCTACTCCTTGTGGGGTGAGCCGGTCACCAATTGCGGCCTGACGCTGCTCTGTCGGGGGTGTCAGGATGACTTTGATCGCACTAGGGTGTCAAGATAAGCACCACTTGCACTGGCATTAATCGCCTATCACCTCGCATCACGTTGGCTGCAGGGGGTGTCCTTTCTTTCCTAATATTATCTGTGGAGACTGGCTGCATCTTTAGGCTTTGGAAGACCGTACGGGCATCGGAGGGGTGGCCCGAAGGGGTCCACAACCTCCGAGGGCTAGGTCTACTGCTGTGGGTCTAGAGATCGAAGGCTCTGGATGGGCTTGCTGTAGCTTCGATTTTTGGGAAGGCCTCGTACGTACCGGAGAGGTGGCCCGAAGGGGCATGCAGCCTCCAGAAGTCAGGCCTCCTGCTGAGGGTCCTGAGACCGAAGGGTTTGGAGGGACATTCGATAGCAATCTTCAACCATTGTCCTCAGGCTGGTTTATTTTCCCGCAACACACATATCTTTCAAAAATTAAACATAGTCTTAAACTTTTCTTTCCTTTTTTGTTTAGCTAGTCTAGTGCAAAAATCTACTAGATGTCCTTCTCTACCACAATGAATGGAGTTGTACTTAACCCAATGTGTGGATTTAGAAGAAGAAGCAATATTTGCATTCATTGTAAAAGATAAAAATCCAACAGACTTAAAAATAACCTTCTTAGGTTCAGATTCAACAAGTGATTCATATTTGCCACTACCAATAGCTCTAACAACAATAGGTTCATTTGTCTTAGAACGAGCATAGGGATCAAAATCCAAACCTTGTTTATATGTGTTTGACTTAGATGAATCTAAAATCAGGTTTAGATTTTTCTTTCCCTTAAAAAAACGTTGTAAAGTTCCTTTCAGTAGTTAACTTGTTTAGAAAGAGCTGGACACTTATCACAAGCAACATTCATGGGTTTCTTTTGTTTAAAACAATTAGAGCATGAAAGAACCTCATGAGTAATCATGTCATTATCTATCTGAGAAACTCTAGCATCATCATCTTGCAACTTTAATTCAATAATTGAGCAATTAGAACATGAAGTTGAAACGAGCAAATCAGATGTTGAGCAACTAGCAATTTTAACATGTTTGCAATTCAATATAGCAAGTTCCTCATTCTTCTCAATTTCTTCTCTGAGTTTCTCAACAGTAGAAGCATGAACATCTCTAAGAGAAGTGAGCTCAAAATAAATTAAATCACATGACTTGCAAGCTTCATCATCAGGAATTAAATTCTTAAGTCTTGCGATTTCAGAATTAAACAATTCAATTAAAACATCATGTTTCTTAATTTTCTTGTTACATTTCCCTAAAAGTGTACCAAGGTGAATAACAGCATTAGATAAATCATCATAAGTAGATAATAACTTATTACCATCACTATCAAGTTCATTCTCGGTTGAGCTTTCTTTGTTGCTTGCCATGAGACACAACTCAGTCAAATCATGCAATTTCTTGCTCTTGGATGTTGTGTCATCCTTTCTGCTCTACGAATCAATGTCACTCACTTGTTCAAGTGTCGAAAGAACTCGATGCACAACCTTACAGTTGAGAAAGACATTCTTCTTCCTATCATTGAACGAGTGCTTCTTTTTCTCCTTCTCCTCTTTTGATGCGTTCTCTGCAAGCTTAGGACAATTGGAACGAATATGGTTGAGATCACCACATTCATAGCATATTTTAGGATCTCCACTTCCTCTCTTCCTCATACGCACATTCTACAATGCTTTAGAGAAACAAATAGAGAGTAGTGCCGAATCTTCTTCACGAATCAACTCAAGTTGATCATCAGTTAGTAAAGATATAGAAGCTAAAGAAAGCATGATGAAGAAGATTCAATATGAGACATGCAAGGTTGAGAGACCAAAGCAATTGATTTATTAGCATTCTTCTTAGCAAAGACATCTAGCTCATAAGTTTTCAATTTAGAATCTTATTGAAGCGAACAAAGAAAACATCAAGACTCGCCGAGTTTCATATCAAGTTTCATGTATTATTTCTTATATAAGTCTTGACATACCTCTTTAATGGTAGATGAACCTTCATGGTAATCAAAGAGTGCTTTCCATACCTCATACGATAATTTGAGATGTATCACTCGATCAAAGTCGCTCCTTCCCAAGCCTTGGATGATCAAGTTCCTTGCATTGCTACTTGTCTCGACGACTGACATGTTCTGTGCCGTCACTTCATTATTCTCTGGAACCACATATGACTTATAGACCTTTTCCCAAATTGCAAAGTCTTGTGTTAAATGTAGGTCTCCATCTTTACCTTCCAAAACTGAAAAATTAACTTCATTGAAAACACAAGGTTTTATGGAATACCTATCTGAAGCAATATTTTTAATTACGGATTAAGATCAATTAGAAAGGATTAAGGCTATGATACCAATTGTAGGATCAAATATGCGAAAAATACCCAATTAGGGGGTTGAATGATTGCGGAAACAAAATTCAAAGATTAACTCACCGAAATCAAAAATCGATTTAAACTCAGTATTCCACTTGAAACAAATTGTACACACTCTAGTAAAAATAATGTAGAGAAAGATCCATTTGTCTGATTGCTCTCAAATTTGGACAATAGAAACTAGATTCAAATATGAAACTATTCCAATAAGAATTGAGTCAATCAGATATGTGGATCACGAATTATGCCTAGTCAAAATAGATTATATCAACCAAAATCGAGTAGATCAAAACCTAGTCAAGTGGACCAAAAAGCTACTCGAGATCAAACCAAAGCTACTCGAATTTTTCTTAGATCAAACATTAGATATTCTAGCAAGGTTTTGGATGAATTAAACTAATATGTAACTCGCTAAAACACAAAATTAATCAAAAACCAAAACCAAGCACATAGAATATAGAGCAGAGAGAAAATTCTGAATCAGCAACTCATCAACTCATGAAACTTGATTTTCATTACATAGATGAGTTTACAAGATGCCTCTCCAAAGCATCCAACAAGGATTTTCACAAAATCTCAAAACAACCATCTCTAGGGTTTCTTTTTCTTTCTCTCTACTACTGCATTGTCTATCCAATCAAAAGACCTATCTATTTATTGGATAACCACACATACAAACGTGACCGAATCGAATGACAACTCCAACTTGTATTCAACATTGTCTCTATCCTCCTCTAATCACAAGAGGACAAATAACATCCACTAATTAAGCTAATTAGCCAACAACTCTCACGTAATTGTGCATGCAACATCTCCCATGCATACATGCATGTACGTAACCAACTCAAAGTCCGTCTCTGACACTAACTCTTGTCTCAAGTCCAGCCACCACACGACTCCCTCGTGCATGCTCCAACTCGAACAAGAATTCATCTTCACATCCTCTTATGATCGGATTGCCTCCTGCGTCCATTGCAAAACCTTGTATCCATATACATTGTTTTCTTAGCTCAAACGTCCCGCATGATATCCTCGATCACCATGACCTCAGTTCCTCCTGAACCTAGTTGCCAAAATTCAGTTCCTCCCTAAACCTAGTTTGCCGATCCATTATCGACCACATTTGCCTTCAAGCAACTCATGCAAATGAATCAAATGAGTATGAGCACAAGTCATTTCGGACTTGACTCAAGATTAGCCTTTCTTCCAAAAAATTGTTGCTTGGTATCCATGGAGGCATGTGTGGTAATCATGCGTCTTCTCGCACTTTGGGCAAAAAAGTTTTCTGCTAGGAATTCTATTGGCTGACTGCCCTCCAGGATCCTTTCGAGCTGGTCAAAAGTGAGAGAGCTGCCAATTTTTTGGAAAGCAGACCACACGACCAGCCCAAGCTCTGCAAACATCCTCTTTCTTAGCCTTTCTCCATCTAGAGCTTGGATATCCTAGGACCGTTCCCAAGGCCCCAAGGTGGTTACAAGTTCTTATTCGTGGCTATTGACATGTTCACCAAGTGGATAGAGGCCGAACCCATAGGAAAAATAACCGCACAAGCAGCAAAGAAGTTCATGAGGAGCATAATTACTTGATTCGGCATTCCGCATTGGATAATTACGGATACAGTAGCCAATTTAGAAGAGGGACATTTATTGTGTTCTACGAAGAATTCGGTATTAAAACTTGTTTCGCCTCAGTAGCTCACCCGTAGAGTAGCGGTCAAGTTGAGCGTGCTAATGGTATAGTCTTACAGGGCATCAAAACTCGGGTCTTCGACAGGCTAAAAGCTTACTCGAAACGTTAGGTAAAAGAACTTCCCTCGGTACTATGGGCCATTCTTACTTCGACCAATAGGGCCACTGGTGAAACTCCGTTCTTTTTGGTTTATGGAGCGGAAGTGATGCTCCTGACTGAGTTGCAGTTCGGATCACCTTGAGTGGAAAGTTACTTCGAAGAAAGGTAGGAGAAATTACGAGCCAATGACATAAATTTACTCGAGGAGTACCAATATCAAGCATATATTTGAACAGCTAAGTATCAACAGGCGCTGCGTAGATATCAAAGCTAGAGAATCAACCCAGGAAACTCGCTGCTGGACACCTCGTCTTACGAAAGGTGCAGAAACAGGCCCAACGTCACAAGTTATCGCTTAATTTGGAAGGACCTTACATAGTAGTCGAAGTCACTCGACCTGGATCAGTATAGCTATCTGCTCCAAATGGCGAGATACTCGAGCACTCGTGGAACATCGATTTACTCCGAAAGTTTCATGCATGGGAAAGGTAGGTTGCACGTAAGTCTATTACATTCGATTCGGTTATCTACTCGATTACATTTTTTTTCTTTTTCCCTCTAATCTGTGTGGCTAGTGAAAAATTCACAGAAAGGATCTTCCTAGCTCTTGCAAATAATGAAGATCCATAACCTCCAAAAGTTTGGAAGCGTATGGACCCATATTCGCCCTTGAACGAGTCAAGGAACCTTTTATACTCCTCCCTTAGGTGGCAGCTGATCACTCCAGGGATCGGCCGCCAACCAGCATAAGGATCAGGAAAAGTGGCTAAGGTGAAGACCCTACTAGAGCTATTGGTCAGTGCCGGTGATGCTAAGTGGTCTTCTGCGTGGTGCGAAGGCGATTTGATTGTTGTCGATGGAGAAGACGATCACGCCTCCTTAGACGACGATTACTCGGGGGCTTCTCTGCTGAAGACCTCAATGGCAGCTAGGTCGATGATCCGATCTAGATCACCACCATCCTCATTCCACTCCAATGCGGAGCGCTACACTGTCTGGCTTGAAGCATAGGTCTTGATGTAGCGGTGAACATGCTGAATGAGGGGACGACGATGATCTACGATGGCCGCTTCTTCCCTCTCCTTCTTAGGCCTACCACTTGAGTCCTCGTCATTGGAGGAAGTGATGGTGACCTCAGGAGGGACCATGGCGAGAGACCTAGGGGAGAGGACTTCTGGGATTGGCTCAAGAGGCAAAGATGGGGTGGAGACCATGGCTTCAAGCTCTACAAGTCCTAGGAGGCAAAGGAAACAAAGGAGGCAATGGACAAAGGAAACAAATGAGGCAATGGACAAACAGCTTCGAGCCCCCTCTATTTGTAGCGGGGGAAATAGGTCGTACTGTGTAAATGTAGCCATCAAGATCTAAAATGATGGCATCTCCTCGGGCATGTAGCGCGTTTGGCGGAAGTCAAGACGTCATGATGGCGTTATGGCTTGTCTCTTCTCTGCAAAGAGGGATGGGCGGTCATTATGATGCATCAAATCAAGGTTACGGTGAAAACGAGAACAAATGAGAGTGGTGTTTTAATGCCCACCTACCCAGTGGTTCGAGTTTACTCAGTAACCACATTGCAGTTAAAACCATAACGCTCGGGGGCTTGCACTCTCGAGTATTCAGTTGAGAACGATGCATTGATGCTCATGCTTTACTGCTTGTTCTGATTGTCACATCGAGCATTGAGTCAGGAGCAACATCATGCATTTTTTTGATGCTTACGCTCTGCTCTCCATTCAATTATCACATCAAACAGAGAGTCGGGGGCTACATCACATACTTTCGATGCTAGAGCTTTACTCTTCATTCGACTCTGTTATTGAGGACATAGTCAAGAGCTATGACACTACAGATCATCAATTGTGCATGTATGTCCTTTTCTACTCTCCGATCAAGTAATTTCTTCCTCAACCAAAGAGTTGGGGGCTACATCGCAATACCATATTTCTTTTATATGGTTTTGCAAAATTTTATCTGGCTTTGCGTCGATCACATTGAATAGAACCAACAGAGGTATGTGTTGGATCGATAATGGACAACTATACCTCAGGAGGCATAACGTCACAGAGATTGTTAGACATCTCACACCTAACGGCCAAAATGGTTCTGAAGTCCTAGTCTGCCTCTCGAGTGTTCTCTATCGAGTTCATGTTTGTATGCTGATTGAATGTGCAAGTTGATAAAAGTTCACAGAAAATTCGATATGCTCTTTTTCTAGTTCTGTACTAGTATTTTCCTCATTATTACAGTCTTCTTGGGTATTCGAGGGTCGCGCATCTAATGGATTATCTAGTTAAGATTTCAGGTGTTGACAGATATGTAATTGTATGGTCTTGAGAATGATGACAACACGTACATATCAGTTATTGCATCTACTTATGCTAATCCTATTTCATCAACAAGGGAGTAGCAGACAAAAGCATAATAGACTGGCACCAGTCCTTCTACTTCAAGTTCCGCCAGCCGTGACTCTTGCATCGCTGATGGTGTCCAGGCCTCGATCGGGTGCAGCAATTCGAATTAGGCTGCTATGTCTGACTGCTTCTCCGGTAAAGGGGGAGTCGATATCTTTGGAGAAGAACTAGGATCCACGGATCTGAATTTCTTTTGGCAGTGGTGCGTGCTAGGGCCAAGAAAGCCGAGGGGCTTGTGTAGGAAGACTGGTGACAATGGCGAGGAATGGACGCTACAAGTCCTGTTCATACAGGTAAATAATAAAAAGGTTACTGTCTCTTCGACCACTCCCATCTTTACAACGCTTCAAGTGGCGCGAAAAGAGGTATGATGATGACGTGCGAATATCTGCACGCCCTTCTTCCCGCATTAAATGCACCTAGACCCATCATTTCAAATTTTGAAAGGTTTTTTTAACTCTACTCAGAGTAGGGTGTTGATTAGTTGAGTTCTTTAATCTTTTTCTTCAAGTCTCGAGTGCGGTTAACAGTAGGGCACTCGACCCGACTGAGCTTCCACTTGATACTCGAGGAAGGATCTATCCATGCTCAATTCTTTTGACTATAAGCTCGATTCACTTTACTCGACCAAGCTTAAACTTTGGCACTCTAGGGGACGCTTATGGAAACCCCTCCTCCTGGGTAGAGTTAGGGGGCTACTATTGAATATCTAACTATAGGGTATATACGCATAAGGAGTATATCATACATAGAAAGGGTATGTACAACACATATTAGGCAGCTCTAGATATCACGAAACCGAATCAGCAGTACCTGATACACCCGAAATCAAGGAATTACATACTAGGAACTTCAAGATTGGTTACAAACTCGAAACAATCAATATCTGAAATATATCTATCTACTTAGATGTCAAGGAAGACAACCCCCTATCGACTATAGCTAGATAGGAGTCGGCACACCACCCCTATATAAGGCGGAAAGGCTAAGAAGGAGGGGCAGGGACGACAGGCAAGCATCAAGACCATAGCAAAGGAGATACTCAGCAACTTTAGCCCTAGGTTAGATTAGATCCGGTCTACTCCTTGTAATAGTTTTAGCCACATCGCTTGTACTCGAGATCATCAACATATAGCAGCAACACCCTCCATAGGACGTAGGGTATTACTCCAATCGGAGGCCCAAACATGTATACATCTTGTGTCTCATTTCATGATTAATCCCTGCACTCGAAGGTACCCAGTCAATTTATGTACATAGTGTTGGGAACTAATCTTCGACAACTACGCAGCAAAAGATTAACACCTATCAAGACCAAAAGCTAGGTGAAGCCATCTGCCCTTAGGCTCCACCCAAAAGCACGTTGCATGAGCAGTTTGTACTACTCATTCCCTCCACGTACATCAGCAGGTGTAAAGTAGCCAAACACGAGCTCCTCCTAACCAGTAAAACCTGAAAGAGCATCATGAGTACGAAGGTACTCCTAAGACTTAATCCATAATGGGTACATATACATAACCGGACTCAAGGATTATGCATTTAAGTCATTACCAAAGAGTAGGCCACAAGGTTAAGTAAACTCCTACGCATAAGCAACCTTACCACTTTTTTGTGAGCATCTATACTTAACCAAAATTATCTTCCTACCCTAAACCAACTATTTGAACATAAATGTAAATTGAACCATCTCATATGAACTAAAACCATCATCAACCATGCCCAAGAAATCCTACCAAACACCATCAATTCTAGAAACTCTATGACCGATGCGGATGGACAAAAGCATGTTCATGACCAAGAGTGCAACAATTCAAATTATTTTTATACCTTGCAGGGGAGTACAACTTTACCCACACTATCTAGGTCCATCCTCTTGGCCACCAAGATAACCTTTCTCATACCTGGAACTACCCACTTACACATGCCCCTATGACACCGAGGTTACTGCGAGCATGTCACGGACACCTTCGGCTCCCCAACACCTTGCTTCTCCTTTATTTTTCTTGCGCATCATAGGGATGCACGGCAAGCGTCAGCACAGTGTATGATACTCAGCTCATTCATCCATTATCCAAATATGTGGTTGCATGGAAAGTGCTAAAGCCAACGACACCGACAGACAATGCTTAAATGATGCAAGCAGTCTATGGCATCTGGGTTCCTCTCCTAAACTACACTAAGGAATTTCTCCGGTGCAGAAGATACCCCTAGCACCGCTTATATCTCATCTCATCCTCACCTCTCATACAACCCACATCATTGTCATTGTGTTTGTAAATAGTAAGTAAACCCTAATGATGCGTATTTGCCCGATCTTCTGAAAGGTAATATGATAAGTCGATTGGTGGAGCTTCAACATTGATGATCCAAAGGCTCCAAACAGAACATATTGAGAACCCTCGCAACCACTACACCACTACTCTGTGGTTATCAACCATGCCAAGACGTGGTTGACCTCGCCAAGAAGGCTTTTCTTGAAAGTGAATCGAGAACACAAGCAAAAACAGGAAGATGCAATCTGAATATTGCTAATTACCAATGAAGTACTCGAGTTTGGGGTTCAACAAATTGATAAACTGTGAAATTGTCTAAAATAGAATAATGTAAGCTAAACCTGAGCCTAAACTATGACAACTACCTTATATTTATAGGGGGACATGAGGGAGTCAACCTAGGGTTGTGCAGCCATGGAAAGAGGCGTGCACAACCTGGACTCTGACCTCGACATGATTACAAAATCCGACAGGGTCCAGAACGGTGACGCAACACATTATTCCTTCGACTTTGACTAAACTATAAGGAATATTTGGTCGAGCATAGATCCATTGGAAAGGGCTCGACATCAGCTTTCTAGCAAGTCCAAGAACGACTAAACCGGACTTCGTATGAGAGAGTTATGCCCGTTTTACCGACGTGCTGTCTTGAGACTCGACCACGACCACGACTTCGACCAGAGCTTAGCCTCAAGTCCGAGTAGACTTGGCCTTCGAGAGGTGACATTTGGGTAAGGTTGTAGTTCTTCTCCCACATTCCTAAGGAATAAAACATCATAATAATTTAGTAGTAATCCATCCAAGGAAGCATGAACAACAAGGAACGAGTTCACCTAGTGGTCTAATTGTCGTGCACGTGCTCTTGTAATTGGACCTTGTATGATTTGAGGATTACTGGTGGTATTGATCGTATCCAAAGGAGCCATGGGCTCATCATCCTCCCCCTCTTGAATTGGAGTCATCCTCGACTCAAGCTCATCTTCTTCTCCCAAATATGGATTCAAATCTGAATTGTTAAACGTGGGACTAAACCCAAAATCTGCAGGTAGGTCCAATTTGTATGCATTGTCATTGATTTTCTCAATTATCTTAAATGGTCTATCAGCTCTAGACATTAACTTTGATTTTCTTAGTTCTGAAAACCTATCCTTCCTCAAATGCAACCAAACTAAATCACCCAGTTCAAATTTTATTTCGTTCCTACCTTTACTTCCAGCAATGATATTCTTTTCGGTCATGCTCTCTATATTCTTTTTAGTTATTTCATGCAACTTAAGAATAAATTTAGCATGTTTCTTAGCATCTAAATTAAGTCTTTCAAAAGTAGGCAAAGGTAATAAATCAATAGGAGCACGGGGATTAAATCCATACACTACCTAGAACGGACTTACCTCGGTGGTGGAGTGTACTAACCTATTGTAAGAAAATTCAATATGTGGTAAACACTTTTCCCACATCCTCAAATTCTTCTCTAGAACTGCCCGTAACATGGTCGACGATCAGTTTGGGGACCTCTATTTGACGATCAGTTTGGGGATGACACGTAGTAGAACACAGCAGCTTCGTCTCCAATTTATTCCAATGTGATATCCAAAAGTGACTCAAAAACTTTGTGTCATGATCCGAGACGATAGTATTAGGCACTCCATGTAGCTGAACGATTTCCCTAAAAAACAAATCAGCTATATTTGTAGCATCATCGCTCTTGAGACAAGGTATAAAATGTGCCATTTTAGATAATCTATCCACAACTACAAATATGCTATCTCTCCCCCTCATTGTCCTAGGCAGTCTTAAAATAAAATCCATAGAAACATCCTCCCATGGTGCACTAGGAATAGGAAGAGACATGTAAAGACCATGTGGATTCAAGCGAGACTTAGCTTTATAGCAAGTGGTGCATCGGGACACGTAGCGTTCGATATCTTGTCTCAACTTTGACCAAAAGAAATGGATGGCCAGCACATCTTCAGTCTTCTTTGCTACAAAATATGCCATCAATCCTCCTCCATGCACATCTTATAACAACAAATGGCGAACAGAGCTAGCTGGAATGCATAGCTTGTTAGTACGATAGAGCAATCCTTCATTCAACACATATTTATTCCATGTTTGGCCTTCTTTAAAATATTCAAGGACTTCTTTAAAATCCAAATCAGCAGCATATAAGTCCTTAATGGTCTCTAAACCAAAAATCTTACGATCAAGTTGAGATAACACGGTATAATGCCTAGAAAGTGCATAAGCAATCACATTATCCTTTTCTTTCTTATGTTTTATGACATATGGAAAAGACTCAATAAATTCGACCCATTTAGCATGCCATTTATTTAGTTTAGATTGACTTCTAATATGTTTCAGCGATTTATGATCAGAATATATAACAATTCTTTGGGCCATAGATAATGTTGCATAGTTTCAAGCACATGAACTAAAGCATACAATTTTTTATCATAGGTAGAATAATTCAGACTTGGCCCACTTAATTTCTCGTTGAAATAAGCAACAGGTTTACCTTCTTGAATTAACACACCTCCAATTCCAATCCCACTAGCATCACATTTTAGTTCAAAGTTCTTACCAAAATTAGGGAGTTGGAGTAAAGGAGCATGTATAAGTTTCTCTTTCAACAACTTGAATGCTTTTTCTTGTGTAGGCCCCCATTTGAAAATCACTCCTTTCTTCATCAATTCATTCAATGGGGCAGCAATGGTGCTGAAATACCGCACAAAGCGCCGATAGAAACCTGCAAGACCATGAAATCTTCTCACTTGAATAACAGTCTCAGGGGTTGGCCAGTTCTTTATGGTCTCAATTTTTGCTTCATCCACCTCTATTCCCTGTGGAGTAACAACATAGCTAAGAAAAGAACTTGATCCGTGCAAAAGATGCACTTTTCGAGGTTACCAAACAAACATGCATCTCTCAAAGCATTAAATACACACGTAGATGATCAAAGTGTGACTTATATGACTGGCTATAAATCAAGATATCATCAAAATATACCACCACAAATCTTTCAATAAAAGCACGTAAAACTTCGTTCATCAATCACATGAAAGTACTAGGTGCATTAGTTAACCCAAAAGGCATTACTAACCACTCATACAAGCCAAACTTAGTTTTAAATGCAGTTTTCATTCATCTCCAAGTTTCATCCTAATTTGGTGGTATCCACTTTGCAAGTCAATTTTAGTGAAAATTATAGAACCACTCAACTCATCAAGCATATCATCTAACCTAGGGATATGGTGACGATATCTTATAGTAATATTATTAATGCCTCTACAATCAACACACATACGCTAACTACCATTTTTCTTAGGAACCAAAAGAACAGGAACAGCACAAGGACAAAGACATTCTCGTACGTACCCGCGATCCAAAAGGTCTTGGACTTATCGTTGAATTTTCTTAGTCTCTTCTGGGTTGGTCCTATATGCAGCATGGTTTGGCAAAGTTGCTCCCGTAATCAAATCAATTTGATGCTCTATCCTTTGAATTTGTGGTAATCCTGGGGGAACTTCAGCTAGAAATACATCCAAAAACTCCTGCAAAAGGTTAGCAACAGCATGAGGCAAAGAGCTAGATATATTCTCGAGTGAAACTAAGGCCTCTTTGCATATCAAAGCATAGCATGATAGCTTATTAGCATAAATTTCAGCAAGATCAGATTTAGTAGCAAGCATAACACACCCTTTCAGTCTAATTCCATCAGACTTAGAAGTTGTTGTTGCTTTCTCTTTTTTGGGTGGAAAAACTTTCTTTGTTACTTGCTGATTTTCAGATTTATTCACAAACTCTTTTCTCTTATTTTTAGCTATCTCTTGTTCAAATTTTAAAATTTTAGCAGGGATTAAAGGCAGAAAAGCTATTTTCTTTCCTTTATGTATAAGGGTGTACTTATTACTTCTACCATGATGTGTTGCATCAGTATCAAACTCCCATGGTCGTCCTAACAAAAGAGAGCATGCTTGCATGGGAATTACATCAAAATCAGCACCCTAGCTGTTTGCATTACCTTCACCGTACCACTGTTGTTGAACCATTGAATATGATAAGGGTGAGGATGGTTTCTTGTCAACAAGGCAAGCTTCTTGATCATATCTGAACTTACTAAGTTGTTGCAGCTTCCTCCATCAATAATGTCTCAAGCATGATAATTCTTGACTATGAGGAACATCTGAAACAAATTGTGGCATTGTAGCTGTTCCCCTTGCTCCATTTGAGTGCTTAACACTCACTGTACAATGAGGGTCCGATAATCCTCTGTGGCAGTGGCATTGAACAGTTCCTCATGGTCGATATCCGTCTCACATCCATCCTCGTCACTTGCATGGTTAGCTGCAAGAGCATATTCATCCTCAACATCACTAGCATTTACATATCTATCGTCTTCTGTCACAATGTACGTGCGCTGACTTGGGCAATCCTTCATGACATGGCCCATTCCCTTACATCGGTGGCAAATAGTCTCAGTCGTGGGACCAGTCAAGGCAACTGAAGAAGAGCTCTTCGCTGGACCCTGCACATATACGGATTTTCTTACCTCGGGAGCGTATGATGGTGTCGAATGTACTGCTGAATGTGCCCTACTCGAGAAGGGGGTAGTAGAACATGTAGCTGAACGTGGGACTATTTTGACTTGTCCTGGTGTTGATTTGGAAGTAGTCGTGCTTGCAAAATTGCTCCTTGGCCTCTGTTGTTGTCCCTGCAATTCTTTTTCTACTAAACACGCAAGTTGGAACAATCTAGGAACACTATCGTATTCTTTGTAATCAACTATGTTCTGAATTCACGCCTTAACCCTCTATAAAAATGTGCCATTGCAGCCTCTTTATCCTCAATAACCTCAGAACGCAACATACTAATTTAAAGCTCTTGATAATATTCTTCTATGGATCTATCACCTTGGTTTAAGCGTTGCAATTTCTTACACAAATCACGTTTAAAAGACAACCTTTAAAGCATTCCATGTAGTAGGCGCTAATCCGTTAATGCATACCGTATTCCACCAGATAATTGCAAAATTTTTAAATTCACTAGTGGCTTGCCTAACTCTATGCACTTTAGGAACTAAATGAGCATTAAACTTATGTTCTACCATCATCTTCCAATCTAAATACTTTTCAGCATCATAAGCACCCTCAAAAGATAGCATAGTAAACTTAACTTTAGCAAATGGATCATTGTTAATACGTGGGTTATGTTGCTAAAAATTATTACCTCTGATACCTTGACGGTTGAAGTTCAATCGGTTCCTTTGTCGTTCATCAAAGGCGTCATGTTCTTATCTCAACATTTCATCATCTATGATGGACTCCTCTTGTTCATAGGCCACACCATGAGGATCCACTCGACCATTGTTCGGTTGCGGATTAACCAATTAATCAAAGCGTGTATTGAGCATTGCAATGCTTTCATTGAGTCGCTGCAATGAGGTATTTGTTCCTGCAAGCTTCTTGTCAATGTCGTCATTAATAGTTTGTCGATGATCATTCAACAACATTGTGAGTTCTTCCCTCAAAACACACTCCTGTGCATTCAATGCTTTTCCTGCCATGGTTAGTAGAAGATAGAAAACAATGAAGGATAAATTATCCCTATCGACTACTAGATGGTGGAGGTGGAGTCACACACTCTCAAGCGTCTTACCACGCTCTTGCAAGTCTTCTTACCAATCACCACAGTTGGCACAACCGGTGGCTGGTTCGTGATACCTTATCAGGTGCGAGTGAGGTAGATGCAAGGAAGATACCGTTCTGATCGAGAGAAGGTGTAGCTTGGATAGGCAATATTTAGTAGCAAGGAATAGCAATTAATGAAATCAGATTAGCAAAGCTGAATAAAAGTTCACAGTACCCGTCACAGTTGCTGGTCCGATCACATTCCTAGAACTAGCTCAAGCAAGCCGAAGACTATATCAGACACAAGCACAATAGAATAAAATTCGCAATGCAAACTAATTCTCTTTTGAATTCTCTTTTTTTTTTCTTTTTGCACTCTTTGCTTTCTTTTTTTGGCACTCTTTGCTTCTTGCTTGTTTTTTTTTTGCAAATGTGACAAACTCAAAACTCTTCTACTAACTTCTCTAAGTCGAAAGAGGTATATGGGTTACAAACTTTTTCTGGAGAGCAGGGGTATAAACTCTCTCTCTCTCTCTGAACTTTGGCTACCTCTATTTCAGCTATGGTGATGGGATTCGAGAAGGTGGGTGACTCTGACTAAGTGGTTGGATCTGAAAAAGTGGGCGAATCCGACTAGGTGGTCGCGGTGACTAGGTGGTCGGTCCCGAGTGGGCGATCGGAGTACCTGGTCGGACCCCGAGTGGGTGGTCGGAGTGACTAGTGGTCGAACCTGAGTAGATGGTCGACTCGACTAGTGGTCAAACCCGAGTAGATTGTCAAATTTGAGTAGGTGATCGAACACAACTAGTGGTCGAACCTGCGTTGATTGTCGAACCCGACTAGTGGTCGAAGTGGAGTAGGTTGTCGAACACAACTGGTAGTTGAATCTGAATTGATGGTCGAACTTGAATAGTGGTTGACACAGCCCGTGACACAATCTCGACTAAAGCAGACAAGGAAAAATTGAGATACACGATGACTAAGATAGCAAAGACTCGACACTAGAAAGTAGAACACGATGACTCGACCAGCAACAAAGACACCGACGATGGACTCAAACTAAACAACGCAAAAACTGAAAACAAAATTGTGAAAAGCACAAAGTGGTTTGGAGAGCAGAAAAACTATGATCTAAATATTTTTGTAGGGCAATTTTTCTTGACTCTAGGTAATGGAACAAAACTAAACAAAGGGTTAATTGAGATTACCTAACGGGCAACTGAGACTCTAATACCACTTGATGTGCATTTACCCGATCTTCCAAAAGGTAATATGATAAGTCGACTGGTGGAGCTTCGATGTTGATGATCCAAAGGCTCCGAACAGAACAGATCGAGAACTCTCGCAACCACTACACCACTACTTTGTGGTTATCAACTGTGTCAAGACACGGTTGACCTCACCAAGAAGGCTTTTCCTGCAAGCGAATCGAGAACACAAGCAAGAACAGGCAGATGCAATCTGAATCTTGCTAATTACCAATGAAGTACTCGAGTTTGGGGTTCAACAAACCGATAAACGGTGAAACTGTCTAAAATAGAATAATGTAAGCTAAACCCGAGCCTAAACTATGATAGCTACCATAAATTTATAGGGGGACATGAGAGGGTCAACCTAGGGTTGTGCAGCCATGGAAAGAGGCGTGCACAACCTGGACTCCGACCTCGACACGATTACAAAACCCGACAAGGTTCAAAACGATGATGCAGCACCTTATTCCTTTGACTCTAACTAAATATAAGGAATATTTGGTCAAGCGTAGATCCATTAGGAAGGCCTCGACATCAGCTTTCCAGCAAGTCCAAGAAGGCCTAAAATGGACTTCGTATGAGAGAGTTATACCCGTTTTACTAACGTGCTGTCTTGAGACTCGACCACGACTTCAACCAGAGCTCAGCCTCGAGTCCGAGTAGACTTGGCCTTCAAGGGGTGACATCCGGGTAAATTTGTAGTACTTCTCCCATGTTCCTAAGCAATAAAACATCATAAGAATTTAGTAGTAATCCATCCAAGGAAGCATGAACAGCAAGAAACGAGTTCACCTGGTGGTCTAATTGTCGTGCACGTGCTCTTGTAATTGGACCTTATATGATTTGAGGATTATTGGCGGTATTGATCATATCCGAATGAGCCATGGGCTCATCACCTAAGCTCGCGAACAATGTTTGCACCATCGCTCGACTTCTGTCGGGGACCTATGCATGGCTAAGAATTTCGAATAACTCTTAAGTTAGATATAAAAATGTTATCAAGGCTACAAGGATATGGATAATCAACAACTCAAGGTAGAGGTAATGCAACTCGATATAGGTCCTACCCATATAAACCCGATATCAACTCGCTAACCATGCAATGATACATAAGCGACAATTTATCAACTTAGACTCCATTCAATTCAAACAGAGGTGCAATATGCTTAGATGCTTGTCTTGCTTCTCCGACGGTTGCCTGATACTCCTAACGCAATACTCATAGAACTTTAGTAGATTAGCGCTGCCTTCACTCGCATGGATCACTGGCGCGACACTCTCTAAATGAAACAAGAATGCATTGCATAAACAAATGAACGATGGAAAAATATGCAAATGATGCATGCTTGAATAATAATAGAGCATCGTGATTCAAAAAAATTTCCAAAAGACCACCAAATGATTAGGGTATCAAAGTTTGAAACCCCGGATAAGACAACCTAAATGCATATAGCTTTAAGTGGCTGGCGGTTAGACCAGTGTTGAAGTGGCGGTTAGACTGCCAGCGTGCAGAAGGTTTTGGCCTCTAGCGGTCAGACCAACAGTATGTCGACAGTCGGACCACCGTCTGGTAGTTAGACCACAAGATCCTACCTGCGCCACTTTGCGAGGCCATCGACAAAGGCTTCGGCGAAACCTTCAACCAAGAAGGGTACTAAAATGCTCTATGAAACTAGTGGAGTGCTTCTAGGGTGGTTTGAATAAATTTCACCGAGCCAAACATGGAAAACTCCATGGGTGGGATCTAAGCTAAGGTTGAACTTGGGTCTAAATTAAATGAGGGTCAATTTGAGCTCGTGAATGACAAGGAAATGGTAGGGGATGTCTCACCTTGGCGTAGGGGAACTTCCTATCATATTGGTTCGATCCGGAGGGGCTCCGATTTGGAGAATGGCTTCAGGATGCTCCGACCGACCAAAAAGGTGGACAAAGACGTGGGAAGCCTCTCCGGCGAGAAGATGATGGGGATGAACTCATGGAAGCCTCTGGGGAGCTCGGGGAAGTTGTCTCTGCCAATCTCTGGACATTGTGGTGGTCAAGGTGGAGCTCTATTCTCTCCTCTGGTTGGGGCTTGCTCCGGCGAGGGAAGCTTGGGGACGAGCTCGGGGATGATGTGGGGGAATCATGGACAATCTCCTCCTTTGATCTCCAGCCTTCGTTAAGCTTAGGTGGAGGATCTCCTCTCCCTCCTCCTCTCTACCTTCTTTCTCACTCGGATGGGGACGAACGGCCGAGTGGGTGGTTGAGCGGATAAGAGTTTGGTCGATAGCTTAAGTGGCGGTTCTGGACAGTGACAGTCAGACCGCAAGCTCGAGCGATCAGACCGCCTATGCAGAGGCCAAACTGGCTCTGCTCGCCTCTGGCAGTCAGACCGACAGTGGCACGGTTGGACCGCTAGGGAGTCTTTTCCCAATTATTTCCAAAAGGGTTTTTGATTGGTTAGGATGACCCAACACATATGGTGGAACACGTATAAGCTAAAGACATACATTTCCAAAACATTTTAAACACTTAAAACACGATTTTAAAGCGCCATGATGCTTATGCATGCTTAATTACGTAATTAGCATTTTGGGATGTGATAGTCTCACAAGACAACACCACAACAAATCCAAGTCACTTAATCCAACTCCAGGCTAACCACCTAGCTAAATGCACACTAGGCCTAAACTAGCACTAATCAAATCTTTAATCTTGTGCTAATTCCTTGATCTTCAATGTGCTCAACTTTGGTGGAAACAACTCCTCTCAAGTGCGTGTGTACACGCTCCTGGGCCCTAGCACTCTCAAATGACCGAGTGGGGGGTGTCTATTTATAGACCCAACCTGTAACAGCCCAAATTTTAAATCCAAAAGAAATAAAAACTATTTTATAAAGGAAATAAATTTTTTTGCAAAACTAAATAAATCCTTAGTGTATATATGTGTATACAAGCATATGTACATATATATAGTTATGTATGTATGAGTATAAACATATATATATATATATATATATATATATATATATGAGAAGGGCTATTTTCTTTATATAAGTATATATTTATAAATAAATGTTGCTTGAATTGTTTGATCCCTTCTTGTGTGCTTATATGTATATATATTATGAGTATATATGCTATATAATTAGGAATACAAGTATATGAGTAAAGAGAGAGGAGGAAGAAAAAGAAAAAGGGAAATAAATGAGAAAAAACAGCTTGGGCTCAAACCCGGTTGGCAGCCCATTCTTCTCTCCCCCTCTCTCTTCTCTTTCCGGCCCTACTGCTTAGCCCAACTTGCTTTGCTCTCTTCCCTCCACTCCCCATCTCTCTGAGCCATGCTCTCTGATCTGGCCTGCTATGGGCGTGACACCGAAGCAAACCCGGCCATCGTCTTCTACCTCCATGATCCCCTCCCTCCTTCATGTTCACTATTTGAAACCACCACGAAATCCAATGCAATCTGACTAGATTCGTATGGGAGAAGGACTCAAAGACCATGAAGATGTGATTGCCAGGAACTCATGACCAAAACTCCCTTATCTCCAACTGCAATTGGCTCAAACCGAAGGAAATCAAGCGCGGATTTGATCATATAGCCACCGGACACCCGAACCCTAGATGGAATTGAATTAGAAATATCTCACCCTCTGGAGTATATATGTGCACCCCAGCCCTCCTTCTCGTTACATCACACCTTTTCCCCTTTGAACTGAGGCGGAATCGCCATCGAAACCATAGCGCCCCTGAGCTCCGAGCACCACAGCTACACATCGTCATCGCCAGCCCTCTACACAACTTGCCAATGACAACACGTACTCAAAATAGATTTGTTGTGATCTGGGGGTCATCTTACGCCGCTCATCGAAGTCATTAGGACGCGGCGATGAGGTTTTGACCGTCTCTGGTGAACGCGTCACTATTCTTCACACCGGGATCGAGTGAGGTGAGCTATCAACTATCAGATCACCATTGTATGGTTGAGATTAGATGGCCTACGTACCCGTTCGCAAGTTATATCTAGGTCGTCCGACCAGGAATCAACGGTGCAGATTTAAATAGCTTAATAACACAGTTATATGTCGTGACTTTGTTCCGTTTGCCACATCATTAGCCACACCAGCTGGTAGCATCAGCATCTGTGCGCACGTGGTAGTACCACCTCAACCATTCTATCCTACGTGTCGTGCCTAGTCTGCATTAGTTTTCTTTTTATTTGTTTTTATGTTCTGATGATGTCATATATATTATATATTGCACAATAAATAGTTTTTAGTATAAAAATAATTCTAAAACTAGGAATCAATTAAGAAATAATTTTACTAATGTTTAATAATGTTTTAATAGTTTTATTTAATTATGTTTAATATTTTTATATAGTTTTATAATTCAAATAAATGCTAGAAAATTTCTAGATAAATCCTAGAAAATCTCATAAAATCAAAGATGACTCTGAAAAATTCTAGAAAATTCATAGTCACATAATTTCATCTGTAGTTAATCTTTTTTCTTGTTTTAATCATTAGGAAGCCATAGCTTATCAACCTTAGTTCCGTTTTGACCCGTTCTTTCATCGGAATGTCCAAAAAAGTGTGATCTTATGTGTGATGATGTTTGATGTGTGATATTTGATTCTTTTTGGATCTTGATGTTTATATGTTGTCTTTTCACTTATGCTTGTGAGTAGATGCCAATGTTCCAGAGAAGCTAGAAGGACCTTAGGACCAAGACTTTGAAGATCTATCTGAGTACGGTGAAGGCTAATTGTATTCTTGAACATATTTTTTCTAGTTTTTAAAATATTTTATTTTATAAACATGCATGCTAATAATTTGTCAGGAATCAGAAGAGTTAGGCTTTACCCTAGTTTTCCCTTATCAACCTTGTCACCATGGTTTTGGTTATGGAATGGTGGATGCTTAACCTTGTTTTGGTATCGCCATCATGATGATAGCTCAATGAATATGATAATGGTAATATGCAACAATGATAAAAGATGTTGGTCCAATTTTTGTAGCAATATGGTATAGGGATTTGAGCAATGGTTTGATGAGACCGATATAGTTTGTACAATTGGGATGTGATAGTCTTGCTCAAATCTAAGGAACGATTTATGGAGTGATCTTTTCGAGTAAACAATACAACCACAAGCCTGAAATGAGATAAGCCTAACCAATTAGTTTGCATACTCTCAGTATTGTTGTATGATGAGATTCACTACGTGAAAAACAGACATGGGTGACATGTGATGACAGTCATGGGTAACGGGTACCATACCCGTCACCCCGAACGCGTCACTGATGACTAGTCATTGGTGACTGGTACGGACCTATCACCAATGATGAACAAAGGTGATTGTTAATAACTGTTACCCATCACCTATGAAGGCTCCTATGTGCTGGAGAGAAACTTATAGGTGACAGGTGACCTCTTAACCCGTCACTTATATCGTATAATAAGTGATGGGTAATTAGGTTACCCATCACTTATGGCTTTCACCCATGTGCTGGGAGAAATTTATAGGTGACGGGTTACCCGTCACTTATAGCTTTCACCCATGAACTAGAGAAATACATAAGTCACGGGTAACCTAGTTACCTGTCACTTATAAATAACATAAGTGACGGGTAGGCAGTTTACCCGTCACTTATGTTTCTCTTGCCTCGTAGGAATGAGCTATTTCCTGGCTCCATCCTGGAACGTAGGCAGGATTTGGCAGCCGTCTTCACCCTGCAAACAATAGCAACGCATCCAAATACGTATCGATAAACACACTAGTATAAGAACTCGCTTCATCATAGAATTGCAAATATTACAAAGTTCAAATGAATTCATTATAGAATCACAAATATTACAAAGTTTCGATCAACTCATAATTACATAACACTTCACAACCTAGGGCTTCTATAGCGGAACTTGCCCTATGGGCTGATGACTTCAGACACCATGAACTCAGTGATCCGTCATCGAATATCCGGGAGTGCACCCGCATCAAGAAACATACACTTGTATTTCTGCATAATTTAACCCATAACCAACGTCATGATATCATGGAATTAAACTAATTATCGAAATTAGTTACGAACAATCTTGTATTGAACTTACATCGGGGGATTTGATATTCTTTGCTCGGAGCGTGAGAAGCATGTTCCACATAGCATAGAATTCGCAGGTGTTGCCCGGTGGTTGTTGTTGGCACTGCTAAAAAGAAACTTTACTGTTAGTTGAAAAGGAAAAAAACAGCAACAGAGAAAATTTGGTAATTTGTTTGGTAGCACTTACCGCGTACCTGGTCTTGTGTGTTAGCCTACGGCTGGCTTTCGCGTCGTAGTCAGGTTGAGCTCGAAGGTACTAGTCAAAAGCCCTGGATAAAGAGGGATCAATTATGGAGCCTTTGAATGTTAGAAAAGTTTAATATGTGAACCAAGACAGACAGAACTTATGTGTCGAGGAGTTATTTTACAACACTGTAATCACACGATCTAAGTTTGCCTTTTGCAGATATTGGTCTTGACGAGTCGACACAGAATGTTAAGTAAGATCCAATGGCCACCGATGTTATGGGAGCCCATTAGGTACTTCACTTTTGAGTATTGTTGCATTGCCCTGGCCACATGATTCACAACGTAGTCAGGGTGAAGTTGGATGACCGATATTGTAATGGCCTCAGGGTCAAGAAATGCGACGGGATCCTTATTCTTCATTGTTTCTTTCATCAAGTGTCTACAGATAAGAACACATTTAGATTCAAGACTTAATGGTATTAATTAATAAATATCCAGTATCAAGGGACTTACAATGTGAAGACCCGTAATAATGATACGTCCAAGCCATCAAGATTGAAGAGGTCGTATAAGTCATTGAAACCCACAATGAAGTAGCCATCTTGATCACTTAAGAAGTGTCATCGTTTGTACTGTACGACAATGGATTGAGCATTGCTGTCTCTACAAGCCTGCACGTAGTAATTATGCAGGTCGACACATGCTTTTCCCGCCCTTGCTAGCTCATCTACCTTCATCAAGGGCTTCCCATATTTGAATTTCGTGTTGGCCTAAGTCCACACTGATGCAATGTCCATGGACTTCTTCACGATACAATGGACTTCGACTTCACCGGTACAATGGCCTTTGATATCTCCGGCAGGGGCTTCTTAGAGCCTTTCTTCTCGACCTCCTTTTCCTTCTTATTTTTTTGGGCTCCCTGGGGGAGACGGTATTGGGTCTGGAAGCGAGGCTGCCAGATGCGGAGGAGAATGCGGTGAAGTCGGCTTCTTTGGAGAAGGAGAAGGTAGTGAAGCTGCCTTCTCTGGAGGTGAGCGGTGCGGCAGCGGTGCACGTGGAGCTCGTCCAAACTGGGATGCACTAGAGACCATGATGTCACCCCTCTTCCACTGGATCCTTTGATGAAGAGCTTCACCGAGAGTTATGACTTCCTCATTGGGGGGAGGACCTCCAACACGTGATCAGTGGCATTGCTATGTACCACATCCACCATAACCATGGCATAGCCTGCACGTATTGAGACCGTATGTAAGATACGGACGCCTGGAAGTACCTGGCCCCTTGCAAGCTCGATGTGATACCCGCCAGACCTGATTACAAGGTTGCAGGACGTGGGCCTTTCAAGTAGGTCAATTGTATTCGGCTCAAACTCAGTAGCAGCTACTTGTTGCTCGACCTCCCTGGAGGCGCAGCTACCCTTTCCTGCAGCTCCAGGGCTTAAATCCTGTGGCATGGAAATCTCTATTCCCTTTGCTATAAGCTTCCCCATGATGCTTGAGTAAAATTTCTAGATGATGCCCGTGTCAATGCATCCACTTCCATTGCACCTGACCACTTCCTCTTGTTGTACATTTCGGTGTCTTCGGAAAAGCCATATTTCCAGCCCTGGGAATTTGATACACCTCACACTTGACCTGGGTACTCCGAGTTTCCCAGCACTGCTGTGAGAACATCACATTTCTTGACCTCGGAGAAAGAACCTTGGCTGGCTTCGGCTACCTTTTCTTTGACTTTTTCTGCGTCTGCCTGGGTTTCACTATTTCTGAATGTGATTTCCCCGTTTTCGCACAGTTCACCCCTTGCACGCAAATATGACCGCAATCATCCTGGGAATTGATTCCAAGGATTCTCACGGCCTTTTCTGGTTAATTTCTTGTCATGTACCTGCCATTTCGCCCTTTTCCCAGTGTACCTAGCCCCACCAGTCCTGTGGTCATGCTTGTTCTTAGCCCGAAGCTGCTTCTTCTTCTCACTCTCCTTCTTGAACTGCTCTGAGCTCTTCATCTGCACAAAAGCATCCCAATCTTCCGGTTTCAAGTGCTTGTAGCTCTCGATGGGTGCCACCCCTTTTGCTAAGTAGCAATTCACAAACTTGCTCTTAAAGCTTTGGTGAAGTTCCGTGATCGCTTTCATTGCTGCATTGACCGCGGTGTTCTTTTGACACTCGCTCATGTTTCCAGGGTACTCTAGATACTCCATGACAACATTATTGAACAAGTCCCTCTTTGCTTCGTCACTGAGGTCATCAAACTTAGTCGTTCTTAGCACCCACTCCTGAGCAATGAGCCCTGCGACCCTCTGGAATCTATTCAGGGCCTTTTCATCTGTAGGTAGCCCGTCAGCATCAATTCCCGTGACGGTAACCTTGTCCGTCAGCCACTGTGTTTGTGTCCTTAGCTTTCATGCTATCTGGCTTGGAGACTGCGCTGTCGCCATCTAGAGAGAAAAAAGGGGAGTTGACATAAATAAAGAATATTCCTCCATTCAACAAGTATAAAATGTATTGACTCGCTCACATCAATACCTCTTTGGCGGGATTGTATTCTTCGTCACTTGCCCAACGTCGGCTCTCCCAATTCGGTGACAGGTTAGGGCTCAGGCTGTGATACTGGCTTTCACTGCTGCCGGACGAGGACGCTGGGTGCGGGCTTGGGCTCCTATCCACCCCATCTTGTGCCGGGGCCCCTCTAGTTCTAGCATCCTCTGTGCTTTTAGTTTCTCAAGGGTGATAGTCTTCTTCTGTCCCATGGAAATTAAGTGTAATATATCCTGTTCCCAATAGAAGAAGGAAAACGAATCAAGGCTAATTTCGATAATGACTAGGTATTGATGTAAGTAGTTCATGTTAGTATGTTACATATTACCACCTAATGCTTTATACAAGAGCAAGAGAATAAGGGATAGTGATGAGTTGTGAATCCATTGCACACTATGTTGTATAGTGAGCACTTTATTTGGTATGTTTAATTGTACCTACTTGTTCTGTTTTACTAATATGTTAAGTGGATGGTCAATGCTAGGTGCCTGTGCAATAGTAATTCTCTGAAGACTATATTTATTACCTTAAACAAGCTATGTATGAACCTTTTCAAACCTAAGCATGTAGTGGCACATACATGCACATAGTGAGATACTTAAGAAAGGCAAGGTTATATGTGCGTCTTTCAAGACAAGCTCTAGTCCCAGATTTCTTCCTATGGTATTCTAGCATTAGAAGAAGTTGTGTCCGTCCCAGACAACTCAACATCCTCTCATACCTTTCTTTGGGGAACAAACAAAGATCAAGAAAAGACGGATCGAACCCATTTGGTGAATTTTGCAGTCGCCCTCACTGAACTGACTTGGATCTGAACTACGATTCTGATCAAGTCTTACTGAAATTGGATTGGTGATAAACAATGTTCAAATGGAGGAGAAGATCAGAATGAGACTATATAGGTGAACTTTTATAGTTATGACTACCATTATGGTTGGTATAGGTCCTCAGTGTATTGTTTGTTTATGGAAAACATGATTGGGTTTATGATCCCAATTTGATTTAAAATGACCAGTTATTAACTCAATAGGTGGCTTTATAGTTGAAAATATTGCTCAATAATGCAAAATTCTAGTAGTGTTGCCCGTCAATACGAAAGCCGTATGGATTCACCAACCATGTCACAGTGTGTCGCATCAAGTCTTCTACGTGACCCTAGGAGCCCATCCCCGTTTGTGCAGCGACACGACCAGAACGCCTTTGCCAACCACAACATGTCACAGCCATCACCCGTCTCATCTCCGTTGATCGTTCTTCCTCTCAGTGGATGATCTACCCAAAACTATGCCATAGCATTGTGTTCCCAGGATATATGAACATCTCTATTCAAACGGTTTCTCAAATTTCATAGCCAATCTCTAGGAACGCTAGCGTCTTCGTTCCTGCATCTGTTCGCGATCACCACCAAACTTAGAAGCAGTCATCGCTGTTTTGCCGCTACCTCGGATGACCCCTTCCAAAACCAACTATACCGCTGAGTTAGTCTTTCCACGTTCTACGCCATGCTTCCCTCGTTTCACTAAAATACCACTGAAGCCGACATCGATGTCTATGTCCACGTGCCCGATCGCCATCTCCGACGAAACCCAGACCACTACCGCTACATAGAGTCACCAGTAATATCCTAAACCTAGAAGCGCAACCTTTGGCCTTTTTGATCCATCATAGGTGGTCGATACTAGATCTCAATGTATCCTTTCTTTAATCCAAGATGGTATTTGCATAGCATGCCAAGTCAGCACCACATCATTCTTCTTAGCCTAGTCAGTGAAGTCTGATCTACGCTACACTTCTTGAATCTTGCACAATGATGTTATCAAGCCTGACACAGTGATTGTACGATAAAACCTTTCCCATAGGAAGATAGTTCCGGAAAATCAGCATTTCCTTTTCAATCTAATCCATCTTCCAAAAGCCCGTTCTCCTTTCATCTTAACTCTGATTTAGACGATTCTTGCATCTAAATATTTCTAAAATCATCCCTATCCTACCATAGTGTTTTTAAAGTGTTTTAATGATGTTGGTATGTTGTTCTTAGTGTTTTCTTTATGTTGTTTGTTGGTAGTTCTCGCGATTAGTCGATAACGTTTCAGAGCAGTTCGAGGGACTTCAAGACCAAGATTTCGACAACAGTGAGTAGTATTGGGTAAAAGGCAAGTGTCCTTGATCATATTGAACCTATGTTTTTAAATGTTTTGTTTTATAAACTGCATACAATGTCTGTCAATATGATGGGTAGTCACCTATGTTAGGGTTTTCCCTAGATTTTCCCTTATCATCCCTTGGAACCTAAATGGTTTATGGTTAGGTATCTTTTATGGGTAGATTGCTTAGCCATGCTTTTGGGATGTTGAGAAGTTTCATAATCTTGGCTAATGAACATATGCAACAATGGTGATTATTGTGTTAATGGTCTATCAACATGGAACCTTAGGCCTTGAGCAAAGTGGTTTTGATGGTTATCATGGTTATGATGTTGGTTTAGTGTTTGCTCAAGTAACCTAAGTAAGGACCGGTTCGTGAAGCGATAATCCAAGAAGTAACGTACCAACCACAAGACTGATATGGGTAAGGCGTGACGTACTAGTTAGAGTCTATCCAGTGTGTTGTGTCAGCACAAAAGGGGGCTTCTGGGTAGGAGTTTAACTTACATAAAGCCTGGCGGTGAAACCAAGTGGGCAGACACATACTGGATTAGTCTCTAGTTGGTGGCAAATGTCATGCAGTGATTCTTGGCAGCACACCACTGGTGTGTGTTAAGTGTTTGCGCAACACGGCAACATGGAATTCACTGACTCATGGGGAAAGCTGGACAACCTCTGCAGAGTGTAAAACTGTTATAACAGCCGTGCTCATGGATATGAGAGACTTGGATCCTCACATGATTAGTGGGTTGTGGTTATGGTTCTGGTACAGGGAGTACTAGATAGTTGTAGTTTTGGTTATAGTACAGGGAGTACTAGACGGTTATGATATGCAAGGTGGGGAGCCTTGTATCCTGGGTGTTGAACTGTATGGGTTATATTCATTTAATAAATTTCTTAATGCTTTTGAGTCCAAATATCTTTTCATTACTCGCATTTACGCAAATATACCATGTGTTAGCCTATTCTTGATATAAGCCTACATATCATTACTTTCCCACACTTGCTGAGTACTCTATGTGCTCACCCTTGCTATCTCCTACAAATCATATGCTGCTCAGTGGAAGACTTTGAAGATTTCCAAGATGACGACCTGGTGTTCTAGGAGCGTGTCTTCCAGTCGGTGCCTGTGGAGTGCTTGGTCGCTGATGCTTTCGTCTTGCTGCCGTCATTTAGATGCTGTCGTTTAGTTTCGTTTTGAAGTTGTTTAGGTGAAGTCTTTATTGTAAGAAGTGAACGCTTATAAGTTAAAGTATTACTTTTGTTACTTCACCTATGACGTCCTTATGTGTGTTAAGCTTCCTAGGCACACATAAGCCACATTTAGTTCTGTCCATTAAAACCGGGTATGACAATATATAGATGTATATATTTCCATGGATCAATGCTTGACTAATCAACTTGGTGTAACAATAATAAGAGTTCAACTATGTACTCAGCATAAACAGATAGAAATAAGTACAGAGATGCTCTATTGGCTCAAGGTAGATTGTCTCACTTTGCTATTTCTAGAGAGATTGCAAAAGGTTGAAAGGCTGCTAGTATATTAGGCATAATGTATGTATCTACACACTTGCACCAGTCAGTACCCCAATGAACATATATGCCAATTAATTCTTTCCTCCATGACGAAGTAATCAAAATTTACTTAAAAAAGTATACTTTAATTATTATTTAACTATGAATCTTGCTAGCTGTCTGGGACAGGGAGAAGTGCGCTTGCTATGGGAAATGAAGTGAGCGAGATGAAGACGACTTCAATGAAGCAGATGTAGCTTCTCTGTTATGAGCGAGGTATGAAGCAGCAAGGCAGGAGGTAGGTGCAGAGACATCAGCTATGTATGAGGAGGAACTGAAAAAGATTCGCGATATTTTTCTGGAAATTTATGTTTTCTCTCTATTTCAAGAAAGGAAAACAATAAATCTTTTCAGCCAGACTGCATTTCATTCAGTCTTTTGTCAATTCTGATTTTAGATAAGATGTAGCAATGATTTATGATGGATTGCATCATTATTAGAGACTACTGTTTGCGTTATACATGTATCGGTAATTTTTGCCATGAAATGTTTGCCTAGGAATTGAAGGTGACAATAAGATACCGATAAGTATTCTGCAGAAATGTAACAATTGGCTTTGTCTACTCCCGGTAAGAATCAATTTGTTCAAGGTGACAATAAGATATACTTTAATCCAGATTCGCTGAAGATTGCCATTTTCACAAGCATGTGACCATTGCCCTTGCTAGCTCCACTGGTGACTATATACACTGGACAAAAGCAGAGCAACGTTGAGCCTTACGGTGGTCGGTCTGCAGAGGCCGGGGCAGAGGAGGCCGGGGCGGCGTGGGGAGGCCGGGACGAAGGAGGCCAGGGTGGCACGGGGAGGGCGGAGTGGGTGGCAGAGGAGGGGGCGGCGACACTGATGGGCTTGTCGGGGGTGAAACCTAGCACGCGCGAGAAAAAAACTTAGGCAAAATGAAAGTGCTTGTGCGCGGGGAGTAGCTAGGGTTATATATATACAAACAAGTCATAGGTGACGGGTGATAAATGTCACCCATCACTTATGATTATCACCCGTCACTTATTGTAACTAAAAGGTGACAGATTACTAATATCATCTGTCACCTTTTATGTCGACTCGGGATGTACGCATAAGTCATAGGTGACGGGTAATGTTATTTAACCGTCACTTATTATATCTAAAAGTGACAGGTTAATAATATCACCCGTCACCTTTTATGTTGACTCGGGATGTACGCATAAGTCATAGGTGACAGGTAATGTTATTTACCCATCACTTATTATCTATAAAAGTGACGGTTTAGTAATATCACTGGTCACCTATTATCTATTACAAATTCCAATAACTTCAAACTAAATTCAAATTTGACATTAATATTACAAATTCCAATAACTTGAAACCTAAAATTCAAATTTTGCATTAATATTACAAATTCAAATAACTTGAAACCTAAAATTCCAATTTTGCATTAATATTACAAATTCAAATAACTTGAAACCTAAAACTCAAATTTTGTATTTAATATTAAAATTCAAATAACTTGAAACCTAAATTCAAATTTGACATTAATATTATAGATTCAAATAACTTGAAATCTAAATTTCAAAATTGTCATTAATATAACAAATTTGACACTGAAATTCAAATTCACTGTTTTTCGTGCTTTCTTGACATGGATCCCTTCGTTATGGTCGCGGCGGATGTTTGGAGTTTCCTCGATCGGCGAAAAGTGTGGCACGACTGCAGTAGCAAAAGGGGGAATTTCATCGAATTGATTGAACTCCTCCTCATCAATAAGTACTCTTGCTTGTACTGATCCCAAACCTCGACGCCTTCCGACCAGAGTTTCTTAAGATCACCGACTAAAGGCCTGAGGTACACATCTATATCATTGCCACGTTGTTTCGGTCCTGATATCAAGATCGACAACATAATGTATTTCCACTTGTTACAAAGCCAAAGTGGAAGGTTGTAGATCGATAATACAACAGGCAAGTGCTATGTGAGGTACTCATGTTACCGAATGGATTCATGTCATCTGTGCTCATAGCAAACCTAATATTTCTCAATTCTTTGGTGAACCAACCAAATGTGGAATCAACAATTCGCCACTGAGCGGAATCTACCGGATGCCGTATCATTGCGTCATTCTTACGACCCTCCTTATGCCAACGCACCAATTGAGCATCCTTTCTGTTGGGAAACAAACGCTTCAGACGAGAAATTACAGGAAAATACCACACCACCTTCCTAGAACCACCTTTACTTTTCTTGCCTTCGTCCCCATCACCACCGTCATTTCTACGTTTATATCGATGGGTTCCACACACGGGGCATTGATCCAGTTCTACATACTCTCCACGAAACAAGATGCAATCCTGCTTACATGCATGTATTTTTTCTATTTCCAGTCCTAAAGGACAAATTATCTTCTTCGCGTTGTAGACGCTCTCAGGCAAAAAGTTCCCCTCTCGTAGCATGTCCCTTAGAAGATCCAGCAATGCTTCGAAACTCTTGTCAGTCCAACCATGGGTTGCCTTCAGCTGTAGAAGCTTTAGGTTCCTTAATACCCGATCCATCTCTCCCTCATTAAGGCCTTCTTCACCATGTTTGTTCCAACATGTATAATTCTCTTTAAACCCATCCATGACCAAGTGTGCATAGATATTGTCTATTTTTGGGACTTCTTTTCATTCCTGCAATCGCGACACGGACAATACATTACCGTTTTACCACGATCTTTTAAATCTGCCAATGCAGCACTCATGAAATGCTTCACCCCACTCAGGTACTCCGAACAAGTTCGAGTCTCGAGATACATCCAACTTCAGTCCATCATCTACAATTAATGTAAAAACATTCATTCTTCATTAACAATGAGCTTAATTTCGTGGTTAATCACACGATTAAAAATTTTCTACAAATACACTAGATCTATGACATCTCGCGGTACATCAAGCAAATCTAATATCAAATCTAATATAAATGCAACTCACTTATTCTAAGATTTTGGATAAACATGCAAAATAGTCGATTACAACTCAAAGCACAACAAATCTACCAATTAGGATTTAGAGGAGGAGAGGAAAGGAGGAGGAAACGGGGAGATGCAAACCTTCAAAGACCTAGAAGAAATTCAAACTTCAAATCAACAAGATATTGGAGAATACTAGAGAGCCAATGAAAATCGCCAGCTACTGTGGGGTGGCACTGTGTAGTAATTGTTCGTCGTACAGTGGTTGGCCAGCTCTGAAAACAGAGTTGAGTAATATGTGATGGGTGATAAGGTTACCCGTTACCTATTAAGAATCATAAGTGACGGGTTGCATTATATCCCATCACTTATAATTGGCCCAGGGAAACCCGTCACCTTTGCTAAGTTATAAGTGACGGGTCAAAGGTGATGGATCACCTATGACCAAATCATAAGTGACGGATCTATAAATATTATGACCCATCACCTATTATCTGGTATCAGTGACGGGTCTATAAATGGGCGTAACCCGAGGTGATATAAGTGACGAATCGCATAATGACTCATCACTAAACTGGGTCTATAAACCGGCACTAAAAATAACTATCAGTGCCTGTTTGTGGATCGAATCGGCACTGATAGTACACATATTAGTATCGGTTGGTAATACGAACTGGCACTGATATGTGTACTATCAGTGCCGGTCTGTTTTACCAACCGGCACTGATAGGTATTTCCCGCCATTTTCAAAATATGGCGGTTGCCGCTAATTCTGTGGCATTTTCGCATTTTGATGGTTGCCGGCAATAGTATACGGTATATTTATGGACACACACATATAAATTTAATTTACGAGACGTTGAGTTTTATCGCAGTATATATACACAAGCACATATAAATTTCATTTCTAAAACATCAAGTCTCGTCATAGTATATATACACCGCATACATGTGAGGTTTTATTAAAAAATGAAAAAGAGTTTAAGGTTTCTTGCAAATCGAAGCTTTGCTTTTTCTTGTTGGATGAAGGTAACAAGAGAGAGGAGCTAAATTCATGAAACTCACCGGTTGGATTGATGACTTGGTTATTGATGAACCCGACAAATTGTTCTTGAAGTGTGATGATTTCAATGACCATGAGTCGATCTCTGGATCGCGCGAGAAGCTGCAATTTCAACAACTGAAGAAATCAATCCTTATGAACACGTGTCAGACCTGAAATTAGTCATCAAGATGTATGTCACATACCTCAGCATTGACCACATGGTACGACGCGTCTCCGTTGAATCCGTGCATGAATTCCATTACATAAAAACCACAAATTATTGCCCAGGTCCTGCTTCCTACAAGGAAAGTCATGTCGAATAATCCATTCTTTCATGAATGGCCGGTGTCTGATACTCTTCTTGATGTATCGTAGGTACACTCACCATGTGTCTGATTATTACCGTAAGTAGATTTAGATTCAATCTAATCAAATATTACAAGAGCAATAACGAAATGGTCGGGTTTTACCTTTGTAGCAAGTCAATGACGGGTTGGTAAGTTTCTTTTGGATTATTCTGTGAGTCAAAAACAACGATCTTGCTGATGTCTGCCTGGATGACAAGGAGGATCGAGTGATAACTGCACATAGGTCACCATAGATTAGTTGGTCCTAATTTCTAACTATGTATTGCTCAAAAAGAGTAGAACATTCATGGAGGGAAACACATACCCAAAGTGGTAGGGCAAAAATATGTATTTCTTTAATTGTAGCTCAAGAATACACTTCAATGCATAGTCCTCGATTCCTTTTGGATCAGATTGCATCATTGTCGGGTTTATATGATGTGGGTCGATGAATCCCACATGGTCGATGCCCTCCATCCTGCATCTTTGTACCTCCATTCTACATAAGGAATAAGTTAAGAAATTCATTCCAATGATACATGAATGTATACTGTGAATTATACGTGTACGACACTTACAGAGTCCAAAAACTCAAGATAGACACGTAAAGGGTATCTTGCTAGTACAGTCGATACAATTTCTCAAATAATATATAAATAGAGTTGTCCCTGTAGAGGAAATCTCGATCCTTGTATCTGACCTCAAACATATCTCTACCATCCCGCGACTCCTTCATGTACCACGTATGGAATTTCTGAAGTTGAAAGGTCAATTTGTCCCACACGTTTGGCGTGACCAAGAGTTTGTCCAACTTAAATTGCCATCTCGGCTGCTTTTTGTGAGGACCTGACCAAACAGTATTCGAACTAATCATCAGGTGGATCATTAACATAATCACAACCTCGACGATTAATCAAAATACCACTCCGGTAGTCCCGACACATGTTTTGTGCCCAAGGATCGGAACACATGCCTTCCAACATATTCATCACAACACAGTTTAATAAAGAGCAGGTAATTATCATTTATATTACAAGTCTTTAAACATGCAGCTGTTTCCACAATTTACATCAAAAGGAAACAACAACTACACAGCGGAAGAAAACTATACAACAAAAGGATATGGAGCCACATGCCCTTAGGCTCCATACCAAAACACTGAGTTCAGAGTAGAGTGCGCTACTCCTGCCTGCCACCCTGATCGGCAGGCACAAAGTAGCCGAATACTGTCTCTTCCTTGCCAACCTGTGAACCTGCATCAACTTAAGGGCAGCACCCTGAGTACGAAGGTACTCGCAAGTCTTACACAGTATGGGTATATATATTCCTGACTTCAAGGATCATGCGTTAAGCTGGTAGCAAGAATTAACATGGTTAAGTTAATTAAGCGGTAAGTATCCTAGACATAGGTGTGAGCAACTAACTTAACCAACTTATATGAAACTACCCTGGCATAACCAACAACTGAGCATATGTAAATGTAACAACAAGTATATCAATCTGCACAAGTGCCAACTCGAACCACCAACCACGAACCACCATACCCAGACCATAATCACATGCCCAACCATCAACCTCATGCCATCATCCACTAACCACAACGAGAACTCTACGATCGAGTGTAGATGAAACAATAGCATGCTCATAACCGAGAGTGCGGCAGTTCGAACTGTTTATACACCCCGCAAGGGATATTCCTGGACCCACACGACACGAGGACCATTCGGCTTATGGCACCGGCCAAAGTGCACACAAGGGGGTACTCGTGACAACCTTTCCCAACCACCTCCAACCGTGTGGGGCTTGCATCGCTCGGTCTGGCGATACTAGAACTACTCCCGGAGCAAACTAGTACCGCTTACAAGCCCACCCGCTCACACCGTCATTGTTCAGACCCCACAAAGCGACAGTTGCAAAGGTATTCGGCTTGTCTTACCATTAGATCGGCATGTGGTGAGTAAGGTAAGTGCTAAAGCCAACAACCCTGATGATCGGCCTTAAACGATGCAAGCTGTCTATGGTGCTTAGGTTTCCTCTCCCGACCTGCCCCCTGGACTTTCCACCGAGGTAGACGACACTCCTAACACCGCCCACATCTCGTCTCATACTCACCACTCACCAACCATACCATCACCAACAACATCTAATTGTAAACAGTAGTAGATCCTATTCTCACGAACAGCGGAGAACACCGTCGTTCGACTTCTACCGAAATACCTAAGCATTGCTAACCATAGCGAAGACCTTTAGACATCGACATCACCTCTAGGCTTCAAGGAACATACATGAACTCATGACCAAGGTAGAAGAATGCAACGGCATAGGTTCTACCCAAGGGTACCCGACACATGCATACATACATAAGCATAGATAACACTTTAGACTTTCAAGTTAACACGGTGCAACATAATAGATGCTTGCCTTGCTGCCCTGGATAAGAAAGGTGGGGCGCGTCGGGATCGAACTCGGCCTTCGGGATCGGTTGATCGGTGGTCACTATAAGACATACACGCGTGCAATGCATAAATATACGAACAAATGTAAATGCATAAAAATATGCGAGTTCTAGCAGTGGTAGAGCACCAAGGCTCAATTAAATATGTAAAAGATCGGTAAAGTGTTAGGGTTCCGAAGTTTGAAACCCCAAACAAGTAACCCTAACTCACCCTAGCTTATGTGTACTAGCGGTTAGACCGGCCCCTTGTGGCGGTCAGACCGCCCCCACTCAGTGGGTTTCGGCCCTTGGCGGTCAGACCGGCCCCCTTGTGGCGGTTGGACCGCCACAACTCAGTGGCAAACTGACCCTAGCGGTTAGACCGGCTTGGTGGCGGTCAGACCTCCAGCATGGCGACAGAACCCCCTTTTTAAAACTCTAGGCTTTTGAGGGGCCGCCGACGGAGATTTTGGCGAAAACTTCAAAAACGGTTTGGACTAAAATAACTCTAGGATGTATGTGAATGTTTCACATGGACGTTTTGACGACATCCGTGAACCAAACGTGTAGAACCCATAAAGTAGATCTATAACTGGAAAAGTGGGGTTCTGCAGCGAAAAACTAGATGTCGACCGATTCGACCGATGAAAATACGGAAAGAGGGTATCGGGATGTTCACCTTGTCGTTGGGGAACTGTCTAGCGGATCACTTCTCCGCCGAAAAGCTCCAAACTCTGGATCCGACTTCCGAAAGGTGGGCGTGCATATGGGGAAGAAAACGGTGAATACCGGCTCGAATCTTTCGAAATGGCGAAAACCAAATGGATGAATGAGTAGCTCTCGAGCTTGTGGTCGCGTGGGTACCACACACATACCTCGGCTTCGTTTGTAGTGGCGGGAACTAAGGGGGAAAAGGGAGAGCTTTGAGAGAGAGAGTGAGGGAGAGAGAGCACGTGGGGAGTGAGGGAGGAGAGAGAGAGAGGGGCTGCTGCCCCTTTTGAGAGAGAGGGTGAGGGATATTTCCCTCATGTGGGCCCCACCAGTTAGAGAAAAAAATCCGATTTTGCTTCTAATTCAATTCTCTCTCCAATTTTCTTTCCTCCCACCTCATTAATCCAAACTGAGGTGCGCTAGAGTTCCAAAAACTCACGAAATTTTTATGTCGCAATTAAAATCCCTAAGAAATCCTAATAGTGAATTCGCAATGCAAATTTCAATCTGGCGATCAAAAGCGATTTAGATTCAAATATGAAGCTAATGATGCATGTTTAATACTAAACATGCAATTATGGATTTCGGGGCGTGACACTTTTGGTTCCAAGGACTCGTCTAGAAATTGCTCTTTTGTCATTTTAGCATCTTCAAGAAATCTTTCTAAATTTTGTTCTTGTCGTATATGTTCGATAGAAGACTCTTTCAAGTATTTCTTGCTTTTGATGCGCGTGTAGTCTGATTTACTCTTATGCTTAATAGGTTTGGCCATCTTCAAGAAAAACTTCTGTGTTACTGCACAAATTTGTTTTTTCTTCTAAGGCTCTTTCTTTTGAAAGAATTTCTTGACACTGGCGTACATTATGGCTCTGGTTTCCTCTAGTGTTTGTTCATAAGACAACTTCTCAAGTGTTACCACCTTCTTAGGTGCCCTTTGCTTCTCGGATGAAGCTGACTTCTGAGAAGAACTCAAATTCTTAGACTGTGCAGCTGTTGTCAAATTTAGAGGGGGAGAAGTTGCCTCTCTTGGTGGCACTGGTGCTGACTTCTGAGGGGGAGGAGTTGGCTCCCTTGGTGGCAACTTTGGAGTGGGAGGCGTTGCCTCTATTCTGGGTGACAGTGGCGGTGGAGGCGATTGTGGAGGAGTTGGCCCTCTTATTTGTGACGGTGGCGGTGGCGGCGACCGTGGAGGAGTCGAAAAAATTCTGTGTGGTGGGTCCAACTCCGCATCAGACGACTCGTCAGTCTCATCTTCAAACACTATGTAGCGCTTGGGCCACATAACGAATCTACCCACATTTGATCTAAGCCTCTTGGAACCCGTCTCTCTGGTGTAATCTATGTCAATCTTAAGGTACGGCCTTCGCACGGAGTCCACGTGAACCTTGGCTGTAACAGCCCAAAGGCTTAAGCATGTCATTAAGCATCATAAACATCATTGGCATCATGCTTAATTTCTTTGGTGATTTATGAGCATGCAGTTTCAATTAAACAAGTTGTAAAAATCAATGTTAATTGATGCATTGTTAAGCAACTCACAGTATTGCTATACAACATAGATCTGGAAACAATTTTAGAAATTAGACTATGCCATCCATTGAACATAAATGAATTTTCCCTAATTTTTGGGGATTATTTTAAAGGCATAAAAATCAACGCAAGTTAGAAAAGCTTGCCTCTTCGGAGAATTTTCATTTGAAATTGGTGCAAGCTTTTTGGGTCAAACAAGGTAAAAGGATTTATTCATGATTTATAGAAGCCAACAAAATTTGTTCCGCGAATTTTAGACCACAGTAAGACCTCCACTTTGATAACCAAAGTGGTGAAGATATTTCTTTGCCAGTTACTGTTCATGCAGGACCCACTCGTCATCCTCCCTCCTCACCCAGCCGTGCTGCTTCCAGAGGGCAGCGCCGGCTTTGTTGACTCCCGCGGCCGGCAAACCCAACACACCGTTGAGTCACCGGCCGAGCCTTCGAGTGGAAGCATCGTCGGCCTTAACCCCCCCCCCCCCTGGACGCTCTCTCGTGGTTTCTCTCCTCTCTCTCCCTCCCTCGCTCTCCCTGCCACCCAGCACACCACAGAGCAGAGCAGCATTGCGCCGCGCCACCGGCCAAATCCGACGCGCCACCGGCAAGCTCCCTCGAGCTCGAGCCGCGAGAAGCGCTAAGGAGGATCGTCGAAGCCTCTCCATCTAATTTCCACGCGAATCCCCTCCCCTCTCGGTCGGATTTGGCGAGCTCGTGCCGTCTTCCTCGGCGCCGGCGGCCTCCTTCCGCACCTCACCGTCGAGCTGCCTTGTTGCTGCTTCTTCGGCCCATTGAAGCGCTCGGTGAGCTTCCCGTCCCCCTTTTGAGTCTTGTGTGCGCGCTGGATTCCATTTGGCCCGTCGCCGGCGTCGTTCTCCGCGGGAACCAGCCGCCGCCTTGCCATGGCGATCGCCGCCGGCCTAATTTCTGTCAGGCCCATCGCGAACTAGCTGCGCCCATAGAACAGCATGCTTGCGTAGAAGCTATAGGAATCCCCGGCCGAATCAATTGCGTCGCTGTTCGTTGTCAGCACATTGAAACCGAGCCGCCGTCGTGCTTGTTCCGCCGTGCGTCGCCGCTCGCTGTCCTCCGATCGTCTCCAGCGACCACTTGTGCCACCAAAGAGTCCCCCTAAGCATACTGGTGCTGTTGATGCCCTCGGCCGGTCGAAGTTCGCCGCCGATCGCCGCCGGTGAAGCCAGACCGTGTCGCCGGCACTGTGCAGCCCTTCCCCAGTCAATTTTGACCCGGGTCAAACCCGCTGGGCCCACTGTCAGCCTCAGTGACTAGCCGGCCGGGTGTGCAAAGAGTATTGCGGGCATTTTTAATAATCGAGAAACTCCAGAAAATACGAATTAGAATATTTGTTGAGTTGATAAATCGGCTGAAATCTTGAAAAATGCATGGGAAAATTCATGAAACCAATTTTGTTGGTTTTGTTATAACATGATCTATCCATTAAAAATACCAGTGGCCATGAAATGTGTGCTGTGAATAATTGAATTAATGAAATATGTCTAGGCTTTGATAATTCATAGTTAAAGTTTGGTATTTCCAAAATTGATGAATCCAATTTTGTTATTCTTGTTTTAATACCCCCTGTTCTGTAGAAATAATCACCCACATGTTAGATGTTGTTACAATTCTATATAGGGTTAAGCTTAATTAATCCTAGAAGTGTTCAAGCGTTTAACAATAATCCCATTTAAGAAAAATCTTCGATGCTTTAGAACTCGTGCCCTGACGATTTGCACTATTATCACGTTCTATGGAGCATCCTTTATTTCATAACATTCATATTCATTGCATTGCACGCGTGATTCTTTTAGGGAACTTCGACCCGGCGAACGAGGCTGTCCCCAGAGGTTCCCGCAGTGGTGATCGTGACTCGGGTAGCTGTGAGCAGCAGCTAGAGCAGCAAGGCAAGCATCGTTCATATTGAACCGTGTCTACTTGAAAATCTTATATGTTATCTACGCTTATGTATACATTGCATGTTTCGGGTACCGAGTTGGGTAGAACCTATGCTGATGCATTCTCCCATTTCGGTCACGTGTCATGTGTTATTCCTTGGAGCCTAGTGGTGTCGCCGCGGTCTAATTTTAGTTCGCTATGCTTAGTGGTACTTGGGCTTTCCGGTAGAAGTTGACGACGGTGTCCACCGTTGTCGCGAGCCTAGGGCTTGTTACTTGTTCACACTTGTGGTTGTGTTGATGATGAGTCGGTTGGTGAGTGGTGAGTTGAGATGAGGTGTGGGCGGTGTTAGGGGTGTCATGTGCTCACGAGGAGTCCTCAGGCAGTTCGGGGAGGGAACCCGGACACCGTAGACCGCTTGCACCGGTTAAGCACCGACCGTCGGTGTAGTCGGCTCTAGCACTTACCTTACTCACCACATGCTGATATAATGGTAGGCGAGCTGATTACCTTCGCAGACGTGGTCATGTGGGCCTCGTCATAGATGGTGTGAGTCCGGTTTGAGTCCGGGCTTTTAGCGGTATTAGTTTGCTCGAGGAGTAGTTCTAATACCGCCGTGCCGAGCTATGGTTGATCCACATGGTTGGGCCTGGTTGGGAAAGGTTGTCACGGGTACCCCCTTGTGTGCATCTTAACGGGTGGCACAAGCCGTATGGTCCCTGTGTCGTGTGGGTCCAGGAGTATCCCCCTGCAGGGTGTATAATCAGTTCGAACTGTCGCGCTCTCGGTCATGAGCATTGCTATCGCTTATCTCCACCGAGCGACCATGTTTCGGTCGTAGAGTTTCGATGTGGGTTGTGGCATGGTTGGTTTGGGTGGTTTGGTCAGTATGTGGTCGGTGGTTTGGGGTAATGGTTTACTCTTATACACTTGTTTATATATCTGTTCTGATCAGTTGGTTGGCAGGGTTTGAGTTGGTGGTTGGTTAAGTCATTTGCTTACACCTAGAGTCTAGGTTGCTTACCGCTTAATGAACTTAAACATGTCTTAATCCTTGCTACAGCTTTAAATGCATGATCCTTGGAGTCGAGAATATATATACTCATACTGTGTAAGACTTGCTAGTACCTTCGTACTAAGGGGTGCTGCCCTTAAGTTGCTTTCAGGTTCACAGGTTGGCGAGGAAGAGGCAGTGTTCGGCTACTTTGTGCCTGCCGATCTGGGTGGCGGGCAGGAGTAGCACCTTCTACTCTGAACTCCGGCGCTTTTGGTATGGATCCTAAGGGCATACGGCTCCATACTCTTTTGTTGTATAGGTTTATCTTCCGCTGCGTAGTTGTTGTTGTTCCTCTTTTGTTGTAAATTGTGGAAACAGTTGCATGTTTAAGTATTGTAATTCAGCTTAATTACTTGCTCTCTATTAAACTGTGTTGTGATATTTGAGTTGGAAGGCATGTGTTCCGATCCTGGGCACAAAACACGTGCCGGGACTACCGGAATGGTATTCTGGTTAATCGTCGAGGTTGTGATTATGAATAATGATCCTCCTGATGATTAATTAGAATACTATTTGGACGGTTCCTCACAGCTTGGTATCAGAGCCTGGTTTAATTTAGTAGCCTAAACATAATTAGTGCGTTGTTTAGTAAGTCGACAACTCCACCTAAACAACCCATAATTTATGTTTATGCCTCTTCATGTTTAATATGTATTAAACTGCTATCGTTTATGCCCCTAAGTCAAAATGCGTATTACGAGTGGCGTTTATATGTCTTATACCACATTGTTTCGCTTTCGACCCTGCATTGATTCATGTTGAGCATTGCATCTTCGGCTTTGCATCGTCGGAAGGTAAGGTACGATGCTCGGTGGCGGTTAATCACCGAGGGCTCAGCCGGATGCGAGGCAGGGGCCCGGCATGTCCCATACGGCGATCCGTACGGGAAGTGAATACGCTAGCGATAGCGTATGAACATCCACCATGCGATGGGAGACATGGTCGTCTACTCGTGTGGCGATTACACGAGATGTTCCGTAGGGTCTACAGGAAGTGAATACGTCGTTATCGACATATGGATTGTCGCTTGTACGGCATGTGGTACAAGGGCCGTTCGCGCTCTTACCCTTTCTAGCGCGAAGGGTACGTTCTGGATGTTATATACTGCCTGTGATTTTGATGCTCGCAGGTGCGGTTCTTGTTTTGAGAAAGAAGCGGTAGCTAGGTTCGAGCATGCATCATTTCATGGCATTCATGCATGCATTTATATTTATACATGTGTTACGGGATTCTAACAATATATCTGGCGAATGCATTGTGCTAAGTCGGAATTTGACGTTTCCCCTTTTTGTTTTACATTTCAGAATGGTTGTCACTCAGCGTGGTGGGGAAGTTCCAGAGGGTTCCGGTCAGAACAACCCTCCTCCACCGCCGACCATGGCGGATGTGCTCATGCAAATCGAGCAGAACCGCCAAGCGAATCATGCTCTCCTCCAGACGAACCAAGCACTCCTGGAGGCTCTCGTGCGCAAAGCGGCTCCTCATGGAGGAGGTGGGGCCGTGCGCCGAGACGACTTCTTGGACTTTTTGCGGACTCAGCCGCCGGTCTTCTCGCGAGCTGAGGATCCTCTGGATGCTGATCACTGGCTCCGGACGATCGAGCAGAAGCTCGCCCTTCTTCGCTGTGAGGATCACGAGAAGGCGCTCTTCGCCGCCCATCAGCTTCAGGGCCCGGTGGGTGCGTGGTGGTCCGGCTTTCTGGCCATGCACCCCGCCGATCACCGCGCGTCATGGGCGGAGTTTCGTGAGGCCTTCCGCTCGTTTCACATACCGAGTGGCCTCATGGAGGCTAAGAGGCGGGAGTTTGAGGACCTCAAGCAAGGAGGTCGGGCGGTGATGGAGTACGTGCAGGTGTTCAACCACCTTGCACAATACACTACCGAGGAGGTTAGCACGAATGCGCGCAAGCAGCGCCGCTTCGTGAATGGTCTGAACTCGAAGATGCAGGACCGGTTGTCCGTGCATAAGTTCGCCGACTTCAACGAGTTAGTGAGCACGTCGATCATGGTAGGGCTCAAGTATAAGAGCCACCAAGAGGAGAAGAGGCGGAAGAGGGGTTCCTCGTCTTCCGTGGGCGGGAACTCGCAGCGCGCCCGCACTGAGAGTCAGCCTCCACAATCTCAGGTGCCGTCAGCTGGCTACCCACGACCGATGTGGTTTGTACCACGTCCTGCGTTCTCCGCTCCACAGGGGCAGGCTGCACGACCAGCCAGCTCCCAAGTGAGCATGACAGGTGGCTCAGGCGGTCCGTGCTTCAATTGCGGCCGCGTTGGCCATTTCTCGAGGGAGTGCCCGTATCCGAGGCCGGGAGCCGCGGTGAGTGTCCCGCGACCACCGCCGGCTCAGTCAGCACCGCAGACTTCGCAGGCGACTCACGTTCCCAAGCGTGGTCGAGCTCGCCACACTACTGCCAACGAGGTTCAGGAGGGTGACACCGTCCTGATGGGTACGTTGGATATGAGTTTCAACTCTGACATTTTTTCTGCAGTGGTCCTGTTTGATTCAGGAGCCTCTCACTCCTTTATATCTTCGGGTTATGTTTGGAAAAGTGGGTTGAGAGTCAGTGCTACCCACACGCCGTATCCAAGGTGGAAGGTTGCAGATATAGAGAGTCACGAGCCAAGTGCCATGAGTACTTCTCGTGCTGCCAAAAGGATTCATCCCATCCGTACTCAACCCAAACCTTATATTCCACACTTCATCTCTGAATTCCTTGTATTTTGAATCAAATCTCCTCCATTGCATGCCATCAGCAGGGTGTCTAAGCATTCCATCTTTCTTATGCTGTTCGGCATACCATCGCATCAACTCAGCATTCGCCCTGTTAGCAAATAATCGCTTCAAACGGGGGATTATAGGGAAATACCAAACCACCTTAACAGGGGGTCTTTTCTTCTTTCTCTTCACCGCCACGCTATTGCTCTCGATGTCATCAATGTTACACTTGTACCGTGGTGCATTGCAAACGCGATATGCTTCCAAGTCTGCATCCTCACTGCGAAACAACATGCAGTCGTTTCCACATGCATGTATTTTCTCTACTTCCAATCCCAACGGGTAGACAACCTACTTGGCATGGTACGTATTTTCGGGCAACACATTCCCCCTTGGAAGCAATTCCCTCAAGAATTCTAACAATTCATTGAAGCCATTATCGGCCCAACCATTACTAGCCTTCATTTGCATCAGTTTCAGCACCACATGCAACTTGCTGCGCTCATCTTTACAGTTCGGGTAAATTGGTATTTTAGAGTCCTCTATTTGACGGCCCGTCTCCTTCCGGTACTTGGGTCGGGTCAGGGGACCCGCCTTCCAAAGGCTGCCGCGTCCGATTGCGACCCGTGGGTGGACATGCCATCCCTACAATACAGTATTCTATCAATTGTCTTAAATTGATTACGTTAATTAATGAGCAGAGAAAATCCACTGGATTATTATTTAAATTCAAGACTTTAAAAATCGCAAACCACATACTAAAAAATTGGAGCTAGATTTTAGGGGCATTTTGCAAATACCTCCCTGATTTTTTATTCTTTGCAAGGATACCACTCGAATGATAGTTCTAGTGGTTTTTTGCAATTTTTTAATAGCAATAACGGTTCTAGTAGTGAAAAATTTACAATTGTCAATAGATTTTAATGTACGCACCTACATATATTTACGTGTGACTATTAATCTATTCCTTAAATCATCTACAATGACAAAATATTGCTCTTTCTTTAATTGATATCATAATGGAGCTCTTGCTAATTCCAAAATTCAACCCCAAAGAACAACCATCTAAATTCAAATCTAGAGAAATATAGCAACTAAATCCAACTAAGAATTAAATGTAGATCATCACTATACATCTAACAATGACAAAGTTGCAAACTTTTCCTAAATTAGATCTCAATTGCATCTCTAAATCCAAAACCGTAGAACAAGCACCAAGCATCAACCCTAGAGAAATCTACCAAGTAAATCTATCTAAAAAAGAAATATAGAACATCATATTAACCTTAGAGCACTTGACTCCTCCAAATCTTGATTCCTTCAATAGTAGAGATGGAAAAAATGGCGAACGGCGCTATTCTGGTGGGCTTGTGGCGAACCTGGTCGCACTTGGGGGAGAAGGCGGGCTTTATACTGTAGGGCCACATCAGTGTCAGTTAGTATATGGAACCTTATTAGTGCTGGTTCTCAACTCCTTAGTGGCTGTTCATGCGCAGGAGTTTAAGAATCGGTACTAATACTGTTGAGGGAAAATAACCAGCCTGAGGATAATAGTTGAAGATTACTATCCAGGTCCCTCCAGAACCTTGATCTTCAGACCCTCAGCTAAAGGCTCGACCTCCGAAGTCATTAGGTCCCTTCGCGGTACCTCTTCAAACTTGCGAAGCCTTCCCTTGGCTTAACCGGCCCGGCCTCCCGAAGGCTCAGCCTCCCAAAACCCAGCCTCCCGAAGCCCGCCCCCCCCCCCCCCGAGACCTCAGCCTCCTGAAGCCTCAGTCCCCCAAAGCCTCGGCCTCCTAAAGCCCCAGCCTTCTGGAGTCCTGCCTCCCAAAGCCTTCACCACCCGGAGCCAAGCCTCCCAAGGCTCCCATCTCTAGCTGCTCAGGCCAACTTCCGAGAGACTACAAGGTGAGTCAGCAGGCCTTAGGAAAGATCTCCCGAAAGGGGAGCATCGGTCATACTTTGCCTGCAAGGAAGTGACCGGCATTAAACGCCTAGGCTGATGGACACTGCTCTGACACTTTGGCGTAATGGAGGCTATCCTGACACCTCTAACAGTGCGGCACTGGGCTGCAATTGGCGACCGGCTCGCCGCCTTTAGGGGGAGGCACAACGATAGTTACTACGGTGGATATTTATCCCCCAGGAAGGGTAGAAAGTAGTTATTCAAGATAAGAGCCAGTAATTCGGTCAGATCCTAGATATTTGTATATTATGATAACTTGTACACCAAGCTACGCACGGCCCTATAAATAGGAACCATGGTCGCCTGGGCTAGCGACGCGAACTAGACGGCAGAAAGACACAGAGGTGGAAAAACACCAATTCACGCTGTGATACTCCTCCCAGATCGATCTATTTTTTCTACCATCAATACATTCGTGGTGTTCCTTCCTCTTAAACTTTGTCTCCAAGCTTGAGTCTCCTCCTTAGAAGAAACTCTCGCCGTACTTGCTAGGGCAAGACGAACTCTTGCTCCAACAGCGTGCCATCCGTAGGGACTCGAACACAAAAGTGCAAAGAGAGGTAGGAATCCACCAGGGAAACCACCAAGGTGCTAGCCAAAACCACCATACCCACCGTTGCAAGCATGCAACCATATGCATGGCTGTCTCAGCCTTGCACACTGTATGCATGCTCCAGACCTGCTGCCGTGTGGTACAGCGTTCCTCCGACCTTGGCCAACCCAGAACCCTGGGTCGGTACAGGAACTCCAGATGGTGCGGAGGCCTTCCAGCCTCTGCACGACAAAGACCTCGCTGCCCCAGAAGAGGACGTGGCCAAAGCCACGGCCAAGCAGGTCACCTTCCAGTGCTTCTGGGTGGTCCAACCCAGGAGTATTCCTACCTGGGTTTGGTCCCAAAGTATCCCCTTTAACCACACCTGGGATACCCCGAGCAGCCAACATCTTCGGAAAGTCTGTCGACCCAACGCCCTCCTTTGGCCCCTTAGGTGAAAGAGGGTTCCAAGGAGACGAAGGGCTCCGAGGTGAACGGACCCTGCCAGCGCCTTTGATGTTGCCCTCACAACTCCAACTGCGCGTAGGGAACCCCAAGCCCACCTCGTCCAAGGAGGCATAGTCAGAACCACTTCGGCTCCAAAAGCCGATTCACCGAGCAGCCTCGATGGTCTCCCAAAGGGGAAGGAGACCCTGAGGAAACCACAAGCTTCGGAACACACCACCTTCGGCAGCGACCCCAACGACAACTCCAAGCTCTGGTGCCCCCGAAGGCACACGGGTGCATCCTGCACGGACCAGGGCATGGCCACAACACCAATGACCACCGCACCCTCATGACCTTCCAGGAGGAATAGCTCAGAAGGAAAGCAGAATACCTGGCCGCAGAAGGATCCAACGAAGGACGACGCAGGGTTTGGAGGCCTAGGGAAAACTCACGGGCAAATCCCCAGCCCCTCAACCCTACACCGTCACTGCCGACCCTACTACCAACGGTACCAAATCCAGCAATGAGAACTGAGTCGGGGACACGCCATCACCAGGCCCCAGACGGAGTACCTCCGGAGCCGGGTAGCGGCTAAGGGCCAAGGGGGTCGCGGAACACCTCTCTCGCCTAGCCCTCGTCTTTGCCTCCGATACGCCATCGCCAGGCTCTGGACGGAGTACCTCCGTAGCCGGGCAGCGGCTAAGGGTCGAGGCGATCGAGGACCGCCTCTCCCGACTAGCCTTCGACTATGCCTCCAACATACCGTCACAAGGCATACGGATTACCTCCGGGGCCGGGCAATAGCTAAGGGCTGAGGGGGTCAAGCACCGCCTCTCCCGGCCTAGCCATAGGCTTCGAGGCCTCTAAGCCTCACAATAGAGGCCTTATTCCTAGAAAGGTATGCCCACTGTTAACTATCAGTAGTTTACCTAGTGATCCGTCTTTCATACAGCAAGGTTAGAGTATGTTGGAGGCCTCCAACCTTATTGTTAGAAGTCTTTTGCAATAGATATCCTCTAGGTAGAAGCAGTAGAACTTAAGTTACATCCTCATTTAGCATGCATAGTTATATAATCTAGCTATGTTTTATACTACAATTAGCTTCTTATTGCCAACAGTAGACTGCAAAACTTAGCTAGTATAACCATGCAAAATCCCTACGCTCCCGCAGACGCATTGTGCCTAGGTCGCCTGGGGGGCGGGTTTGCCCAGGTTTCCTTGAAGGCATTGTGCGGCCTCGGAAGTGTAGTTGCCACGTATCAAGGGATTTCCTTGATAGACTGTGTTGCGGCACTACCCGTAGGACATCTTCGAGTGGTGTGACAAGCCCACGTACCGTGGACATAGCATGCCTAGGTCACCTGGAAGGCAAGATTGCCTAGATTTCCTGGAAGGCATTGCGTAGTCTCGGTAGATAGTGAGGCTCACACACCGCGAGCGCTGCTTATGCCTAGGCCACTTGGAAGGCAGATTATGCCCAGGGTGCCCTGGAAGGCATTTGCATAGCCTCGAGTGTCAAAGCCACGCCTCGGGGGATGTACTCGATGGTGGAGATGTTGTGCTATGAGGAATGCTGTCGCAAGGAATCCTCGTTGCACGACATGCCTACACACTGCGGGCGTAGCATGCCTAGGTCACTTGGAAGGCAAGACTGCCTAGGTTTCCTGGAAGGTATTGTGTAGCCTCGATAGTGTGTGGACGCCACATATCAGGGGACTACCCTGATGTGAGGATGCGGTGATCTGAGGAATGTTGTCGCAAGGAATCCTCGTTGCACGACATGCTTATATATTGCGGGCGCAACACGCCTAGGTCACCGCTAAGGCATCAAGCCTAGGTTTTCGGAAGGTATTGCATAGCTTCGGTCGTATAAATGCCACGCGCCAGGGCACATCCTTGGTAGACGATGTTGCAGTGCACCCTGAGCATTTCCTCGGGAGCATGACAAGCCTACACACCGTGGGCGTAACATGCCTAGGTCACCTGGAAGGCAAGACTGCCTAGGTTTTCTGGAAGGTATTGTGTAGCTCCGATCGTGTGTAGGGCCTTCAGCATTAATACATGCCAAGGAGCCTTACAAAACCTCCAACAAAAATGGAGAACCTTACAAAGCCTCTGGCAAAAATGGAAAGTCTTACAAACCTCCGACAAAACAGAAAGTCTTACAAAACCTCTGGCAAAAGCGTAGAACCATACAAAAACCTCCGACAAAAATAGAGAACCCTACAAAACCTCTGGCAAAAATGAGCTTTACCAAACCTCCACACAACAGAGATCTTTATCAAACCTCCGGCAAAAACAGAGAGCTTTACTAAACCTCTGCACAACAGAGAGCTTTACCAAACATCTGGCAAAAATGAAGAGCTTTACCAAACCTCCGCATAGCGGAGAGTTTTACAAAAATCCCCGGCAAAAACGGAGAGCTTTACCAAACCTCCGCACAACGGAGAGCTTTACCAAACCTCTGGCAAAAACAGAGAGCTTTACCAAACCTCCAGAAAAAACAGAGAGCTTTACCAAACCTCCGCTCAACGAAGTGTTTTACAAAACCCCTAGCAAAAATGGAGAGCTTACCAAACCTCCGCACAACTGAGAGCTTTACCAAACCTCTACACAACGGAGAGTTTTACCAAACCTCCGCACAACGGAGAGCCTTACCAAACCTCCGGCAAAAGTGGAGAGCTTTACCAAACCTCCGCACAATGGATAGCTTTACCAAAACCTCCACCAAAATGGAGAGACTTCAGAAAACCTCCACACAATGGTGAGCCTTACCAAACCTCGGTAAAAACAGAGAGACTTCCAAAAATCCCAGCAAATGGGAATGTTTTTCGAAAACCCCGCTGGGCAGAAAGGTTCTGAAAGGACCTAATGGGAAGAGTACCTCGGCATCTTGAAGGCAAATGCCTCCGTACCGAAGGGGTACGAAACCCGCTGGCCTCCAAAGGGCACATCACACATTTCAAAGGGGTATAAAAATCCCCCTCCCTACAGTGAAAGGTATGACCCGCGTGACTCAAACACGTATGGTAAAAGGTAAAATCATTACCCTACCATCTCCTTTAAAGACACATTTCATACATCATTTTATGAGCATTATACTGACATTTAAAATAAAGCCCACGCTCCATGGCACGGGAAATAGAATGGAACCCTCCACTGTCCATTGCAGAGGCCGCAAATTCATTGCAGCGGCTAAGGGCCAAGGGGGTCACGGACCACTTCTCCCGCCTAGCCTTCGGTTTCGCCTCTGGCACACCCTCGCCAGGCTCCGAACGGAGTACCTCTGGACCCGGGTAGTGGCTAAGGGCCGATGGGGTCACGGACCACCTCTCCCGTCTAGCCTTCGGCTTCGCCTCCGATACGCCATCGCTAGGCTTCAGATGGAGTACCTCCGGAGCCAGGCAGTCGCTAAGGGCCGAGGGGCTCGTGGACCACTTCTCCCACCCAGCCTTCAGCTTCGCCTCTGACACACCATCGCCAGACTCCGTACGGAGTACCTCCAGATCCGGGCAGTGGCTAAGGGCTGAGGGGGTCGCGGACCACTTCTTCCACCTAGCCTTCTGCTTCACCTCCGACACGCCATCGTCGGGCTTCGGATAGAGTACCTCTGGAGCTAGGCAGTGACAAAGGGTCGAGGGGGTCGCGGACCACTTCTCCTGCCTAGCCTTTAGCTTCACCTCCAACACGCCATCGCCAGGCTCCGAACAGAGTACCTTTGGAGCAGACATCGGCTAAGGGCCGAGGGGGTCGCGGACCACCTCTCCCGTCTAGCCCTCGGCTTTGCCTCCAATGACGCTGTCGCCATGCTTTAAACAGATCGCCTGAAAAGGAAGGCAGTGGCTAAGGAAGCCGAAAGGTCAAGGACCACCTCTGGAGCTTGTCTCAAGAGGTCCCAGATGGACTTCACTGAGTCAGAAATCTAGAACAAATTTGGAAGAAAGCCCTACCAGTGCCGAGCCCGAAGAGTACGCAATAACCAGGAACGATGAGGTCGCCACTGCTTCACCCGACCCTCCTTACTTACCCTACGTATCTATCACCACCAGATTCCCGAGGCCACCTCTCCCCAGAAGGAACAAAACCGGTGATGATCTATGCGAAGGCTCGGTACCTCTGAAAAACTAGCCATCGCCTACGAAGGGGACGAAGAAGCGCGGCTCAAAGGCACGAAGGCACACACACATACAGTCACCCGTTCGAAAGATCCCCTTGCACTCCAATACAAAAAGAGACACGAGCATCCCCGAAGGTCCATATTATATTATTAAACAACTAGTACATCCAAAGGACACATACAAAGGTGACAGTATAGAAATTGCTACGAAGAAGATAGACCCCAACAGAGCAAAACAGGGTAAGAAAGAGTACAAGGTGACTAAGTCAAGCCATGGGCCCACAACGAGGCCATGGTCCACCGTGAAACATGGATGCCTCATGACTTCACCAAGAATTCTCTCCAAGAGAAGCCTTCAGCTCCTACGGGTCCCGACAGGGGCCACGCATGGGATGGCGTATGCGCCTCATCTGCGGCCTGCCGCTACGGAAGCCGATACAGTAGCCAGCTCCCGAGCTATCGGAGGATGAAGAAGAGTCCAAGGAGGTCAGCGGCATGGCCTTCTCTCTCGTCTTCCCGACCTCCTCCTTCGCCATCATCTCCATAGATGCCTACTCGCTCTCCCCCCGCAGGAGATCTCAGTTGATGTCCTCATCGTCACCGGAGATATCGATGATCTCAACGGGCATGGCCTCCCAAGCCAAGGGTCGGGCCGGAGCGGCAAGCAGCCGCCTCCCCTGCTGAGATGGAAGCGGTGTAGCCACCGGCGCCTCTACCGATGATCGAAACGGTCTGGCTCCCGAAGAAACTGTGGAGATCATCGACATCTCCGAAGAGGATAAGGAGGAAGACAACGCCATACTCAAGACAAGGTTAACTACTCACTTGTAGAGCTGTGGAGAATCCAACCGGAAGGACACAGCTTTATACACGGGCTAAGCAGCCACATAAGCTCGGAAGATGAAGTAGAACCAACACCACAGTGTCCCCCATTGAAGCCTGAGGGGACCGTGGCCATGACCTGATCATTCTGCCAGTAAGTGGTAGCATTCCATGATGAATGCCTCATTTTCTCGTACGGACATCCTGTCACATTAATAACCCAGACTCCTTTCGGTGCATGACAGAGGCGTGGACACAAGACCCTAAACAACCCCCCACATTGTCCAGTCAGAATGCGGTAGTGGCACGTCTCATCCTGCCAGGCAAACGTGTAGGGTCCTCCAATCCTACACGTAACCTCTACTCTGGTGACCTCAAAAGGTAGGAAGAACCATACCGAAGGAATCCGGATAACCTGTATCAGCCTTATCACGGACCCCGGAGTACACCACATCCATCGACGTCCCTCTGGCCTGGCATCCCGACACCGCGCATGCCAGCTCCAACAAGCTCCAGAGCAGATCGCCACCACCAGTACGTCATCAGCCTTGGGCCTCGCCATCGACACACATGGTTCCCAACGAAAAAACTTCTTAATGACAGGGAATTGCCATCGAGCATCATCCTTGATACTATACCAGGCTGGGATTGGTTTTCCTCTACATCCTCTTCCGCCTCTGAAACATCAGGGCCGGAGAATGAGGGGATACTGTTGGGGGAAAATAAACAAGCTTGAGGATAATGGTTGAAGATTACTATCCAGATCTTTCCAAAACCTTGATCTCCGGACCCTCAGCTAAAGGCTCGACCTTCGAAGTCATCAGGTCCCTTCGTGGTACCTCTTCGTACCTACGAAGCCTTCCCTTGGATTAACTGGCCCGGCCTCCTGAAGGCTCAGCCTCCCAAAACACGGCCTCCCAAAGCCCAGCCCCCCGAGACCTCGGCCTCCCAAAGCCTCGGTCCCCCAAAGCCTCGACCTCGTGAAGCCCCGGCCTTTTGGAGTCCTGCTTCCCGAAGCCTTCACCTCCCAGAGCCATGCCTCCTGAGGCCCCCATCTCCAGCTGCTCGGGCCAATTTCCAGGAGGCTACAAGGTGAGTCAGCAAGCCTTAGGAAAGATCTATCAGAAAGGGAGCACCGGTCATGCTTTGCCTGCAAGGAAGTGACCGGCATTAAACGCCTAGGCTGATGGACGCCGCTCTGACACTCTGGCATAATGGAGGCTATCCTGACACCTCTAACAGTGCGGTGCCGGGCCACAATTGGCAGCTAGCTCACCGCCTTCAGGGGGCAAGCACCACGATAGTTACTATGGTGGATATTTATCCCCCAGGAAGGGTAGAAAGTAGTTATCCGGGATAAGGCTCAGTAATTCGGTCAGATCCCAGATATTTGTATATTATGATAACTTGTACGCCAAGCTACGCACAGCCCTATAAATAGGAGCCATGGTCGCCTGGGCTAGCGATGCGAACTAGATGGCAGAAAGACACAGAGGTGGAAAAACAACAATTCATGTTGTGAAACTCCTCCCAGATCAATCTATTTTTTCTACCATCAATACATTCATGGTGTTCCTTCCTCTTAAACTTCATCTACAAGCTTGAGTCTCCTCCTTAGAAGAAACTCTCGCCGTACTTGCTGTGGCAAGACAAACTCTTGCTACAACAGATACGTCAATAGTACCAGTTACTGTTGAACCAACACTGATGGACCGGCACATATGTGGTATTTTGTAGTAGTGGTAGAAACTTTCAGGGGTGAGAATTCGATTTTCCAAGCCATTTTTGGCCTCAAAAAATCCGTCGAACTCGACGAAGTGAGGGAGAAATAGATGTAATTTTTTGCGTAGATGTTCTTAGAGTCAAAAAATGTCAAAATCAGAGTCCGTATACAAAAGTTATGCCTAATTTACCGAAGACACTCCGGGTTAACTGGTTTGTGCATCTATCATACAATGAACATGAGTGATGGTTTGTGAGTGATGGGCCACAGTTATGATCTGTCGTTTTTAACCTTCGGCAAAAAGGTTAAAAGGATAAAATATACGTTGTGAGGCTAGGTCACAGGTTCGATTCTGTCAAAACGTAGAGTATAAAACCAGTGTGAAAATCATCTGTGACATGTGGCTAGGGTGATGGCCCTAGGTTGTGATTACTCGGGTAAAAGAAATTTTTTTTTGAATTTTTTCATGTCAAAAAACTTGAAAACATTCGCCATTCATAAGTGTGATCCGTCACTTATGAGTTGTAATAAGTGATTGGTCACAGTTATGACCTGTAACTTATGACCTTAATAAGTAACTTGTCAAGTTTTGATCCATCACCAATGATCTCATTGGTAACATGTCATTACCCGTCACTTATAACTAGTCATGAGTAACGCGCTTGGGATGACGGGTGCGACACCCGTCACCCATGACGATTATGACCTGTTACTTTTGACCTTTTTTCACATAGTGTGTGAAAAATAGACAAAAGAGATACAAAATTAGTGACGGGTCGTAAAATAACTCGTCACTGATAGTAATAGTGATAGGTCCACTACATAAAAAAAAAAGTCTTTGGTGACGAGTGTAACTATCTTTAGTGATGTGTCCCGTACCCATGACCCCGAACGTATCACTGATAAGTCGTCATTGGTGACGGGTTAAGACCCATCACTAATGAGATTATAGATGATGGGTGATAACTTGACTCGTCACTAATGAAGTCATAGGTGACGGGTCGTAATAGTGACCCACTACTAATAACTAAGCATGAGTGACAGGTTGTAACAGTGACTTGTCACTTATGATTGATAAACGTTTTTTGTATTTTTTAGGTAAGAAAATAATAAAATATTTTTTCATCTGAGCCAACCTAGTAGAGGAGCCCATCACATATGCCCCACAAGCCATGCCATCGAATGGTTTTCAGTCTTTGCGTTCCATTTCAATCAAACCCGCAACCTCCCCTCACGCGAACCACCCTTACCACCTCAACTATCAATTGCTATGATAGGAAGCAGATATTTTATCCTTTTAACCTTTGTTGCCGAAGGTCACAGGTGATGGGTCATAACCATGACCTGTCGCCTATGACTGGTTAGTAACAGGTCACAACAGTGACCCGTCACCTATAACCATATTACCAATTTGAATTATAGGTTGCCCTAAAGCTTAAGAGCAAAGGGAATAAAAACACTTTTAATAGTTCGATTCAAAGTTTTGGAATCACAAACTGGAATTAAAGTTCAATTGAGATATTCATTTTGACCCAAAGTAGTTGCAGAATTGAAATAAGCAATATAACGAATGTTTCAAATAGGTGACCCAGAGTGCCTTCGGTAAAATAGGCATAACTTTTGCATATAGGATCCGATTTTGACATTTTTTTCATTCTACGGACATCTACAGAAAAAGTTACATCTGCCTCTCCGAAAGTTTGATGTAAGGGGTGGTGACTATGGACACAAACGTGTGTTTCGAAAATGGTATAGAAACTTCAGGGGACAAGAACTCAATCTTCCAGGTCGAATTTAGCCTCAAAAAATCTTCCAAACTCAATGAATGTGCAATGGTTTTTATTCTAGTGCTGTTGCAGTGAGAAAAAATAAGAGAAAAATAAAAAAATATAGCATCATGCTTATTGTTCATATTCATAAGTCAGAATCCCTATTCAATTTGTGCACAGCGTACTTCACTCTTGGCATTCTAGGCTCTTTAATCTTTATGCTTAGCAAAAATACTTTGTTAATAGTCATTTTGTGTTTGATTTTTAGTACAATGATCAAGAGAAATATATTGGCTCCACTTTTGAGCACTGTTGCACCAAAATGAGGAGGCCGGACAAAGAGATGATGCGGTATGTCACACTCTTAAGACTACAATCATGCATATTTTTGTCAAGCATGGATGGATATTTAGAAATAGCTAGGCTATATGCCTACTAAGTTTGTTCATTCAAAACTATTATGGCATTTTATCATTTGGTGATGGGTTGATGCTTCTACAAAGGCAGAGGCTGAGATAGCTTTTATACCATTGCCTTAAAAACAAAGTTGTCCTTACTGATGAGTCACAACTTAACCTATCACTAATGATTGGCCTAGGATGACCCATTACTGATAAGTTCATCATAAGTAACGGGTCACAACTTGACTCGTCACTAATGACTGGCTATGATGACCTATCACTGATGAGTCATCATAAGTAACAGGTCATAACCGTGACCCGTCCCTTATGACTAGCCTAGAATGACCCGTCATTGATGAGTCGTCATTAGTGATGCACCGCACCTACAACCTGCACTATTATCATAAGTGACGGGTCATGTTACGACCTGTACTAATTTCGTGTCTTCTTTGTTTATTTTTCACGTAGTGGTCGTAGTTGTGACTTGTCACTTATGACTAGTCATCAGTGATGCATCATCCTAGGCCTGTAATTGGTGAAGGGTCTCACTGGACCCGTCACTTATGACATGTCTTTACTGATGAGTCATGTTATAACCCGTTACTTATGACAAGTCATAAGTGACGTGCGTTGTTATGACCCGTCACTGATGACTTAGCTCTATCAGCACTCTGTTTCTTGAAAATTGTTCGATGAGTTCTGCTCAAATTGGTCCGGCGTGTTTGTCAGCTTGTCACCTGACCTTCTAACAATCTCTTCTGAAAATCGGTGCTAGTGCTAAAAATAGGTGATGGGTGATACTCTTCACCCGTCACATATGATATTATAGGTGACGGTTGATACTCTTCACCCGTCATCTATGACTTATAATAATTTCATGAGAGCGGTTGTTTCATCAAAATATATTTTGTTCATGAATGTATTCCAGGCATAAGGGTTAGCCTCTGTATATATTACTAGCTAACAACTACACTAGCACACACAAATCTACATACCACAAAAAAGCATAATCATGTACATACCTACTGAACAGAAGCCATAAAAAGCTAAGGCCAATATCTAACAAAAGAAAGCGGGAAAGTACTATGAAAAGAGGGGTGAAAAGAGATGGAATAAAAGAGATGGAATAAAAGAGATGAAAAGAAGACAAAGTTGATCGTACGGTATTCACAATTTTTTTCTTTTTCTCTTATTTTTCTCATCTCAGCAACACTAGAATAGTAATTATCGTACATTTTTGCTCAAGTTTGATGTAAGAGGTGGCGGCTATGGATACAAACGCACATTCCAAAAATGGTGTAGAAAATTCAGGAGGCGAGAACTCAATCTTTTAGGCCAAATTTGGCCTAAAAATTTTGCTGAACCCAACAAAGTCAAGGAGAAACATATGTAAATTTTTTCGTAGATATCCATAGATTCAAAAAACATCAAAATCGGAGTCCATATGCAAAAGTTATGCTTGTTTTACCGAAGACACTCTGGATCACCTATTGGCAAAAATAATCATTGGTGATGGGTCAAGATTACAACCCGTCACTATTGTATTGTCAGTAGTGACGGGTTACAGTTATGACCTGTCACTAATAACCTTCAGTAAAAGGTTAAAAGGATAAATTATCCAGCTTCATCAGAATGCATGCGAGAGTGTGGTGGTAAGGGGACTGTGCGCTTGAGGAGAGGTTGCGGGTTCGATTCCCACAAAACACAGAGTATAAAAATAGTGTGAAAAATAGTAAGTGACCCATCACTATGTGAGAAAATCTCAAAAGTGATGGGTCATAATCATAATAGGTGATGGGTACCGCACCCGTTACCCCGAACACGTCATTGATAATTAGTCATAAGTAACGGGTAAAGACCTGTCACTAATGAGGTCATTAGTGATGGGTCAAAACTGGACCCGTCACTTGTTAAGGTCAGAAGTGATGGGTCACAACTGTAACCTGTCACTTATGACTGACGAATGTTTCTCCCATTTTTTGACATGAAAAAAATCAAAAAACTATTATTTTCACCCGAGCCATCCCAACACAGGATTATCAACAGTCGCCACGTGTCACAAGCAATTTTTCACACTTTTAATACTTTGTGTTAAAACTGAATCGAACCCGTGACCTAGCCTCGCACGTGTAGCGCCCTTACCACCTCACCCTCGCATGCGTTCTGAAGGAAGCCGGAGATGCTATCCTTTTAACTTTTTTACCGAAGGCCCATCACCAATGACTTCATTGGTGATGGGTAGTAACAGTGACCCGTCACCGATGACTGATTTTCATTTTGACAAATAAAATAGGTGACTCGGAGTGCTTTTAGTAAAAAGGGCATAACTTTTGCATTCAGACTCCAATTTCGAAGTTTTTTATTCTACGAACATCTACAAAAAAAAAGTTACATCCATTTCTCACTGACCTTGTCAGGTTTGTAGAATTTTTCAAAGCCAAAAATGGCTTGGAATATTGAGTTCTCGCCCACAGAACTTTCTGCACCATTTTCAAATCACACGTTTGTATCCATAGCCGCCACCCCTTACATCAAACTTATGCAAAATTGTACAATAATTCCTATCCTAGTGTTGCTAAGGTGAGAAAAAATAAGAGAAAAATAAAAGAAAAATAAAAAAATTTAGCATCATATACATATATATTTCCAAGGCTGTATATTATATATATACACCCCTGATGAATAGAGAAAAACAACATACAATACACATATAGATGAGTATATGTTTGTACTACTACATATATATACACACATACATGGCATAAACCATGAGTACATGTACTTTTGCACCACGTGAAATGATAGCTCTATATATATATCGATCATGTACATCTATAAAAACGAAATGATAGCTCTATGTATTGATCTAGTTATTGGTGACGGGTCACAACTTAATCCATCACTAATGACTGGCTAGGATGACCCATCACTGCTGAGTTAGTCATTAGTGATGGGTCAAGTTGTGACCCGTCACCATTGACTAGCTAGGATAACCCATCACTTATGAGTCGTAATAGGTGATGGGTCACAACTACGACTCGTCACCTATGACTGACATAGGATGACCCATCATAAGTGATAGGTCACAACTATGACCTGTCACTCATTTCGTGTCTCTTTTGTCTATTTTTCACGTAGTATACTAGACGTATATCCGAACTACTGCGTGCCCATCACCCTTTTTCCTCTGTGATTTTATGGTTTTGCGTGGCAACGAGAAGCAAGAAAGTGCTCAACAAGGATTCTCTCAGGTGTTGTGAGGATATTAAGGCTCTAGCCCCTTAACGAGGGCGGGTGCATACACGGAAAACCATGATTAATCCACTTTTCCTTGTTTTTGACCCTGATCTTCTCATGGCTCACTACTACAAAACGATACTGTACAGGCGGGTGGAAAAGCCTTTTCACAGGCGTTTGGCGCACCCGCCTGTGACAGAAGGCCTGTGGAAATCAACGATTTCCACAGGCGCAAAAGTGACTGCCTGTGGAAATGGATTTCCACAGGCGGTTATCTTAACGAACCGCCTGTGGAAATCTATTTCCACAGGCGGTTCCTAATGTCAACCGCCTGTGGAAATGGATTTCCACAGGCGGGGTCCACATTAGCTGTCGCCTGTGATATAAAAATTTGCACAGGCGGTTCGAACCGCTTGTGGTATGTATTTATTTCAGAAAAAATAAATAGAATATATTTTATTCCATCCAGATTTCACACAGTTTCAATAACAATATGAATAACATCACATATTTCAACATTTAACACAAGTACAGCAATATTTACAAAACAATATTTACAACATCACAAGCCTATATAGCTAAGAGTCGCTGTCCCACACACAAAGTCTCGGATGGCTAGCTAATTCGCCTCCGCGATCAAAGAATCTACCGTTCTTGTGGATGACTTCGTGCATAATAAACCGGCACATGTCACGTTGGACGTTTTGGATTTCTTTATCAGTGAGAGCTTGGTTCGCACATTGAATCATCCTTGCCTGGTTTGAAAACACACTAAAAGAGTTAAAACACTACTAACAACGGAAACATAACCAAATAAGAATGTGCAGGCGCAATGGTGACTTACGTCCTCAAGGTTCGTTGTGTACCTCCCGTTTATCCTAAGAAATTCGCAAACATAGTATCCACAAAAAACGGTATTAAAACGTTGCTTGTGGCACTTAAAAAAAATGCAACGTATTCGTTAGTTCAATAAAACTATTCATCATTAATAGTGGAATACAAGAATTAGAAGTTGTGTTAGTACCGGAAAATGTGTACGGACTGTCATCGCATCCGGCCTGTCTGTATCGTGTATCCCACCTTTCATTACGTACCACTTGTAGGCCCTATTCGAATACCAACAAGTAATTATCAATTCATAAATAATGTATAAGAATTTTAAGTATGGGAGACTTCCTTTACCTCTGTATAATATCAATGAAATATTGGTAGGATTTTTGTTGGAAATCGGCAGAGTCAAGGACCACGAGTCTGCTCGACTTCGGCATCAGCATTATACAAATGTAGTGATCGCTACATGAATACTTCTGTTAGATTCTTGATCGATCAACTAAGTTGAACACTTATGTTAGATTCATAACGTATCACACTTACTTAAAGTTGTAGGGAGCGAAGATGCAGTCCTTGTCCTGCATTTCAAGCATAGCCCTTCCTACGTAGGTTGACATTTCGAGCCTTTTTGTTTTGGTTGCTTCTTTTATGACCCGTGCTTTATCCTTTTTACTCTTCCCCTTAATCCTAGGGTCATCAGTCCTTATGTTCACGATCATGTTTGGCTGGAAAATTCGTTGCGGATCAAGGAATCCGACAGGCCTCTTTAACTTATCTGCATCGTTAAATTGCATCCTACAGAACAAATTAATAGTCATTAGCTTCTATAACATATATTGGTACACTTATGAACGTAGAGATAGATTGTTGGCACTTACAGGCACCAGACGCTTATGAGATTGATGTCAAGTTTGTCGAGGCGGAACACAGCGTGCATGTCCTTGAAATCCAACATGAGGTAGTTGTCTCCGCTTAGATAAACATTAGCGGGGACAGAAGCAGTGATTATGGAGAGGCCCGCGCGACATGCCCTCATGTACCATTCGTGGAATTTCCTCATCTCCCACGGACCTTCCTGGAGTTGAAATGATGGCAGAAATGGCTTGCCATGCTCATATTTTTCGGGAACATCCAGTGTAGGCATGAAATCTATCTGTGACGTACTTAATGCTTTGACGATCTCTTTCGTGAGATTGCCCTTCGCTGGAGATTCCTGTGCGGATGATGCCTTTGGTTTTGACGAGGACAGAAGCCACCTCTTCATCCAATCAGGTAGCTCAATCTTCTCATACGGGGTAATCATTGTAGGAACTCTCCGATGCTCAGGTGATGGATGTGCAGGAGGCGGAGACACCGGAGTCAGAGACGCTGGAGGCGGAGGTGCCTGAGTTGTAGACGGTGAAGCACGATGCGAAGTTGCCTGCGGCGGAGATACCAGGCGCGGGGTCGAAGGTGCCTGAGGCGGAGTGGGTTGGAATGGGGGTTGAGGTGCCTGAGGCGGAGTGGGTTGGCTCTGGGGCAGCGGTGCCTGAGGCAGAGATGCAGGGCCCTGGGACAGGCGGGACGCTGGCGATTGTGACTTCGGACAGCTTACTATGATATCCCGTCTGGGCCACAAAATGAAGTTTCCAACAGCCTCATCGAGAATCTCAATACCCTCAGGTGCGCTGATTTCGAGCTTGTACTTTCTGAAAATCGGCTGCACCGAGTCCACTTGTACCTTGGCGTAACCGGCCGAAATATCTTGACTGTGAAACACACGGCCTGGAATGGCCTGGCCAGTGGCAGCCTCGACAGTGAAGTCTCCCTTGCCGACCGGAACATGAAGAATGCAAGGGGTAGCTTCTTTGATTTCATCCACAGGATATCTCTGGCTATCAAAATGTGTGGACCCGACGCTGCTCCAAAATCCTGGGCTGGTTGGTTGCTCTATCAGCATTAATGCCACCCTTTCCTTCTCCTTTTCATTCCACATCTTCATGAATTCGACCTTAACCTGTTCTTGTATCTATTCCTCTAGGGTCTTCTTATATCTAGTTCGTGTCTTGTACTAGCCCGCATCGTTTGGGAACCCATGCTTCCAGCCCACTTTTGATCCGATGCCTCGAGTGCGACCCGGGTGTTCCTTGTTCCCCAGGGCTTTGGTAAGCAGGTCATTCTCCCTGTCAGCCTCTATAGACCCTTCGTTAGCAAGCCCTTGGATGGTCTTGGTCACCTCCATGGTCTCGGGGCTATTGAAGGCTAAGTCCCCAGACTCGGTTCATTGTGATCGAGTATAGACCCAGTTCCTGCTTCGCTCGTCACAATTTTCTAAAGGGTTGGGTTTCCTAACCCGTGCAGCCTCTTCCTCTTGCCTCCTCCACTCAGGAATTTTGGGGGCGTACCTAGAAGTGCCCAGGTGATGGTGGTGCTTATTCTTCTTCGCAAGTTGCTTGAATGATTCACCCAGTTTGATGGCATCAGGTGTGGTCTTCTGCCTAACAAACTCTGCCCATTGCTCTGGTGTAATTTTTCCGTATTTATTAAAGGGTACCAGATTCTTCTTCACGAATTCCTTGTTGAGCTCACTCTTCCAACCCCGGAGGCTTTTTCCCATAGTTTTCAATGCATTCTGTTTGGCTGCTTCCTCTGTTCCCGAGGGGAATCGGATGGTTCTCTGCAATGTTTCCCATAGAAAATCCTTCGTCTCATCCGACACCAATCGCCAATCAGTTACAGTGATTGGGACGTACTCCTTGACAAGGAATCCGCAACCGTTGCGGAATTTGGCGCAGGCCTCACGAGGTGCAATAGGCTCCCCTTCAACTCTGACCTGTGTTATTGTAAAAATGCCGGACGGCAACTTGTTCCTACTACGCTCGCCCCTTCTTCGTTTCAGCGTCGGCCCAGAGGAACCCGCAGTTTCGGGCACAGATGTAGCGCTGGGTTGTGGCGCAGAATGTTGTGGCGCAGATGATCGACGTGAAGATCTTGGCACCCTCACCCTCTAGAGAGAAAATAAATGAGAGTTGACATCAACAGAAGATATTCCTCCATTTAACAAGTATGAAATGCATTGACTCAACTAAATACCTCTTCGGCGGGATCGTACTCGTTGTCACTTTCCCGACGGCGGATCTCCCGCTCGCACGGAACAGGGCTCGGGCTGTGATATGAGCCCGAGCTTTTGCTGCTGTCGGAGGAGGACGGTTGGTGTGGGCTTGGATCCCTATCCGACCTCTGTGCCGGGGAGGCCTCTATTGCGAGCGTCCTCTGTGCCAGGGAGACCTCTGTTGCAACATCCGACATCCTGGTTGCTTCTGGTTTCTTCGGGGTTACTGTGCTCTTCTGCCCTATAGTACTGAATCGACCGCTGAATTATTGTTGTCCAGAAAAAGCTAACAAGTATGCTAGTACGAAAAAAAGGGGAATTTAGTAGTAGTGTAAAATGCAAAATGGAGTATCATAGAACACAAGAAAAGCATAGAAATTAGAGAGCAGAGAATGATTGGCTCCAATAGCACTTTATGCACTTAACGTTTGGCTATTCTACATGGGCAACAACTAGCCTGGGAAATGGGCTTCATTCAAGTCTTGGTCTTTTCGGATTCACTTATTTACGTGCATTTTCTTAAGGAAACAGCCTACCTACCCAAACCTGATAGATGGATGGAATGAACCTAGCATAGCGAATTCTGAAGATTACAGAGTAATTAGAAACCATATCATGGATGGCTATTTGTTTGAATAAATAAATGAGATTGTGAAGAGCTTGATTCACTTTTTGCAGTCTAGTAGTTTGAAAGATCATGACAAACTTGGCATAGCAAGATCCGCTCATCAATGAATATGAAAAAACCGGAGTTGGAGTGGAAGAAATATTGCATGCAGGTTCCGCACTACAATGGTGATCAGGCCTCGGGCCTCGGGCCACTAGAATTTGGACAAACATACACATGGATAAAACTAAACACATTTCTTATGCCCCTTCTTTTTAGTCTTGCTTATATTGCTGTGTTGCAAACCATAATGCTTGTTTACCGGTATACAAAAGTCTTAAGGAAAAGAGCTGAAATGTTTCTTCTCTTCACTTAGTTGACTAAGCTGTTTCTATTATTTGTCTGATATAGTACACAATATTGTTCTATGTACTTAGTTACTAATACACCTGGTATCAACTATGCTTTCTACCTCAGAAACTAACTTAATAATCTGCAATGTAGGCAGGCGCAGACCCAAATATTAGGGCTGGTGGAGCAACGGCATTACATATTGCTGCAGACAGTGGAAATATAGAAGTAATCAAATGCTTACTTAAAGCTGGAGGTGACCCAAATACCTTTCATGTTAACATGTTAATTAGACAAGTAGTGTTATACTGAAATGCTAATATCGAGGTTCACGCTATGCATTGACCGGTTTTAAAGATCCATAAGATGCCGTCATCCTTTGGCTCTTTGTATCCATACCATGTCAGCTAACACCGCATATAACTTGCTGGTGCAGTTGTGCCATAATTTCTTCTAAGTTCCTATTACAAAGTGTGTTAACTTGGCATACAATGTTATCATCGACGCAAGGCAAACTAGTACATGCGAGCACGCGTATATATATCGAGGGTTTTCGGGGCCGCGCGCGGTTATATAAATAGGAACGATTTCCACAGGTGGTTGACTTAAGAAACCGCCTGTGGAAATGGATTTTCACAGGGGGTTCACCTAAGGAACCGCCTGTGGAAATGGATCATTTTCACAGGCGGTTCCTTAGGTGAACCGCCTGTGAAAATCCATTTCCACATGCGGTTTCTTAAGTAAACCGCCTGTGGAAACCTGTTGAATGTTTTTTTTTTGCTAGTTTGGGAAATACTATTCTATTACATATTAAAGCATCTTAAATGTTCTATTACGTACTAAAGCATCTTAAATAATCTATTACATATTGAAGCATCTTAAATGCATACAAGTCCATAATACAAATTAAAGCTTATCCTAATTGTATACAAATTTCAGGGTTCTATCACATTAGAAAAATAAGTCGCATAACATTGCACTATTTGCCTTGAACTGTTTTCCCTACACCATCCAGACGCATGTACGGCATCACAGATCTATCGAGGGTTGCTTCTACAAGTTTGATCTTTTCTGGATCTCCAAAAGGCGGCACGTCATCGAACTGATTGTATTCTTCCGCATCCTCCACATTCTCGACTCCGACAATTCTTTGTTTTCCGGCAACAACTACGTGCTTCTTTTCATTTGCGGGGTCGATTATATAGAAAACTTGTGCGACGTGATCAGCGAGTACCCACGGGTCATCTTTGTGGCCTACAATGCTGAGGTCGACAATTGTGAAGCCGTAGTTGTCCACCGCCACGCCATTTGGGTGTTTGACCCATTTGCACCGAAAGACAGGAATCTGCAGATTCACTCCATAGTCGAGTTCCCAGATTTCTTCTACGAACCCATAGTAGGTGACCTTTTCCCCTGTTGTGTCATAGGCTTCTATTCGAACTCCGCTGTTTTGGGTCGTGCTCTTCTTGTCTTTTGCTTTGGTATAAAACGTGTACCCATTAATGTCATACGCTTGCCATGACGTAACTAAACTTGATGGGCCACAGGCCAACATTTTAACATTTTTTTATCTAGAGATTCACCATCCGGAAGGTTTTGGTTCTTGAACCATGTGGTGAAGAGACGCTTGTGCTCTTTCAAGATCCAATCATACGAGCGGCCTTGATTTTTTGTGTACAGCTCCTTTAGGTGTTGCTCGACGTACGGCGCCACTAACTGGATCTGCTGCAATATGGTGAAATGTGCTTCTTCCACTGCTTTGTAATCATGATCGATGAATCTTTTCTTCCCTTTGGTCCCTCTCCCAAACAACCTCCCCTCATGTCGAGATACAGGTACACCAATGGGATTAGAATCTTTTATGTAATCGATGCAACACTCAACGACTTCCTCGGTACTGTAGCCCTGGATCATTGAACCCTCTGGGTGAGCACGATTCCGTACATAGCCCTTCAGAATGCCCATGTACCGCTCAAACGCATATATCTGATGTAAGAATACAGGGCCCAGTGCAATTATCTCATTCACAATGTGAACCAAGAGGTGTACCATGATATCGAAAAAGGATGGAGGGAAGCACATCTCAAGTTGGCACAAAGTCTCTACCAACGAACTATGTAGAGCACCCAGTTTTTCAGCATCGATCACCTTTTGAGCAATTGCGTTGAAGAAGTGACACAACCGTGTGATGACCACCTTTATGTATCTCGGCTTGATACCCCTTATTGCAATAGGGAGCATCTGCGTCATCATCACATGACAATCGTGAGACTTCATGCCGATTAGCTTCAAATCTTTCATTGAGACTAGGTTCTTAATGTTGGATGAGTAGTCAGTCGGGACTCTCACCCCACGTAAGCACTTGCACAGTGCCTTTTTCTCCTCAGGTGTCAGAGAGTAGCTAGCCGGCGGAAGATAATGTTTCCCATTTGGTCTATCTTCAGGGTGTAGCTCTGACCTAATTTCAAAATGCACCAAGTCCTTAGGTGACTTGATTCCATCCTTTGTCTTGCCTGGTATGTCCAGTAAGAGGCCAATGATGCTATCACACACATTCTTCTCAACGTGCATCACATCGATGCTGTGACGGACGTCCAAGTCCTTCCAGTAGGGCAAATACTTAAAGAAAATTGGCATCTTCTTCCACAGCGTGTTGGTCGGCGTCTCACTTTTCTTCTTCTTTGTACCCTTCGGCGGCTTCCCAAAAACAACCTTGATGCTATTGACCATTTCAAATACTCGTGCCCCACTGTGAGGTTTCGGGCCAGTATCTTCCTCAACCGTGTTGTCAAAATGTTTCTTCATATTGCGGTATCTGTGAGTTCTGAGTAAGAACCGTCGGTGGCGGGTGTACACTACCTTCTGTGAGTACGGAAGGTACACAGATGCGGTTTCATCCAAGCACACTGCACATCCTTGCTTCCCTTTAACCTGTCCAGATAGGTTAAAAAGGGCGGGATAATCATTGATGGTAACAAAAATCATTGGTTCTTCAGCGCGAACCTTACATTCCTTGGTTCTTCAGCAAACTCTGGATACATGGCATCGAACTTTCTCCATTACCTAGCATCTGCGGGGTGTCGAAGCTTAGTTCCATCCTTCTTGCGCTTATCGAAATGCCAACGCATCAGTTCAGAGTCCCTAGGGTTTGAGTACAGGCGCTGCAAGCGGGGTATCACTGGTAGGTACCACATCACCATCGCAAGACTTCTTCTCTTCTTCTCCTCATTGGAAGAAGTGTCTTCTTCGTCATGACCAGCATTACTTTTCTTCTTCTTCATGTTGGCGGAAGCAACTTCGTCCTCGCAATCATCATTCCTCTTGTACCGACTCGCATTGCACACTGGACATCTATCCAAGGCTTCGTACTCTTTACGGTAGAGGATACAATGGTTCGGACACGTGTGTATTTTTTGCACATCCAATGACAACGGGCAGATAAGCTTCTTCGCCAGATAAGTGGTGGTGGGCAAGGAGTTAGGCTTCGGAAGCATGTTTGTCAAGAGACTCAACAGATCCGAGAAACTCTTGTCGGACCATCCATTGCTGGCCTTCAACCTTAGAAGTTCAAGCACCGAATGCAACACCGTGAACTCCTTATCACAGCCCTTCGATTCCTCATACAAAAGTTCGTTCGATGCCTTTTTTAATGCCTCAAAATTATCTAAACCTCTCGTGTCCCTTAAAACATGCGGTTCAGCGTGGCGCAGCATTTCCTCCAGATCAAAGTCAGCATCATCATCCAGATCAACATCGGGTTCATCACCCATCATAAAATCATTGTCGGCTCCGACTGCTCCCTCATCATCACCATCTACTTGATCAGCAGTGATGTCCTGGTTTGATTTGCTTGTACGTTGTTCGTCGTGATTGGACCAACATTTGTAATTCTCAACAAAACCTCTCAAGATCAAGTGCGATTTGATTACACTTGATTTGTCCCACAATTTCTGGTTCTTGCAGTCAGAACATGGATAGTACATTTCCTTTGTCTTCTTAATTAAAGCGTCCTTCTCTGCGGCTTCAATAAAAACAGAGAGTCCTTTGATGTATATTTCTCCATGTCTTGGCGCATCATACATCCATGCTCTGTCCATCTTTAACTTCAACCACAAAATTAGATACATTAATTAATTAAATAATTTATTTGAAAATCAGAATTAAAAAGATTATTATGATTATAATATGTCTACGCAATTAAATCTACATTAACGTAAATTTATGACTCAAAATAATGTGAAGTCATTACTCTCTCTCTCTCCCTCTCCCTCTCCCCTAGATCTAGATCTAGATCTAGAGAAAATATCCTCATTCATGCATGATGAAACCTCCTAAGGCTAAACATCACATTCTGGCTACAATTTTAAAATATAATACTAGAATCATGTGAATCTACACAATTAAATCAATATTGCAACAAATTTGAGCTAATTTGATGATCAAAATAGCAAGAACCATGAGCATCTCTAGATCACATTGAAACTCTAATTTAGCCTTAAATCTAAATTTAAACTTCAAAAAAATGCAAGCTAGGGATGAGATATACATACCTTATTTGGCTCCTCCAAGGAAATCAAAAACAAAACCTCCCCCCCCCCCCTATTTTCCAAATCGGCCGCCACAGTAAATGCTTACTGTTTCGAACAGTAAGTCTGTCTGAATGGAGCTGGCCGAGAAGAAACAGTATTTATAGAGTATTTTCACAGGCGGTCGACTTAATAAACCGCCTGTGAAAAGTAATTTCCACAGGCGGTTCCTTACGTGGACCACCTGTGGAAATGGATCTCATTTCCACAGGCGGTTTACGTAAGGAACCGCCTATGAAAATTACTTTTCACAGGCGGTCCTCGGCCGCACGGGGCCGCAGCCACTTTCTCAAGCGGTTTTACCTACGAACCGTCTGTACAAATCAATCCTAGGTGTCTCGAAAAATAGGTTTTGTAGTAGTGGCTTGCAAGGAATTTCCGCTAAGTCTGCAGTTTTAGAGTAAGTGAACATATGAAATGGGTTGGTCCCCATTGTGTCAGAACCCTACAAACAACTCGTAGGGTCCACGAAATTATTGCACGTAGGCTCCAGAAATACAGATGGATATTAGACAAAAATCCGAACCACTGCATTCCTATCGCCTTTTTTCCTCTATGATTTTATGGTTTTGAATGGCGACAAGTCGCTAAGAGGTGGGCAACAAGGCTTCTCCCAAGGTTTTGTGAAGATATTACGGCACTGGACCCTTAACGAGGGTGGGTGCGTACACCAATAGCCATGATTAATCCACTTTTCCTTATTCTTGACGCTGATGTTCGCATAGCTTGAAAGGAATTGCCGATAAGTCTACAATTTTACCATGTACAGGAGTAAAAGAACATATGAATTGGATGGTCCCCAACGCGCGTGCCAGAACCCTACACACAACATGCATGGTCCACAAAATTATTGCACGCAGGCTCCATAAATATAAATCGATATTAGATGAAAATCCTCTATTGTTCTGCATGGCCACGAGTTGCTAGGAGGTGCGCAACAAGGCTTCTCCCAGGGTGCCGTGAGGATATTAAGGCTCTAGCCCCTTAACGAGGGTGGGTGCGCGCATACACCAAATGTCATGATTAAACCACCTTTCCTTGTTTTTCACCCTGATCTTTGCATGGCTTGAAAGGAATTGCCGCTAGGTCTGCAATTTTACAATGTAAAGGAGTAAAAGAACATATGAAGATGTAGGTTCCCATCGTGTTAGAAGCCTACGCAACCCGTAGGGTCTACAAAATTATTGCACGTAAGCTCCAGAAATATAATTTGATATTAGACGAATATCCGAACTACTGTGTGCCCATCACCCTTTTTACTCTATAATTTCATGGTTTTGCATGGCAACGAGTCGCTAGGAGTTGTGCAACAAGGCTTCTTCCAAGGTGTTGTGAGTATATTAAGTTTCTAGCCCCTTAATGAGGCCGAGTGCATACACCGAAAGCCATGATTAATCCACTTTTCCTTGTTTTTGACCTTGATCTTCTCATGGCTTGAAAGGAATTTCCGCTAAGTCTGCAGCTTTACCATGTAAAGGAGTAAATGAACATATGAAGTGGTTGTTCCCCATCGTGTCAGAACCCTACACACAACCTGTAGGGTCCACAAAATTATTGCACGTAGGATCCAAAAATATAAATGGATATTAGACAAAAATCCAAACCACTGCATGCCTATCGCCTTTTTTCCTCTATGATTTTATGGTTTTGGATGGCGATGAGTCGCTAAGAGGTGCACAACAAGGATTCTCCCAAGGTGCTGTGAGGATATTAGGGCACTAGACCCTTCACGAGGGTGGGTGCATACACCAGAAGCCATGATTAATCCACTTTTCCTAGTTTTGACCCTGATCTTCGCATGGCTTGTTGAAAGGAATTGCCGCAAAGTCTGCAATTTTACAATGTAAAGGAGTAAAAGAACATATGAAGGGGTGCGTCCCCATTGTACCAGAAACTTACACACAACCCGTTGCGTCTTCAAAATTATTGCACATAGACTCCAGAAATATAAATGGATACTACACAAATATTCGAACAACTGTGTGACCATAGCCCGTTTTCCTCTATGACTTTATGGTTTTTCATGGCAACGAGAAGCTAGGAGGTGCTCAACAAGGCTTCTCCCAAGGTGCTCTGAGGATATTAAGGCTCTAGCCCCTTAACGAGGGTGGGTGCATACACCGAAAGCCATGATTAACCCACTTTTCCTTGTTTTTAACCCTGATCTTCAGAAGGCTTGCAAGGAATTTCCGCTAAGTATGCAGTTTTACCATATATAGGAGTAAATGAACATATGAAGTGGTTGGTCCCCATCATGTCAGAACCCTACACACAACCTGTAGGGTCCACGAAATTATGGCACATAGGCTCCAAAAAATATAAATGGATATTATACAAAAATCTGAACCACTGCATGCCTATCGCCTTTTTTGCTCTCTGATTTTATGGTTTTGAATGGCGTTGAGTCGCCACGAGGTGCGCAACAAAGCTTCTCCCAAGGTGCTGTGAGGATATTAGGGCACTAGACCCTTAACGAGGGTGGGTGCATACACCGAAAGCCATGATTAATCCACTTTTCCTTGTTTTTGACGCTGATCTTCGCATGGCTTGAAAGGAATTGCCGCTAACTCTACAATTTTACCATGTAAAGGAGTAAATGTACTTATGAAGTGGTTGGTCCCCATCGTGTCAGAACCCTACACAACCTGTACAATCAATGAAATTATTGCACGCAGGCTCCACAAACATATATGGACATTAGACAAAAATCCAAACTACTGCGTACCCATTGCCCTTTTCCTTTGTGATTTTATGGTTTTGCACGGCCACGAGTCGCTAGGAGGTGCGCAATAACGCTTCTCCGAGGGTTCTGTGAGGATATTAAGGCTCTAGCCCCTAAACGAGGGTGGGTGCATAAACCAAATGCCATGATTAAACCATTTTTCCTTGTTTTTTACCCTAATCTTGTAACACCCTGATTTTCAGAATATATAACTTTTTAAAATTTTCTAAAATTATTGAATAGCTTCAACAGTAGTATAGGTTTCAAACCTATTTTCTTAATTAATCAGTCAATCAATATATGTTATTATTTTGTATGCATTGCATGCTGAGTTTTGCTAGGAGGCAGGTAAATGCATTAGAGTTCTTTTCTATTTTTTTCTCTTTAGCGTTTTGAGTGAAAAAGATTTTGAAAAGGTTTTTACAAAACTCAATAGTGAATAAGTTAAGGATATTAATGGTTGGAATTCAAAATATTTGAATTTATCATCTATTCAATCCTTGATCATACCTAATCCTTCTCCAGTTCAATTCAAATCTTATCCAAATCCTTGTATAAAGCTAATCTCTCATCTTTCTCAAATTCTACCTAAATCCAAATTTAAATTCCTTATCTATTCCTATTCTTGTTCAACCTCATTTTTCGTTTCTCTTAAGGTCACTCTAAACTCAATTCAAATTCAAATCCTACTCAAATTTCTCTGCAAAAATTTGTTTTCTAAACCCTAGATATACCTAAAGTGTCTTTGGGCTTAATCTTGCTCAAGTCCAAACCCTTAGCTAAGTCTTCTAGATGGCCCAACACAAAGGATCCACGAAATCTGTAAATTTGCGCAGAGTTCTAGATAGGCTCATCTTCCAATGAAGTTTCGGAGTTCAAAATGGCCTAAAATGCAAATCTTGTCAATACCGAAGTTGTAGTTCTCGTCGAGAGCTTTGATTTGAACCTATGCAAGTCCCATTTTGGATAATGGAACTAGGAGTTATGGCCCCCGAAATCAGTGCTGCGCAGATAAGTCCGAGTTCAAATAGTTTATCTTGTGGTTCATTTTTGGAAATCACGATGGCATTTTTAGAAGTTCCAATGAATACCAAAGTTGTAGATCTTTTTGAGTACTACAATTTAGAGTCACGAAAAGTCCAATTTGGAGTCCGAACGATGGAGATATCATCCTCGTAATAGAAATCTGCGAAAAAGGAAACCGTAACCAACTCGAACTCAAATCCGATTCGTGTTCGTCTTGGACTCCACCTCAACTAGCCGCCCCTAGCCCTATAAATATAAGTTGCACGCTCTCTTCTAACCCTATTTCATGCCACCAAACCCTAGAAGTCGCTGCTGCCCTGTCCGTGCACCGCCGTTTGCCAGAGCCGCCGTCGCCGCCGCCCGTGATGCACTACGTCATCTTCTCCCCGAATCCTTCTTCCTCGACCATCAAAGCAAGGTGAGTACCCCTTCTTCTCCTCACTTCTTACTCTTTTAGCATCTACTAAGTCCCTAGCCAAGCCCTAGCCCCAGCCAAAGCCCGATCTACGCCGTCACGGTCGTCACCATCGCGGACAGCTGCGCTGTAGCTGATTTGCATCGACGTTCCCGACCGACCAAGGTCAAATCACCAAGCCCTTTCACCGGTGCATGTCCCATGATGTTCCCCATGCCCTCACCAACTAGGTCGGCCAGTAGAGCAGCCAAACCACCGGAATCAAGGTCGACATACCCGCTGTTTGGTTTATGGACGTGTTCTGCGTGCGCACCGGATTTGCATTTGCGTTCCCCGTCAATACGAAAGCCGTATGGATGCACCAACCACATCATAGCAAGCCCCATGGAGTCTTCTACGTGACCCTAGGATCCCATCCTCGTTTGTGTAGCGACACGACCAAGGCGTCATTTTCAACCATAGCACATCGCAGTCATCACCCGTCTTATCTCTGCTTATCGTTCTTTCTCTCAGTGGATGATCTACCCAAAACTATGTCGTAGCATTGTGTTCCTGGGATATACGAACATCTATATTCAAACGGTTTCTCAAATTTCATAGCCAATCTCTAGAAACGCGAGTGCCTTCGTTCCTGCATCTGTTCGCGGTCACCACCAAACCTAGCAGCAGTTATCACTATTTTGCAACTACCTCGGATGGCCCCTTGTAAAACCAACCATACAGCTGAGTTAGTCTTTCCGTGTACTACGTTGTGCTTCCCTCATTTCACTGAAACACCACTGAATGCTGACATCAATGTCTGTGGCCACACGCCCGATCGCCATCTCTGACGAAACCTGAACCACCACCGCTATATAGAGTCACCAGTAGTATCCTTAACCTAGAAGTGCAACCTTCAGTCTTTTTGATCCATCATAGGTGGTCGAGACTAGATCTCTGCATATCCCTTCTTTAATCCAAGACGGTACTTCCATAGCATGCTAAGTTAGCGCCACATTATTCTCCTTAGCCTAGTCAGCGAAGTCTGATCTGCCCTACACTTCTTGAATCTTGCGCAATAATATTGTCAAGCCTGAAACAGTGATTGTGCAATAAAGCCTCTCCCATAAAATCAGCATTTCCTTTTCAGTCTAATCCATCTATCGAAAGCTGTTCTTTTTTCATCTTAACTCTGATTTAGACGATTCTTGCCTATAAATGTTTCTAAAATCATCCCTATCAAAACATAGTATTTTTAAAGTATTTTGATGATGTTTGGTATGTTGTTCTTAGTGTTTTTTTTGTGTTGTTTATTGGTAGTTCTCGCGATTAGTCGGTAACATTTCGGAGCAATTCGATGGACTTCAAGACCAAGATTTCGACAACACTGAGCAGCATTGGGAAAAAGGCAAGTGTCCTTGATCATCCTGAACCTATGTTTTCAAATATATTGTTTTACAAAATTGCATGCAGAGTCTACCAATATGATGGGTAGTCACCTATGTTAGGGTTTTCCCTAGATTTTCCCTTATCATCCCTTGGAACCTAGATGGTTTATGGTTAGGTATTTTTGGTGGGTAGATTGCTTAGCCTCTTTTGGGATATTGAGAAGTGTCATAAGCTTGACTAATGAACATATGCAACAATGGTGGTTAGATTGTTAATGGTCTAGCAACATGGAACCTTAGACCTTGAGCATAGGGATGTTGGTGATAGTGGATATGGTTATGATGTTGGTTTAGTGTTTGCTCAAGTAACCTAAGTAAGGACCAGTTCATAGAGCGACAACCCGAGATGTTTCGTACAAACACAAGACTGATATGGGTAGGCTTAGCTGATTAATTAGGGTTCTTCCAGTGTTGTGTGGGCCAGATGGGAGGCGTGGATGAGGGAAGGTAATTCTCAGAAATCACATGGTACAAGAGGGGGCTTCTAGGTGGTAGCACCTAGTGGTGAAACCTGGAGTGTTGGTGACATATACTGGGAGGATTCTTTGTAAAGGTTTCGTAGTGATCTCCTGACAACACACCACTGGCGTGTGTGTAGTGCTTGGCCGGCATTGCAACATGGAGACTCTAGTTATCTGCTTGCAGGTGATGAAATAACGACTTGTGGGAAAGTTGTACAATCTCTATAGAGTGTAAAAAACTGTTATAACAGCCGTGCTCATGGTTATGAGAGACTTGAATCCTCACATGATTAGTGGGTTGTGGTTATTGATTTAGTTGTGGTTTTGGTTATAGTACAGGGAGTACTAGACGATTATGATATACAAGGTGGGGAGCCTTGTATGCTGGATGTTGGACTGTATGAGTTAGATTTATTTAATAATTGTTTAATGCTTTTGAGTCCAAATATCTTCTCATTACTCGCATTTACACAAATATACCATGTGTTAGCCTATTCTTGATATAAGCCTACATATAATTATCTTTCCCATACTTGCTGAGCGCGTCATGTGCTCACACTTGCTATTTTCCCTATGCCATGAGACATGTGTGATGCTGCTCAGTGAGTGAAGATGTTGAAGACTATCAAGACGAGGTTGCGACGTTCTAGGCGCGTGCCTCCCGGTCGGTTGCATGCGGTGTTGTTGGGCACCAGTGCTTCTGTTCTGTTGCAGATATCTTCATAGAAGATAATATATGTCAATTGATGTAAGAGTTTAACGTTTATTCTATAAAAACATTGCTTTTGTTACTTCACCTGTGACGTCCTTATATGTGTTGAAACATCCTGGGCACACATAAGCCGCATCTAGTTTTGGCTGTTAAAACCGGGTGTGACAGATCTTCGCATGGCTCAAAAAACATTTAGCATCATATACATAGAGAAAAATAACATAGAATACACATATATATGAGTATATGTTTGTGCTACTACATATATATACACACACACATGGCATAAACCACATGAAATGATAGCTATATATATATATGTACATCTATAAAAACAACCATAAATATTGTGTGTATATCTACATAAACCTAAGTATATGAATACCTAAGGGTATATATATACACACAAAACATGAAATGATAGCTCTATTTATTGATCAAGTTATTGGTGACAGGTCGCAACTTGACCCGTCACTAATGACTGGCTAGGATGACCTATCACTGATGAGTTAGTCATTGATGACGAGTTAAGTTATGACTCATCACTTATGAGTCGTAACAGGTGAAGGGTCACAACTAAGACCCATCACCTATGACTGACCTAAGATGACCCGTCACTTTTATCACTAGTGACGGATCATGTTATGATCCGTCACTCATTTCGTGTCTCTTTTGTCTGTTTTTCACGTAGTGCATGGCGAGTGGTGATAGCCCCTACGTTGGGATGACTCAGGTAAAAAACTACTTTTTGACTTTTTTCATATCCAAAAAATACGAGAGACATTCATCAATCATTAGAGTGTGAAAAACAACAAGTGACCCATAGCGAGTGGTGATAGCCCCTGCGATAGATGACTTCGATGAAATAATTTTTTTTTTGACTATTTTTATGTCTAAAACATGAAAAATGTTCATCAGTCATTATTAACGGGTCAAGATTACGACTCATCACTTATGACTTATATAAATGATGGGTCACGTTTATGACCTATCACTAATAACATTCATATAGTGATCCGTTACTAATATTGTCATCAGTGATGTTTTATAACCCGTTACTTATGACTAATCATCAATGATACGTTCGAAATAATGGATGCCAGACCCGTCATCTATAACTTATCACCTGTCACTAAATTTTTTTTCACGTAGTGGCGGTCACACCTGCCAAGAGGCTACGCGTTGTTGGAGATAAACTAGAATTTGTTGAAACAGCCTTGACAGCTCTATCTCAGCCTTTGCCTATATAAAGGGATGGACACAGACGTGCAGGAAGGGAGCATCGTATAATGGTGAAGCCCTATTGTGTAAAGCTTTTGGTGATCAATAAAGTCAGGGAGCTGGCTAAAAGCTGGTTCTGCTCGCCGCCCAACCCTCACGGCCTTTGTTGATGGAGAAGCTTGCCGTTGCGTCCGGTCACCTCCGTTGGTTGCTGCCCTTCTCCCTCTTTTCTTCTCTCGTTTGCCTTGTTGCACCGCATTTTTTATGATCGTCATGCCACCACCTGTGTGAGAGCCGTGCCGAGGAGCTGCAGTCGCCCGTGTGAGCGCTGAGCTGCCATGTTGTGGAGCGTTGTTCCGCTGCCACTACTACAGAACATGCAATAAGTAGCGTCTCATCAATGTCGATTGTGCCAGAACTGGAACTAAAGGTATCATTGCTGGTTCTTAGGGCCTGTTTGTTTGAGCTTCTGCTTTTGGCTTTTCTGAAATGCTGTGCTTTTGGCTTTTTTGAAAAGTTGCTTTTGAAAATAGGTTGTTGGCTTCTACAATAAATTTTTGGCTTCTCAGCACATAACTTCTCAGAAAAGCCACTCTCAGCGAGCTTCTCAGCTTCTAGTTCATTTTCCTCAGAAGCAGCTTCTGGCTTCTCCAGAAGCCACTTCTCAGCAAACCCGTTTGTTCTGGCTTCTGGCTTCTGGGCTTCTGACAGAAGCAGAAGCCAGAAGCAGCTGGAAACAAATAGGCCCTTAGTCTCCTATGTGTGAATAATGATTAAACTGCTAAGAACCAGCACTGGAAACCAACTATCAGTGTCGATTCATTGTTGGAACCGGCACTGATACATCAGTGCCAGTTCCAACCATGAACCAGCACTAATAGTTGGTTTTCAGTGACGATTCCAGAACCAACTGATAGTGAAGCGACCAGATTCGATTCTTTTTATCGATCTTATTTTGGCTCACAAGCTCGAGTCTTGCTCTGGCCTTATCTATTCCCCATGCCAGTCTAACCTTATCCCTCCCTAGCCCTCCCCACTGTCCCTCCCCAGCTCCTCCCCACCGGCCACCGCCCATCATCCCTCGATCACAAACTTGGCCGACAGGAGCAGCTCCAGCTCCAATGCCGCCTCCACCAACGACGACGAGGAAGCTAGGTTGCTGCGCCTCCGACACCGAGGTGGCCAAGCAGCAGCACAAGCACAAGCGTAGAGCAGCCTCAGGTGAGGGATTTCTTGTAACTGTAGCATCTTGGTGGCGAAGTAGTCTAATGTGTGCGTGCCTTGTGTTTCGACAAGCAGAGATGGAGATGATAAAGGAGAGGTTCACGATGTTGCTGCTTGGCAAGGACATGTCTGGGAGCGGCAAGGGCGTCTACACGGCGCTCGCCATCTCCACCGGTCACCTGCTCCGAGAAGAAGGGCCAGCACACATCGGATTTGTGTGTCAATTTGTATTGATTTGTGTATCAATTTGTGTGGATATATGTTGGACTATGTATATTTGCAACGGTGCCGGCGACAACGGTGACGGGAGTGGCAGCGGGAGCGACATCCGAGCCAGTTGGGAATGGCTTGATTCCGAGCCGGCTCGGATGCCGCTCTCCCCACCGTGTATTTTCTCTTTTTTTTATTGTTGGGAAATGATAACAGTGTCGGGCGGTCAATCAGCATTGATACTAGCCGAGTATCAGTGCCGAGTAAAGAGTGCCTGTTGAAAAACTAGCACTGAAGTCATTTTTCAACCAGCGCTCTTATGTCTTTTTGCCGTAGTGCGTGCTGCCGTTTCCGTTGTTGTTGGCCGCGGGCGATGATTTGAGGCCGTTATGTTGTGCTAATCTGCTACCGGGGCTGGCCGTATTTTCTATGCCATGGGGTTGGCCGTGTTTGAGCCTCCGCCGTGCTGGTTGTGTTTGAGCCGCCGCCGTGCCGGCCGTGTTTAAGCCTCCTTTGTGCTGATGTGTGTCGAGCCACCGTTGCATCTTGCATCGGTGTGAAGCTACGCGGTCCGAGCCCATGTGCGTTGTTGCCGCCGAGTAGATGTGTGCCGGCTAGCCGTCGTCTATCGCTGCCGTGTTGCTGTTACCGGCCGACGTGCTGCCGCCGCCGACCGAGAAGAAGCGCGAGGCCAAAGTTCGCAGCCGCCATCGAGGACTGATCTGTGTTTCACTTCATCAGAGCCGATCGGCATTAGCATGTAGAGTTGTCACGTAGTCGTGGAGACGTGAATGCATGTGGCTGCATGTAGGCAAGAAGACCAAGCTCACGTTGAGATGAGTTAGTAGTGGCCTGCATGCCGCTAGCACTTGCGTGAGACCCGAGCACGTAGTTGGAGTTTGTTATTGGCGTTGAGTCGTGTGTGTTTGAGTTTGTAATCTGCATGCATTCTGAGTAGAGAATAACAAGAAAAAAAAACCCAGAACGGCAAGGCAGTTGCTTGCGCATCGAAAAACTCTATGTGTTCGTCTTCCTCCAGGTGCTCGCGTGAGTCCAGATAGTGTCGCGTGTGTGTGCGATCAGCGGAAAGGGCTCCGTCTGATCCAACAGCGCTGGCAGAAGCTGCTCCGCGCTTGGCCGAATCCGCATCTCGCATCCTGCCGGAGATTTCACTACGTGAAAACGAACAAAGGAGACACAATTTAGTGACGAGTTATTACAGTACCCCGTCACTTATGTCGTCTCTGGTCCGGACCGGGTGTATACCTATCACTTATAACATGTAATAGGTACCCGTCACCTATAACATAAGTGATGGGTAACGATTAAAACCGTCACCTATAACCTGATCATAAGTGACAGTTCTCCCAGCATCAGTCATAAATGACCGGTGACGATTAAAACCGTCACCTATAATCTGGTCATAAGTGACGGTTCTCCTGGCTCCAGTCATAAGTGACGGGTTGTACTATGACCCGTCACTTATGAGTAGTAATAAGTGACGGGTGACATTATCACCCGTCACCTATTATTACCCATCACTTATTACTTACATCTGTTATATAAAACTAGCTGATAGCCACTGTGCGGGTCGAACAGTAGTCAATAGTACCGCACGATAGTTCTGGCGATTTTCTTCGGTTCCACTAGAGACTCTCTAATATTTTGTTAATTTGAAGTTTGAATTGATGTTAGGTATTTAAAGGTTTGTATCTCCACCTTTCCTTCTCCTCTAATCCCTATTTGGTAGATTTGTTGTGCTTTGAGTTATATTTGGTCATTTTGCATCTTTATCCAAAATCTTACTACAAGTGTGTTGTATTTATGTTAGATTTCGTACTAGGTTTGGCCGATCTACCGCGAGATGCCACAGATCTAGTGTATTTGTTGGAGATTTTAATCGCGTGCTTAACCAAAAAATTAAGGTCATTATTAATGAAGAATGAATGTTTTTACATTAATTGTAGATGAAGGACAGAAGTTGGATGTACCTCGAGACCCGGACTTGTACGGAGTATCTGAGTGGGGTGAAGCATTTCTTGAGTACTGCCTTGGCAGATATGAAAGATCGTGGTATAACGGCAATATATTGTCCATGTAGCGACTGCAGGAATGAAAAGAAGTTCCCGAAACCAAACAATATCCATGCACACTTAGTCATGCGTGAATTTAAAGAGAATTATACATGTTGGAACAAACATGGCGAAGAAGGCCTTAACGAGGGAGAGATGGATTGGGACCTCCATGCCGACAGTGTGGATCAAGGACTTACACCCGATGAAATGGATCATGATCTCAGGGATGATGACATATTAGGTTTGAATGATAATGATCTCAAGGATTTTGTGGAGAATGTGGACCAGATGGTGCGGGATGTTGAGCGGCACGACGAGTATAATAATGGTGAGTTTGCTAAATTCCAGGAATTTGTGCGGGATTCCAAAACGCCCGAGAAGTACACGCAAATCTTTGGGAACCTAAAGCTTCTACAGCTGAAGGCAACCCATTGTTGGACTGACAAGAATTTCGAAGCATTGCTGGATCTGCTAAGGGACATGCTACCGGAGGGGAACTTAGTGCCTGAGGGCGTCTACAACGCGAAGAAGATAATTTATCCTTTAGGACTAGAAATAGAAAAATACATGCATGTAAGCAGGATTGTATCTTGTTTCATGGAGAATATGCAGAGCTAGATCAATGCCCCGTGTGTGGAACCCATCGATATAAGCGTAGAAATGACGGTGGTGACGGGGACGAAGGCAAGAAAAGTAAAGGTGGTCCTAGGAAGGTGGTGTGGTATTTTCCTGTAATTCCCCGTTTGAAGCGTCTGTTTGCCAACAGAAAGAAGGCCCAATTGGTGCGTTGGCATCAGGAGGGTCGTAAGAACGACACAATGATACGACACCCGGCAGATTCCGCTCAGTGGCGAATCGTTGATTCCACATTTGGTTGGTTCACCGAAGAATTGAGAAATCTTAGGTTAGCTATCAGCACGGATGGCATGAATCCATTCGGTAACATGAGTACCTCACATAGCACCTGGCCTGTTGTATTGTCGATCTACAATCTTTCACCCTAGCTTTGTAACAAGCGAAAATAAATTATGTTGTCGATCTTGATATCAGGACCGAAACAACCTGGCAACGATATAGATGTGTACCTCAGGCCTTTAGTTGATGATCTTAAGAAACTTTGGTCTAAAGGCGTCGAGGTTTGGGATCAGTACAAGTAAGAGTACTTTACCTTGCACGCCATGTTGTTCATTACCATCAATGATCTGCTAACACTTCGTAACTTGTCAGGTCAGAGTAAAAGAAAAGGTGAAGCTTACCCCTATTGCTTAGATGACACATGCAGTTTGTGGTTGAACAATTCAAAGAAAAACAGTGTACATCCGGCATCGACATTTCCTTCCCAGGAAACACCTGTACCGAAACATGGACAAGTAGTTTGATGGCACACAGGAGAAAGTGTTACCTTCGAGGCATTTTAGCGGGGAAGATGTCCATAATCAGGTTAAGAATATCAATATTTTCCTTGGCAAGCGAAATCAATCCTCTAAGGATGATGAACAGTTAGGAATGTGGAACAATAAATTAATACTATTCGAGCTAGAGTATTAGGAAAAATTAGATGTTCGTCACTATATCGACAACATGCATGTAAAGAAGAATATCTGCGAGAGTCTGATCGGTACATTGCTCCAAATGAAAGGAAAAGGAAAGGATCATGAGAACGCACAAGCTGACCTTGAAGAAATGGGCTTAAGGCCGGAGCTCCATGCACAAGATACGGACAAAGGAAAACACCTACCCCTAGCAGCTATCACTCTCTCCAGGAAGGAGAAAAAAGAATTCTGCAAGTTCTTGCATAGTGTGAAAGTTCCCACCGGTTACTCGTCCAACATCGCAAGACTTGTCTCGGTGAAAGAGCTAAAACTGAATTTCGCTATGATGAAGTCCCATGATTGCCATGTGATGATGATGTCACTGCTTGCGGTAGCAATTAGGAACATCCTCACAATAAAGGTTCGCGAGGCTATCTTGAGCCTGTGCTTTTTCTTCAATGCAATTGAACAAAAGGTGCTCGATCCAGACTCGCTGGAGGAGCTAGAAAGGAGACACTTTGAGACTCTATGTATTCTTGAGGTGTATTTTCCACCATCATTTTTTGATATCATGGTACATCTCACTGCTCACCTCGTGAAGGAGATACACTACCTTGGCCCCATGTTCCTACATCACATATTTCCATACGAGAGATATATGGGCATTCTCAAGTCGTACGTAAGGAATTGAGCCTTTCCGGAGGGATGCATCGTGCAGGGTTACGCGGCAGAGGAGGCATTGGAGTGGTCTGTTAATTACATTGACCCAAATAACCCAATTGGAGTGCCTAAGTCTCGACATGAGGGGAGGCTCGCAGGTGAGGGAGTTCTGGGGAAGATGGCAATAACTCCTGATCCGAAGGCTTACGACCAAGCTCATTTCCTCATGCTGCAACAAATGAGCGGAGTGTGCCGATATGTCGATGAGCACAAGTAGATGTTGCTTGAAGAGAATCCAGGGCAGACTGAAGCTTGGGTTGCGAGGCAACATATGCGAAGGTTTACAACTTGGTTTTGAGATCGAATCAAACAATCGAGTACTCCTACAAGTGCTCTGATAAAAAAAACTGGCATCGGGCCCTATATACACAATTATGACATATCAAGGGTATGATATAAACGGATACACATTTTACACGGTTGCCCAAGATGAGAAGAGCATATACCAGAACAGTGGTGTCCGTATAGAAGCTTATGACAATGACATACATAGGGGCACATACTACGGTCAAATAGAGGAGATCTAGGAGCTAAAACTACTTGGGATTCAAGGTAGCCCTTTCTCGGTACCGTCAGGTACGTGGGGCAAATGGCGTCACTAATGACAAGTATGGGTTCACTAGCGTTGATCTCACACACGTCGTTGATGAGGAGGAGTTCAATCAATTCGATGAAATCCCCCCTTTTGCAACTGCAGTCGTGCCATGCCTTTCGCCGATCGAGGAAACTCCATACATCCGCCCCGACCATAACGAAGGGATCTATGTCAAGAAAGTACGAAAATGATGAATTTGAATTTCAGTGTGAAATATGTAATATTCATGACATATTTGTAATATTTATGTCAAATTTGTAATATTAATGGCAAATTTGACTTTTTAGTTATTTGAATGGTTAATGTTAATGTCAAAATTGAATTTTAAGTTTCAAAGTTATTTGAATTTGTAATATTAATGTCAAATTTGAATTTTTAATATTAATGTAAAATTTGAATTTTTACTTCCAATAGGTGACGAATAACCCGCCACCTTTTACAGTAAATAAGTGACGGGTGACATTTATAAACCGTCACCTATCACTTGTATGTGCAGGCCGAGTCGAAGTAAAAGGTGACGGGTGATATTAATAACCCATCACCTTTTACTTACAATAAGTGACGGTTGGTATTTATAACCCGTCACCTATCACTTACATGTACAGGCCGAGTCGAAGTAAAAGGTGACGGGTAATATTATAACCCGTCACCTTTTTCTTACAATAAGTGACGGGTTATAATTATAGATGACGAGTAATATTATCACCCGTTACCTATGATTATAAAAGGTGATGGGCAATATTATCACCCATCACCTATGAGTTTTTTTAGTATATAACCCTAGCTAGTCCCCGCGCGCGCAGTCTCATTTTGCCTAAGTCTTTTTGCCTGCGCAAAGCTAGGGTTCGCCGTTGCCGTCGTCCTCCACCCGCCACCACGAGCCATTGCCATCCACCCATCGCCGTCGCCCCGTTTCCATTGACCCGTCGCCATGCGCCGTCGCCACGCGCCGTCGCCACCCGACCCCATCGCCATCGCCACACGCCGTCGTCCCCCGACCCCGTCGCCGTCGCCATGCGCCGTTGCCCCGTCGCCGTCGCCCCGACATCACACGCCATTGTCACACGCCATCGCCCCCAACCCTGTTGCCATCACCATGCGCCGTCGCGCTGTCGCCCCCCGTGGGTATTCCAATGCATTTCCTTTCTTGCCCGTGTTGTTTTAGTTTGTATCTATCGACTAATCAGAGATTTGATCCATGTTGTTCTTGCAAATAACTGGAGATCATCTTCTTGATGTGTTGATTAAATAATAAAAATCTTATCCAAATGTAAATTTGGTTATCAAAACTGGAATTATGTGCTTCTACTTGTAGACTCTTGTTAGTTAGTCCTATTTATCGTTTGGGATTATACATGTTTTTTTTTTCTTTCTTTAGTAGGCTATAGCTTGTCGATGGGTATGTGGGAGAAGCCCCTTCCATTAGGAGGCCTAGGCTTTTTTGACTACCGAGGCCTAGGCTTACATCACAAACTCGAAATGGCTTTTACATTTTTAATTTATCTGGCTTAAACGACCTTTGTAACTAAATATAGATCAACTTCAATTCTTTAGCTTCCTCCAAAATATCTATTTGACAATTACACATTTTATTGTTAACAGAAGGCAATGTTTAAATTTGAGAGATATCTGAATTAAACATCGGTCTAATCCCATATATCATTGAGTATATTGAACAGTACCGATTATATACGTATAGGTTATTATTTGTAGACATGTGATAGGAATGTATTCATAGATATATGAGTATGGTGTACATACTTAGCGGTATTGTACGTATGTTACCTTGTAATCGGGAAAAAAAACATGGGTAGAGGCCTATAATTTTGGTATGTTGTCGTTGTACCTCACGCATCAATTCCCCCTTCTCCTTCTCCCTTAGAGAATCATATTGTTATTTCATGAGACAATTAAGGGTTAAAGCATTTCTTGCATGAATGGTATTGTCCAACAGAGAAAACCCAACTGACATGTTATAACTAACTGTTTTTACAAATTACAGCTAGTGTATGTACATTTGGTTATTAATATATATATACATTTGATGATTCATAAAACGATCTTTCAATGAGAGGTGTGCTCCATCTTAGTGTTAGAGAGTAGCTCTAGTCCACCGAAGAACATCTTCAAATTGCTTTTAGGTATATCTTGAAGTTGGTTCAAGGTTCCTTTTGTTTCCTTCTTGCAGTTTGATCCACTAAAGATATATGGTGGGTTTGTATCTTGGTTATCCTCTGTTACTTCCCTTGTTCATCAGCCAGGGGGTTTGATTCTTTAGCTCTTGCAGAAGATAGGCCATCAGGTCTTTATATGGTGCTTGTTATCACTATTTCACAATGCACTATTTTGCTAGGCTCACCTTTTGCAGAGATGAAAATGTTTTCAAACTAGTTGGAAAATTGTTATGGTTTGTTTCAAAATTAAAATTTAAAGCCTTCTCCAATTCTAGATCAGATCAGCAATGGCATTTTAGTGTATGTTATTTGATCCTCAAAGTTCCTTGCTCAAAAAAGCCTATATATGCTTTTGTGACTTAAGAAATGGGATATTGGTGGACTGTTGGTATATCTGCTATTAGTGTTACTTTTCGGTTACTTATATATGTTAGTTGCATGATAAGGTTTGTTAGGTATTAGTTGGAGCCAAAGGTGAAATTTGGATCATAATCGTTAACCTTGATTCCTTTTCTTTTCTCTAAGAAACCATGGGTAAGAAGAGGACTGTCACCCCTAAAAAACCAAAAGCACAAATGATGCTAGCACTAGAGGCCGTCCCGGCACAAGATGGGGCGGATAAGAGCCTAAGCCCACACCCGACGTCCTCCTCCGGCAGCAGCGAAAGCCAGTCTCACAGCCCGAGCCCTGACCCGTCACCGAATCGAGAGAGCCGACGTTGGGCAAGTGACGAAGAATACAATCCCGCCGAAGAGGTATTGATACAAGCGAGTCAATACATTTTATACTTGTTGAATGGAGGAATATTCTTTGTTTATGTCAACTCCCGCTTTTCTCTCTAGATGGCGGCAATGCAGTCTCCAAGCCAGACAGCTAGTAGTGTTGCACACACCCGAAAGCCAAGGACACAAACACAGTGGCTGACGGACAAGGTTACCATCATAGGAATCGATGCTGATGGGCTACCTACGGATGAAAAGGCCATGAAAAGATTTTAGAGGGTCGCAGGGCTCATTGCTCAGGAGAGGGTGCCGATAACAACTAAGTTCAATGACCTCAGCGACGAAGCGAAGAGGAACTTGTTCAATAATATCGTCATGGAGTATCTAGAGTACCCTGGAAACATGAGCGAGCATCAAAAGAACGCCGCGGTCAATGCAGCAATGAAAGCGATCGCGAAATTTCATCGAAGCTTTAAGAGCAAGCTTGTGAATCGTTGCTTAGCAAAAGGGGTGGCACCCTACGAGAGCTACAAATACTGGAAACCGGAAGATTGGGATGCTTTTGTGTAGATGAAGAGCTCAGAGCAGTTCAAGACAAAGAGTGAGAAGAAGAAGCGGCTTCGGGCTAAGAACAAGCATGACCACAGGACCAGCGCAGCAGGTTACGCTAGGAAAAGGGCGAAATGGTAGGCGGAGAACAAGAAATTAGCCAGAGAAGGCCGCGAGAATCCTTAGAATCAATTCCCAGGACGATCGTGGTCATATTTGCGTGCAAGGGGTGAGTTGTCCGATAGCGGGAAAATCACATTCAGAAATAGCGAAACCTAGGCAGTCACAGAAAAAGTCAAAGAAAAAGGCAGTCGAAGCCAGCCAAGGTTCTTTCACCGGGGTAAGGGAAAATGATGTTCTCACAGTGGCGCTGGGAAACCCGGAGCACCCAGTTTGAGTGCAAGGTGTATCAAGTTCCCAGAGCTGGAAATACGGCTTTCCCGAAGACATCGGGATGTACAAGAAGAGGAAGAGGCTGGATGCAATGGATGTGGATGCATTGACATGGGACATCACCCAGAAAGTTTACTCAAGCATCATGAAGCAGCTTGCAGCAAAGGGAATAGAGATTTCCATGCCATAGGATTTTAGCCTTGGAGCTTCAGGGAAGTGTAGCTGTGCCTCTAGACAGGTCGAGCAACAAGTAGCTGCTACCGAGACTGAGCCGGATACAATCGACCTGCTAGAAGGGCCCACATCCTGGAGACTTGTAATTAGGCCTGGCGGATATCACATAGAGGTTGCAAGGGGCCAAGTGCTTCCAGGCATCCTGATACGTGCAGGCTATGTCGTGGTTACGGTGGATATGGTACATAGCAATGCCAGTAATCACGTGTTGGAGGTCCTCCCTAATGAGGAAGTCATAACTCTCTGTGAAGCTCTTCATCAAAGGACCTAGTGGAAGAGAGGCAACATCGTGATCTCCAGTGCATCCTAGTCTGGACGATCTCCAAGTGCACCGCCACCGCACCGGTCACCTCCAGAGAAGGCAGCTTCACTGTATTCTCCTCCACATCCGACAGCCTCGCTTCCAGACCCAATACCGTCTCCCCCAGAGAGCCCAAAAAAAAGAAGGAAAAGGAGATCGAGAAGAAAGACTCTAAGAAGCCCCTGCCGGAGATGTCGAAGGCCATTTTACCGGCGAAGTCAAAGTCCATTGTACCAATGAAGAAGTCCACGAACATTGCACCAGTGTGGACTCAGGCCAACACGAAATTCAAATATGGGAAGCCCTTGATGACGGTAGATGAGCTAGCAAGGGCGGGAAAAGCATGTATTGACCTGCATAATTATTACGTACAAGCTTGTAGAGACAGCAATGATCAGTCCATAGTCGTACAGTATAAACGACGACACTTCTTAAGTGATCAAGACGCTACTTCATTATGGGTTTCAATGACTTATACAACCTCTTCAACCTTGATGGCCTGGATGTATCATTATTACGGGTCTTCACATTGTAAGTCCCATGATACTGGATATTCATTAATTAATACCATTAAGACTTGAATGTAACTATATCCTTATCTGTAGACACTTGATGAAAGAAACAAGGAAGAACAAGGATCTTGTCGCATTTCTTGACCCTGAGGCCATTACAATATCGGTCATCCAACTTCACCTCGACTATGCTGCGAATCATGTGGCCAGGGCAATGCAACAATACTCAAAAGTGAAGTATCTGATGGGCGCCCACAACACCGGTGACCATTGGATCTTACTTAACATTTGCCTCGAATGGGACTTGGTGTTCTACGTCGACTCGTCAAGACCAACATCTGCAAAAGGCAAACTTAGATCGCGTGATTACAGCGTTGTAAAACAACTCCTTGACACATAAGTTCTGCTATCTTAGTTCACAAATTAAACTTTTCTAACATTCAAAGGCTCCATAATCGATCCCTCTTTATGCAGGGCTTTCGACAAGTACCTTCGAGCACAACCTGACTACGACGCGAAAGCCGGTCATAGGCTGACACACAAGACCGGGTACGCGGTAAGTGCTACCAAACAAAATACCAAATATTCTCTGTTGCTGTTTTTTCTTTTTTCATCTAACAGTAAAGTTTCTTTTCAGCAGTGCCACTAACAACCACCGGGCAACACCTGTGGATTCTATGTTGCGTGGAACATGCTCCTCACGCTCCGAGCAAAAAAATCAAATCCCCCGATGTAAGTTCAATACAAGATTATTCATAACTAATTTTGGTAATTAGTTTAATTTCATGGTAACATGATACTGGTTACGCGTTAAATTATACAGCAATACAAGTGTATGTTTCTCGACGCCGGTGCACTCCCAGATATTCTACGATGAATCGCTGAGTTCATGGTGTCTGACATTATCAGCCCACAGGGCGAGTTCCACTACAGAAGCCTTAAGTTGTGAAGTATTAAGTAATTATGAGTTGATCGAAACTTTGTAACATTTGTGATTCTATAATGAATAAATATGAAATTTGTAATATTTGCAATTCTATGATGAAGCAAGTACTCCTACAATTGTGTTTGTCGATATGTATTTGGATGCATTGCTATTGTTTGCAGGGAGAAGACGGCTGCAGAATCCTGGCTACGTTCCAGGATGCAGCCAGGAAACAGCTCATTCCTATCGAGCAAGAGAAACATAAGTGACGGATAAATGTCTACCCGTCACTTATGTTCTTTATAAGTGACGGATAACTAGGTTACCCATCACTTATGCTAGCCATAAGTGACGGGTAACATGTCTACCCGTCACTTATAAAAAACATAAGTGACAGGTGTATAATTCACCCGTCACGTATAAATAATACATAGGTGACGGGTAATCTTGTTACCCATCACTTATTATACATATAAGTGACGGGTGAAGAGCTCACCCGTCACCTATAATTTTCTCCCTAGCACATGGGAGATGGTCATAGATGACGGGTGACAATTAATACCCGTCACTTTTGTTCGTCATTAGTGATGAGTACAGAACCGTCACCAATGACTAGTCAGCAATGACACGTTCGGGGTGACGAGTACAATACCCGTCATCCATTAAGATTATCACCCGTCACCCATATCCATTATTCATGTAGTGTTTGCTCCACCTCCCCGTGTGGCTGGGCTTCAGCGCTGTGTTCCATCACGCCGCGCAGATTACCGATAGACTCGGCACGCTCCGCGAGATGAACGGCAAGCGGCACTTTCTCTTCAGTGTGGTCATCGACTTTCTAGAGAGGCTTTTCGCCAAGGGCGACCGTCTACAGCCATGCCAACCTCTTCGTCGCCACCAAGATCACTCGTGAACCAACTGGGATGACTGCCGAGGCTGCGGAGATAGCCGCGCTGCCCGCCTGTCCTCTGAAGTCACTACGCGAGCCACCGAAGACATCGCATGACTTGTGGTGGATTAATACACATAGATGTATAATGCATGTATTAGCACATGCACATGTACTACACATGCAGGTTGCAAGGAAGACTGCATGTGCGCCGTGCGCGTGAAACTGCGAACAGAGCTCCCTGCCTACACGCTGCGACCAATAACTGCCTCTCGTAACAATTGGCAACCTCAGCTAGCACTAACGTGATCCTAAGCATCCAAGTTTTCTGAAAGGCATCGTACTGCACTAGTAACGAATTGTTAAAGCTTCAGATCAATCTGTGCTCAGCAAGGCATCCAAATAATTTGTGCAATATAATTATCTGAAACTAACATTTGCACAGGGCAGGTTTTATCTACAAATCCGCCCCATGGTAGTCTAGAAGGAGAATTGGTCTCTAATATTCCTGAAGCATATACAACCAACCCTGCGTTTGTTCTGTAGAAGTTTCAGCCTATTCCAAGCATGAGAAGGCACCAATATAATTCATGTATTTCTTCAGCAGTAGGCAACACGTCCCGGTATTCAGAATACAAACCTTGCTATTCTCGAGATCTTGTTGACCTTCCCGGCATGTTCTGTGATCACATCTACCTATCAGCTTGGTGGTGAGGGCGGTATCGCAGACCAGCCTGAAGAGACTTCAATCCGTGGCGCCAAATATCGTCAGTGTTTTCTCTCCCTTGGGATGTATAAAGAGCACAACATGTCGTCAGAGGAAGCTAAACAGACATTCCATTACGTATTGTGGAGCTGTTTTCAGAAGCTTATACGGAGAGAAATCTCCAAGTTGTTGCATGAGCATAATTCTACTACTATCACACATCTGTTTGTCCTCATTGTGAAGACCGGTATACCACTTGAAGTCTCCTTTTCCTTGACCGACGAGGCTGGAACCAAGAAGACGTAATGGCCGGATGATCAAGCTAATCGGATATGTGTGTGTGGAGTAACATAATGTAATGAGAGAAACGTTTTACTTTACGAATTCGATAATGAATAAATAAAGATCAATTTTTCTGTTGCATTATTATCCTTTTACGTCTTTACTTTATGTATATTGGCACGCCCCGCAATATTACTTTTCAAGTTATATGTTATCGAGAGCGAGTGTCTCTATCGCGAAACAAAGTGTAGACCATCCAGTTGTGTAGAATGAAAGGGTGTACTTCTAAGGTTCCATTGGCGCAAGAGGGTCCTCTATTGATGAGGTGTATTTATGTGGTGGTGAAATCTTAGCGAGTATGCACGTGCTGAGAGAGACATTGTAAAGGCTTTGTAGTGGTCAACTTGGTGTACACATTGGAAGTGTATAAGGTACTAACAGGTACCAGCAACAAATTATGATCATGACTTGTGAGTAAAGTGCACGACCTCTACATAGTGTAAAACTAGTTAATCAGTGATACTCACGGTTATGAGTGGCAAGGAAAACCTCACATGATTAGAATTTGATGGTTTGGTTGGTTTGGTCAATTATAGTGGTGGGAACTATGATTGAGGTGTTGTTCAATCTTCGTGATGAGAACTTTAGTTGAGGTGTTGAAAGGTTGGTTAAGTTAAGATGGTTGGAATCTTGAGGTGATTATTTATTTATGGTTATTCACTTAATTATTACTGATTTTCAAATGTTTTACATAAATTTTGTTTTATGCAAAAGATCCATATTGCCATATCGTTATCAAGCCTTTATATATATATTTTTTCATCACAACTTGTTGAACACGACATGTGATCACTCTTGCTATCACCAAACACTCAGTTGGAGAAGCTATGAAGAGTTTTCTAAATATGGATCGTTCTAAGATGCTTTCTATGTCGGTTTGTCTATGGAGTCACTGTGAAGGTTTAGAGTCTACGTAGTTTCACTGTAGTTTTATTTGGATCTTGACCCTTCAAGGTCACTTTTGTAAGTTGTTTAAATAATGATTAAATGTGATGTAGTAATGATTTTTTTCTATGAAGTTACTATGTGTTGGGATTAATTTCTAGGTTTAGCATATAGATGAGATTAGTCTTTTCCTTAGACTGGTCTCGACACAACCCCCAAAACTAGTTATTGCCTCCCAGACTAAGAAAACTATGAACACCAGATGATCCGATAAGCATAAGTTCCCTAGCTCAAGATCCTTAAATTTTGCACTAAGCTCTTTCATGCTCCTTGTTAAGCAAGTTGTATTTGCCATCTAATTTGTCATAATTAGCAACAAAAGGATAATGACTTTCTTTAGGGATTTCAAACATTTATAAACATCATATTATTTATAATAACTCTCCCAAACCAAGCCATAAGATCAAAGGTTGAATCCGATAACCAGATGGGAGAAGCTCCTCATATTCATGATTCATGAGTTAGAACTCAGAACTTTTACCTGTCTAAAACTCTAAACTCTAAATTAGCAATATGAACAAAAAATTAGCACTATGATGTATGAACATTGAACAACAATATAGAAAATAGCAATAATATCTATGAAGTATGAACAACTGAACAAATCAACAAATCACCTTCAGAATCGGAAGTAACACCGAGGAGCGCCGTTGCGCTTGCGCCGCTGTGGTCACAGCGAGCTGCGCTTGTGCTAGTGCCGCCGCCACCCTCTATTTCCATTCTCAAATTCTTGAATTGGGGGTTTGGCCTTTAGACGTTATGGCATTAGATACTTGGATCAGATTGATCGATTGGGCCGGTGCCGTTAGGACCGACCATAGCCTCATAGGCATCAATTGCTTGTTGGGATTCAGCGATAAGGCGATGGGAGTTGGGCTACAGAGGTTGCTAGGTTGGGTTGTCACGAATTGAGCTTAGCCACCAGTCCACAAAATACAACATTAAGTTTTTGCACAAAAATCTTACCCTTGAACCTACACGGGCCCGCCCTTGCCTAGTGGTGAAAACCACCATTCTAAAATGATATGGAGGAAAAACTGCCACAGTAAATTTCCTTAGGATGTTATTTAACCTGTTTTGCGAAGTTGTGGGACTATGTGGACCATTTTATCTTAAGAGGTTATATGAACGGAGCATCAAACCTCATGGGATTAAATAGAGTTAGAGCAAGAATTGGGGCAGATTATTAGAGTAGAATAGAGGAGGTTTTTGTATTGGGTCCACTCAGGCTCATGCACTCAAACCCTAGTCTGCCGAGCCCGCTTGCTTCTTATCGGCTCAACCTTTTTTTATTTATTAGGGGCTCATCCTTTTGAATTGCCTCTTGGTCAGCGTCATCTTCATGTAGGTTGCTGATAGTTTGGCTCGGCCCAAACCCTGACCCATCCAACTGGCCCCAAGTGTTGAAACTGAAGAGCCTAGTCATCACTTCTATGCCCATTTACTTCAAGGTTAGCCACAGGGAATTCTTCCCAACTCTGAATATTGTACATTTTCTTGTGGGAATGTAGCCACATAGCTGCATATTAAAGGAAGCAATTGATTGGATGATAGTATATACCGGAAAGTAACCATACTCAGCATAGAAAGCGAACACTTATATTGCTCTTTGGAGTCAAACAGAGCTGACCTATAATTATCCTATCAGTCTACTATGTACACAAAAGATAAAAGAAGAAAATGAGTCAACACGTTTACCCGCAAAAATTTCTGCACGCCACAATTTCTGAGACCAACTTGTACGGTTGTACACTTGTACCCAAGCACTTAATCCCACTCCATATTTGCTACCTTATACCAAAGTCACAAGAAGTGAGGAAATGATGCGATGCGCGGCAGATTGGTCAGGAGATCTCCAAATGATTCTTGCCTTGGCGGCAATAAGCCATTGCCACCATCACCTCGCACCGTAGGCGCATTTGTCTGGGGCTTGCTTTCATACATCTCATTGACACCACTGACGCCAGGATTTGCCTGGCTCAAGCCTGAGTCTGTCTGAATCAGGCAGCAGAGAGAGTTCACTCTAGACATGAGCATCCTCTCATCAGCCGCGTCGGTAATCTGGGTGTCATTCAGGAGCCGCCGGGTCAGATCATCGAATTCCAGTTTACTGGTTGAACAACAGCCATTGTTGGTGATCTGAGAGTCGCTCAAGAGGTACTGGGTCAATTCATCCAGCATCAGTTTACCCGATGAGCCAGTAGCAGCGTCAGTTGCAGGTATGTTCCCCGAGTGCATATGTTTGTACATTTGATGCCCTATGTAGTTTGCAATCTCGCTCTTGGACATGGAACGCCTGATCCTGGGCACCCTGAAACTGTTGCAATTGAAGATGTTTGGATGTGTTCCACACTCAGCAGAAGCAGCATCTTGCTTAATTATGTGAGTACCGGCAACTGGAAAGACAAAACAAATGATTAGTAGGGTTAATCCCAAAAATGACTTAGACAAGTAGGAAACAATATACAGTAAGAGTTAACTACTTAAGCAATCTATGAGAAAGATAAAACAAATTTAAATTGGCCAGCATTGGTGGTTAGTTGTAAAATTGTAAGCACTCTTCTGTTTCTAAGACATGACCAACTGAGCCTTAAATCAGGAGAGTACCCATGTATGCAGACAGTTTTAACACCAATAAAAAACAGTAAATTGAATGATAAGCTACTTGTTCCTTCAGTACCATAGCTGGACCTCAAATATCACTTCATATCACTGAGGGGTGGAAAATATAGCATTGATATTGGGATTCACCTGAACTAGGGAAGTGTCCAGGCAAGATATCGGACGTTCCAGCTTGTTGCCTTGCTTCAGCATCTATCATACCCACAGGAGAATGAGGTAATATTATTGCATTAGATCTCTGTGTGCCTAAATGGTCGTCGTCATCTTTATGCTCAAATTTTTGGCACTTTATATCCTCCGGATCTTCAAATATGGAACAATTTAATTCAAAGTAAGGATTCTCCAAATTTATGTCATTTTGCTGGCTTAGTGAGTACAGACGCGGGTCGCAGTGAACAAGCTTCTCCACATGCTTATTCATCATTCCTGGCAGGCACTGTAGAAAGTGCCTCCTGAAAACAAACGATCTTCAAGTTAAGCCACCGGTACAAGGAAATTATATAGCAGAAACAACTATGAGAAATTAAATAATCATAATGCCCCTGTACTCTGAGAAATCGTGAGGGGTCACAATTTGTGTTTGCAATAATTCCCTGATGGAACAAAGATGACTAAGAGCACCACGTTTAAGATAAAAGTGAAGTTGTGAATGTCGGGCATGGCTTTCAAGCACATATATACAACAAGACAAGCTTTAATTTCAAGTACCTGTGCATGCTTGCCTGTCCACCAGTAAAATCAGAGGTTGCCTGCCACAAAGTATGCTTTCTTGGCTGTGGGTTAGTTTCTCTGAAGAAAAGTGGTTGCCTAGACAACTGGACAGAAAAAGAAAGAAATAATGAGCAGGACGAATTTAGAAAAATGCCCAAAAAGAGCAAAATGCATAAGGAAACTGATAAAAAAATTGCTACTATTTCTACTAGATCCTTAGTACATGATTCAGTTCCGAATGAGTCTTCAATATAAATCCAATTTCTCGTATATATAAAGGACAACTAATTGAATATTACACTGCACTACTGATTTGGTGTATTTTTAAATCTCTCTTACCGCAATCTCCAAGGTCCCAGGTTCATTTTCTGGACAAAACATCTTCAGTCCACAGATATCAGACCATTGTATCTCAATTTTGCTCTTCAGACCACCATCTAGTACTTCCCACACAAGTTTGTGCTTTGCAAAATAGCATTTTGCAACCAGATCTCCTTCATACCTTGACATCCACTGTTCATATTCAGAGTTTTAGACCATCGATAGAGGAAGTGACAGAGTAACAACTACCTCCTATTCTATATGATAGGCTAGACGCAATAGATTGTCACATGTATCACTGGATAGAAAAAATATTTAAAACAGAGTAAGAGAAGATGAATCAACCATAAGGTCATCAGTACCTAGCAGTCCTCTTTGAGTTTCTTAACAGAACAGGGGAGTGCTATAATGACAAAACTATAGGGTTCCACAGAATGCGCCAACATTACAACCAGTTGCTACCGCCTACCAGTCAACTGTTTCAACATCTTTGACTCTTTGCAAAAAGTCCTTTCATGATTTAATGGGGATCAGGAATGGGAAACTTGCAATATGGCATGGATAGTATCAGAGTTTCACAAAGTTCTGGCGTGGTTTCCTAATTCCTAAATAACTCGTGAATGAACCAAAACAATAGAATTTCATGTCTTATTCCACTCACAGATGACAATTAATACACCCAAACTAGAGATGTGAGAGGACGATAGCAAATGTTGCTACATAGTCCTGTACTCCTGTGCATGGGGAAAAAGGAGGAAACAAATGCTAATGATTCAGAAACAGGTAAAAAAACTTATTAATCCAATGTAACGTATTTGTATGTATCAGGAAAAAGCTTATAACTTGCGCACTATCTCATAACATTACATGTGAAGAATGAAGATTACACAAGATCAACACATATAAAACAAGCTCCGTACCTCCCAAGACCCGATACGCAGAACAGAACCAGGAAAATTGGAAGCCTTCAGTTTCTCTGAGGCGCTAGTGTTGCTGGATTGCCGAGTTTCTGTGGTCTTACTGGCCTGTGCAAGCTTCATTTGAATCAAATCCAACAGAGAGGGGCTCTTCTTCAGCCGCAGGCCAAGCGGGCTAGGCTCATCAAGGAAATCATGCTGTGACGACTGCTGATTTGACACGCTAGCACCACTTGTGTTCCATTGCTGTATAACAGCGTGCAAAAGCAACAGACATACGACTAATTAAATACACAACAGTAGAGCAAGGTTTAATTAATTCAGCATCCCTTCAGAAATGCAATCCATTCCTTTTTTTTCCCCTAGCAGTGTCAATGATAATTGTGACCATTAATATCTAGAAGAATTTGTGAGCAAAAAAATTAACAGTGCAATATGATGAAGTAGAAACAACTTTATTTGATGTGACCTTGATACCACTTGGACCTGTGCTTGTAAAACAAGGCAAGATAGATCTTGTGATCTCTACGTGAAACGAAAAAAGTTTGGATGGATGGAGAAACCACACACCAGTGGTGTGGAGCGCACTTCCAAAGTTTAGTTGGAAGGCTTTGAAACATCCATGTCTAAAACCTAACCATGCAATGGATTAGATTTGAGAGTAACAATATCTTGGCAAGTACAGAAATCGCATTCACCAAAAAGACTCCAGTGACTTGGCTCCATTATACCTTTCTCTTTCACATATCCGCCCTTGAACAGTAACTTGTTTTTCCAGAAAACTACCTAGTACAGTAATACTAACATAGAAATCCAAAATGTATATATGATCAAATGCACTAAATAAAGAATAATCGCTCTACTCGCCGGTTGCAATGATTATTAAGTAGCTGATGTACAGCAAACGGGGTGGGAGGGGGAATAAAAACAACACTATTCATGAAAGAATCACACAAAAAAGGGGATTAGATCATCACTTTGTTATTGCAACTATATATTTATTGCACTAAAAAACCCTTGCTTGGTTGCTTCGCAGCAGAATAAATAGGATCACACAAAGCGATGACAAAATCCACAGAAACACAATGATTTTGTTTTGTCTCCCATGGGCTATAGCCCGGTGCAGGAGCAGAACCTTAAGGGTTTTAGGATGAACATATACACTTGAAAGGTTCGAAATAACCCCTTCTAATTCGATCTTAATTAGTCCCCGTGAAGCTGAAGCCAGCAACAGGGAGAAAGATTAGATGGGAACGGAACATGGGGAACCCACCTGCTGCTGGTGCTGGTGCTGGTGCTGGTGCGCGAGGCGGGACCTCTTGTGGAACGGCGACGCCTCCGCCGCCGCGGTGGGGCCGTCGGCGTCCACCACCTCCTCCTTGACCTCCCGCCGCAGCTTCCCCAGGTGCGGCAAGTGAACCATCTCGCCCAATCAATATCTGTCTTCCTCTCTTCGTTGGATTGATTTCTTGGCCAAGCTGGAGGATGGAAGCGGATGAGAAGGCAGGAGCGGAAGGGGAAAGGAATATTGTCGAGGTAGTTGTACGGAGGAGAAAGGCTGTCTACGCATCCAAACAGGGGAGGCTCCGAGTAAGAAATATCTGCAAGGCGGCGGCACCATCCCCAATCAACGATTGTCCTTTTTCTTCTACACGCGAGCACGTGCCAACTGGATCTGGATTAGAGGCCGTTGTGGCGCTCCGGTGCATTTTTACCGGTTTGCCCCCTCACAGTGCCGTAGTACGATAAATCTTGTACGAGTTTCTATAGCATTAACAATTCACAAGGAATATGCTAAGACATGTGCATGATCGAATACTTGAGCCATATATGTTTCCTATGGTGTGTGTGTGTGTGTGTATATATATATATATATATATATATATATATATATATATATATATATATGTTTGTGTGTGTGTGTCACATACATGTATATTGTCTATGATATATATATCACGTAGGGAGCTAGCAGAACGGTACCGTGTGAGCTCCTATTTATTGACTTTGATCACAATGGTTAAATCTTAAAAACCAAAATAGAGAGACTGATGTCAAGATAGGGACAGTTCTCTTCGTCTTTTGCAGGAGTTAGGTTTGATAAGATGTAGCAACCTAAGGAACAAAGCTCTGGGACGAAGCTCAAAAGACCGAAGGGGTGTAACGAATTCCGAAGGGTGAAGAGCGTAGCGAAGCCTCGAGGCCGAAGGGGTGATACGAAGCACAAAGGGTAAAAAATATAGCGAAGCCCCAAGGCCGAAGGGTTGTGACGAAGTCTGAAGGATGAAGGATCTGACATAGGTCCTGAGACTGAAGGGAGGTGGCGTGAGACCCTTCGGTAATAGAGCAAATGCTAGCTTAAAGAGGGACCTGCCAGTCGGAACTCGATGAGGGGTGGCTTAAGGGAAGATCGCTAGAAGTCCCAGCGCTAAGGGTCCAATGTGGAACACCCAAGACGCGTGTTAGGATTCTATTACTTAAAGCAATATATGTAGACAATGACCATAATACCTTTAAAGATATCGTGAATTATTCCTACTAAGGGGCAAATATGTAATGATAACAGGAGTGGTTGAGATATGCCTATAAATACCCTCACTCGCCCCATGTAAAAAGGGATATGAACAATTATTGCATCAACAGTTATTGCACTGTTCACTGTGTTGTGATTACGATCACAAATTTGACGTCATCCGTGGGGATCGAACCCACGATCATGTGGTGGTCTCATGCCACCAAAGACCAGGAAAGAAAAGGAACAATCATCCATGGAAAGCGAGGGAGGCTCGTAGATCCCTTCACAACAAGAGAGAGCGACAGCGACCGAGGGGGCCGAGGCTTCGGTCGAGGGCCCTAGGGTCAAATTACCCAGAGCTAGCATCAAAGCTCTAGGTGGACTAGGGGGTCTAGAACGGTTGTGCTAGATGACCATGAAGGTCGGATGGATGCGCCCGAAGCCCTGGAGCATCCTCAGCTCCCCCACACGCCCTAACAAACCACAGAGCAGCTCTTGATTGCAATGATGCACAATACCGAAGTCAGGTGGAGGAAACCAACAAGCAAATTCAAGAGCTATACGAGGAACATAGGTCTTTTCGCCAATCCCTCTTGTCTCAACAAGGACCTCTAGGTGGTCTCAGTGGCAATGGAGATCTGAAGGTACTCCATCAGCGAGTGTCCGAGGAGCCCCATCAGCCGCGGATGGTAGATCAAGCCTCCTCATTGGTCACAAGTCTGCAAATGCGATCGTGGCCTTTGGGATTCAAGATGCCTCGATTGCACTTCTACAACAGCGAAACTAACCTGAAGGAGTTTGTAATGAGCTTCGAGGTCGAGATAAAGTTCGCGGGTGGAGAAGAAGCTACTATGGCCAAGGCTTTTGTCCTTGCCATCAGGGGGATCATGCTCTCATAGTACACATCCCTCGCAGTGAGAATGATATTCTCCTGTGAGCAGCTTCGGGAGGTGCTCTTCTCACATTTTTAGGGCAACTATGGAGCTCTGGTTACTATGGGAGATCTATTCGTAGCTGAGTACAAGGAAGGTGAAAGTCTAAAGGAGTTCACTCGACGCATCGTGTGGGTAAAATGTCAAGCGAAGGGCCTTAGTGATGATACTGTCATAGACGTAGCAAGACAAGGTCTCTGCCCGAGAGCCCTGGCCTCGCACTTGGCACGAAAGCCAGTACGGGACGTGGATGAATTGTTCACTAAGATGGAAGAATACTCAAGGGCTGAGGAAGACGAACTCTGGAGGCACGCATATAGGACAACCCCAGAAACCAAGAACAGTAGGGCAAGCGATGGAAGGACACCTCAGGGAAGGGACAAGGAAGAGCATCCGAGGGATGCCTACAGATCCTCGGATAGATACAGAAGTCGTCATCATCACTCTCACCAGCCGAGGGGCCATAATCGAGTAGTGCACAACATCGAGGAAAGCTCAAACAAGGGCAAGCAGAGAGGTGGAGGCTCGGTGAGGGGTCGAGGCCGTGGCTCCTGAAGGCCTAGGCAGCTGCATTGTGCAATACATGGCGAAGATCCAGGTCACACCACCAAGTTGTGCCCTCATGTCATGGCCCTGAAGGAAGGGCCAAACCGATAGTCCTCTAGGCCTTCAGGTTCGGGGTCTTCGCATAATCCTCATATAGTGCACCATGTGGAGTCATGGGGAGGACCCAGTTTCAAATCAACTCCTACATATAACCACCCACCATATTACCCCACACAATGGACTAGAGCCCCTCTGGTACATCATCTGCATGCTTTGGAGTTGCTGTCACTCCCATCGATAATGGCTATTAAAGCCCCTCCAACTGGAGTGAGGTTCGTCCATGGTGCGAAGGGATCTTGCAGTGTGATTATGGCCATCTCCGAGGGCTCCAGCTACGATTTAGAGTCCAAGAGGCAGCGAAGGGAATACGTACACAAAGTTAATCATGTGGGAACAGGCTCACCGATGGTCAAGTCCCAGTGGTCACATCAACCGATAACTTTTTCACAGGAGGATCTCCGGGTCTAGGATTACCCACATATGGATATCTTTGTCATCTTTGTGGAGGTGTGTGGTACAGAGATACACTGGGTCCTGATTAATAGAGGAAGCTCCTCTTATCTCTTGTTCTCGGAAGCATTCAATCAGATGGGAATTCCTAGAAGTCGTCTTCGGTTGGCGGGTACTCCATTGCAAGGCTTCGAGGGGATGCCTATCAAAGCTCTAGGAAGGGTATCACTCACAGTATCTTTTGACGAAGGAGGAGGACTCCGAATAGAAGACATTCTGTTTGATGTGGTCAATGTCCCTTACCAGTACAATACCATTTTTGGAAGGGGAGAGTTGTCCAACTTTGACACGGTGGTGCATCACGGCTACCTGTGCATGAAGATGCCTGGCCTGGAGGGTGCAATATCCATTTGGGGAGACCAAAGTACAGCTCGTCGAATAGAACATGACTACATGTTCATGAAGATGCCTGGCCCGGAGGGCGTGATATCTGTCTGGGGAGACCAAAGTACAACTCGCCCAATAGAACACAACGATGCTCCAAGTCAACAAAAGGTGCACACACTGTCTAAGGCAGACGAGAAGGGACAAGATAGCCCATCACCAAGAACCAAGCCGAAAGGCAACATCAAGCGAATCCCATTGCACTTGAAGGACGAAGATAAATGTGTGCACGTAGGCGCAGAGTTGCCGCCCAAACATGAGATTGAGTTATTGGCTACCCTTCGGCCAACAAAGACATATTCGCATGGTCACCGAAGGATCTCCCTTGGGTGTCGAGAGAGCTGATAGAGCATCACCGAAATATCACTCCAGGAATAAAAGCAAGAAAGTAGAAGCTTCGAAACATGTCTGCTGACCATCAGGAAGTTGCAAAGGAGGAAGTAAAGAAGTTGTTGGAGACAAGGGTGATTCATGAAGTCATTCACCCAGAATGGCTATGAACCCTGTCTTAGTGAAGAAGCACAATGGCAAACAGCGCATGTGTGTTGATTTCACAGATCTGAATAAGGCATGCCCGAAGGATGACTTCCCGTTGGCCAGGATATATCAGCTGGTCAATGCCACTGCAAGATTGAAACTCATGAGTTTTCTCAATGCTTACTCAGGATATCATCAAGTTTGGATGCCCAAAGAGGATGAGGCAAAGACCAGATTCATTACACCCTCTGGAACCTATTGCTATGTCCGGGTTCCCTTCGACCTACATAATGCAGAGGCCACCTTCGCAAGGCTAGTAAGCAAAGTACTCCAAGTACAATTGGACAGCAATGCAGTAGCTACATACATTGTGGCATGAAACAAATATGAAGGGGATCATGGGGCTGACCTGGAGGAAATATTTGCCAACCTTCGAAAGGTAGGCCTGAGGTTGAACCTAGAAAAGTGTGTTTTTGGCATTCGCTTGGGTCAATTATTGGGATGCTTGGTATCCAGAAGAGGGATCGAAGCAAACCTGGAGAAATTCAGGCCATTATCGACATGAAGCCTCTGAAGTCAATCAAGGATACACAACATTTGGTAGGAAGGACGACTTCACTCAATCATTTCACTGCAAGATCTGTAGAAAAGAGCATGCCCTTCGGATTCTTCGAGGGGCAAATCCTTTTAGATGGATGGATGAACAATAGCGAACCTTCGAAGCTCTAAAGAGTTATTTGGTGAAGTTGACCACTTTGGCTAGCTAGATCCAGGAAGTGGATTGCTGTTGTATGTAGCTATGCCACCATCGGTAGTATGTGTCATTCTGGTTCAGGAAAAGAAGGACGAAGGAGGACTTCAGCAAGTACCGATCTACTTTGTCTTCGAAGCGCTCAGTGGCACAAAGGAGTGGTACTCTGAAGTTGAGAAGATGGCTTATGCAGTGGTTATGGCCCCTAGAAACTCAAACATTATTTCATGGCTCATCCTATCACGGTTCCAACATCAAACCCCCTTAGGGAGGTCTCCTCCAACTGCGAGTCCATCAGGCGCATCAGCAAATGGGCAGGCGAACTCTATCCGTTGTGCATCACCTTCACTGCCCGTATAGCCATAAAATCACAAGCACTAGCTAACTTTGTTGCCGACTGGACGCCCGGAGCAAAGGAGTTGGAGGAACCGCAACCTAATCAAGTATTGATAATACATACCGACGGGGCTTAGGGCCTCACGGGTGCAAGAGCAGTAGCAATCCTAATGTCACCCCAGAGGGTCAAAGCTATGCTATGCAGCCAAACTTCACTTCGAAGCCACCAACAATATCACGGAGTACGAGGCCATTCTCTTAGGTCTCCGAAAGGCAAAGGCCCTAGGAGCGAAGCTGGCCATAGTAAAGATGGACTCATAGTTGGTGGCATGCCAGGTAGACAAGACATACCAGGCAAATAACCCTGAGTTGGCTAGATACTTCCTGATGGTAGTCCGAATTCACAAGTATTTCGCAAGTTTTATGCTAAAATCCATACCAAAGGGGGAGAACCTGGAGGTGGATGCCCTTGTGAAGGGTGCTGTTTAGAGCACTCCGTTATCATCTGAAGTCTTCTTCGAAGCTCGAGTCCCCAATGGCTGGACAGGCCAAAGGGTCAGCTAATGTCACTGTGATAATAGAACAAGATTGGCAGGAGCCTTTGGTAGCATATTTGCAAAGGTAGGCACTGCCCGAGGATGATGTGGCAGCAAAAAGGACTACCTGCAGAGCACAGAATTACCAGATCATTGATGGAGTCTTATACAAAGGGGGAGTATGCGCGCAATTACGTGTGTGTCAAAGGCCTAAGGTATAAACCTCCTCAACGAAATACATCAAGGATGTTGCAGATCTCACTCAAGACCAAGGGTCATAGTAGCGAAGGCATTCCGCCAAGGCTTCTATTGGCCAACGACAATCGTAGATGCAGAGACCCTAATCTGCTCGTGTCTGGGATGCCAATGGATGGGATGACAAATTCACATCCAAAAATGTCCTCTTCAGCCAATACCCTTGGTGTGGCCGTTGGAATGATGGGGGTCGATATTATTGCCCTTTCCCTCGAGCACCAAGAGACCTTCATTATGTTGTAGTAGTAGAGTGGACTATTTCTCAAAGTGGCCCAAGGCTATACCATTGGTCCGCATCATGCCACAAAACATTTAGCGTTTCTTCTAGCAGAACATCGTATGTCACTTTGAGATCCCCCGAGAGGTAACCCTCGATAATGGGAATCATTTCAACTCAGCGATGTTCAAGCACTTATGCGATGGTCTGGGAACCAAGATGTGTTTCGCATCAGTAGGCCACCCACAGTCTAATGGAGTAGTAGAGCGGGCCAATAGGTGAATATCAACAGTAGTAGAAAAATGGCTGGTAAGATTGCCTGAAGGAAAATGGGTAGAGGAGCTACCGAAGGTTCTATGGTCCCTTCGTATAATGCTTGCCAGGCCAACAAGCTTCACACCATCTTGCCTACTATTCAGAGAAGAAGCAATGACCCTAGAGGAGGCTCGGGTTAAGTCCTTAAGGATTCTATCAGCCAACAACAGAGACAAAGAGGTGTCGAAGGATCACATGGAAGAGACTTGCCTTGTTGCGGCCGCTAACTTGGTGAAGTATCAGAAGGAGACTAGGCATTGGGTCGATAAGAAGATCATGGGTGTAACCTATTGGCTCGGAGACCTACTACTTTAGCACAAACTAGACCATGAACGGTAGGAAAGCTACAGTCTAAGTGGGATGGTCCATTTGTCATAGCGGAATCCGAAAGACCAGGTTCGTACCACTTAGCCACCCTAGATGGCGAAGCACTAAACCACACATGGAATGCGGAATCGCTCCGCAAGTACTGGGTCTAAGGACTGGCCATCATGCAACACCTCAGGATAGGTAGGATTAGCCACAGTTTTTTACTTTTCTATAAATTATATAACTCTAGAGTTGTACTCTTTTCCTTGCGGGGGAAACCTCACTTTGGGGCGTAAGATTTTTAGCGAGGCAGCCTACTATCTAATCCCTAAGGGGAAATGAGAATTAATTCCCCAGATAAGTAAATGTGCATCCATGCTTCAATTAGCCAAAGGTAAGAGTGTAAGCACTTACCCATGACCAAAACCGGATGAGCCCGGGGGCCCCGGAGGTTGATGCCTAAGGGACAACCATAAAAAAATAGGGTAGCAGTCAAAGGGATCCACTAGGGGCCGATGTCTAAGGACTCACCCATAATGATCAAAGGGTCGATACCCACTTGAATGTTGCCGATCCTTCCAATAAGCGGCCGGACCTAAGGGTTCCGAATGGCTCTAAGGACTCGCCCATAATGATCGTAGGGTCGATACCCACTTGAATGGGGTCAATCCTTCTGATAAACTAGCCGTACTTAAGGGTTCCGAAGGGTTTATGTATAAGGACTCGCCCATAATGATCGAAGAGTTGATACCCACTTGAATGGGGTTGATCCTTCTGATAAGCCGGCCAAACCTAAGGGTTCCGAATGGCTGATGTCTAAGGACTCACCCATAATGATTGAAGGGCCAATACCCACTTGAATCGAGTCGATCCTTCCGATAAGCCGACCGGACCTAAGGGTTCCAAAGGGCTGATGTCTAAGGACTCACCCATAATGATCGAAGGGTCGATACCTACTTGAATGGGGTTGATCCTCCCGATAAGCCAGTCGGACCTAAGGGTTCGAAAGGGCTGATTTCTAAGGACTCACCCGTAATAATCGAAGGGTCGATACCCACTTGAACGGGATTGGTCCTTCCGATAAGCTGTCCGAACCTAGGGGTTCCAAAGGGCCAATGTCTAAAGACTTGGCCATTCCAACCGAGGGTCATTACCCACTTGAAGGGGGGCGTCCCCTCCGATAAGCCGTTTGGCCCTAAGGGTCTTGGGAGGGCTAGGGTCCAACAAATTCGACATAACAAATGACTGTCCACATTCGCACATGGGCCTAGTTTTGCCTAAAAGCCAACTGAACCCAAGTGTTATACACGCTCAATAACTCAGAACGAATGAAAGAGTATGCAATGTCACAATGGTTGCCAACTAGTTGGTGGCAAACTATTCACTATAAATCATTACAACATTAAGGAGAGGCCAGGGGGGCAGCCGAAGACCCTGAAGGATCATAGGAAAAAATCTCCTTATACCTACAGCTATGTGTCGACTGAAAAGCGAGGCCGTGCCTCGCATCAAAAGGAGCTTCAAGATCCATTTCTTGATTAGACGGTCTCTCGGAAGAAGGTGACTTCGATGATGAAGTCACAGTAAAGCCTTCTTTCATCACAATCTCATCTTGTTCAATAGACTCCTCTTTTGGGGTAAGGAACTCAGTCGCAGAAAGATGCTAAGCTCTCCTGCGTTCTCGTCGAGCCTCTAAAACTCACCAATCAAAAGGTACTCCAAAACACACGAGCTCGAGCATCAGAGGCATATTGAATGGCCCTTCGCCAGCGATAATAGTCTTCGAATTCACCTTGCAGATACTGGTGCAAAAATGCTCGTAATGTAGAGACCATTGTACTCCACCGCGAGAGGAATTTCATCCAAACCAACTCTCTTTGGGCTGGAGCACGATGGCAATGTCTTCTCTCACCTGTAAATAGGACGAAGGCCATGTTCGGTAGTTCATTTGGAACGCTGAAAGACACGAAGAGAACAAATAAGCAACTCTAATGAAGAGTCGTCTCATTACCAAGGGTTCGTGTTACAAAAGACTACAAAAGATCCCAATCCTTACAAAATTAGAGCATAGGCCCTGGCCTACAACCGATCCTATGACCTAGTAAAGAATATTGGTGGAGCCAGGGTTAGAAAGTCACACCTGGGCTCCACCAATATTAACCTCACCACCTTGGCCACCCTCTGAGGCATCTCCACCACACGCTCCATCAGTTCCGGCCGCCGCTGAAGCTAAAGCATCGGAGCCAATATCCCAGGCCCTAGCAATGGCTTCAGGTTACACACGGGTACATCAGTACTTGTTGGAGAATACACGAGTGGCTGCTTTCACTCCGTGACCCGCATACTTCAAGTTGGCTCTCATTGGGGCTCGTAGTCTGGCACCGAAGGTATCAACATGGCAACAACCAAGGTTCAAATGTCCACATTGTCCATGACACGGTTCAAATGTCCACCCAAGGCCTTCGTGTGACCACGGGAGGAGCAATCTGAGGCCCATAGCACAAAGACACATTGTCCATGATGCTGTTCAAATGTCCACCCACTATCTTCATTGTCAGTTCTTCATGCTCGCCTCAAGAATACGGCCCAAGCAGAGCCTCTGCCTCTGCCTCGATATCCTCAACTCTCCCTACAATAAAAGGTAGGTAACCATAACATCCATAGAAAAGAAGGGGGATAACAAATGCTAGGGGCCCCTTTGAGATGTATTTTAAAGACTTGAAGCTCGGTCGAAGATTCCTTGGGCGCTACTTCGAACCTCCAAATGAAGGAGAGCGGACTAGCTCCAGCTGCACAATACTCTTTGACAAGGTCACGAAAGCCAACATGCTTCGTGAAAGTGTGACGGACTTGAGCTTCGCGTCGATCTTAGGACTCATCTCCACGGATGGCCTCCTTCGGAACCTTATCTCCTTATCTAAAGCCATTTTCAAACCACGGGGAACCTTATAATAAAACTAGAAATTGGTCCAGTCATTGATCCACCAATTTTGTTGAGCCTTCACATGAATTAGCAACCTCGCAAAAGGGCATAAGATGACACTCCCATACGAGGCCACATGCTCCTTCCCATTTAGCACCACCTTCTTTGGTTGACAATGCGCATAGTGCAATAATGCAAAAGCCGTAGAACTGGGCTTTTGACCTTGTGAGCGCCAAAGCCACGCAAAGATCGACAAATGGACAACGGCATTCAGAGTCAGCTGCTGAATCCACAACTCATACTAGCTAAGAAGACCAATCAGCATGGAGATCCAGGGGAAACGGAGGCTGGTGGCAAAAAACTTGAGGAACACAACGACCTCACCCTTGCGCGGCTGTGGAGTCATCTCCGTGAGCGAAGGCAACTGGGCATCGCTAAAGCCACGAATCCATTGTTTCTCCGCTAGAGCCTTGATATGCCCTTTGGTGCAACGACTAACACCGAAGAAGGGCGATGAAGGAACCATTGTACTAGCGCACTAATACTCGCCCTTTGTCATACCCCGAAGGGTCCGAGAAACAGAAGGCTAAGAATGGAAAAAGAACGCCTAACCCGAAGGATGTATACAATAGCAAGGAGGAGGATATCAGAAGAACAGAAAAACAATGTGGAGAATGATAAGAATTACCCAAGGGTTTGGGGTAACCCATATATACTCGGTACCCAAGTCATGACCTCAGGAAATCTGGGGCACATCGTAGCACATCACCACACGTACAGGATGTTAGAACGTGGCAGGCACCTTAACACATGGGGCCCACACAGGTCATGTCACATCTGCACGACAAGAGAATTATGGGATGTGGGGGTGACGCGTGGCATGCGGATATGGTAGAACCAAATTAATCACCATAATGGCCTCGAGAACATCAGCACCGCTGTATGACACCATAATGGTGTACGATGTGTACGTTGGGACGCCTGGCCTCCCATGGGAAATCGCAACAGTCACCACAAAACCCCAAGCGACGTGTGACTATTCATACCCCAAAACCGACCCAATCCACCATATATAAATACGGATCTTACCACTATCAACCTCACACAACTCCACACCTAGCCAACATTGCCACTTACCACCTAGTCAGTGATGCTGAAGACTCAGCAAAACCACAACACAATAGTCATGGAGTGGGCAGACCTCCTGTGGCTGGCCCTTTGTGCCATAACCGACTGCTTTGATGAGCTAAGGGATTTCGTGTCCTTCAGGATGACTTTCTCTGGGTGGCGTAACAATGTCCGGTGCGACTTGCACTCACAATTCACCCCATGGATCCTCTGGACAGACGAAGTCCATGAGTTAGGCGATGTATGATTTTACTCACTGACCGAGGAGCAAACCTTCATTGTACAGGTCCCCTCCTTCGCAGGTCGAGTCAAGATCTTCGTGGTAAGCTATCTGATACGGTTCGACGGCTCTGATGATTTTGCCAGCATCGTAAACTCGCTAATAGGACAAGTGCTTAGGCTACCTACACTGCAAGAGTGGACCCGCTACCGTAACCTTAAGGGTTTCTTCATACGCCCAAAGCCAGGAGATGATGTAGAAAGAGTCATCATCATCTTCGTGTACTGCAACCGCCACATCACATACGGAGAGCGACTTGAGCAAGCATCATGGTGGCAAGTCGGTAGCACGGGTGGTTGGACATCGGAGCCAACGAAGGAGCCATGGTCACGAATATTTCCCTAAGGGGAATAAGCTTCATGGATGATTCAAGTAGGATGTCACGTAATCCTCCTTTGAAGCGCCACACCCATGGCTCTATCACCAGATAGTGTCCAGTGGATGTCACCCCCGGAGGCACCATATAGCTTCCAAGGCATTAACGGGCAATGGAACCTCTCCGGTCACAAAAAATGGTTGGCGACCCCGTAGCTCCATAACAAGATCATATTACAAAGCTAGGATGACACATGGGTACATCCTAGAAGGAGAAAGGGACATTGCAAGCCTTCATAGAGGCTGCATTCACTTCCTCAAAGGCTCAACAGCCAAGGCAGAGCCTAATACTATGTATGTTAGTGGGATGTTGCGACAAATGTCCCAACCACCGGCCAGGTCATCCCCGTAGCACATCAGTGGCACTAGATACTTTGTTCATCCCAAGTCTAGAATAGGTTGCCTCGGTAGAGGAGGAGGAGCATCAACCTTCGCACCACGCATATATATATTGTATAGGTCATGCAGAAACTATATTTTGAAGACCGTTAGCAAGTACTTGAAGGGTTGACGCTATTGGGTGATTAATGTAGTTTGTTTCTTTTTACACCATATGATGGCGGAGGGCTATGCCCTTTATCTAACTATATATATACAATATTTTTCATGTCCTCGGTTTCATAACAGGCTAAGTCCTACCATATTTGGGAATTGACTTTGGCTGGCCGAAGAGGGGAGACCGAGGCCAGGGTACCACCGCACCACCTAAAGATTCTCGGCTTTGGCCCCCCAAAGTCAGAACCAAAATCGTGAAGGGGCCACTGTTGGGGGAATGGTACCACTTGGGCTCCCGTTTGTTTACTTTGGCCACAACGGTCAAATCCCAAAAACCAAAATAGAGAGACTGGCATCAAGGTAGGGATAGTTTCCTTCGTGCTTTGCAGGAGTTAGGCTCAATAAGGTGTATCAACCCAAGGAACGAAGCTCGAAAGCAAAGCCCAATAGACCGAAGGGGTGTGATGAATTCTGAAGGGTGAAGAGCGTAGTGAAGCCTCGAGGCTGAAAGGGTGCGACAAAGCATGAAGGGTAAAGAATATAGCTGAAGGGATCGGTGATGTCCTAAGAGGGGGGTGAATTAGGACACTTAGAATTATTTTAGCTCCAAAAATAACACAAGATAAATCTATATTAATTTCTATCTAAATGTGCTCTAGGTTTATCTAATGTGTCTACTCTACTGATCAAAGCACTTGCAACCTATCTAAGAATGTAAATTGCAAGAATGTAAATGCAGAAATGTAAATAAGGTAGAGAGAGTAAACTCGGCACAAGGATTTTTTCCCATGGTATTGATGGCATGAGTGTCACCCCTAGTCCACGTTGAAGCTCCACCAAAGGATATACTCCCGGTCGGCACCCAGTCACGACTCTTGAGCCACCAAGTCACAAAGATAGGGCTTCCACCCGGATGAGCCACTAAGCACTAATCACTCATTAATCTTGTGCTTAATCACCTTAGATAATCACATTAAGCACTTTGGTGGCTTGGATGTCTTCTCAAGTATGTATGAGCTTCCTCTAGACTCTAGCAGCATGCCACTCCTTCAAATGACTGAGTGGAGTGGTATTTATAGCCTCAAACCTATGCACTAGCCATTAACCCAATGGCTTAGAAAAATTGTTAACACCAGATGATCCGGTGAGAACAATAGTACTAACACCGGATCATACGATGAGTACACTTTCACAAACTAGTCATTGGAACCCCAATCTAGCCTCTGTGAACACTGGACACCCTGATGTATACTTCATCTCTATCAGCGGACTATCCTGTGAGTTATCCTGAGCCATCTGAGCCTTTCCTTATTCTCGATGTAAATTGCTTCGATGCAAGCATCCAGTGCACATCACTTCATCACCTGACTATCCGGTGAGTTGACTTTAGCCAATCGAGCCAATACAACCCTCTCTGAAAATAATGCTCCAGTGTGCACAACCTTCATCACCAGACCATCCGATATGTTGAGCTTTGTTCTGCCTCTTTGCAATGTTCATTGTCTGGTGTGTGCAACACTTTGATCACCGGACCATCCAGTGCTTTGATCTTTAACTTCAATGGCTGCAACCTTCTCTGGATAAAATGCTCAGGTGTGTATATTCTCTGATCACTGGACCTTCCGGTGAGATCTTCAGGCCTCTCTTCCCTTTGCCAAATATGCTACACCCAGAGCACCAAACCATTCGGTGAGGCAAATCTTCCTAGGACTTCTCCAATTCGGTCCAACTTTGTCCTAGCTGCAGTGGTTTCTTCATGTATTGCATCCGTGAGACCTACTAACATATATTCTTGATAAACATGTTAGTCCCATTAACTATATTGTCATTAATCACCAAAATCATAATCATAGCCTAATAGGGCTATTTTCGCTACAATCTCCCCCCCCCTTTGGTGATTGATGACAACACAACTAAAGCAAGTGGCAAATAATAAATGATACCGAATGTAAAGATTATAAGCGAGCACAAAGTCTTACCACATTATTTGGATGCATGTTCTTACCACTTAGTCCCCCTTTGTTGTCGCTCTCTTTTTCTCCATTGTCATTATCTCCCTTGAACAACCTATGCAAGAGCTTCTCTTTTGTCAATCTAGGTGCCTAGCATCTTTTCTTCTCCCCCTTTGTCAACTTCGGCATTCCTAGATGTCTTGCTTGTTGATATAATCTCCTCGTATTGTTCATCTTGCTTTCATCTTGATTTGGTCATCAAACTTCTCCCCCTTTGTCAACAATCTTCTAAAAAGGACTATAAATACATGTTGAACTAAAAAAAATATTAGAGCACATAGGAGAGAGCTTCACAAATCATGATCCAATAAAAGGATACCAATTATATAGATATCACTACAAATAAATATTACAAATTGTAGGCTATGAAAGCGCATAGATCATAATTTATGAAACTCACATAATATAGTCTAAACTCCCCCTATATGTGTGCATACAAACAATGAGAAAGAAACATATACATAACTAGACAATATATTAAGATAGGAAGTTTAAGCTATATTATGCATAGAGGTAGCTTAAATAAATAAAATATTTGACAATAATACTAATTAAAGCATTTAAGCATTGCATACCTCCAGAAACATTTTGATTGGTCAATGAGACTACAAAAGATGTCACTAGAAACACTTTTAGTCTCAAAATCATAACATATAGGTTATACTCCCCCTAAATATGTGCATGCAAGTGTTGAATACTTGTGAGATATATATACACTTGTTATTGGTAACAATTGAGATTTATCCTATAGATTGGATCATGGCACATGAAAGATACCAAATGTAAAAACTAGTGCTATGAAATGAACCTACAACTAATAAACCATGTAGGTTGCTCTTGATTAGAGATAAACACAAGCAACCTACCATATAAAAACCTACACTAGGTATTGTAATAAATTGAAATAAGCATATGCAATCCTAGATGAGGCAAATGAGCTAGATGCAAAACAAAATGCATGAACATAAGTCTAGCTACCATTTACCTCTTTTACCTTTGCATGGGGATTTGGGTATGTGATGATCATGATCTTCATTAATGCACCCATCTTGTATACTTGGATTCTTTGCTTGAACCTTCACTTCATCTTGTGAGTCAAGTCTCTAAATCCCTATAGTCGCTTCGAATTTCAAGTCTTCTTTAGAACCTAAACCGATTGAAGCCCCTTCATATTGGTGATGACTTCCTTAGGCACCCAAATGGATTGGTTCCACCTCTGGTCCTTTCTTCCAACCATGTATTCAACCACTTTACTATTTTCCTTTTTCTTGAGCTTGTGGTGGTTGCTCTTGGTTTCGATCTTGTAGTTGCGCTTGGTGTAGAGGTTGGAGGTCTTGTTGGAGAGGTTCGCCATCTTCTTCTTCTCCTTGGTTTCCTTCTTCACTTGTTTGCATTGGAAGAACTTGTGGCCTTCTTGATGGCATATGAAGCATCTCACGATGGACCCCTCCGTAAGCTTCTTCATCATAAAAGTATGGTTATCTTGAGGAGGTGGGATATGTCCTTTGCCCTTAAACTCGTCAAGTCTTTCTTGAGCTTCTCCACTTCTTACTTAAGCTCATCATTCTCTTGTGCAATGAGGTTGTTAGATGATTCTAAAACAACATTCTCAACACAAATCTTATTACAAAGGGGTGAGCTAGATAAATCGATTAAATCATCACAAGAAGTGTAAGCATCTACCTTATGATTATAATTAAATAGAGAGGTAGATTGGATCAAAGGGATCTTAGTTTGAGATTCAGTGCACTCAAATTTAGCTTTAAGCTCTTCATATCCTTGTTTAGCAAATTAAATTTGCACAATAAGTGTTCATAATTAGAAACAAAGGTAACATGAATATCATTAAGTGCATTGAATTTCATAAGCTCTTTTGATTGTTTCTTAAGCGTCTTTTGTTGCTCATTGATCAAATGAAGGAGTTCATCATAGGAGGGAGAATCCTCATCAGATTCATTATCACTTACATCGCTATCCATACCTTTGGCTATGAGGCACTTGTATGATGACTTACGCGATGACAACATTAGGGAAGAGTTTCTCTTGGAGGAAATGGATCGATGGTGATGCTATCATCACTTGAGCTTGAATCTTCATCATCACTCACCCCTCTTCCTATACTAACAAGTATCTTGGCTCTTCCCTTTGTCTCCCTCTTCTTCTTGTCTTCTTCTTCTCCTTCCTGATATGATCAATTGTGTTGACCAAGTCTTCAATGGAGATTGGATGATCAATCTTAGCATTGATCTTCTTGATGTTCTTCTCCACTTGTGAGATAAGCTTAGCAACTTTGGGATCAATCTCTTCATCTCTTGAGGTGCTTTGATCATCCTCTTCATACCTCTCTTCATCTTTATCACCATCATCTTCGCTTGAGCTTGACCCCTGCTCTTGTCTCCTCATCCTTGCCTTCATGTGTTAGCATTAAGCTTGTTTTCTTGTGAGAGAAAAGTTCTTGGTGTCAGATGAGGAAGAAGCTTCCACCCTCATGTTCATTATCATCTCATGTATGATGATCTTGTCTAGCACTTGACTTGGAGTCATCTTTTTGATATCATTGTTGTCGTAGATGATAGCGACTATCAACTTGTACTTTAGAAGAAGAGCTTGAAGTATTCTTCTCACCATTTGATCATCTTCAATTGGCGTCAAACCTAACCCATTGATCTAATTAACAAGAATATTCAAACGAGAATACATATCATTAGCACTTTCATGGGGTAGTTGCTTGATGTCATTGAGCTTAGTAACAAGCACATGATATTTCTCATTGTGTACATCCTTTGTGCCTTCATATATTTCAATAGGACTAGTATAAATATCATGTGCATTGATGAGAGAATAAACACGATTAAATGCATCAATATATATAGATGATAAAATGATACTCTTGGCTAATGCATCTAATTGCCTCTCCTTGTTGGTGATGCGAGGTCTCATCCATTCCTCGATGACTCTCCAAACATCCAATCCTCGGGCTTGCAAAAAACAAGTCATCAGAATTTTTCATCAGGGAAAGTTTGTGCCATCGAAAGTGAAGCACTATGGGAATCCATCACAACCCACTAGGTGGTGAAACCTAACCGATCACAATGAGACTAAGGCTCAAATGCCACTTGAATTGGTGAAACCTTGCGAAAGGTATAAAGCTCTAACATAAATTGTAGAGCTAGATGTGAACCCTAACTCTGATACCAATTAAAGGGATCGGTGACGTCCTAAGAGGGGAGGTGAATTAGGACACTTAGAACTATTTCAACTCCAAAAACAACAAAGAATAAACTTATATCAATTTTTATCTAAATATGCTCTAGGTTTATCTAGTGTGTCTACTCTACTGATCAAAGCACTTGCAACTTATCTAAGAAGGTAAATTGCAAGAATGTAAATGCAAAAACGTAAATAAGGTAGAGAGAGCAAACACGGCATAAGGATTTTTCCCGATGTATCGATGACATTAATACCACCCCTAGTCCACATTGGAGCTCTACCAAGGATATGCTCCCGGTCGACACCCGATCAAGGCTCTTGAGCCACAAAGTCACAAAGATAAGACCTCTGCCCGGATGAGCCACTAAGCCACCAAGGAAAGGTCTCATCACTAGCCTCTCTTCTGGTTTCTTATCACTGTGATCACTTCGGAGCTTGAGCCACCAAGGCAAAGGTCTCCGCATCCCCGCACAATCGTCTTGCCGCCACTCCACACCAAGTCGAAGGGTCAACAGCTTGCCGGTGAGTCACCAAGACTCCAAGGTGTCGGTGTACCATTTGGTATAAGGTTGGATCACTCATTGATCCACTCTCTAGGCAGCAATCACCTAGCAACATTCTCTCTAGGCCTATAAGCACTAATCACTTACTAATCTTGTGCTTAATTGTCTTGGATAATCACATTAAGCACTTTGATGGTTTGAATATCTTCTCAAGTGTGTATGTGCTTCCTCTAGACTCCAGCAGCATGCCACTCCTTCAAATGACTGAGTGAAGATGTATTTATAGCCTCAAACCCACGCACTAGCAGTTAACCCAATGACTCAAAAAGTTGTTAACACCAGATGATCTATAAGAACAATAGTACTAACACCGGTCATCCGGTGAGTACACTCTCACAAACTAGTCCTTGGAACCCCACTCTAGCCTTTGTGAAAACTGGACACACCGGTGTATACTTCATCTCCATCACCAGACTATCCGATGAGTTATCCTGAGCCATTCAAGCCTTTCCTTCTTCTCGATGTAAATTACTCCGGTGTAAGCATCCGGTGCACATCACTTCATCACTAGACTATCTGGTGAGTTAACTTTAGCCAACCGAGCTAATGCAACCCTCTCTAGAAATAATGCTCCGGTGTGCACAACCTTCATTACCGGACCATCCGATATGTTGAACTTCGTTATGCCTCTTTGCACTGTTCATTATCTGGTGTGTGCAATACTTTGATCACCGGATCATCCGGTGCTTTGATCTTTAACTTCAATGGATGCAACCTTCTTTGGACAAAATGCTCCGATGTGTATCTTCTCTAATCAACGGACCTTCCGTTGAGGTCTTCAGGCCTCTCTCCCCTTTGCCAAATATGTTCTGGTGAGTTCAACACCCAGAGCACTAGACCATCCAGTGAGGCAAATCTTCCTGGGACTTCTTCAATTCAGTCTAATTTTGTTCCGACTGCGGTGGCTTTTTCATATATTAAATCTATAAAATCTACTAACATATATTCTTGACAAACATGTTAGTCCCATTACTATATTGTCATTAGTCACTAAAATCATAATTATGACTTAATAGGACCATTTTCACTAAATAGCGAAGCCCTAAGGCTGCAGGGTTGTGATAAAGCCCGAATGACGAAGGATCTGGCACAAGACCTGAGACTGAAGGGACGCGACACGAGGCCCTTCGGTAACAGAGCGAAGGCTAGCTTAGAGAGGAACCCACAAGCCAACCAGAACTCGACGAGTGGGTGGCTCAATGGAAGATCGCTAGCAGTCCTGGCGCTAAGGGTCTAATGTGGGACCCAAGAAACGTGTCAAGATTTTGTTACTTAGAGCAATGTATGTAGTCAATGATCATAATGCCCTTGAAATCCCTGAATATTCCTTACCATTAGTAAGAATATTTCTATGAATAAGGAGCAAATATGTAATAAAAACAAGACTGATTGAGGTATGCCTATAAATACCTCACTCACCCTATACAGAAAAGGAGAAGAACAATCAGTACATCAACAATTATTATATTGTTCACTGTGTTGTGATTATGATCACAACATAGGTGATATGAATAGCTATAATAGCAACAGGTGTCACAGTGCTTAACTCACTTTTCAAAAACAATCCTATGATTGATGGTTTGTATTGAGAGCAAAAGAGGATAGTCTAAGAGAATAAAATAAACGTTTTCCCCTTTGTTGCTCGAAATTACCTCCCAATCAATAAACCCTGGATCAGAGTCGATAACTCCCACTCATGACCAATCGCGTGAAGAAATAACCTCTATGAATTGCACACGTTAAACTCCAGCATACATGCAAGACCCCTTGGTGCAGTTAAAGGGAGATATCAACCTAGCTCAATTCATTATAGCTCAGATGGAAAGAGGCTCAACACGTAAGATGAACAAACTGAAGATGGTCTAAGATCGGCTTGAGTAAAAGCTTGAGCTGGCTCGTTAGGCCGCAAATTGCATAGTATTAGCCTCCACAAGCAGAAGCATGGGTGGCATCGGTTTAATTTGATGGTAACCAAGGCAACTTTGAAGCAATGTGACAGTAGATATGATTGGCCAGCGTCATTGATATTGAGGCAAACATGATGGTGGCGTTATTCCCGTATTCCTCTGCCGTAACGATTCATCGTTCTTAAGTCAGCCATCGTCCCATGATAGGGAAATGGCAGCACGGGTGGTGGCAAGTCATCGTTTTTTTCTCTTTCCTGGCAGCTGACCACCCATGGCGAGACCGGGGACATGCGTATGGCTTTCGCTTCGCCTCCATGCATTCGAGCGTGGCACTCTTTTTTATTTTGTTTCTCCAGGAGGAGGCCGTTACTGTTGAAGTCACTATAACTGGAAGGCGCTTCATGGATTCTACCATTAGGTTTGTTAATTTGTTGGCCGAGCCTTTGTAGCAGCCTGCGACCTAAGTATATTGTGGCGATCGAACTACAAAGCGGCTGGTGAGTTGCTCTACCTTCGATTAGTTAGGTAACATCGCTTGGTAGAAAAGCTCGGCTTGACTCGGTTATGGAAAGAGCTGGGCTCAGTCGGAAACGAGCCGAGCTGGTGAAAGCCTCTAGCTGTCCACCCTAGTGGCAGCCGCGTGAATAACCTATAACCCCGAAGGACCGATCCGTCCGGCTACCCAGTCGGCAGGCCACAACCAGCAGGCCACGCGCGGCCCCCCGCTCGCGTACCACCTCCTCGCCCCGTGCCTCACACCGCCACAGCCACGGAGCAACACGTGCCCTCGGGCGGTCCTGTAAAAAGGCGGCGGGACGGGAGGTGTGACGTGTACCAGCTACAACCAGTATGTGGGATCGAGTACTATCCGTTCCGTCCCTTGTCGTCACCGTGCTGGGGTTGTGGATAAGGTTGCACGAGCCGGCAGGCTGGCGAGCACAGCGCAGCGGCGGCACCCCACCCGTAAAGCGACGAAAATTATTGGAGCAGACGGCGACCGGAAGATTGAACCTTGGAGTTTGCTCTCAGCTTTGCTTCTTCTCTCCTCTCTTGTTTGCTTTTGCTGAATTAAATTCAATTATTTCTTCTAGATATTATCCATTTCTATTTTAGGTGGCTGTTTGTCTTGTTGCGCATTGATACGACATCTGGCGTGCCTTTGTTTTCCTTTCCTGGACACGTTTTTTCCCCCTTCCCGTGGAGTAAGGCACATCTGCTCGTGTTGTTGCTAGTTAAATAAATACAACCATTTTATTTTATGCGGCTTGTGTGATCCACAGTTCTTGACGTTTAATCCACTGAATGTTTACTAGATTTTGCAGGAAACGGCGTAATTTTTATTGAAATCGCGTGAAATTCTCGCATTCCAAATGGAAAGAGTTTGATTTATACTACATCTATTCTTAAATAGATATCATCTTATAATACATATAGTCAAATTTTACAAATTTTGATCACTAATATATACACAACTGTTAGGATTTAACACTTAAAAATGGTATGAGTAAATTTATTATGAAAAATACTTTGACATCATCTATTTTATCAATTTTATCAAAAAATAGTTATCAAAAATAATAGTTAAATGTGCTTAATGTCTTACACGATAATAAAAGAGAACAAAAATAATAATAAAGCTGTCCAGAAGTGGTTTGCCATGCAAGAACAACAAAAACGGTGGTACCATGTGGGCCAAGAGAACGAGCACTCGCCGGCTAGAGCACATCTTTTTTTTTTTTTACATTTTCTATCTATTTATTTGCTTGCTTCTCGCTGTTTCACACTTTAACCTTTGTTGGAGTTTCTTCTTCCCTTCTAAGGCCGATGATTTTTATTCTCTAATAATTGGCACCACGCTCGCTGGGCTTTCTATATTTTGTTAAGATAATCTAACAATCAACTTTTTATTTCTCTTATATGAACCAAATTAAGTCCATTATGTCATTGTCTTGCTTAAGCTTACCAAGGTCGATCGATATATTTTAGTGGTAGGACATGAACTAAAGGCTCCTATTCCCTTTGCATGTAGTGATCTTTGGATCATTCAAGTATGCATGTGTGGTGTGGATGTGATGAAAAATGGCGGCTAATTCTACCGTGTTTTATAAATATATAAAAGACGGTTTTAATCAAATTAAAATTTGAATGGACTCTTGTAAGAAAATAACAAAGCATGCTTCTGCCACGAGGATCTGTGTAGTTTTAATGTTCTTTATTTGCCCTGCATGATTTGTGTTCTTTGTTTTCTAATTTATTGTTTATCTTTTGAAAGTGACATATTCGTTCTATTGTATTTGGTACTTCGGTTTGACACTTGCATTGTCAAGCTTTTCCATTTCTTATCTTCACGTAATGTACTAAGCGGTTGAAACATGACATTTCGTCTTGGTAGTCTGCTGTTTGTTTGTCTGACTTAGAAGGTAAATTTCTATGCAAGGTGTTGCGCAATGCAGCGGAAAATGTGTCTAAAAATTGCTTTTACTAAGGATGGCTAAATAATAACCAAAGAATTGATGTATAATTATGATTGATTTCACTCTTAGCGACTTCAACATGTATCTATGCAAGGTAATTGTCATTGTTCAACATGTGTTGCCTACATCTGAAGCATGACGAGAATTTTCACGTCTGTTTCTGGGCTGTGTCGCGCGCCAACAGTGAAGACGCTATTGAGCAGGTACAGGAATGGTCGATCGTAGCACGGTAAGATCCTACAGTACAGACTGAGATATGGTCAACCTTGATACAACAAAGTACCCTAATTATACTTTTGCTTGTTTTAAGAAAGAGTTGGTTCCAGCCTCTGCATCATTTGATGTATACAAACTACGTTCATTTATTATTGTAGAAATCCTCATCAGTGACGATTAAAATATTAGTGATGAGTTTTGAACTACCAGTGATTAATCAGTACTGATAGTCACTTACTATCAGTGTTGGGTATAGAACCGGCATTAAAATTCACTATCAGTGCCAGTTCGTGGATCTAACCAACACCGATAGTACACATATCAGTACCGATTTATATTACCAACCAGTACTGATAGGTGTAGTATCGGTGCCGGTTGGTAATAACAACCGACACTGATAGGTGTTTCCTCTTTTTTTTAAAATCGGGCGGTTGCCACCAATACCGTGCACATTTTCAAATTTTGGCCATTATCGCCAATAGTATACGGTATATTTATAGACACACATAAAATTAATTCACGAGATGTCAAGTTTCATCGTAGCATATATACATAAGCGCATCTAAATTTAAGTCATAAAATATCATGTCTCGTTACAGTATATATACACCGCATACATATCAAGTTTCATTATAACAATGATAAAAAGAGTTCAAGGTTTCTTATTAATCAAAGGGTCTGAACTTTGCCCTTTCTTGTTGGATGAAGGTAACGAGAGAGGAGCTAATTTCATGGAACTCGCCGGTTGGACTAATGATTTGGTCATTGATGAAACCAACGAGTTGTTCTTGAAGTGCGTTGATTTCAATAGGCATGAGATGATTTCTAGACAGCTTGAGGAGCTGTAATTTCAAGAATTGTATAAATGAATCCTTATGAACACGTATCAGACCTGAAAATTAGTCATCAATATATATGCCTCTCAGCATCGGTCACAGGGAGCGACGCGTTTGTGTTGAATTCGTGCATGAATTCCATTACATAAAAGTCACATTAATTATTGCTCGGCCTTGTTTCCTACAAGAAAAGTCATGTTGGACTATCCATTCTTTCACAGTGTCTAACACTCTTCTTGATGTATCGTAGGTACACTCTGCATGTGTGTGATTATTACCGTAAGTAGACTTTTCAATCAAATCAAATATTACAAGAGCAATAACGAATGGTCGGGCTTTACCTTTGTAGCAAGTTAATGACAGGTTGGTAGGTTTCTTTTGGATTATTTTGTGAGTCATAGATAATGATCTTGCTAATATCTGGCTGAATGACAAGGAGGCTCAATGATTTGAATCCCATTTTTATTTAGCATTGTCGCTTAGGTCATATAAATGAGAAACGCATGCAGAGGCTCTATAAAGATGGTATTCTTGATTCATTTGATTTTGAATCATTTGATACATGCGAATTTTGTTTACTTGGTAAGATGACTAAGGAGCCTTTCACCCGGCAAGGAGAGAGGTCGAGTGAATTGTTGGCCCTTGCACATACTGATGTATGTGGACCAATTATCTCTATCGCTAGAGGTGGTTTTTAATAGTTCATTACTTTTACCGATGACTTTAGTAGATATGGTTACATCTACCTAATGAGGCACAAATCCGAGTTCGTTGAAAAGTTCAAGGAGTTTCAGAATGAAACACAAAATCAACTTGGCAAGACAATTAAATTTTCGTGATCTGATCATGGAGATGAATAGTTAAGCCATGAGTTTGGTGATCATCTAAATCAATGTGGAATTGTTCCACACTTGACTCCACCGGGGACACCTCAATGGAATGGAGTGTCCGAACGGAGGAACCAGACTTTGTTGGACATGGTCCAGCCCATGATGAGCCAATCTGATCTTTCATTATCCTTCTGGGGATACGCTCTAGAAACTGTTGCGTTCACTTTAAATAGTATTCCATCTAAAGCTGTAGAGAAGACATCATATGAGATATGGACTAGGAAGCGTACCGGGTTATCTTTCCATAAGATCTGGGGTTTTGAGGCCTATATAAAATGTTTGACGTCAGATAAGCTCACTCCCAAATCAGATAAATGCTTCTTTGTGGGGTATCATAGGGAAACCAAAGGATATTACTTTTATAACCGAGAAGAAGACGAAGTGTTTGTCGCCCGAAACGGTGTTTTTTGGAGAAAGAGTTTCTCTCTAGGAATATCAGTGGGAGCACGGTGCAACTCGAAGAGATTTGGGAACCATCAAAAAGTGTTTCAGCTCTTACTGAACCACAATTGGATGTTACAGAACATGTTGTGGAGACACCAGCCCCATGACGGTCAGAAATGATCAGTCGTGCACCTGAGAGGTTTATGTTCCTAATCACGGAGTAGCGCAATATATTATTGTTGGACAATGATGAACCTAAGACCTACTCGGAAGCGCTGGTGGGACCAGACTCTGAGAGATGGCTTGGAGCCATGAGATCCAAGATAGAATCTATGCACGATAATCAAGTTTGGAACTTGGTTGATCCACCTGATGGTGTCAAAGCAGTTGAGTGCAAATAGATTTTTAAGAAAAAAGATAGATGTTGATGGAAATGTTCACATCTATAAGGCACGATTGGTGGCAAAAGGTTTTAGGAAGATTCAAGGTGTTGATTATGATGAAACATTTTCGTCCGTTGCAATGCTAAAGTCTATCCGGATCATCCTACCAATTGTCGCATATTATGACTATGAGATATGGCAGATGGATGTCAAAATGGCTTCCCTTAATGGAACATAAGTGAGGATGTGTACATGACACAGCCTGAAGGTTTTGTCGATCCAAAAAATGCTAGGAAGATATGCAAGCTGTAAATGTCTATCTATGGGATGAAGGATGCTTCTCAGAGTTGGAATCTTCATTTTGATGAAGTGGTCAAAGGGTTTGGTTTCATCAATAATGAAAAAGAGCCTTGTGTTTACAAAAGGGCTAGTGGGAGCGGACTTGTGTTTCTGGTCTTATATGTAGATGACATATTATTGATCGGGAATGATATTTCGATGCTTGATGCTGTCGCATCTTCGTTGCAAAAGAGTTTTTCAATGAAAGATCTAGGAGAGATATATATTGGATATAAAGATCTATAGATATAGGTCGAGAAGGCTAATCAGATTAAGTCAGAGTACATACATTGACAAGGTATTGAAAAGGTTCGATATGCAGGATTCCAAAAAAGGTTTCTTGCTAATGTCACATGGCATCACTCTCAGCAAGAGTCAGTGTCCTTCAACCACTGATGAGCTTGAGAGGATGAGTGCGATCTCATATGCTTCCGCTATTGAGTCCATCATATATGCCATGTTTTGTACACACCCAGATGTCTCCTATGCTCTAAGTGTTACGAGTAGATACCAATTAAACCCGAGTGAAGCTCACTGGGTAACAGTAAATAATATCCTCAAGTACTTGAGAAGAACTATGGATATGTTCTTAGTCTATGGAGGTGAGGAAGAGCTAGTTGTAAATAGTTACACCGATGCTAGCTTCCAAACCGACAATGATAATTTGAGATCGCAATCTGGTTTTGTGTTTTGCCTCAATGGAGGAGTAGTGAGTTGGAAGAGTTCCAAGGAACAAACGGTGGCCGATTCCATGACGGAGGCCGAGTGTATTGCAGCTTCTGAAGCTGCAAAGGAGGCTGTTTGGATTAGAAAGTTTGTTTCTGAGTTAGGTGTGGTGCCTAGTGCTTCTAGTCCAATGGATTTCTATTGTGACAATAGTGGAGCCATTGCGCAAGCCAAAGAACCTAGGTCGCATCAGAAGTCCAAGAACATACTGCGGCGCTATCACCTTATTCGAGAGATTTTAGATCGGGGTGACGTGAAGATATGTAAGGTGCACACGGATTTGAATATTTCTAGTCCGTTGACAAAGCCACTCCCGCGGCCAAAGCATGAGGCGCGTATGAGAGCTATAGGTATTAGATACTTACATGATTAACTTAGTGCAAATGGGAGATTGAAGGTGATATGCCCTAGAGGCAATCATAGAGATGATTGTATCATACGTCTATGTTTATGTATTACTGAATAATATGTTATTCCAAAAATGTCTATCGTTTACATTGATTAGCAAGTATGTGACTTATTCATGAAACTCTTTATTTATTTTATGATGTTATTCTTAGTCGATTTCTGGTCGCATATCATTGTGATGATACATAAAATCAGCACATATATTGATTGATGATCATATTTCATGGATCATAGGTATGGAGATACCAGGTCAATTATGTGGATATTTATGTTAGAGAACATGATGTTAGATAGACCCACCTTGAGATACTGCTGGGATTGTTATTTATGATGTGCCATTAGTTGTTATCTCAAATGGTGTACCTGCAGGATCCTTAGACTTGAGATTATTCTTGATTCCTAGAGTGTGTAGTGGTATTTTTTGAGGCTGTCAAATGCTATTCCGTAACTGGGTAGTCATAAAGGTAGTTTTCAGGTTCGTCATGAAACATGCCGTGGGGTATAAGCAATCAAGATAGAATTTGCCCCTCCTTGATAACATGAGAGATATCTCTGGGCCCCTCGAGGTAGTTGGATTGAGAAAGTGTATGGCCATACCAATATGATTAAAGAGCTAATCATGATGAATCCACTACTTGATCGAGTGAATGGTCGGGCTATCACAAAGGTGGCACGTATCTTGCATTGAGCTTGACTGGTATCGTGAAGTGAAGGGATCAGCGCATATGTATATCAAGGTTCAGCCGATATGATCTTTTGTGTATACTCGGGAGTCAACATGTCCTGCTAGGGACCGCTATTGATTTTGGTTTGGAAAGGGTTTCGGAGTCATAGCCATTTGTACATGAACCTAACGGGTCACACACTTAATGGGTTGGAACAAAACATGTGAATTGGATTCGTATATAGTTTTTTTTATTGGATTGTGATACATGAGAAGTTAAGTCCTAAAGGGCTTCCAACGTGGGAGCCCATTGGCGAGCTCTATATAAGGAGAGGCGTGGATAGGGCGTGCTGAGGTTGAGCCACTCCGAAACTCTAGCCACAGCCTTCCACATGATCTCACAAAACCCTAGCCATAAGTGCGGTGCTAGCACATCAGCACTCGGTGTTTGTGCCCAATACGTGTGGATACCGTAGAGGCGTTGTTGCTATTTTGGCGCTGATCTTCTCGGTGAGTTGAACGTGATGTGTTCAGGATTGGTCGAGGAGCACGACCACCTGCTTGGAGTTGGTTGAGGAGCACAACCATCTGCTCAGAGTTGGTCGAGGAGAGTGACCACCTACGCGGGGCTGATCGCGGATCTGATCGAGAAGCTGCTTGAGGAGTTTGATGCGCACGATGTTGGATGGGTCTACTCCAACTCTTCTTCCGCTGCACTGCGCGTCGAGCGGTAACGATTTATGATCTCCTACTAGCTTGATTTCCTAGGTGAATGCGGTAATTTTTTTTTATTTTAGGCTAGCGTAGCTTTCCTGTTCCCCAACACTCTCTTCTCCGAACGTCTCACCCTTCGGAACATCAGCATCAGGATCGATCTAACCATCGAGAGCATCATCTTCGGTCGTGCCGTACGCAACATCAACAACTGTCTCCAACTCAAACTGATCTATGTTGAGGTATGCACTCGAACTACCGCCTCCCGCCTCATCCAGCTTCATGTTTGCATGCTCATCTTGTACCGAGGCTGGAGCCGGATCTAAGGAGGGGCCTTGTATTGGAGGGGGGACGGGACGAGGCCGCACATAGCTGTTGGATTTTGTACATGTCATTCCTATATAAAAAATTTAGACACAAGAAGAGCTTGAGTTAGAGTTAAAATTTTTAAGATATAAATTAAAATTCATGAGGTAATATAGTTAAATATCCGTGTGTTACAATGAGAGCCAAAAGTTTCAACTATGTAATATAGTTGACTAAATGTGACTTCACAATCTATTTCACTTGCAAGCAAGATAGATCAAGTATCAAACATTATGACACAACGTCAATAAGAAAATATTATAATTTTGTACTAGTTATTTACTACAATATATAACACAGTATCCCCTTTCAAAGATAAGGGGGACAACACATACCATCATGGATTAAAAAATTTCCCATGTAAGGAGCGTGGTGCTTAACCATTTCACCCTTTAGCTGAATTGATCACTAAGAATACATGCTAAGACATTTTTTAGGAAATTACGATTACATTGCATAGAGTAGGAACAGTGTGTTGCATAGAGGGGACAACAGATAACATAGCATCTTGCAATCAACAAAAGCTGATCGACAAATAGAAATCAACTCTGTTGTAAGGTGAACTCAAGTTGTCAACTTTGAGCCTCCAAAAATGGTACTATCATACCATGTATTCTAGACTAGATGAGATTTTACAATTACACATCATCCAAAGACCACAGATGGATCCAGACTGTGGCACCCTTGAATAAGTTCACCATATGAGTACCGTTTGCCAAGGCCGTTGCAGGTAAGTATTAAACCCTTTTGCCAATTCATGTAGTCTTGAGGTAGGCGAAAAAAAACATAATGTGTGAGAGAACCAATTTTGAGAATGCAAAAGGTGCAAAGAGAACAGTGTAACAATAATTTGTAGTAGAACAATTGCTTATGCATAGAAATTATTCAATGAAATCCTTGAGCTTAGTTTTTCTCAAATACCAAGCTATTACCACTCTAACTATCAGTGTCCTTGCATAAAATGATTGATCTCCCATACTTTAAGTTTATAATTCTGTCCTTGATATTACTGTCATAGCAGCATGGTTAGATTCCGCCATTTAAATCATCACCCACGCCCAAGAAATGCATGAGCCCTAATTGGATAATCGACACAAGATAAGCCTTGAGTCTAAAAAAATTGGCACTAAAGGGCATTGATCAGATCATCTCGCGTATGTGGTTCTCTCAGGAAAATAATGAACCAAAGCTATTTATGCAAACTTGCATCATCTCCACTACAAATCACAAGCTTATAAATGAACCTAGCATATGAAACAAGCAAAAGACACAATCCCAATGCTCACCACTCCACCAATCCTGGCTCAAGCTAACATATTCAGTGAACCAAATCCAGAGCCTAAGCACTATCATGTTACTCTTGGAAATATGTAGTACAATGTGATATCGAAACAATTGGCATTGCTAGCCAGCTCGATTGATCCCAAGCAACTAACCCAACTTCACACAAAAATATGCTCGCCAGATGCTCGATGGAGCGTCCAGCCGAATGACCAAGAGAGAAATAAACAGCACATAACATGAGGGGACAAACCCGGGAGAGGTCGATGATGATGTAGAGGTAGCAGATGAGTCCCTTCTAGATGTGGGTTGCCACCGCGGTCGCCAACCGGAGGAGGAGGAGGTGTTAGCAGTACTGCAAGTGGACGAGGGTCTTGGTGTCAATGGCGCGGAGGAGGCAGTTAGAATCGAAGGAGGCAGGTCATCGAGGACGAGCACAATAGGGGAGGGAGGTCGTCGTTGGGGAGGAGCACCGGCTAGGGAGGAGGCAGGCGGAATTAGGGGAGAGGCGCGTCGGGGAGGAGGCGGACGGTGTCGGGGTCACATCGATAGGAGGCGGCGACTGGTTGCGGGGCGGCACGTTAGGGAGTAGTCGATGGGGCGGGGCATCGGGATGAGGTGCGGCGCATTGAGGGCGGCAGGGTCGGTGCATCGAAAGGAGGAGCGACACGTCGGTAGAGCGTAGAAGAGTGGTGACGGGCTGAAATGCTTAATGGAGCAAACGAGGAGAGCAGCTAAGTGTTGGATATATATATAGCAGAAGCATCAGTGATGGTTCTAGTTGCTAACCGGCTCTGAAACATGTATTAGTGCCAGTTCTAGGTACCAACCGGTGTCGGTTCTATTGACCAACCGGCACTAATATATGGAGTATCAGTGCCAGTTGCTACTTAGAACCGGCACTGATAATTATATTTTCATTGAAAATATTCTTCTATTGTTAAATTTCGGCTAAAAACTTGAAAAATTCATAGAAAAATGATTAGAGTTGAGAAAAATATGAAACCAAATTTGTTGAGTTTGTATTACTGTCGCCTACATGATAAAAATACTTGCATGCATGAAACGTGCATTGAATTATCTTTATTTCATTAATAAGTCCATAAATTGTTAATTCCGTAATGAAATTATGAAATATCCATATAAAAAACGTGTGAAACCAATTATGTTAATCATAATTTTTCATACTCTTTATAGGAAAATCAACGTGAGAAAAGTGTGGTGTCACATAAGTCCGATCGCTTGGTCCGATACTCAGATCAGAACTTTTAAAAAGTTGCTCTTCACCATACATGTCCTCAATACAAATTAAAGCTTATCCTAAATTTATATAAATTTCAGCAAATACATGAAATCTGCTTTCATTAATTGATTAATTCTTTGTTATGGTCGCGACGTATGTAGGTAGCTTCCTTAGTGTCATCAATGAGAGGCAGTTCGACATTCTCTCCAAAAGGAGGTAGGTCGTCGAATTTGTCGCAGTCTTCTTCGTCGACAACATCCTCAGCACTGAGAATCTTCCTTTTTTCTTGAAGAACCACATGACGCTCCTTCTTGTTAGCTGGGTTCGGATCCTTTATATCGAAGACTTGTGCAACATCTTTGGCAAGCACGAATGGTTATTCTCTATGTCTGATGAGTTTGAGATTCACGGTAGTCATACTATACTTGTCGACCTTGACTCCCCCTAGGAGTCTGACCTATTGGCATCGAAATAGATGGACCACCAACTCGCCATATTCAAGCGGTTTAGCATGTTCCCAGAAAGAAGATACTTCACAAATCTCCTCTATGAATCCATAGTAGGTCTCCTTATTGCTAGCGCGGTCATAGGTATCAATACAGATATCGCTATTTTGGTTAGTGCTTTTGTTGTCTTGTGCTCTCATATAAAATGTATAGCTGTTAATCTCGTATGCTTTGGAATGTGCGAATTGTAGTTGACGGATCATTAGCTAGTAGTTCCAACAGAGCATCGTCGATATCCTTACTTATCATGTGTTGATGTAACCAATTACCAAAATTATCTTTGTGCTCTCTTGCGATCCAATCCTCTAACTTTGTTGGATTTGTGGAGCATAGCAGGCTCACGTGCATATTGACATACGGGCCCACTACAAGTGACTTTTGCAAAACTATGAAGTGTTCTTGAGTGAATGAAACGCGATCTTTGATATGGATTGAAGTCTGACATATGCTCCCTTTTCCCCTTTAACCTCCCCTCATAGTGAGATATAGGCATATCAATCACGTTCAGTTTCATGTAGTCAACGCAAAACTCAATGATCTCCTCCGTACTCCACTCTTGGGCAATGCAATCTTTCGGGCAACCTCGGTTACGAATATATTTCTTCCGAACCCCCATAAATCTTTCGAAAGGATACATTTGATGCAGAAACATGGGGTCAAGGCTCTTTATATCACCCATAATGTAAAGAATTAGATGGGGTATTATATCAAAAAATGTCGGAGGGAAAGTAGTCTCAAACTGACATATAGTATGGACCACATTTTCCTACAGCCTTGCTAGTTTGTTCGGATCAATGACCTTCTGTGAAATTGCATTGAAGAACGAACATAGCTTTCTGATTGGGTCTCGGACCTTATCTGGCAGAATACCTCTAATTGCAACTGGAAGCATCTGCGTTATCATCACATGAAAATTATGAGACTTCATGCCAACTAACTTCTTATCTTTCATGTTTACCAAGTTCCTAATGTTGGATGAGTAACCAGTCGGAACTTTGACATCACGCAAGCAACCGCACATGCTAATCTTCTTTTCCTTGCTCATAGTGTAGCAAGCTGTGGGAAGTTTCCTTTTGACATTGTCTAATTGTATGTAATGTAGGTCCTCCTGAGGTTCATTTCTTCCAGGTCCAGTCGTGCATTTAGTGTATCTTTTGTTTTGCCAGATATGTCTAGTAAGGTACCAATCAAGCTATCAAACTCTTCTCCACATGCATGACGTCAATTGCGTGTCAGACCATAAGATACTTCCAATAAGGCAACAACCAAAATATTGATATTTTTTTCCACATTGAAGCATGTTGCCCAGCTGAGATTTTTGTACTGCCTGACCCCTTTCCAAGTACAACTCTAAGTGTCTTTACTATCTTAAATACCTTTTCTCTAGTGCAAATTCTCGGAGCTTGACGATGCTCCACCGTCCCATCAAAAGCTCTTTTATTCTTGCGGTATGAGTGATCCAGATGAAAGAACCTACTGTGACCCATGAAGATCATTTTTTGACTGTTCGTCAGCTACCACACCTCATTTCCTCCAAGCACTGAGCACATCCATTGTGCCCTTTTACAGCAGGCCTTGATAGGTTACCAAGAGCAGGCCAATTTGAGATCGTCACAAATAGCATTGCACGTAGGGTGAAATTCTCACGTTTGTACTCATCCCATACACATATGCCATCTTTCCATAGTACAAGAAGTCTTCAACCAATGGTTTGAGGTACACATCGGTATCGTTGCTTGGTTGATTCAGCCTATTAATCAACAAAGGAATCATAAGGTACTTCCGCTTCATTCACATCCAAGGTGGAAGATTGTAGATATAGAGTTACGGGCCAAGTGCTATGACTACTTATCATGTTGCCGAAAGGATTCATCCTATCCATACTCAACTCGAACCTTATATTCCTCACTTTATCTCTGAATGCCTTGTATTTTGTATTGAATCTCCTCCATTGCATGCCATCAGCAGGGTGTCTAAGCATTCCATCTTTCTTGTGCTGTTCGGCATGTCATCGTATCAACTCGGCATTCGCTTCAAATAGGGGATTATAGGGAAGTACCAAACTACCTTAATGAGGGGGGGGGTATTTTCTTCTTTCTCTTCACCCTCACGCCATTGCTCTCGATATCATCAACATTGCGCTTGTACCATGGTGCATTGCAAACGCGACACGCTTCTAAGTCTGCATCCTCGCCAACACGTTCCTGTTTGGAAGCAATTCCTTCAAGAATTCTAACAATTTATTGAAGCCCTTATCAGCTCAACCATTGCTAGCCTTAATTTGCATCAGTGTTGGCACCACATGCAACTTGTTGTGCTCATCTTTACAGTTTGGGTAAACTAGTGTTTTAGAGTCCTCTATCACGCGCTGGTACTTTTGATATTGTCTTTCACTAGTGAAGTCCCCCTCCTCATCACGCAACATTTGTTCTATGTCGGCTTCATTGTTACCAACAAAAGTGTCCCCTCCATCGTTTTCGACAAAAGTATCTTCAAATACTGACATATCAAAATCTTTTTTAGCCATCATATCGTTGCCTCTATCTTCTTCGACTGTTGGTTGCCCTTAATGCCCAACATCTTCAAGTTCACCGTGCTTAGTCCAATGGGTATAGCTAGCCTTGAAACCCCTCCGAATAAAGTGTGCACCAATCTGCTCTATGTTTGAAAACTGCTTCTTGTTCTTATAGTTGACACATGAACAACATATATAGTGATCGGCACGCTTCCTTTTTGGCTTCCTGTACGCCGCGATAGCCCTCGGAAAAACCTCAACACCAACAACGAACTCTGGCCCTCGATCCTTTTTCATCCTTGACCAGTCCATCTGCAAATCATTATAATTAAACCAATTAAACTTATAAGCATTAAACATTTCAAAATCTAGAACAAATTTATTGAATTACCTTGATTGGATACTATTTGAGGGCCCATCTCCTTTCGTTACTTGGGCCAGGTCAGGGGACCCGCCTTCCAAAGGCTGTCATGTCTGATTGCAATCCGTGGGTGGACGTGCCGTCCCTACAACACAATATTCTACAAATGTGTTAAATTCACTAGGTTGATTAATGAATAGAGGAAATCTATTAGATTATTATTTAAATTCAAGACATTAAAAATATACGCAATCCGCATACTAGAAAATTGGAGCTAGATTATCTACTCCTTAAATCATCTAAAATGACAAAATTGCGAACTTTCTCTAAATTATATTGATATTGGAGCTCTTGCTCATTCCAAAATTCAACACAAGGAGCAACCACCTAAATTCAAACCTAGAGCAATCTAGCAACTAAATCCAACTAAGAATGAAATGTAGATCATCTCTATACATCTAATAATGATAAAGTTGCAAACTTTTCCTAAATTAGTCTCAATTGGATCTCAAAATCCATAACCATGGAACAAGCACCAACAATCAATCTTAGAGCAATCTACTAAGTAAATCTATCTAAAAATGAAACATAGATCATCTCACTAACCTTATAGCAGTTAACTCATCCAAATCTTGAATCCTCCAACCGCAAGACTGCAATAAAATGGCAGCTGGTGCTGTTTCCTTGGGCTCGTGGTGGCTCTATTCTAGTCGAGCTGGGGTTGAAGGTGGGCTTTTATACTGTAGCAAGTATCAATGTCGGTTGGTATGTGGAACCGGCACTGATAGTGACTATTCGTGCCGGTTCTTATCTCCTCAGTCGTTGTTCGTGTATGAGAGTTTAAGAACCAATACTGATACGTCTTCAGTAACGGTTACTGTTGAACTGACACTGATGGGGCGTTACATATGTACTGTTTTATAGTAGTGATTGTTACATTATCGACAAAAATCCAAAAATAGACAATACACCAGATCATATTTACAAAAATAGACAACATGATACCGTATTTGCAAACATAGCATGTGTATTCGGCACCTCATTCATTGAAAATAGGTTTTTGGTACACCGTGCACCGGAAAAGGGCGGGCCTGGGTGTTTTCAGCACCTCATGTGCCGAATATGGCACTATGCACCATGTGTCAAATACAGCCGGCCCCCTTTGTCGATGCTTTCGTCGCCGGTCTCGTCGACATGCTGCTGCCCTCCGTGCTACTGTCCCCGCGTGCTGCTATTTTCCCATGGTTTCGCTGCATTTAGCTAGTGCTATAAAATGAGAGCGCCATCAGTTGAGGGAGTAAGTAGCAGCGTGAGAAGGGAGCATCAGTGCGGGGAGAAGAGCAGTAGCGCAAGGAGCAGAAGCACGAGGAGAGGAGCAGCAGCGTGAGGAGAGGAGGAGTAGCAGGAGAGGAGCAATGCGAGGAGTAGCAGCACAAGTTAAACATTACGAGAGCGCTCACTTCAGTTATAGTAAGTACCTAGATTACATATTTAATTAATACTTAGATTAGTAGTAGTAATTAGAGTAAGTAGATGGTTTAATCCGTTCAATTATATTTATTTAATTATATTAAGTTGATAAATTAGAGTACTTAGATTATTTTCTTAGTTTGATTATATGAATTTGATTAGTTAGTGTAATTAGATTATTTACTTATTTAATGAGATGAATTTAATTAATCAATGTAATTAGATTATTTCCTTAGTATAATTGTATGAATATCATTAACCGGTATAATTAGAGTATTTACGTAATTTAATCAGAGTTATTAGATTTACATGATTAATTGGATTAATTAGTTTAAATTAACTAATTTGATTAAATATTTACTGAATAGCTTAATCACTTACGTTAAGTAAAGTAATATGATTAATCAGATTATTTAAATAGGGTACTGTGAATTTATTTAATGGTTATCAAATAATTATGGCACATAACTTTAAATATTAATTGTGATTTTTAATAGCTATTCAGTAAATATTTATTTAATTGGGAATTTATTTAATGTTTATATATGAATTATTAAATAAGTATTTATTATTATTTTTAATGTTTATTAAATATTTAATCACAATAGTTGTAAATTAATACTTAGTTAATGTTTATTAAATATTTCAATTCAATGTGAAAATTAATTATTTCATTTGAATTTAATATTGATGTTTAATTAGCATTGTTAATTACTTAAATATTTAGCCTTGTTAAGTAATGTACTTTGTAATTTTCATTGTTAATTTACTTATTATTTATTGAGAGATGTAATTAGTTGTGTATCGTATATATATCTAAGTAGTTATTTCATTACATGTACGTTTATTTAGCAGATACGGTATGACAATCTATATTTGTTGTGGAGAATGTTCGACTGTTTTGCACGGGAGGCCCGTAACAATTCAGAACTGCCAGCACATAGATAGTACGATTGAGTTACTTATTGACATAGATGGCCTGAAATCACATGTTATGAGCCTTTTGTGTGTGAACCAGCAGCCCATACTATTGTCCTGGAGGGTGTGCGGCCACGGCTTGTTCCAAACAACTCAGTCGTTGTCTATACGTTATTCGAAATGAGAAGGAACAATGCATGGGCTTTGTAATCACTCAAGGCATTGGAGGAGAACTTTGAAATGAGGTGTATGTAATCATAGTTTCACGACTGGTGCAAGGTGATGTAGTGGCTAGCGTGGAAGGATCAGGCCAGCAGGTGATGCATGAAGAGGTCCACATGTCGAGGAGGGCAGTTCCAATACAGATGGAGCTAGAGTGGACCCTTTTGAAGTAGATGCAGGATGCATGGATGATGAAGTCGATGGTAGAAGGGATGAAGAAGCTGCTGACAACGATGACTCAGTGGCGGTAATACAATACTCATTGTGCTGGGCTGCTGGTTTGTGCTGTCGTTGAGTATAACACCTTATCTAACTGAGGATACTAGAATAGAGACATCCACGTCAGACAACGGTTTTGTAACAGGGACGAGGTAATCCACTTTATTAGCAACTATGCTATAATAACAAGAAGGGACTACAAGTGCGCTCGGTCTAACCTTATGGATTATGAGGTCAGGTATATTAAGCACCCAACTTGTCCTTACTTCGTACAAGCACATAAGCCAAAATATAAGAACTATTTTGTGATCAGTAGAGACACCCTACATACATGCAGTGAAGAGGTTGTTAGAAATGCGAGGCATGCCGTTGATGCGAGGTTCATAGCCCAACTCCTCATCACCCTTGTTGGCACAGACATATGTTTGTCGCCAAAATCAATTACGGAGGAAGTACAGACTAAGATGGGTATGCCGATCAATTACCATACTGCATGGTGAGCGAAGTAGAAGGCGTTAAAGATGCTGTTAGGAAGATTTGAAGAATCTTACAACTATGCTCCGAGGCTACTATAGAAGATTACCATGATGAATCTAGGGCCTCAGTGGACCATGGTGGATGAGTCGATCAAGCTAGAGGATGGATCGAAGAGTCTTACAACACTACTGATGGATGCCTCACTAGGTTATTATGGTCCTTTGGACAACGCATCAGAGCTTTTAGATATTGCAGGCTGGTTGTATGCGTGGATACCACATTTCTGAGCGGCAAGTACCATGGTACCCTTATGCTAGTGATGACGATGGATAGCTAGTTGTGGTTCCTCACCTTGGTGAGGACACGTGTCATGGGTAATAGAAAACGAGTTTGCATCATCTTAGACCGCAATAAGGGCATTTTGCATGCGTTGGACGTGCTGCATGATAGCACGAACTACTCCATTGCATGGCCTGATGTGTAGAGAAGGTGGTGCATATGATACTTGGGTGCGAACCTGTACACAAGGTACTGCAACAAGTTTCACGTAAAAAGATTCAAAGGGTTGTATCTTCAGAACTAGCAGGCGAAGTTCAATGAGATATGAAGAGAGTTAAATGTCACAACTCGCAAGATGATGACAGAGGAGCAAGCATAGGGGGATCATCTGCGGAGGCAAATGGTGGGGGCCAAACTATCATTAACCATTCATGTACTACGTTTAGTCAGTGGATAGTGAGGAAGCCAGTGGAACATTGGGCCCTAATCCATGACACTGATGGTGCCAAGTTAACACACAACATTTTAATGATTGTATTTTATTCTTTCTTATGCAAATAGCCCTTCTAAAATCATTGTATCCCATCTTAGGTACATTATGATGACAACGAACATAGCAGAGATGTTCAACAATGTCGTAAAGGGTGTACGGGGCCTCCCGTTGTGTACCATCATTGAGCTCACATTCTATAGAATGGCCGAGTGCTTTCGAGACCGTGGTAAGGCTGTTATGGAGTACAACACACGGTTGTCACCTAAGGTGGAGGAAATCATATCCAGAAGGAGGAACAAGGTACCCTTTCATCAGAACAAGATCTACGACCTGGTCAATAATGAATTCGAGGTCATATGCCACCACATGTATGCTTTAGGGTATAGCGCAAGGGACACTATGCAACAATATCAACTTGGGCCTCACGAGGTGAAGTGCACATACAATAAGCCAAAACTACATCATAACCCATGATCCCATGTCTTTGCCACTTGCAGGGACATGAGCGGCAACGACGGATCACAGTACGTATCACCGTACTTCACAATCGATGCATTGAGGAGCATATGACTTCTAAAGATACATTCCTTCAACATTGGAAGTAGCTACAAAGCAATCGAGGGGACTAAGTGGGTACCTTATCCCCGAGCACGATGCACTGATCCCGGAAGGCCTAGAGCCACGAGACTACAAGGTGGCATGGATGCAGTAGATGCTGTTAACGGCCTACGCAAGTGCAAAATTTCCAAACAACCTAACCATGACACGAGAACTTGCCTGACCCGACAGTAAACTATCAGGACACTCTCTTACTGTATTGTATTAGAGTCATTGCAATTTAGTTTGTTTTCTGAAGTTATTCACAGACATAGTTTGTATTCTAAATTATTATTCACCTATTAGTTGTACTACCTATTTTGTAAAATATTGTATGGTACTGACATCACATATGATGTTTTTTATTGAATTATGAAGCTTGAAATCATTATCATGGCTCATGGTGGTTGTCGGTGACACAATAAACAGGGGTCCCCGAGTCCCGAGGCCAAATCAGCAGGTTGCCACGTGGTGCCCTCCCGCGGGGATTATCTCCCCGAGGTGCGAGAAGACTAAGTCCCGGGAGAGGGTGCTCGGGGCCATGAACAGTGGTCCCTGAGTACCCGAGTTCCCCGATGACCCGAGAAGACCAAGTGCCGGGAAGAGAGTGCTCGGGGCTGCAAACAGTGGCCCCTGAGCACTCAAGTCCCCCGACGACGAGACAAGCCAAGTACCGGGAAGAGGGCGCTCGGGGCTGCGAACAGTGGCCCTCGAGCACCCGAATCCCCCGAGGACCCAAGGGAGTTCAGTTCCGGGAGAGAGTGCTCGGGGCCGCGAACAGTGGCCCCCGAGCACTCGGTTTCCCGAGGACCCGAACAGTCAGTTCCGGGAGAGAGTGCTCAGGGCCGCGAATAGTGGCCCCCAAGCACTCGGTTCCCCGAGGACCGAGAAAGGGCATATCCGGGAGAGAGTGCTCGGGGATGTGAACAGTGGCCCCCGAGCATTCGGTTCCCCGAGGGCCTAAGAAGTCCTTCTCCAGTGGCCCCCATAGAGGTCCAGTGGTGAGGTGTCAACCAATGAAATGCCCGATGCTGCATTTAAGAGGGCGCGTGGCCTGTCACCTCCAACTGCTCCTCCACGCTTGCTGTCAGTCCCTGCCACGGCCTGGCAGGGAGGCGTGGGGACATTTAATGCAAGGGTCCCATCAAGGGACATCCAGCGCGCCTCAGGATAACATCGCGAAGCCCAAGGTGCCCCGCCTACTGCCCTGCTGTGTGAGACTTGCTCTGACCGAGCGGGCACGCCGGGCTGCTCGGTGGCTGCCCGGTGGGCCCTCCCCACGACGCTCGTTGAATAACAGCATGATGACCTACAAGACCGGACGGGGCACATTTTCAACCCTCCCCGTCACCTCGCGCGGCAGCCCATGATGGTTGCTTTCCATTTATGACACCTTGGAACTCGCGCCATCCCTTTCTGGGCACGCTACTGCCCCGGCTGGTATTTAAGGCGGGGTGGGCTCCCCGGTGAAGGACGGGTTGACACGGAACGATAGACAGAGTTGAAGTAAGGCAAGACAGAGGTTCAGTACTAGCACGGAAGCTCAGATCACCAAAGAACAAGGAGCCTAAAGCTCTAGACTAGACAAATATTCTTGTAACCCAGCAAACACTCAGAGAGACATTGTCAGAGCATTTATAGCATACACTCAGGAGTAGGGTGTTACGCTCAGTGCGGCCCGAACCTGTCTAAAAGCCCGAACCTGTCATGCCGGCTCAGGGCCCTGCCCGTAGGCCAGCCGAGGAGCCTGACCGCCGGCCGACGCGCCGGGCGGCCGCAGACAGAAGGCCCGCACCCGCAAGGGCTCCAGCTCCTGCGAGGGCTCCGGCTCCCGTGAGGGCTCCTGCTCCTACAAGGGCCCCCACTCCTGCAAGGTCCGAGCCAGGGAAGTGGTGCCAGATCCACCAGACCGAGTGGCATGACCTCACGGAGTGCCGCACAGTCAAAGGCCTCATCGAGCGGCGCCAGAAGGACCGCGAAGAGCGCCAAAGGGACGATAGCGATAGAGCCGCCCTTGAAAACCAAGAGCTCGGGTTCCAAGAGCCTGAGCACACCGTCGCCTTCATCGACGGAGGCGCGTACACGCCCTCCTCCCGCCGTTGTGTCAAGACCATGCGACGCGAGGTGTGCTCGGTGACCCCGAGCATGGAGGCCGCAAGGCCCCTGAAGTGGTCGGACTCCCCGATCACGTTCGGCCTAGCGGACCACCCTGCAAGTACTACAGTTGTGGGGCGACTACCCCTAGTAGTGTCCCCCACCATCTGCAACGTAAAGGTCAGCAGAGTGCTGATCGACGGGGGTGCAGGCTTGAACCTCCTCTCCCGGGAGGCCTTCGAGAAGCTGTAGGTGCCTTCCAGGCGCCTAAAGCCGTCGCTCCCCTTCTACGAGGTGACACTCGGGCACACCCTGTCCCTGGGGCAGGTCGAGCTGCACGTGACATTCGGGAGCCGGGATAACTTCCGGACGGAGAATATCATATTCGATGTCACGGAAGTCCCCTTCCCCTACAACGCCATTCTCGGGCACCCGGCGCTCGCTCGGTTCATGGTGGTCACACACTATGCATACCTCACGGTTAAGATGCCGGGCCCTGTAGGCCCCATCTCCGTGCCCGCCGAGACCGGCAGCGCCGTCTCCTGCGCCGAGCAGCTATACTCGGCCTTGGTCTCTATTCGGGCCGAGGTCGAAGGACACCCAGGGGGCCCGGGACCCTCTTCATCCAAACCCCGACTCACCGCCGACGCCTCCGTTCCTACGAAGATGCTTCCTAGGTCGTCCGAATAGACGGTGACCTGGGTGGCACATAGGAAAGCGCGCTCGTCGCCTTCCTCCAGGCCAACGTCGACGTGTTTGCATGGTAGCCATCCGATATGCCCGAGATCCCTAGGGAGGTGATCGAGCACCACCTTGCTGTGCGCCCAGACGCACGGTCGGTGAAACAAAAAGTCCGGCGGCAGGCGCCCGAGCGCCAGGAGTTCATCCGGGAGCAAGTAAGCAAGCTCCTTGATGCCAGCTTCATTCGAGAAGTCCTCCACCCAGAGTGGCTGGCAAACCCAGTCATCGTCCTGAAGGCCAACGGCAAGCTCCGCATGTGCGTCGACTACACCGACCTAAACAAGGCTTACCCAAAATATCCTTTTCCCTTACCCCGCATAGATCAAATTGTAGATGCAACCACGGGGTGCGATCTTTTATGTTTTTGAGATGCAAATTCTGGTTACACCAAATCCGCATGGCCGTAGAGGACGAAGAAAAAACTTCTTTTACCACTCCAGTGGGGACTTATTGTTATGTGTCGATGCCATTTGGTTTGCGCAACAATGGATCTTCCTTCCAGCGTGCCGTGCGCATTACCCTTGATTCGCAGGTTGGCCGCAACGTCGAGGCGTACATCGATGATCTCTTGGTCAAATCCCGAGACTGTGCCACCTTGCTAGAGGATTTGGCCGAAATGTTCAACAGTCTCCGCACTACCCGCTTGAAGCTCAACCCCGAGAAGTGTGTCTTCGTGGTGGCCGCGGGCAAGCTTCTCAGTTTCTTGGTCTCTAGCCGAGGAATCGAGGCCAACCCAGAGAAGATCCAGGCCATCGAGTAGATGCGACCTTCGGCTCGACTAAAGGAAGTCTAGCATCTCACCGGCTACATGGCGGCCCTGGGGTGTTTTATCTCCAAGCTCGGGGAGCGGGGGCTCCCCCTCTTCAAACTCCTAAAGAAGACCGGTCACTTTGACTGGACACCGGAGGCCGAGCAGGCCTTCCATGACTTAAAGAAGTACCTCACCTCACCGCCCATAATGGTGGCCCCCTCCGAGGGCGAGCCTCTGCTGCTCTACGTCTCGGCCACTCCTCAGGTCGTTAGCATGGTACTGGTGGTGGAGCGTGATAAGTGTTCGGGGCAAGGTCCGGGTCCCAGCTCCCGGCCGCCCCCGAGCAGTCTCCAGCTCTCACGGCTCCTCTCGGCCAGGGAGTCAAGCCCGAGCACCTGGCTCCTCCTGACCAGGGAGTCGAGCCTGAGCACTCGGCCAGCCCCGACCACACCGCTGAGCTCGTGGGCTGTGACAAGCCCTCGGGTGAAGCCACAGTCCGGGCCCACCGTCTATAGCGACTGGTGTACTTCATCAGTGAAGTCCTCCGAGATGCCAAGATAAGATATCCCCAAGCCCAGAAGCTGCTTTATGCCATGCTCATCGTTTCTCGAAAGCTGCGCCATTACTTCCAGGCGCACAAGGTCTCGGTGGTTACTACGTATCCACTGGGCGCATTGTCAAGTGGGCGGTGGAGCTGGCGGAGTTTGATCTGTACTTCGTCAGTCGCCAAGCAGTCAAGAGCCAGGCGCTGTCCGACTTTGTGGCGGAGTGGACGCCCGTCCCTGAGATCGACCATGAAGAAATTTCCGCATATCCTGGGCATGACGCACCCGGGTACTAGATTATGCACTTCGACGAATCCCTCACGCTAAAAGGCGTGGGGGCTGGAGTGGTTCTCACCTCTCCAACGGGTGAAGTACTCTGGTACGTCATGCAGCTGTATTTCCGAGCAACCAATAACATGGCAGAGTATGAGGGCCTCATCGCTGGCCTCCGAGCCGCGGTGGGCCTCCCAGCTGGTGGTCAACTACTGGTCAAGGGAGACTCCCAGCTGGTGGTCAACCAGGTGTCCAAGGAATACCAGTGCACGGATCCTCAGATGGCGGCGTACGTGGCGGAAGTCAGGAGGCTGGAGAGGCACTTCGACGGCCTGAAGCTGCGGTACATATCTTGCCGCGACAACGCTCTGGCCGATGACCTCTCTCGCCTGGCCTCTTCCCGTGCGCGCGTCCCTGCCGGAGCCTTTGAAGAAAGGTTCACATAGCCTTCCGTCCTGCCTGCCGACTAGGATGAAGGGGAACCCTCGAGTCTAGTTGAGGGGACCCAGGCGGCGCCCTTAGTGGGGAATCCCGTCAGGGTGCCACCCGGTGAGTGCGCTGTGCTTGCCGGTGGTTCTCAAGATGCCTCGTGGATCGACAAGATCCGAGGGTACTTGAAAGAAAATATCCTCCCCGGGGATGATGCCTCTGCTGAGAGGATTGCACGGCAGTCCAAACGCTCTGCCATAGTAGACGGGGGTCTCTACCGACGTGGCACGGATGGTGTCCTCCTGAAATGCATCACCCGGGAAGAAGGTGGTGTGCTTCTCACTGAGATCCACGAGGGCGAGTGCGGTGGCCATGCATCGTTCCGCACGTTGGTCAAGAAGGCCTTCCGGCAAGGTTTCTACTGGCCTACAGCTCTCCAGGACGCTTCCGAGTTGGTTCGACGCTGTAGGGCGTGCCAGTTCCATGCAAAGCAGATTCACCAGCCAGCTCAGGCTCTTCATACCATCCCCTGTCATGGCCCTTCGCGGTCTAGGGGCTGGACATCCTGGGTCCATTCCCCCAAGCAATCGGAGGCTATGAGTACCTCTACGTCGCCATCGACAAGTTTACCAAGTGGCTGGAGGCAGTCCCAGTCGTCAAGGTTACGAAGAACACGTCGCTTTAGTTCATTTGTGGTATCACAAGTTGCTTCGGCGTCCCGAACAGAATTATCACCGACAATGGCACTCAGTTCACAAGTGCCCTGTTCGGGGACTACTGCGAGGACCTCGGCATCAAGCTTTGCTTCGCCTCTATCGCTCATCCTAGGAGCAATGGGCAGGTCGAGCGTGCAAATGCTGAGATACTGAAGGGGCTCAAAACCCAGACCTACGACGTGCTCGCAAAGCACGGGAAGTGGTCCTCCCCTCCAAGCTCACTCTTGGCTCCCCTCGGGTGCATGCCTACTCCGAAGGCGAACAGGAACAGCAAAGGCGCGACGACGTCGACTACTTGGAGGAGCGCTGGCGACGTGCCGCCGTTCGAGAAACCAGATACCAGCAAAGCCTGCAGCGCTATCATCAGTGTCACATCCGGGCCCAGTCACTCGAGGTTGGGGATCTAGTTCTCCGACGCGTTCAATCGTGCGAAGGAAGGAATAAAATGTCCCCGATGTGGGAAGGCCCCTTTACCGTTATCGGCGTCCCGCGACAAGGCTCGTTCCGGCTGGCCACGGAGGATGGGCAGCCGCTCCCAAATGCGTGGAACATCGAGCATCTGCGCAAGTCCTATCCCTAGGTGGATATGTTTATGCTCGGGCCAACCAGGCCGGGGGTCCCCTCCCGCCCAAGTTGGCCGAGGGCTACCACTAACCATGTAAGTCACCCAATCTTGTACAAAATTGTCAATATATATACACTCTTATTTTCCAATTCTTATTTCAAATTTTATTTCCTCTCTGGAATCCATATGTTTAATCTGTCTGGTGAGATGCTCAATTGTGCGAGAAAAACACGCCCTCTCATTTTTCCTGTTGATAAAAAGAATCCCGATCGGTATGCGCGTAGGCAGTTGCCGCTGACTTAAGTCTGTTGTGGTAGGCTGTGGTGTCCGGTGCCATGGCAGTACCCCGAGCATCACCGAGCCTCTGGGGTTCTCGGGTAATCCTATCTCTTGAACAAAGAGTGGTCAGGACCGCCTAGATCCCAGGGGCGGGCTGTCGGTGCTCAGTCTGGTCAGTCCTTCCCGGGCACCACCGGACCACAGGACCTCGGGGTTATTCCTCTGTCTGTATACTTCACTGGTCCGGGTATTCGAGAGGTCTCGGGTCAAAAATGAGAGCAGTCTATAATAAGTACCGCACACCAGAGCGCACCAAACAAAGAATGTTTCCCTATTTTCTTAAGCTTACAGATCAAACAATCAAGAATAAAGTAGCCCGACCGCAAGGGCCTCAATGCCCAGGGCACTGCTCGAGCCTATGGGGTCCTAGGGCAGTCCTACCTCTCGGGCATGAGTGGTCGGGACCGCCTAGCCCCTGGCTCCCTCTAATGCTTTCCAGTGCTCGGGCACTCCGTCTGAGGGAACCAAGTTCCCGGGTACCCTGAGCTCGGAGCGCGCACCCATCCTGGATCGATCGGCCGAAAGGCTGACAGCTGTCCGGTGAGCAACTAAAGTCATACAAATTTACATTCTTATTCACTCATTAAACTATCGCTCCCGAGTTATCCTCAGGACCCTCGCATTCTAATCTGTTCGACGATTTGGTCTCCTCACACACAAAACCCTGCCCACGTGTTCGCTCTTCCCGGAATGACAGAAACAGATAGTAGTCAGGTGTACCATACGAACGGCGATGTTTGATCAAAGTCCTTCATGGTGGTCTGGTGTTCGGCCAGCTTGGCAGTACCCCGGGCACTACCGAGTCCCTGGGGTTCTCGGGTAATCCTACCGCTCAAGCAAAGAGTGGTCGGGACCGCCTAGACCCTGGGGGCGGGCTGTGGGTGCTCGGTCTAGTCCGTCCTAGCTTGGACACCACCAAACCGTAGGGACTCTTGGTCGCAGTTCCGCCCGCACGTGTCTCCGGTATGCTTGTTTGAGTGGTCGCAAAGCGGAAAAGAGTTCACTGGTCATGGCGTGCTTCGTGCTGGATCGACCTATCTCCCAAGCAAGGAAGTTCATGCCTTTGTCTCTTGACGTAGTAGCTACGGACTCGCAAGGGCTCGGGGGCTAAAACGCGCGGATTGGTCTCACTACTCGGACGACGAGTGGTCGGGGTGACTTCACTCTCGGGGGAGGAAGGTCGGGCTCGGCCAGGCTAAGTACTTCTCGGGACATCAAGCGAAAAGCGAAAAGATATCATCAAGCATTGAAACAAACATTGGAGTTGCGATCCCGAAGAAAGGCTTCTATTATATTCAAAAAGAACCATTCGGAGGGGATCACTCCCATATTTACAACAAGTCAAAAAACAAAAGCCTAATCTAAGTTGGCGGGCTCTTAAGGCGGCAAGGAGTCTTCGCTGTTGCTGCCGCTGCTCGGTTCTGGCGGTGGCTCCCGTGTAAAGCACGCCGCCACCTCAGCGGTGACCCCCCGGATAGCATCCCGGGCAGCCCCTTCCTTGGCCTCGACCACCCCCTGCCGGACCGGTTCCAGCGAGAAGGTGGGGTCTCGGCTCCGGTAGCAGGCAAGGATGTGCTCGGCCACTGCTTGGGCCAGAGCGCGCCCCTCCTGGGATGCCAGCTCCTGCACGGCCCGGGGGAGAGCCTTCAGGCACTGGCTAATCTCCTTGAAGCCAAGGGTGAGGTGGCCGATGGTCTCTTGGTCCATCCCCTTCTCGCCCACGTTGCTTCGCCCGAGCCCGGACACCCTCACGGACCTCCGTGCCCGACGAAGGATGTCTCGCATCATTAGTTTCACGTTGGCCCGCTCAGTGATGACGGTCTCGAGCTTGTCCTTCGTGATCTGCAGCCGCTCCTCAAGGCTGATAACCTCACCCGCGCTGGTCGGGGCGCCGCTGGTCGCCGGGGCTTCAGCTTGTCCCCGCTTCACCTGCTCGGCCAGGGCAGCAAGGGCCCGCTCACGGGCAGCCAGCTCGGCCTCGCATTTGGCGGTCTGCTCCTCCCAAGCAGTAAGGGCCATCGACACCGAGGCAGCCTCCGCTTCGCGCCGAGTAATCTGCTCCTCCCAGGCATCCTTAGCCGTCACCGTGATTTCAATGTAAATCTCGTGGATCGTGACCTCTTCCTCCCGACGGTGGACTTCGGTGCAACCCCACTCGAGCTCGTTGTTCCAGTGGGCTAAATCTGCCCGGGCGGTCTCCACAGACTTCTCGCGCTGCCCGATGGCCTCCTCCCGAGCACGGACCAGCCGCTCCTGAGCAAGCACCTCCGCGGCCCACCACCATGATGTCTGCTCCAAGCGGTTGGCCTCCTCCTGTGCGGTGACAACTTCATCGCGCACCTCCTCCAGGGCCTCCCGCTCCTTGGCCACCGCAAGCATCGCCCTCTCGTGGGTTGCGCGGGCTGAGGCGATGTGGGCCTCCAGGAGCCGGCTGACCTATTCTAGGCGCCCCCTCTCCTCGATGAGGGCAGCGTGGTCCCTCTCGAGCTGTGCTCGCTCCCCCGCCACGGCCATCTCCAGTCGCTCGATCATATCCCGGGTTCTTCCAAGCACGTCCGGGAGGGGTTCTGCAGCCTCGCTGGATGACAGCCGGGCGCTGGATCCCCTGCGAGCCCTCTCAGCAGAGGCGCTTGGGGTCCCCGATGGTTGCCACGTCTGCGCTGCCCTCACCGCGGCCACTTGTCCCGCCCTCGAATGGTTCGGGGCGGGCTCGGCTCAGGGTAGGGCGGCGCCTACGGCTTCGGTTCGGCCGACGCGCTCGGCTCAGGCGCGAGCGCGCTCGGTTCAAGGGCGGGGGCCGGCCTTGGCGCTTATGGTCGCCTCTAGTCTCCAGCGGGGTCCTTGGGTGGCCTCAAAACAGAAAAGGTTAGCACCCTAACTTACATCCGGGCGAACACGCTCGGGAAAAGAAAGGAACTCACGTAGATTTCGGTCCGCAGTATTGCCACCGGGACTCTGGAATCTTGAATTCCGGGCCCTGCAGCTTCGGCCCGGGGTCCGCCTTCCTCCTCTTCGACGGGGGGCTCTGTCCCTCAGGACACTGAGGGGCCGACGTAGAGCCCGCCTCCGGTGGTGGGTCAGCCCGGGTGCCCGTTGTAGCACCGCCAGCCCGGCCTTAGTCTTCGGGCTCCCTCTCCCTGGACCTGGCCTCCGTCGCGGACTCCGCGCTTGATGACTAGCCGCCCCGGCCTCCCTCCTTCGCGGACTCTGAGGCGATGGCGACGACGAGGACGACAGCTAGGGCACGAATACCTGGGGGCATTTTCCTTTATCCCGCGGGGCCGCCGGTCTGCGGCCTGCCGCCCACGGTGCCCCCACCGCCGGTCCGCTGCACGCCGCCCGTCTCTTCATCCACCCCGGGAATCTGGATAGTCCCAGGGTTCCGGTGCCCCAAACGGTCAACCAGGCCCTGGGCGTCGAACTCCGGCAGTGTCGCTTGCAGCGCCACCCGGCCCGGGTCCGCGCAGAGTGCAAGCTGCTCCTGCGGCAGGACCTCCCGGGTGAGGTCTTCCACGCCGGTCACCACCCGCAGTAGGGCCGCTAGCGCTCCCACATCCAGGTTCCCGTCCTCGCCGATCTGGTCCTGGTGATGTCGTTGGGGCCCGTGTACATCCAGCAGGGGCGGGCCCATTCCCGCAGAGGCACCAGGCGGCAACGCAGATGGTCTGCCACCACCATCACCGACGTTAGTCCCGCCCAACGTAGGTCATCGATGCGGTTCAGTACCGGCCGCATCCTTTCGTCCTCCGCCGGGGCCGCCTCCCAGATCGACCTGTGGGGCTTCGCCGCCATCTCCGGCAGCGCGAGGCAGTCGTGGGGGCTGACATCGATGTAGACCCAGTCACGCCGCCAGTCCTCCCACTTGCTCTGCAGTACCTGCGGGATGTACAGCTCGGCCAACCCGTCCTGCAGCCGGCGATGTCCATGGTGGAGGAGCCCCTCTTCTTCCCAGCCGGCCGTAGGATGAAGAAGTGGCGGAACAACCCTACCAACGGTGACACTCCCACGAACATTTCGCAGAAGTGCGCAAAGATCGCCAGGATGACCACCGAGTTTGGACTCAGGTGCACCAGCTGGATGCCGAACGTGTCCTGGATCTAGAGGAAGAACGTGGAGAACGGCGGCACCAGCCCGGCCGCGACGAAGGAAATGAAGATGACGATGCACTCCGGCCGGTCCGTGATGGGCGGGAAGCTCGCCGGTGTCACCACTGACGCCTCCCGCTGGCCTTCGGGCACCATCAGTTTGCGAACCTTCTTCGCCCCCTCCTCGTTGACAATCCTTGATTGTGGTAGCACGCTGTTAGGCCCCTTGTCATGGCGGCTGCTTCCTGCCTTCGGCATTTTGTTGGGGGTGGGGAGTGTGCTAGAATGGGTGGGGGAAAGGAGTGCGCTGCGGGCCGAATGGAGGGCTCTCGAGCGCAAGGAAGAAGAAGGAAGCAAGAGTCTTGATCGTAAGGATGATGTAAAGGGGCAACGGTTCACTCCCCACTCCTTTTTATATCATGGGGATTTCAAACGACGCCTGCCGTGGAGCATTCAGCGAGATGAATTTCCTCGTTCGGCGTGGGTGCCAGGCGAATCTCCCTCGATCCGTGCGGTTGCCATACGCACTATCCTCGATCTGGCGGTTGCCACGCGTGCCGCCTGCCTCGTTATCACGCGCCTCGGGAGTCGGTTGGACATGCTGATGTGCACACGTCCATGGATCACGTGTGACGAGTAGATGTGTCCCGATCTTCTCGAAGGATCCGCGAACTTGATAACTTGTCGCTGCGTGACCTGGTGAAGAGGCAATGCACCGCGAGACTGTCCACGCGACGAACTACCGAGACAATCACCCTTCCACGTACCGACGAAACAGCGCACGCAATCACGCCGTATAGATGTGAAGGCACAAACTGGGTGAACCGCAGTTCGGCGTTCTACAACTCCCTCAGGAATCGAAAGAACAAGTTTGCAAGGCTCTCAAGACTCACGCTGGAACAAGAACTCAAAGAGTTTGTATTTCTGAATTTGCAATCCTAAAGTTACTGTTCACGTCACCCATTACAGGGATATATAATACTAGTGGAGTTTCAGTTTGGAAGAAATAAATGAGAACATGTAGTGGAAAGTTGTAACACTACTTTTATTAATAGCCAGGCCTAGTGGGACGCATGGATGGTTGGCATTCTTCTGCATGCATGCTGGAACGTGTGTGGATAGCAACCCGGTTGCTGGCTGCATGCATTCCTATCTTCTGAAATATTTGCTTGCACTCCAATGACTGTTATTCATGGTAGCTAAATGTTCTTTTCTCTCTCTCTTGCACGTCCAGGTTCCTTGCTTATATTTGGCGGGCAGAATCCATCATCATCCCACGCTTGTTCATGCACTCCATCATTCCTAAGAACATTGAAACAAGTACTCAAAAGCATAGGCCCATTCAACATAATCTGATTATTAAGCATAAGGTTAGCGTTCACCTGAGAATGAATTTCCTTCTCCAATTGTTTTGCTCTACTCCTTGTAATCGGACCAGCTATATCAATGTAGTTTCATTTGGAGATGAATGAATGCTAGGAATGTCCTCATTACATGCGTCCGTCTGGCTCCCCGCTGGGCCGTACTGGAAGCCTGGGCCAGAGAGACCAACGCCCGAAAATAGGCCACGTGGTGTCATTGCTGGGATCAGCCTCGATGAAGACGAGGGCCCCATCCACAGTCTCCGAGCCATCGCCTGCCAACGGGCCCGAGGGCTGCTGTCGGTGACCCAGGAACAAGGGGTCCCCGAGTCCCGAGGCCAGATCAGCAGGTTGCCACGTGGCGCCCTCCTGCGGGGATTATCTCCTCGAGGTGCGAGAAGACTAAGTCCCGGGAGAGGGTGCTCGAGGCCATAAACAGTGGTCCCTGAGTACCCGAGTTCCTCGATGACCCGAGAAGACCAAGTGCCGGGAAGAGAGTACTCGGGGCTGCGAACAGTGGCCCCCGAGCACTCAAGTCCCCCGATGATGAGACAAGCCGAGTACCGGGAAGAGGGAGCTCGGGGCTGCGAACAGTGGCCCCCGAGCACCCGAATCCCCCGAGGACCCAAGGGAGGTCAGTTTCGGGAGAGAGTGCTCGGGGCCACGAACAGTGGCCCCCGAGCACTTGGTTCCCCGAGGACCCGAACAGTTAGTTTTAGGAGAGACTGCTCAGGGCCGCGAACAGTGGCCCCGGAGCACTCGGTTCCCCGAGGACGAAGAAAGGGCATATCCGGGAGAGAGTGCTCAGGGCTGTGAATAGTGGCCCCCGAGCACTCGGTTCCCCGAGGGCCTAAGAAGTCCTTCGCTGGTGGCCCCTATAGAGGTCCAGCGGTGAGGTGTCAACCAGTGAAAGGCCCGATGCTGCATTTAAGAGGGCGCGTGGCCTGTCACCTCCAACTGCTCCTCCACGCTTGCTGTCAGTCCCTCCCACAGCCTGGCAGGGAGGCGTGGGGACATTTAATGCAAGGGTCCCATCGAGGGACATCCGGCGTGCCTCGGGATAACATCGTGAAGCCCAAGGCGCCCCGCCTGCCGCCCTGCTGTGTCAGACTCGCTCTGACCGAGCGGGCACGCTGGGCTGCTCGGTGGCTGCCCGATGGGCCCTCCCCGCGGTGCCCGTTGAAGAACGGCATGATGACCTACAAGACCGGACGGGGCGCATTTTCAACCCTCCCCGTCACCTCGCGCGGTAGCCCATGATGGTTGCTTTCCATTTATGGTGCCTTGGAACTCGCGTCATCCATTTCTGGGCACACTACCGCCCCGACGGGTATTTAAGGCGGGGCAGGCTCCCCGTGAAGGACGGGTTGACACGGAACAATAGACAGAGTTGAAGTAAGGCAAGACAGAGGTTCGGTACCAGCATGGAAGCTCAGATCACCGAAGAACAAGGAGCCCGAAGCTCTAGACTAGACAAATATTCTTGTAACCCAGCAAACACTCAGAGAGACATTCTCAGAGCATTTATAGCATACACTCAGGAGTAGGGTGTTACACTCAGTGCGGCCCGAACCTGTCTAAAAACCTCCTGAGCATTTACTACTTTTTTGCATCCGATCCTTCCATTCCACCTACATCGCATTTACACCCATTTATTTCACCCGCAAAACAGATTCAGGATCATCCCCCCAGCCGAATCTCAAAGGGGTCCCTCCGGATCCCTGCTTGAGGAGTTCACCCTCTGACAGTAGTCTTCCTGAGCTTCTTCAACAGTGGTATGACGAGAACCATAGGGGAATGATAATTTTCATAGAGCAGCAGGTACCGCGATTATATGTACTTTTTAATTGCCACAATAATTTGTTATTTACTTGGTACATGTATTGGATACCTTTGTAGTTGCTTCTGTTGCGTGCCTGGAGCGTCCACACAATTAAGGAGTTAGACCCTCGATTCCACAAGCCACTCGCACGGGAAGGACTACTACCTTTTGGTCTCATGATGGCCAGAACTCGCATGGTGGGTGGTGGTAGGACACCTCTACCGTTGATTGAGGTGGCACTACTCACAGGTCTCGTCGATCGGTATCGTCCTGAGATGCACACGTTCCACTTTTCTTTTAGTGAGATGGTCGTAACATTAAGGACGTGGCCATGCTGACTGGGTTGCCGATCAGGGGAGCCCCGTTAGTAGTTTCGCGACCAGCAAAGGAGCAGTGGAAGGGTTACGTTGAGGGCAAGTAATTATTTATTATGTAATGCACTTCAAATGTTCTAGTGCTATTTAAGCTTCATCGACCATCTGTATCTTGTAGGTTAGATATGCAATATGACATGAAGGATGTTGGCCTCTCCATGTCCTGAATTCATGGGCTGCCATAGTTTGCTCCATGCCCACCGGATGTGGATGAGGCTACAGTTATGTAACACTCTGAGGTGTACATGTACATCTTGCTAGGAGGCATGTAGACGATTATGTCCTCCCCATATTATATGGTTAGCAAGTCGGTTCATGTCACATCTTTATGAGCCAACGCCTTACAGTTGGGGATCTGCTGTGCTGGCTGCAAGCTACAGAGGATTGTGAGATGCAACCCAGTGGTTAAAGAAGAAGGGATCTGTTACAAGTTACCTACACCTCTTACAACTATGGATTTGGGAGTACCTCCTGATTTGTTAGCCTTGGGTGAGCAAATGCTACTATCCAGTTTCCATCTCCGATGGCGTTGCCGAAGACATGAGGCCTACGATGGGATATCGGTGGATTCATGCCAGGCTGAAATGGAGCCAACAACAAGACCATGGTAGCTACTCTTGGGTGATCAGTGATCTCGATGTCCTCAACGTCGATCTCGTGAAGTGGGATCCATGGCGTATGGCACGAGTGTTCGAAATTGTGACTGGATGGCTCATCACATCCTCTTATTTGCGTGACTCAGACTTATGGATGACTAGATACTTCTTGTTGTACATGAATAATGTGAAAGTATATTCTCCTGAGCGTGTACAGACTACAGAGGCAGTTCAGGTACCGATAGGTGGTGCCAGTATCTCCCTCATGAGACACCGGACGGGCGCATGAGTAAGTGTGTTATTGTAGGTAGCATTCGTACCTTAGGGGTTCTATGTTATGAAGTTCTAACTGTTTATGTCACATACAGGAGTAGCGCACAGGGGAGCAGAGGCGTGCAGGACTAGACATCCTTGAATGCCAAGCACATATAGAGGTGGATAGAGTCAGACGCGGTGGATGTCGCCATTCCTACTAGACAATATGACGACACCACATACTGGGAGTACCTTTTGTGGTATCATCCGTGCACACATACCACCTTGCTCAGTGGATTTGTAGAGCCGACCCCAGACCCTTCCCTGAGGATCAAGCCCGCCTTCTTTATGTTGTGGTAAGTGATACGGTACTTCTAACGATTTTCATTGGTTAAACTATTTTCATCTGGTCATCTGGAAATTCTCATTTCATATGTAGCTATTTCACTATGTGCTGACATAATATTTTCGTCTTTGAATCATTATGCATGCTATATATGTATGCACAAAAGCAGACGGTTGTTTTTCCTGCTACACTGACTAAAAAGGTTGGCTCATCTGTTATCCAGTTTTGTTTCTGTTAGTGCCTCTGCTTCTGTATTGATGTATTCCAAGGTTGAAGATTTTGCGAGATTGTCATGTGAGAAAAATAAAGTAAGTAACGAAAAGTCAGTTTATATAGGAGTTGATGATGGTAAATCAAATGTAATGGACTACATGCTTCGTCAAGTTGTTCAACTCTCCTTTTAAAGTTTCTTCTGCTGTAAAAATGACTGATGCTCTGATAGGCTATTGTTGAAAGCTTACAGCAGGGCTATTGTGTCATTTCTAGCGAGGAAAGGTTTCTGGTCCTCTATACTTTCCTGAAACAGAAACAGTCTAAGAATAAGAAGGTTATGGTGTTCTTTGCGTCATGTAGTTCAGTCAAGTTCCATGCAGAAGTCCTAAATTTCCTCCAGATAGAGTGTTACGATATCCATATATAGGAAACAGAAGCAGAAGAAATGAACGACAACACTCTCCAACTTTTGCAAGGCAAAAAAGGGCATCTTATTATGCACGAATGTGCAGCGCGTGGACTTGATATCCGTGATGTGGTGAGGTTTGACCTGTTATTTTCTTGAACCAGTCCTATTTTTTCCCTTGCTAATTAACCTAATGATCTGTTCCCCCTTTTAGGATTATATCGTGCAATATGATCCTCCAGATGAACCAAAGGTTGGTGATTTCAGACAGCACCTGTATAATTTTTATTCCTCTTACTTTTTTCTAACTATACTTTTGAATTTCGCTTTCAGGATTACATTCATAGAGTTGGCCGTACTGCACGTGGTGAGAAAGGCAAAGGAAGCGCAATAATGTTCTTGCTACCGAGAGAAATAATGTTTCTCGTTTACCTGAAGGTAATATACCTTATGTGAAGATTATATGTTGTCTGTCTTTTTCCTTTAATTAAGAGATGCCACATTAATGTTTGCCCGCAGGCGGCCAAGATTACTGTGACAGAATACTACTTCGAAGAAGAGAAGATTCTGAATGCGCAATGGTACCTCGTAAGCATCTGCTTTACAACAACCGAATTGCTTCTGTTCCGTTTTTTCGATTAGTAGAAGTTATAACTCGAGTTGCGGAGCAGGAGAATATTGTACGTAACAATTACTTCCTAAAGCAGTCAGCAAAAGAAGCCTACAAATCCTACATTTTGGCATACAGATCATGCTCCACGAAAGAAATTTTAATGTTAATCAACTCGATCTGAATGTAAATGATTAATACTCCGTATTTTTTTTTCATTTCATGTTTGTGACTTTTTTGGTCCCCCAAATACGACTTTAGCTACTACTCTTTATAACTTTATATTGATTGATACTAATATATTATGCTTTTAGGGAAGCATTTTCAAAGACAAATAAAGTCAGAAATTTAACATAGAAAGTATAGATATTTATAAACATGTTAATGGTCAAACTTTTAGAAAGTTTTGTTGCACGAATTCTTGGATGTAAAACAAAAATATGGAGTGAGTAAAATTATATTTAAAGTTTCTGTTTCTATAAATATCCACTCTGCATTTCATTTTTATTGGACAGAAATTCACATGGAGTCACTGAATGTTGGTCAAGTTTGTGGGCTCATATTTGATGGGAGTATTGCCCATTCAAGTTTGTGATGATGGGAGTATTGTCCGATCTTCTGAAAGGTAATGTGATAAGTTAATTTGGTGAAGTTTCGACATTGATGATCCAAAAGGCTCTTACCAGAACAGATAAGAACCCTCGCAACCACTACACCACTGTTCCATAGTTATCAATCATGCTGAACGCGGTTGACCCCGCCAAGAAGGCTTTTCCTGCAAGCGAATTAAGAATACAAGCAAGGAAATAGTAGATACAATCAGAATATTGCTAATTACCAATGAAGAACTCAAAGTTAGGGTTCCGTAAACTGATATGCGGTGAAATTATCTAAAATAGAATAATCTAAGAAAAACCACAGTCTAAACTACGATGACTATTGTATATATATAGGGGGATGTGAGGTGGTCAACATAGGATTGTGCGGCCGTGATTAGAGGCATACATAACGTGGATTCCGACTTCCACGTGCTTAGAAGACCCGACAAGGTCAAAAATAGTGATGTAGTACCTTATTTTATCAACTCTGATTAATTTTAAAGGAATCTAAGGGTGAAACCAGATCAGTTGGAAAGGGCACGTCATAAGGTTTCTAGCATGTCCAAGAACACCTCAATTGGTCTTTGTATGCGAAAGTTATACCTATTTTATTGACGTGATGTCCTGAGACTCTAAACTAAATTTGGAGTCTGACTTAATAACGACTTGTTATCTGAGTAGACTTGTCTTCATAGGTGATGTTGTGGTACTTCTCCCATGCTCCTAAGCAACAAAATATCATAAGAAATTAGTAGCATCCCATCTTTACCAAGAAAGAATGAATAATGAGGAACGAGTTCAGCTTATATGTATCCAAAGGCGTGATATCCTCATCATCCTCCTCTTCTTTACAACAAATCATTCTTGGTTTGCGTATAGCATTATCTTGCCCATAAACTTCTACATAAAGAAAATGTGCAATGAACTCTTGTTATGTAATATCATAAGTACTTTATCAAACAATTTCAACTCTCTTTAAAATGATTATACCTGATCATAGTTTGCTATAGTAGACAAAATTGGTACAATGTATGCATGTGTCACTTCTGGCTCTCCTTCTTTAAAAGAAGTGATTTTACATGACAACCTAGTATCAATTTGCATCTTCTATACAAACAAAGGTGAAGCAATGGTTGTTGTGCATGGTAACAACCAACTGCATTCCCATTCTTGAGAATTATTCTCTAGGATGCAAATAGAACTAGAAAAATGTGACATGATATTAATAGTGCTACTGCAGCCCTCTAAATGATCACTTTGTGGCACAATAATAGAAGGTTTCAAATTTGAACAAATATAAACTCGATGCACTATATACTCTAATTTATCATTGCATTTTCCAATAACATGAAAAGTATTTTGTGACAAGCATGACAAGTTAGAATTAAGTTTTAATTGCTCCTCTAAACTATTTAGATCACAAAAGAACATCAAATTCAATATAACCTAAAATATTTAGAGAAGATAACAATTTTAGCTCTTCTTGCTCACTAGCAATACATTGCATATGTTTAATTTCAGAACAACTATCCATTTGTATAACAAAATTAACACATTCATGCACAAGTTGTGGTTGTGATATAGGTGAAGCATTACCACACAACTTTTTTTGTCACAAGGACAGCAACACAAAACATCTTTGTATATCACAACAGAGCATGAAAACTCATTATCATAAATTTCAGTAAGGTCAGATTTAGTGCTAAACATAACACATACTTGCTGATTTTCAGATTCATGCTCACGTTCTTTTATCTCATTTTCAGCTATCTCTTTCTCACACTTTACAATTTCAGCAGGGGTTAAAGGAAGAAAAGTTATTTTCTTTCCTTTATGCACGAGGGTGTACTTATTACTTTTACCATGATGTGTTACAACAGTATCAAACTCCTGATCGTCCTAACAAAAGTGAGCATGCTTTCATGGGCACTACATCGAAATCAGCACAATCATGGTATGAGACAATAAAAAATGCACTTTAGTTGTTTGCGTTACCTTCATCATACCGCTATTGTTGAACCACCGAATGTGATATGGGTGAGGATGTGCTCTTGTCGACAAGTCAAGCTTCTTGATCAATTCTGATCTTACCAAATTGTTGCGGCTCTCTCTATCAATAATAACATGAACACGACAATCCTTGACTATGAGGAACATCTGAAATAAATTGTAGAGTTGCAGCTTTTCCGCTTGCTATTTGAGTGGTTAGCACTCGATGCACAATGAGAGTCCTATAATTCTCTATGTTAGAGGTACCCAATACTTCCTCATTATCGCTATATGTTTCATGTTCATCTTTGTCAACTGCATGGTTAGCGACAAAAGCATATTCATCCTCAATATCACTAGCACCTCCACCATCTTCTACTACAATGTACGCATGCTGACTTGTGTAATCCTTCATGACGTGGCCCATTCCCTTGAAACGATGGCATCCAATTCCCGTTGTACGACCCGTAGAAGCATCCGAAGAAGAGCACTTGGCTATAGCTTGCACACTAGTAGATTTGCTTACCTCAGGTGTATGTTACGGTATTGGAGGTGCTGCTGAACGCACTCTACTCGAGAAGGGGGCAACAGACCGTGTAGTAGAAGGCGGGGCTATTTTAACTTGTCACAGCATTAATCTTGGTGTAGACGTGCTTCCAAAATTGTTATTTGGCCTCTGTTGTCGTCCCTGCAATTCTTTTATTGCCAAACATGCAAGTTGGAACAATATAGAAACACTATCATATTCTTTGTAATCAACTATGTCCTGAATTTCACGTCTTAACTCTCAATAAAAGCGTGCTATTGTATTCTCTTCATCATGAATAATATCACAATGCATCATACTAACTTGTAGCTCATGATAATATTCTTCTACAGATTTATTGCCTTGGTTCGCTAACCAATCGTTGCATACCCTATTCCACCAGATGATTGCAAAGTTTTTAAATTCACTAGTTGTTTCTCTAACTCTATACACTTCAGGAACTAAATGAGCATTAAATTACTGTTCTACTGTCATCTCCCAATCTAGATACATTTCAGCATCATAAAGCAAAACGTGGTATAATAAATTTAACTTTAGCAATTGGATCATCATTAACACATAAATTATGTTGCTGAAAGTTGGTACCTTGACGGTTGAAATTTAATCGGTTCTGTTGTCGTGCATCAAAGGTGTCGTGATTGTGTTTCTCATTATCATCGACAATCTCCTGTTCATTGGCTCCTCCATGAGGATCTACACGCACATTATTCGGTGGATGATTGTCCAACCTATCAAAATGTGCATTAAGCATTACAATACTATCATTGAGTCATTGTAATGTAGTATTGTTTCCACAAGCTTCTTATCAATATTGTCATTAATAGCAAGGCGATACTCATCCAACAACATCGTGAGTTCTTCCCTCGAAACATAAGCCCTCTAAACACACTCATGGGTGATGAGAACAACCTTATGACACATTCTTCACCGCTACCTAATGATCAAGATATACGCATCGAGTTACCAACTGGACCAATTATAAGAGTACGTGCCAAGAAAATACAAGATCAGGTGAACTTGTTTCTTAATGACCATATCATTAATTTTAAGGAGAATTTTCTACTACCCTAATCTTGTAAATTACTTGTGCTTAGGTATTTGGATCAATACGATACACAAGAGGAAGAAGAGCTGCATTGTTTGTTGGCACATTGACAAAGAAGAGCTAAGGGATGCGTGGGAGAAAAAGGTTATCACAAGGTGTCTAAAGGTCATATGCAGCTGTACATGGACTTTCCAAAGGCATTGGAGACTTTCCTTTCAAGTTCTACACAGAATCAATCAAGGAGTAACAAAATAGGAAAGATTGAAGTGGACTTAGACTCGGTTTATTGCAGTCAAATAGATGTCGATTAAAAGTACCATAAGTCTCTCATACGAAGTCGGATTGGGCTGTGTAAATACCCTCTGGAAAGCTTATTTGATAACCTTTCCAACGGATCCAGCCCCATTGCCAAATTCATATTGACTCGATATCAGTCATCAAAATAATACATCGGTCTTAGCTTAGGTTTCCCTTTTTATGTTGTAATGAGTCCACTTCGGTTTCCATAGTCCTAGGTAGTATATATAGTATAGTCCATGTCACATCTCAAATTTTATAATCATGTATTTAAGCTTAATCATGCGACATTAGTGTCATAATTAAATTTGAGGTAAAATATTTTGGCACACTAGAGTACTTCGTTTTGAGTCAATTGGATAAGAGAAAGAAATTTGGGACAGAAAAGAATAGAATTTGTAGTTAAAATGAACCCCTTTTCTCTAATATGTGGGCCCCATAAGTGGCCTCACCATCCCAACCACTAAAAGGGGCAGCACCACCTGCTCTCTCTCTCCCTCACTCCACTCCCGTGCTTCCCACCGGCCACAAGAGCTCCCCCTCTCACTCTCTTCTCAAGCTCTCTCACTCTTCCTCAGATCCCCGCTTCTACAAGCAAAGCCGAGGTACGTGTGTGGTACTCACGTGATCACTAGCTCCTAAATTATGCATCCCTCCAATTTGTTTTCTCTTTCCTGAAGGATTCGAGTCGGATTTGACGTCTTTTGGTGTTTGGGATTGAAACGTGAGGAACATCGGGTTTCTTCGTCTCTCGAGCAATTTCACTCCGTTTCTTCCTTCAATCGATGGTCCTCAAGCCTGAAAAAGCATCTTGGGTGAGTCTCCTAGGCTCCCACGGCATGAATGCATGAATTGGTTGGTCGGAATTTGGGGCTAGGGTTGAAGTTCATGAGTTCTTGATGTTTTGGTAGCAATAGCCGAGTTTTGGTCGATTTCAGCTTATGCGTGTGATCCTATGCAGTAGAGGGGGTCAAGATGATGCTCTAGGTCCAAATCCCCACCCCACAGGTCATTGGAATGGTCGTCGGTGAGCTCACCAAGTTCCGTCGGCTGCATACAGTGGTCTGACCGCGTTTCTTGGCGGTCTGATCACCATTCCAGGGGTCCGACTGCCCCTCGGGCCGGTCTGACTGCCAGAACCCAAACCTCTCTGCACATTGGTGGTTTGACCATGTTTTTTGGTAGTCTGACCACGACTCCCGATTGTCTGACCGTCCTTATTGGCAGTCTGACCGCAGTCAACTCAGACAGAATTATTTCAGCGCAATTCACTGTTCGCTTAAAATTGTAAAATTCATAATAAATTATCTGTAGCTCCAAAGATCATGAAATAAATTTTATTGGTTTCATATAAACCTCATATACCTGCTAAAAATGTCCCCAGACATTAAATAGTTAATTAAATTTCTGAGATTAATTAATTAGGTTGAGGCTTTATTAATTCACCATTAATTCTTTACAAGTCCAAAATTAGCGAAACCAATTTTTCTAGTCTCCTTATGACCTGTTCTAACTAGAAAAAATGTTTTCAAGATTTATATGGCATAGTTTATGGAAATTCATCATATGCATATTGTAGCCTGCATTATTGCATTTCACTCATGCTCATCATTGCATGCGCTTTTCTTTAGTGAACAAGGAGCCGGAGCATGATACGACCGTGGTTGAAGACGACTCTAATCTTTCGGATTTCTACGAGTTTTGCTTGGGAAATTATAGGCAGCCACCTGAGACGGAAGGTAAGCAACCAAGCATATTGCACCTTTGTTCAATTGAATGAAGTTTAAAATTGATAAATTATGCTTATGTATATTTCATGTTTAGCGAGTCAGTGTCAGGTATAAATGGGTAGATCCTATGTTGATTGCATTAGCTCTACCTTGAGGTATTGCTTACCCGCATCCTTGTAGCCTTGAGAACATGTTGTCATCTAAGTACAATTTCGACTTAAGTGCTTAGCAATGCATAGGTCACTGGTAGAAGTCAAGCGGTGGAATGTTCCATCATTCACGAGCTATAGGTTTAATTGTTGTTCACAAAATTTTTGGCCTTGATGGGTTGTTTATGATGGTTGGATGAGTGGTGAGTATGAGGCGAGATGTGGGTGGTGTTAGGGGTGTTTTCTACTCCGGAGGAGTTCCTCGGGGTAGTTCGGGAGAGGAACCTAGACACCGTAGACCGCTTGCATCGTTTAAGACCGTCCGTCGGTACCGTTGGCTTTAGCATTTACCTTACTCACGACATGCTGATCTAATGGTAAGACGAGCCGAATACCTCTGTAGCTGTGATCATTTGGGCCTGAACATCAATGGTGTGAGCGGGCGGACTTGTAAGAGGTGCTAGTTTGCTCTAGGAGTAGTTCTAGTACCTCTGCGTTGAGCGATGCACGATCCATGTGGTTGGGGCTTAGTAGGAAAGGTTGACATGAGTACCCCTTGTATAGATCTGTGTGGTCATACAAGCCGTATGGTCCTCAAGTCATATGGGTCTAGGAGTATCCCCCTGCAGGGTGTAAAAACATTTCAAAATACCGCGCTCTCGGTCATGAGCATGCTATTGTTTCATCCGGATAGGTCGTAGAGTTTTCGATTATGGATTGTGGTTGAGTACGTGGGAGATGGATGAGTTAGTCTTTGTTACTTATATGTTCATAATGGTTCCAATTATTTATGTTCAGTTGGTTATGGCTGGGTAGAATTATGTTGTTGTTGGTTAATTTAGTTGCTCACACCTATATGTCTAGGTTGCTTACTGCTTCCGTTTAACTTAACCATGTGGCTTATCCTTGCTAATGTCTCAATGCATAATCCTTGGAGTCGAGCTACGTATATGTGCTCTATATAGTTTAAGTCTTGTGAGTACCTTCCTACTCATGCCTGCGTTTTCAGGTGCTACTGGTGACGAAGAGCTGGTGTTTGGCTACTTCGTGCTTCCTGTTCAGGGTGGCAGTTAAGAGTAGTTCACCCTCCTCTCGGAGGTCGTAACTTCTGGGGAGGAGCCTAAGGGCATGTGGCTCCACTCTCTTTTGTTGTATAGATTTATGTTTCCGTTGCGTAGTTCTTGTTATCTTTGTTGTAAATTGATGCAAATGGTTGCATAACTAAAGACTTGTAATATAAATGTTAATTACTCGCTCTTTATTAAGCTATGTTGTGATGCGTTATGTTGGAAAGGCATGTGTTCCGATTTTGGGCACAAAACACGTGCTGGGACTACCGGAGCGGTATTCTGATTAATCGTTAAAGTCATGATTAAGAAAATGATTGACATAATGATTAATTAGAATATTGTTTGGATGGTCCTCACAGCATGATATCAGAGCTTGGTTTAATGAAGTAGCCTAAAAATGATTAGGACGTTCTTTCATAAAGTGTGAAATCCACTAAGCAACCCACCAAAGTTTCTTTTATGCCTGTCCATGATTAATATGTAAGAAACTACTATATTATGCCCCTAAGTGTAATGCGTTGATGGTTGTTTTACTTATATTGCTTGTTTCCGTATCATGTTGTTTCATAGCATGATGCCTTTGTGACTTATTTTGCATTGACACAATCGACGAAAAAGGTAAGAAGGTAAGGAACACATCCTGATGGTGGTAAATATCGGGGGAAGGGTGATGTATGAGATTGTGATGCTTGTTTGGAGAGAGATGCGCTCGAGAAAGAAACGTACAGTTAAGGGTCGAGCATATTTCCATATTCTATTGTTCATTTTGCACCATGTGTTTGAACATGCATTTTCATCACTATGTAGTATACGGATCCAAATAAGCGAGGTCCGACATAGCAAAGTAGCATTAGTTGGAGTTTGATCTTTCACCTATGTCGGAGTTTAACCTTTTGCCTCTCTTTCTTTTCATTGTCACAACAGGATGAGAACCCGTGGTAGTTTGGGTGATCCTCCTGAAGATTCTAATGAGAATGACCCATCTCCACCGTCGAGCATGTCGGAGGTGCTTATGCAAATCTAGCAAAACCGTCAAGCTCAGACAGCGCTCCTCGAGGCTCTCGTGCGCAACATGGCCTCTCAAGGAGGAGGTGGGGCCGGGTGCCGAGATGACTTCTTGGATTTTATACGGACTCAGCCGCCAACTTTCACGCGGGCTGAGGATCCTCTAGACGCTGACTGTCGGTGTATCAGGAACCGGGGGTCCCCGAATCCCGAGGCCGAGCCAGCCATCCGCCACATGGCACCATCCCGCGAGGTCTCTCCTGAAGGATGAGAAAAGCTCAAGTCCCGGGAGAAGGTGCTCGGGGCCACAGTCAGTGGTCCCCGGACACCCCAGTTCCCCGATGAGCCACGGAGTCTAAGTACCGGGAAGAAAGTGCTCGGGCCGGTGCCCGGTCACCCCCGAGCACCCTAGTCCCCCAATGATTAGAAGAGCTGAGTTCCGGGAGAGAGTGCTTGGGGCTGCGAGCAGCGGCCCCCGAGCACTCGGTTCCCCGAGGATCCGCACAAAGAGTGCTCGGGAGAAAGTGCTCGGGGCTGCACGTGGCGGCCCCCGAGCACTCGATTCCCCGAGGGTTCGTGCAAAAGTGCTCAGGAGGAAAGTGCTCGCTGAGGTGAATAGTACCCCCGAGCACTCGGTACCCCGACGACCCAGAAGGGCCCCCGAGGGGCCCACCGATGAGGTGTCCACCAGTCAGAGGTCCGAGGCCACATTTAATGAGCGTGCGTGGCCTGACACATCCAACTGCTCCCGCCACAACGTCAGTTCCTGTCATGTTTTGGCAGAGAGGCGTGGGGTCATTAATTGCACGGGTCCCGTCCCGCGTCATCCGGCTTGCCTCAGGATAACATCACGAGGATCAAGGCGTTCCGTCTGCCGCCCTACTGTGGCAGAGGAACAAGACAGGGCGGGCACGCTGGGTTGCTCTGCGGCTGCCCGGTGGGCCCTCTCCATGGCGCCCGTTGCCAGGGCGTTTATGGTGACAGGTGACCGGGCGTGCGACGCATTTTCCACCCCCATTCACTTCACCCAGAAGAAATGATGATGCCTTTCCCAGTCATGGCATCTTGGAACTTGTGCCCCCTCCTTCCCATTCCGGACATGTCGCAGCCGGCAGGTACTTAAAAGAGCCGGCGGCACAGAGGAGGGGGCAATCGAAGAAATAGATCCAGAGCCAGAGGATACGCAGAACAACACAACGCACAAGGCACAACGTCAACAAAGAAGAACGAGAGACACTGTGAGCTAGGTTGAGTACAGTTCCAACCGAAGAACAAGGAGCCTCAAGCTCTTAGTTAGGCCAAAACTCTTGTAACCAGCAACATCCTTCAGGGACTTCCTCAGGACAGTTATTGCATCCATACAGGAGTAGGGTATTACGCCCCCGTGCGGCCCGAACCTGTCTAAATTCTGGTGCATTTACTTCTTTTTGCACTAGGTCATCACCCCCACCACCGGCCGTTGCATTCATTCCATTTATTTCTCCGACGAACTTATTCAGGATCATCCCCCCGGTCGAATCTCTAATTAGGGGTCTCTCGGGATCCCTGTGATAGGAGTTAATCCTCCGATAGCTGGCGCGCCAGGTAGGGGGGAACATCCCTGAATCTGTTTGTTTGTTTTCTTCCACAGAAAAAATGGCTGGTGGTCACCGCCTCCAGCGCTCTGGCTCCAGTTCCAGCGGGGAAATGTAGCCCCTCGCACAGGAGGCCCTAGCCGCCGCTGCGTCCCAGCAGCAGCCGCGATCTACACGCGCGGCATTCCCTTCCCAAGGGGACCAAGGCGCTGGGCCCAGCAGGGCCACCGCCGCCGGTGCACCATCCGACCCCCAGCTGGTGGTCGAAACTCCGGTCGCCAGGTCCGCCTCTGGACAGCGCCGGGTGCCTCTCCGGTGTAGGCTCGCTTTCAGCGTGGCCGGCCCCGGGAGCACGCTGCTTGCGGCGCACACTCTCCTCAGGCATCCGCCTATTTAGGCAACGCCGGAAACCCCGGAGGGCCGCTGGATCCAAGAAGTCGCTGCCCTGGTCGGCACTGCTCGCCGCCAGGTGCTGGCCGAGAGTTCTCGTGCCACCACCCAGCGTGGCACCGCCAGAACCGGCCCATCAATGGGCAACGTTCGCACAGGCCGGGGGGCCTCCAGGCGGACCTCCGCTTGTGTCTCAACGAGTGGAGGGGCCACGAAGATGCGCGCGTCACTCTCGAGCGCCAGCGGGAGACCCGGCAGGAGGCCGAGGCTGAGGACCAGGCTTCCTCTTTGCCGGCCCACGATCGCTAGGACTCCCCGTCTCGCCGACGTTCACCGCCAAGGAACGCCACCTGCGCCACGGGGTACGGCACCGGCTGCCGTGCCTTCTCTAGTGAGCTCCGACGGGTCAAATGGCCCTCCAAATTCCGCCCTAAGCTGTCGGAGAAGTACGACGGGTCCATCTACCCCGTTGAGTTCCTCCAAATATACACTACGGCCGTCCAGGTGGCCGGTGGCAATGAAAAGGTGATGGCAAATTATTTCCATGTTGCCTTGAGGGGCTCTGCCCGTTCTTTTCTAATGAACTTATCCCCAGGATCTATTAGCTCCTGGGACGACCTTTGCCACCAGTTCGTGGCTAATTTTCAGGGCACATTCACGCGCCCCGGCTTGGACTGCGACCTCCACGCCGTCAAGTAGCAGGAGGGGGAGACGCTGCGGCGCTTTATTCAACATTTCAGCCAGGTCCGTAACACTATCCCGCGGATAGCCCCCCACACTATTATCGTCGCCTTTCGGCAGGGCGTCCGCGATGAGCGGATGCTCGAGAAGCTAGGTACGCACGAAATCAAAACCACTGCGGAACTCTTCGCGCTGGCCGACAAGTGCGCCAAGGCGGCGGAGGCCCGGGCTTGGCATGCTCTGCACTCCGAGCGCCCCGCCGCCGACCATCCAAGTTCTTCCCGCTCCGACAGGTGGGAAAAGAAGAAGAGAAGAAGGTGCGAGGCTGCTCCTGTCGAACCGGCCCAAGGCCCCACCCATAGGCCGGTCCAAGAGCCCGATCACCGGCAAGAACGTCGAGCGGCCGCCGACAGATGGCCTACGCCCGCGAGAGCCCCGACCAGGGCCCCTCCTAGGGCTCCGGCTCCCACGAGGGCCCTGGCTCCCGCAAGGGCTCCGACCCCCGCCCGGGCTCCCGCTCCAGCGAGGGATCCCGCTCCTGCGGGGCCCGAGCCAGGCAAATGGTGTCCAATCCACCAGACCAGATGGCATGACCTCACGGAGTGTCGTACGGTCAAAGGCCTCGTCGAGCAGCGCCAGAGGGAGCACGACGAGTCCCGCGGGGGAGACGATGCTGAGGCCGCCCCCGGCAACGCCGAGCTCATCTTCCAGGAACCCGAGCATACCGTCGCCTTCATCGACGGAGGCGCTTACACGCCTTTCTCGCGGCGTGGTATCAAGACCATGCGGCGCGAGGTTTGCTCGGCAACCCCGAGCGAAGAGGCCGCCAGGCCCCTGAGGTGATCGGATGCTCCGATCACGTTCAGTATAGCCGACCACCCCTCCAGTACTGCAGGTGTGGGGTGACTACCTTTGGTAGTGTCCCCCACCATCTGCAATGTCAAGGTCGGCAGAGTGCTGATCGATGGGGGCGCAGGCCCCAACCTCCTCTCCAAGGAGGCCTTCGAGAAGCTGCAGGTGCCCTCCAGGCGCCTAAAGCCGTCGCTTCCATTCTGCGGAGTGACACCAGGGCACTCCCTGCCCCTCGGGCAGGTCGAGCTACCCGTAACCTTCGGGAGTCGAGACAACTTCCACACGGAAAACGTCCTCTTCGACGTCGCGAAACTCCCCCTCCCCTACAACGCCATCCTCGGGCGTCCGGCGCTCACCAAATTCATGATGGCTGCGCACTACGCGTATCTCACGGTCAAGATGCCGGGCCCAGCAGGCCCCATCTCCATGACTGCCGACTCCGGCGGCGCTGTTTCATGCGCTGAGCAGTCATACCTGGCCTTGGCCTCGGCTCAGGCTGAGGTCGAGGGCCGCCAGGGGGACCCGGGGCCCTCTTCCTCCAAACCCCGACTCGCTGCCGACACCTCCGTTCCTATGAAGGAGGTTGTGGTGGGCGAAGACGCCTTCCAGGTCGTCCGCATCGATGGTGACCTGGATGGCAAATAGGAAAGCGTGCTCGTCACCTTCCTCCGGGCTAACGCTGACGTGTTTGCGTGGCAGCCATCCGACATGCCCGGGATCCCTAGGGAGGTGATTGAGCACCACTTGGCTGTGCGCCCGGACGCACGCCCGGTGAAGCAGAAGGTCCGGCGGCAGGCGCCTGAGCGCCAGGAGTTCATTCGAGAGCAGGTCAGCAAGCTCCTTGACGCCGGATTTATCCGAGAAGTCCTCCACCCCGAGTGGCTGGCGAATCTAGTTACCGTCCCGAAGGCCAACGGCAAGCTCCGCATGTGCGTGGACTACACCGACCTAAATAAGGCTTGCCCTAAAGATCCTTTTCCCTTTCCCCGCATAGATCAGATTGTAGATGCAACCGCGGGATGTGATCTTTTGTGTTTTTTAGATGCAAACTCTGGATATCACCAGATTCGCATGGCCATAGAGGATGAAGAAAAAACTGGTTTTACCACCCCGGTGGGGACTTATTATTATATGTCAATGCCTTTTGGTTTGCGCAATGGTGGGTCTTCTTTCCAGCGCGCTATTCGCATCACCCTTGATTCGCAGGTTGGCCGCAACGTCGAGGCCTACATCGACGATCTCGTGGTCAAGTCCCGAGACCGCGCCACCCTGCTCGACGACCTTGCCGAGACTTTCAACAGTCTCCGCACTACCCGCCTAAAGCTCAACCCCGAGAAGTGTGTCTTCGGGGTACCCGTGGGCAAGCTCCTCGGTTTCTTGGTTTCCAGCCGAGGAATCGAGGCCAATCCAGAGAAGATTCGGGCCATCGAGCAGATGCGACCCCCGGCTCGACTCAAGGAGGTCCAGCATCTCGCCGATTGCATGGCAGCCCTCGGGCGCTTCATCTCCAAACTTGGGGAGCGGGGGCTCCCCCTCTTCAAGCTTCTGAAGAAGACAGGTCATTTCGACTGGACGCCGGAGGCCGAGCAGGCCTTCCACGATCTAAAGAAGTACCTCACCTCACCACCCGTGCTGGTGGCTCCATCCGAAGGTGAGCCACTACTATTCTACGTATCGGCCACTCCTCAGGTCATAAGCATGGTGCTGGTGGTGGAGCGCGACGAGTGCGCGGGGCCAGGTGCTGGGTCCCAGCTCCCGGTCGCCCCCGGGCACTCCCCCGTCCTCGTGGTTCCCCTCGAGCAGGGGGTCGATCCCGAGCACTTGGCTCCCCCCGAGCAGGGGATCGAGCCCGAGCACTTGGCTCCTGCCGACCAGGGAGTAGAGCCCGAGCACCCGGTCAGCCCCGACTACGCCGCCGAGCCTAGGGGCTGCGATAACCCCTCGGGTGAGGCCGCAGTCCGGGCCCGCCGGGTACAACGACTGGTGTACTTCATCAGTGAAGTCCTCCGGGAGGCCAAAACAAGGTACCCCCAGGCTCAGAAGCTGCTCTACGCCGTGCTCATCGCTTCCCGGAAGGTGCGCCACTACTTTCAAGCGCACAAGGTCTCGGTGGTTACCACGTATCCACTGGGACCCATCCTCCGGAACCGAGAAGGCACCAGGCGTGTCGTCAAGTGGGCGGTGGAGCTGGCGGAATTCGACTTGCACTTTGTCAGTCGCCAAGCGATCAAAAGCCAGGCGCTCTCTGACTTCGTGGCAGAATGGACACCTGTCTCCGAGGTCGTCCCAGAAGAGATTTCTACGTATCCCGGGCACCATGCGCCCAGGTACTAGATCATGCATTTCAACGGTTCCCTCTCGCTGAATGGCGCAGGGGCCGAAGTGGTTCTCACCTCCCCAACGGGTGAAGAACTCCGGTACGTCGTGCAGCTGCAGTTCCACGCATCCAACAATATGGCGGAATATGAAGGTCTCATCGCTGGCCTCAGGGCCGCGGTGGGTCTCGGGATTCGTCGCCTCCTGGTCAAGGGAGACTCCCAGCTGGTGGTCAACCAGGTATCCAAAGAGTACCAGTGCACGGATCCTCAAATGGCGGCGTACATGGCCGCAGTCAGGAAGCTGGAGAAGCGCTTCGTTGGCCTTGAGCTACGGTACGTCCCTCGCCGCGACAATGCTCTGGCCGACGAGCTCTTCCACCTGGCCTCCTCCCGTGCGCGTGTCCCTGCCGGAGTCTTTGAAGAAAGACTCACACGGCCTTCCGTCCTGCCTGCCGAACAGGACGAAGGGGAAACCTCGAACTCAATTCAGGGGACTCCGGCGGTGCCCTCAGTGGGAAGCCCCGTCAGGGAGCCACCGCCCGGTGAGTGCGCTACACTTGCTGAATGTTCTCAAGATTCCTCATGGATGGACGACATCCGAGGGTACTTGAAGGAAAAGTTACTCCCTGGGGATGAGGCGTCTGCCGAAAGAGTTGCTCGGCAGTCTAAACGCTATGCCATAGTAGATGGGGATCTCTACCGGTGTAGCGCAGGCGGTGTTCTCCTGAAATGCATCTCCCGGGCAGAAGGCGGTGAGCTTCTCGCTGAGATCCACGAGGGCGAGTGCGGTGGCCATGCATCGTTCCGCACGCTGGTCGGGAAGGCCTTCCAGCAAGGTTTCTACTGGCCTACAGCCCTCCAGGATGCTTCCGAGCTGGTTCGGCACTGCAGAGCGTGCCAGTTCCATGCAAAGCAAATTCACCAGCCAGCTCAGGCTCTTCACACCATCCCCCTGTCATGGCCTTTCACGGTCTGGGGGCTGGACATTCTGGGTCCATTCCCCCGAGCAATCAGGGGCTATGAGTATCTCTACGTCGCCATCGAAAAATTCACCAAGTGGCCAGAGGCGGTCCCAGTCATCAAGGTGACCAAGAACACGGTGCTCCAGTTTATCCGCGGCATCACCAGTCGCTTTGGTGTCCCGAACCAGATCATCACCTACAACGGCACCCAGTTCACAAGTGCCCTATTCGGGAACTACTGCGAAGACCTCGGCATCAAGCTCTGCTTCGCCTCCGTCGCTCATCCTCGGAGTAACGGGCAAGTTGAGCGCGCCAATGCGGAGATACTGAAGGGCCTCAAAACCCGGACCTATAACGTGCTACGGGCCAATCGGACCACGCCAAGCCGCGCTACCGGGGAGACTCCTTTCTTCCTCATGTACAGCGCCGAGGCGGTCCTCTCCTCCGAGCTCACTCTAGGCTCCCCTCGGGTGCATGCCTATTCTGAAGGAGAACAAGAGCAGTAGAGGCGCGACGACGTCGACTACTTAGAGGAGCGCCGGCGGCGTGCCGCCGTCCGGGCAGCTCGTTACCGTCTCTCGAGGTGGGGGATCTAGTTCTCCGACGTGTCCAGTCACGCGAAGGAAAGTATAAGCTGTCCCCTATGTGGGAAGGCCCTTTCACCGTGATTGGGGTCCCGCGAGAAGGCTCCTTCCGGCTGGCTGCAGAAGACGGGTAACCGCTCCCCAACCCATGGAACATCGAGCACCGGCGCAAGTTCTACCCGTAGATGGCCATGCTCGCGGCTCAGGTTAACCAGGCCGGGGGCTTTCCCGCCCGCCCAAGTTGACCGGGGGCTACCACTAACTGGGTAAGTTACCCAACCTTGTAAAAAAATTTGTCAATACAGTATGAATATTAATGTGCGATCCTGTGTCAATTTCATTTTTCTGGATCCCATATGTTTAATCTGTCTGGTGAGATGCTCGATTGTGCGAGAAAAGATCGCTCTCTCATTTTCCCCGCTGATAAAAGAATCCCCGACCGGTATGCGCGTGGGCAGTTGCCGCTGACTTACGTCCGATGTGGTAGGCTGTGGTGTTCAGTGTCATGGCAGGTTTCCGAGCACTACCGAGTCCCTAGGCGCCCTGGGTAATCCTATCGCTCGAGCTGCTCGAGTAGTCCGGAGCCCAGGCCCCAGGGGCGGGCTGTCGGTGCTCGGTCTGGTCTGTCATACCCAGGCGCCACTAAACCATGGGACCTCTGGGTTATGCCTCTATCTGCTCTTGTCTGCCGGTCTGGGTATTCGAGAGGTCTCGGGTCAAAAACGAGAGCAGTCTATAACAAGTACCACACTAACAGAGCGCACCAAACAAGGAATTTCTCTATTTTCTCTTAAGTCATAGATCGACAATCAAAGCAAAAGCAGCTCGACCGCGATGGCCTCGATGCCTAGGTCGCTGCTCATTCCCAAGGGTCCTCGGGTGGTCCTACCGCTTAAGCATGAGTGGTCGAGATCACTTGACCCCGGGCTCCTCACGCGCCCCTTGATGCTCGGGCGCCCCAACTAAGGGAACCAAGTCCCCGGGCACCCCGAGCTTGGAGCGCACACCCCTCCTGGGTCGGTTGGCTGAAAGGCCGACAGCTGTCCGGTGAGTGGTTAAATTCAGACGAATTCATGTTCAATAATATTTCGTTCCCGAGTCATCCTCGGGGGCCCTCGTATTCTAATCTGCCCGGTGAGATGGTCTCCTCGCGCACAAAACCCTACCACGTGTCCACTTTTTCCTAGAACGACAGAACGGTTCGTAGAAAGGGGTACCGTGCGTGCGGTAATGTCCGATCGAAGTCTTTCGTGGTGGTCGTGGTGTTCGGTTCGCTTTTAAGGGCCCCGAGTACTACCAAGTCCCTGGGCACCCTGGGTAATCCTATCGCTCGAGCTGCTCGAGTAGTCCGGAGCCTAGGCCTTAGGGGCGGGCTGTCGGTGCTCGGCCCGGTCCGTCTAAGCCCGGGCACCACCGAACCATGGGGACTCTTGGTCGCATTCCCACCCGCGCGTGTCTCCGGTCTGCTGACTAAGTGGTCGCAAGATGGAAAAGTGTTCACCAGTCATGGCGTGCCCTGTGCTGGATCGATCTATCTCCCGAGCAAAGAAGCTCCTGCCTTTGTCTTTTGACTTAGCCGATGCGAACTCGCGAGGCCTCGGGGGCTGAACGCACCGAGAAGGATGATCGGGACGACTTCGTTCTCGGGGATGGAAAGATCGGGATCGGTCCGACTGAGTACTCCTCGGAGCACCAAGAGAAAACATCAGAAACAATACTAAGTACTCGAGAATACTGGAGTTGCGAGCCCAAAGAAAAGCTTCCATTATATTTACAAAGGGAATACAAGCATTTCTAAGGGATCACTCCTGTATTTACATCAAGTCAAAGAAAAATGAAAGAAGAAGAAACTACAAAAAGCCTAGTCAGAGTCGACGTCAGAGTCAGAATCATCACGGCCACCCCCGGGGCTGGCGGCGGCGGCACTTCCCGCTTGAAGCCGGCCGCCACCTCGGCAGCGGTGCTCCGAACTGCTTCCCGGGCGACCTCTTCTTCGGCTTCGACCACTCCTTACCGAGCTGGCTCCAGCGGGAAGTTCGAGTCTCTGCTCCAGAAGCAGGCCAGGACGTGCTCAGCCACTGCTTGGGCCAAGCCGCGCCCTTCCCGGGCGGCAACTTCCTGGACGGCCCAGGGCAGCGCCTCAAGGCGCTCGCAGACCTACTAGAGTCCCAGGACGAATCGGCAGGGACCGTCGCCCTTCGACTCCACGACGAGTCACCCAAGGTCGGCCCTCGCCATGGACCGCCGCATCCACCGGAGTGTGTCCTCCAACATCTGCTGTAGGCTGGCCCGCGCGACAAAGGTGGCCTCGAGCTTCTCCTTCGCGATCCGCAGCTACTCCTTGAGCCCCTGGCCCCCAACTGCGCCAGAAGAGCCGACGTCAGGTGCATGGCCGGCGGCCAGCTTCACCTGCCCCGCCAGCTCGGACAGGGCCCGCTCGTGGGCGGTCAGCTCCGCCTCGTGCTTGGCGACCTGCTCCTCCCTAGCAGCGGCGGCCGCCGCCGCCTCGGCAGCCTCCGACTCCCGGCGGGTCAGCGAGTCCTCTCGGGCGCCCAAGTCCACCGCCGTGATCTTGGTGTCGACCTCCCGGATGGCGACGTCCTCCTCCCAGCGTCGGAGATCCCCTTCGATGTTCTGAAGCTCCCCTGCCCAACGTTGGAGATTGGCGCGAGTCCGGTCGGCCTCGCCCTGTCGACGGGTTAGGTCAGCCTGGAGGGCCTCCGCCGCCCTCTCGCGGCTCGCGACCGCCTCCTCCCGCTCCTGCGCCTGCCTCTCCCTGGCAAGGGCCTCAGCAGCCTGCTGCCGCGATGCCTCAGCCAGGCGGGCAGCGTCTTCCCGCTCCCGCGCAACTTCTGCACGGGTGTTCTCCAAAACCTCCCACTCCAGTGCAACTTCCGCGCGGGTGTCCTCCAAAAACTTCCGCTCCCGCGCGCCCTAAGCGCGGGCCTCCTCCATGGCGCGTTGTTCCTCCTTGTTGGCGGCGCGCACCGCGACGAGGCGGGATTCGAAGGAGCGCCAAGCAGTTGTAAGCTGTGCTCTCTCCGTAGCCAGCGCGGCGCGCTCCACATCCAGTTGTGCCACCACGTCCGCTGCGGCCGCCTCCAGCCGCTCCATCGCCTCTCGGACGCTCCCCAGCGCGACCGGGAGGGGTTCGGTGGGCTGGCTGGGCGGCAGCTGGGCGTTGGGTCCCCTGCGAGCCTCCATCGGGGGGCTCGGGGTCCCCGAAAACTGCCGCACGATCATCCGCCCCGGGCTCGGCACGCTCGAGGTAGGCTCGGACGGCGCCGAACGCTCCGGCGGCGACTGCGTCTCCGTCTCAGCCACCGCTTCTGCCGGCACCCTCTCGGCCGCCGCATCCGTCGGTCCTAGCAAGGACATCGCATCCACCGGTTCCGGCTCTGCCGCCGTGTCCGCCAGTTCCGGCACCGCCGTCGCGTCCATCTGCCCCGTCTCCGCCGCCGTGTCCGCTGGCCTCGGCCCGGCCGCAGCGCTTGCCAGCCCTGGCTCCGCCGGCACGCTCGGCTTGGGGGCTGGCGCCAGCCTCGGCGCCTCCGGCCGCCCCTGGCTCCGCCGGCACGCTCGGCTTGGGGGCTGGCGCCAGCCTCGGCGCCTCTGGCCGCCCCTGGCCCTCAGCGGCGCCCATAGGCGGCCTGCAGGAGAAGGACGAAGATCAAAACCGAAGCTTAGTTTGGGCGAAGCACGCCCAAGAAGGAATGAAGGACGAAACTTACGTGGTCGTAGTCCCTCGGTACTGCCACTTGGCTGCCGGAATCCTGAACTCCGAGCTCAATAGCGCCGGCTCGGAGTCCTCCCTCCTCCTCTTCCGCCGGGGGCTCAGCAGGGCCACCACGCGGTCTCCGGGCGCCAGATCGGGCCCCAGCCGAACAAGGCACGGCTCCAGAACTGGGAATGCCGCCTCTGCCAATGGCAGCGGTGGGGACTCCAGCACGGGAATGAAGAGCCGGGGGCACTTCCCCCGGTCCTCCGGCGCCGCCGCTGCTCCACTACCGGCGGTGCCTCCTCCTCTGATGCGGTGCTGCTGCCCGCAGCGGCCCCACTGCTGGCCTGCGGCTCGCCGCTCGCGGCGCTCGGGCCACCGGTCCGCACCGGACTGCTCGCGGCCCCCTCACTGGCCACCTCATCCAACTCGGGGAGCTCGGGGGCCTCGGGGCTCCGGCTCCTCGGCCGGTCGACTAACCCCTGGGCGTCTAATTCCCGCTGCTTTGCCTGGATCGCCGCGAGCTCGGGGTTGGCGCAGAGCACCATTTCCCTCCACGGGAGCTCCGCCCGGCTCATCTCCTCCACGCCGGTCACCACCCGGAGCATGCCCCTCAGCTCCGCCGGGCCCAGGTCCCAGCTTGAGCCGATCTGGGTCCGGGTGTTGTCTTCAGGCCCGGTGTAGAGCCAACAGGGCCGGACCCGCTCCCGCAGCGGCGCCAGGCGGCGGCGCAGGAAGTCCGCCACCACCATCACCGAGGTGAGCTCGGCGTCACGCAGGAACTTGATGCGCTCGAAGACCGACTCCAACCTCGCATCAGACGGCGGCGGTACCTCCCATGTCGCTTTCTAGGGCTCCGTCGCCACCTCCGGCAGGGTGAGGCGGTTGTGGGGGTCGACGTCGACGTAAAACCAGTCCCACCGCCACTCCTCCCATTTGCTTCACAGCACCTGGGGGATGTACCGCTCTCCCATGCCATCCTGCAGTTGAAGATTGGAGCAGCCCGCGACGTCCGCCGTGGAGTAGCCTCTATTCTTCCCAGCCGATCGCAGTGCGAAGAAATGCCGAAGAAGCGTCACTGACGGAGCCACTCCCACGAACATCTCACAGAAATGGGCAAACACCGCCAGGACGACAACTGAGTTGGGGCTCAGATGCACCAACTGAACGCCGTAGGTGTCGAGGACTTGAAGAAAAAATGTTGAAAACAGCGGCACCAGCCCCGCCGCCACGAAGGATGTAAACAGGACGATACGCCCGTGTCATAGCCCAGAGTTTCTAAACATGTAATTAAGTGCTAATGAGCATCATTAGCATCATTTGTTTTTGTTTTGAGCAGTATAGACTTGCAATGTGGATTAAACCGAATTTGGTTAAACCAGGTTTAACTGATGCGTTGTAAAGCATCTCCCAAAACTTCCATGGAACATAGGGCTGGTGACAATTTTACAAATTAGTAGATGCCAGGAGGAGAATATAAATGAATTTTCCCAAATTTTTGGGAAATGTTTAGAAGGCATAAAAATTATCACAAGTTGGAAAAGATAGCATCTTTGAACAATTTTTATTCAAAATTGGCTCAAGCATTCTAGATCAAACAAGTTCAAATGGGTTCCTTATGAATTTTAGTTTCAAACAAAATTTGTTTTACCAATTTTGGACCTTGGGAAGGCATTCAAATGGATGGCTAAAGTAGTGGGGATACTTTGCCGGCCGGTTACTGTTCATCAGGCCCGCTTGTCATCCCCCCTCCGGTTTCTCTGCTCTCTCTGCCGTCCCCTCTCACAGAGCAAGCGGCGGCCGCCCTTGTTGACTTCGATGGCCAGGCCATGTCGCCGGAAAACCAGGACACGGCGCCGTGTCCTTATCCCCCTCCCCTTATCCTCTGCTTTCCCTCTCTCTTTCCCCTCTGAGCAAAGCAGAGCCACGGCCGCCGGCCTAAAATGCGCGCCACCGGCGTGTCCCGCCGAGCCCGAGCAGGGTGGAGCACCGAGGGAGGACGCCAAGGCCCTCCTCTGACGTTTCCCCTCTTTCCCCGGCCGTTTCCCGCACGGATTGGAGTCGTCCGCGCTTTCTTCCCCAACGGCGGCAACCGAGCTCCGCCGTCCTCCGTCGACCCACCGTGTCCTCGCTTCTCTGGCCCAACCCGCTGCACGGTGAGCTTCCCCGTGCTCTTGTACAACTTATGCGCACGCCGTTTTCCCTCCGTCCCGTCGCTGCCGCGTGCGTCCGCGACGACCGGCTGCCACCGCGCCACAGCTCTAGCCGCCGGCCGTGCCACTGTCGAGCTCCTTGGCATTGGGCCATGCCATTTGGTCCACGCGCCCTCGTAGAAGCTATAGCCGCCCTCGTCCGAGTCTATTGCGCCACGGTTTCGCCGCCGGCGACGCCAACCGTGCCGCCGCCGTGCTAGTCTCGCCCCTCGCCGCCGCTCGCCGTGCTCCAGCCATCGCCGGCATCAACGTGTGCCCCCACCAGGTCCGTGTGCCTCCCCTGGTGGTGTTGCTGCCCTCCCCGGCTGCCGGCGTGGCGCCGCTCGCCGCCGGCGGGCGCAGCCCGGGCCGCCGGCCATTTTGGCGCCGCGCGTCTTTGGCGCCTGGCTGTTTTGACCCGGGATCAAATAGCCGGCCCCACTGGTCAGTCGCTGGGTTAGCCGGCCCGGGGTAGACAAAGGTTTTAGGGATTTTAATATTCGGTAAATGGAATTTTGAATTGTTTTCCAATGTATAAATTCGGCTGAAACATTGTAAAATGTATAAGAAATTATGTAGAGCTCCAAAATTCATGAAACCAATTTTGTTGGCTTTATTGTGACATGATCTATCCATTAAAAATACCAGTGGCCATGAAATGTGTGCTGTGAATTATTGAATTAATGAAATATGTCTAGGATTTGATAATTCATAGTTAAAGTTTGGTATTTCCAAAATTGATTAATCCAATTTTGTTATTCTTGTTTTAATACCCCCTGTTCAGCAAAAATAATCACCCACATGTTAGATGTTGTTACAATTCTATATAGGGTTAAGCTTAATTAATCCTAGAAGTGTTCAAACGTTTAATAGTAATCCCACTTGAGAAAAATCTTCGATGCTTTAGAACTCATGCCCTGACGATTTGCACTATTATCGCATTCTATGGAGCATCCTTCATTTCATAACATTCATATTCATTACATTGCACGTGTTATTCTTTTAGGGAACTTCGACCCGGCGAGCGAGGCGAACGAGGCTGTCCCCGGAGGTTCCCGCAGTGGTGATCGTGACTCGGGTAGTGTCGGGCAGTAGTCAGGGTAGCAAGGCAAGCATCGTTCATATTGCACCGTGTCTACTTGAAAATCTAATATGTTATCTACACTTATGTATACATTGCATGTGTCGGGTACCGAGTTGGGTAGAACCTATGCCGATGCATTATCCCATTTCGGTCACGTGTCATATGTTGTTCCTAGGAGCCTAGTGGTGTCGTCGAGGTCTAATTATAGTTCGCTATGCTTAGAGGTACTTAGGCTTTCCGGTAGAAGTCGACGACGGCGTCCACCGTTGTCGCGAGCCTAGGGCTTATTACTTGTTCACACTTGTTGTTGTGTTGATGATGAGTCGGTTTGGTGAGTGGTGAGTTGAGACGAGGTGTGGGCGGTGTTAGGGGTGTCATCTGCTCACGAGGAGTCCTCAGGTAGTTCGGGGAGGGAACCCGGACACTGTAGACCGCTTGCACCGGTTAAACACCGACCGTCGGTGTAGTCGGCTTTAGCACTTACCTTACTCACCACATGCTGATATGATGGTAGGCGAGCTGATTACCTTCGCAGACGTGGTCATGTGGGCCTCGTCATAGACGGTGTGAGTCCGGTTTGAGTCCGGGCTTTTAGCGGTATTAGTTTGCTCGTGGAGTAGTTCTAATACCGCCGTGCCGAGCTATGGTTGATCCACATGGTTGGGCCTGGTTGGGAAAGGTTGTCACGGGTACCCCCTTGTGTGCATCTTAGCGAGTGGCACAAGCCGTATGGTCCCTGTGTCGTGTGGGTCCAGGAGTATCCCCCTGCAGGGTGTATAATCAGTTTGAACTATCGCGCTCTCGGTCATGAGCATTGCTACCGCTTATGTCCACCGAGCGACCATGTTTTGGCCGTAGAGTTTCGATGTGGGTTGTGGCATGGTTGGTTTGGGTGGTTTGGTCGGTATGTGGTCGGTGGTTTGGTGGTAATGGTTTACTCTTATACACTTGTTGTTTATATATCTATTCTAATCAGTTGGTTGGCAGGGTTTGAGTGGGTGGTTGGTTAAGTCAGTTGCTTACACCTAGAGTCTAGGTTGTTTACCGCTTAATGAACTTAAACATGTCTTAATCCTTGCTACAGCTTTAAATGCATGATCCTTGGAGTCGAGAATATATATACTCATACTGTGTAAGACTTGCTAGTACCTTCGTACTAAGGGTACTACCCTTAAGTTTCAGGTTCACAGGTTGGCAAGGAAGAGGCAGTGTTCGGCTACTTTGTGCCTGCCGATCAGGGTGGCGGGCAGGAGTAGCACCTTCTACTCCGAACTTCGGCGCTTTTGGTATGGAGCCTAAGGGCATATGGCTCCATACTCTTTTGTTGTATAGGTTTATCTTCCGCTGTGTAGTTGTTGTTGTTCCTCTTTTGTTGTAAATTGTGGAAGCCGTTGCATGTTTAAGTATTGTAATACAGCTTAATTACTTGCTCTCTATTAAACTGTGTTGTGATATTTGAGTTGGAAGGCATGTGTTCCGATCCTGGGCACAAAACACGTGCCGGGAGTACCGGAATGGTATTCTGGTTAATCGTCGAGGTTGTGATTATGAATAATGATCCTCTTGATGATTAATTAGAAAACTATTTGGACGGTTCCTCACAGCCCGGGGTGGGTCGTCGCCGGCGGGAAGCTTGCCGGCGTCACCTTCAGGGCCCCCTGCTGGCCCTCGGGGACCAGCAGCTTCCTGATCCTCTCCGCCGCCTCCTCGTTCCTCAAGCGAGACTCCGACAGTACGCTATCCGGAGTCCTATCGCGGTGGCTTCCCCCAGCTCTCGGCATCTCGTCGGAGGGGGAGGTTGTCTGGGTGGTGGAGAGAGAGAAGTGCTCTGATCGCTTAGGGGATTCTAAGGGCTCAGGAGCGCGAAGGAAGCAAGAGCAGGATCGCGAGATAGCGTAAAGAGGGGGGCGGTTCGCTCCCCTCCCCCTTTTATACCTCAGAGAATTCAAACGTCTCCTGCCACGGCGCACTCGGCAGGACGGTTTCCTCGATCGACGCAACTACCAGGCGAATCTCCCACAGGTCATGCGGTGTCAACGGTTGCCAGGCGTATTTTCCTCGATCTGTGCGGCAGCCGCGCATGCCGCCCGTCCCGTTGTCATGCCCGTCGGGAGTTGTGTGGACGCATGTCCATTCGTCTCCCTGTTGGACCGTACCAAAGGCCCGGATCGAGGGGGCCACCATCTAAAAGCTTGCCAAGTGGCGTCCGCGCCGGCTTCGGCCTCGTTCGCGATGAAGGGCCCATCCGCAGTCTCCGTGCCATCGCCTGCCAATGGGCCCGGGGGCTACTATCGGTGTATCAGGAACCGGGGGTCCCCGAATCCCGAGGCCGAGCCAGCCATCCGCCACATGGCACCATCCCGCGAGGTCTCTCCTGAAGGATGAGAAAAGCTCAAGTCCCGGGAGAAGGTGCTCGGGGCCACAGTCAGTGGTCCCCGGACACCCCAGTTCCCCGATGATCCACGGAGTCTAAGTACCGGGAAGAAAGTGCTCGGGCCGGTGCCCGGTCACCCCTGAGCACCCTAGTCCCCCGATGATCAGAAGAGCTGAGTTCCGGGAGAGAGTGCTCGGGGCTGCGAGCAGCGGCCCCCGAGCACTCGGTTCCCCGAGGATCTGCACAAAGAGTGCTCGGGAGAAAGTGCTCGGGGCTGCACGTGGCGGCCCCCGAGCACTCGGTTCCCCAAGGGTTCGTGCAAAAGTGCTCAGGGAGGTGAACAGTACCCCCGAGCACCCGGTACCCTAAGGACAAGGATAGGCATTCTCGGGAAAGAGTGCTCGGGGAGGTGAACAGTACCCCCGAGCACTCGGTACCCCGACGACCCAGAAGGGCCCCCGAGGGGCCCACCGATGAGGTGTCCACCAGTTAGAGGTCCGAGGCCACATTTAATGAGCGTGCGTGGCCTGACACATCCAACTGCTCCCGCCGCAGCGTCAGTTCCTGCCATGTTTTGGCAGAGAGGCGTGGGGTCATTAATTGCACGGGTCCCATCCCGCGTCATCCGGCTTGTCTCGGGATAACATCGTGAGGATCAAGGTGTTCCGTCTGCCGCCCTGCTGTGGCAGAGGAACAAGATAGGGCGGGCACGCCAGGTTGCTCTGCAGCTGCCCGGTGGGCCCTCTCCACGGCGCCCGTTGCTAGGGCGTTTATGGTGACAGGTGACCGGGCGTGCGACGCCTTTTCCACCCCCAGTCACTTCACCCAGAAGAAATGATGACGCCTTTCCCAGTCATGGCGTCTTGGAACTTGTGCCCCCTCCTTCCCGTTCGGGACATGTCGCGGTCGGTAGGTACTTAAAAGAGCCAGCGGCACAGAGGAGGGGGCAATTGAAGAAATAGATCTAGAGCCAGAGGATACGCAGAACAACACAATGCACAAGGCACAACATCAACAAAGAAGAATGAGAGACACTGTGAGCTAGGTTGAGTACAGTTCCAACCGAAGAACAAGGAGCCTCAAGCTCTTAGTTAGGCCAATACTCTTGTAACCAGCAACATCCTTGAGGGACTTCCTCAGGACAGTTATTGCATCCATACAGGAGTAGGGTATTACGCCCCCGTGCGGCCCGAACCTGTCTAAATTCTGGTGCATTTACTTCTTTTTGCACTAGGTCATCACCCCCACCACCGGCCGTCGCATTCATTCCATTTATTTCTCCGACGAACTTATTCAGGATCATCCCCCCGGTCGAATCTCTAAAAAGGGGTCTCTCGGGATCCCTGCGACAGGAGTTAATCCTCCGACACCGACCATTGGCTCCATACTATCGAGCAAAAGCTCGCCCTCCTCAGATGCGAAGATCATGAGAGGGCACTCTTTGCCGCTCATCAGCTTCAAGGCCTAGCGGGCGCATGGTGGTCCAACTACTTGGTCATGCACCCCGCCAATCATCGGGTGTCTTGGGCAGAGTTCCACCAGGCATTCCTAGATTTCCATATTCCTAAGGGTCTTATGGAGATCAAAAGAAGGGAAGTCATGGACCTCAAGAAAGGAGGTAAATCAGTGATGGAGTACGTGCAGGTGTTCAACCACCTTGCACAGTATGCTCCCGATTAGGTCAACACCGACGAGCGAAGGCAATACCGCTTTGTCAATGGCCTCAACTTGAAGATGCAAGACCGGCTATCCGCACATGAATTCATTGACTTGAACAAGTTGGTGAGCACATCTCTCATGGTGGAGTTCAAGCTCAAGAACCACAAGGAGGAGAAGAAGCATAAGAGGGGTCCGTCACCTTCCATGGGCGGGAGTTCTCAACACGTCTGCAAGGAGAGCCGGCCTCCACCATCTCACATGTCGGCACCGACTGCTCCACGACCGAAGTGGTTGGTGCAGCATCCGATTTTCTCCGCTCCACAAGGGCAGCCTGCAAGACCCGTTGGCTCTCAAGTGAGCATGACAGGTGGCCCGGCGGCCCGTGCTAGAACTGCGGCCATGTTGGCCACTATGCTTGGGATTGCTCATATCCGAAGTCGGGAGCCATGGTGACCGCTCCAGGGCCACCACCTACTCAGTCTGCACCGCAGTCCTCTCAGGCTACGCACGTCCCCAAGCGTGGCCGAGCGCGCCACACCACCGTTGAAGGAGTTCATGAGGGTGACAACATACTGATGGGTACGTTGAATATGAGTTTTAATTTTGTCATCATTCCTGCAGTTGTTCTATTTGATTCTGGGGCTTCTCACTCCTTCATAGCAACGAGTTACACTGAGCGTAATGGGTTAAAAGTTAGTGCCACCCCTACACCTTATTTCATAGATGCACCTTGAGCAAAGATTCTTATTAATCAGTGTGTGAACAAAGCATCGGTGGTTATCAAAGATACATCCATCGGCGTAAATTTGTTGGTAATGGACTTCAAAGGGATAGATATCATATTGGGGATGAATTGGCTCACCAAGAATAAGGCTGTCATGGATTGTGCTCAGGGGACCATCACCCTTAATGGTCTGTCCGGCACCTGAACTCATTTGAAGCTTAAGGACGTTGATCCTTGTTTGTATGCCCTGAAGGTCGACACCACCATGAATCTCATGAATATCCCTGTGGTATGTGAATTTCCTGACATCTTTCCAGATGAGTTGCCAGAAATGCCACCCGACCGAGCAGTGGAATTCTCGATTGATCTTTTGCCCGGAACGGCCCCAATCTCGAAGAGGTCTTACAAGATGCCGCCAAACGAATTGGCAGAAATGGAAAAACAGTTGGAGGAGTTGCTAGAGAAAGGGGTTTATTCAACTGAGCTCCTCACATTGGGGATGCTCGGCACTCATTGTGAAGAAGGATGGTACCTTGTGGATGTGTGTGGATTACCACCCGTTGCATGAGGTCACTATCAAGAAAAAGTATCCACTTCCTCGGATAGATATTCTGTTCGATCAGTTGACTGGTGCCCCAGTTTTCTCGAAGATTGACTTGAGACTAGGCTATCATCAAATCAAGGTTCGATTGGAGGATATTCCAAAGAAGGCTTTCTCGACTCGTTATGGTCTTTATGAGTTTACCGTCATGTCCTTTGGCTTCATGAATGCCCCGGCGTTCTTCATGTACTTGATGAACATTGTGTTCATGGAGGAACTTGACAGGTTCATCATGGTTTTCATCGATGACATTCTTATATATTCCAAGACTGAGGAAGAGCATGCAGAGCACCTCCGTGTTCTACTTGGCCGCCTTCGAGATCACCAATTGTACGCCAAGTTCAGCAAGTGTGAGTTCTGGCTCAAGGAGATCGCTTTTCTGGGACATGTATTGTCTGAGAACGGTGTTGCAGTTGACCCGAGCAAGGTGCCGGATGTGCTCAATTGGGTGCAGCCCAAGAATGTCACCGACATCCGGAGTTTTCTCGGACTTGCGGGTTATTACCGTCGGGTCATCGAGAATTTCTCAAAAATTTCCAAGCCCATGACTGAACTATTGAAGCAGGGGAGTGTATTCAAGTGGTTAGATGAATGCGAGTTAGCTTTTCAGACTTTGAAGAAACTTCTCACGACCTCCCGTTCTTGCTTAACCCGAAGTGGACAAAGGTTTCGACGTCTATTGCGATGCCTCCATAGGCCTCGAATGTGTCCTTATGCAAGAGAGCAGAGTTGTGGCATATGCCTCAAGCCAGTTGAAGCGCCATGAAGATAACTACCCCACTCATGACTTAGAGCTTGCAGTAGGTGTGCACGCTCTAAAGATCTGGCGCCATTATCTGTTGGGCAATTTATGCCGTATCTACATGGATCACAAAAGCCTCAAATATATCTTCACTCAGGCAAATCTGAATATGAGACAGTGAAGGTGGCTCGAATTGATCAAAGACTATGAGCTGGAAGTTCATTATCACCCCGATAAGGCGAATGTGGTCGCTGATGTTTGAGCCGAAAGGCTCGTTGTCATTGTCTCATGGTCAAGCCTGGGAATGCCACACTTTGTGATGAATTCCACCGGCTTGGACTTGAAATAGTCCCGGATGGTTTTCTTGCCATTTGGATATCAAGTCCACTCTTGTCACACTCGGTTTTAACGGATAAAACCAGATGCGGCTTATGTGTGCCCAGGATGTTCAACACACATAAGGACGTCATAGGTGAAGTAAAAAAAGCAATACTTTTATTAAATAAATGTTAAACTCTTATAGCAATTGACATATATTGTCTTCTATGAAGATATCTGGAGCGGAATAGAAGCACCGGTGCCCAACAACACCGCAGGCAACCGACCGGGAGACACGCGCCTAGAACATCACAACCTCATTTTGATAGTCTTCAACATCTTCACTCACTGAGCAGCAACATACATGTCGCATGGTGTAGGGAAAATAGCAAGTGTGAGCACATAGAGTACTCAGCAAGTGGGGGAAAGTAATGATATGCAGGCTTACATCAAGAATAGGCTAACAAATGGTATTTTTGCGTAAATGCGAGTAATGAAAACATAGTTGGACTCAAAAGCATTAAGCAATTATTAAGTGAATGTAACCCATATAGCGCATACAAGGCTCCCCACCTTGCACACCATAACCGTCTAGTACTCCCTGTACTATAACCAAAATCACAACCATCTAGTACTCCCTGTACCATAACCATAACCACAACCATCTAGTACTCCATGTACCAGAACCATAACCACAACCAAACTCATAACCACAACCATCTAATCATGTGAGGATCCAAGTCTCTCATGACCGTGAGCACGGCTGATATATTAGATTTTACACTCTGCAGAGGTTGTACAACTTTCCCACGAGTCGTGATTTCATCACCTGCAAGTAGATGACTAAAGTCTCCATGTTGCAATACTGGCCAAGCACTATACACACGCCAGTGGTGTGTTGCCAGGAGATCACTATGAAGCCTTTACAAAGAATCCTCCCAGTATGTGTCACCAACACTCCAAGTTTCACCGCTAGGTGCTACCACCTAGAAGCCCCCTCTTGTGCCATGTGGTTTCTAAGAATTACCTTCCCTCATTCACGCCTCCCATCTGGCCCACACAATACTAGAAGAACCCTAATTAATTGGCTAAGCCTTCCCATATCAGTCTCATGTTTGTATGGAACTTTTCAGGTTGTCGCTCCACGAACCGGTCCTTACTTAGGTTACTTGAGCAAACACTAAACTAACATCATCACCATGACAACCATCAAAACCACTTTGCTCAAGGCCTAAGGTTCCATGTTGCTAGACCATTAACCAGTTAACCACTATTGTTGCATATGTTCATTAGTCAAGTATATGACACTTCCCAATATCCCAAAAGCATGGCTAAGCAATCTACTCAACAAAGACATCTAACCATAATCCATCTAGGTTCCAAGGGATGATAAGGGAAAATCTAGGGAAAACCCTAACATAGGTGACTACCTTTCACATTGACTTTGCATGTAATTTTGTAAAACAAAACATTTAAAAACATAGGTTCAATATGATCAAGGACACTTGCCTTTTACCCAATGCTGCTCAGTGTTATCGAAATCTTGGTCTTGAAGTCCCTCGAACTGCTCCGAAACGTTATCGACTAATTGCAAGAACTACTGACAAACACAAAAGAAACACTAAGAACAACATACCAAATATCATTAAAACACTTTAAAAACACTATGGTTGGATAGGTCAGATTTTAAAAACATTTAGACGAAAGAATCGTCTAAATCGGAGTTAAGATAAAAAGAGAATAGCTTTTGAGAGATGGATTAGACTAAAAAGGAAACTATCTCCCTATGGGAAAGACTTTATTGCACAATCACTGTGTCAGGCTTGACAACATTATTGTGCAAGATTCAAGAAGTGTAGGGCAGACTAGACTTCACTGACCAGGCTAAGGAGAATGATGGGGCGCTGACTTGGCATGCTATGCAAGTACCATCTTGGATTAAAGAAAGGAAATGCTGAGATCTAGTATTGATCACCTAAGATGGATCAAAAAGGCCGAAGGTTGCACTTCTATGTTAAGGATACTACTGGTGACTCTATATAGCGGTGGTGGTTAGGGTTTCGTCGAAGACAGCGATCGGGCGCATGGCCACATACATCGATGTCGGCTTCAATGGTGTTTCAATGAAGCGAGGGAAGCATGGCGTAGAACGCGGAAAGACTAACTCAGCAGTATGGTTGGTTTTTGAAGGAATCATCTGAGATAGCGGCAAAATAGCGATGACTGCTGCTAGGTTTCGTGGTGACCGCGAACAGATGCAAGAACGAAGACGCTCGCGTTCTAGGAGATTGGCTATAAAATTTGAGAAGTCATTTTAATAGAGATGTTCATATATCCCGGGAACACAATGCTATGTCATAGTTTTGGGTAGATCATCCACTGAGAGGAAGAACAATCAACGGAGATGAGACGGGTGATGGTTGCGACATGCTGTGGTTGGCAATGGTGTCCTGTTCGTGTCGCTGCACAAATAGGGATGAGCTCCTAGGGTCACGTCGAAGACTCGATGGGACACGTCGTGACGTGGTTGGTGCATCAATACGGCTTCCGGATTGACGGGAAACACGAATGCAAATCTGGTGCGCGCGCAGAACGCTTCCAGAATCCGGACAGCGGGTATGTCGACCATGATTGCGGTAGTTTGGCTGCTCTACTGGCTGACCTGGTTGGTGAGGGCGTGGGGAACATCGTGGTCATGCACCGGTGAAAGGGCTTGGTGATTTGACCTCTGGTCGGTCGGGAGCATCGATGCCAATTGGCTACAGTGCGGCTGTCTCGCGGCTATCCGCGACGGCGACGACCGTGGCGGTGTAGATCGGGCTTTGGCCGGGGCTAGAGCTTAGCTAAGGAATTAGTATGATACTAAAAGAGTAGTAAGGGAGGAGAATAAGGGGTGCTCACCTTTCTTTGATGGTCGAGGAAGGAGAATTTGCGGAGAATATGACGTAGCGCATCACGGGCGGCAGTGGCGGCGGCTCCGGCGAACGGCGGCGCTCCGGCGATGCACGGACAGGGCAGCAGCGACTTTTAGGGCTTGGGGCATGGAATAGGGGTAGGAGAGGGCGTGCAACTCATATTTATAGGGCTAGGGGCGACTGGTTGAGGTGGAGTCCGAACCGAACACGAATCGGATTCAAGTTCGAGTCGGTTACGGTTTCCTTTTTCGTAGCTCTGTATTCCGAGGATGATATCTCTATCGTCCGGACACCAAATTAGACATTTCTTGATTCTAAATTGTAGTACTCAAAAATATCTACAACTTTGGTAGTCATTGAAACTTCTGAAAACGTTATCTTGATTTCCAAAAATGCACCACAAGATAAACTATTTGAACTCAAACTTATCTGCGCAGCATTGATTTCGGGGGCCATAACTCATAGCTCCATTGTCCAAAAGAGGACTTCCATAGGTTCAAATAGAAGCTCTCGACGAGACCTACAACTTTGGTATTTTTTTAGATTTGCATTTGAGGCCGTTTTGAACTCTAAAACTTCATGACAATATGAGGCTGTCCAGGACTCTGCGAAAATTTGCAGATTTCGTGGATCCTTTGTGTTGGGCCTTCTAGATGACTTGGCTAAGGGTTTGGACTTGAGCAAGATTGAGCCCAAAGACACTTTAGGTATATATAGGGTTTAGAAAAGAAACTTTTGCAGAGAAATTTGAATAGGGTTTGAATTTGAATTGAGTTTGGAGTGAATTTGAGAGGAACGAAAAAGATGAGGTTGAACAAGAATATAAGTAGATAAGGAATTTGAATTTGGATTTGAGTAGAATTTGAGAAAGAGGAGAGATTGAATTTAAACAAGGATTTGGATAAGATTTGAATTGAGCTGGAGAAGGATCAGGTATGATTAAGGATTGAATAGATGATGAATTCAAAGATTTTGAATTCCAACCATTAAGATCCTTAACTTGTTCACTACTGAGTTTTGTAAAAACCTTTTCAAAATCTTTTTCACTCAAAACACCAAACAGAAAGAAAAGAAAAAGAACTCTAATGCATTTACCTGGCTCCTAACAAAACTCAGCATGCAATGCACACAAAATAATAACCTATATTGATTGATTGTTTATGAAAATAGGTGTTAAACCTATTCTACTGGTGAAGCTATTCAATAATCTTGGAAAATTTTAGAAATTTGAGAAATCTGAAAATCAGGGTGTTACAACTCTCTTGGATGAAATCAAAGCCGCTCAGAAGAATGATAAGGGGATGGCTCGAATCTGAGACAAGATGAAGGAAGGCAAAGCCACGTGTTTCTCTGAAGATAGCCAAGGTATTTTATGGTTTGGGAACCGTCTAGTGGTTCCGAGGGTTGAGGTATTTAGGAAGAAAATCCTGGATGAAGCTCATGATTCATTGCTATCTATCTATCCCGGGAGTACCAAAATGTACCAAGACCTCAAGCCGAGATTCTGGTGGACTCGCATGAAGCGAGATATCACTTGATATGTTGCTGAGTGTGATGTCTGCCGTAGGGTGAAGGCCGAGCATGTCAAGCCAGCCGATACGCTCCAACCTTTGTCTATTCCCTCCTGGAAGTGAAAGGAAATCAGCATGGATTTCATTACTGGATTGCTGAGGACTTCTCATGGGTATGATTCAATTTGGGTCATAGTGGACCGATTCACAAAGTCAACACATTTCCTCCCGGTAAAGACTCGGTTCAGTGCCAAAGATTATGCGGAGTTGTATCTCACTCGAATTGTGTGCCTTCATGAGATTCCAAAGAGGATCATTTCTGATCGGGGTACTCAGTTCACTTCTCATTTCTGGAGGAGCCTTCATGAGGCTATGGACACCGAGCTCTTCCATGGTACCGCGTATCACCCTCAAACAGACGGTCAAACAGAGAGGGTGAATCAGATTCTGGAGGACATACTCCGAGCTTGTGTTCTCACTTATGGGAAAAAGTGGGATATATGCTTGCCATTCGCCAAGTTCTCGTACAACAACAGTTATTAAGAGAGTATTGAGATGTCACCGTTTGAAGCTCTGTATGACTGAAGATGCCGAACGCCATTGAATTGGTCCGAACCCAGTGAACGGGCTTTCCTAGGTTTGGACTTGGTCAAAGAGACAGAAGAGCATGTTCTGACTATTCGGAAGTGTCTCCTCACGGCACAATCATGACAGAAGAGTTATGCGGATCACCGTCGGAGAGAACTTGTGTTCGAGATTGGAGATTTTGCGTACCTCAAGGTATCTCCACTCAAATGGATTCGCCGCTTCCAAGTCAGAGGGAAGCTAGCACCACAATACGTGGGACCATTCCAAATTGTTGCCCGGCGTGGAGAGGTGGCCTATCAATTAGACTTGCCTCTGTCCCTCTCTGTCGTTCACAATGTCTCCCATGTGTCACAACTAAAGAAGTGCCTTCGAGTCCCGACCGATGTCATTGATGTGGTAGTTCAAGAGTTGCAGCCATATCTCTCTTATTGCGAGCATCCAATTCGCATCCTTGAATGCAAGACTCGACGTCGCTCAACTAAGTTCCTTAAGGTTCAATGGAGTAATCACTCCGAAGATGAAGCGATGTGAGAGCATGAAGATCGGTTTCGTGCTGATTATCCGAAGTTTTTCTCCAACCTGTGAGTAATGCATTGTTCCATTTCTCAAAGCATGGTATCCTCTCACAGCATAGTTCGTAGCATCACCATACTCTTCCCCGACTCGCACCTAGGACAAGATTCTTTTAAGGGGGGGAGGTTTGTCACATCCCAAATTCCATAATCATGTGTTTAAGCTTAATCACGTGACATTAGCATCATAATTAAATTTGAGGTAAAATATTTTGACACACTAGAGTACTTCATTTTGAGACAATTAGATAAGAGAAAGAAATTTGGGACACAAAAGAATGGAATTCGTAGTTAAAATGAACCCATTTTCTCTAACACGTGGGCCCCACAAGTGGCCCCACCATCCCAACCACCAAAAGGGGTAGCACCACCTGCTCTCTCTCCCTCCCTCACTCCACTCCCGTGCTACACACCGGCCACAAGAGCTCTCCCTCTCACTCCCTTCTCAAGCTCTCTCACTCTTCCTCAGATTCCCACATCTACAAGCGAAGCTGAGGTACGTGTGTGGTACTCACGCGATCACTATCTCCTAAGCTACGCATCCCTCCAATTTGTTTTTTCTTTCCCCGAAGGATTTGAGCCGGATTTGATGTCTTTTGGTGTTTAGGGTTGAAACGTGAGTCACACCGGGTTTCTTCATCTCTCGAACAATTTCCCTCTGTTTCCTCCTTCAACTGAGGGTCCTCAAGCCCAAAAAAGCGTCTTGGGTGAGTCTCCTAGGCTCCCATGGCATGGGTGCATGAATTGGTTGGTCGAAATCTAATAATTTGGGGCTAGGGTTGAAGTTCATGAGTTCTTGATGTTTTGGTAGCAATAGCCAAGTTTTGGTCGATTTCAGCTTATGCGTTTGGTCCTATGCGGTAGAGGAGGTTAAGATGATGCTCTAGGTCCAAATCCCCACCCCAAAGGTCGTCGGAATGGTCGACGGTAAGCTCACCATGTTCCCCCGGCCGCATACAGCGGTCTGACCACGTTTCTTGGCGGTCTGATCGCCGTTCCAGGGGTCCGACTGCCCCTCGAGCCAGTCAGACCACCAGAACCCAAACCTCTCTGCACACCAGCGATCTGACCATGATTTCCGGTGGTCTAACCGCCCTTATTGGCGGTCTGACCACGGTCAACTCAGACAAAATCGTTTCAGCACAGTTTAGTGTTCGCTGAAACTTGTAAAATTCATAATAAATTCTCTATAGCTCCAAAAATCATTAAACTAATTTTTTTAGTTTCATAATAACATCCTATAGCTATTAAAAATTTACCCAGCCATTAAATTGTTAATTAAATTTCTGAGATTAATTAATTATTTTGAGGATTTGTTAATTCACCATTAATTCTTTATATGTCTAAAATTAGCGAAACCAATTTTTCTAGTCTCCTAATGACTTGTTCTAACTAGGAAAAATATTTATTGCTTTATGTGGCATATTTTATGGAAATTCATCATATGCATATTGTAGCATGCATTGTTGCATTTCACTCATGCTCATTATTGCATGCGCTTTTCTTTAGTGAACAAGGAGCTGTAGCGTGATACGACCGTGGTTGAAGATGACTCTAATTTTCTGGATTTCTGTGACTATTTCTTGGGCAATTATAGGCAACCACCTAAGCAGCAAGGCAAGCAACTAAGCATATTGCACCTTTGTTCAATTGAATGAAGTTTAAAATTGATAAATTATGCTTATGTATATTGCACGTTTAGCGAGTCGGCGTCGGGTATAAATGGGTAGATCCTATGTTAATTGCATTAGCTCTACCTTGAGATATTGGTTACCCGCATCCTTGTAGACTTGAGAGCATGTTGTCATCTAAGTACAATTTTGACTTAAGTGCTTAGCAATGCATAGGTCATCGGTAGAAGTCGAGTGGTGGAATGTTTCATCGTTCGTGAGCTATAGGTTTAATTGTTGTTCACAAATTTTTTAACCTTGACGGGTTGTTGATGATGGTTGGATGAGTGGTGAGTATGAGGCAAGATGTGGGCAGTGTTAGGGGGGTTTTCTGCTCCGAAGGAGTTCCTCGAGGTAGTTCGGGAGAGGAACCCGGGTACCGTAGACCACTTGCATTGTTTAAGACCATCCGTCGATGCCGTTGGCTTTAGCACTTATCTTACTCACCACATGCCGATCTAATGGTAAGGTGAGCTGAATACCTCTGTAGCTGTGATCATTTGGGCCTAAACATCGACGGTGTGAGTGGACGGGCTTGTAAAAAGTGCTAGTTTGCTCCAGGAGTAGTTCTAGTACCTCCGCACCGAGCAATGCATGATCCAAATGGTTGGGATTTATTGGGAAAGGTTGACATGAGTACTCCCTTGTATGGATCTGTGTGGTCATACGAGCCGTATGGTACTCAAGGCATGTGGGTCCAGGAGTATCCCCCTGTAGGGTGTAAAAACTTTCAAAATGCCGCACTCTCGGTCAGGAGCATGCTATAGTTTCATCCGCATCGGTCATAGAGTTTCCGATTATGGATTGTGGTTGAGTACGTGGGAGATGGATGAGTTGGTCTTTGTTACATATATGTTCATAATGGTTCCAATTATTTATGTTCAGTTTGTTATGGCTGGGTAGAATTATGTTATCGTTGGTTAAGTTAGTTGCTCACACCTATATGTCTAGGCTACTTACCGCTTCTGTTTAACTTAACCATGTGGCTTATCCTTGCTAATGGCTCAATGCATAATCCTTGGAGTCGAGCTATGTATATGTGCTCTATATGGTTTAAGTCTTGCGAGTACCTTCGTACTCATGCCTACGTTTTCAGATGCTGCTGGTGAGGAAGAGCCGGTGTTTGGCTACTTCCTGCCTGCCGTTCAGGGTGGCCAGCAAGAGTTGTTCACCCTCCTCTCGGAGGTCGTGCTTTTGGGGTGGAGCCTAAGGGCATGTGGCTCCACTCTCTTTTGTTGTATAGTTGTTGTTATCTTTGTTGTAAATTGATGCAAATGGTTGTATAACTAAAGACTTGCAATATAAATATTAATTACTTGATCTTTATTAAGCTATGTTGTGATGTGTTATGTTGGAAAGGCATGTGTTCCGATCAATTTACACGTGCCGGGACTACCGAAGCGGTATTGTGATTAATCGTTGAAGTCTTGATAAAGAAAATGATTGACATAATATTTAATTAGAATACTGTTTGGATGGCTCCTCACAGTCTGCGACCCACAAAGGGAAGATCACTTTATGCATAAGATTGAAACATAGCTATTGCTTGTTCTTTCATACCAGCGTTCATGTGAGGACAGCTGAGAGAGAATTAGGCAATCATTGTTTATCGTTCTACAATCCAAGGTCAAGGTGTTGTTCCGTTGGGAATTGGGGACTTGGCGATCGTCACTCGTGGTCTCGTGACAATCATCTACAGGTGTGTATTGGGCGTATTCCAAAGAGTTGAGGGTTCGTAGATTGGTGCGAGTGTTTAGCTAGCGACATCATCTACTTCACATCTTTATCATCAGCTCTTCCCGAGAAGATTAGGCCGCCTCCGTATCAATGGGCATCCGATGCTTCTGGCCATAGTTAGTAGCAAATAGTAGACAACAAAATTTATTATTCCTATCAACTACAAGGTGGTGGAGGTGGAATCACACAATCTCAAGTATCTTACCATTCTTTTGCAAGTGTTCTTACCAATCATAATAGGTGGCACAGCCGGTGGCTAATTGTGATACCTTATCGGGTACGAGTGAGGTGGTTGTAAGGGGAAAAACTATTCTGATCAAGGGAAAATGGGCCTCAGACAAGCAATATTTAGTAGCAAGGAATAGCAATAATAAAATCAAATTACGAAAGCTGAACAGAAGTCAACGGTACTCGTCACAGTTGCTGGCCCGAATATGTTCCTAGAACTAGCTCAAGCAAGCCAAAAATATGATAGATAGAAGCACAATAGAACAAAATTCCCAAAGCAAACTGAATTCTCCTTCTTCATCCTTTTTTCTTTCTTTCTAAATTCTCTTTTTTTGTACTCTTTTCTTTGGCTCTATTTGCTTCTTGTTCTTTCTTCTCTTTTTTTTTGCGAATGTGTCACAAACTCAAATCTCTCCTACTATCTTTTCTAGGTCCTGTGAGTTGAGTAGGACACGAACTTTTTTCGGAGAGCAGGGGTATAAAGGTAAAAAAAAGATATGATGAGTGCGATAGCTTCTATTTCTGTCAAATCTCTCTCTCTCTCTCTCTAACTAAACTTAGGCAAGTTTCTGTTTTGGCTATGGAAACTCTTCTCGGACTATGACTAGCAAAGAACAATATGATGAGTGTGTGGGGCATCGAAGAGCAACCAGAAACTAATAGACTTTAACTAGTAGGGGAAATCTTGCTGTTCTCAAATCTAAAATAGCTCAAAATTTTATCAGCATAATGAGATTGATTTAAAACAATCCTAGACTCAATTTTGATCAACTTACTATATTCAGAATAATATCTGCCTCTTCAAGATCCTTCGTATTGAAGCATCGAGATAGTCCCAAATATAAGTATATAATTGACAAATAGAAGCACAAGATGACTCCTTGACCCCTACCATAATGATAGTAAAGACACTTGTCTACCTCGACTACAACAAAACCAATAGACATTAATATTTTATTAAAATTTTCATGCCATTGATTAGGTGCTTGCTTTAGGCCATACAAGGATTTTAATAATTTGCACACTTTATTTTCTTTCCCATTAATCACAAAACCATATGGTTGCTCCATATAGATTTCTTCCTCCAACACTCCACTCAAAACAGCTAACGCAATGAGCATCCTAATGGTGATAGGTGCATAAGTGTCAAAATAATTTCCCCCTCTTTTTTTGTTAAAACCCTTGGCCACAAGTCTTGCATTATATTTCTCAATTTTTCCATCAGGACTCATTTTCTTCTTGAAAATCCACTTAGATTCAATGGGTTTACATCCATAAGGATAATCAGTGATCTCCCAAATCTCATTTGCCATGATGGAGTCCATCTCACTATGGACTACCTCTTTCCAGTACTCAGCATCGGGTAATGCATAAGCTTCTAAAAGAGTTTTTGGCACATCATCCATGAGGTATATAATAAAGTCATCACCAAAGGTTTTCTCAACTATTTGTCTCTTGCTCCTGCGTGGAGCACCCATGACTACATTGTTTTCCGCCTCAGAAAACTCTCATATATGTTGTGTGTTTTCAATTAGTTTAGAGGGAGAAGAGTCAAAATTATTGTTGTTCTTAGGTTCGTTGATCATAGTTTCTAATGTACTACCCGCTGGACTCATAGGAAAGGTATCCTTAAAGAAAGAAGCATCCTTAGACTTAACAATAATCTCAGGAGATTTAAATTTCACTACTAAGAATATATAGGCATGAATGTTATGATCATATCCTGAGAAAATGCAATCGACTGTTTTTGGCTCGAGTTTCCTCCTTTCTTCTCCGGTATGTTGCCTTTCGCCAAGCACCCCCATGTTCACAAAAAAACCGACATTGTGTTTTCTCCCCCCTCCATCCCTCATATGGAGTACACTCACACCTTTTGGTGATTACTCTATTAAGGACAAAGTTTCCTATAAAGATTGCTTCCCCCCACCACACCTTAGGCATACCGGCACTCTCCAACAAGGTATTCACCAAATTTGTTAGTGTCCGGTTTTTCCTCTCAGCTTCCCTATTTGATTGAGGTGAGTAAGGTGGTGTAAATTCATGGATAATTCCATGTTTAGAATAAAAATTAAAAAAGTCATTAGAGGTAGTATCCGCCTTATATATTTTAAAGTACCTCAATGCTTCATCCTTAAATTTCAACAAATACACATAACAATATCGTGTTGCATCATCAATAAATGTAAGAACTCGATGCATCTCACACAAATCAGAATGAATTAGATCTAATGGAACCAATTTTTTCTATCTCCAGCCCCTTGAAAGGTTTTTTAGGAGTTTTAGCCTGCACACAAGATTGGCACTTAAAATCTTTGACTATTTCACATTTTGGAATTCATTCTAACCTGGACATTCTAGCAATAGTATCAAAACCAATATGAAAAAACCATGAATGCCATACATTGGCCACACTTCTATTCAAATCAGTAGCAACATTAATATTACAACAAGAATTCACAATACTTAGATGGAACAAACCTTCGTTTTCATAGCCTTTACCTATAAAGGTCCCAAATTTAGATAGTAGAGATTTATTTGACTCAAACACTAGCTTATACCCACTCCTACATAGGAGAACTGCTGATCAGGTTCTTGTTTATTGCAGGCATGTGCTGGACTTAAGTGGATGGTTTTTCCTAAAGTAAGCTTCAGATCGACAATACTGACACCAAGAACAGAAGCACATGACTCATTCCCCATCAGGATAGAGGCAACCCCTATAGCCTAGTAAGAAGTAAACAAGGAAACATCAGAATACATATGAACATTAGCATTAGGATCAACCCAACAGTCTATGGACTGAAATGCAAACAAACAATAGAAAAATTATCATACCCTCATGAAGTCGAGGCCTCACCTATGGTCATGTTAGAGAACTTCTTGCTAAGGTTGTTGTGCCTATCCTTGCGGTCATGGCCGGGCTTACCGCACACGTAACAGGAGATGTTCTTCAAGTCCCTTTTCTCTATTTTCTTCTTTTAAAGTTAATTATCTTGATCACTTTGGGACCCTTATTATTGTTATTTGTCTTGTTTTGAATGACATTTGCAGTGTTTTGGTTTTTCTAGTTTAGTGCATCTTTCGCTCTCGCTTTATGCTCCACAATAACAGCAGCAATAAGATCTTCAACGGAAATCTCTTCCCTCTTGTGCTTCAGTCTACATGCCATATTGCTCTACACAATTAATGATTTGCCAGCCCTTGGTAATTTGTTAGGGCAAACTATCAAAGGAATGTCTGTGAGAGTCTCATTAGCACCTTGTGCAATATCCCTACAAAAACAAAGGATGATCTAAAGGCACGAAATAACATGGTCGATTTGAGCATACGGCCAGTGTCGATGATTTGTGAATCACCAATCTTACGAATACGTGAATTGAAGGATATACAGGATACTCCCTGCAGCCAAATCACACAAATAACACACAGATTTATACAGATTTAGCCTCCCAAAGGATAATACCCTACATCCTGTGGTCTTGTATTGATCTTTGAGACATTGGTACAAAGGGGGAGGGGGGGGGGGGTTCTTGGCTAGCTTAGATAGATCTAAACCTAGTCATGGGCTCCTTGCTTGTGTTCCCAGCGAGATGTCGATGTAGATCACAATCGTAAATGGCTCGAAGGGTTGAGGCTCCTGTAGGTTTGGGTCTTGTTTGTTGGATTTTAATGGACTTGTCCTCTGCAGGGTAATCTGACTCCGTATATATATGGGGGCTGCTGTATATATAAGCGGTTGAAGATGCGGGTCTTAATTCCTTGTAGCGCAAGACTGTTGGCCCGCTCAACTTGCACATTGCTTTGTGGCTGAGCTACTGATGTGAAGTAGACTGCAGTACCTAGTCCCTTGCAATACTCGATAAAGGCCACGCTTGAGAACTGAGTGCCATTGTTGGTAATGATCCTACTCGGGACACCGAATCTTTTCATGACATTTTTCATGATGAACTTCTTAGCTTCTGTCGAGGTGACATTGCCAACTAGCTCACCTTCAATCCACTTGGTGAAGGTATCGGTTGCGGCAAAAAGGAAATTAAAGCCTCCAGATGCTACTGGGAAGAGCCCTAGGATATGATGAGGACATCCCTTCCATTGATGCAACCATGCCTAATGCACAGCAGGGACCAATGACTCGAGCTCGAGCACGCCGAATCAATTATCAGGTAAAGTCGTTCCTTGCTATCCTAACGAGTTCCTCTCTAGATGGGGTACTACTAAAGCCTTGTGATGATTTTCTTATGCTTAGAAACTTAGGAGACGAACCAGATGGACATAAGAGTAACCAAGGTAACCATCAGGTGGATGCTGGTGTAAACAAGAAGATGATCAGACCAAACGTCCAGACTGCACGTTCGAACCTCCAGGCAGCACTGTCCATAATTTTCTACTCCGGAAGGTGATTGGGGCCCATGAGTACTTGTTGGAAAGATCTTGTCATCTACTTTCATATGGATCCAACACCAACATCAGATTCTGTCGAGCTGCTCAGAATTGGTGAAAGAACATTCGGACCTCCAGCCATGGGCCTTGGTCCTTGTATCTCATAGAGCCCACTAAGGGCCCATTCTAAGTTATGGTTTCTTCCCCCACGCCTCCTGGCTACCTCCTATGTATAAATAGCACCAGCAGCCGCCATGAACAAGGTTGGGTTTTGTTTAGATGCAAGATAGCTTCAGCTTCTTCCTTGTAAATGTGTGTGTCAGCTAGACCACCTGTTTTACTCAATTTAGAACCCCAACTTCGTGTGTATCAGTTTCATCCTTGGCAAGGTCTGTGCACTATTTGCTTGTCAACTTGTTCTTGCTTGTTCTTCGATTTGCTAGTAGGTTCAAGGTTGTTCTTGGCACGGCAAGAATAGCAACAAATCAGAGCTGGTGTAACTGTCCCTAAGGCGCAGCGCCCCTGTTGGTCGTTGTAGTCGGGCAGCACAATGTCGAATCAACCCCAAATCAAGTTATCCCCTCTCACCGAAAGGTTAGGACCAGCCCCTGCCTTATCATGTGGTAATCAGAGCAAGGTTAATCGATGAGAGTTTTACCCATTCTTTACTTTAACTACAGTCTAAAAATCCCAAAAATAGGTTAGAACCGAAATCCTAAAAACAAATTTAAGCCTTTGCTGTTCTGCTTAGTTCTTGCTTGTTGAGTTTTCGGTTGCATCGATTGGTCGAGTTGCTGGTTCTTAGTGTCTAATCCATTAGAGTTTCGAGTTCTACTCACATTTTGGTCACCATCGTTACCACCAGACCCACCTCCAACACCACCACCACCACCACCACCAGAACCGCCACCATCTTTTCCCCCATATACACCTCCGCTGCCACCGTAAACACCTATTCGTTCTTAGTTTTTCAAATTGGCCCAAACAGCCACCCAAATAGCAGATCCATTGGGCTACTCTTTTGGTTGTTCTAACTTGTGGACAGGTCCAAACATACCAAGACACCGAACCAAACATTCCCTCTTTGTTCAGAACTGCGTATGTGGGTTGGGTTGGGTTGAGACATGCAACTTGAATCGGCCGACGAATCATCGAAAAACTCACGTTCTGCTACACCTCAGAGGTTGCGGGTTACAAGATAGAGGTTTTGTGTTAATCCAAGCAATTTTTAATAGAGAAATCTTGCTCGAAACCTCACCCGGAGGTTCCTATAACCCCGGAACTTTCGGATTTACTGTTCATCAGAGGTTTTCTCTTTTTTGTTAAGTTTGCTGATAGCTTCTATATTTCGTAGTTAATTCATACGAACTCTAAAAATCATGAAACTAGTTCAAGTAGCTTTGTATGAGTATGAAATATATGTAAAAATGTTAGAATTCAATAAAATACTTTTTAACAATTGATTAATTTATTAAATGTGTTTTAGCTTCATTAAATCACAATTAATTAATACCATGTCCTAAAATTATGACACCACTTGGAAAATTCATGTTATGAACAATACTATCTAGGAAAAATATACTTTGGTATGAAAGTACTGTTTAAATGTTGAAGCTCATTAATCTTGATAGCTAGCTTAATTACAGTCCTTTTTGAACAGACCTTAAATAATCTTTTATACCATGAGCTTTCGCACTTCAATTCATATGATTCTTATTGCATCATATTCTTTACTCGGTACCTCATATCCCATTCAATTTTCCTGGCATTTGGTGCATGCATCATAGCATTTCATCACATTAATTGTGTGCACCGTTCTTTCTTTTAACGATCGACGAACCGGAGAACGACGGGGGTATTCTTAAGGTGGAACCTGATTGTCATATTGTGTGTGAAGCACTTGAGCAAGGAAAGCATCTAAACACGTTGCACCCATTACTTTAGATCATATGTTATCTTTAATTTGATAAAGTATGCTATATGTATGTCACGCATGATAGTTAGTCAAGGTCAGGTTTTTTTGGAGTAGATCCTAGTTGTTGCATTACCCTTCCTTGATATTGTTATCTTTGATCCATTGTCACGGGAATAATAGGTTTGTAGAGGTAACATCGTAAAGGTATTGTAGGCATAATAGACTTGTAGAGGTATCTAGTTTGTTTGGGGAGTAGTTTTAGCTACCTCCACACCTTTATGTATAACTAGGGTGCTCCGGGAGTAGCCCTAGTGGACCTCCGCACCTATAGGTGCATGTTTAAATGGTCGGGACTCAATTGAAAAAGGTTATCATGAGTACCCCCTGTGTGTATTTTAGTGGGTAGCACAAGCCGAATGGTCCTCGTGTCGTGTGGGCAAAGGAGTATCCCCCTGTAAGGTGTAAGATCAATTCGAATTGCTGTGCTCTCAGTTTTGAGCATGGTTATGTCCATTTGCTTCAATCATAGAGTTTTGATGTCGAGAAATGGATGGTGTTGCTGATGGAGAGTTGATATGGTACAAGTTACGGCTTTGTTATATTGATGATCTTAGGATACAAGGGCGTTTTGGTTAGGTGTAGATGCTTACACTTAAGTCCAAATCGCTTTTTGCATATAAAGTTACTTAACCTTTGTGGTTGAGTCCTTGCTAATTACCCATATGTATTCTCCTTGCAGTCGGGCTATTTAGAAGTGTCCATTATGGATTAAGTCTTACAAGTACATTCGTACTCACGAGCTTGAGGAAGATTTAGTTTTTGGCTACTTTACGCCCGCCGATGTTGGCGACGGGCAAGAGTAGTGCCATTCTACTCATGTGTTGTTAGTTTGGTGTGGTGCATTAGGGCAAACGGCGCTACCCATCTTTTGCCATTATGTAACTTATTCCGCTGCATAAGTACTCTAACAAATGTTCAGGTTATTATGTATTTGGTTGTAAAGTTTAATTTACTTAAGGCTTGTAACTTAATTTAATTACTCACTATTTATTATGTCTTGTGATGCTGTGCTTGTTGTAAATGCGTGTGTTGCGATCCTAGTAGTAAACATATGCTGAGACTACCAGAATGGTATTCCAGTTAATCATTGCGGGCGTGATTATGGAAAATGAGCATCCTTATGAATAGCTCAAATACTATTTGGATGGTTCCCCACAAGAGGGAGGACTCGAGTGGTTTTTTCCCATTACACAACAATATTTCTCCACTCTCTGCTTTCTAGTCACAGGCTCCGTCTCCAAGCTTGAGCCTCCTCTTATGAGTGGGGCTCCCTTCATATTTGGTTGGGGCACACGCTCGTTCCCCAACAAGGAGGTTCCACGGTCGATCTAAGGTTTGGTGCAGCCAAGCTTTGGCACCAAAGGACTTTTTTATTGGCTAACGGGTTAGGAGATGGTGTCGCTTTGCCTCCCAAGCTTTTATTCCGCATGCGGCCACATAATGGATCATGGACGCCCAAGCGACGCTGGTCATCGAGGTCGTGTCTTTTCGGCTGGTTAGCGTGGACAAAGAGGCAGTCAACTAGTGCAGCCGTTTACCCACCATGTTTTTTAGAGCGTGCAAGGTAGTTGAAAGATGGAACTATCACTTTGCCATACTCATGATAGGGAATCCCTTCACCACCACGCAAAACTTTTGCTGTGATGGTTCAACTTCCGAGCCTGGCCAACAGTAAGTCTTATATGCCCTGTACTTTTGTAAGGATAGGACGATATTTTTGGGTTGATTAGGAAGCCTACTCTGATGGAACACCTTCTCAAGGATTCGGCTGAGAATTCAGAGGCATTTAGAACCCCGAGTAGATGATCTAAAAACCATAACCCGGCTTGATGCATCATCCTAATCGGGAACCCAAATTTTACTCCATGACATTGTCGGACAAAATGCTTGTCTTTGTTGGCCAAGTACTTTATCCATTGAAGGCTCATTTCAAGTACTAGTGGGGGGCTTTATGATGACTACTAGATAATTACCATATCTAGGCACCCCACAGTTTCCTACAATTCTCGGGGCATAATTTTATCTCTTGGAAAAGGATTCCTGGATGAAAGGAAACTACTCGTAGGCACCTAGGGTGTCTCGTAAACTAGGTAGTTTATCTCCAAGAATCGGAAGGAAGACTTCAAAGGATGTACGACACCCCTGTCCTATATATACGGAGCCTAGGGGCCCCTGCGGAGGGCAAGTTGAACAAGCGACACAAGCTAGAAGATACCATCAACTAAGCAAGAAAATTGCTGACTAGGTTTAGATCCATCTTGGCTAGCCACGCACCCCCTTGTAATTGGCTCATATCAATACAAGACATACATGACATACGGTTATTATCCCAATGGAGGCCGAACCAGTCTAAAACCCCTTTTTGTGTTCCTTTGATGCGTCTACTTGAGGCATCCCCCTTCTATTCTACAAGTTCGTAAGATTGGCGGTTCACCAAACATGGACACTAGTAGTGGATAGCTTGTTCAACTATTGATGGCCAGAATCATGGTTGAGGTGTTAGTCAATCACGATGGTGGGAACCATAATTGAGGTGGTTTGACTATTGATCTACCTTTTGTGGTGGGAGCCATTGTTGAGGTGCTTGGTGCTGAGAAAATTGGTTGAGGTGGTTAGTTTGTGCTTATGTCAAGATGGTTAGAATCTTGATGTTAGAATTTATTTACTCACTTTTTAACTGTTTTGAAATAAAAGTTATTTATGCAAAAGAGTCATATTGCCATATTATCGTTCAAGACTTTATATGCATATTATTTCCTCACAACTTGCAGAGTATGATATGTACTACACTTGCTATAACCAAATTACACTTAGTTGGGAAAGACTTCGAAGACTTCATGAAAGAGGATGCTTTCTAGGGAGGTGTTCTCCATAGATTGCCTGTGGAATTATCAGTGAAGATGAAGATGACGCTTAGGATCCACTGCAGTTATTTGATTCTTCGACTTTGAAGGTCTCTTTTATAAGATGATTTATTCGATTGAGTTGGACATTGTAATGATTATCATCAATGAAGTCACCATATGTTGGGATTGATTCCTAGGCTCAGCACATAGATGAGATTGGTCTGTTTTCTTGGACCGGTCTCGATAGGTTCTAACCTACACAAGGTGCCAATGGATGGAGAGGTAGTCACACCTTTGTTCAAACCCTCTATTGATCCCTTCAATATTGCCCCTAGCACGCTGGGGAATAGATGTCATCAACCCCTTCCCTCGTGCCCTGAGAGATCGCAAATGCACAATGGTTGCAGTGGAATACTTCTACAAGTGGATCGAGGCTAGACTTCTTGCAAGCATAATGGAGAACATACAACACTTTTTCGGACAATCAGTGGTATGTCGCTTCGAAGTGCCCCACGAAGTTACATTGGAGAATGGCACACAATTTGAATCCTTGATGTTCCGAAGGTTCTACGTGGACATCGGTGTGAAGCTATGTTTTGCGTTTGTCAGTCATCCGCAGTCCAATGGAGCGGTCGAGCGGGCCAACATAAGTGTGTCCATGGCATTAGCCAAATGGTTAGTCAGACTGTCAAAAGGGCAAATGGGTCGGAGAACTACCGAAGGTCCTATGGTCTCTTCGAACAACTACTACCTAGCCGATGGGATTCACTTGGTGAAGAAGCTGTTACCGCAGAAGAAGCAAAGACGAAGTCACTGCAAACACTCTCTACCAACCTGGCGAAGAGTCCCTCTCAAAGGATCTAGTGGAAGAAACTCATCTACTAGCTGTACAGAACCTCACCAAGTATCAGCAAGAAACAAAGCAATGGGTGACAGAAAAATCAGATCCAAGGCATACCAGCATAGAGACCTCGTCCTTCATAGTCGACTCAACCATGAGACAGTGGGAAAGCTAGAAACCAAATGGGATGGTCCATTCCTCATAACAGTCCTGAAGACCAGGATCCTATCATTTAGTCACGCTGGATGGTGAAGGGCTCCCTCACACATGAAACATGGACACGCTCCACAAATTTGGGGTCTGAGAGCGGGCTTCGCACACTGAAGTTAGCTAGTTCTTAGTTGTTTAGAAATGTAAATATAGTTTCTATTTATTTTTGTTCTTTTCTTCAGCATTGTACGCTTTTTAGCCCTTCAAAGTTGTACTCTTCTGCATGTAGGAGAAACCCTACTTTGGGGAGCAAGGTTTTTAACGAGGCAGTCTCCTTGTGTAATCCCATGAATGAAAAGCATGTATTCCCCAACAAGATGCATTATTTGACAAGGGCGAGGTCTAAGGACTCCCCGTGGCTGAAGTCTCAGGACTCGCCACTCCTGTTGCGGGATTAATCTAAGGACTCCCAAAGCCTAACATACAAGGACTCACCTACGAACATGGAGGGATGAAGTCTAAGGAATACCCCATGATCGAAGTCTAAGGACTTGCCACTCCTATCACGGGATTAATTCTAAGGACTCCTGAATGCTAACATCTAAATACTCACCTACGATGATGCAAGAGCAAAGTCCAAGGGCACCCCATGGCCGAAGTCTAAGGACGCACCACTCCTATCACAGGATTAAGTATAAGGACTCCCAAAGGCTGACGTCTATGGACTCTCCTAGAATGACGTAGGGGAGAAGTCTAAGGACTCCCTTGTGCTTAAAGTCTAAGGACTCACCACTCCTGATGAGGACATCGACACCTATATATCAGCCCAGACGCCATCCACTCCAGCCCAGGTGCCATCTCCATCAGCCCAAGTCCCCACGCCATCTCCATCAATCCAGGCGCCACCAGCTAGGCCAATGACTCGGGCCCGTGCACGAGAATTAAAGATTGTTTTGGTGCTGAAGAATGAAGGCCCAGAAGCTCAGTTTGACCAACAGAAGGCCTAAAGACTGATGTGGACCAACTTGGGCCAATCTGGCCAAGGCGGCCCAAAGGAGGGCGCCCCTAGGGGTGCGTGCCTCTCCCTCTCCTAGCCGGCCCTAGGGGCTGCGCCCCCTCTTTTCCACCCTATAAAACCAGGGGCTGCGCCCCCTATTTTACTTGAGTTTTGTTTAATTGATAGCCTAGCTACAATCCGTCCTTCGACGTGAATTCAGAACTCCACCTTCGTGAAATACATCAGATTGCTCGCCTCTAATTCTTGCTCGTTCTTCGATTGCTTGCAAGAATTGATCCTCGTGATCAGGTTGATCTTGTTTACCGCAAGGTTAATATCCATCGGAAGTTGGTTCAGCGATTGCATTGGCGCTTCGGGCTTGCTCGTCGTAGTCGGATCGTGAGGGTCGACGTCCACTAATCGAAATTATCATCACTCGCCGAAAGATCGGGCACTCTACACCTATCAAGTGGTATCAGATTCCAGGTTTTCTCGGTGAGTTTATCGTGTGTTTTTCGTTCATCCTAGTCCACATAAACCAAAAAAAAAATTTAGGTTAGATCTTTGTCCCAGCACCCTTTGCGCCTTGCACTTTCTTTCAATAATCTGCATTGTTGAGTTTTTTTTGTGCTTACGCGTTCAATTGTTGCTGGTTACTCGTGTCTTTCTCTCCATCTGTTCTAGCCGCCCCAATCTTCCCTGCCGTGTGCGCCACGGTCTCTTGACGCGCGCAAGAGTCCAGCTCGTTTTGGCTACCGCGCGCGAGAGTCCTGTTCGGTTCCGTTTGCCGCGCCACGCGATCCGACCGTTTCCTACCCGGTCGTGCCGCGTCCTTTGCTCGTCCAGATCCGCCGCGACAAGCACAAACCAGCTCAAATTTTGACCCTACTCTAGAGAGAGAGAGAGAGAGAGAAAGTGTGTGTCATTTAATTACCATTTTACCCCTGCCTCTACAAAAAAAAAGTGTGTGTCATCAATTGCTCTTTTGAGGTCTCTTTGTTCATATATTCAGATTTTACGTTCCCCTGAAGAAGAAAAAAAAAAGAAAAAAAAAAGAAAAAGAAAAAGAAAAAGGGGTTGTTTATCTTGACCGATTACCACTCCGTTTTGCTCGTTGGTTTGTTGGAAAGATCGCACTCGCCTTGGTTTCAGGCGCGTCTGGCAATCGGCCATCAGTTTTCCACCGGCGGTTCCTACACCTTTTACTAGCCTTTCGCACTTGTGCCGGCAGCATCTGTTCGTGTTTAGCACTATTATTCAACTTTGCAGTTATTGTTTGAATTGTGCTAACCCTTGGATTGAGTGCAGCCTCCTAGCTCCACAAATTTTCTACTACGAGCAGGTTTTTGTTTCACCACGCAATCGCTCCTCCAATCTTCCACCGATTTTACCTGTGGTTGCAGTTCACGCTTGCGTGCTTGATAAGAACGGGTAAGAGTTGATAACAGCTTTCTGATTGAGCTTTTTCATCCATTACTCACCTCTTGTCGTAGGATCTTTTTTTTGTGGTTGTTTTTGTTGGTGTTTCGATGACAGAAAAAGGCTCGCAGTCGGAGGAGCTCTCCCTCCAGGATGTCCAGGCGCAGGTTGATGGGCTCAAAAACGACATGAAGACGATGCACGAGAGATTTGATTCTACGATCACTTCGTCGAATGCGCGTTTTGATCAGCTCGACCTCGCTGATACAGCTGCCCACACCACGCTCGAGTCGATCACGACTCGTCTTGAGGCCATGACGACACAGCTTCGGACCATGTCGACACAGCTCACGGAGTTGCAAAATGCACGTGACTACGGCGCCGACACCGAGCTAGATGAAGACAATCGTCGTGGTCGTGCTCGTAGGGTACGTGTTCCTATTAATGATTCTTTTGCCAAAATAAAATTTAAGATTCCTACTTTTACTGGCAAATATGATCCGGCTGCTTATCTTGATTGGGAATTAGAAGTTGAACAAAAATTTGCCTGCCATGATATTCCTGCTAATTTACAAGTTAAGGCTGCTATTAGTGAATTTACTGAATTTGCTTTAATTTGGTGGCGTGAGTATAGACAAAAATATCCTGATAATATTCCAGCCACTTGGACGGCATTAAAAGCTGCTATGCGTCATCGTTTTGTGCCGTCATATTTTGCTTGAGATTTGCTTAATCAAATGCAGCGTTTTCAACAAGGTTCGCTTTCCGTAGAGGATTATTATCAAGCTTTGCAAAAGGGTATGATTCGCTGTGGTTTAGTTGAACAGGATGATGCTGCTATGGCTCGTTTTAGAGGTGGTTTAAACCGTGAAATTCAGGACATTCTTGATTATAAGGATTATGATGACATGACCACCTTATTTGAATATGCTTGTAAAGCTGAACGCGAAGTGCAGGGACGGCGATCTTCGACACGCACTAATCATTTTGCAGGTTCGAGCAAGGCTCCTACACCAGCCCCACGGTCGACGCCCCCTACTTCCTCTTCCACCCCGCGCGAGTCGACCTCTTCATCGACCGCACCTTCGCGCGACTCGTCGGCCAAGCCGACCGCGCCTCCGGCCAAGCCCGCGCCGTCATCTGGACGTGCTCGCGATATTCAGTGTCATCGTTGCAAAGGGTTTGGTCATGTAATTCGAGATTGCCCCAACAAACGGACCATGCTGATTCGTGACGACGGTGAGTATTCTTCCGCTAGTGATTCTGAGGATGTTCAACATTCTATTCTTGCTACTGACCATGTAGATAATACGGAGCTTCATGTCGACTCTAGTGCCGCCGACAGGTATGTAAATCTTGTTGTGCAGCGTGTTCTTAGTACACAGGTCGTTCAGGACGAAAAGAATCAGCGCCACAACATTTTTCATATCAAAGGCGTCGTGCAAGAACGAGCGGTCCGTATAATCATCGATGGTGGCAGTTGCAACAATTTGGCTAGTACGACCTTGGTGGAGCAGTTGTCATTGCCAACAAGAAAGCATCCACATCCTTATCATGTTCAGTGGCTTAATGATGGCGGCAAAATAAAGGTAACGCGCTCGGTACGTGTTCCTTTTTCTCTTGGCGCCTATTCTGATTTTGTGGATTGTGATGTTGTTCCAATGGAAGCATGTTCTTTGTTGCTTGGCCGTCCTTGGCAATATGATGTTGATAGTGTTCATCATGGTCGTTCCAATTATTATTCCTTCATGTTTAAGGGTCAGAAAATTGTTATTCATCCTATGACACCTGAACAAGTTCTAAAAGATGATATTGCTAGAGCGGCAAAAGCTGCAAAATTGATTAAATCACCTCCTGTTGCACCTGTTCAACCTGAGATTAAATTGCATAACCCTATCTTGCTTGCTACACGTGCTGATTTTGATGAATTACATGATGCTAATTTGCCTTGTTATGCGCTCGTTTGCTCTCATATGCTTGTTTCACTAGATGAGGTGCCTACATTGCATATTCCTCCTGCTGTTGCTAACCTTTTGCAGGAATATAAAGATGTCTTTCCCGCTGAATTGCCACCGGGTCTTCCTCCTATTCGTGGCATAGAACATCAAATTGATTTAATTCCAGGCGCACAGCTTCCTAATCGCGCTCCGTACCGCACAAATCCTGAAGAGACGAAAGAAATTCAGCGTCAAGTCCAAGCGTTGCTTGACAAAGGTTACATTCGTGAGTCTCTTAGTCCTTGTTCGGTTCCTGTTTTGCTTGTTCCTAAGAAAGATGGTTCATGGCGTATGTGTGTCGATTGTCGTGCAATTAACAATATTACAATTCGTTATCGATATCCTATACCACGCCTTGATGATATGCTTGATGAACTTAGTGGTGCCACAATTTTCTCTAAGGTTGATTTGCGTAGTGGTTACCATCAGATTAGAATGAAACTAGGAGATGAATGGAAAACGGCATTTAAAACAAAATTTGGCTTGTATGAATGGTTGGTTATGCCGTTTGGTTTGTCTAATGCTCCTAGCACTTTTATGCGCTTAATGAATGAAGTTCTTAGGCCTTTCATTGGAATATTTGTTGTTGTTTATTTTGATGATATTCTTATATACAACAAATCCATGAATGAGCATTTAGATCATTTGCGTGCTGTTTTTGATGCTTTGCGTGCTACTCACTTGTTTGGTAACATGGAAAAATGCACTTTTTGCACGCAACGTGTTTCGTTTCTTGGCTATGTTGTCACTTCACAGGGAATTGAGGTAGATGGTAGCAAGGTGGACGCCATTCAAAGTTGGCCTCAACCGACGACGGTTACACAGGTTCGCAGTTTTCTTGGTCTTGCAGGTTTCTATCATCGTTTTGTGAAAGATTTTAGCACCATCGCTGCACCGTTGCACGAATTGACCAAGAAGGGTGCGCCATTTGAGTGGGGCGCACCACAGGATGAAGCCTTCAACACTTTAAAGGAACGGTTAACTCATGCTCCTCTCTTGCAATTGCCTAATTTTGATAAAGTGTTTGAATTGGAATGTGATGCTAGTGGAATTGGGTTAGGTGCTGTTTTATTACAAGATCATAAACCCATTGCATATTTTAGTGAGAAGTTAAGTGGTGCTGCTCTTAATTATTCTACTTATGATAAAGAACTTTATGCTTTAGTGCGAACTTTGCAAACATGGCAGCATTATCTATGGCCTCGCGAGTTTATTATTCATTCTGATCATGAAGCTTTGAAACATATTCGAACCCAAACTAATCTGAACCGTCGTCATGCTAAGTGGGTCGAATTCATTGAGTCTTTTCCGTACATCATCAAACATAAAAACGGGAAGGAAAATGTGATTGCTGATGCTTTGTCTCGTCGTTATACGATGCTGTCCCAATTAGACTTTAAAATCTTTGGTTTGCAAACTTTGAAAGATCAATATGTTAATGATGCTGATTTTCATGACATTGTTTTACACTGTAAAGATGGCAAACCTTGGGGCAAATTTCATATGCAGGATGGGTTCCTGTTTCGTGCTAACAAGCTGTGTATTCCAGCTAGCTCGGTTCGTCTTTTGTTGTTGCAGGAGGCGCATGGAGGTGGTCTGATGGGTCACTTCGGCGTTTTCAAAACACACGAGGTGTTGTCCGACCACTTCTTTTGGCCACGGATGCGCCGTGATGTTGAGCGCCTTGTTGCACGTTGCACTACATGTCAGAAAGCTAAGTCTCGTTTGGGTAATCATGGTTTGTATATGCCCTTGCCTGTTCCCTCTTCACCTTGGCATGATATTTCGATGGATTTTGTTTTGGGATTGCCTCGCACTAAGAAGGGGAGGGACAGTATTTTTGTGGTCGTTGATAGATTCTCTAAAATGGCTCACTTTATACCTTGTCATAAAACTGATGATGCCTCAAATGTTGCTGAATTGTTCTTTAGAGAGATTGTTAGATTGCATGGAATTCCTAAAACAATTGTCTCTGATCATGATGCTAAATTTCTTAGTCACTTTTGGCGTTCTCTTTGGAATAAATTGGGAACTAAGCTGTTGTTTAGTACTACTTGTCATCCTCAAACTGATGGGCAAACTGAGGTAGTAAATAGAACTTTGTCTGCTATGCTTAGAGCTGTTCTAGATAAAAATTTGAGACGTTGGGAAGATTGTTTACCTCATGTTGAATTTGCTTATAATCGTGCTACACATTCTGCCACTAAGATGTGTCCTTTTGAGGTTGTTTATGGCTATATTCCTAGGGCGCCTATTGATTTGTTTGTTATTGATGTTGAAGATGAACCACATGTTGATGCTCTTGCTCATATTGATCACATGAAACAATTGCATAAAGAAACACAACAAAACATTGCTGTTACTAATAAAAAGTATCAAGTTGCTGGTAGTAAAGGTCGAAAACATGTTTCTTTTGAACCTGGTGATTTGGTTTGGTTGCATTTGCGTAAAGATAGATTTCCTACTTTGCGTCGTTCGAAATTGATGCCTCGTGCTGCTGGTCCTTTTAAAGTGCTAACCAAAATTAATGATAATGCTTATGTTCTTGATCTGCCCATGGAGTTTGGTGTTTCCACTAGTTTTAATGTTGCAGATTTGAAACCATATTTGGGCGAGGATGATGAATTGCCGTCGAGGACGACTTCACTTCAAGAAGGGGAGGATGATGAGGACATCGACACCTATATATCAGCCCAGACGCCATCCACTCCAGCCCAGGTGCCATCTCCATCAGCCCAAGTCCCCACGCCATCTCCATCAATCCAGGCGCCACCAGCTAGGCCAATGACTCGGGCCCGTGCACGAGAATTAAAGATTGTTTTGGTGCTGAAGAATGAAGGCCCAGAAGCTCAGTTTGACCAACAGAAGGCCTAAAGACTGATGTGGACCAACTTGGGCCAATCTGGCCAAGGCGGCCCAAAGGAGGGCGCCCCTAGGGGTGCGTGCCTCTCCCTCTCCTAGCCGGCCCTAGGGGCTGCGCCCCCTCTTTTCCACCCTATAAAACCAGGGGCTGCGCCCCCTATTTTACTTGAGTTTTGTTTAATTGATAGCCTAGCTACAATCCGTCCTTCGACGTGAATTCAGAACTCCACCTTCGTGCAATACATCAGATTGCTCGCCTCTAATTCTTGCTCGTTCTTCGATTGCTTGCAAGAATTGATCCTCGTGATCAGGTTGATCTTGTTTACCGCAAGGTTAATATCCATCGAAAGTTGGTTCAGCGATTGCATTGGCGCTTCGGGCTTGCTCGTCGTAGTCGGATCGTGAGGGTCGACGTCCACTAATCGAAATTATCATCACTCGCCGAAAGATCGGGCACTCTACACCTATCAACTCCTATAGCAGGATTAAGTCTAAGAACCCCTGAAGGCTGACATCTAAGGACTCCTGTACGACGACGCAAGGGCAAAGACCAAGGACTCCCCCGCGGCCAAAGTCTATGGACTCGCCACTCCTATCGCGTGATTAAGTCTAAGGACTTCTAAAGGATGAAGCCTAAGGACCCACCTATGATGATGCAGGGGTGAAGGATAAGGACTCCCCCATGGCTGTAGTCCAAGGACTCACCACTCCTACCGCGAGTTTAAGTCTAAGGACTTCCAAAGGCTGACATCTAATGACTCACCTAGGATGACGCCGATGTAGCGAAAATGGCCCTATTAGGCCATGATTGTGATTTTGGTGATTAATGACAATATAGTCATTGAGACTAACATTGTCAAGAATATATGTTAGTAAGTCTCATGGATGCAATACATTAAGAAGCCACTGCAGCCGGAACAAAGTTTGATTGAATTGGAAAAGTCCCAGGAAAATTTGCCCTACCAGAAGGTCTGATGCAGAGAAGTTGAACTCACCAGAGCATTGTGTCCAGAGGCAAAGTGAAGGCTAATGACTTCACCGGAAGGTCTGGTGCTCTGTGTGTTAAAGTCACCGGAGTATTTCTGACAAAGGGGAGAAGGGTGAGGACCTCACCGGATAGTCCGGTGATCTGCACTGGGTAACACTGAAGCATTTCTTGTAGAGAAGAATACAAGTGCAGAAGATTGAATATCAACCCACTGGAAGGTCCGGTACTTGGTTTGTGCACACTAGAGTATGGCACCAGAGCATTTCTTGAGGAGGCGACTGCAATTGCTGAAGAATGATGATCAACTCACCGGATAGTTCGGTGATCACAGAGATAATTGCACTGAAGCATTTCCAAGGAAAAGAAGAGAATGTTCAACTCACCGGATGGTCCGATGTGAATGGAATGAACATCAAATGAATGCACTGGAACATTTTACACAGAGAGGCTACAAAAGCTTAGCTAGCTCAAGATAACTCATCGAAAGGTCTGGTGATGGACTTGAAGGCACATTAGAGTGTACAGTGTTCATAGAGGCATCGAGTGGAGTTCCAATCGCTAGTTTCTAAGTTTGTACTCACCGGATGATCCGGTGTTAGTACTAGTGTTCTCACCGGATCATCCGGTGTTAATAGCTTTTCTGAGCTGTTGGGAAAATAGCTAGTTGATGAGTTTGAGGTTATAATACCCCTCCACTTAGTCATTTGAAGGTATGATATGCTACTGGAGTCTAGAGGAAGCTCTTATACACTTGAGAAGACATCCAAGCAACCAAAGTTCTTAAAGTGATCATCCAATGCAATTAAGCATAAGATTAGTGAGTGTTTTGTGCTTATAGGCGTAGAGTGAGTTATAGCTAAGTGCTACAGTTTGAAGAAGGGATCAAGGAGTGATCCTAGTTTGTACTGAGTGGCACGTCGGCGCCTTGGAGTCTTGGTGACTCACTGGCATTTTAGGACTTGGTGGCTCAAACTTGTTGACCCCCTGACTTGGTGTGGGGCGGCGGCAAGACACGTGTACGGGGACGCGAAGACCCTTGCTTGGTGGATTAAGCTAAAAGTAATCACAGCGGCAAGTGACTGGGAGAGAGGCTAGTGGTGTGACCTTGACTTGGTGGCTTGGTGGCTCATCATGCTTGAGACCTTATCTTGGTGACTTGGTAGCTTAAGAGTCATGACCGGAAGAGACTTGACGACTGGGAGTATATCCTTTGTGGGGCTCCAACGTGGATTAGGGGTGGCATTCATGCCATCAATACTACGGGATAAAAATCACTTGTGCCGAGTTTGTCTCTGTACCTTATTTACGTTACTGCATTTACATACTTGCAATTTACCTTGCTAGAGTAGGTTGCAATCCTCTTAAGCGCTAGAGTAGACACACTAGATAAACCTAGAGCATATTTAGAAAGAAATCGATATAGGTTTATCTTGTGAAGTTTTAGAGCAAATTTGTTTTAGTTTTCTAAATGTCCTAATTCACCCCCTTTTTGGATGTCATCGTTCCTCACAGCCGAGGTAAATTCCAAGGACTCCCGCATGGCCAAAGTCTAAGGACTCACCACTTCTATCTCGAGATTAAGTCTAGTGACTACCGAAGGGTGACGTCTAAGGACTCGCCCAAGATGACTTTGGGGCAAAGTCCAAGGACTCCCTCGTGGCCGAAGTCTAAGAACTCTCCACTCCTATGGCAAGATTAAGTCTAAGGACTCCCAAAAACCCAAATCTAAGAACTCTACTTGTCACTCTAAAGCCATGGTTCAAGAACTTCCAATGATAACCAGCAATAAAAATTTTATTAGATAACAAACAAATAGAGTTACATATTACAACAAAGAAAGAGACATCTTCGCAGAACCCAAGGGGTCGCACATGAGCTCATGTACATATCTATGGCTTTGCACTTAATGGAAAGCGAAGCCACACCTAGCATCGAAGGGTGCTTTGGGGTCAACGTCTTTGCTTGACCAGTCATCGAAGTGATGCGAACCCGAAGATGAAGGCACCATGAACTCCATTTCTTCTACAGTCTCTACCTTTGGAATGTGAAGGTCTTCTATATTTGGATGTCGAGCGAGCCTTCATTCCCTCTGGGCCGCTAGCACCGATTTATGGAAGTTAACCAAAAAATCCTTGGTGTCAATATTTTGAGAAGAGTGGATAGCCTTACACTCCACCCTAATAGTCTTTGAAGTCTCCATAAGGATCTCAGCATAGGAACCTATACCAAGTCGCACCGACTGTGAATATGCCACTATGTTCGATGGCCAATAGAAGTACATCCAGCGAATGAGGCTAACTCTTCGACCCAGCGCCTAAAACCAGAAATTTCTCTCATCCATGAGCAGGGTAGGGGCCTCGCCCCACTGTATGTTTTACTCCAAAACCAAAATTCTAAAAATGTGAACAAAGCGTACGAACATCAAGGAAATGTAAACGTACTTTTCATTAATAAGGATAAAGTTTGTACACCATCATAGGGCTACGATGCAAAACAATTTACATGATAATGAAGCTAAGAATCAGACCTACGAACTACAAAAGCATGGCAGAGCCCCACACCTGGGCTCCACCAGCGTCACCACCGTGTGACCCCATCGTGGCGACTGAGCCCAATGCACCGCTTTCTCCATGAGAGCTTCGGGCTATGGTGATAGAGTTGGCGCGCCCATGCGAAAACAGTACTTTGTAAAGAAGGCATGGCCCACCTTCTTTATCCCACGGTCGATGGATGATGACACTATTTTCGGGGGGAACTCGAAGCCAGGACGAGATAGCCTATCCAAGTGGGAGCACCCAATGGCCTTTAGGACGCTGAAGGCAGCCTTCATGGTGGCAGAGATCCCTGAAAGCAAGGGTCCCCGTTTTTAGGGCACCCGCTGCATTTCGGAGCCAGCCAAGCATCCCATGGAGATTGATGGCAGTGGAGGGGTAGAGGTTAGCACTTGGCCCCAAATCACCTAGCAGGGTGACCATCTCCGTGGAGATCCCTTCGGTCTCCTCTTAGATGGAGTGCTACAACTCTCCCGTGGTTCGAGCTTCTTGGCTTCTGGCTCCCTTCTCCTCCTCGAGGGTGGCCTTCAAACCGTGAACCTCTTCAAGGTGATGCTTCTTTTCCTCGTTGAGGGCAACCCTGCACTTCGACTATCACCCCTTCGACAACACCTCCTCCAGCCGAGAGCTCGGATGGTCCACTGGCTCTTGAGCGCAGCATGGCAGCAACACATCCTGCAAATCACAAAAGAATCAAGAAGAGGACATTATCGAGTCACGAATCAAAACAGATCAAGAAGGTGTACCTTCATATGGCTAGTGTTGATATGCTTGAGGAGGATGGAGGGTGACAAGTTGATGATCGGGGCTTTGGCTTGAAGCAGAGGAATTCTCTAGATGAGGGCCAAAAGGGCCTCTCATGCCTTGGGCCACCCCAGGAGGTCAGAGAAGTCAAACCCCTCAGAGGTCAAAGTGCTGCCACCCTATGGAGGGACCGAAGGCCCAGAGAAGAACAACCCTTTTTCCTTCCCTAGACGATGTGAAGGGGGCTTCAGAGGGTAGGTGCTTTCTCTCTCCAATAACAAAAATAGGTTAGTAGGCCTGAAATCAAAAGTAAAAACAATTGAAACCTTGGCATTTTAAGTACCCGACGTATCATGTTCGCTCGAAACCTTGGGCCGAGCCTCTAGAGCCAACACCATGTCATTAGAGCCACCAGCGAGGGTGCGGAAGATGTTAAGCATGAAAAAAATTGGCCCCTTTTTGGGGACTAGAACAGCAAAAATTGGCAGTGTAGGAAGAGGGGACGTGACGCAGGCAGAGGTGGATATTGTCACATCGAAGCTTCGAGCGAAGAGGGGGAATACTGATCAACCTCCTCTTCAACAACACGGGCTTTCCCCATGACCTTCGACGACTTCGATGTGCCTCTATTTCTTTGGGGCTAGAGTTGTTGGTGGTGTAGGGCCACTATGTAAATACCTTTGAGGTAGAGACAGAGGTCTCATCGGCCACTAGGGCTACCATCTTTTTTTGCCATACAACCTTCAGAGGCAGCGATTGGGGCCCATACCTGATGCCGCGAAGGTCCATCATGTGGTTTAACGGTGGAAATTTCACCTTCTCCACCATCTCATCATGCTCAACCTTCATGTAATAGCCAATCAAGGCATCAATGGCTGCCACTGCTTCGATGTTGGCTGCTGCCAAAGCAAAAAAGTTGAACCAAATTACATAAATCTGGTGACATATCGAAGGCTGTTAAGTAACTTGATGAGGACATACTCCTTCGGATACAAGCAATACTGCTAATAATCCTCAAATCGTACAAGGGCCAATTACAAGAGCACGTGCACAACAATTAAACCACCAGGTGAACTTGTTCCTCACTGTTCATGCTTTCTTGGATGGATTACTACTAAATTCTTGTGATGTTTTAATGCTCCTTCGGTGAATATGGGAGAAGCATCACAAGCTCACCTGGACATCATCACTTGAGTGCCATGTCTACTCGGATTCGAAGTCGAGTTCTAGTCGAACTCCAAATTCTACTCAGAGTATTAAGACATCACGTCAGTAAAACGGGTATAACTCTCGTACATGGAGTCCAATTAAGTCTATCTTGAGCTTTCTGAAAATATAATGATGAGCTCTTTCCAATAGATCTAGTCTCAATCAAATATTCATTATAGCTTAGTCAAAGTCGATGAAATAATGCGTTGCATCACCGTTTTGGGCCTTGTCGGATCTTGTAATCATGCTAGGGTCAGAGTCCAGGTTGTGTATGCCTCTATCCATGGCCACACAACCCTAGGTCAACCTCCTCATGACCTCTATATATACATAGTAGCCATCATAGTTTAGGCTCGGGTTTTGCTTAGATTATTCTATTTTAGATAGTTTCATTGTATATCGGTTTGTAGATCCCGAAACTTGAGTACATCATTGGTAATAAGCAATATTCAGTATTCAGAGTGTATCTACAAGTTCCTACTTTTGTTCTCAATTCGCATACAGGAAAAGCCTTGTTGGCAAGGTCAACCATATTTTGGTACGGTTAATAACTATGAAATAGCAATGTAGTGGTTACGATGATTCTCGATCTATTCTGGCTAGAGCTTTTGGATCATCAACATCGAAGCTTCATCAAATCAACTTATCATATTACCTTTTAGAAGACCAGGCACCTGTCCCCATCAAGTGGTATTAGAGCCTCGGTTGCCTGTTAGGTTATCTCATTTATCCCCTTTGTTTCGTCGTGTTCCATTACCTAGAGTCCAAAATAAATTGCCCCACAAAACAAAGATTTAGATCTTAGTTTTTTCATTGTCCAAAACAACTTTGTTCCTTTTCGTAATTTGGTTTTTATTTTTTGCATTGTTGAGTTTAAGTCCATTGTTGGTGTCTTTGTTGTTGGTCGAGTCATCATGTTCTAGCTCCTAGTGTCGAGTCTTTGCTATTTTAGTCATCGTGTATCTCGGCTTGCCCTTGTCTGTTATAATCGAGATTGAGTCACTAGTCGTGTCGACCATCTACTCGGGTTTGACCACCTACTCAAGTTAGACCACTACTCAGGTTCGGCCATCAACTCGAGTTAGACCACTACTCAGGTTTGGCCATCAACTCGAGTTAGACCACTAGTTGGGTTCAACCATCAACTTGAGTTCGACCACTAGTTGGGTTTGACCGTCAACTCAAGTTCGACCACTAGTCCGGTTCGACCATCAACTTTAGTTTGACTACTAGTCAGGTTTGATCACCAACTTGGGTTGACCACCAGCCGCTTCGACCACCTCTTGGGTTCAACCATTAGTCGTGTTCAACCATCCACTCGGTTTCACCTCCATAATCTAGTCAAAGCTCTTCTATTTTTGGTTGCTCTCGGACACCCATACGCACCTTTCATATCGAGCATTGTCCGACAAAGTCGAGTACAAGTTCTATAGAAAAACAGAGGAGGCCAAAGTTTATATATATATAGAAAGAGATATTTTATCTTCCACTCACCTCTTTGGACCTAGAAAAGGTAGTAGAAGAGTTTTGAGTCTGTGCCACATTCACAAAAAAAAGCAAGAAGCAAAGAGTGCCAAAAAAAAGAGAGAAAAAAGCAAGAAGCAAAGAGTGCCAAAAAAACAATCAGAAAGAAAAAGAAACAAAGAGATTTAGTTTGCATTGCGAATTTTGTTCCATTGTTCTTGTGTCCATTCTATTTTCATCTTGCTTGAGCGAATTCTAGGAACATGTTTGGGTCAGCAACTGTGACAAGTACTGTGGACTTTTATTCAGTTTTGCTAATCTGATTTCAATTATTGCTATTCCTTCCTACTAAATATTGCTTATCCAAGCTACACCTTCTCTTGATCAGAATAGTTTCGCACTTGTAACTACCTCATTCGCACCCGATAAGGTATCACGAACCAGTCATTGGTTCTTTCAACTGCTGTGATTAGTAAGAACACTTGCAAGAGTGTGGTAAGATGCTTGAGATTGTGTGACTCCGTCTTCACCTCCACCACCTAGTAGTCGATAGGGATAATATATATTTGTTCTCTTGTATTTGCTACCAACCATGACAGGTGAAGCATCGGATGTACAAGAGTGTGTTTTGAGGGAAGAACTCACAATGGCGTTGGATGAGCACCACCATGCTATTAATGATAACATCGATAAGAAGCTTGTGGAAACAAATATGACATTGCAACAATCAATAATAGTATTGCAATTCTCAATACACGCTTTGGTAGGTTGGCTAATCAGCCACCAAACAATGGGTGTGAGGAATCTCATGGTGCAACCCATGAGCAAGAGGAGTCTATCATGGATGATGAAATTTGGAGGTGAGAACAAGAAACCTTTGGTGCACGACAACGAAATCGATTGAATTTCAACTATCAAGGTATGAGAGGTAATAATTTTTAGCAATATAACCCACGTGTTAATGATGATCCATTTGCTAAGATTAAGTTTACTATACCATCTTTTGCGGGTGTGATGGTCGAACAGAAGTTTAATGCTCATTTGATTCCTGAAGTGCATAGAGTTAGGCAAGTCACTAGTGAATTTAAAGACTTAGCAATCATCTGGTGGAATAGAGTATGCAATGATGGATTAGCGCGTACTACATGGAATACTTTAAAAGTTACTATGCGTAATAGATTTATTCCACCCTCTTTTAATTGTAATTTGTGTAATAAATTATAGCACTTAAACCAAGGTGAATATTATCAGTATGTTACGTTGTGATATTATTGAGGATGAAGAGGCTGCAATGACATGCTTTTATGAAGGGTTAAGGCGTGAAATACAGGATATAGTTGATTACAAAGAATATAATAGTATTTCTAGATTGTTCTAGCTTGCATGTTTAGCCAAAAAAAAAAGAGTTTCGGGGATGACAACATAGACCAAGGAACAATTTTGGAAGCTTAACTACTTCAAAATCAACACCGGGACAAGTCAAAACAGCCCCACATTCAACTACATGGTATGGTGCCCCCTTCTCGAGTAGGGCGCATTCAACAGCATCTTCAACACCGTCACACGCTCCCGAGGTAAGCAAACCTGCTAGTGTACAGGCTCTAGCCAAGAGCTCTTTGATCAATTGGGATTATTTGCCACCGATGCAAGGGGATTGGCTACATCATGAAGGATTGCCTAAGCCAGTGAACGTACATTGCAACAAAAGATGGTGGATATGTAAGTGCTAGTGATGTCAAGGATAATTATGCTCTTGTAGCTAACCATGTAGGTGATGAGGACGAACATGAGACATATAGCGATTGTGGGGAAGAATTAGGTGCTACTGCCACGAAGGATTATAGGACCCTCATTGTGCTGATTCCGGGAAATTGTTTGCCTACATGGAGTGCCTAATACAATTGTCTCGGACCATGATACAATATTTTTTAGTCACTTTTGGAGATCACTTTGAAAGAAATTGAGGACGAAACTGCTGTTTTCTACTACTTATCATCCCCAAAATGATGGTTAGATAGATATCATCAACCGCACATTATCGACCATGTTACAGGCTCTTCTAAAGAAGAATCTTAAGATGTAGGAAAGTGTTTGCCACATATTGAATTTTCTTACAACAGGTCGTATATTCCACCATCAAGGTAAGTCCATTTCAAGTAGTGTATGGATTGAATCCTCGTGCTTCTATTGATTTACTACATTTCCCTACTTCTAAAAGACATAATTTAGATGCTAAGAAACATGCTCAATTTATTCTTAAGTTGCATGAAACAACTAAAAAGAATATAGCATAAACAAAAAGTATAGGGTTGCTAGAAGTAAAGGTAGGAAACAAATAAAATTTAAACTGGATGATTTAGTTTGGTTGCATTTGAGAAATGATAGGTTTTCAGAATTAAGAAAATCAAAGTTGATGTCTAGAGCTTTCAAGATTACTGAGAAAATAAATAACAATGCATATAAGTTAGATCTACCTACAGATTTTAGGGTTAGTCCCACATTTAATATTTTAGATTTGAAGCTATACTTGGGAGAAGAAGATGAGCTTGAGTCGAGGACGACTCCAATTTAAGAGGGGGAGGATGATGAGGACATCACTCCTTCGGATATGAGCAACACTGCTAATAATCCTTAAATCATACAAAGGCCAATGACAAGAGCACGTGCACGATAATTAAACCACCAAGTGAACTCATTCCTCACTGTTCATGTATTCTTTGATGGATTACTACTAAATTCTTGTGATATTTTAATGCTTAGGAATACGGTAGAAGTATCACAAGCTCACCTGGATGTCATCACTCAAGTGCCAAGTCTACTCAGATTCGATGTCGAGCTCTAGTCGAACTCCAAATTCTACTCAGAGTCCCAGAACATCACGTTAGTAAAACGGGCATAACTCTCGCATACGAAGTCCAATTGAATCGATCTTGGTCTTCACGGAAAGCTTATGATGAGACATTTCTAATGGATCTGTTCTTGACTAAATATTCCTTATAGCTCAGTCAGAGTCGATGAAATAAGGTGTTGCATCACTGTTTTGGGCCTTGTTGGATCTTGTAATCATGTCGGGGGTCAGAGTCCAAGTTGTGTATGCCTCTATCCATGGCTACACAACCCTAGGTCGACCTCCTCATGATCCCTCTATATATACATAGTAGTCATCATAATTTAGGCTTGGATTTTGCTTAGATTATTCTGGTTTAGATAGTTTCACCGTATATCAATTTGTAGAACCCCAAAATCGAGTACATCATTAGTAATCAACAATATTTAGATTGCATCTAACTGTTCTTACTTGTGTTCTCGATTCTCTTGCAAGAAAAGTCTTCTTGGTGAGGTCAACCGCGTCTTGGCACGGTTGATAACTACAAAGTAGTGGTGTAGTGGTTACGAGGGTTCTCGATCTATTCTGGTCAGAGCTTTTGGATCATCAACATCAAAGCTCGACCAAATCGACTTATCATATTACCTTTTGAAAGATTAGGCACCCGCCCCCATCATAACTATTCTCACCAGGTGTGTCTCCGCAGTTAATAACTGATGACGATGACCACCTTCGGTCAAAGCATCTAGCAGGTTGTCGAATGTCCATTTGGTGCTGAGGGCCATACTCTAGCACTGTAGAACTCCTCAACCAGGTCATGTATCCCTAGCCGATGAGAAACTGTCGCCAAGGTCTTAACCTTCTCAGCCATGGCCAGTGTTAATGCAACTTGTGGCCTCAGAAGATAGAAAATCTCTTTAGCAATCAATTGCAGAGGGCACTCTTCCGAAACCAAATGGTAGAACCAATACTTCATCCAATCGGTGCTCCACTGGTTGCAACAAACCTTCACAGGGGTCTCTGACGTCCCATATGGAAGCTTCTCGCTAGCCCGGTGGGGTTAACTTTCACCATGATTTCGAGGGAATGAAGGTGCTATTCTAAAGGTCCTATGGTGTGGGCGCTGGAGTTGTCATCCCGATCTTTTCTAAGGGGCGGGAGAAAGAAAAAAGCGAGCGAGCGTGACAAAATGGAAAAAATGACTTATTTACCGTGGGGGGAGTCCTATTTATAGCAATCCCCGCCCGCACGAGCGAGAAGATCGGGCTTCTCGCGAGTGAGAAAACTGTACATCATGCTTGACACCTATCATGACATTTAAGTGCGCCTAGTATTCAAGGAACCAACCCAACGGTTAAAAAAAACTTCCTATTAGGGGTTAACTTTGGCCAACCGAAGGGGGGATGTAGAGAAGGAGGTACCATCATCTAAAGATTCACTTCTCGACTTCAGCCCCCCGAAGTTGGATCTAATAGGAAGTTTTATCCATGTTTTCTATGAGATGGATATGTTTATCAATGGTCCCTAAAGCCGGTAATGATAGTCTCCGACTATCACTGCTCCAAAACCGGCAGTGAAGGGGGTTTTGGAGTTGGCAATGATGTGATGTTCTATAGCAGTGTAACCCCGGTGATGATCATTGGCGTGTGTTAAGCGAGTCATGCGCTACCTACTGGGTACTATGAATTATGGACTTCACTATATTGGGTACCCGTCAGTACTGGAGTGTTATAGTGATTCAAACTAGATATCTGATGTTGATGAGATCAACACCATAAGTGGGTATGTATTCACTCTTGGTGGTGTAGTTGTCTTATAGATGTCTTGCCAACAAACTATATTTGCGAGGTCAACCATGGAAGCAAAACTCACAGTGTTAGACATAGCCACTGTTAGGCAAAATGACTGTGTGAGTTTTTGATGGATTTGCTAGTGGTTGAGAAATCGATACTGACTATCTTTATGAACTATGATAATCAAATGGTTATTGTCAAAGTGAACAGTTCTAATAACAACATGAAATCCTCAAGACATGTAAAGAAACAATTGAAATCTATAAGAAAACTGAGAAACTATGGAGTGATAGCATTGGCTTATATCCAAATAGCTAAAAACTTAACAGATCAATTTACAAAAGGACTATCACAGAATATGATAGATAATGCATCGAAGGAGATGGGTATGAGACCCATGTGAGTTATACTATAATGGTAACCCAACCTATGTCATTGGAGATCTCGTGAATTAGGACATTAGAAGAACAAGATATTGGTTAAATGAAGGAGAGTACAATACAACCCACACGAGTGATGTTGCAATACTCTCAAAATCTGAAACGCGGGTCAGCTATTGCCTTAATATGTTCTGTTAGCTTTAATTAGTGAAGTTGCTATCCTACAGGGCATTCTTGAAAAAACACACCTATATGAGACTGATTGTTGGTCGTAGTCTTTGAGACTTGGGTAATCTCTAATAAGCTCATGAAGATACCAAGGTGTATGACTTATACGCTCCACCCGAGGGGTAGCCTACTAGCAGCCAAGTATCAGTTATGACTTTAAGTGAAACTTGTTTGCACAAAACTTAATCCATTGTTCAAGTTGTGAATGAGTTTAGTTTAATGCTCTAGATGGATGTTCAACTTTAACAGGTCTCCATCGAAACACTACTATATGAAACAGTATTGACAAAAGGTAAATCACCGTGGGACTTTGAGATCTGGCGAAGGATTGTTAGAATATATGAGCTTGGTCCATTAAATTTGAGTAATTCTAAATAAATCTCCCAACAAAGTGGAGGGAGGGGTACATCTTTTAGTCACACTGTGCTAGTGGAGATAAAGGGAGACCAACTTAAAAGAAATTTTCTACTTCACCCACATAGTATATGTGGATCAGAGGACTAGGAGAACACACATACGCGCTCGCTCGCCTCGCATTTTGAGGGGGTGCGGGTGCACGTCACCTGTGTGAATGGTCTGCTAAAATCAGGTCAAGTAGCTTGCGCAGGTGCACCCTCCTTTTGTAGTTTTATTCTTTAGTTTTGTGGGCAAACAGATATATATAAAAATCGTGTAGGTTAATAATCCGATCGTAGCACGTCTCAACCACGCAATTTTGTCTATATATATACCTGGCAAGCGCTACCACAAAGGATACACGCATTTAGGATTTTTGCCTCTTCTCTCTATTACGCCACCACACGTAATCTGCTCCATCCCGCTATGCCGGTGTGCACTGAAGAAAGAGAGAGTAAGTCTCTTGAACTTGTCGCTCTCGAGATCCTGCACTGGGAGAGGACGAATAAGATTTTTAGGAAGTGCTCGGTATGACTGCTCACGATCTGCTTCCTCTACATCATTGCAGTCTCCTTCCTCCACTTCATCATCATCTGCTGCATCACCATCATAGGGACCTCTGCATCCCACACTGTCGACGGGTACATGCGCTATGATTAACCTCTGTTTAGTCATGTTTACCATGCTGGATAATTTTATGATATTCATGTTAGCAACCATGTACGATTGTTACATATGTAGTTCTGTTACCTACATGCCAACGTTATGCTGTCGCTATATGATATTTTTAGTTTATCAGTTGATGTTCATGATTTAATTAAGAATTAAATTAAATCTAAAAGTGTGCATTTATCTAACAAAATATATTTACCACATGAGTAAGCTACTGCATAACTAAAATGTTAAAGCGCTTCTATTTAAGCTCTTAACAGTCCGCGGGACATGTTTTGAATGTGGTGGTGTGTCCCGTTGTGAGTCGAAATACCGTCTGTAATTTGACCAAGATTTTTGTGTTATGATCTTAAAAAGGATGGTTCTGACTGACTGCGGCATCTTGATAATAAGTGCTATTGAATTCTTGTCGCAATGCCAAGTCAAGCTTCTTTCTTTTTACAGCCTTAAATGTGCGAGATGGCGCTGATGAATGAAGTTCAATTCAGCAGCTCATGTTTCCTCCATACCCCCCCCCCCACCCCACCCCGCTGGGATTTCCGGCATCCGCTGCACCGCGCTCCATTCCCCTGCCCACACAGCCATCTCTCCAGCAACACACAGAAGATATCTGTTTTTTGTTTTTTTATTAAAAAATATCACACGTCACACAGCTGGTGTTAACTTTGGAGACAACCCATGGAAATGCTGAAATTATCTAGCTTATCTTGTTTACGACGCCCCTTGAATTGTTTATTGAATTACTTAACTACTAGCAGGCCAGTTGGATGCAACAAACTAGGGGAGGAAAGAGTATACAAGGTACCAACGGAGTGCGCGTCTTAGCTTAGCTAACTAGTGCAAACGAAAGAAGTGACGCTAGCTCGCAACATCCTACGACGACTATGCCCGGCGCGACGGCGAGCGCCGTGACGCCGTCCTTGTGGAGCCGGATCGTGGCTACCGGTGCCGAACCCGAGCCCCGGTCACCACCGCCGCTGCCATTGACCGCGGCGGCGTCATGGATCAGGATGGCGGTGTCGGCGGCCAACGCGGTAACGACATGCTGCCCCCGGGGGCCCACACGGCGGAGCAGAGGGCCAGCGAGCCCGACTTGTGCCCCTCTGAGCTTCACCGCGCGCCCTTTCATGGCGGCAACGCAAGTCCTTCGCCTCGGAGGCTTTTTGGCTGTCGGGGAATTTGGAATGGGTTGGCTCGCTGGGGTTTGCGAAATTGACGGGATGGGGGATTAGCTTTGGTTTTCTGTGGTTCAATAGATGTTCCCGCCGCCGCGAAAAATTGGCGGGAGTTTGGTGCGGGAAAAGCTGTTTCGGCGGGACGGACGAGACTGCCGACTTCCGAGAATTTTTTTATATATTTTTTAAATCTAAAAATTTGGAAATACATAAAACCCATTTCGAAATTTTGCAATTTTATATTTTTTATCGCATTTCCAATGAGCGACAGGTGATCATTTCATTCATTTCCCATCAGCACGGAGAAAAAAATAGAGAAGAGGAGATAAAAGGGAGGGGAGGAAGAGAAGAGCAGCGAAGCCTACCAAAATTTATTAGTGTTGGAGGTAAGTAGTCTAATTTTATTATTTTTATAAAATAATTAGGTTAACCTTTAGATAGTTTTAAAAATAGGTTAGACATTAGATTTAGAATTTAGTGATACTCCCTTCCGCTCAAAATAAATGTTGTTTTTTTTTGTTGTGTTCAATCAACTATTTAAATTTTGGTTACAAATTATTTTTTATGTATTGAGTTTATATATTTGAAAATGATATGAGTAGATTTGTCTTGAAAAATACTTTCATAATAGTATATTTTTACTATATTTTATTAATATTTTACAACAAAAAGTAGTAATCAAAGTTATTTTTTAATATCGTGCCGATGTCCAAAATAACACTTATTTCAAATTGGAGAGAGTATTAGACCTAAGTTTTTTTAAGGATAGGTAACGATTAGACGTCGGTTGTTTAAATATCTGTATCCTTTAGACATAAGTTTTTTAAGGTTAGTTGTATTATTATTAGATTTATGCTTTTAGAGCAACATACAGTAATTGTTAGACCTAGGCTTTTTAGATAATTGTACTATCATTAGATTTAGGTTTTTTCAGTAACATAGAGCAACTATTGAGACGGTATCTTAAGATTTTTTTTAAGGAGAATGGGACGTTGTTTACGGTACCATTAGCGTTCCATTTAATTCTTATTTTGCAAACCATAATTATCATATGAATTTGCAGGTATGGTTGCCAATCACCAGGAGCTGCTTGACCCACACGTGGATGACAGGGATATATGATTAATATTATATATACCATATACTCCCTCCGATTATAAATGTAGGTCGTTTTAGACTTATGCACAAGGATTAAGAAAGTAGATCAAATGATCTTGTTGCCCCTTATTTATTCTGCATTGAAAAAGATAACTCATTCATTTGTGAGAGTGATAGTATTTATTAAACAAAAGCAAGAAGGGAACAAAAGAGAAAAAAGCGCATAGAAGTTTGAGAATGACTTATATTTAGAGAATAGTTGAGGAGGCTAAAACGACCTATATTTGCAATAAGAGGGAGTATTCTGTATATCTAAAAAAGGTATATAAAGATCTAATACATCTTACATGATACGGGGCTAGTCGTAGCCACCACAAAGTAATATACAAAGAGGATATACTTGAAAGCTACTCATCCCTAATATGGAGGATGTCTCCTATTCAAAAAGAATTCCTAGATATCCAACTAGGATCGTGCCATGTGTCCCCTGGAGTATATAAGGCGGTGAGAGGGGGGTGTCCAAGACATTAGATCTCAATCTCAAGACAACGCAAGTTTGACTGATCAGACAATCACAAGCCACAATCGCAAATCGTGCCTTGAGATCTCCAAAGTTGTGGAACGTTCAAGACCAGTCAAATAGAAGACCAACACCCATCAAATATCTATGGCAGAAGCAATCCCATAGTCCACTAGATCTTAATACTTTGACACACCAAAATTCACCTAGTTCTTAGGATTAGACTTATCCACATCCATATTCTACACTGGGATCCAAAGAATAATCAAGACAAGATATGATGTAGGGTTATTACCCAACTCGGTGGCCTAAACATATATAATTCTGTGTTTCTACTTGCGGTACACTTCATCGACTTCGCAGGTATCTGTACTTTCAATACTACAACAATATACGACCCAGTATCAAATCCTCGACGACTGGGGCCGTACGTGGGGATACGAGCAAAGAAGTCAATCTATGAGGTTATCGTGCTACCCGGCATGGTGTATTTGAATCTCGAGTCTTTCAACGACTCCGACCTTGACATCTACGCCCGACCAAAAGAATTACTAGAGATCAACTGATCTCGGAAGGGAATATACGGCCAATCGACTTCTAAGTTAGTAGGCCAAGGAGGTATTTCAATAGAACACATCGAGAGTTCAGGTCACCAGGTCTCCCTATCGATCCCAGCTACCGTTAACATGAGTTGCCAAGGAATCGAAGGCTCCTAAGAGAACATCCCCGAAGACAAACCTTAGTTTAACTAATTTGATGCATCTTCCTCGGGGTTCATTCAATGATGAGGAAGGGTATCATGAGGTAAATACCCTCGAAGTCAAATATCAAGGAAACAGAGACAATGCAAATAATTCCTCTAATCCGACTATGAAGGAAGCCCCACCTATTGTACTGGCATGAGGAAGAAGCATAGCCCATGTCAGGGAAAACGATCATGGGGTCGCTCCACTCCCCCAGCTGATACTCATGAAGCTACCAGAGGTATCACGACTCCCTTTGAGAACCTAAGTGGATATGTACCTTATTTTATATGTGATGAGTCATTTACAAATATTGAATTGAGTAGAATTTGGTTTGCATGAGCATGTCTATGTATTACAATGCATGATTATGATTATGACTAATCGGATATGGAGAGAAATAGAGTTGGAGAAACTTGTGTGCTTGGCTTATGATGTGTAGGTGATGGATGCAACTTGGCAGTCGATAGTGAGATGATCGAGGCTAAGTAGGGTGCTTGGTGCCGGATGATCAAGGAGGTCGGATGAAGTCAAAGGTAATTTTTGTTGTACACGTGGAGAGCAAGAAAAGCTTAAGAAGATGGATGAAGGCGTCATGTTGATAAAGTCAAGCGAAAGGGATGCGGGTACAAGTGTCAAGGTGGCCTGAGAGATCGGAAGCGAGTGATACTTGCCAGTTGTCGAGATCGCAAGATAGAGTACATGTGTCATCATCAGAAAGATCACTTAGGATGGAAGAAATCTAGGAAACTTGGGATGCAAGAAATCTAGAAATTTTGGGATGCAAGAAATCTAGAAATCTTGGTATGCAAGCAATCTAGGAAACTTGGGGTGCAAGCTCCAAAGGCCTATAAATATGAGGGAAGAGATGTGAGCACCTAATTGAGCCATTCAGTGGAGAGTTGAGTTCTAGGGTTTTAGAAGAGAAAGAGAGGAATGCTTAGCCTATGGTTTATATGAGAGTTGTATATCCAAAACTACTTTGTAATCAGCCAAAAATAGGGTGTTCCTGTGCAAGTAATAATATTGTGTTTCTTCTTACCCTTATGTTCATCTCCTTCTAGTTTCCCTCTCTTTGCTCCCTCACATAATTGCAAGTTCTTTTTGTTTTGTTTTGTCTTTCGTTTTTGCTGGAGAGCTGAATTTATTTTCTTTGTGTCTAGGGGGATAAGATTCATCTATAAGTTGCTCCTGAACCATCCCTTACGTTTAGATTCATCAACTTGGAGAGTTTCTTTACTCGGTGCCTAGTTTTCTTGCTTCTATTTTTTATTTGAGGCACATTGCGTGAAAGATTAGGATATGTCATCCAAGAATTTGGTGAGGCTCCTATTCACCTCCCTCTAGTTGTCTTCCTTGGTACTATAATTGGCATCAGAGCCGAGTTTGATCACTAGTTGATCTTAACTGGCTTTGTGATCCGTAGGAGATAATGGAGAGAATTGGAAAAATACCATTCTTTGAGGGTCATGACTATTCGTATTGGAAAGTGCACATGGATGCTTATCTCTTAAGCTAAAAAGTGCTATATGGGAAATTATTGACTCCAACTATAAAATTCCTACTACTTGTACTTCTCAGGCCAAAACCGATCAATATGAGGCTAACAACATAGCTAAGAATATTGTTCATCAGTCTGAGTCATAGCGAGTTTGATAGGGTTCAATGCATTCGCACTACTAGAGAGATTTGGTCTACACTTATTGTTTTTCATGATGGCACAAACTAGATTAAGGCTAGGCGTCATAGCACTTACAATCAGGAGTATCAGAAGTTTGTGCAGGGTCCCGGAGGGTCTTTAGATGTCATGTTTGTGAGGTTCGATAGGATTATGAGCAATCTTAGAGCCACCGGGGTTGTCTTATTCTGATCATGAAATAGTGATCAAGCTTCTCTATGCTCTTGACCATAACATTGGGGAGGTGAAGATCTCTAGTATTGAGGAGTACTCTAGCTATGATACCCTGACTTGTGATGGGTTGTTTAGCAAGCTTAAGTCCACAGAGATAGCCAAAGCGGTTAGGATAGGTCTAGAAAATACCCTGTCCTAAAACATGGCATTGGTTTCAGGATCTAGTAGTGGCAGTAAAGTGGGAGGTGGTTTTTCTTATGCTAACTCTTCACTTGGTGGTTTTGCTTTGTCTTCTTTAGTCTTTATTACAGAAGTGCAGGTGGATGGATTTGATAATGATGATCTGGCATTGATCTTGAAGAAATTTACCCGCTTCTACAACAATGAACGAAATTGGAGGAGAGGCGGTCCTCATGCTTACTATGAGTGTGGTGACATCACTCATTTCAAAGTGGACTGCTCCAAGCTCAAGAAGAAGGGAGACCACAACCACAACTATGACAAGTACCTAAAGAACAAGAAGACTTTCTACAAGAATCGCGATAAGATGGCAAAGAATGTAGCCAAGGTGGCTTCACAAGCCTTTGTGGCGTCGCTTAGCGATATTGACACTTCCTCACATGAGGATGAGAGCTCAGAAGACGAGGAGCAGATTGTGAAGAACAAGGAGAACAATGACATCACTGGCCTATGCTTCTTGGTGACTGAGAATGATAACCTCGAGCCTGATTCACATGAGGTATAACCATCTTAAGATCAGCTTTCTATTGAGGTAGATCGTTTAACGGATGTACTAGTTTGTAAAGATAGGTTGGTTCATGTAACACCCTGGTTTTCAGAATTCATAACTTTTTAAAATTTTCTAAGATTATTGAATAGCTTCACCAGTAGAATAGGTTTAAAACATATTTTCTTAATCATTCAATCAAAATAGGCTATTATATTTGTGTGCATTGCCTGCTGAGTTTTGTTAGGAGTTAGGTAAATGCATTAGAGTTCTTTTTCTTTCTCTTTCTCTTTGGTGTTTTGAGTGAAAAAGATTTTGAAAAGGTTTTTACAAAACTTTGTAGTAAACTAGTTAAGGATCTTAATGGTTAGAATTCAAAATCTTTGAATTTATCATCTATTCAATCCTTGATTATATCTGATCCTTCTCTAGTTCAATACAAATCATATCCAAATCCTTGTTTAAAGCTAATCTCTCCTCTCTCTCAAATTCTATCCAAATCCAAATTTAAATTCCTTATCTACTCCTATTCTTGTTCAACCTTATTTTTTGTTTTTCTTAATTTCACTCCAAGGTCAATTCAAATTCAAACCCTATTCAAATTTCTCTACAAAAGTTTCTTTTCTAAACCCTAGATATACCTAAAGTGTCTTTGAGCTCAATCTTGCTCAAGTCCAAACCCTTAGCCAAGTCTTCTAGATAGCCCAATAAAGGATCCACAAAATCTACAAATTTTCACGGAGTCATGGATAGCCTCATCTTCCTATGAAGTTTCGGACTTCAAAACAGTCTCAAATGCAAATCTGGACAATACCAAAGTTGTAGGACTCTTCGAGGGCTTCGATTTGAACCCATGAAAGTCCCCTTTTGGATAATGGAACTAGGAGTTATGGCCCCTGAAATCAGTGCTGCGCAGATAAGACCTAGTTCAAACAGTTTATCTTGTAGTGCATTTTTGAAAATCAAAATAACATTTTCAGAAGTTTTAATGAATACTAAAGTTGTAGATCATTTCGAGTACTACAATTTAGAGTCCAGAAACGTTCAATTTGGAGTCCGAACGATGGAGATATCATCCTCGAAATAGAGAGCTATGAAAAAGTAAACCGTAATGGACTCGAACTCGAATCCGATTCATGTTTAGCTTGGACTCCACTTCAACCAGCCACCCCTAGCCCTATAAATATGAGTTATACGTCCTCTCCTACCCCTATTCCACACCACAACAACCTAGACATCGCTGCTGCCCTGTCCGTGCGCCGCCGTTCGCCGCAACCGCAGCCGCCTGTGATGCGCTACGTTGTCTTCTCCGCAAATCCTTCTCCCTCGACCATCAAAGCAAAGTGAGGACCCCTTTTCTCCTCCCTTACTACAGTTTTAGCATCATACTAAGTTCCTAGTCATGCCCTAACCCCAACCAAAGCCCGATCTACATTGCCATGATCGTCGCCATCGCGGACAGCTGCGTTGTAGCCGATTGACATCGATGTTCTCAGCCAACTACTGCACCGTTCGCCATGCCCTTTGACCAGCGCATGTCCCATGATGTACCCCATGCCCTCACCATCCAGGTCGGCCAGTAAAGTAGCCAAACCATCGAAATCAAGGTCGACATACCCGCGCTCCAGTTTCTGGACACATTCTGCGCACGCATCGATTTTGCATTCACATTCTCTGTCAATCCGAAAGCCGTATGGATGCACCAGCCACATCACGGCATGTCCCATCAAGTCTTCTACGTGACCCTAGGAGCCCACCCCTATTTGTGCAGCGACACGACCGGAACGCGATTGCCAACCACAGCATGTCACAGCCGTCACCCATCTCATCTCCGTTGATCGTTCTTCCTCTCAGTGGATGATCTACCAAAACCCATGCTATAGCATTGTGTTCCCAGGATATATGAACATCTTTGTTCAAATGGTTTCTCAAATTTCATAGCTAATCTTCTGGAACGCGAGCATCTTTGTTGTTACGTCTATTCGCGGTCACCACCAAACCAAGCATCAGTCATCGCTGTTTGCCGCTACCTCGGATGACCCCTTCCAAAACCAAACATATCGCTGAGTTAGTCTTTCCTCATTCTACACCATGCTTCCCTCGTTTCATTTAAACACCACTGAAGCCCAACATCGATGTCAGTGGCCACGTGCCGATCGCTGTCTTCGACGAAACCCGAACCACCATCGCTACATAGAGTCACCGGTAGTATCCTTAACCTAGAAGCGCAACCTTCGGCCTTTTTGATCCATCATGGGTGGTTGAGACTAGATCTCAGCGTATCCCTTCTTTAATCCAAGATAGTATTTGCATAGCATGCCAAGTCATCGCCACATTATTCTCCTTAGCCTAGTCAGCGAAGTCTGGTCTGCCCTACACTTCTTGAATCTTTCGCAATGATGTTGTCAAGCCTGACACAGTGATTGTGCAATAAAGTCTTTTCCCATAGGAAGATAGTTCCGGTAAATCAGCATTTCCTTTTCAGTCCAATCTATCTCCCGAAAGCTGTTCCCTTTTCATCTTAACTCCGATTTAGATGATTCTTGCATCTAAATGTTTCTAAAATCATACATATCCAACCATAGTGTTTTTAAAGTGTTTTAATGATGTTTGGTATGTTGTTCTTAGTGTTTTCCTTTGTGTTGTTTGTCAGTAGTTCTCGCGATTAATCAATAACATTCTGGAGCAGTTCGAGAGACTTCAAGACTAAGATTTTGACAACACTGAGAAGCATTGGGTAAAAGGCAACTGTCCTTGATCATCTTGAACCTATGTTTTTAAATGTTTTATTTTACAAAATTGCAGTGTCTATCAATATGATGGGTAGTCACCTATATTAGGGTTTTCCCTAGATTTTCCCATATCATCCCTTGTAACCTAGATGGTTTATGGTTAGGTGTCTTTGTTGGGTAGATTGCTTAGCCATGCTTTTGGGATACTGGGAAGTATCATAATCTTGACTAATGAACATAGGCAACAATGGTGGTTAAAGTGTTAGGGATCTAGCAATGGAACCTTAGGCCTTGAGCAAAGTGGTTTTGATGGTTGTCATGGTTATGATGTTGGTTTAGTGTTTGCTCAAGTAACCTAAGTAAGGACCTGTTCATGGAGCAAGAACCCAAGAAATAATGTACCAACCACGAGGCCGATATGGTAAGGCGTGACATACTAGTTAGAGTCTTTCCAGTGTGTGTTGTGTCGGCACAAAAGGGGGCTCTAGGTAGGAGTTGAACTCACGTAAATCCTGGCGGTGAAACCTAGTAGGCAGACGCATACTGGATTAGTCTCTGGTCAGTGGAAAATATCATTTAGTGATTTCTTAGCGGCACACCACTGGCGTGTGTTAAGTGTCTTGCAAACACGGCAACATAGAATTCACTGACACGTGGGGAAAGCTGAACAACCTCTGCAGAGTGTAAAACTGTTATAACAACCATGCCCATGGTTATGGGAGACTTGGATCCTCATATGATTAGTGGGTTGTGGTTTTGGTTATAATAGAGGGAGTACTAGAAGGTTATGGTATGCAAGGTGGGGAGCCTTGTATGCTGAGTGTTAGACTGTGTGGGTTACATTCACTTAATAATTGTTTAATGCTTTTTGAGTCCAAATATGTTTTCATTACTTGCATTTACGTAAATATACCATGTGTTGGCCTATTCTTGATATAAACCTGCATATCATTATCTTTCCCACACTTGCTGAGCGCGTCATGTGCTCACACTTGCTATTTTCCCTATACCATGCGACAAGTGTGCTGCTGCTCAGTGAGTGAAGATGTTGAAGACTATCAAGACGAGGTTGTGATATTCTAGCCGCGTATCTCTCGGTTGATTGCATGCGGTGTTGTTGGGCACCAGTGCTTCTGTTCCACTGCAGATATCTTCATAGAAGATAATATATGTCAATTGCTGTAAGAGTAACATTTCTTTAATAAAAATATTGCACCTGTGATGTCCTTATGTCTGTTGAACATCCTGGGCACACATAAGTCGCTGTCGGTGTATCAGGAACCGGGGGTCCCCGAATCCCGAGGCCAGGCTTGCAATCCGCCACGTGGTGCCATCCCGCGGAGTCTCTCCCGCAAGGTGAAAAAGATCGAGTCCCGGGAGAGGGCGCTTGGGGCCACAGTCGGTGGCCCCCGAAGTACCCCAGTTCCCCGATGATCTAAGTACCAGGAAGAAAGTGCTCGGGAAGGTGTACGGTGACCTCTGAGCACCCAAGTCCCCCGACGACCAGGAAAGCTAAGTACCGGGAGAAACATGCCCGGGGTCGCTAGCGGTGGCCCCCTGGGCACCCAAGTATCCCGAGGACCCACCGAAGGAAGTTCCGGGAGAGAGTGCTCGGGGCTGCGTGCAGCAGCCCCTGAGCACTCGGTTCCCCGAGGATCCGTACAAGTGTGCCCGGGGGAGAGTGCTCGGGGAGGTGAACAGTACCCCCGAGCACTCGGTACCCCGACGACAAGAAAGGGCATCCTCGGGAGAGAGTGCTCGGGGAGGCGAACGGCGACCCCCGAGCACTCGGTACCCCGACGACCCAGGGAGCCTCCTGGCAGTGGCCCCCGAGGGGCCCACCGATGAGGTGTCAGCCAGTCAAAGGCCCAAGGCCGCATTTAAAGAGCGTGTGTGGCCTGTCACCTCCAACTGCTCCCACCGCGCTCAGCGTCAGTTCCTGCCACGTTCTGGCAGAGGGGCGTGGGGTTATTAATTGCACGGGTCCCATCCCGTGCCATCCGGCCCGTCTCGGGATAATGTCGTAAGGGCCGAGGCGTTCCGTCTATCGCGCTGCTGTGGCAGGGGAACAAGACACGGCGGGCACGCCGGGCCGCTCTGCGGCTGCCCGGTGGGCCCTCTCCACGGCGCCCGTTGCCAGTGCATTTATGGTGACGGATGACCGGGCGTGCGACGCATTTTCCACCCCCGGTCACTTCGCCTAGAGGAAATGATGATGCCCTTTCCATTTATGGTGTCTCGGAACTCATGCTCCCCCTCCCGTTCGGGGCACGCTGCTGCCGGCGGGTATTTAAAGCCGCCGGTGGCACAAAAAAAAGAGAGCTCAGTAGTGTGGGAAAACACAGCACAAGAGAAACAACGGTTGAGAAGTGAACAACACGAGACAGGCCGAAGAACAAAGAGCCCCAGGCTCTAATATAGATCGACATTCTTGTAACCAGCAACATCCTTGAGGGACTTCCTCAGGGCATTCATAGTATCTATACAGGAGTAGGGTGTTACGCCCCCGTGCGGCCCGAACCTGTCTAAACACTAGTGCATTTACTCCTTTCCGCATTAGATCATTCCGCACCGCCGGCCATCGCATTCATACCCATTTATTTCTCAGGCGAACATATTCAGGATCATCCCCCCGGCCGAATCTCTAAAAAGGGGTCCCCCAGGGTCCCTGCGACAGGAGTTCACCCTCCGACAGCTGGCGCGCCAGGTAGGGGGGAAGCATCCCTGAATCTGTTTGTTTATTTTCTTCCGCAGAGAAAAAATGGCCGGTGGTCATCGCCTCCAGCGTTTCGGCTCCAGTTCCAGCGGGGAAATGCAGCCCCTCGCACAGGAGGCCCCAGCCGCTGCTGCGTCCCAGCAGCAGCCACGATCTGCACGCGCGGCATTCCCTTCCCAAGGGGACCAGGGCACTGGGCCCAATAGGGCCGCCACCGCCGTCGCCGGTGCACCATCCGACCCCCAGCCGGTGGCCGAAACTCCTGCCGCCAAGTCCGCGTCTGGACAGCGCCGGGCGCCTCTCCGGTGTAGACTCGCCTTCGACGAGGCTAGCCCCGGGAGCGCGCTGCTTGCAGCGCACGCTCTCCTCAGGCATCCACCAGTCCAGGCAGCGGGGGAAACCCCGGAGGGCCGCTGGCTCCAGGAAGTCGCTGCCCTGGTCGGCACTGCCCGCCGCCAGGTGCTGGCCGAGAGTTCCCGCGCCACCACCCAGCGTGGCGCCGCTAGGACCGGCCCATCGTTAGGTGGCGTTCGCGCTGGCCGGGGGCCCTCCAGGCGGAGCGCCGCCCCCCTGGCCGCTTCCGGAACCCAGGACCTCCGCTTGCACCTCAATGAGCAGAGGGGCATCGAAGACGCGCGCGTCACTCTCGAGCGCCAGCGGGAGACCCGGTAGGAGGCTGAAGCTGAGGACCAGGCTTCCTCCTTGCCGGCCCATGACCGCCGGGGCTCCTCGGCTCGCCGGCGTTCGTCGCCCAAGGGTGCTGCCCACGCTGCAGCGTACAGCACCGGGTGTCGTGCCTTCGCCAGTGAGCTCCGCTGGGTCAAATGGCCCACCATGTTCAGCCCTGAGCTGCCAGAGAAGTACGACGGGTCCATCGACCCTGTCGAGTTCCTCCAGATATACACCACCGCTGTCCAGGCGGCTGGTGGCAGCGAAAAGGTGATGGCCAACTACTTTCATGTTGCCTTGAGGGGCTCTGCCCGCGCTTGGCTTATGAACTTACCCCCAGGATCTATCAGCTCCTGGGATGATCTTTGCCACCAGTTCCTGGCTAATTTTCAAGGCACATTCACGCGCCCCGACTTGGAGTGCGACCTCCATGCCGTCAAGCAGCAGGAGGGGGAGACGCTACGGCGCTTTATTCAGCGCTTGAACCAGGTCCGCAACACTATCTCATGGATAACCCCCCACGCTGTCATTGTTGCTTTCCCGTAGGGCATCCGCGACGAGCGGATGCTCGAGAAGCTAGGCACGCACGAGGTCGAGACCACCGCGGAACTTTTTGCGCTGGCCGACAAGTGCGCTAAGGCGGCGGAAGCTCGGGCTTGGCACGTTCTGCGCCCTGAGCACCCCGCCGCCGATCGACCAGGTCCTTCCCGCTCTGACAGGCGGGAAAAGAAAAGGAGAAGGAGGCGCGAGTCCGTCCCCGTTGAGCCGGCCCAGGGCCCCGCCCGTGGGCCGGCCCAAGAGCCCGACCACCGGCAAGCACGCCGGGCGGCTGCCGACAAACGGTATGCACCCGCGAGAGCCCCGTCCCGAGCCCCTCCTAGGGCTCCGGCTCCCGCAAGGGCTCCAGCTCCGGCAAGAACTCTGGCTCCCACCAGAGCTCCCGCTCCAGCAAGGGCCCCCGCTCCTACGGGGCCCGAGCCAGGGAAGTGGTGCCCGATCCACCAGACCAGATGGCATGACCTCACGGAGTGCCGCACGGTCAAGGGCCTCATCGAGCAGCGCCAAAGGGACCGCGACGAGCTCCGCGGGGGTGGCGACGATGAAGCCAGCCCCAACAACATAGAACTCGACTTCCAGGAGCCTGAGCACACCGTTGCCTTCATCGACGGAGGTGCGTACACGCCCTCCTCCCGCCGCAGTTTCAAGACCATGCGGCGCGAGGTGTGCTCGGCGACCCCGAGCGAAGAGGCCTCAAGGCCCCTGAAGTGGTCGGATGCCCCGATCACGTTTAGCTTGGCCGACCACCCCGCCAGTACTGTAGGTATGGGGCGACTACCCCTGGTAGTGTCCCCCACCATCTGCAATGTAAAGGTCTGCATGGTGCTGATCGACGGGGGCGCAGGCCTTAACCTCCTCTCTAAGGAGGCTTTCAAGAAGCTGCAGGTGCCCTCCAGGCGTCTGAAGCCATCGCTCCCTTTTTACGGGGTGACACCCGGGCACTCCCTGCCCCTCGGTCAGGTCAAGTTGCCCGTGACATTCGGGAGCCGGGACAACTTCCGGACGGAGAACGTCATCTTCGACGTCATGGAGCTCCCCCTCCCCTACAATGCCATCCTCAGGCGCCTGATGCTCGCTCGGTTCATGGTGGTCACGCACTACGCGTACCTCACGGTCAAGATGCCGGGCCCAGCAGCGTCGCCTCCTGCGCCGAGCAGTTATACTCGGCCTTGGTCTCAGCCCGAGCCGAGGTTGAAGGTCGTCCAGGGGGCCCGGGACCCTCTACATCCAAACCCCAACTCACTGTCGACGCCTCCGTTCCTACGAAGGAGGTCGTGGTGGGCGAAGGTGCCTCCCAGGTCGTCCGAATCGGCGGTGACTTGGGCGGTAAATAGGAAAGCGCGCTCGTCGCCTTCCTCCGGGCTAACATCGACGTGTTTGCATGGCAGCCGTCTGATATGCCCGGGATCCCTAGGGAGGTGATCGAGCACCACCTGGCTGTGCGCCCGGACGCACGCCCGGTGAAGCAGAAGGTCCGGCGACAGGCACCCGAGCGCCAGGAGTTCATTCGGGAGCAGGTCAGCAAGCTCCTTGACGCCGGATTTATCCGAGAGGTCCTCCACCCCGAGTGGTTGGCAAACCCAGTTATCGTCCCGAAGGCCAACGGCAAGCTCCGCATGTGCGTGGACTACACCGATCTAAACAAGGCTTGCCCCAAAGATCCTTTTCCTTGGCCCCGCATAGATCAAATTGTAGATGCAACCACGGGATGTGATCTTTTGTGTTTTTTAGATTCGCATGGCCGTAGAGGATGATGAAAAAACTGCTTTTACCACTCCGGTGGGGACTTATTGCTATGTGTCGATGCCTTTTGGTTTGCGCAACACTGGGTCTTCTTTCCAGCGCGCTATCCGCATCACCCTTGATTCGCAGGTTGGTCGCAACGTTGAGGCCTACATCGACGATCTCGTGGTCAAGTCCCGAAACCGCGCCACCCTGCTCGAAGACCTTGCCGAGACTTTCAATAGTCTCCGAACTACCCGCCTGAAGCTCAACCCCGAGAAGTGTGTCTTTGGGGTACCTGCGGGCAAGCTCCTTGGTTTCTTGGTTTCCAGCCGAGGGATCGAGGCCAATCCAGAGAAGATCCGGGCCATCGAGCAGATGCGACCCCCGGCTCGACTCAAGGAGGTTCAGTGTCTCGCCGGCTGCATGGCGGCCCTCGGGTGCTTCATCTCCAAACTTGGGGAGCGAGGGCTCCCCATCTTCAAGCTTCTGAAGAAGACCGGTTGTTTCAAATGGATGCCAGAGGCCGAGCAGGCCTTCTATGATCTGAAGAAGTATCTCACCTCACCACCCGTGCTGGTGGCCCCGTCCGAAGGCAAGCCACTGCTACTCTACGTGTCGGCCACTCCTCAGGTCGTAAGCATGGTGCTGGTGGTGGAGCGCGATGAGTGCACGGGGTCAGGTGCCGGGTCCCAGCTCCCGGCCGCCCCCGAGTACTACCCTGTCCTCGCGACTCCCCCCGAGCAGGGGGTCGAGCCCGAGCACTTGGCTCCCCTCGAGCAGGGGGTCGAGCCCGAACACTCGGTTCCCCCCGAGCAGGGGGTCGAATCCGAGCACTTGGCTCTTCCCGACCAGGGAATAGAGCCCGAGCACCCGGTCAGCCCTGACCACGTCGCCGAGCCAGGGGGCTGTAGCAGGCCCTCAGGTGAAGCCGCAATCCGAGCCCATCGGGTACAACGACCGGTGTACTTCATCAGTGAAGTCCTCCGGGAGGCCAAGACAAGGTACCCCCAGGCTCAAAAGCTGCTCTACGCCGTGCTCATCGCTTCCCAGAAGCTGCGCCACTACTTCCAGGCGCACAAGGTCTCGGTGGTTACTACGTACCCACTGGGGCCCATCCTCCGGAACCGAGAAGGCACCGGGCATGTAGTCAAGTGGGTGGTGGAACTGGTGGAGTTTGACCTGCACTTTGTTAGCCGCCAGGCGATCAAAAGCCAGGCGCTCTCTGACTTCATGGCAGAGTGGACGCTCGTCCCTGAGGTCGTCCAAGAAGAAATCTTCACATATCCCGGGCACGATGCGCCCAGGTACTGGATTATGCATTTCGACGGTTCCCTCACGCTGAAAGGCGTGGGGGGCCGGAGTGGTTCTCACCTCCCCAACGGGTGAAGAACTCCGGTACGTCATGCAGCTGCAGTTCCGCGCATCCAACAACATGGCGGAATATGAGGGCCTCATCGCCGGCCTCCGAGCCGCGGTGGGCCTCGGGATTCGTCGCCTCCTGGTCAAAGGAGACTCCCAGCTGGTGGTCAACCAGGTGTCGAAAGAGTACCAGTGCACGGATCCTCAAATGGCGGCGTATGTGGCGGCAGTCAGGAAGTTGGAGAAGAACTTCGACGGCCTGGAGCTGCGGTACATCCCTCACCGCGACAACGCTCTGGCCGACAACCTCTCCCGCCTGGCCTCCTCCCGTGCGCGTGTCCCTGCCAGAGTCTTTGAAGAAAGACTCACACAGCCTTCCGTCCTACCTGCCGAACAGGACGAAGGGGAAACCTCGAGCTTAATTCAGGGGACCCTGGCGGCGCCCTCAGTGGGAAGCCCCAACAGGGTGCCGCCATCCGGCGAGTGCGCTGCGCTTGCTAATTGTCCTCAAGATGACTCATGGATGGACAAGATCCGGGGGTACTTGAAGGAAAAGTTCCTCCCCGGGGATGAGGCTTCTGCCGAAAGAGTTGCTCGGCAGTCCAAACGCTATGCCATAGTAGATGGGGATCTCTACCGGCGTAGCGCAGGCGGCATTCTCCTGAAATGCATCTCCCGGGTAGAAGGCGGCAAGCTTCTCGCTGAGGTCCACGAGGGCGAGTGCGGTGGCCATGTATCGTTCCGCACGTTGGTCGGGAAAGCCTTCTGGCAAGGTTTCTACTGGCCTACATCCCTCCAGGATGCTTCCGAGCTAGTTCGGCGCTGCAGAGCGTGCGAGTTCCACGCAAAGCAGATTCACCAGCCAGCTCAGGCTCTTCAAACCATCCCCCTGTCATGGCCTTTCGCGGTCTGGGGGTTGGACATTCTGGGTCCATTCCCCCGAGCAATCGGGGGCTATGAGTACCTCTACGTCGCCATCGACAAATTCACCAAGTGGCTGGAGGTGGTTCCAGTCGTTAAGGTGACCAAGAACACGGTGCTCTAGTTTATCCACGGTATCACCAGTCGCTTTGGTGTCCCGAACCGGATCATCACCGACAATGGCACGCAGTTCACAAGTGCCCTCTTCGGGGACTACTGTGAAGTCCTCGGCATCAAGCTCTGCTTCGCCTCTGTTGCTCATCCTCAGAGCAATGGGCAAGTCGAGCGTGCCAACGCGGAGATACTGAAGGGGCTCAAAACCCGGACCTACAACGTGCTCACGAAGCATGAGAAAGGGTGGATCAACGAGCTGCCAGCCGTGCTATGGGCCAACTGGACCATGCCAAGTCACGCTACCGGGGAGACTCCTTTCTTCCTTATGTATGGCGCTGAGGCGGTCCTCCCCTCTGAGCTCACTCTAGGCTCCCCTCGGGTGCATGCCTACTCTAAAGGCGAACAGGAGCAGCAAAGGCGCGACGACGTTGACTATTTGGAAGAGCGCCGGCGGCGTGCCGCCGTTCGGGCAGCCCGCTACCAGCAAAGCTTGCGGTTCTACCATCAGCATCACATCCGGGCTCGGTCTCTCGAGGTGGGGGATCTAGTTCTCTGACGCGTCCAATCACGCGAAGGAAGGAATAAACTGTCCCCTATGTGGGAAGGCCCCTTTACCGTGATCGGTGTCCTGCGAGAAGGCTCCTTCCGGCTGGCTGCAGAAGATGGGCAACCGCTCCCCAACTCGTGAAACATTGAGCACCTGCACAAGTTCTTCCCGTAGATGGCCATGTTTGCAGGCTCAGGTCAACCAGTCCAGGGGCTTCCCCCCGCCCAAGTTGACCGAGGGCTACCACTAACTGGGTAAGTCACCCAACCTCGTAAAAAAAAATTGTCAATACAATATGTATATCAATCTGCAATACTTATGTCAATTTTCATTTTTCTGGATTCCATATGTTTAATCTGTCTATTGAGATGCTCGATTGTGCGAGAAAAATTCGCTCTCTCATTTTCCCCGTTGACAAAAGAATCCCGATCGGTATGCGCGCGGGCAGTTGCCGCTGACTTACGTCTGTTGTGGTAAGCTGTGGTGTTCGGTGTTGTGACAGTCTCCCGGGCACTACCGAGGCCCTGGGGTTCTCGGGTAATCCCATCGCTCGAGACGCTCGAGTAGTCCGGAGCCTAGGCCCCAGGGGCGGGGTGTCGGTGCTCGGTCTGGTCTGTCATACCCGGGCGCCACCGAACCATAAGACCTCTGGGTTATGCCTCTGCCTGCTCTTGTCCGCCGGTCTGGGCATTCGAGAGGTCTCGGGTCGAAAACAAGAGCAGTCCATAATGAGTACCGCACTAACAGAGCGCATCAAGCAAAGAATTTCTCTATTTTTCTCAAGTTACAGATCGACAATCAAAAGTAAAAGCAGCTCGACCGTGAAGGCCTCGGCGCCCAGGTCGCTTCTCGACACTAAGGGTCCTCGGGTGGTCCTACTGCTCAGGCATGAGTGGTCGGGATCACCTGATCCGGGCCCCCTTGCGCCTTCCCCTGCTCGGGCGCCCCAGCCGTGGGAACCAAGCTTCCCGGGCACCCCGAGCTCAGAGCGCATGCCCCTCCTGGATCGGTTGGTCAGAAGGTTGACAGCTGTTCGGTGAGTGGTTAAATTCAGACGAATTTACATTCAGTAATATTTTGTTCCCGAGTCGTCCACGGGGGCCCTCATACTCTAATCTATTCGGCGAGATGGTCTCCTCGCGCACAAAACCCTGCCATGTGTCCACTTTTTCTAGAACAACAGAACAGACAGTAGGAAGGTGTACCGTACGTACGGCAATGTCTGACCGATGTCTTTCATAGTGGTCGTGGTGTTCGGTTCGCTTAAAAGGCCCCGAGCACTACCGAGCCTCTAGGGTTCTCGGGTTATCTCATGGCTCGAGCTGCTCGAGCGGTCGGGAGCCTAGACCCTGGGGGCAGGCTGTCGGTGCTCGGTCCGGTCCGTCCTAGCCCGGGCACCACCAAACCGTGGGGACTCTTGGTCGCATTCCCTCCCGTACGTGTCTCCAGCCTACTTGTTTGAGTGGTCGCAAGTGGGAAAGTGTTCACTGGTCATAGCGTGCTCTGTGCTGGATCGATCTATCTCCCGAGCAAGGAAGTTCGTGCCTTTGTCTTTTGACTTAGCCGTTACGGACTCACGAGGGCTCGGGGGTTGAACGCGCCGAGAAGGCCGGTTGGGGCGATTTTGTTTTCGGGGAAGGAAAGGTCGGGCTCGGTCCGACTGAGTACTCCTCGGGGCATCAAGTGAAAATAGCAGAAACTTCATCAAGCACTCAGAAGAATACTAGAGTTGTGACCCCAAAGAAAGGCTTCCATTATATTCATCAAAAAGGACAGCTATTCTGAGGGATCACTCCCATATTTACATCAAGACAAAGAAAAAGAAAAACTACAAAAGCCTACTCTAAGTCGGAGCCCTCGCCGCTGCTCCCCGGGTCTGGAGTCGGCGGCGCCTCTCGTGCAAAGCAGGCCGCCACCTCGGCAGCGGCGCCCCAAACTGTCTCCCGGGCGGCTTCCTCCTCGGCTTCGACCACCCCTTCCCGAGCTGGTTCCAGCGGGAAGTTCGGGTCCCAGCTTCGGTAGCAGGCCAGGACATGTTCGGCCACTGCTTGGGCCAAACCACGCCCTTCCCGGGCGGCAAGTTCCTGGACGGCCTGGGGCAGCGCCTCGAGGCGCTAGCTGATCCTCTGAAAGCCAAGGGCAACCCGGCCAAGGCTAGTCCCCTTCGCCTCCACATCGACTTGCCCGAGCCCAGCCACCCTCACGGACCTCTGCGTCTGCCGGAGGATGTCTTCCATCATCCGCTTCACATTGGCCCGTTCGGTCTCGGCGGCCTCGAGCTCCTCCGTCGCGCGCCGCAGCCGCTCCTTGAAGCCCTGTCCCTCGGCCGCGCCGGTCTCCTGGGCTTCAGCCCGCTTCACCCGCTCCGCAAGGGCAGAGAGGGCCTGCTCGCGGGCGGTCAGCTCGGACTCCCACTTGGCGGCCCGCTCCTCCCGAGCGGCCGCGGCCAGCACCGCCTCAGTAGCCTCCGTCTCTCGGAGGATCAGTAGTTCCTCCCGGGCTTCCAGGTCCACCGTCCTGATGCCGATGTCGGTCTCCTTGATCGCGACATCCTCCGCCCGGCTCTGGAGCTCCTCCTTCCGGTGTTGGAGGTCAGCGCGGACCTGGTCAGCCTCACCTTTCAGGCAGGCCAATTTAGCCTGGGAGGCTTCCGCCGCCCTCTCGCGGGACAGAACTGTCTCCTCCCACGCCTGCCTCTCCCTAGCAAGCGCCTCGGCAGCCTGCTGCTATGAGGCCTCGACCAGGCGGGCGGCTTCCTCCCGTTCCTACGTGGCTTTCGTGCGGGTGCCCTCTAGGGCCTTCCGCTCCTCCTCCAGGGCACGCCGCTCACCCTCGTTGGCGGCTCGCGCCGCAGCGACGCGGGCATCAAAAAGGTGCTAGCCCGCGACAAGCCGCGCCCTCTCCGCAGCAAGGGCGGCGCGGTCCGCCTCAAGCTGCATCATCTCCCCCACCACGGCCGCCTCCAGCCGCCTGATCACCTCCCGGGCGCTTCCCAGCACAACTGGGAGGGGGTCGGCGGGCTGGCTGGGCGACGGATGGGCGCTGGGTCCCCTGCAAGCTTCCTCCGAGGAGCTCGAGGTCCCCGAAAATTGCCATGCAGGCACCGCCCACAACAAAGTTGACCGCCCCACGCTCGACGTGCTCGGGGCAGACTCAGCCAGCGCTGGCTGCTCGGGCACGGCCGTTGCCACCAGCTCGGGGCTGGGCAGCGCCTGTGTTTCCATCTCGGTCGGCGCGCTCGGCTCAGGGGCTGGAGCCGGCCTCGGCGCCTCCGCCGGCGGCCTGCAGAAGAAAAACGATGGTTAGTCTCCAAAGCCGCTCCGGGCGAGGTATGCTCACGAAGAAAGGGGGGAAAAAACTTACGCAGATTTGGGTCCTTGGTATTGCCATCTCGATGCCGGGATCCTGTACCCCGGGCCCGATGGCGTGGGCCTGGAGTCCTCCCTCCTCCTCTTCCGCGGGGGGCTCTACGGGGCCGCCGTGCGGTCTCCGGGCTCCAGACCAGGCCCAAGCAGATCAAAGTCTGGTTCCAGAACCGCAGATGCCGCCCCCGCTGACGGCCCCATGTTGGACGACTGACAGCCCCAGCCTCCCTCCTCGCCAGGCGACGGTGACGGCGGGGACGCCGGCGTAGGAATGAAAGTCCGGAGGCGCTTCCCTCTGTCCCCTGGCGCTATCGCCACCCCGCTATCAGCGGCGCCTCCTTCTCCGGCTTGGTGGCTGTTGCCCACAGCAGCCCCACCGCTGGCCTGCGGCTCGCCGCTTGCGGCGCCTGGGCCACCGGTCTGCACCGGATCGCTTGCGGCCTCCTCACCGGCCGCCTCGTTCGCCCCGGGGATCTGAATGGTCCCAGGGTTTCGACGCCCTGGCCTGTCGACCAGCCCCTGGGCGTCGAACTCCAGCAGCTTCGCCTGCAGCGCCACCCGATCAGGATTAGCGCAGAGCGCTAGCTCCTTCCACGGGAGCTCCGCCTGGCTCAGGTCGTCCACCCCGATCACCATCCGGAGCAGGCCCCTCAGCGCCGGCCTACCCAGGTCCCACTCCTCGCCGATCTGGGTCCGGGTGATGTCCTGGGGGCCGGTGTAAAACCAGCAGGGCCGAGCTCGCTCCCGCAGGGGTGCTAGGCGGCGGCACAGGTAGTCCGCCACCACCATCACCGAAGTAAGCCCGGCCTGGCACAGGAAGTCGATGCGCTCCAGGATCGGCGCCATCCGCGCATCCATCTACGGCGGCACCTCCCAGGTCGCCTTCTGGGGTTCCGCCGCCATCTCCGGCAGAGTCAGACGGTCGTGGGGGCTGACGTCGATGTAGAACCAGTCGCGCCGCCAGTCCTCCCACTTGCTCCACAGCACCTGGGGAATGTATTGCTCCCCCAGGCCGTCCCACAGCCGGATGTTGCACCAGCCGACGACGTCCGCGGTGGAGAGGCCCCTCTTCTTCCCGGCCGACCGTAGCACGAAGAAGTGCCGAAAGAGCATCACCGATGGCGGCACCCCCATGAACATATCGTAGAGGTGGGCGAAGACCGCCAGGATGACGATGGAGTTGGGGCTGAGATGCACCAACTGGATCCCGAACGTTTCCAGGATTTGAAGAACGATGCGCCCCAGCCAGTTCGCCACCAGCGGGAAGCTCGCCGGCGCCACCACCAAGGCCCCCCGCTGGCCCTCGGGGACCATAAGCTTCCGAACCCTGTCCGCCGCCTCCTCGTTCACCAGCCGGGACTCCGGCAGTATGCTGTCAGGGGTCTGGTCGCGGCGGCTTCCTCCTGCTCTCGACATCTCGTCGGGGTGGGGGACAATCTGGACGGTGGGGGAAGAAGGGTGCTCTGATCGCCTAAGGAAAGTCTAGGGCTCAGGAGCGCAAAGAAGGCAAGAGCTTGATCGCAGGATGGCGTAAAGAGGGGGGCGGTTCGCTCCCCTCCTCCTTTTATACCCCAGGGAAATTCAATCGTCACTTGCCACGGCGCACTCGGTGGGACGGTTTCCTCGATCAGCGCAACCGCCAGGCGAATCTCCCACAGGTCGTGCAGTGTCAACAGTTGCCAGGCGTATTTTCCTCGATTTGCATGGTTGCCACGCGTGCCGCCTGCCTCGTTATCACGCGCCGCCTGTCCCGTTGTCACACGCCTCGGGAGTCGTTTGGGCGCGTGTCCATTCGGCTCCCCGTTGGGCCGTACCAGAGGCCCGGATCGGAGGGACCACCGTCTGAAAGCTCGCCACGTGGCATCAGTACCGGCTTCGGCCTCGTTGACGACGAAGGGCCCATCCGCAGTCTCTGGGCCATTGCCTACCAATGGGCCTGGGGACTGCTGTCGGTGTATCAGGAACCGGGGGTCCCCGAATCCCGAGGCTAGTCCAGCAATCCGCCACGTGACGCCATCCCGCGGAGTCTCTCCCGCAAGGTGAAAAAGATTGAGTCCCGGGAGAGGGCGCTCGGGGTCACAGTCGGTGGCCCCCGAAGTACCCCAGTTCCCCGATGATCCACGAAATCTAAGTACCGGGAAGAAAGTGCTCGGGAAGGTGTACGGTGACCTCCGAGCACCCAAGTCCCCCGACGACCAGGAAAGCTAAGTACCGGGAGAAACGTGCCCGGGGTCGCTAGCGGTGGCTCCCTGGGCACCCAAGTATCCCGAGGACCCACCGAAGGAAGTTCCGGGAGAGAGTGCTCGGGGCTGCGTGCAGCAGCCCCTGAGCACTCGGTTCCCCGAGGATCCGTACAAGTGTGCCTGGGAGAGAGTGCTTGGGGAGGTGAACAGTACCCCCGAGCACTCGGTACCTCGACGACATTTAAGGGCATCCTCGGGAGAGAGTGCTCGGGGACGCGAACGGCGACCCCTGAGCACTCGGTACCCCAACGACCCAGGGAGCCTCCTGGCAGTGGCCCCCGAGGGGCCCACCGATGAGGTGTCAGCCAGTCAAAGGCCCAAGGCCGCATTTAAAGAGCGTGCGTCGCCTGTCACCTCCAACTGCTCCTGCCGCGCTCAGCGTCAGTTCCTGCCACGTTCTGGCAGAGGGGCGTGGGGTTATTAATTGCACGGGTTCCATCCCGTGCCATCCGGCCCGTCTCGGGATAACGTCGTAAGGGCCGAGGCGTTCCGTCTGCCGCGCTACTGTGGTAGGGGAACAGGACAGGGAGGGCATGCTGGGGCCTCTCCACGGCGCCCGTTGCCAGTACATTTATGGTGACGGATGACCGGGCGTGCGACGCATTTTCCACCCCCGGTCACTTCGCCCAGAGGAAATGATGACACCCTTTCCATTTATGGTGTCTCGGAACTCATGCTCCCCCTCCCGTTCGGGGCACGCTGCTGCCGGCGGGTATTTAAAGCCGCCGGTGGCACAAAAAAAAAGAGAGCTTAGTAGTGTGGGAAAACACAGCACAAGAGAAACAACGGCTGAGAAGTGAACAACACGAGACAGGCCGAAGAACAAAGAGCCCCAGGCTCTAAGATAGATCGACATTCTTGTAACCAGCAACATCCTTGAGGGACTTCCTCAGGGCATTCATAGTATCCATACAGGAGTAGGGTGTTACGCCCCCGTGCGGCCCGAACCTATCTAAACACCAGTGCATTTACTCCTTTCCGCATTAGATCATTCTGCACCGCCGGCCATCGCATTCATACCCATTTATTTCTCAGGCGAACATATTCAGGATCATCCCCCCGGCCGAATCTCTAAAAAGGGGTCCCCAGGGTCCCTGCGACAGGAGTTCACCCTCCGACAGTCGCATCTGATTTTGGCCGTTAAAACCAGGTGTGAAAGTTCATAGTGTGGCTAGATAGGTTAAGGAACTAAAGTCTAAGCTAGAGTGTTCGGCGTCTGAGCTTGAGTTGCTTAGGTTTAGGGCCAAGGACGAGGAAGAGGAGTGTGAAAGTTGTGTTGTAGTCATGATCGAGTTTCCCGAGCTTCAAACTTTACATGCTCAAGTTGTCAGTTGGCTTGAGACTGCTGATAAGAAGCTTCTTGAGGAGGAGTCTAGATTCACTCTTTTAGGTGCTTGCAAAAATTGGCATTTGCTCACAAAGGATGTTGAAATGAAAGTCAAGTGCATTAAGGAGTTAGAGTCTAGATTGGAGAGTGTTGGGTGTTCTAAGGATGTGCGGTCGAATTGTTCCACCTGCATCATCTTTGAGGGCAAACTCAGTTGGGTAAGAGAGCAAGTTTAGAAGCTCATGGGTAAAAATGAGTATCTCCTTTCTCTTGTGGAGAAGTGCTTAGAAGGCAGGGGCAAGAAAGATTTGATTTTGGCCAAGATCAAGATGTGTGTGGATAAGGTAGGATTAGCTCTATGTTTGGATTTTGAGAGAGTGGCGTACAACAGGCTTGGCAAGACTGTGTTCACCACATCTAGTACCCTTGAGATTGAAAAATCCAAGATCAATGTCATACAGCTTGCACCAGATAAGAAAAATTCCATGCCACAACCTATGAAGAGAGAACTTCCACAAACACAACCCAGGAGAGCTCCTCGGCTTGAATGGAAAGCCCCTATGAGAGATTCTAGAGTTACCAACAGGCCAGTTTCTCAGAGATGCTATTTTTGCACCTACTACAGGAGAGAGGGTCATCACCTAGTTGAGTTCTATTTTCGCCATAGGAGAGATGAGCAGCGTGAGTTGGAGTGGAGCACTCGGGACATGTACAATTGTTCTCTTGGTGTACATGGGCCTTTTCCTCATCCTCACTCACGTGTTTCTGATGCTTTCCTGTTTCCTTCTAGAGGTGGTGCCTAGTGTAGACTAAACCATCGTACATATGATTTTGGTCCACATTTTAGAAGCTTTGAGTCACAGTGCTTTGACAACCCACATTTTCCTTGTTGTGGTACCTACCCCTAGCGTGCAAGGTCTGATATACATAGGCATGTTTTTACTCTTTCTCCTCGAGTGACTCAATGCTGGATTCCCAAGAAATTTTTGACTTACCCCAACACTGAGTACTCTGGCGCTTCTTACTTTGTGTAGGAGGCAGGTGGATGCATGGAGAACAAGTGGCTCATTGACTCCAGTTGTTTGCGCCATACAACCGGGGATGCATCATGATTCTCTAGCCTCAACGCGATGAAGCGGCATGAGTACATCACATTCGGGGATGATAGAAAGGGAAGAGTGAAGGCCAAATGTACAATAAAGGTAAGTGATAGATTTACTCTAAAAGATGTGGCTTTGGTGGAGCATCTAGGGTACAATTTGCTTTCTGTATCTCAATTGTTGAATGAGGACTTGAAAGTGCACTTTAAGCACGATGCTTCTCAAATTCTTGATTCTTTGGGCATTTTAGTTTGTCTAATTTCTCAAGTTGGGAGAGTTTTTAGACCTGACATGTCATTGGTGATGATTACTCTCGTTATTCTTGGGTGTTCTTTCTTGCAAGCAAGGATGAGGTGTATTCACACTTTCAGAGTTTAGCTTTCAGATTGTTCAAAGAACTCCCTGGTGCATTAAGAGCAATCCTCAATGATAATGGCACCGAGTTCAAGAACTCTCTCTATGATGCTTTCTTCCTTGAACATGGTATTGAACATCAATTTTCTGCCACACATGTTCCTCAGCAAAATGGCATGGTTGAAAGGAAAAATAGAACCTTGGTTGAGATGGCCAGGACGATACTTGATGAGCATAGGACTCCTAGGAGGTTCTGGGCAAAGGAATTAGCACACCTTGTTATATCTCAAATCGGATTTTCTTGTGCTCAATTTTGAATGTTACTTCTTATCAGTTGCGCTTTAGGATGAAACCGAAGGTTTCACACTTGAGAGTATTTGGCTATCGTTGCTTCATCCTAAAGCGTGGCAATCTTAATAAATTTGAGTCACGTTCTTTCAATGGGTTTTTCTTAGTTTATTCGTTTCATGGCCATGCTTACAGGGTTTATAATCTTGACAATAACATAATCATTGATCCCTATGATGCGACCTTTGATGAATCAACCCCTTGTGCACTATATTCTTGAGTGTGCAGGTGATCAAAAGATGAGTGAAAGTATCTTTGTAGATGGAAATCATCCAGCTCTTACTGATGATGAGGATGATCTACTAGTTCCTGCTATCACGCCTGCTCCCGAGTTAGCTCCTACCTCTTCGACACCGGTAGAGGGTCCTGCAGGCTCTACTTCCACTTCAGCTACTTTCGAGTCTGCACCAGCAGTGTTTGAGGGGGAGAACTTCTCACAGCGCGAGGCCCCTAAACACATTTAGTGGAAACATCCCCCACATCTAATGATTGATGAACTCAATGAAAGGATAACAAGGTCTAAATCTACTCAACATGTTCATTTCACATATTCTGTATTTGTTGCTTCTTTTGAGCCCCATGATGTTGGACATGCGCTTTCTGTTTCAAATTGGGTCAATGCAATGCATGAAGAACCACCACCAAATATCAGTACCATAGGCACCAAATGGATTTTGAAGATCAAGGAGGGGGAGGATGGGTCTGTAGTAAGAAATAAAGCTCGACTTAGGCCTAGGGTTTCAGCCAAATAGAGTGAATAGACTTGGGAGAGACCTTTGCACTAGTGGTTAGATTAGAAGCCATTAGGATTCTCCTTGCATTTTCAGCATCCAAGGGTGATGAGGACATACTTTCCATGGATACACGCATTTCTCCTACCACACAACATGCTGAACAGGTGATAGAAGGACCAATAATGCGAGCACAAGCACGCCAACTTAATCATCAGGTGAACTTGTTCCTAGGGCTGCCCACAAATATTTACAAGAATGGATTACTATTTAACTATTGTGATGATTTTATTGTCCTTAGGTACCAGGGAGAAGAACCACACAAGCCCAAGTATATAAGAGGAGGCGAGTTCAATTCGGATTCGGCCCTCCTGACAACAGCAAATGATAAAGGCCATAACTGCTGATTCCGAAGGATTCTTGGGGTCCAAGAGTACTTGATGGAAAGATAATTTCGTCTACTTTTAGATGGATCTGGCCTCATCTCAAAATTCCTCTTGAGCTATGCGGAATCATTAAAGAGAGTCGCGTCTATTTTCCAGTCTGAATCAAACTTGGGCCTTGTATTGCAGTCCAATTCGGCTTCCTGTGTTTTCGCTGAAACTTCTCCTCTTTTATCTCATAAATAGACAGCCGTACCCTCTTCTAGGGTTTGGGTTTTGATAGAATAGATCTAGCTTTTGCTACTTCGCCTTGTAAACGCACGTGTCGGCTAGACCGCCCGATTACTTGTTTTCGGAACCCCGCCACTTCTGTTTCTAGATTGTGCTCTTCATCTATATTCACAATTAAGTTGCTTGTTCATCTTGTTCTTGCTCGTTCTTCGATTGCTTGCAGGAATAAATACGCTCATGGTTAGGTTGATCGTGCTCCAAAAGATCACGAACAACTTCTGCAGTTGGTGTATTGATCGCTAAGGCGCAGCGTTCTTGGACGGTGTAGTCGGATCATCAACGTCTATTCCACCTAAATCGACATCTACCCCTCTCATCGAAAGTTAGGGACTAGCGCATCTATTAAGTGGTATCAGATTTCAGGTCGATCGGTGAGAGACTTCTAGTTTTTCTTTTTGCTTTACCTACAGTCCACAAAAACCAAAAAAAGAAATAGTAGATTAGTTTTTTTCCCCGTGTTCCAAAACACGTTGTGCCTTTTACTAGTTCTGCGTAGTCGAGGCTTGTTGAGTTTTCAGTTGCATCGTCATGTCGAGTTGCTGGTCTTAGCGTCTAATCCTTTAGAGTTTCGAGTTCTAGTCACGTTTATGTCACCACTGCAACCACCACCACCAGAACAATCGCTACTGCAATCCTCTCCACCACCACCACTAGAACCTTCGCCGTGTTTATTTACATCATCTGCTCACAAACTGAGTTGTAATCCGCAAGTGTGAGATCTCTGCAAGTGTGAGATCCTTGAAAAAACAAAGAGAAAAAAAGAGCAGAAGTATACCCCTGGTCACAAAAAAAAAGTTTTGTACTGTGAGTTGTTTGTTTGGGAGTTCTTATTGCCTTAGTGGAGGATTTCGAGCTCCTGCAAAAAAAAAAGAAAGAAAAAAAGTGAAAAAAAAAGAAAAGACGACGAAGAAGGAAAAAAAAAACAATTCAGAAGCTTGTGCTTGTGTTTTTTGTTTCGCTTCTGATCGGTGACTTCGTTTGTGCCTAGGCTCGCGTCTCTTGTACGGTCTAGCCTAGGACTAGCACGGTACCGTCGTTGAACGATTATTCAACTTGTTTTGACTTAAGTGGTTCTAGTTTTTCCTTGCTACACTTTTAGCCTACCTAGAGCTTGACAAATACGACTACTACTTCACAAGAACTAGCGACTGCAACATCGATACAACCATTCGCTGGAGGTTGTTCTTATCTGTTCGGCTGCTATCACCTCCTGTTTAGCTGGTAAGAACAAGTAAAAGCTTGGTTGAATAGGTTGAGAGTGAGAGAGTTGACATACCCACATTCGAGTAGTTCATAGGGCATATTCTTGTGATTTTATTGCTTTGCTGTTTTTGTGGTTTTTCATTAGCAATGGCAGGATCTTCGAAGAATGCTACGCCACCACATTCTCCTCGTACCAGGGGCATCATACAACACTTTGAACGCCAAGTTAGACTGCACACTGAAGGTCTAAATGAGGATGTGCAAGTGACCAATGAACGACTTGGTCAGTTGGAGGCCGCTCAAATTGACACAAACAGCAAGCTTGAAACCTTGGAGACTTCTGTTTGAGAGATCAACACCTCTCTCGCGGGGATTTTGCAGCACCTAGAAGAGATGGGTCGTGCCTCTCCAGTGGCTGACACCATTGCGGCCACTAATGGCAACCTTCGCAATAACAACGGTGATTTGCGCAGCGAGGTAGCAGCAAACAACGATAACTATGCCGCTGACTCCGAGCTTGATGATGTGGATGCATGTGATCGACGTCGATTACGTTTCAATCGCATCGGCATGGGTCCTATACTCCCACGCCGCGAGGTACGTGACAATGATGAATCACTAGGAAATATTAAATTCACTATGCCACCTTTTGATGGAAAATATGATCCTGATGCTTACCTCACATGGGAACTAGCTGTTGATCAAAAATTTGGTTGTCATGATTTTCCAGAAGGTAAAAGGGTTAGGGCTGCCACAAGTGAATTTACTAATTTTGCTTCTGTTTGGTGGAGTGAATATCGTTGAAAGAATCCAAATAATACACCACAAACTTGGGATGCTTTCAAACGAATCATGCGAGCTAGATTTGTTCCTTCATATTATGCACGTGATCTGTTACGTAAATTGCAACAATTGAGACAAGGTAGTAAAAGTGTAGAAGAATACTATCAAGAGATGCAAATAGGTATGTTGCGTTGTGGTTTAGAGGAGGGAGACGAGGCTGCTATGTCTAGATTTACGGGTGGTTTGAATCATGAAATTTAGGACATTTTAGCTTACAAGGAATATAATTCTATCACTCTATTATTTCATCTTGCTTGTAAGGCTGAAAGAGAAGTGCAGGGATGTCGTAGCAGTGCTAGGACTAATGTTTCTACAGGTTGAGCAAGTTCATGGCAGCCGCGCATAAGTGCTGCTCCAACCAGCCGTGCTTCTGCGCCTTCTCCTACCAACAGCAAGCCACGCTCTTCTACAACCAATTCTGCCTCTCAAGCAATCGAGGCTACAAAGAGTGCTGCACCAACACCAGCAAAGAGCGCTTCTTCTGTTGCATCTACAGGGTGAATGAGGGATATTCAATGTGATCAATGCAAGGGTTTTGGACATGTGAAGAGGGAATGTCCAAGCAAGCGTGTCTTGATTGTGCTGGATGATGGTGAGTTTTCTTCTGCTAGTGATTTGAATGAAGATACATATGCTATGCTTGCAGGTGACCATGCAGGGAGTAGAGATGGTCATGATCAAGATGAAGAGCACATTGGTGCTGAAGATGCGGACCGCTATGAGAGGCTCATTGTGCAGTGTGTGTTGAGTGCACAAATGGAGAAGGCGGAACAGAATCAGCGACATACTTTGTTTCACACTAAGTGTGTGATCAAGGAATGTTCATGTCGCATCATCATTGATGGGGGAAGCTGCAACAATTTAGCAAGCTCCGAGATGGTTGAAAAGCTTGCATTGAACACCAAACCGCACCCGCAGCCATATTACATTTAATGGTTCAACAACAGCGGTAAGGTAAAGGTAACACGGTTGGTGAGAGTACACTTTGCTATTGGTTCGTATCATGATTCTATTAACTGCGACGTTGTATCTATGCAAGCATCTTCTATATTGTTAGGTAGGCCCTGGCAGTATGATAAAGATTCTTTGCATCATGGTAGAACTAATCAATATTCTTTCGTGCATAAAGAAAAGAAAATTTTATTACATCCTATGTCTCCTAGTGCTATTTTAAAGGATGAAGTTGCTAGAGCTAGTAAAGAGAACAATCAAAAGCATGCTAAGAGTGACAGTCAGATTGTAGCAAAGGAATTTGAGCAACATAAAACGGGAAAGCCTAAATCTGTTCATGAGAAGAAAAATGAGATTAAATTGAAAGGTGCTTGTTTTCTTGCTACCAAGTCTGATATAAATGAATTGGATGCTAGTACTTCTGTTTGCTATGCATTAGTTTGCAAAGAAGCTTTGTTTTCACTTGAGGATATATCTTCTTCTTTGCCTCTTGCTGTTGCTAATCTTTTGTAGGAGTATACTGACGTCTTTCCAAAGGAAGTGCCGCCGGGGCTGCCACCAATCCGTGGGATTGAGCATCAAATTGACCTCATTCCCGGGGCCTCCTTACCGAATCGTGCATCATAAAAAACCAACCGGAAAGAAACAAAGGAGATACAACGCCAAGTGCAAGAACTGCTTGATAAAGGGTATGTGCGTGAGTCTCTTAGTCCTTGTGCTGTTCCGATCCTTTTAGTGCCTAAGAAAGATGGAACATGGCGCATGTGTGTGGATTGTAGAGCGATTAATAACATTACCATCAGATATCGTCATCCTATCCCTAGGTTAGATGATATGCTTGATGAATTAAGTGGTTCTATTGTGTTTTGAAAGATTGATTTGCGTAGTGGATACCACTAGATTCGCATGAAGTTGGGAGATGAATGGAAAACAGCGTTTGAAACTAAGTTTGGACTATATGAGTGATTAGTAATGCCGTTTGGTTTAACTAATGCTCCTAGCACATTCATGACATTAATGAATGAGGTTTTGCGCACTTTCATTGGTAAATTCGTGATGGTATATTTTGATGACATTCTGATATATAGCAGATCATTAGAAGAACATCTTGGCCATTTATGTGCTGTTTTTGATGCCTTACGTGTTGCACGCTTATTTGGTAACCTTAAGAAGTGCACATTTTGCACGGATCAAGTCCCTTTTCTTGGCTATGTTGTTACTCCACAGGGAATTGAAGTTGATCAAGCCAAGGTTGAAGCGATACACAATTGGCCGATCCCTACAACGGTCACACAAGTGCGAAGTTTTTTAGACCTTGTTGGATTCTATTGCCGCTTTGTGAAGGATTTCAGCACCATCGCTGCACCATTGAATGAGCTCACTAAAAAGGGTGTACCGTTTGCTTGGAGCGATGCACAGGAGAATGCCTTCAACACGTTGAAAGATAAGTTAACACATGCACCACTTCTCCAACTTCCAAATTTTTCAAAGACTTTCAAACTAGAATGTGATGCTAGTTGAAATGGTTTGGGTGGCATGTTGTTACAAGAAGGAAAACCTGTTACATATTTTAGTGAGAAGTTGAGTGGGCCTAGTTTGAACTATTCTACTTATGATAAGGAATTGTATGCTCTAATTCGAATTTTAGAGACATGGTAACATTATTTATGGCCCAAAGAATTTGTCATACACTCTGATCATGAATCTTTAAAGCATATTCGCAGTCAAAGAAAATTGAACCGTAGACATGCGAGGTGGGTTGAGTTCATTGAGTCTTTTCCTTATGTCATAAAACACAAAAAGGGAAAGGAGAATGTTATTGCTGATGCTTTATCTAGGCGATATGCTATGCTTTCACAACTTGACTTCAAATTTTTTGGATTAGAAACGATTAAAGAGCGATATGAGCATGATGCTGATTTTAAGGATGTGTTGCTGAATTGTAAAGAGGGAAAAACTTGGAATAAATTTGTCATCAGTGATGGTTTTGTGTTTAGAGCTAACAAGCTATGCATTCCAGCTGGTTCCGTTCATTTGTTGTTGTTACAAGAAGCGCACGGAGGTGGGCTAATGAGACATTTTGGTGTGAAGAAAATAGAGGACGTCTTTACTGGTCATTTCTTTTGGCCAAAGATGAGAAGAGATGTGGAACGATTCGTTGCTCGCTGCACTACATGTCAAAAGGCTAAGTCATGACTTAATCCTCATGGTTTGTATATGCCCCTACCTGTTCTTAATGTCCCTTGGGAAGATATTTCTATGGACTTTATTTTAGGACTGCCTAGAACAAAGAAGGGGAGGGACAACATTTTTGTTGTTGTGGATAGGTTCTCTAAGACGGCACACTTTATACCATGTCATAAGAGTGATGATGCTACCCATATTGCTGATTTATTTTTTCGTGAAATTGTTCGCTTGCATGGTGTGCCAAACACAATTGTTTCTGATCGTGACACTAAGTTCCTTAGCTACTTTTGGAGAACATTATGGGAAAAATTGGGGACTAAACTTTTATTCTCAACTACTTGTCATCCCCAAACTGATGGACAAATTGAAGTTGTTAATACAACTTTGTCTACCAAGCTTAGGGCTGTTTTGACACAGAATATAAAGATGTGGGAAGAATACTTGCCTTATATTGAATTTGCTTATAATCGTTCAATGCATTCTACTACAAAGCTTTGCCCTTTTCAAATTGTCTATGGCTTTGTTCCTCGTGCTCCTATTGATTTGTTATCTCTTCCATCTTCGGAAAATCTAAATGTTGATGCGGAACAACGTGCTAAATTTATGTTGAAAATTCATGAAACCACTAAACAAAACATAGAGCACATGAATGCTAAGTATAAACTTACTGGCAGTAAAGGGAGGAAGCTTTTAACTTTTGAACCTGGAGATTTGATTTGGTTGCATTTGAGAAAAGATCGATTTCCTGTATTGAGGAAATCAAAGTTGATGCCTAGAGCTGATGGTCCTTTCAAAGTGTTACAAAAGATTAATGATAATGCATATAAGCTGGAGTTGCCTGCAGATTTTGAGGTTAGTCCCACCTTTAACATTGAAGATTTGAAGTCTTACTTGGGAGAAGAGGATGAGCTTGAGTTGAGGACGACTCAAATGCAAGAAGGGGAGGATTATGAGGACATACTTTCCACGGATACATGCATTCCTCCTACCACACAACACGTTGAACAGGTGATAGAAGGACTAATACCGCGAGCATGAGCACGCCAACTTAATCATCAGGTGAACTTGTTCCTAGGGCTGCCCACAAATGTTTACAAGAATGGATTACTATTTAACTATTGTGATTATTTTATTGTCCTTAGAAACCAGGGAGAAGAACCACACAAGCCCAAGTATATAAGTGGAGGTGAGTTCAATTCAGATTCGGCCCTCCTGATAGCAGCAAATGATAAAGGCCATAACTGTTGATTCCGAAGGATTCTCGGGGACCATGAGTACTTGATGGAAAGATAATTTCGTCTACTTTCAAATGGATCCGGCCTCATCTTGAAATTCCTCCTGAGCTATCTGGAATCATTAAAGAGAGTTGCGTCTGTTTTCTAGTCCGAATCAAACTTTGGCCTTATATTAGAGTCCAATTCGGCTTCCTGTGTTTTGGCCGAAACTTCTCCTCTTCTATCTCATAAATAGACAACTGCACCCTCTTCTAGGGTTTGGGTTTTGATAGAATAGATCTAGCTTTTGCTACTTCGCCTTGTAAACGCGCGTGTCGGCTAGACCGCCCGATTACTTGTTTTCGGAACCCCGCCACTTCTGTTTTCAAATTGTGCTCTTCATCTATATTCGCAATTAAGTTGCTTGTTCATCTTGTTCTTGCTTGTTCTTCGATTGCTTGCAGGAACAAATACCCTCGTGGTTAGGTTGATCGTGCTTCGAAAGATCACGAACAACTTCTGAAGTTCGTGTATCGATCGCTAATGCGCAGTATTCTTGGACGGTGTAGTCGGATCGTCAACATCTATTCCACCTAAATCGACATCTACCCCTCTCATCGAAAGTTCGGGACCAGCGCATCTATCTAAAGGCTTCAAGTTGTATCAAATGGATGTCAAGAGTGCCTTCCTAAATGAGCCATGGCTCCACTTCTTCGACCTTCCGTCGCCGGCCTTCTTGCCCCAAATCCCACGCGCCGTTTGAAATCTGAGCCGCCCTACGCCTTTATTCACCGATTAAACATCGTGGCTGACCCCTATTCACTCCTCCCCAACTGTTTACCCCTTCAATTTCCTCCCTCATCGGTGGAAACCGCCGCGTTTATTCCTTTTAGGCCACCAGCCAAATCCCATCAAATCCGTCGGATCCGCTCCCTCTCTCGAGTATATAAGCCTCTCATCACCTTCCTTGTGATGTTCTGCACCCAATACGCTCATTTTCCTCTCTCTTTCTGCTCAAAAATCGACCTCGATGTCGTCATCTTCATCATCTCTGGTGAGAGCTCAGCTGCCGCCCCTTTTCTCCGAGACCGAGCCATCATCGATCCTTTTTCTTCTCTCTTCAGCATTGCAGGTGCTCAAGGACCGTTCTCCGCCGCTCCTCACTGCTTCTCCACCACCGGACGCCGCCCACACCCAGCTCCATGCCCACCGGCTGCCCCTCTTCGTCGCTGACAGTCCACCGCCCTTCCCGACCTTCGAGCACCCCTCAGTGATGATCCTCTCCGCCTCCTCTCTCTTTTGCGCCTCTTCCCGTCGCATTCCATGGTCAGTAGTGCGATTTTGCACATCTTCCCGTCGCATTCCATGGTCAGTAGCGTGATTTTGCACATCTCCGACGATGCACTGCCGTCAGCCGCTGCCTCCCCATGTTTGCTCCAGCTAGCCAAAGTCCTGTTTGAACCCCGGTCGTCCGATCTCGGATGGACGGCCCAGATCAGAGGGGTGCCTACCCTTTTGGTCCGGTCCACCGTGGACCCATTGACCACGGCCTTGCCTATTCCGTGCACTTTTCCTTTAGAAATTAAATCGGTTTTGATTTATAACATCAGCTGGTGTAATAAAAAGAATTTTCAGTATAAAATTAATCGGTTTATTCTCTGAACTAACTAAAATTTGTAGAATAGCCCCTGGGACTTCAAAAGCTTAATACTTTTTGCTCGTAGCTCCGTTTTGGGCAATTTTCACGCTCAAATGTTCATAGCGACATGTAGAATATTTTTATAGGTTTTTACCTAGATTCAGTACTATCTTGGTGTACTGTTCTCAGTAGTTTCCGTTGTGTGCTTTTTCCGGTTTGTCGATTAGGAGGTGTGCAGTTTGGGAATCTTCAAGAGCAAGCTTTCAAGGACTTTGAGCAACCCTCCGTTGAAGGCAAGTGTCTTTGAACATTTTGCCCCTGTTTTAGGATCCATGTGTAGTTTTATCCTTCAATTGCATGCTTGTCTAAATGGAATCCCACTTTAGGGTTTACTAGTTTTGTATGACAATTCCTTGTCGCCGTTGATGGATCATGGGGTAAAATGGGTACTTTTTGCTAGTGCAGTCTTAAGTTGGGGAAATGTTAATATTGACTAATGAACTATGTAACAAGAAATCGGGTAATGGTAATCTTGTAGCAACATGGTATAGGGATCCTACAAGATGGTTGGTTTGAGGTGGTGCTTTACAGCAAGTTTGTGATTATTCCTGTGTGGGGTCCTAAGGACCAGTTCTTGAACATGTAACCAAATGAATTTGCACAACCACGAGGCCTATATGGGTACGGCCTGGCCAACTAATTAGCCACCCCTCTAACTCTGTGGGCACCGTTGGACGGTTAAGTGGCACAAGAGGGGGCTTCTGTAGCGATGTAATCGTCTGCTAGTGGTGAAACCTCAGTGGGTGCCAACAAGTTGGCAGGAGCTTTGTAAAGGTCTTGTAGTGAGACCTCGACTTCACACCCCAGAACTGTGAAGCAACACATGAATCACGACTCATGGGGAAAGCTATGCAGACTTTGTAGAGTACCTATCTGGTCGATCAGTCGTGCTCACGGACAAGAGCGAACTTGGACTTCTTCAGGATTAGATGGGATCACGGTTTGGTATGGTTGGTTGGGTAGCCGGGTAATGGAATTACCTGGTGAGTCCTGGTAATCGGATGAAATTCGATGAGTCAATCCTTTTGTTATAGCAGTGTCTCCAAACCTAATAAATAGTTTGCCTGATGTTGGAGTCATAGGTTAAGTTTGCTTAGTGCAGTTAACCGTGTCTAACCTTTCCTTGACTTAAGCCCCATAGCATGATTTCCCTTCACTTGTGGAGTACATTTTTATGCTCACACCCGTTGCCCTTTCTTTTGCATCCCCTTTGCCGATTAGAAGCTGTCAATGAAGTTGCTACCTTCAAAGAGGACGACTTCGACCCGGAGTTGTTGTTCTAGGCTGGTGTGCCCCTGGTCGATGCCTGTGGAAGATGGAAGCCCCGCTGGCGTTGAAGATCTTTTTTGTTCCGCTGTGTTTTAGTTTAGACCCTCGGGTCCTTTCGTAATAAGTTATATAGTGTTGTAATAATGGCACTGTGATGATACACTGATGATGTAGAACATGTATGGAAACTTGATTCTGGTATACATGTGTTGAGCCTAGTTTTGTTCCTTTAAAACTGGGTGTTACACGCGGTTCCTTACGTTCACCATCTGACATAGAGGCTTGAAGATGAGGAAAGAGGAAAAAGGTAGAACAACAACAACAAGGAACAAAAAAGGATAGACAGAGATAGACTCCCAAACTAACCATTATATTATTATTATAAGGATGCATTCGTGAAGGAGCACTTCACAATACATCACACACTCAGACAAAGATCTAAATCATGACATAGCACACCACCAACTCAACCAACTCACTAACTAGCAAAACAACCAACTCACTAACTAGCACACGATTTTAACAACTCCTAACATGTAAAGGATAACCTCCTAAATGACACATAACTCTGCAGAAACCTCAAGATGCTGGTGCTAGGAAACGACGGGCCTGGAGACGGTGCAAAGAACGTAGAGTCACTTCCTCAAACTCAGAGTCAGAAGAAGAAGAGTCCCAATAGTCTGGATGATGGCACTTCTTGTTGCATAGCTCACGCTGAGCTTGAGCTAGCTTGCCTCTGACATGCTGCAGCTCCTCAGCAGTACAATTCGCTCATGAGGTTAGCTCCAAAGCTAGGTCAGTCTACTCTCCAAGCCTTGTAGCTGCGAGGACGAGTTGAGCAGTGATGTTGGCAAAGCCACTGATGCATTGAGGGTTGTGGAGAAACTGGGTGAAGATCAGCTCTTCGCTGTGGTGGTGGCAGAGGACCAGAAGGGCTTGGCGTGCGGTGTCACGGATATCAGCCACGAAGGTAGCTCTTGGTGAGATGGCGTAGTGGATGCTCGTCACTTCATAGGCCCCAAGCTCTGGTAGGAACCGTAGATCACCACTTTGACTTTCCACTCAGGAGGACCATCGACGTACTCAATCTTTACTCCTGCATACTCAGGTCCCTTCTCGAATCCTAGACTGTGGAGTTCTCCCAAAGCTTGGCGGGGAACCATCCAACGTGGTGTCCATCAGAGTAGTGGACGCGGGACCAACATGGAACATGGGGTAGTTGAGGTCTTGCAGCAGCCATGGCAGGAGTCGGGGACAACGGTGGAGCAGGAAGACGACCACCAACACTCTTGCGAGCAGTTTGATGGGTACAGGCCATCTACAACATTTTGAAAGGGAAAGAAGAAGTTAACAACAGGGTTTAAATAAAATCAGGCAAGAAAAGCACAAAAAATCCAAGGCAGAGTTTTTGAAAAGAGTTTTCTTTATCAAATTAATCCTTAAAACTCAGCCATTCTAACTAGGCTTGCATCCTATGGTCAACAGGGCTCTGATACCACCTCTGTCACACCCTATTTTATAAAGGGATAAAACCAGATGTAAACCACATGTATGCAAGGATCAAGTTTCATACATGTAGTGACTTCATCAGTTTATCATACACAGTGCCATTATTACAACGTTAAACTTAAACAAAATAGATAGATTCTAAAATCTTTAACTAAGAACACAAACTAAACACAACAAAGCTCCCTTCTTCCACAGGCAATTGACTGGGGGTCCACCAGCCTAGCAATCTTCATCTTCATCGATGTAGTAGTCTGGTTCTCCTTCATTGTCTGAGCAGCGTTTCATGTACATTCGGATGGAAATAGCAAGTGCGAGTATGTGTTATACTCCGCAAGTGTGGGAAATAAATGAAATGCAAGCTTAATTAAAGGAAAATGCTGTAACAGGTTAAATTTGCATAAATACCAACTATGCTATGTAAAAGCATCCTATTTAACTATGTGATTCATCACTAGACTTCTAACTCCTAGAAACATCTCTGCATGTTTTCCAACCACCTAAATCTCACATCAGGTTCTCAAACCAACAAACCAAATCAAACCCATCCATCTAATCATGTGAGGATCCAAGTCTCTCATGACCATGAGCAGGGCTAATATATCAGATTTTACACTCTGTAGAGATTGTCCACCTTTTCCATGTGTCGTGAATTCCTTGTTGCCATGCTGTCCAAGCACTTAACACACGCCTATGGTGTGTCTCGCAGAGATCACTACAAAGCCGTTACAAAGCTTCATCTAATATGTGCACACCTGCTAGGTTTCAGCGTCGTCAAAGTAGTATTCACGCCACCCAGAAAGCCCCCTTTTACGCCTTCAGTTTCCAACAAGTTTTCACCCTTTCCTTCCACTATACAACTCATACCACTAATCAAATGGTTGTAGCCTTAGTCATCCCCACACATCCACTCTTCTGTTTTGCATGCACACAAAGTAGAATCCACTAATTAATAGGCCAAGCATGTCCCATACAAAGTCTCATGATTGTTACGATATTTCTTGGGTTGTCACTCCACGAACCAGTCCTTACTTAGGTCGCTTGAGCAAACACTAAACCAATAACATAACTATGACCACCATCACCAACACCTCTTTGCTTAGGCCTAAGGTTCCATATTTCTATACCATTACTGTAACACCCTGATTTTCAGAATATATAACTTTTTTTTTAAAATTTAAGATTATTGAATAGCTTCACCAGTAGAATAGGTTTAAAACCTATTTTCATAAACAATCAATTAATATAGGTTATTAATTCTTGTGCATTACATGCTAAGTTTTGCTAGGAGCCAGGTAAAAATGCATTATAGTTCTTTTTCTTTTTCTTTCTCTTTGGTGTTTTGAGTGAAAAAGATTTTGAAAAGTTTTTTGCAAAACTCTGTAGTAAACTAGTTAAGGATCTTAATGGTTGGAATTCAAAATCTTTGAATTCATCATCTAGTCAATCCTTGATCATACCTGATCCTTCTCTAGTTCAATTCAAATCTTATCCAAATCCTTGGTTGAAGCCAATCTCTCCTCTTTCTCAAATTCTACCCAAATCCAAATTCAAATTCCTTATCTGCTCATATTCTTGTTCAACCTCATTTTTTGTTTCTGTTAAATTCACTCCAAGCTCAATTCAAATTCAAACCCTATTCAAATTTCTCTGCAAAAGTTTCTTTTCTAAACCCTACATATACCTAAAGTGTCTTTGGGCTCAATTTTTCTCAAGTCCAAACTCTTATCCAAGTCTTGTAGAAGGCCTAACAAAAAGGATCCACGAAATCTGCAAATTTTCGTGGAGTCCTGGACAGCTTCATCTTCACACAAAGTTTCTTAGTTGAAAACGGCTTCAAACGAAAATCTTCACAATACAAAAGTTGTAGGTCTGGTCGAGAGCTTTGATTTGAACCTATGGAAGTCCGCTTTTGGATATGGAGCTAGGAGTTATTGCCCCCGAAATTAGTGATGCGCAGATAAGTCTGAGTTCAAATAGTTTATATTGTGATGCATTTTGGAAAATAAAGATTACATTTTTAGAAGTTCCAATGAATAAAGTTGTAGATTGTTTCGAGTACTACAATTTAGAGTCCAGAAACGTCCAATTTGGAGTCTAAACATTGGAGATATCATCCTCGAAATAGATAGCTACGAAAAATAAAATCCTAACCGACTCGAACTCGAATCCGATTTGTGTCCGACTTGGACTCCACCTCACCACCCACCCCTAGCCCTATAAATAGGAGTTGCACGCCCTCTCCTATCCCTATTCCATGCCCCAATCCCTAGACACCGCTGCTGCCCTGTCCACGCGCCGCCATTCGCCGGAGCCGCCGCTACCTCCCTTGATGCACTACGTCGTCGTCTTCGCGAAATCTCCTTCCTCGACCGTTGAAGCAAGGTAAGGACCCTTTCTTATCCTCCCTTAGTACTGTTTTACTATCATACTAAGTCCCTAGCCAAGCCCTAGCCTCGACCAAAGCCTGATCTACACCGCCACGGTCATCACCATCGCGGACAGTTGCGCTGTAGTCGATTGGCATCAACGTTCTCGGCTGACCAGAGGTCAAATCGCCATGCCCTTTCACCAGTGCATGACCCATGATGTTCCCCATGCCCTCGCCAACTAGGTCGGCCAGTAGAGAAGGCCAAACCACCAGAATCGAGGTCAACATTCCCACTATCCGGTTTTTGGAAGCTTTCTGCGCGCACATTGGATTTGCATCCGCGTTCCCCATCAATCTGAAAGCCGTATGGATGCACCAACCATGTCACGATGTGTCCCATCGAGTCTTCTACGTGACCCTAGGGGCCCATCCTGTTTGTGTAGTGACACGACCGAAACACAATTGTCAACCACAACATGTAACAGCCATCACCCGTCTCATCTTTGCTGATCGTTCTTCCTCTTAGGGGATGATCTACCCAAAACCATGTCATAGCATTGTGTTCCCAGGAAATATGAACATCTCTATTCAGATGGTTTCTTAAATTTCAGAGCCAATCTTCTGGAATGTGAGCGTCTTCATTGTTGCATTTGTTCGCAGTCACCAGCAAACCTAGCAGTAGTCATGGTGGTTTTGCCACTTCCTCAGATGACCCATTTCAAAACCAACCATGCCGCTAAGTTAGTCTTTCCGTGTTATTCACCATGCTTCCCACGTTTAACTGAAATGCCATCGAAGCCCGACATCGATGTCAGTGGCTACGCGTCCTACCGCCATCTCCAACGAAACCCAAACCACCCCCACTACACAGAGTCACCGGTAGTATCCTTAACCTAGAAGCACAACCTCTGGCCATTTGATCCATCATGGGTGGTTGAGACTAGATCTCAGCGTATCCCTTCTTTAATCCAAGACGGTACTTGCATAGCACCACATCATTTTCCTTAGCCTAGTCAGCGAAGTCTGGTCTGTCCTACACTTCTTGAATCTTGCGTAATGATCTTGTCAAGCCTGATGCAGTGATTGGGCAATAAAGCATTTTCCCATAGGAAGATAGTTCCGGTAAATCAGCATTTCCTTTTCCGTCTAATCTATCTCCTAAAAGTTGTTCTCTTTTCATCTTAACTCTGATTTAGGCGATTCTTGCGTCTAAATATTTCTAAAATCATACCTATCCAACCATAGTGTTTTTAAATTGTTTTGATGATATTTGGTATGTTGATCTTAGTGTTTGCTTTGTGTTGTTTGTCGGTAGTTCCTGCGATTAGTCGATAACGTTTCAGAGTAGTTCAAGGGACTTTAAGACCAAGGTTTCGTCAACACTGAGCAGCATTGGGTAAAAGACAAGTGTCATTGATCATATTGAATATATTTTTAAAATTTTTTGTTTTACAAAAATTGCATGCAATGTCTATCAACTTGATGGTTAGTCACCTATGTTAGGGTTTACCTAGTTCTTCCTTTACATTACTTGAAGCCTAAGTGGTAGTTGATATGAGTCTCTTGGGTAGATTTGCTTAGCTATGCTTTTGGGATGTTGGGACTGTCATATACTTGATTAATGAACTTATGCAACAATGGTCGTTAATGTGTTAATGGTCTAGCAACATGGAACCTTAGGCCTTGAGCAAAGTGGTTTTGGTGGTTGTCATGGTTATGTTGTTGGTTTAGTGGTTGCTCAAGTAACCTATGTAAGGACCGTTTCGTGGAGCGACAACCCAAGAAGTTTAGTGTTGTGTTTAGGGTCTAGTGTTGTGTCAGCATAAAAGGGGGCTATTGGGTAGGAGTTAAACTCGCGTAAACCCTGGCGGTGAAACCTAGTGGACAGATGCATACTGCATTAGGCTCTAGTTAGTGGAAAATATCATTTCGTGATTTCTTGGTGGCATACCAATGGCGTGTGTTAAGTGTTTCACGAACATGGCAGCATAGAATTCACTGACTTGTGGAGAAAGCTGGACAACTTCTGCAGAGTGTAAAAACTATTATAATAGCTGTGCTCACGGTTATGAGAGACTTGGATCCTGACATGATTAGTGGGTGGTGGTTATGGGTTTGGTTGTGGTTTTGGTTATAGTATAGGGAGTACTAGACGGTTATGGTATGCAAGGTGGGGAGCCTTGTATGCTGGGTGTTGCATTGTATGGTTTACATTCACTTAATAATTGTTTAATACTTTTTGAGTCCAAATATCTTTTCATTACTCACATTTATGCAAATAAATCATGTGTTAGCATATTCTTGATATAAGCCTGCATATCATTATCTTTCCCACACTTGCTGAGCGCGTCATATGCTCACACTTGCGATTTTGCCTATGCCATGTGACATGTGTGGTGCTGCTCAGTGAGTGAAGATGTTGAAGATTATCAAGACGAGGTTGTGACATTCTAGGCGCCTGTCTCCCGGTCGGTTGCCTGTGGTGTTGGTGGGCACCAGTGCTTCTGTTCTGCTATAGATATCTACATAGAAGATAATATATGTCAATTGTTGTAAGAGTTTAACGTTTATTCTATAAAAGTACTGCTTTTGTTACATCACCAGTGGTGTCCTTATGTGTATTGAATATCCTGGGCACCCATAAGCCACATCTGGTTTTGGCCGTTAAAATCAGGTGTGACAGAGGTGGTATCAGAGTCATACTGACCGTAGGACGCAAGCCATAAGGTTATAATTTAAAAGCCTATTTTGAAAACCCATCCCTGTGCTTTTCTGACCCCTCAGTTTGTTTCTCTACTTACCTACTTCAATCTATTGAGCAAAATGAATTTCCAATACTTCCCTCCGTCCTTTTCAAAACTTTTAGTTGTTGAACCATCCCAATTACTCCAGTTGAGAAAGATGCACTTGAAGATCTCATTCGACGCTTCTACCTCGTATGAAGATTATGATTATGAAGTTGACAGCTCTTCGCTACAAGGAAGCATTGTCGACCACAACACTGAAGACATGAAGATCTATCTTTGCGTCTCTAGTAGTTTTAGTTCTTCGAGTTATAGGAGGATTTTCCCTAATTTTTGAAAATGTTAGAGCACTGTTGGTAGTGTGTATTTGTGTTGTGTGCCTTGTGTGATTTGTATTTTCTGTTTGAGTGCTGGTATGCGTTATCGGATGCTTTAGCATCTGGTAACATCGGCATTCCATATATATCTCTATAGTTAATAGTATAGCTGGGTTTTCTCCTTCTAGTCCCTTCTTTTGTTTCCAAACCTTCCGCCTTAATCCCGATAAGATGGTGAACACAAAGAAAGATCAGCTTAGTAAAGGTACCAACAACAATAACAACAACATCCAGTAGATACCACCTCAATAAGGTGTATGTCCATTGTGGAGAACCTACGCGTTGGGTCAAAAGATGTCCCATGAAGCACCCTGCACGGAACTGGATCAACCCCAAATCCCATATGAAGATCTCAGTTCAACATTTAGATTGTCACAACTTTCAAGTTGTAACTCAAGATAACCAAGATCGACGAGATGCCATCAGGCTCACAGAAGCTTAGTAGGCACAAAAAAAGAGAGTGATATATTCCATGTCAAAGGCTACATGTCTGTCTACTTCCCAAGAACTAGAAATGTAAGTCAGAAGTTTGCTCCTTCTTAAGGGGGGTAGTCATCCTAGCTAATCTCTTGGTTCTATAAAAGTATTACTTTTGTTACTTCACCTGTGACGTCCCTATGTGTTTTGAGCATCCTAGGAACACATAAGCCGCATCTGGTTTTAGCCGTTAAAATCGGGTATGACAATTACCAGTATTCCCAACTCATAGTTGCATAGTTCATTAGTCATGTTTAATCATCAACCCTTCAATACCCTTGTGCAAAGCTAAGAATAACTACCCATCATAACCATTACTAACAACTAGGCGATAAGGAATATATGGAACAAGGTACTATAAGTAAATAGGATTCAGAATTAATAGCATGCATGTATGAAATAAAGAACGCATTTGAAAAACTAGGATCAGAATGTTCAAGGACACTTGCCTCTTCCAACTTGCTGCTCAGACTCTTCAAAGACTTGGTCTTGGAGATTTTTGATTGCTCTTTGTTTGCTCTCAAAATACAATGGAAAAGCACACAACAAAACTAACTAAGAACAGGATGCCAAACAATAGCTAACATCTATAAAAAAGGTACTAAAAGATAGTACACATCGCTACAAACACGTGAGTGTGAAGATCGTCTAAATCGGAGCTAAAATGAGAAAGATTACGGTTAAATCTATAAAAGGAAAGGACTTAATTTTAATAAAAAATACAGAGGTCAGGGGCCTTTTTTGCAAAAATAGAGGGATCTATTTGTTATTATGTAAATGTTTAGGGACTATACTGTAAAAAGGTAGAGGCTTTTAGGTGATTACAGAAAAGTCCAGGGGCTAAAGTGCAAAAGTGCCACTTTTTCCTGAATTAAAATAAATCTAAAGCTATCTAGATAAAGGCTGGCTGACGTGGCATTGACATGCGTGCGATAAAGCTGAGGTGGCTGACTATCATGGCAAGGGTGGTTGACTGGATCTATGTGGTGACACGTGTCATCACATGACTGGCAGGGCCAAAGGGCATTTTTGCTTCTAATCTAGGCCATCCATCTCGGATCGGATGGCCTGGAGCGCATCTAAGTTCGGTTGGCCAGCAGCATAGTGGCGTGAGGGGAACGAGCAATGGTGGGGGCTCGGTTGCGGTGGCGAACTTGCCGAAGAGAGGTGGAGAGTGGTGGCGAGTGGTGAAGGAGAGAGCTGGGGGTACAAGAACCCGTTTGAGAGCGTATCTTAGGTGGCGGGGCACCAAATGACGGTCGGTGGCGGTGTAGATGACAGCGGTGCTTGGGTGTGCGATGGGGAGACGCTCCAGTGGCCAAAACGCAAAGGCAATGACTTCGATGCCCGTGATAGGCGATAGAGAAGCTCGTGGGCGGCTCGGCTATGGGAAACACCAGCGGATTCCAGCTGGCTGCGAGCTCGGCTGAGCAACAATGGTGGCAGGTGGTGGGAGCACGGGTTGCAAAAATAGAGGGGAAAAGAGGGAGGGGGGTCGGACCTTTATATAGGCGGGCTTACACGGGGCTTGCGAATAAACTTGAGTTGGTTGCGATTCAAGCTTGAGAGAGGCGACGGTAGCTGGCGTATCCACCTCGAACTCGCTCGGCTCAGACACGAGCGCGAGGAGGAAGGAGACGTGGCATGAGGGCGCTAAGCACGGGTGGAGGCAGCTTTTCGTCGGGGCGCCAACATGGAAGCGGTCAGCGCGACTGGCTAGGCCTGGCCTTCGGCCGACCCAGGCGGGAGGTGGGGCGAAGGGAGGGGTGAAGCGGGCTCGGCCCGGGAAGTAAAAAATAAGAAAAGGAGAAAGAGAGAACCTAAGAAAGGAAATTAGGTTTTTTTTCTTTTTAGAAACATTTTGCAAACTTTTCCAAAAAAATTAAATGGCACACTCGAAGTTTTCAAAATCCTATTTTTCAAACAATAAATACCCTAATGCGTCTATTCCAGCATGAATGCAACACACTTTAATATAACCTAAATTATTTTCTTAATTGAGAATATAAAATTTTCTCCTAAAGTTTTGAGACAAAGATTCACACCCTAATCTAAGGAATGAATACTTTATTACTATTTCCAAAAATTTGAAAATTAAGGTGTTAAACCCCCTGGAAGCAAGAATCTAGGAGATCGTTGCTGACCTAGCCACCGGACCGTTATGGCCACTAGAGTCCCTCCAGAGACCCTGAGCTCCGAGTCTCCATAGAGACCCAAGCCACTAGAGCTCGTGGACCTCCGGAGGACGCTGACCCCAGAGCCTTAGGGGAGTGACGGCCCCTCTATAGGACTAGCGGGAAGGGGGCCCCACTGGTTACCAACTACCTATCATGAAGTGATCAACATTAAATGCCAGAGTAGTTGGAGGCTGACCCTTTAGACTGGATGGGACTGTAGCTATAGTTGACAAAACACCAGGCACTATGGACACTTGCCACCACGATCACTACCATAGTTAGGTGATGTCATCGGAGTAGTTGAAGGTTGATCTAGGTCTGGACAATGTTTTACCAGGCTGTTCCTAGGTCACGATTGTATAGTGACGACTCGTATCACTACTAACCCCATTGAGGTATGCTTGTACACTTACACTATGGATGGCAATGTAAATACTAACTGTGGCCACACGGTGCCAAGGGGGGATTTTTTATCACTCCAAGCATTTTCTTTATCTCTACTTCTTCTCCATTCTTGAGCCACTCTAGTGGGTTGGCTCTCGCCGCACCCTGTTCGTGGAAGACTCTTTCTTCCACCAACAGTTGGCGCCATCCATGGGGAGCGAACCCATGGCCAGGTGGAAAGATGCCATCGAAGAAGAAGACCATCGAGGCAGTGGCCCAAGCGGCTGGCTCCACGGCGACACCTGTGCGAAAGTCCACATGATAGCAGTGGACAAACACACACTATGCCAGTCCCACCGCCCCAACCCAGGGTGACGATGAGTCCACTCACAAGCGAGAAGAGGGCCTCGTTGCCACCGCTGACTTGACCGTGACCCTGAATGTGGTTGATGTTGGGGGCCCTGCTAGTTCGGAGGCCCTTCAGCAGCAGTACAACGAGAACCTCACTGCACCCCAAGATGCTGTGGTTGAGATCAAAGCTGTATATGCCACAACAGCCAGCTAGTAGGCACACCTGGCGGCCCTTTAGGCTCAACTGGAGGAGCTGCAGGTGGCCCGGCGGGCCGCACAGTAGGCTACAAACTCCGAGTCACCCATACAGACAAGCCTACAGGCCAAGCCCTTCCTAAACTGGTTTTGAACCCCCAAACTTACTTTGTTTAAGGCGATTTGGACCCATGTGATTTTGTTTTCTTGTATGCCCTCGCCCTCGAGGCCAACAGAGGCTGGCAGGCCACCATGGCCAAATGCTTTCCCCTCGCTTTGGAAGGGGTATGTCACGGCCCAGAGTTTCTAAACATGTAATTAAGCGCTAATGAGCATCATTAGCATCATTTGTTTTTGTTTTGAACAGTATAGACTTGCAATGTGGATTAAAACCGAATTTGGTTAAACCAAGTTTAACTGATGCGTTGTAAAGCATCTCCAAAAACTTCCATGGAACATAGGGCTGGTGACAATTTTAGAAATTAGTAGATGCCAGGAGGAGAATATAAATGAATTTTCCCAAATTTTTGGGAAATATTTAGAAGGCATAAAAATTATCACAAGTTGGAAAAGATAGCATCTTTGAACAATTTTTATTCAAAATTGGCTCAAGCATTCTGGATCAAACAAGTTCAAATGGGTTCCTTATGAATTTTAGTTCCAAACAAATTTTTTTTTACTAATTTTGGACCTTGGGAAGGCATTCAAATGGATAGCTAAAGTAGTGGGGATATTTTGCCGGCCGGTTACTGTTCCTCGGGCCCGCTTGTCATCCCCCCCTCCGGCTTCTCTGCTCTCTCTACCGTCCCCTCTCACAGAGCAAGCGGCGCCGCCCTTGTTGACTACGGTGGCCAGGCCATGTCACCGGAAAACCGGGACACGGCATCGTGCCTTTATCTTCCCCTCCCTACCCTCTGCTTTCCTCTCTCTCTCTCTCTGCTCCTCCTCTCGCACAGCCGGTGCAGGCAGAGGCAGAGCACACACACACAAGCACCGGCCGCCGCCCAAATCGCCGCGCCACTGACGGCCTCCACCGAGCCCGGGCCAGGAGAAGCGCAGAGGAGGGTCGTTGAAGCTCTTCCCCGCCGTTTCCCCTCCTTTCCCGGCGTTTCCCGCGCGATTTGAGCTCGGCCGAGCCTTCTCCCTCAACCCCGGTAGCCTCCTCTCCGCCCCTCTCCGTCGCCCCGCTATTCTACAGCCTCACCGGCCCAAACCGCTGCACGGTGAGCTTCCCCGTGCTCCTGTACACCTTATGCGCGCGCCGTTCTCCCTCCGTCCCGTCGCCGGCGCGGTGGTCCGCGATAGTCGAACCGCCGCCGCCTCCCCGCGCATGCCACCGGCCGTGCCGCCGTCGAGCTCATCGGCTGGGAAGCACGCCGTTAGGTCCACGCGCTCGCGTAGAACGTGTAGGTGTGCTCGGCCGGGCTTATTACGCCGCCGTCTAGCCGCCGGCGGTCTAAACCGAGCCGCCACCGTGCCCGTTCCGCTGTGCGTTGCCGCTCGCCGTGCTCCGGCCATCTCCGGTGTCAACATGTGCCCCCACCAGGTCTGCGTGCCTCCCCTGGTGGTGTTGCTGCCCTCCCCGGCTGCCGGCGTGGCGCCGCTCACCGCCGGCGGGCGCAGCCCGGGCCGCCGGCCGTTTTGGCGCCGCGCGTCTTTGGTGCCTGGCTGTTTTGACCCAGGGTCAAACACCCGGCCCCACTGGTCAGTCCCTGGGTTAGCCGGCCTGGGGTAGAAAAAGTTTTAGGGATTTTAATATCCGGTAAATGGGGTTTTAAATTGTTTTCCAATGTATAAATTCAGCTGAAATATTGTAAATTACGTAGAAAATTGTAGATAGCTCCAAAAATTGTGAAACCAATTTTGTTGGCTTTGTTATGGCATGCTCTACCCATTAAAAATACCAGTGGGCATGAAATGTGTGCTGTAATTTATTGAGTAATTGAAACATGTTTAGGCTTTGATAATTCATAATTAAATCTTGGTAGCCCCAAAATTGATGAATCCAATTTTGTGAATCTTGCTAAATTGTGCCCTGTTCAGTAAAAATATACACCCTCATGTTAAGCATAATTAACTTTCCATTTTGGTTTAAGCTTTGGTTTATGCTTTAAAGTATTTTGGGAAATGTTTAAATGGTTAACACTAATTGCAATTAGGAAATATTTGATGTTTTAAGTGCAAGGCATAATGCATGTCACCTTCATTGTTATATGGCTTTCATACTCATCATTGCGCGTGATTATTCTTATAGAGAACGTCGATTCGACGACAGAGGCGAGCGAGGCTTTTCCTGGAGGTTCTAACGGTGGTGATCGTGGTTCGGGTAGCTGTGAGCAGCAGCTAGGGCAGCAAGGCAAGCATCATTCATATTGCACCGTGTCTACTTGAAAATCTAATATGTTATCTACGCTTATGTATACATTGCATGTGTCGGGTACCGAGTTGGGTAGAACCTATGCCGATGCATCCTCCCATTTCGGTCACGTGTCATGTGTTATTCCTTGGAGCCTAGTGGTGTCGTCGAGGTCTAGTTATAGTTCGCTATGCTTAATGGTACTTAGGCTTTCCGGTAGAAGTCGACGACGGCGTCCACCGTTGTCGCGAGCCTAGGGCTTATTACTTGTTCACACTTGTGGTTGTGTTGATGATGAGTCGGTTTGGTGAGTGGTGAGTTGAGACGAGGTGTGGGCGGTGTTAGGGGTGTCATCTGCTCACGAGGAGTCCTCAGGCAGTTCGGGGAGGGAACCCGGACACCGTAGACCGCTTGCACCGGTTAAGCACCGACCGTCGGTGTAGTCGGCTTTAGCACTTACCTTACTCACCACATGCTGATATAATGGTAGGCGAGCTAATTACCTTCGCAGACGTGGTCATGTGGGCCTCATCATAGACGGTGTGAGTCCGGTTTGAGTCTGGGCTTTTAGTGGTATTAGTTTGCTCAGGGAGTAGTTCTAATACCGCCGCGCCGAGCTATGGTTGATCCACATGGTTGGGCCTAGTTGGGAAAGGTTGTCACGGGTACCCCCTTGTGTGCATCTTAGCGGGTGGCACAAGCCGTATGGTCCCTGTGTCATGTGGGTCCAGGAGTATCCCCTGCAGGGTGTATAATCAGTTCGAACTGCCGCGCTCTCGGTCATGAGCATTGCCATCGCTTATCTCCACCGAGCGACCATGTTTTGGTCGTAGAGTTTCGATGTGGGTTGTGGCATGGTTGGTTTGGGTGGTTTGGTCGGTATGTGGTCGGTGGTTTGGTGGTAATGGTTTACTCTTATACATTTGTTGTTTATATATCTGTTCTGATCAGTTGGTTGGCAGGGTTTGAGTGGGTGGTTGGTTAAGTCACTTGCTTACACCTAGAGTCTAGGTTGCTTACCGCTTAATGAACTTAAACATGTCTTAATCCTTGCTACAGCTTTAAATGCATGATCCTTGGAGTCGAGAATATATATACTCATACTGTGTAAGACTTGCTAGTACCTTCATGCTAAGGGTACTGCCCTTAAGTTTCAGGTTCACAGGTTGGCGAGGAAGAGGCAGTGTTCGGCTACTTTGTGCCTGCCGATCAGGGTGGCGGGCAGGAGTAGCACCTTCTACTCCGAACTCCGGCGCTTTTGGTATGGAGCCTAAGGGCATACAGCTCCATACTCTTTTGTTGTATAGGTTTATCTTCCGCTGCGTAGTTGTTGTTGTTTCTCTTTTGTTGTAAATTGTAGAAGCAGTTGCATGTTTAAGTATTGTAATACAGTTTAATTACTTGCTCTCTATTAAACTGTGTTGTGATATTTGAGTTGGAAGGCATGTGTTCCGATCCTGGGCACAAAACACGTGTCGGGACTACCGGAATGGTATTCTGGTTAATCGTCGAGGTTGTGATTATGAACAATGATCCTCCTGATGATTAATTAGAATAATATTTGGACGGTTCCTCACAGGGTAGCCCTTCGATGGTTCTGGGCGTTGGAGCAGGGGGCTATTTATACCTATACCTAGCTCCGGGACACCTTCTCCAACAACTTCCAGGGCACCATCATCGAGCTAGTAACATCTAGGAGCTTATGTGCCATCAAACAACAGCTGGGTAAGACCCTCAGGGATTACTTTTGGAGGTTCGCCCAAACTAAGGTCGAGACAAAGGGCACCTTGGAGCCATCAGTCATTGACGTGGTGACCTAAGGTTTGGGCTCCAGGCCCCTCTTTGATTGAATGTGCTGGTGTCCGGTGCACATGGTGGATGCCCTCATGTGCAAGTTTGAGGAGTACGCTCACGCACAGGAGGAGTGACTCTGTCGAGAGGCCATGGATGCTACTGTGGCCCCGTCCCTTGTGCCCGCGAAGCCAACCTTGCAAGCGTGGGCCTCTTGGGCCCCGCTGATTCCTATGGCAAAAAGGGGCTCTGACGAGCCCAAGGGCTCCGGAGGGTGCTGATCCTGACATCGCTAGCGCCGTGGCATCCACAACAACAACCACATGCAAGGGGCTCCGAACCCTCCCCGATCCAAGGGGCGAGGCCGCGGGCAATGCAGCACCTTCCATGAGCGGTAGCGTGCCCCCGGCTCACAACCCAAAGATGAGTACTGGTGCACTCTACATGGAGTTGGATGTGGCCACAATACTGAGGATTGTCCGACCCTTGTAACCTTCTGAAAGGAGTACCTTGAGCGGCAAGCAGCACACGCTGTAGAGGATAAGGACAAAAACAAGCGGTCCAGCAGTGGTGGTCCTGCAGCAGGCCGCTAGGTGGATCACTTGGCCTTGTAGAACCCTCCTCAGCTAGCTCTGCCCCCTCCGCCTCTGCCATCTGCGATACCACACATTAAAGAGAGGAGTTGTACAAGGCAAGTGGTCCTAGCCATAACCGGAGGGGGAACCTCCGGTGGCTCCTAAAGCGGCAGTTGTGAGACTACGCACATGGGGTGTACCATATTAGGGCAACCAGTGTCCACCATCGTGTCCCTAGATAGGCCAAAGCCTAGATGACCTTCACCTTCGATGACATTATGGGTGTGAACTTCCCCTACATCGATGCCCTAGTCATCACGGTTGACATTGCCGACGCCAAAATCCAGAGAGTGTTGATCGTCAGAGGGAGCTATCCTCTTCGTGCATGCCTTTGACCAACTCTGCTTCCCGTGGAGCCAGCTCTCTCTAACTCAGAGGCTCCTCCAAGCATTCAATGGGGCTAGCCTCAATGTCCTAGGCTAGATATAGCTTCCCATCACATTTGGCAAGGGCTCTATCATGTGTACCGAGGCGATCACCTTCGATGTTGTGGATGTACCCTATGCGTACAATGTCATCCAAGGCTGGGGCACTCTAAACAAGTTTGGAGTGGTCCCCCATCACAACTACCTCTGCATGAAGGTGCCTGGTCCCCAGGGGCTGATCTCTGTCCATGGTGATCAAGACTTGGCTAGGCACATCAAATAAGGGTACCCTAACTTGCTTGACAGTCGCCACATCCATAGTGTGGCCAAAGGGCCCCTCATAGGCCCCCTTTTAGAGAGCCTCGAGCACCATGGCACTTCGAAGCCACGACCGGTCTGGGATGTCAAGCATGCTCTTGTGGGAACGGGCCAGCCTGACCAGACTTTTCCGATCATGGCGGATCTCACTTTGGGGCAACAAGCACAGCTCCTAGCCATCCTGCGGGCCAACATCGATGTTTTCGCTGGTCCCCGTAGGACCTCCCTGGGGTGGACCACTGCATCTTCGAGCATGCCCTCTAAGTCAACTCGCAGATAAAAGCTTATGCTCTAGGGGCTCTGCAAGCTGTCCTCCAAGTGGACGGAGGCCACGAGGGAGCAAGTCCGGAAGCTACTGAAGACTAGGGTCATCCGCGAAGTCATCCACTCTAAGTGGCTATCGAACCCTTCCAGGTGAAGAAGCCTAATGATAAGTGGCGCATGTGCATCGACTTCACGACGCTCAACAAAGCCTACCCCCGCGATCTGACTCTCTCGCATTGACCAGCTTGTGGAGTCCACCGCCGATTGCTAGCTATTAAGTTTATTGGATGCATACTCTGAATACCATCAAGTGTGGATTGCCACAGAAGACGAAGACAAAACTAGCTTCATACCCCCTTCGGAGTATACTGCTACATTCAGATGCCTTTTTGGCCTCTAAAATTCCGAAGCCACCTTCTACTGCCTGGTACACAAAATCCTAGAGCAGTAGCTATGCCACAACGTGGAACCTACATTGATGACATCATCATAAAAAGCAAGCTCAAAGCTGACCACATTGCTGACCTTCAAGAGACCTTCAATAAACTCTAGGCTGCAGGCGTGTGGCTCAATTCGAAAAAGTTTATCTTCAGTGCCAAGGCTAGCAAAGCTACTAGGGTACCTAATCTCCAAGAGAGGCATCGAGGCTAACCCTAGCAAAATTCGTGCCATCATAGAAATGGTACTCCCCACCGATCCGAAGGTGATCTAGCAACTAGCTGGCCACCTCACAGTCCTCAGCTGGTTCCTCGCCATGTTCGCGGAGCACAACATTCAATTCTTCAAAATGCTGATGGGCTCTGAGCCTTTCAGTTGGACGGTGAAGTGCCAGAATGCCTTGGAGAGCCTTAAGGGCTCCCTTGTTCGACCCAAGACACTCGTAATACCCCTCCCTGACGAAGAGCTTCTCCTATACTTATTTGTCGCTGCCTCCACTGTGAGTGTCATGCTCATGTGAGAGGAGGAGAATAATGACTATTCTATTCAGAGGGCGATCTACTATGTTTCGAAGACCCTAGCTGGGGCCAAAACGGGCTACACCGAGCTCAAGAAGATGGCGTATGCACTCCTGATGGCCTCACGCAAGCTCCAGCACTACTACCTCACCTATTGATGAGCCCATGGCTCCTTCAGATATGACCAATACCGCCAATAATCCTCAAATCATACAAGGTCCAATTACAAAACCATGTCCATGATAATTAGACCACTAGGTGAACTCGTTCCTTGATGTTCATGCTTCCTTGGATGGATTACGACTAAATTCTTGTGATATTATATTGCTTAGGAATGTGAGAGAAGCACCACAACCTTACCCAGATGTCACCGCTTGAAGGCCACATATATTCAGACTTGAGGTTGAGCTCTAGTTGTGGTCGTGGTCGAAGTCGTGGATGTGGTCGAGACACAGGACAACACGTTAGTAAAACCTGCATAGCTCTATCATACGAAGTCCATTTTAGGTAATCTTGGACATTCTAGAAAGCTTACAATGAGCTCTTTCTAATGGATATGAGCTCAACCAAATATTCCATATAGTTTAGTCAAAGTCACAGAAATAAGGTGTTGCACCACTATTTTAGACCTAGTTGGGTCTTGTAACCGTTTCGGGGTCCGAGTCCAGGTTGTGCACACCTCTATCCATGGTTGCACAACCCTAGTTTGACCTCCTTATGTCCCCCTATATATACACAATAGCCGTCATAGTTTAGGCTTGGGTTTTGCTTAGATTATTCTATTTTATACAATTTTGCCACTTGTTCGGTTTGTAGAATCCCAACTCGAGTACTTCATTGGTAATTAGCAATATTCAGATTGCATCTACCTGTTCTTGCTTGTGTTCTTGATTCTCTTGCAGAAAAAACCTTTTTGGCGAGGTCAACCGTGTCTTGGCACGGTTGATAACCATAGAGTAGTGGTGTAGTGGTTGCGAGGGTTCTCGATCTGTTCTGTTCAGGGTCTTTGGATCATCAATTTTGAAACTCCACCAATCGACTTATCATGTTACCTTCGAAAGATCGGGCAAACGTGCATAATATGGTATCAGAGCCTCGGTTGCCTGTTAGGTAATCTTAGTTATCCCCTTTATTTCGTCATTTTCCATTACCTAGAGTCTAGAAAATTACGCCACAAAAATATTTGGATCTTAGTTTTTCTGCTGCGCAAACCTCTTTGTGCCTTCGCAATTTTGTTTTTAGTATTCGCGTTGTTGAGTTTGAGTCCATCGCGGTGTCCTTGTTGCTGGTCTTGGTCATCGTGTCCTAGTTTTGAGTGTCGAGTCTTCGCTATTATAGTCATCGGGTATCCCGGCTTGGCCTTGTTTGCTATAGTCGAGATTGTGTCTCTAGTCGATTCGACCATCAACTCGTGTTCGAACACTAGTCGCTTTAACCATCTACTCGAGTTTGACCACTAGTCGAGTCGACCATCAAGTCGTGTTCGACCACTAGTCGCTTTAATCATTTACTCGAGTTCGACCACTAGTCGAGTCGACCATCAAGTCTTGTTCGACCACTAGTCGCTTTAATCATCTACTCGAGTACAACCACTAGTCGAGTCGACCATCAAGTTGTGTTCGACCACTAGTTGCTTCAACCATCTACTCGAGTTCTACCACTAGTTGAGTCAACCATCTACTCGGGTTCGACCACTAGTCGCTTCGACCATCCTTTCGGGTTCACCTAGTTGGAGTCTATCTTTTTCTGGCTGTTCTTGAACACCCTACGTACTCATCATATCGAGCATTGTCCGATAAAGTTTGAGTATCACTCGATAGCCGAAGCAGAGGTAGCCAAAGTTCAAAGAGAGAGAGAGTATCTTTTTATTACCTATATACCCCTTCTCTCTGGAAAAAATTTATTTCCTACTGGTCTTAAAAAAGGCAGTAGAAGAGTTCTGAGTTTGTGTCACATTCGTAAAAAAAAAGAAAAAGCAAACTAGAAGAAAAGAGTGCAGAAAAAAAAGAGAGAATTAAAAACAAGAATCATTTTGCATTGCGAATTTGGTTCCATTGTGCTTGTGTTTGTAATAGTTTTCGGCTTGCTTGAGCTAGTTCTAGGAACGTGTTCAGGCTAGCAACTATGATGAGTACTGTGGACTTTTATTCAGCTTTGCTAATCCGATTTCAATTAATGCTATTCCTTGCTACTAAATATTGCCTGTCCAAGCTACACCTTCTCTCGATCAGAATGATTTCTCCACTTACAACTACCTCACTCGCACCCGATAAGATATCATGAACCAGCCACTGGTTGTGCCAACTATTGTGATTGGTAAGAACACTTGCAAGAGTGTGGTAAGACGCTTGAGAGTGTGTGACTCCACCTCCACCACCTAGTAGTCGATAGGGATAATTTATCTTTCATGGTTTTTTATCTTCGACTAACCATGACAGGAGAAGCATCGGATGCACAGGAGTGTGTTTTGAGGGAAGAACTCACAATGTTGTTAGATGATCATCGACATGCTATTAATGACGACATCGATAAGAAGCTTGCGGAGACAAACACTACATTGCAATGACTTAATGACAGTATTGCCATGCTCAATACACTTTTTCATCGAGTGGTTAATGAGCCACCAAACTATGGGCGTGTGGATTCTCGTGGCGCGGACCATGAGCAAGAGGAGTCCATTGCAGATGATGAAATTTTGAGGCAAAAACAAGATGCCTTTGATGCACTACAACTGGACCGATTAAACTTCAATTGTCAAGGTATGAGAGGTAATAATTTTCAGCAATGTAACCTACGTGTTAATGATGATCCATTTGCTAAGGTGAGGTTTACCATACCATCTTTTGCGGGTGCTTATGATGCTGAAAAGTATTTAGATTGGGAGATGATGGATGAACAAAAGTTTAATGCTCATATAGTTCCTGAAGTGCCTATAGTTAGGCAAGCCACTAGTGAATTTAAACAATTTGCAATTATTTGGCGGAATAGAATATGCATCGATGGATTAGCTCCTACCACTTGGAATGCTTTAAAGGTTGCTATGTGTAACAGATTTGTTCCACCCTCTTTTAAATGTGATTTGCGTAAGAAATTATAGGGCTTAAACCAAGGTGATATATCCTGAGAAGAATATTATTAGGAGCTACAAATTAGTATGCTGCATTGTGATATTATTGAGGATGAAGAGGCTGCAATGACATGCTTTTATGGAGGGTTAAGGCATGAAATTCAGGACATAGTTGATTACAAAGAATACAATAATGTTCCTAGATTATTCCAACTTGCATGTCTGGTAGAAAAAGAATTACAGAGATGACAACAGAGGCCAATGAACAATTTTGGAGGCTCATTACATCAAAATCAATGCTGGAACAAGTCAAAACAGCCCCACATTCAGCTACACGATCTGTTGCCCCCTTCTCGAGTAGGGCGCGTTCAGTAGTACCTTCGACACTACCACACGCTCCTGAGGTAAGTAAATCCATAAGTATGCAGGGTCCAGCCAAGAGCTCTTCTTCAGTCATTCTACAGGCCAATCGACCGGGATTGTATGCCACCGATGCAAGGGAATGGGCCATGTCATGAAAGATTGCCCAAGTCAGTGAGCGTACATTGCAACAGAAGATGGTGGGTATGTAAGTGCTAGTGATGTTGAGGATGAATATGCACTTGCAGCTAACCATGCAAGTGATGAGGATGAACATGAGACAGATATCGACAATGAAGAAGAATTGAGTGCAGCTGCTACTTAGAATTATAGGACACTCATTGTGTAGCGAGTGTTAAGCACTCAAATGGAGCAGGCGGAACAACTACAATGATAGAATTTGTTTCAGATGTTCCTCATAGTCAAGGACTATCATGTTCGAGCCATTACTGATTGAAGAAGCTGCAACAACTTGGTAAGTTCTGATATGATCAAGAAGCTTGCCTTGCTTACAAGAAGCCATCCTCACCCTTATCAAATTTAATGGTTCAACAATAGTAGTAAGGTGAAGGTAATGCAAACAGCTAGGGTACATTTTTCTATTGATTCATACCATGATTGTACTGATTTCGATGTAGTAACCATGCAAGCATGTTCACTTTTGTTAGGACGACCATGGGAGTTTGATACTAATGCAACATATCATGGTAGAAATAATAAGTACACCCTTATGTATAAAAGAAATAAAATAACTTTTCTACCTTTAATCCCTGCTAAAATTATGAAATGTGAACAAGAGATAAGAGTTTTAAGAATGAATCTGAAAATCAGCAAGTAGCAGAAAAAGTTTTTCCACCCAAAAAGGAGAAAGCAACAACAACTTCTAAGTACGATGGAATTAGACGAAAAGGGTGTGTTGTGCTTGCTACTAAATCTGACCTTGCTGAAATTTGTGATAATAAGCTGCCAAGGTATACTTTGATATGCAAAGATTCTTTAGTTTCACTCAAGAACATATCTAGCTCTTTGTCTCTTGCTTTTGCCAACCTTTTGTAGGAGTTTGTGGATGTATTTCCAGCTGAGGTACCCCCGGGATTACCACTTATTCAAGGGATTGAACATCAAATTGATTTGATTCTGGGAGCAACTTTGCCAAACCATGCTGCATATAGGATCAACCTGGAAGGGACTAAGGAAATTCAATGATAAGTCCAAGACCTTTTGGACCGCGGGTATGTACGAGAAAGTCTTAGCCCTTGTGCTGTTCCCGTTCTTTTGGTACCTAAGAAAAACAGTAGTTGGCGTATGTGTGTTGATTGTAGAGCCATCAATAATACTACTATAGATATCATCACCCTATCCCTGGGTTAGATGATATGCTTGATGAGTTGAGTGGTTCTATAATTTTCTCTAAAATTGACTTGCGAAGTGGATACCACCAGATTAGAATGAAACTTGGAGATGAATGGAAGACTGCATTTAAAACTAAGTTTGGTTTGTATGAGTGGTTAGTAATGCCTTTTGGGTTAACTAATGCACCTAGTACTTTCATTCGATTGATGAACGAAGTTTTACGTGCTTTCATTGGGAGATTTGTGGTGCTTTACTTTGATGACATCTTGATTTACAACAAGTCATATGAACTACACTTTGATCACTTACGTGCTATTTTTAACGCTTTGAGAGATGCATGTTTGTTTGGTAACCTCAAAAGGTGCACCTTTTGCATGAATCAAGTCTCTTTTCTTGGCTATATTATTACTCCATAGGGAATAGAGGTTGATGAAACAAAAATCAAAGCCATAAAGAACTGGTCAACTCCTGAGACTGTTACACGAGTTAGAAGCTTTCAAGGTCTTGCGGGTTTCTATCGGCGATTTGTGCGGGATTTCAAAACCATTGCTGCTCCATTAAACAAGTTGACAAAGAAAGCAGTAGTTTTTAAATGGGGACCTGCACAAGAACAAGCATTCAATTTGTTGAAAGAGAAGCTCACCCATGCTCCATTGCTCCAACTCCCTGATTTTGGGAAGACCTTTGAACTAGAATGTGATGCTAGTGGAATTGGAATTGGAGGTGTGCTAATTCAAGAAGGTAATAACCTGTTTCTTATTTTAGCGAGAAATTAAGTGGGCCAAGTCTGAGTTATTCTACCTATGATAAGGAATTGTATGCTTTAGTCAGTGCTTGAAACTTGGCAACATTATCTATGGCCCAAAGAATTTGTTATATATTCTGATCATGAATCGTTGAAACATATTAGGAGTCAAGCTAAACTGAATAAAAGAAACCTAAATGGGTAGAATTTATTGAGTTATTTCCATATGTCATAAAACATAAGAAAAGAACGGACAATGTGATAGCTGATGTGCTTTCTAGGCGTTAGACTATGTTATCTCAACTTGATTATAAGATTTTTGGTTTGGAGACCATTAAAGAATTATATGCTGCTGATTTGGATTCTAAAGAAGTTCCTGAACATCATAAAGAAGGGAAAACATGGAATGAACATGTCCTGAATGATGGATTGCTCTATTGTGCTAACAAGCTATGCATTCTAGCTAGCTCTATTCGTCTTTTGTTGTTGCAGGAGGTGCATAGAGGAGGATTGATGGCACATTTTGGAGAAAAGAAGACTGAAGATGTGCTGACTACTCATTTCTTTTGGCCAAAGATAAGATTTGATGTTGAGTGCTACATGTCACATTGCACCACTTGCAATAAAGCTAAGTCTCGTTTAAATCCACATATTCTTTACATGCCTCTTCCTATTCCTAGTGCACCTTGGGAGGATATTTTAATGGATTTTGTTTTAGGATTGCCTAGGACAAAAAGGGGGAGGTATAGCATATTTGTAGTTGTGGATAGATTTTCTAAAATTACATATTTTATATCTTATCATAAGAGCGATGATGCTACAAACATAGCTGATATGTTTTTCAGGGAAACTGTTCGACTACATGGAGTGCCTAATACAATCATCTCGGATCGTGACACAAAGTTTTTGAGTCACTTTTGGAGATCACTTTGGAATAAATTGGGGATGAAGCTGCTGTTTTCTACTACGTGTCATACCCAAACCGATGGTCAAAAAGAGGTTGTCAACCATTACTATCAACCATATTACGGGCAGTTCTAAAGAAGATACACTCCACCAAGGTAAGTCCGTTTCAGGTAATGTATGTATTTAATCCCCATGCTCCTATTGATTTACTACATTTACCTACTTTTGAAATACTTAATTTAGATGCTAAGAAACATGCTTAATTTATTCTTAAATTGCATGAAACAAATAAAAAGTATAGGATTGCTGGAAGTAAAGGTAGGAAGAAAATAAAATTTGAACCTGGTGAATTAGTTTGGTTGCATTTAAGGAAGGATAGGTTTCCAGAACTAAGAAAGTCAAAATTGATGTCCAGAGCTGATGGACCATTTAAGAAAATTGAGAGAATCAATGACAATGCATACAAATTCGACCTACTTTAGATTTTGGGGTTAGTCCCACATTTAACATTTCCACCATTCTTTCGGGTTCGGCGACCTAGTCGGATTCAACTATCCACTCGATTTTGCCACCACGTCGGAGTCTATCTATTTCTAGATGTGCTCGGACACCCCGATGCACCATTCATATCGAGCATTGTCTAAAAAAGTTTGAGTAGCAACTCCTTAGCCAAAACAGAGCAAACCAAAGTTCAAAGAGGGAGAGAGAGGTAATAGAGGAGTTTTATTACCATTATACCCTTGCTCTTCGGAATTTTTTTTTGACCCATATACCTCACTGGTCCTAGAAAAGGTAGTAGAGGAGTTTTGAGTTTGTGTCACATTCCAAAAAAATATAGAAAAAATAAAGAAGAAGAAAGCAAGAAGCAAAGAGTGCCAAAAAAAGGAGAGAAAAAATTCAGGTTTGCGTTGCGAATTTTTTTCCATTGCGCTTGTGTTTGTTATAGTCTTTGACTTGCTTGAGCTAGTTCTAGGAACGCGTTCGGGCCAGCAACTGTGATGAGTACCGTAAACTTTTATTCAATTTTTGTAATTTGATTTCATTATTTACCATTCCTTGCTACTAAATATTGACTGTCCAAGCTCCACCTTCTCTCAATTAGAATAGTTCTCCCTTTGCAACCGCCTCACTCGCACTCGATAAGGTATCATGAACCAACCACTGGTTGTGCCACCTGTTATGATTGGTAAGAACACTTGCAAGAGCATGGTAAGACTCTTGAGAGTGTGTGATTCCACTTCAATCTCCACCACCTAGTAGTTGATAGGGATACTATTGTTGTCTCTTGTTTGCTACTAACCATGGCAGGTAAAGCATGGCATGCAAAGAGTGTGTTTTGAAGGAAGAACTCACAATGTTGTTGGATGATCATCGACAAGCTACTAATGGCGACATTGATAAGAATCTTGTGGGAACAAATACCGTATTGCAACAACTCAATGATAGCATTGCAATGCTCAATACGTGCTTTGATCGGCTGGTCACTCAACCCTTGAACAACGGCCGTATGGACCCTCTTGTTCCAGCCCATGAACATGACGAGTCAGTTGCCGATGATGAAATTTTGATGCAAGAACAAGACACCTTTGATGCACGACAACGGGACTGATTAAACTTCAACCGTCAAGGTATGAGAGGTAATAATTTTCAGCAACATAACCTACGTGTTAATGATGATCCATTTGCTAAGGTTAAGTTTACTATACCATCTTTTACCAGTTGAACGGTCGAATAGAAGTTTAATGCTCATTTAGTTCCTGAAGTGCAAGAGTTGGGCAAGCCACTAGCGAATTTACAAATTTTGCAATTATCTAGTGGAATTTACAAATTTTGCAATTATCTAGTGGAATAGAGTATGCCCAGGAAGGGTTTTCCATTTTAGAAATCCTTTTGTTTTTTTTTTTGCTTTAGGTTTTCAAACTTATTTTCCAAAAGAGATTTTAACCGAGCGAACTCTAGCGAATTTTAGCAAAAAGAATTTCCCACACAATAAAACCTTATTGCAACTACAACGGCATGAATGCGACAAACATTCAACCTATTCCAAATTAAATTTAGAGATTAATTTCCTATAGAGCTAAAATGAAATCCACTTATTTAATTTCTAGCAAAATTTTAAATTATTGCAAATTTTGAAGTTTTGGGTGTTACAAACCTACCCCCCTTACGATGAATCTCGCCCTTGAGATTCGAAAAGATCGGAGAAGAGATGGGGAAACTCTGTCTTCAAATCATCTTCTCTTTCCCAGGTGGCTTCTTCTTCTGAGTGATGCTTCCACTGCACTCTACACATTTTGACTCCCCTGTTCCTGGTAACTCGTTCTGACGTCTCAAGAATCTTGACCGGATATTTGGCATAAGACAGATCTTCTCGCACATCCAGGTCTTCTACTGGTAACTGTTCCTCAGGAACTCCCTGTGCTACACGGATAATTCAATTGGGCACCTTTCAATTTCTCGCTGAAAAACACCACCAATACCAATTCCACTAGCATCACATTCAATTTCAAAAATCTTAGTGAAATCAGGTAAAACAATTAACAGTGCCTCAGTTAATCGTTTCTTAAGCTCATCAAAAGCAGCTTGCTGTGCTTCCCCCCAACGAAAGTCAACATTCTATTTAGTTAATTCATTCAAAGGGGCAGCAATAGTGCTAAAATCTTTAACAAAGCGCCGATAAAAACCAGTGAGACCATCAAAACTCCGAATTTGATTAACATTCGCAGGTGTAGGCCAGTTTTTAATAGCTTCAATTTTAGATTCATCTATTTTTACTCCCTGTGCTGAAACTACATATCCTATAAATATCACACAATATTTGCAAAAAGTGCATTTTTCTAAGTTACCAAATAGCTTTACCAATGAAATATCAATATGTTCAGTTTCAGTACGGCTGTAAATCAAAATATCATCAAAGTAAACAACTATGAATTTACCAATGAAATGTCTTAAAACATGATTCATTAGCCACATGAAAGTACTAAGCGCATTGGTTAAACCAAACAGCATGACTAACCACTCATACTGACCAAATTTTGTTTTAAAGGCTATTTTCCACTCATCCCCTTCTTTCATCCTAATCTGATGGTAACCACTACACTAATCAATTTTAGAGAAAATAACAGCACCACTCAATTTGTCTAACATGTCATCTAGCGAGGTATAGGGTGACGATATCGAATAGTGATATTATTAATTGCACTACAATCTATGCACATGCGCCATGTACCATCTTTCTTAGGAACCAAAATAACAAGAACAACACAAGGGCTTAAGCTTTCACGAACGTATCCTTTGGAGAAAAGCTCTTGCACTTGTTTCTGAATTTCTTTCATTTCCTTAGGGTTGGTACGGGTACAGTGGTTGATTAGGTAGCGTCACGCCAGGAATCAAATCAATTTGATGTTCTATCCCTCTTATCGGTGGTAACTAGCAGGCACCTCTGTTGGAAACACTTCGCTGAATTCCTGCAAAACACAAGAAACACCACTAGGTAGAGAAGTCACGTCATTAGTCAACAGTAATGTCACTTGGTACAGCAGTACAAAGTGTACCAAATTAGGATCCTTGCTGAATTCTTTCATCTCTGATTTAGTGGCTAGCATTACTAAATTCTTCTCTGCCGCACTTCTCTTTGTACCACTCCGATTTGGGTTGTGGCGCTCACTCACCGAAGGTGGAATCACTCTATGTTTCTCTCGCTCTTTCTCACTCTCAACGTGCACCTCAATTTTCTGCATTGAAGAATTCATAATCTGTTGTGGTGTAAGCGGCTTCAAGATGATCTCCTTATTGTTCCATCGGAATGTATAGCGACTGGTATGCCCATCATGAATAGTAAAATGGTCATATTGCCACGGCCGTCCCAATAGCAAGTGACAGACCGTCATAGGCACAACATCACAATCAATAGTAAATGTCACACGCACCATATAGGTCACCTTCACTTCCTCTTTATCGCTCAATCATTGCACATGATACGGCTATGGATGTGGTAAATACTTCAAACCCAACTTATTGCACATGTCTTTTCTGGCCAAGTTGTGACAACTACCTCCATCAATAATAACTTTGCACACCTTGCCTTTATCAAGCTTTTCCCAAGTCTAAAACAAATTGCACTGTTGTTCGAGTGACGGTGATGGCATCACACTAAGCACTTTGGGTGTGCAAACAATGGAATACTGCTCAGGGTTAGGAAACTCTAGATCACACTCACATATTGCTCTATCTCAACAGTGTGCAAAACTGGTGTTGCATCAAATAATTCGTCATCACTAACAAAAACATACCCATCATCTGTAATAAGCATAACCTTTGTATTTGGGCAATCTTTCTGAAAATGGCCAACTCCTTTGCACTTGTGGTAAACCAAGTCATGTGAACGCCCCGTTGACCCCATAGAAGAGGTTACGCTACCAGCAGGCATCGTTGAGCGACATGTCGGTGGTGGAGTACTCTCAGGCTTCTTACTTGTTGAACTGCACATTGCTAAATTGCTTCCAGACTGAGTACTCTTGTTTGGTTGACTTATGTTGTACGGCTACACCACACTTGTTGAAAAACGTGAACGGGCAGCAAACTTTGCATCTTCACTAACTTGGCGCTCAGCTTCACGCGCTTGGTGCAGCAACTCAATCATATCATTGTAAGGTTAGTGATTGACGATGCGCTTGATGGCATAATTCATACTAGCTAGGAATCTTGCCATTGTTTGCTCTTCATTCTCGCGCACATCAACATGTATCATGATGGTCTCCATCTCCTTATGATACTCATCAATTGATTTGAGACCCTATCGTAGCCCTATCAACTTCTCAAACAGTGAGCATTTGTAGCAACAAGAAACAAAATGTGTACTCAAGTGTTGCTTCATTTGCTCCCATGTGATAATAGGCAACTCATGGCGCTCCATCCGCTTGTGAACAAACTGCTCCCACCAATGTGTGGCATAATGATCCAATCCATTGGACGCAAGTAATAGCTTCTTCTCATTGGAATAATTGTTCATTTGGAATAGCTTATCAATTTTCAGTTCCCATGTCTGGTAATCTTCCACATCCATACCACCTAAAAAGACAGAAATAGCAAATTGAGGCTTAGCAATAAAATCCTCATCGATACCCTGTCTATGGTGATGCATGTTGTTGTTGTGGTTACGGGGCTGTCGTTCATTGTAAGCATCAGCAGGGAAATCATCGTCGATGGAGAGCTCAGTGTCGTCAGCCCAGCTACATGCATCATGCATACGTGCAGTAGCATTATGAACACCTATGTTGACACCTCCTCCTTGGGCGCCGTTAAAAACACTATTGCCTCGACCACACTCAGAAGCAAGAAGACGCGCCGTTGCATCTTGTTGCGCCGCCAAACGATGAGCCTATTGCTATCGTCGTTTCTCATCCATGCGAATAGTGCGCTCCTCCTCGGTCTCGATGTGCTGAAAAGCTTGATGCTCGTGTACACTTGTGTCGTTAGCTCGTAGACCCCCACACACATGGAGATTTGCAAACATAGCGCGCAACTCTTCGAAGTTGTTGATTTCTGTATGCAGCTATGTGTCCTCCTCCCCTAGTGTGTTCAATCCAGTCTAAACTTCCCTGGGCTTATCACACACACCATTGTCACCATCTTGGAGTTGCTTCTGCAGCATCTCATACAGCCTAGTGTACTCAGACCATGAAACCGGTACATCCGGATTACGCGGATCCTCCTCTTGTCCTGACATGGCAAAAGCTGACAAATACTGAGTGAAAAATATATGTGAATATAAGTGGAACACTCAATGCTCAGCACTCACTGTTCTGAAACAAGACAAGCTTACCATTCCGAAGTGAATTAAAGATAGCAAAAGTACACTCGTGACAGCGAATGATCAAGGACAGCAACACACTCACAATGATAATGAGACTATTGCAACCAAGGAATGAGCTAAGAAGATGGCCAAACCAAGCTTGTATTGCAATAGTTCAAGGAGCGACACTAGCAATTACTCGAAATAACTGAGGGCACAAGATTGCTCAAAACAACAAAGTGCATAAAATAGGAGTGGATAACTTGAATCATAGAACTCTGAAATAAGAGGATTATTCAACTGAGCACCTTTTTCTTTGCCTCTTTTTTTTCTTTTGTTTTTTTCTCTTTTTTCTATTTTGTACTAGTTTTACTTCTTCTTCTTTTTTGTACTCGGCTAAATACAAGATAAAATCCAAAATAGGAGTGTTGTATTGATAGAACTAATTCGGGCAACTGAAAACAAGAGCAGTCCCTTGAGCAAATCAATTTGCTAGTCTCAAAAGGTTCAACGGTACGCAAAGGATATATTGGTTCTCAAAGAAATAGCAGCTAGGAAGGTCTCAAAATTTTGTGAGACTTTTCTTTGTTGTAGAGGATAGAATAACAAAACTAATCTATGGGTAAATAGCTCTCACCGAGTAGCCCTAGGCTCTAATACCACGATGATACAAGGGCGGCCCGAACTTTGGAAGAGCCGATGATAAAAGATGTGAAGTAGACGATGTTGCTAGCTGAACACTCGCACCAATGTACGAACCCTCAACTCTTCGGAATACGCCCAACACACACCTGTAGATGATCATCACGAGACCACGAGTGACGATCGCCAAGTCCCCAATTCCCAGCGGAACGACAACTTGACCTTGGATTGCAGAACGATAAACAATGATTGCCCTCTCTTAGCTATCCTCGCATGAACGCTGGTATAAAAGAACAAGCAATAGCTATGTTTCAATCTTATGCATAAAGTGGTCTTCCCTCTATGTGTCGTGGACTGTACTATATATACTACTTAGGACTATGGAGACCGAATTGGACTCATTACAACATAAAAAAGGAAACCTAAGCTAAGACCGACATATTATTTTGACGACTGAGGCCGACTCGATACGAATTTGGCAATGGGGCTGGATCCATTGGAAAAGTTATCAAATAAGCTTTCCAGAGGGTATTCACACAGCCCAATCCAACTTCGTATGAAAGACTTATGGTACTTTTAATCGACATTTATTTGGCTGCAATAAACCGAGTTTGAGTCGGCTTCAATCTTTCCTATTTTGCTGCTCCTTGATTGATTCCGTGTAGAACTTGAAAGGAAAGTCTTCAATGCCTTTGGAAAGTCCATGTACACCTTGTATCCAAATACCTTGTGAAAACCTTTGTCTCCCACGCATCCCTCAGCTCTTCTTTGTCTATGTGCCAACAAACAATGCAGCTCTTCTTCCTCTTGTGCATCGTATTGATCCAAATACCTAAGCACAAGTAAATTACAAGATTGGGGTAGTATAAAATTCTCCTTAAAATTAATGATATGGTCATTAAGAAACAAGTTCACCTGATCTTGTAAACGTGCTCTTGTAATTGGTCCAGTTGGTAACTCGATGCGTATATCTTGATCATTAGGTGGCGGTGAAGAATGTGTCGTAAGGTTGTCCTCATCAATCAGATGGCTAGCCAATTCACCTCCATGGTCAAAGAACCTACCATTCTTGTAGATGACTTCGTGCATGATGGACTAGCACATGTCACGTTGGACGTTTTGGATATCTTCATCGGTGAGCGAGGTGTTAGTACATTCGATCCTCTGTGCCTGCAATGAAAACACAACTAAAAGTGTTAAAACACTACTGACAATGGAAACATAATCAAATAATAATGTGTAAGCGTAATGATGACTTACGTCCTTAGAGTTCGTTGTGTACGTCATGTTTACCCTAAGAAACTAGAAAACATAGTATCCACAAAGAAGTGTCGAAACCTTGCTTGTGGCACTTGAAATAATAATGCAATGTATTTGTTAGTTCAATAGTAATCTTCATCATAAGTAGCGAGATACAAGCATTAGAGGTGTGTTATTACCGGAAAGTGTGTACAGACTGCCATCTCATTTGACTTGGCCGTATCGTGTCTCCCACCTTTCACTACGTACCACTTGTAGACCCTATTCGAATGCCAAGAAGTAATTATCAATTCATAAATGATTTATAAGGATTTTATGTATAGGGATTTTCTTTACATCTGTATAACGTCGATGAGATCTTGGTAGGATGATTTGGAGGATCGGCTGAGTCAAGGACCATGAGTCTGCCCCACTTCGACATTAGCATTATACATACAAAGTGGTCGCTACATGAATACTTATGTTAGGTTCTTGATCGAGCAATTAAGTTAGGTGCAAAATAAACTTTTATGACTAATTGACATATCAAACTTACTTAAAGTTGTTGGGGGGCATGATATAGTCCTTGTCTTGCATTTCTAGCATAGCTCTTACTATATAGGTCGATATATCAACCTTTTGTGATTTGGTCATTTCTTTTATGACTCTTGCTTTCTCCATGTTACTCTTCCCTTTAATCTCTTAGATACGATCGAAATCCAAAAATCCACCACAGTAGAGTTTAACCACCAAATTCGGGATGGATGCAGCGCCAAGCAGTTCCACTTTCTCGGCATTATCGACTCAAGTAACAACTATTTCTATTTTGTTTACAGCTCATTCCTAGCTAAGACATGCATACGCGGCCTATCCAGGACTTGAGGCATAGGCTGTACCAGAAGGCCAACTTCTCTACAAGGGGCATCCTTCCTCAACTTCACAAACATGTTAGGCTCGGAAATTTGTTACGAACAGTAACTTCATATTTTCTGCATCGTTAATTGCATTCTACATAACAAGTCACTAGTCATTAGCTTCTATAGCACATATTGGTAGATATATGAACATAAGGGAAGATTGTAGCCACTTACAGGCACCACACACATATGAGATTGACGTCGAATTTGTCGCGGTGGAACAAAACTTGCATGTCCTAAAAATCCACCATGAGATAGGAGTCTTCGCATAGAAAAACGTTAGCGAGGACATAAATAGTGATTATTGAGAACCCCACGTGACTTGCCCTCATTTACCATTCATGGAATTTCCTCATCTTGCATGGACCATCCAGAAGTTGAACCGAGGGTACCAATGGGGTACTCAGTGTACTTAATGTTTTGTCGGTCTCTTTCGCGAGATCGCTCTTCGCTGGAGATTCCTAAGCGGATGATGCCTTTGCTTTGGAGGACAAAAGCCACATCTTCACTGGAGATGTTAGAGTCTTTTCGTATGGGGTAACCATGATAGGGACTCTCCGATGCTCAGGTGAAGATGCCGAAGGTGCAGACGCTGGAGACGGAGATGCCAAAGTCGCAAACACTGGAGGCAGAGATGCCGGAGTTGCAGATAATGAAGCACGAGGCGAAGATGCCTGAGCAAGCAAATGTGTTGGATGCTCAGGCAAAGGTGCCGGATGTGGAGATGATGCTGGGTGTGAGGGTGAAGGTGCCTGAGGCGGAGAGGCTTGGCGCAGGGGCGAAGGTGCCGTAGTTGGAGAGGTTGGGCACGAAAGCAAAGATGCTGGGAGCGGGGCCAGCCGTGATGCTAGCGATTTTAACTACTGATGGCTGAAGATGATATCTCGTTTGGGCCACAGAATGAAGTTGTCAACAGCTTCATCAAGAATCTCGATACCCTTAGGTGTGTTGGTGTCTAGCTTGTACTTTAAGAAAAGTGGTTATACTGAGTCCACTTGTACCTTGGCATAACCATCTAGAATATCTTGATTGTGAAAGACATGGCCTGGAATAGCCTGGCCCGTGGCAGTGTCGACGGTTAAGTCTCCCTTGCTGATCGGAACATATAGCATGCAAGGGGTAGCCTATGTGATATCATCAATAGGATATTTCTGGTTATCGACTTGTGTGGACCCAACGCTACTCTAAAAGCCTGGGCTGGTTAGTTGCTCTATCGACTTTAATGCCGCCCTTTACTTCTCCTCTTCATTCCACATTTTCATGAACTGGACTTTAACCTGTTCTTATACCTCTTCTACTAGGGTCTTCTTATATCTATTACGGGTATTGTACTGGCCCACAGTGTCTGGGAACCCATGCTTCCAACCCACTTTTGATCTGATGCCTCAATTGTGACCCAGGTGTTCCTTGTTCCCTAGGGCTTTGGTAAGCAGGTCATTCTCCCCGTCCGACTCTAAAGACCCTTCGTTAGCAGTCTCTGGAATGGTCTGGGTCACTCCCATGGTCTCGGGCCTTTTGAATGCTAATTCCCCATCCTCGGTTCGTTCTGACCGAGCGTAGACCTAGTTCCTACTTCACTCATCATAATTTTCCAATGGGTTAGGTTTCCTAGCCCGGGCAGCCTCTTCTTCTTGCCTCCTCAATTCAGTAATTTTAGGGGCATACCCAGCTGTGCCCAAGTGATGGTGGTACTTGTTCTTATTTGCAAGGTTCTTGAACGATTCTCTCAATTTAATGGCTTTAGGTGTGGTCTTCTGCCGAACATACTCTGCCTATTGGTTTGGCATAATTTTTCCGTACTTATTGAAGGGTACCATGTTCTTCTTAACGAAGTTCTTACTCAGCTCACTCTTCCAGCCCCGGATGCTCTTGCCCATAGTTTTCAACACATTCTGTTTGGCAGCTTCCTCTATTCCTGAGGGGAATCAGATGGTTCTCTGCAATCTTGCACACAGGAACTCCTTTATGTCATCCGGCACCAACCACCAATCAGTTATTGTGATTGAGATGTACTCCTTGACAAGAAATCCACCAATCACGAGGTGCAACAGGCTCCCTTTCAACACCAACTTATGTTATTGTGTAAGTGGTAGACGACAACTTGAATCTGCTTCGTTGGCCTTGTTTTCATTTCAACGTACCCATAGAGGGACTCGTAGTTTCAGGCACAGAGGAAGCAAAAGGTTGTGGTGCAGATGATCAATGTGAAGATCTTTGCACCCTCTAGAGAGAAAACAAGGGGAGTTGATATAAACAAGAATATTCTTCTATTTAAGAAGTATAAAATGCATTGACTCACCCCAATACCTCTTCAGTGGGATCGTAGTCGGGGCTACTTGCCAGACGTTGGTTTTCCCGCTTGCACGGAATAGGTCTTGGGCTGTGCCACGAGTACTTGCTTTCGCTGCTGTTAGAGGAGGACGACAGGTGCGGGCTTGAGCTCCTATCTAACCTTCTGCTTGCATCTACCCCATCCTGTGCTAAAGTGCTCTCTAGTATGAGCATCTTCTATTCTTCTGGTTTCTTAGGAGTTGTTATCCTCTTCTGCCTCATGTTACGTAATGGACCACCGAATTATATTTTGCTAGAAAAAACTGACAAGTATACAATGGTTTATCAATGAAATTTCTCGTTCCAATATGCCATTTGAGAATACCCTTAAGAATGCAATTATCTCATTCATCTGATGTACTGTTTGATTCACTAGATCACCCGTAGTTCTTTACTGAGTTTATAACCAGAATTCGGTAGCACAGTGTAAGGTTTTGGAGAAGAAGGAAGAACGGACAGAGGAAGAAGATAGAGTTTTTAGAGTTGTGATTCTTCTCGCCCTCTGCCAGCTCAGGCACAGCGTACATATACGCGCCAACACTATCACTCATTTGGCCGACTCTGCACTTGGGTATAGCCTATTAGGCTGCTGACGCCTTCTCCTCCACTGGCTGGGCCTCAGGACCATCTCCCTTCAGCTCCATGCCCGACGGCTTCAGACTTGGCGCCAGCCTGATAGTAGTATTGTTCATGACATCCCCTCCTCCTTCATTGCCAGCTTGTCCCCAAGCTGGTTCCGATGGGAAACGGTGACGAAGCTCGGACAAGCGCTCCCACGTGACCAGAGAGGAAGGTTGTCTTTTCCATTGCACCAGGACCTAGTCGACTGCTTTGGAGCCACGACAATGAAGACCCTGCTACAACACCATGATAGGTTCTGTTGTCAGATTATCATCAAACCCGATCGCCGACAACTCAGTAGTACAGGAAGTCATTGGAGAAAGAGCACTGCACAACTGTGCTGCATGTATCACCGGGTGGATCTTGCTTGCTTCAGGTAATTGCAGCTTATATGCGACAGCTCCCACCTTCTACATCACCTGGAAAGGACCAAAATAGCGAAATGCTAATTTGTGATTAGCACGGTCAGCAATTGAGAATTGAATGTAAGGATGTAGTTTGAGATAAACCCACTCCCCTTCCTAGAAGCGTCTTTCAGATCGTTTCTTGTCAGCCATTTGCTTCATATGCTGACTGGCCCGCTGCAAATGTTGTTGTAACAGCCAGGTCCTCAGTTTTCTTTCCTTAAGCCACTCCCCGAAGTTAGTATCCACACAGGCTAAAGGATCCACCAGCCCAAAATGGCGCGGGCATGACCATGCATGCCATTTGTTTGCTGAAGAATGCACAAAGCACCTCAGATAAGTCTCCAAACACTAACTAATTCATTCAGTTTGATTGTCCGTTTGCGGATGGTATGCTGAGATCATGTGCAACTGTGTGTCGACTAGACGAAATAGTTCTCTCCACAGATTGCTAGTAAAAATATGATCTCAATCCGAAATAATAGACTGAGGTAAACCATGAAGCTGGAATATGTTGGTCAGATAGCACGGAGCCACTTGCCATGCAGTAAAGGGATGTGCTAAGGGAAGAAAATGTGCATGCCGGATCAATTTGTCCACCAGAACAATAATGCAATTGTAGCCTACGGATTTAGGTAGTCCTTCGATGAAATCTAATGAGACCACTTGCCAAGCTTGGGCAGGGACTAGCAATGGTTGCAATAAGCCCGGATACTTAACATGTTCACTTTTGGCCTGTTTACACACTATGTACTGACTGGCAAGAGCTTGCACCTGCTACTTTAAACCTGGCTAGACAAACATCTTCCTCACTCTGTGGTAGGTCACTTGAATTCCCGAGTGACCCCCAACTGCATTGGAATGCGCTTCAGTATAGTTTGTTGTGTCTTGAGGATTTCGACGCACCTAGATTCGTCCCTTAAAACGAAGAACTCCTTGAGATAGTGTATAATGTGGCACCTTGTTAGGCTGTGAACTTAATTGGGTCAGGAGCTATTTAGTGGTCAGGTCCTTGGCATATCCTTTCACTATTTCAGAAACCCATGCCGGCACATAAGAGGAAATGGCAACAAGTTCAGCATTGTCCATAAGACTGAACCCTCGATAAGGCATCGACTGCAGTGTATCAGCCCCCTTCTTGTACATGAGTCTGTACTGTAATCCTTGGAATTTGAATAGAGCCTTCTGTTTCCATGGATTAGATAGCCTATGGTCCTGCAGATGCATTTCTCCTTTGGTCAGTTCTGATGATGAACTCGCCAATTTGCAGGTAAGGCTGCCAACGCTCCGTCGCGAGAAGGATGGCAAGACACCCCTTCTCATAAGTCGACAATTATTGATTTTTGCTTCCTAGCGCCTTGCTGAGATAAGCTAGAGGGTGTCCTTCTTGAAGCAATACATCACCGATACCCTTCTCTGATGCATCAGTTTCTATCTCAAACATTTTCTAAAAATTGGGTAATGCTAGAACCGGAGCAGCGATTAGCGCTTGTCTGAGATTTGCAAAGGCTTCTTCCTCTAATTGTTGTGTCCACTGGAACACCACATGCTTCTTCAATAGGTCTATTAATGGTCGGCTGAGAATCCTAAACTGTCTGACGAACTTCTGGTAATAACTGGCAAGTCCTAAGAACCACACACTTCCTTCACTGTCTGTGGTTTGGGCCAATGCCTTACTACCTCAACATTCTTCGGGTCGGTTGCTACACTTGCTTCACTGATGACACGACCCAGATAGGTGAGCTACCTTTTTGCAAATGCGCACTTAGATTTCTTCACCCGTAGCTCAAATTCAGTTAACAGCCGAAACATCTAACATAGTACAGTGATATGTTCTTGCACAGATCAACTATATACCAAAATATCATCAATAAAGACCAATACACCTTTGTGCAACAGTGGACTAAGTATTGTATTCATCTCATTTTGAAATCTAGCCAGTGCTCCAGTTAATGCAAACGCCATAACCTTGAATTCATAATGGCCATTGTGCGTTCTAAATGCTATTTTCTGCTCATGAGCAGGGTTCAGACAAAATTGGTGATAGCCCGCCCTCAAATCCAAAGTGGTAAACCAACTAGACCCCGACAATTCATCCAACAACTCGTCAATTTTGGTAAGGGGTACCTATTTTTCACTGTGATGGAGTTCAGATGTCAATAGTCCATGTATAATTGCCATGAACCATCCTTCTTGCCCACCAACAACGTGATTGAGGCAAAAGAACTGTTGTTGTGCTGAATAATTCCCTGATTGAGCATCTCCTTAACCTAACACTCTATTTCATCCTTTTGCACCGAATTATATCTGTATGGCCTCAAGTTTACAGGTTTAGTGCCAGGTATCAACAGTATAGAATGATTGAACTCTCTCTGGGGAGGTGAACACTTCGGTTCATCAAACAAATGTGCAAATTCTTGCAATAACTCCTTCAGTTAAGCTGGGACTTCACTAAATTCCAGGCACTGCTCCACTTGACAGAGATGGATAACTGCTTCAACTGACCCTCTGGTTTACCAACTTTTCAAGGTATCAGCTAAATTGCCTGACAAGAATGTAGATATGGTGTAACTCCCTTCAATGTGACCGTTCTGCCCAAATGTTCAACATAAAGTCTTGTGTGCCCAATGTATACTCATAGGACTTAGTGGCTCTAACCAATTCATTACCAGTATAAAATCATAGGATCCAATAGGTAAAACCTTCATATCACTTCTGAATGTGCACCCTTGCACCCACCACAAGCAATCAGGATAATAGTATCACACCATTAGCTATCTTGATTCTGACAGGCTTCACTGCCTTAACCACCCCTGAGAGTTTTCTGGCCAATTCCTCACTGATAAAATAGTGTGAACTGCTGGAATCGACAAGCATGGAAACCTCCAATTGCTGGATTTGTCCTTGTAAACGTACCGTTCTTGCAGAATCAACTACACTGACAGCAGCCTTGGAGATCGTCATTAGAGTTTCAGTCATTAGCACCTCCCCAAACTTTGATGCTTCAACCGATGAATCCTAGGTATTGTTGTGCGTTAGATACTCCAGCAATTCTTCAACAACATGAAGCTGCACCGTCGGTGTGCATTTGTGTTCCAGAGACCACTTCTCCTGGCAGTGATAACAAAGCCCGTGCGCACAACAATAGACATGAACAGTGGATAACCGATCATTCGTACCATCTGCTTGTGCTGTATCCATTCCCCTTTTGTCCTCTGGCCGCTCCGCTCCTAGCATGTGCAATCGTCCATTGGGTGGTAAGGGTAATGGCACCTCTTTTTGCAAAGGGGCCAAGGAAAGAGCAGTCTCGAGTTCCTTTGGACAATGTAACACCACAACCATGAGAATGTCATCCTGTAAACCATCGAGAAATTATGTGACCAAAAACATGGGCTCCCAAGAATCATGAAGAGCTAGCAAACTATGCATCAAACTATCGAAACGTATTCCGCAACCATGTTGGTCTATCAGATTTGCATGAACTGCCTTAGCACAGTTGAAACTCATCCTTACAAAACTTATTAGCTTGACAGCGGAGTCGTTTCATTATGCCCCGCGATTTCAAGGGGCGTATTGATCCACAGGTGGCCGCCGATGTCTTGGTTAAGGTCGAGCCGGAGGATCCCCTGGTTTCCGCTCCGGATGTATATTTTGTTGCAAGGGATGATTGGTGTACGGCCCGAACAGCCTGGGAGTTTGCCGGCTCACGCTTCCTACAACGCTCTGTCCTTCCCCGGGGTTCTGACAGAAGAGTGTCCTCGGAAATTCTTGAGTCTATCTTGGGCGAGGTGAAGGTGGAGGAGGTACAGGCCGCGGAGGCCTTGCCAGAGGGGCAGGAGGAGGAAGAGCTGGACTTCTCGGCTTCGACTCGTATCCTTTCCCGGTAGATCCTTCGTCTTCCTGAGGCCGATTCTCCATTTTGGGCAGTAGCTCTTCTCGCGGAGGGGGCTCGCGTCGGCCTCCTGTGCGCAGTTATCGGGGACGACTCTCCAGGTCCCGCGGTGTTTCTGGGAGGCATGGCGGCTAGGCACCCTCGTCTTCCCGTTGTGGTACAAGGAGGCATAGCAGGCTAGCCTGTTTGCTGGGCATAGATTCGATGTACAATGATTAGCTATGTGCAAAGACTCTTTGTATGTTATGTATGTACAACTTGCATTGTGTTAGGTTGTTGTTTTGTTTCTTTTTCTCTCTCTTTTTATGATTGATCGTATCGACACTTCGCCTGTGCCGCTTATCCCAGCCCCTTCGCATCCTGCGGCTGCTTAGCGGCCACGGGGTGCGAGATTTCGAGGGGCATTGCGTTGCAGTAAGGGGGAGTGGGGAGCTCGGAGTTTTAGGTTTTCAGGATATCGGAAGGGTCAGGTGATTTTTGCATGGAGACTTTTAGTCGTGCTGGTGCCAGGGTGTTATCCCTTCGCCATGTTAGGTCAGCCAGGCCTTAGAAATGACAGAGGGTGTTGTGCCTGTCTGGTATGAAGGCACTACCTTCAAGATGCCAGAGCGATCTTTCCCTATCCGCCATTTTAGGTTTGCTAGGCCCAAAGGATGATAGATGGAATGCCTGTCCGGCACGGAGGCTTATACCTTCAAGATGCTGGAGCGGTCTTTGTCTATCCGCCACGTAGGTTAGCGAGTCCTTAACGATGGCGAACGGAATGCCTGTCCAGCACGGAGGCTTATGCCTTCAAGATGCTGGAGAGTCCCTATTTTTTTGGTGTACCTTCGGAGAGGACTAAGCCTAGGGCTCCCTATACATAGTACTTGTGGAGGGTCTCCACATTCAAACTGTGTTTGACGGGGGTCCCTTCTATATCGGCCAAGCGGTAGGAGCTGGGCCTGTTAGACTTGAGGACCAGGTATGGGTCTTCCCATTTGTTGCGCAGCTTTCCTGGGGCTAGGGCATGTCGAAGCACTAGTTCACAGGGTTTGAAGTTTCGTAGTGCAACCCTTAGATCGTACCAGGCCTTAGTTTTATGATGTAGTGATCGAGGTTCTAAAGGGCATGGAGCAGCGTGCCTTCGGTAAGGTCAAGGGAGGGCTCGCTTTTTCTGTCAGTTTGTGGAAGTTGTACCCTGAGTGAGCAGCCCTTGACCTCAGTGGGGGTCATGGCCTCGTCTCCATACAGGAGGCGGAAGAGTGTGAACCCGGTGGCCCGCGTGACAGTGGTGCGGAGGGACCACAAAACCTTGGGAAGTTTCTGGACCCATAGGCCTCGAGCTAAGCCCACGTGGTGGCGATTTAGAATGGAGAGGATGTTGTCGTTGGCCCTTTCGACAGCCCCATTGGACTAAGGGTGTCGAACTGCTGCGATGCAAAATTCGATGCTGAGGTCGTCGCAGAACTGTCTGAAAGGCCCAGAGTCGAATCGTGTGTTGTTGTGCACTGTGAGCTATCATGGGATGCCGAAGTGGCAGATTATGTTCTTCCAGAAGAATTTTTGGACATTTTTTGACGTGATTGCAGTGAGGGGTTCGGCCTCGACCCATTTGGAGAAATACTCTAATGCTAACACTGCATATTGAAGGAGTGAAGGTTGCCTTTGGCACGGGGAAATGGACCGATGAAGTCCATACCCCAATGAGCCAGGGGCCAAACGAGGGCGATTGGTTGCAAGGGAGTTGGAGGTCGGTGGCTTCGGCGTCCCATTCATTGGCATCCTTGGTAGGTGCGGACAAGGTCTTCCGTATCGGACATGATCGTAGGCCAATGGAGCCCCTGGCGAAGTGCCTTATCGGCTAGGGCACGTGGTGCCAGATGATTGCCGCAAAGGCCTTCGTATATTTCCCGGATGAGGTCGGCTCCTTCTTGTTTAGTAATGCAGCGAAGGAGGGGAGCGCAGATACCTGTCTTGTAAAGGGTGCCATTTATGAGACTGTAGCCCCTGGAGCGATGCTGGATGCGGCGGAGTGCAATCGGGTCGTCCGGTTCTTTTGTTCCTCTCAGGAAGGATAGGAGGGGGGCCCTCCAGTCTGCGACTTCGATGAGGAGGATGGCGGTGGCCGTCTCGTCAAGAGCTCTGGCGGTCAACTGGTGTAGGGTCTTGAGGAAGGTGCCTATCGGTGGGTCTTTACCCATGGCTATGGCCTTTGCCAGGGCGTCTACCTGACTATTGTCCGCCCGCGGAAGTGTGCCTCGGCCTTGCTAATGGGCTCGAGGTATGTTGTCATGTCTGGATGCCGAACTTGGAAGTTCTTGTTGATGTGACTAGCGATGATCTGAGAGTCGGTACAGATGGTGACTCTAGCTGCCCCCAAGGCTCTGGCCTTTCGGAGGCCTAAGTGGACGGTCTCGTATTCGGCTATATTGTTGGTCGTTGTTGGGGATCATCCCCTGCCGTCCCCGTACCCAAGGGCAACTGCGAAGTTAGTTGGAGTTGGAGTCGCTATGAGACAACCGCTGTGTCGGCGGAATCTTCCATAACCGATCTGGCAGTGCGAAGATTGGTCTGCCCCGACTGTCGGGCGAAGCTCCAGTTCGCGTCCCAGGCCTTCGCCTGGAGGTGGTGAAGACAGGATCATGCCTTCGCCTGGTGGTGGCAAAGACAGGAACATGCCTTCGCTTAGAGACGGCGAAGGCAGCTCATCAAAAGGCTGGACGGAGAGGGCTTCGACACCCTTCGGTTGAGAAACAGTTGGATAGTGGGCCCAACTTGGTACTATTGTGATTATGGGACCACGCTTAATTGTACCATATTGCCCCTGGATATTCTGGGAATGTAAGGTTAGGGGGTAATAAGTGTAAACCGGGTCCGTGATCGCAGGGTACGGGCTATAAATAGAGCCACAGTGTAAACTTGAACAGGACTCCAAGACCGTTCAGCTTCCAGTACACGTCACATAAAGAGCTTCGCCAGTTCCACCCCAGAAGGCCCATCTTGTCTGGGACTTCGATCCCAACAGTTGGCGCCGTCCGTGGGGATCGAACCCACGAAGGCATGCCACCAAAAAAGAAAGCAAAGCCACTTGGAGGAGCGGAGGCGCTACTAGAACTAACAGCCACAATCGGACCTTCGGCCGATCGAACCGCCCCGGTGGTACCAGAATCAGGAAATGCCTCAACCGGGGGGGCTTCGGCCGCACAACACCAGAATTGCGAAGTTGACACAGCGCAACAACAAACTGCTGATGGCTGACATGATGACACATTGCAAGTGGACGCGGAGCAAATGCCGATCATGGAGCCAATAGATCGCATTCGCTTCGATGTTCCGGAAAAATAAGGCGACAGAGGGCGAAGCGAAGAATGGGAGGACCTAGGCGACTTCACCGAGTTGGAACATGATGAAGAAACAAACGAAGAACAAAATGCTAGGTTAGAAGCTGAGGAGTTGGAAAGACAGATTGCGCACAAAAAGCGCATGTTGGACGGCCTAGCAGCAACCCGAAAAGCTGCGGAGTACCACCGGGGGGCGGAGGAAGCAAGAAAGATGTTGGAAAGGCTCCAGGAGGAAATTGATATACTCCAAACAGAAGGCATGTCTCGCCAACCAACGCCACCAAGGGATTACATGCGGGCTTCGCAAGAAGTTCGTCGAAGATCTTCCACAAGAGATCCTGAATCACCCCTGGCAATGGACCTACAAAATCAGCCATGGCCGATAGGATTCAAGATGCCCAGGGTGGTTATGTTTGATGGAGAATCGGATCCGAAGGAATTTGTCATGAGCTTCAAGGCAGCCGTGGAATCAGCTGGAGGTGACGGTGTAACTTTGGCGAAGGCCTTTGTTTTGGCAATCAAGGGAATAGCAAGGTCGTGGTACTCTGCCCTACCCCCGGGGTCCATACATTCCTGGGAGCAGCTGCGCGCTGCCCTATACAGCAACTTCCAAGGAAACCGAGCAGACAACATTACCGCAACCGACCTCTTCGCCCTGAAGCAACAACCGACAGAAACTTTGCAAAGCTACATGCGCGGATTCGTACACATACGATGTCAGGCGAAGGGATTAAGCGAAGATACCATCATCGATGCTGCAATACAGGGAATCAGAGGGGGCCTTTTGGCAGGGAAGCTCACAAGAAAAAGACCTGCAAGCGTTCAAGAGTTGCTGAACAAGATGGAAGAATACTCAAGATCTGAATTAGATCATCTACGAAGGAAAAACGAGTTTATGGCCTCAAGAGCAAAACATGCACCAAATAAGGAGACAGTTCCTGGCAATCCGAGAGACAGACCCCAGCGACCAAGAAAACCTGAAGGTCCGGATTATCCACGGCAAAAAGAAATCAACCAGATCAACCCTGGCCTGCCTGAAGCAGTCCAAAGCTCGTGCGAAGCTTACAGTTCATCCAATAGAGGGGGCCGGACGGGCTGGGGAAGAGGCCGCGGAGGTAGAGGAGGTCGACCTTCGCATGACCCGGCAACCTTTTACTGTGAATTGCATGGTGAAGGAGCAGCCCACCAGACTAAACATTGTCCACAAGTCGTGGCCATGAAGCAAAGTATAGCGAACCAGACAGTAGATAACGAACGAGCGGTTCACCACACAACAGGATTCGCAAGAGGCGAAGGTTGGCAGAACCACAATCAAAGCATGATGTTTCCAAATCAATGGCATCAAGTTCCAGCACCATAATTTGCACCCGCACCACCAATCCAATTCGATCAAAACAGACAACTGAACATTTGGGGTGATCTACCCCCGCCTCCGCCAAGGCCAGCAATAGAGGCACCACCAGAAAGTAGCAAATCAGTCAGTACCATAAGCAATGGGTACAATGTGGTGCTGGCTATCTTAGGGGGGTCCAACCAGCAAACAGAATCCAAAAGACAGCGAAAAGAATACGTACGAAGGGTCAACCATGTCGGAGTAGGACCAACGTACATCAATTCAAGATGGTCTAACATTCCCATTACATTCTCGCAAGAGGACATGAGGGTATTAGATTATCCGCACACATATGCCCTAGTCATTACTGCGAACATTTCAGGGAGCGAAGTGCACATGATATTGATCGATGGAGGAAGTTCTGCAGACATTATCTTCGCCGATGCCTTCGATAAGATGGGACTGCGAAGGGATGACTTGAAACAAGCTGGGTCGCCGTTGCTGGGCTTCGGCGGAAGCGCAATCAACGCCTTGGGGAAATTAACAATCCCAGTGTCATTCGGCGAACAGACAAATTTCCGCACAGAGGAAATCACCTTCGACGTGGTAGATATTAATTACCCATACAATGCGATATTTGGGAGGGGGTTCCTCAATAAATTCGGAGCAGTCCCGCACCACGCTTATTTGTGCATGAAGATGCCTGGCCCAGAAGGAGTCATAAAGGTCCTAGGAGATCAGCGAGTTGCTAGGCGAATCGAAGTAGGCATAGCCCCAGGGAGAAGAAATGTCCACAACGTCGAAGACCCTTCGACGGGGGCTGAAGCAGGGCAAAGCACGAACATCATAGAGAAATGCACGAAGGCTGCACCAGAAGGACCTACCAGAGTAGTACTGCTAAATCATGAAGAAGATAAGAAGATTACGATAGGGGCAGAGGCCCCGGAAGAAGATCAACAACAACTTGTCATGTTCCTTCGCACAAACAGCAACGTATTCGCATGGTCCCCTAGGGACCTGTAAGGAGTAAGTCGAAGCATCATTCAACACAAGTTAAATGTGGACCCCAGAGCAAAGCCAAGGAAATAGAAGCTTAGAAAGGCTTCGGGGGAAAGAGAGGAAGCAGCAAAAGTCGAAGTAGAAAAATTGCTTGATGCCGGAGTAATACGCGAAGTTATACACTCGGAATGGCTAGCCAACCCAGTATTAGTAAGAAAAAGCAATGGAAAATGGAGAATGTGCATCGATTCATAGACTTAAACAAAGCTTGCCCAAAAGATGACTTTCCGTTACCTAGAATTGACTAGCTTATAGACTCCACAGCCGGGTGCGAGATGTTAAGCTTCCTCGATGCCTATGCTGGTTACCATCAAATATGGATAGCAAAGGAAGACGAAGAAAAAACAAGTTTCAGAACCTCCTTCGGAACATATTGCTTTGTGAGAATGCCTTTTGGACTTCGCAATGCTGGAGCAACCTTTACAAGATTGGTGCAAGCTACGTTAAAGCCGCAACTAGGACAAAATGTATTGGCCTATGTTGATGACATAGTAGTAAAAAGTACCAGGAAAAGCCAACACATCGAAGACCTTCGGGAAACATTCGATAATCTGCGAAGTGCAGGTTTAAAATTAAACCCGGAGAAATGCGTGTTCGGGGTGCAATCAAGAAGACTTCTAGGATTTCTAGTGTCGAAGAGAGAAATTGAAGTGGATCCTCAGAAGATACAGGCGCTCTTGGATATGAAACCGCCACATAACAGAAAGCAAGCCCAACGCTTGACAGGAAGACTAGCAGCATTGAACAGGTTCATCGCGAGGTCCGTCGAGCGAAGTCTACCACTCTTCAAGGTGTTAAGGAGTTCTGAACCTTTCCAATGGGGTGCCGAGCAGCAGGCTTCTTTCGATGAATTGAAAGTATACTTGATGAAGCTTACAGCATTAACCAGCCCGGATCCGGGCGCAGATTTGTTGTTATACATAGCAGCTTCGCCATCAGCAGTTAGCGCTGTTCTCGTGCAGGAAAAAATTGAAGATACCAAACTGCTGCAAGCACCAGTGTATTACGTATCCGAAGTACTAGCAGGACCGAAGAAGTCATACACCGAGCTGGAAAAAGTGGCGTACACAATTGTAATGGCATCCCGCAAGCTTCGCCACTATTTCACTTCTCACAAGATCACAGTGCCAACTTCCCTACCCCTTCGAGACATGTTCGAAAACAAAGAGGCCATCGGAAGAATAGCAAAGTGGGCGACAGAGATAGCTCCTTTCATGATTGTCTTCATGGCACGAACATCGTTAAAATCGCAAGCGTTGGCGGATTTCGTGGCAGAATGGACACCTTCATCTGAGGCTTCGGATGACGAAACAGCAGAACCAATCTGGACCGCGTACTGCGATGGAGCTTGGGGAGCGGCAGGAGCAGGAGTCTCGGCGGTAATATTCTCACCGTCGGGGGCGAAGCTGCAATACGCCGCAAGGTTGGAGTTCCGATCCACAAACAATACGGCGGAATACGAAGCTGTACTCCTGGCACTTCGCAAGGCGAAGGCTTTGGGAGCTCGAAGAATACTTGTCAAAACAGACTCGAAGGTTGTAGCAAGCCAGATTGAAAAAACATTCCAGGAAAAGGAACCAGAACTTATCAAGTACAGGGCAGCAGTGCGAAGGATGGAAAAACACTTCGTCGGATTCACGGTGAAGAGTGTATCAAGAAATGATAACAACGAAGCAGATGAGCTAGCCAAAGCAGCTTCGCAGAACATGCCCATACCTTCAGATGTCTTCTATCAGAAACTAAGTGAACCGGCCTGTGATGACAAGTCCAGCCAGACACAACTAGTCGCATCGGTTGAGAGCGAAGACTGGCGTTTCCGGATAATGGCATATCTGCGGGGTCAAAGGGATATCGAAGATCACGTCGAAGAAAAGCGCATGGCTCAAAGAGTAAGAAATTATACAATTATAGACGAAGATCTGTACAAAGCAGGAGTCTGCGCACCATTGTTACGATGCATATCTCAGAAAGAAGGCCAACAACTATTAAGAGAAATTCACAGCGGGCTGTGCGGCTCACATATCGGAACAAGGGCTTTGGTAGGAAAAGCATACAGGTAGGGCTTCTATTGGCCAACGGCTGTAAGTGATGCGGACCAACTGGTACGAAGTTGCCAACAGTGCCAATTTTGGGCGAAGGGATCAAATAGACCGACAACGAAGACACAACTCATTCCGCCGATCTGGCCATTACGGCGATGGGGAATCGATATTGTTGGAAAACTGCCGCCATCCCCAAGAAATTTGCGCTATGCCGTGGTGGCGGTAGAGTACTTTTCAAAGTAGGTAGAAGCAATGCCACTCGTAAGCATAACGTCAAAAAATATACAAAAATTCCTATGGCAGAATATCGTGTGCCGCTTCGGGGTTCCGAGCGAAGTAACCGTGGACAACGGTACTCAGTTCGATTGCGCCGGATTTAGAGAATTCTGTAATGGCCTGGGCATAAAGTTAATGTTTGCATCAGTTTACCACCCGCAATCCAATGGCGCAGTTGAGAGAGCAAATGGCATCATCTTCGCAGGGGTCGCGAAGCGTCTTCAAGGATTGCCAAAAGGAAAGTGGGTCGAAGAACTGCCCAAGGTGTTATGGTCAGTAAGAACAACGGTTGCAAGACCAACAGGATACACGCCGTTTCGCCTACTATTTGGCGAAGAGGCCATGACCCCTGAAGAGTGCAAAGCTAAATCGTTCAGGGTCAGGAATGATACAGAACAATGCGATGAACTTTTGTCAAAAGATGCCCTCGAAGAAGTAAGATTGCAAGCCGCCAAAAACTTGGCTACTTACCAAGAAGAGACAAGAAAATGGAGAGACAAGAATGTATCTGAAAATGCCTTCACACCAGGAGATTTGGTATTACGAAGATTTGGTACAGCAACCTCATTTGGCAAACTTCATAGCAAATGGGATGGCCCCTTCATGGTTAAAAGATCCCTGAGATCCGGTTCTTACCATCTAGCCAATATGGAAGGTGAAGAGCTTCCACACACCTGGAATGCAGACAACCTTCGCAAGTTCTACGCCTAAAAATCGGCGGCAACAGACCGAGACTCCAATGTAATTTTTATTTTTTGTTTTTTCTAATTTTCGTAATAGCCCTTGTAATTACCGTGTAAGGGTACTGCACTCTTTTCCTCACAGGGGGACCCCTTCGCTAGGGGGTGAGGTTTTTAACAAGGCAGAAACCCATATGAACAAAGATATTGGCCCCCAAAAATATTGCTTGTCTCGAGTAGCACTACTTTTCGTCGAAGTGCGCCACCTTAGAAGATTGGCGCACCAATCGACGTCCAGAACAAGGTGCAAAGTGTAGGCATGAAAGCATACACTTACGACCTTCGCGGGATTATAAAAACCGCTACCAAACTTCGATAAAAGTCGGGGGCTAAGAGTGCCTGCCCCCGCAACGAAGGAAAAACAAACCTTCGCTAAAACGAAGTATCGCCAAGCCAAATGAAAGGCGGCGAGCTTCGCCAAAAGTCGGGGGCTAAGAGTGCCTACCCCCGCAACGAAGGAACAAACAAACCTTCGCTCAAACGAAGTATCGCCAAGCCAAATGAAAGGCAGCGGGCTTCGCCAAAAGTCGGGGGCTAAGAGTGCTTGCCCCCGCAACGAAGGAAAAAACAAACCTTCGCTCAAACGAAGTATCGTCAAGCCGAACGAAACGAAGCGAACTTCGACGAAAGTCGGGGGCTAAGAGTGCCTGCCCCCGCACCGAAGGAAAAAACAAACCTTCGAGGAAAATTTTCCTTAAGCCAACCAAAAGACAGAACACTTTGTCAAGTACAGGGGGCTAGCATTGCCTACCCAAATATCAACAGTGAAAACAGGTAGAAGCCGAATAACTTCAAAAGCTAAGCATCAGAGACCAACCCACCCAAAATAGGCCGAAGTTACCTGCGAGTAAAAGTCGGGGGGGGGGGGGGGGGGGACGGTGCTTCGCACGAGTAACACTAATTAAGATAAGATTATCATCCCAATACAATCGCAGGAAACTACGGCGAAAATCGGGGGATGGTCTTTGTCCAGAAAGTTAACCCGGAGAATTCAACTTATGACCCGGGAGAATTGAAAAAAAACCAAAAACATACTCCGCGAGAGATGCGAAGAGAGCATACAAAAAGAGCAAGTCACAACACAAACCAGGTTTATTCCGCATCTAAATCAACCTCTGGATCAACAAAATCCTTATACAAATGACTAAAATAAAATTGATACTCGATGCCTTCACTGGCATGGAAACGCGATGATGGGGCCGAAGTGGCCCCAACTTGATTACAACACGTCGGCATGGAAGATCTGTCATCACTACCACTTCACCTAGCTAATTGCGAAGAGGGACCACGCTGATAACACAATTGGGGTCTCTGGGAAAACGGCTCCTCGTCTTGCGGTTCAATTTTTGGTTCAACGAGCACCGATGAACCGTCAATGTCCCCTCTCGCCGCGCGACAAAGATTTCGTTCAGCTCGCCGATTAACTATTGTCGAAGGACAAACAGATTTCCAAAAAGCCTTCGTCCTAGCATTCATATCGTCATACGATCTACACTTCGTGTGCCAATAACGTTCCAAGTCGATATTAGCATGGCGACGGTGAAATGATTCCCAGCAGGACCAGGAAACATAAAAATTATCTCTCATCATAGTCAAAGGCACAGCTTCTTCATCTACCTGCGCAGTGTCCGAAGCAAGGACCTGCGCAGGGAGCGCAAAAAGGTCAATATCACTTCGACATTAATACATAATGTAATACATAGCCATTGTATCGCATCATTAATTACAAAAACCAAATCATAAAAATGACCCTTTGTGCTAATTCATCCCACCTTGCCAGTATCTTCGGCCGCCACATTAGTCGGTTTCGACGAAGTGTCCTCCCTCGCCTTGGCCTAAAAATTCCAATAACAATAAATACATTATTGCCACATATAACCACTTTCATAACCTTCGACAAGAGAAAACGCAAGTTTGGTATCTGTACCCTTTGATGATTCACTTCGGCCTCTCGAAGAGCTAGCTCGCGTCCATGCTTACACCAATAGTTAGTGGTGAATGAACGGGCGGTGCTCTTCGACAACTTGGTAATAACCGAAGTTGAAAGATCCAAAGGATACTGGAAGGAAGGTCGTTGAAGAGCAGTGTGATGGTCGCAACCCGTCATCTCCACAGACTACACGAGACTCCGGGCGGCGACCATGGCGCAGAAATCGCCGTATAGCTGAGCAGCTAGAAGCAGGCTGCTGTTGGTCTCGTCGATCCAACCAATAAGTCCACCCAGTCCGACGAGTTCAACTGATGGAGGAGTTGCCGAGGCGCCTATACCTTCAAATGTATGACTGATTGCTTCGCAGGCGGTGACCGCCTTCGGCTCAAGCTCCCCAATGACATTAAGGGCATCTTCATTGTAAGCCTTTACTTCGCTCAGTTCATTCTGCAACCGGTCCACTCTCTCTCTCTCTGATGCACATTCTGATTGCAACTCGCAAACTTGCGCTTCGGAGGATTGCAAATTCTGGCGAAGACAATTCACTTCGCTGTCAGCAATATCCTTCGCCGAACGCAGGGCTTCAAGCTCCGCTTCAAGCTTCTCCGATCGCAACTCTGCATCCTTCGCCCGCCGTGACAACTCGCGCTTCTATCTCTCGGCTTTCTCCGCCCGTTTTTGTAGCAGTTCAATCTGGGCCTCAGCGCGTCGGGCACGGGCTTCGGACTTTTCTGCTTGTTTGCGCTGAGCTCGGGAGAGAAGTAAAACCTGAAATTTCAACTAACAACTTAGTAAATACAAAGTTTCCTTTCTTTTCATTCTGAGAAAATATATGATATACCTTCGCGATGGCCACATCGGAAGCATCAATCAATTCGCTTGAAGACTTCTGACCAAGCGGGATCTCGACCTCAGGAAGAACGAAGGTACCAAAAACCCTCTTCGCATCGCTTACCTCCCCGGCACTCGTCTCAAAAGAGGCGGGCCGCAAAGCCTCAGGGGCAAGGGCCTTCACGTCAAGCAGCCCGCCAAGACCCATAAGGCCCTTCCCTCTCCGACGGGGTGCACTTGGCGTCGAATCTTCGCTTTCGGAAGATGAGGTCGACGACGAGGAGGGCGATGAATGCGCCACCACCTCTACGTCATCGCCACCCTTATCAATAGGCTCCTCTGGGGCACCGGGCTCCGATGCCGCGCCCGTCCCCGTCAATTCCTCGTCGTCACTCAGGATTAATGTCAGAAGATCGACGCGCGTGCAAAACAAGGATTTCGGTGCCTGGGCCTCTTGCGCTCCTTTCGAACTCTCCCGACGGGTCAGGCCGTGCGAGGCAGCGGAGCCCTCCGGTGATGTTTCTGCATGATGCTCCGGCGCAGCTTCGCGTGGTTTTTTCCGGAGTGCGATAGCCTTCTTGGTACGGCCAGTTTTTGGCGATCGTTCCGAAGCCTTCCTTTTCGCCGGAGGGCAAGCGATAGGCTCTTCGCTCACTTCCACTGGTGGGGAGCCTCCCACGTTGCTCTGCAGAACAGCCGAAATCTTCGGCCGCTCATCATAAGACAATCCACGGTACTCGAAGATCCTGTTTAACCTATGGTTGAGCCCCTGGTCTGCGCAGAGCTGCGCTTCGCCAGGGGTAACCTTGCCAACCAGCATCACGGCCTTCGCCTCAACTTCGGCCACTGACAAATCTAAAATATATATATATATATATATATATATATATTATTAAAACAACTGTTAGGCGAGAAGATTTAAATCAAGTCACAGTGCATGACCAAGAGGGTACCTGCGAAGCCCTCTACAGCAGGATGCGGACGACAGAGCCCCTCAGGCCCTTTCTCTCCGAAGGCCGGGATACTCCAGCCACGGCTGAGGGGCCAAATCCCGGCTGCCAGAAACTCTTCGACCAAGTCAATAGTTGACAAATGTTTCATGCACCGTGCGAAGGCTTCAAGCGCCGTTTCTTGCGATGCTTTCAACCGCACATCCGGTGCGTGATTTCCTTTGACCCCTTCGCACTTCGACACAAGATAATCTTCGCTTTCAACCTTGTGGTAAAACCACCATTGGGTCCAATCGCTAGGCCACTTGTTCTTATATACAATTACAGGAGTGGACAGGCCGGCGCGATAGGCGAAGTTTAGACAACCATAGTGCGCTTCGCTTTGTACTCCGTGAACAAAAATGGGTTTTGGTTGATGGTGCAAGCGGTGCGCAGTGGAGAATGCCCTTGCAGAAGCCTTAACTCCCTCGGATTGGGCAGCCCAGGCGAACAGACTCATCCTAACTATGGCGTTGGGCGTTAACTGATGCAAGTACACTTCGAAGAGCTTCAACACCTTAATTACCATTTCGTCGCAGGGAAGCCGAAGGCCAGCCCTAAAGTAATGCACAAAAACGATGGCTTCGTCGTCAGTGGGTTCTGGGATATCCTGTTTCCTGGGAAGCCGGACTTTAGATACGTCATTAATCAGCCCCTCCCCGACAAGGCCAGCTAAAACTTCGCTATCCACCTTGGACTGTCCAATCCAATATGTCTTCGGATGCGACGATCTGTATTTCGGCGCCATCGAGTTCAAGGGACCTCCAGGCGGTGCGAAGGCAACAGGGGGCTAAGTCTAGGCTGTTCGAAGGACTCAAACTTACTTCGTACGAGAGCAACAACTCTAAACAAAGACACAGTGAAATTTTTTTTTGACTGCTTCTGTATTTATAGGAGAAATCGAGCGCGGTTAACACCACCAGCATTGAAAGCTGAACCGACACCGAAAAACGTGCTCAGATAACTACCATGAACATTAAATGCAAACAGTTACCCCTAACGTTCCAACACCCAAAAAAAAATAATCATAACAAAAATATCACTAATAATAATATACATATAATAGCAAGCATTGGATCCAACTAACTTCGATAGGCCGAAGGGGGATGGCGCTTAGATGTCTCAAATTCTACAGGCTCGGCCTATCGAAGATAAACCTTGCCGGTAGGGGGCTACTGTTGGGGATCATCCCCTGCCGTCCCCGTACCCAAGGGCAACTGCGAAGTTAGTTGGAGTTGGAGTCGCTATGAGACAACCGCTGTGTCGGCGGAATCTTCCATAACCGATCTGGCAGTGCGAAGATTGGTCTGCCCCGACTGCCGGGCGAAACTCCAGTTCGCGTCCCAGGCCTTCGCCTGGAGGTGGCGAAGACAGGATCATGCCTTCGCCTGGTGGTGGCAAAGACAGGAACAGGCCTTCGCTTAGAGACGGCGAAGGCAGCTCATCAAAAGGCTGGACGGAGAGGGCTTCGACACCCTTCGGTTGAGAAACAGCTGGATAGTGGGCCCAACTGTCATGGGTACTGTTGTGATTATGGGACCACGCTTAATTGTACCATATTGCCCCCGGATATTCCGGGAATGTAGCAGGTTAGGGGGTAATAAGTGTAAACCGGGTCCGTGATCGCAGGGTACGGGCTATAAATAGAGCCACAGTGTAAACTTGAACAGGACTCCAAGACCGTTCAGCTTCCAGTACACGTCACATAAAGAGCCTTCGCCAGTTCCACCCCCGAAGGCCCATCTTGTCTGGGACTTCGATCCCAACAGTCGTCTTGAAATCTAGGCGAGCAGCGTATTGAACCTGCTGGCCTGTGGGAGAGATGAGGACCGCGCCGGCTCCAACACCGATGGAGCAGTATGCTCCGTCACTGTAGATGGTCCAGATGTCTTGGGTGGGTGTAGTGGTGGGTTCGGTGGGTGCCGGGGTCCATTCGGCGATGAAGTCCACCAAGATTTGGGTTTTGATGGTGGTGCGGGCCACAAACCTTACAACGAAGGGGACTAACTCTACCGCCCACTTGCCGATGCGTTCTGTCACCTCCCGGTTGCAAAACATGTCGCCAAGCGGGTACAAGGTTGGGATAGTGATGTCGTAAGCAAGGAAGTAGTACCAGAGCTTGTGTGAGGCCATCAGTAGGGCGTAGGCTATTTTTTCGAGCTCCGTGTAGCATGTCTTGGCCCTGGCTAAGGCCTTCGAGATGTAGTATACAACCCTTTGAGTGGAGCAACCGTTACTCTTTTCCTCTCGTACCAAGGCGGCGCTGATAGTGGATGCAGAGACGGATAGGTATAGGAGTAGTCCTTCACTGGGGAGGGGCATCACAAGTGTTTTGATGTAGGAAAGGTGTGCCTTTAGGGCCTCGAATGCCGCCAGGCATTCCGACGTCCAGCTAAATGGCTCGGAGCCCCTCAGCATTTTGAAAAAAGGGAGGTTGTGCTCAGTAGATTTTGCAAGGAACTGGCTGAGGGCCGCAAGGCGGCCGACAAGGCATTGTACTTCTTTCAGATTAGTGGGGGGTGACATTTCTGCGATGTCACGAATCTTGCCCGGATTGGCCTCAATGCCTCTTCAGGAGACGAGATATCCTAACATCTTTCCACCCCAGTGCCAAATACGCATTTTTCTGGGTTCAGCCGCACTCCAGCGGCCCAGAGGCTATTGAATGTTTATTGCAGGTCAGCAACACGGTTGGCTTCTAGTTGGCTTTTTACCACAATATCATCCACGTAGGCCTCGACGTTGCGGCCCAACTACTACTGCAGCACCTTGTGTACTAGGCGAGAGAAGGTGGCCCCAGCATTCCGAAGACCGAATGGCATCTAGACGTAGCAGTACACCCCAAGGGGGTAATGAAGCTGGTCTTGCTCTCATCCTTCGTTGCCATCCACACCTGGTGGTACCTGGAGTAGGTGTCGAGGAAGCTCAGCAGTTCGCAATCGGCAGTGGAATCCACTAGCTGGTCGATGCGAGGAAGAGGATATGGATCCCGGGTTATACTTTGTTTAACGATGTGAAATCGATGCACATACGCCATTTTCCGTTGTGTTTCTTGACCAGGACGGTGTTGGAGAGCCAATCAGAGTGGATGACCTCTCGGATAACACTGGCTTCTAGTAGCTTCTGGACTTCCTCCTTTGCAGCTTCTGCCCGCTCCGGAGAGAGCTTGAGAAGCCCCTGGTGTATGGGCCTTGCCTTTGGGTCAACCTGAAGTGAGTGCTCGATGATGCTGTGGTTAACTCCTGGGAGGTCCTGTGGGGACCATGCGAAGGTGTTGAGATTACCCGGCAAGACGGCCAGAAGTTGGGCTTCTTGCCTGGATGTGAGGTCCACCCCTATTTGGAAGGTCCAGCCAGGTTGGTCTTGGTGTATGGGGACCAGCTTTATGTCCCCCTCTGGTTGTGGCCTCGGAGGGCAGCGGTGCCCGGGATGCTCCGACGGAGGGTCCTTCGATTCCTCCTGTGTCATAGCGTGGGTATGGCGACTGGAGAGCAAGGCTGGGTGCCCATGCTCGATGCGCCTAGCCAGGTCTTGGTTCTCGTGGATGCTTATTAGCCCCTGGGGTCCGGGCATATTCAGGCAGAGGTAATTGTGATGGGTATAGCTTTGAATCTATTCAGAGTTCCCCGTCCCAGGATGGCATTGTAGGCGTATGGTACATCCATGACGTCGAAGGTGATGACCTTAGATCGTGATGCGGAGCCCTCGCTGAAGATGATCGGGAGTTCTATCTGGCCTAGGGCGTTGAGGGGGGCCCCATTGAATCCCTGGAGGGGTCTGCTGCTTGGTGAGAGCTGACTTCGTAGAATTCGGAGCTGGTCGAAGGCATGCACGAATAGGAGGTCCATCGAGCTGCCTCCATCAACCAGTATTCTTCGGACCTCGACTTCGGCGATGTTAGCTGAGATGACCAGGGCATCGGAGTGGGGAAATTTTACCCCTCGGAGTCATCGATGGTGAACGTCACGGAGGCATCGGCCCAATCGGGGGCTTGTCCATGGATGCTAGTCACTCCGATGTGGTGTACCTTGCGTGCGTAGTCTCACTGCTGTCATTTCAAAGTGCAACCGAAGCACCCTCCGCTGGTAATGGAGAGGATGATCTGTTTGCCCCATGCCCCTTCGTCATTGTATCGCTCTAGGGATGACTAGGGTGGCAAAGGTAGGGCTAGCTACGGAGGATTCTGCAGGGCCAGATGGTTGACCCATCGGTTGGTCGATGATGGACTGCGATTTTCAGACCGCCCCTTGGGGGGCCCCATCAGTGCACCAGGATTCTTCCTCAGAACGCTAGTTTGGAGCATGGCTTCGCTCCGGGAGGCCTCCGGAGTGTCCCCGACCGCGTCCCCTGGGGTGGTTTTGGTTTGGAGACCCACGGCTTGTGCTGATATTGCTGACGTTTTGGCGTTGTCGCTGCCACCCCCTTTGGGACCCGAGGTAAGGGCCTCCTCGAAGCTCCTCTTTGCTTGGGGAGCGAGGGTGTGTAACAATCTGGCCTGCGAGTGCGGCCTCTCAGAATTGGCAGGGAGGCCTCGCTAGCTTGTGAGCACCTTCGGCAGAGTTTTTCCTCCTCTGCCCGCTCATATTCCTCGAATTTGCTCATGAGGACTTCTATCGTGCGTATTGGGCATCAGTTCAGCCGATCGTATAGGGGGCCTTCGGCTAGGCCCTGGGTTGCAATGTCAATGACCGAAGAGTCCGATATGCCCCTAATCTGGGCTTTGGTCTGAACCTTCGAAAGTAGTCCCGGAGGGTTCCGTCTAGCTCCTGCCTGATAGTCAACAGGCTGCCGGAGGTTACTAGTTCGATGAAGGTGTCCTGGAAGTTTCTACGGAAGAGGTCTCGAAGTTGGGACCAGGTGTGAATGGTGCCAGGGTCCAGCACCTAGAACTAGCGTATGGCCACCCCTTCTCAAGCGAGGGGGAAGCATTTAGCCATGGTGGCTGGTCCGCCCCCGTTGGCCTCTATGGCTAGGGCGTAGGATCGGGCAAACTTGTCGGGGTCTGAATCGCCTTTAAACTTGGGCAACTTCAGGGTCCGAAAACCCTCTAGGAAGGTCATGGCCTGTAGGTCAGCCGCAGGGGAGAGTCGTGGTCTTGCAGGGGGTCCTCACGACGCCGGCTCTGAGGCTCCAGGGATCGAACGGACCAGGTCCTTGTGCTGAGGGGTTTGTCTGTTCGTGGATCTTGGGTCGAAACCGTGCCGGCCGTCCCGGGAGCGGCGGCAAAGGTGTGTGCAGCTTGATGTTCGGCTCGCAGGGCTATCTATAGTTCCTCCATCTAGGCCAGTAGTGCCACCAAGCATGATTGCCGCTCGAGCGGAACAGTGTTTTCGGCGGTAGCACCGGCAACAGCCCCTAGGGGAGCAACGGGGGCCTCGCCTTACTGCCGCTAGGTCTCTGGGGTAGAGAATCCTTTGATGTCGCCCACAGCTATGGTTATGGTTGGGTCGACGGTGGCCGTAAGGTTCCCATTCCCCTTGGCTGGGGGCCGTCGTCGGCGCCGCCTGCGTATAGCCGGCTGGACTGCCGCGCAGGGGTGACTGGGGGGTCGACTGCCATCGACGTGGCCTTGGTGGTCTTCTTCTTGGGTGGCATCCTACCTCTCTTAGCACTTCTGTGTTTGAGTTCCCATGGACGGCACGCTGTTGGAGCAAGAGTTCGTCTTGGCCCAGCAAGTACGGCGATAGTTTCTTCTAAGGAGAAGACTCAAGCTTGGAGATGAAGTTTAAGGGGAAGGAACACAACAAATGTATTGATGGTAGAGAAAATAGATCGCTCTGGGAGGAGCATCGTAGCGTGACTTGGTGTACTTTTACATCTGTGTCTTTTTTGCTATCTTGCCCATTTTCTTAGCCCAGGAGACCATGGCTCCTATTTATAGGACAGTGCGCAGCTTGGCGTACAAGTTATCATAATGTACAAATATTTGGAATCCGACCGATTTACTGGACCTTATCCTGGATAACTGCTTTCTACCCTATCTGGGAGATAAATATGTACTGTGTTAATTATCGTGGTGCCTACCCCCTAAAGGGGTCAAGCCGATCGCCAATTACGGCCCGGTGCCGCACTTTTAGGGGTGTCAGGACAGCCTCCATCATGCCGGGGTGTCAGAGCGGCGTCCACTAGCCTAGGTATTTAATGTCGGTCACCTCCTTGCAGGCAAAGTACGACTTGTGCTTCCCCTCTGGCAGATCTTTCCTGAGGCCTAACGATTCACCTAGTAGCCTCCGGGAAGCCGGCCTGAGCTACGGAAGGCCGAGGCCTCGGGAGACCGAGCATTTGGGAGGTTGAACCTTCGGAAGGCAGGACTCTGGAAGGCCGGAGCTTCGGGAGTCCAAGGCTTTGAGAGACAGAGCCTTTGGGTGGCTGAGCCTTTGGGATGCAGAACTCTGGAAGGCCGGAGCTTCGGGAGGCAGGACTCTAGAAGGCCGGGGCTTCGGGAGGCTGAGGCTTCGGGAGACCGAGCCTTTGGGAGGCTGAGCCTTCAGGAGGCCAGGCTGGTTAAGCCAAGGGGCTGTTGGGGGTCCTTAAAAATGACCCCCAACAATAAGAATGTCGTTGATGAAAACCATGACAAACTTGTCTAGTTCCTCCATGAAGACGGTGTTCATCAAATACATGAAGAGCACTGGTGCATTAGTCAATCCGAAGGACATAACAGTGAACTCATATAGCCTGTAACAGTAGAGAAGGTCATCTTTGGAATATCCTCCGGTCGGATCTTGATTTGGTGATAGCCCAATCTCGAATCAATTTTAGAGAAAACCCAGGAACCGGTCAATTGATCAAACAAAATATCAATCTGAGGAATTGGATACTTATTCCTGATGATGACCTCGTTTGACGAACGGTAATCAACACATATCTGAAGAGTTTGGTCCTTTTTCTTCACAAAGAGAGTCAGGCATCCCTAGGGACCATCTCATGTGAACCAAAACCATCACCAACCATGCCCATGAAATCCTACCAAACACCCCCAATTCCGGAAACTCTACGACTAATCCAGATGGAAAGAAGCATGCTCATGGCCAATAGCATGACAATTCGAATTGTTTTTACACCCTGCAGGGGAGCACAACTTTACTCACACGACACGGATCCATCCTGTTGATCCCTCGAGACAACCTTTCTCATACCCGGAACTATCCAGTTGCACATGCCCCTATGGCACTGGGGTTACCGCGAGTGTGTCTTGGACACCTCTGGATCCCCGCCACCTTGCTTCTCCTTTATTTTTCTTACGTGTCATAGGGCCGCAAGGCAAGCGTCAACATGGCATATGATACTCAACTCATTTGTCCATTATTCGAATATGTGGTTGTACAAAAAGTGCTAAAGCTAACGGTACTAACGGACGGTGCTTAAATTATACAAACGGTCTATGGCATCCGGGCTCCTCTCCCAATCTACTCCTAGCAACACCCACATCTCGCCTCATCCTCACATCTCATACAACCCACATCATTGCCATTGCGTTTCATAAACAATAGGTAAGCCCTATGCTCACGAACAACGGTTGAACCATTGCTCGTCTTCTACCGAGGACTTAAGTACTGCTAAGCATTACGAGTACTCTTAAGTTAGACATCAACAATGTTATCAAAGCTACAAGGATATGGATCATCAACAACTCAAGGTAGAGGTAATGCAAAATAATATATGTTCTACCCATATAAACCCGACATCGACATCACTAAACATGCAAACATACATATGTGACAACTTATCAGTTTAGACTCACTCCATTCAATTCAAACTAAAGGGTGCAATATGCTCAGATGCTTGCCTTGCTACTCTGGCGGTTGCTTGATACTCCTGGCACAACACTCATAGAACTTTAGTAAGTTCGCGTCGCCTTCACTCGCTTGGATCACCGGTGAAACACTCTCTAAACAAATCAAGAATGCATTGCATAAATATTCAAACGATGGATAAGTGTGCATATGATGCATGCTTGAATATTGATAGAGTGCAGTGTTTCAAAAATGTTTGCAAAAGGCAACCAAATGATTAGGGTATCGAAGTTTGAAACAACGGATAAGACAACATAAATGCATATAGCTTTAACTGGCTGGCAGACAAATCGGTGTTGAAGTGGCGATCAGACCAGCGGTATGCAGAAGGTTTTGACCTCTGACAATCAGACATATGGTATATCGTTTGTCACACTACCGTATGGTGGTTAGACCGACCCTAGTGGTGGTCAGACCATAAGACTCTGCCAGCAGCACCTTTCGAAGGCCGCTGGTGAAGGTTCCCATGATGCCTTCGATCGTGAAGGGTACCGAAACACTCTATGGGACTAGTAGAGTGCTTCTAAGGTGATTTGGACAACATTCACCGAGCTAAACTCAAAATACAGAATGGGAACCGATTAGAGCTTATGAATGATTGGGAAATGGTAGTAGATATCTCACCTTAGCGTAGGAAAGCTTTCTATTGGATGGGTTCACTTCAGGGAAGCTCCGATTTGGAGATCGGGCTTTAGGGTGGTGTAGGGGCTTGAGGTGGATGAAAGCACGTGGAAACTACACCAACGACGAGGGTGAAGGGGATGATCTCAAGGAAGCCTTCGGGGAGCTCGAGGAAGTTCCCTCAGTCGATCTCCGATAGTCGTGGACGTCAAGGTGATCTCTCTCTCCCTCTCACTCTCTTGGTGTGGGTGAAGGAGTGATTGAGAGTGAGAGTTTGAGAGAGAGTAAGTGTGAGGGAGTTGGCCGATTTCCTTAAGTGACGCCTATGTACTGTGGCGGTCAGACCGCGGGATGGGTCGGTCAGACCACAGGAGCGGTTTGGTCCTAAAATTTTCATTCTTTTTCCTTTTCTTATTCTATTTCTTTTCTAATACCACAGGAACGCGTTTAAACTCAAATTGATAATCAATCACACAAAATATAATGCAATTATGATTAGGCATGCCTAATTACGTAATTAACATTTACACTGTTGCACCACGCGGTGCGTAGCCAGCTTGAATAGAGCAACCGGTCCCGAACTTCGTGGCTAAGGACCTCTAGCACAAGGTGCCTCCAGTGGACATCCACGCGGCCCTGGACAACTTATGCTGGGGGGTAAGAGCAAAGCATGGCCGACCTACAACTCTGCATTTTTTGTAGTAGATCGCATGAAGTCAAGTGCCCGTGGAGCTCCCTGCTCAGACTCCCCTATGGGAGGGTCAGGCATTGCGCCCTGATGCCTCCTCACACGGACCGCCCCCGTAACAGGACATCTCTTCGTCTGGGCTACCTCCTCATTCGGACACCACTCTGCAAGAATAACCTTCTCACGCGGGCAATGCTCCATAGGATCGGCCTTCGGAGGTGTAGCTCTCAGTAGGCCTTATATTATCTTTTGTTCCTCCCATTTTCCTGCAGGGGGCCAGAGACCTAGCGTGTTAACTCAACTCCCCTGCTTCATGTACCTTGACTTCGTTCGCCAACTTTATGGAGTTATGCCTCTTTTGTGCTTTGTCCATTTATTTGTGTGTTGTGTTCGGACATACGTGTCATGCAGCTAACCCTTTGATATGGGTTGCGCATACAGGTTTGGCAAACCAAAGCAAGATAAACTTTCCCAAGTGCTCGAGCTGCTACTTTTAGAGGAGAGTCTAGCGCGCCTCGATCGCCCATGCCTCGGTTACCTCCCCTACAGTAGGAGTGCTTCATCGTACCTCATGATTCCCAAGGACATGTGGACTCGGGGGTGGTTGCTGACATCTTGGTTAAGGAGGAGCCAGAGGACCCTTCTTCTTCTACCTCAGAGGCTACCACACGCTCCGTAGGGATAGCCGAGTGGTGGAGGGTTTTGAGGCCGCTGGCCCGCGTGACTCTCGGTGTTTCATTCTCCCATGAGACCTCGATGGAATGGTGCCATCAGATATATTTGAGAGCATCACGGCCCAGATCAAGATGGAGGATGCAGAGGCCACAGAGGACTTGATGTGGGTTTGCCCGATCTTCTCAAGGTAATATGATAAGTCAATTTGGTGGAGTTTTGACATTGATGATCCAAAGGCTCTAACAAGAATAGATTGAGAACCCTCGCAACCACTACACCACTACTCCGTAGTTATCAACCATACCAAGACGCGGTTGACCTCGCCAAGAAGGTTTTGCAAGCAAATCAAGAACACAAGCAAGAACAGGTAGATGCATTCTTAATATTGCTGATTACCAATTAAGTCATCGAGTATGGGGTTATACAAACCGATATATGATGAAACTATCTAAAATAGAATAATCTATGTAAAACCCAAGCCTAAACTATGATGGCTACGTGTATATAGGGGGCATAAGGAAGTAGACCTAGGGTTGCGCAGCCGTGTAAAGAGGTGTACAAAACCCGCACTTTGACCCAGATACGATTACATAACCTGAGAAGGTCCAAAATGGTGATGCAACACCTTATTCCTTCCACTCTAACTAAAATATAAGGAATATTTGCTCAAGCCCAAATCCATTGTAAAGGGCTAGTCATAAGCTTTTAGCAAGTCTGAGATCCCCTCAATTAGACTCTTTATGCGAGAGTTATGTCCGTTTTACTGACGTCTTATCCTGAGACTCCGAACCGAATTTAGAGTCCGACTTGAGCTCGACTTGTTGTTCGAGTAGATTTTGTACTCGAGTGATAATGTCCAGGTGATCTTGTGATGCTTCTCCCATATTCCTAAGCATTAAAACATCACAAGAATTCAGTAGTAATCCATCCAAAAAGATGTGAACAGTGAGGAACAAATTCACCTGGTGGTTTAACTGTCGTGCACATGCCCTTGTACAATTTGAGGATTATTAGTAGTGTTGCACGTATCAGAAGGAGCCATGTCCTCATCATCGTCCCCTCCTGAATTGGAGTTGTCCTCGACTTTAGCTCATCTTCTTCTCCCAAATATGGCCTCAAATCTGAAATGTTAAACGTGGGACTAACCCCAAAATTGACAGGTAGGTCCAATTTGTATGCATTGTCATTTACTTTCTCAATTATCTTAAATAGATCATCAGCTCTAGGCATCAACTTTGATTTTCTTAATTATGGAAACCTATCTTTTCTCAAATGCAACCAAACTAAATCACCTAGTTCAAATTTTACTTCTTTCCTACCTTTACTTCCAGCAATCCTATACTTTTCAATCATGTGCTCTATATTCTCTTTAGTTATTTCATGCAACTTAAGAATAAATTCAGCACACTTCTTAGCATCCAAATTAAGTCTTTCAGAAGTAGGCAAAGATAGTAAATGAATTGGAGCACAGGAATTAAGTCCATAGACTACCTAAAATAGAATTACCTTAGTGGTGAAGTGTACTGACCTGTTATAAGCAAATTCAATATGCAGCAAACACTCTTCCCACATCTTCAAATTCTTCTTTAAAATAGCTCGCGGCATGGTCGATAATCTATGGTTAATGACCTATGTTTGTCCATCAGTTTGGGGATGAAATGTAGTAGATAATAGCAGCTTTGTATCACGATAGTATTAGGCACCCCATGTTGTCAAATGATTTCACTGAAAAATAAATCAGCTATGTCTGTAGCATCATCGCTCTTGTGGCAAGGTATAAAATGTGCTATTTTAGAAAATTGATCCACAACTACAAATATGTTATCCCTCCCCCTCTTTGTCCTAGGCAAACCTAACACAAATCCTTAGAAATGTCCTCCCATGGTACACTAGGAACAGGAAGAGGTATCTAAAGACCATGTGGATTTAAACGAGACTTAGCTTTATTGTCAGTAGTGTAGCACGACATGTAGCATTCGACATCATGTCTCATCTTTGGCCAAAAGAAATGGATGGCCAACACATCTTCAGTCTTCTTTGCTCCAAAATGTGCCATCAATCATCCTCCATGCGCCTCCTGCAACAACAAAAATTGAACAGAGCTACTGTAACGCATAACTTGTTAACACGATAGAGCAAATTGTCATTTAGCACATATTTATTTCATTATTCCCTTTTTTACAATGTTCAAGCACTTCTTTAAAGTCTAAATCAGTAGCATATAAATCCTTAATGGTCTCTAAACCAAAAATCTTATGATCAAGTTGAGATAACATGGTATGATGCCTAGAAAGCACATCAGCAATCACATTGTCCTTTCCTTTCTTATGTTTTATGACATATGGAAATGACTCAATATATTCTGCCCATTTAGCATGTTGCTTGACTTCCAATATGTTCCAATGATTCATGATCAGAATATATAACAAATTGTTTGGGCCATAGATTATGTTGCCAAGTTTCAAGTACACAAACTAAAGCATACATTTTTTTTATCATAGGTAGAATAATTCAGACTTGGTCCACTTAATTTCTCGCTGAAATAAGCAACAGGTTTACCTTCTTGAATTAGCACACCTCCAATTTCAATCCTACTAGCATCACACTCTAGTTCAAAAGTCTTACCAAAATTTGGGAGTTGGAGCAATGGAGAATGAGTGAGCTTCTCTTTCAACAACTTGAATGTTTTTTCTTGTGTAGGTCCCCATTTGAAAACCACTCCTTTCTTTGTCAAATCATTCAATGGAGCAGCAATAGTGCTAAAATCCCGCACAAATCACCAATACAAACTAGCAAGACCACAAAAGCTTCTCACCTGTGTGACAGTCTCAGGGGTTGGCCAGTTTTTTATGGCTTTAATTTTTGCTTCATCCACCTCTATACCCTATGGAGTAACAACATAGCCAAGAAAAAAGACTCAATCCGTGCAAAATGTGCACTTTCCGAGGTTACCAAATAAACGTGGATCTCCCAAAGCATTAGAAACAACACGTAATTGATCAAAGTGTAGTTCATGTGACTTGCTATAAATCAAGATATCATTGAAATAAACCACCACAAATCTTCCAATGAAAGCACGTAAAACTTCGTTCGTCAATCGCATGAAAGTACTCAGTGCATTAGTAAACCCAAAGGCATTACTAACCACTCATACAAGCCAAACTTAGTTTTCAATGTAGTTTTTCATTCATCTCCAAGTTTCATCTTAATCTGGTGGTATCCACTTTGTAAGTCAATTTTAGTGAAAATTATAGAACCACTCAACTCATCAAGCATGTCGTCTAACCTAGGGATAGGATGATGATATTTTATGGTAATATTACTGATGGCCCTACAATCAACACATATATGCCAACTACTGTCTTTCTTATGAACCAAAAGAACAGGAACAGCACAAGGACTAAGATATTCTCATATGTACCCGCGATCCAAAAGGTCTTGGACTTGTCGCTGAATTTCCTTAGTCTCTTCCGGTTTGGTCCTATATGCAGCATGGTTTGGCAAGGTTGCTCCCAGAATCAACGCAATTTGATGTTCGATTCCTTGAATACGTGGTAATCCCATGGGTGCCTCAACTGGAAATACATCCACAAACTCCTGCAAAAGGTTAGCAACTGCAAGCAACAAAGAGCTAGATATATCCTCGAGAGAAACTAAGGCATCTTTGCATATCAAAGCATAGCATGGCAGCTCGTTATCATAAATTTTCACCAAGGTCAGATGTAGTGGCAAGCATAACACACCCTTTCAATTTAATTCCATCGGACATAGAACTTGTAGTTGATTTCTCCTTTTTGGGTGGAAAAACATATTTTGCTACTTGCTGATTTTTAGATTCATACTCCCACTCTTTTCTCTTATATTCAGCTATCTCTTGTTCACATTTCTCAATTTTAGCTGGGGTTAAAGGTAGAAAAGTTATTTTCTTTCCTTTATGTATAAGAGTGTGCTTATTACTCCTACCATGATGTGTTGCATCAGTATCAAATTACCATGGTCAACTTAACAAGAGTGAGCATGCTTGCATGGGAACTACATCGAAATCAGCACAATCATGGTATGAACCAATACAAAAGTGCACCCTAACTGTTTGCATTACCTTCACCTTACCAAAATTGTTGAACCACTGAATGTGGTAAGGATGATGATATGTCCTTGTCGGGAATTCAAGCTTCTTACCAAATCTGAACTTATCAAGTTGTTGCAACTCCCTCCATCAATATTGACCCAAACACGGTAATCCTTGACTATGAGGAACATCAGAAATAAATTATGGTGTTGTAGCTGTTCCGCTTGCCCCATTTGAGTGCTTAACACTCGCTGCACAATGAGTATCCAATAATTCTCCATGGTAGTGGCATTAAATTCTTCCTCGTGGTTGATTTTTGTCTCATGCTCGTCCTCATCTCCTGCATAGTTCACTGCAAGAGTATATTCATCCTCAACATCACTAGCACATACATACCCACCATCTTCTGTTGCAATGTACGCTTGCTGACTTGGACAGTCTTTCATAACATGGCACATTCCCTTACATCGGTGACATACAATTCCAGTCAAACGGCATGTAGAAGAAACTGGAGAAGAGCTCTTGGCTGGAGCCTGCACATTAGCAGATTTGCTTACCTCTGAAGCAGGTGACGGTGTTGGAGGTGCTGCTAAGTACGCCCTATTTGAGAAAGGGGCAGCAGATCATGTAGTTGAACGTTGGGCTATTTGATTTGTCCTGGCATTTATTTTGAAGTATTCGTGCTTCCAAAATTGTTCCTCAGTCTTTGTTGTCGTCTTTGCAATTCTTTCTCTGCCAAACATGCAAGTTAGAACAATCTAGGATCACTATTATAGTCTTTTTAATCAACAATGTCCTGAATTTCACGTCTTAATCCTCCATAAAAGTGTGCCATTGTAGCCTTTTCATCCTCAATAATTTTACAACGTACCATACTGTTGGAGCAAGAGATCATCTTGCCCCAGCAAGTACGGTGAGAATTTCTTCTAAGGAGGAGACTCAAGCTTGGAGATAAAATTTGAGAGGAAGGAACACCACAAATATATTGATAGTAGAAAAATGGATTGGTTTGGGCGGGAGGGGGGGAGTATCACAGCATGATTTAGTGTTGGGCACCTCAGTGTCCTGTGTGGTGCTTTGAGCATTCTCCTTGTTACCTCCCCTCCCCAGATTACTATGATCCCCTATTTATAGGGTGGTGCGTAGCTTAGTATACAAGTTATCATGCTGTACAAATATCTAGGACCTGACCAAATTACTGGGTCTTATCCCAGATAACTACTTTTTACCCTATATGGAAGATAAATATCTATCATGATAACTATTGTGGTGCCTGCCCCAAGAGGGGTGAGCCGATCGCCAATTACGGGCCGGCGCTGCTCTACCGGGGCTGTCAGGACGAACTTCATCGCACTGGGGTGTCATGATAAGCACCACTTGCACCGGCATTAATCACCCATCACCTTGTGTCAGGCCGGTTGCAGGGGGTGTCCTTTCTTCCCTGCGGACCTGCTACATCTTTTAGGCTTCGGAAGGCTACACAAGCACCGGAGGGGTGGCCGGAAGGGGTCCGTAGCCTTCAGGGACCAGGCCTCCTGCTGTGGATCCAGAGGCCAAAGGCTCTGCAGGGACTTGCTGTAGCTTCGAGTCTTTAGAAGGCCACGTATGTACAAGAGAGGTGGTCCGAAGGGGCTTGCAGCCTCCGGAAGTCGGGCCTCCTGCTGAGGGTCCGGAGACTGAAGGCTCCGGAGGGACCTTTGATAGCAATCGTCAACCATTATCCTTAGGCTGGTCTATTTTCTCCCAACAGTACCCCTCATTCTCTGGCCCTGACTTTCGGAGGGGTGAGAGGATGTAGAGGAAAATCAACTCCAACCTGGGCTAGTAACAATAATTCCCGAAGGCAATTCCGTGTCCCTGAGAAGTTTTTCAGCGGGAACCATGGGCGTTGATGGAAAAGCTCAAGGCTGATGGTGCATTGGTCATGATGACATGCCCTGGGGTTATGCTGAGGTCAGAGGTGCAGCCGACGTCGAAGTCAAAGTCGAAGACCATATACGTATTAGCAGAGGAGGCATGCAATGGAGCCTGTTTGGAGTTGGTATATACGGTATCAGGACCTGAGGCCGGAGGGGCATCGATGGAGGTGATGCACTCCGGGGTCTGTGCCGAGGTCGATTTAGATTCTTCGAACTCCTTTGGTGATGGTTCTTCTTGCCATTTGAGTCTTATCCGAGTGGAGATTACGTGTGGGATTGGGGGGATCCCCACGTTTGCCTTTTTGAGGATGGCAGGATGGGATGTGTCACTGGTGCGTCTTACTGGATAATGCATGGGTTTGTTTAGGGTCTTGCGCCCACACCCTTGGCATGCACCAAAAGGAGTCTAGGTCATTAATGTGATGGGACGTTTGTGCGAGAGAATGTGGCGTCGTCGTAGGATGTTGCCATGTGTTGGCGGAACGACAGGGATATGGCCACGGGTCCCCAGGGATTCAATGGGGGACGCCATGGAGAGACGCCATGTTGGTTCTGGATATAAAGTCGGGGTCATCCGACTGGATTCACCACTGCCCCATGAGTGAGCACTTAACCTTTGACTTGAATATGGATTCACCTCTCGACTACTTCTATTCCGGCTGGGCTGGCTCGGCCGCCGGTGGCCGTTCTGCTTCCGTCCCTGCGGGGTGGACAGCTGCCTGCCGCTCCTGTTTAACCCCTGGTTCAGGAGACCGCACCTGTCGAGATCATCAATATTTCCAACGATGATGAGGAGACCGATTGGGATATCCTACAGAGGGAGAGCTATGAGAAGGAGCGGGCATCTACGGAGACACTGATAGCTTTGACGGCGAAGGAGGAGGCTGGGATGAAGGGGAGGAGGCCCCGACGGTGGCTCCTTCGGTTTCTTCTTCGTCTTCAAATAGCTCGGGGGCCGGTTACTGAATCAGCTTCCACGGCGGCAGGCCACGGATGAGGTGCATACGTCGCTCTATGCGTGGCCCCTACTGGGACTCGTAGGAGGCAAAGGCAGTCTTCTGGGAGCTTCTGGTGAAGCCGTGGGACATCCCTATCTGGCGGTCTAACTATGGCCCCGTTGCGGGCCCTATTTGCTTTTTGCCACTTTAAAGTCTTTCTCCTCCTGGTTTGCTCTTTCAGGGCCTGTCTCCTCCATAGTGGCCTTTGTACTGTTGCTTCTTTGTATGGGTCCTCCGGATGCATGATTTGTTTAATAGTATAATTTAGACCTTTGGGGGCGATTGTATCTCTTTTTGGGCCGAAGTGTAAGGGGATCCTTCGAATAGGGAACTGCATGTCTGTGTGCCTTCGTGTCGCACTTCTTCGCCTCCTTCGTAGGTTGCTTGTGTTTCTCTCTAACCCATGAGCAACCTACATAGTTTATTAGTTGTAGGTTATTTTCATGGTACTTGTTTTACATTTGGTATCTTTTATGTGCTATGAATCCAATATATAGGATAAATCTCCATTGTTATCAATAACAAGTATATATGTCTCACAAGTATTCAGCACTTGTATGCACGCATTTAAGGGGAGTATATCCTATTGGTTGTGATTTTGAGACTAACATGTGTTGCAAGTTGTACCTTTTGTAGTCTCATGGAAGAAACTACATGTCCTCGAAGGTATGCAATACTTAAATGTTTTCAATTGATATCATTATCAAATCTTTTATTCATTTAAGCTACCTCCATACATAATATAATTTAAACTTACTATCTTGACATATTGTCTAGTTGTGCATATGTTCATTCTTATCATATGTATGCACACATATATAGGGAGTTTAGACTATATTATGTGAGTTTCATAAATTATGATCCATGTGCTTTAATAGCCTACAATTGGTACCATTTATTTGTAGTGATATCCATACAATTGGTATCCTTTTAATTGGATCATGATTTGTAAAGCTTTCTCCCATGTGCTCTATTGTTTTTCGCTTAGAGTTCAACATGTGCATATAGCCTTTTTGGGAGATTGTTGACAAAGGGGGAGAGTTTTTTATGACGAAAGCAAGATGCAAGTTGCAATATGAACAATGTGGAGGAGATTATAGCAACTAGCAAGATTCCTAGGAATACCGAAGTTGACAAAAGAGGAGGAGAAAAAGAAGCTCTTGCATGGGTTTATCAAGGGAGATAGTGGCGATAGAGAAAGGGGAGCCAAAAAAAAGCACTAAGTGGTAAGAACATGCATCCAAAAAATATGGTAAGATTTTATGCTCGTTTATGATCTTTACATTTGGTATCATTTATTATTTGCCACTTACTTTGGTTGTGTTGTCATTAATCACCAAAAAGGGAGTGATTGTTGCGAAAATAACCCTATTAGGCCATGATTGTGATTTTGGTGGTTAATGATAACATAGTCAATGGGACTAACATGTTTATCAAGAATATATGTTAGTAGGTATCATGGGTGCAATATATGAAGAAGCCACCACAACTGGAACAAAGTTTGGTCGAATTGAAGAAGTCCGATGAAGATTTGCCTCACCAGATAATCTGCTGGTATGGATGTTGAGCTCACCAGAGCATATTGACAAAGGGGGAGGGAGGCCTAAAGACCTCACCAATAGGTCCGGTGATTAGCAAGTGTGCTCACTAGAGCAATTCTTCCAAAGAAGAGTGCTATGCTGAAGAATGAAGGCTAAAGCCTCGCCGGATAATCTGGTGATCAAAGCATGGCAACACCAGAGTGTTTCTGTCCAGAAGGCAGAATGGAACAACCCACTGGATAGTCCGGTGATCAGAGAAAGATACACACCGGAGCATTTCCACCAGAGAAGGTTACAGCTCTGGAAGATCAAAGAACAACATGCCGAAAGGTCCGGTGATGAAGCAATACATCGGACAATGAACAGTACAAAGAGACAGAACAAAGTTCAAGGCATCGAATAATCCGGTGATGAAGTGATGTGCACCAGATGCTTACACCAGAGCAATTTACACAGAGAGGATGCAGTTGGCTCGGATGCTAAGTATATTTTCATCGGATAGTCCGGTGATGGCAATGAAGTATACACTAGAGTATCCGGTGTTCACAGAGGCTTAAGTGGGGGTTCTAACGGCTAGTTTGTGAGAGTGTACTCACCGGATGATCCGGTGTTAGTACTATTATTCTCACCGGATCATCCAATGTTAATAGCTTTTTTGAGCCATTGGGTTAACAGCTAGTTCGTGGGTTTGAGGCTATAAATACCCCTCCACTCAGTCATTTGAGGTAGTTGGAGTCCTGAGAAGTTCATGTACACCTGAGAAGACATCAAGCCACCAAAGTGCTTAAAGTGATCATCCAAGACAATTAAGCACACCATTAGAGAATGATCGGTGCTTATAGGCCTGGAGAGTGTGTTGATAGGAGATTGCTGCCTAGAGAGTGTATCAAGGAGTGATCCAAGCTTGTACCTCTTGGTACACCAGCACCTTAGAGTCTTGGTGACTCGCCGACAAACTTGTTGACCCTCTGACTTGGTGTGGAGCGGCGATGAGAAGCGTGTACAGGGACGTGGAGACCCTTGCCTTAGTGGCTCAAGCTTCGAAGTGATCACGGCGGTAGGGAACAAGAAGAGAGGCTAGTGGTGCGACCTTGCCTTGGTGGCTTGGTGGCTTATCCGGATGGAGGCCTTGTGTTTGTGACTTGGTGGCACAAGAGCCGTGAACCGGTGTCGATCGGAAGCATATCCTTTGTGGAGCTCCAACGTGGACTAGGGGTGGCATTTATACCAGCGATACCACAGGATAAACACATTTGTGCTGAGTTTGCTCTCTCTACCTTATTTACGTTTCCATATTTACATTCTTACAATTTACCTTCTTAGATAGGTTGCAAGCGCTTTGATTGGTAAAGTAGACACACTAGATAAACCTAGAGTACATCTATATAGAATTTGATATGGGTTTATCTTGTGTAGTTTTTGGAGCCGAATAGATTCTAACTGTCCTAATTCATCCCCTCTTAGGACGTCACCGATCCCTTCATGCATCCTTCGCAATGGGTAGTAAATTATCATCAATAGTACCCCCCATCGACCGAGTTACCACCCCTACCGCCTAGTATGGCCATTGAGGCCTCATGAAACGAGACCTGCTCACTACAGAGCATCAGAGGGACCCAAAATGTGGTTCTACCTATCTCCGGAGGCTCAAACCACAACTTTGATTCAAAGAGGCAGTGAAAAGAATATGTGCGAAGAGTGAATCACGTCAGAACTAACCCACATTTCGTGAAGTCCCGATGATCTCATGCCCCCATCACCTTCTCCCAAGAACATCTCAGTGTCCAAAGTACACCGATTGCTGATAATTGGTGAAAGTTCGACTGGTTTGCTTTTTGTCGAGGCGTTCAATCGCATGGAATAGATAGAAGTCATCTTCAGCTTGCCTGAACCCCACTCTTGGGCTTCAGAGGCCTACCAATCGAGATCTTTGGATGGATCTCTCCCCATTACCTTCATAGACGTAGGAGGGGAGGTATGAATGGAAGAGATATTGTTCAATGTGGTAGATGTGTCGTAGCAATACAATGCAATATTTGCAAGGGGAGTCCTAGCAAGCTTCGACACTATCATGCACCATGGCTATCTATGCATGAAGATGATTCGCTCAAAGGTTGTTATCACCATATGTGGAGACCATGCAGCGACTCAAAGGATCGAGATGGGACTAATTCCAAGGCAACATAATGTTCATGTTTTGTCTGTAGCCGACCGGTTAGGAACCGTGTCACCATGTACCAAAGGCGGAGTTGGAAGGTGACACTAAGAGAGTCTTGCTACGCCTATGGGACCCAGTGAGGTGCATCACATTAGTGCAGAGTTAGCTCCGGGACCCAAAGTCGACTTACAAGCCACCCTCCGTGCCAACGAGGATATCTTTGCTTGGTTACCTGGAGACCTACAGGGGGTCAATCGAGCATCACCTAAACATTGCACCTGGAGGGAAGCCTAGAAAGCAAAAGCTCCGAAAAATGTTCCTACAGTGCCAAGAAGCTGCTAATGTTGAGGTGAAAAAGCTCCTTGAGGCCAAAGTGATACATGAAGTCATGCACCTGGAGTGTTTAGTGAACCCTATGCTGGTCAAGAAAAGTAATGGAAAGTGGTGCATGTGTGTTGACTTCATGAATCTCAAGAAGGCATTTCCGAAGGATGACTTCCCCTTGACCCGAATAGACAAGCTAGTCGATGCTACCATAGGTTCAGAAATGATGAGCTTTCTTGACACATACTTCAGGTATCACCAGGTGTGGATGGCTAAGGAAGACGAAGCGAAGACGAGCTTTATCATACCCTCTTGCACCTACTGCTATGTGCAGATGCCTTTTGGCTTTCGTAATGCTGCAACCTTCACGTGTCTAGTGAGTAAAGTCCTAAAGACCCAACTAGAACACATTGTTGTAGCCTAAGTCAATGATATTGTCGTCCAAAGTCAGCATGAGGGAGATGACTTGGTGGACCAAGAAGAGACTTTCCACAACCTCCGAGCAGTAGGGCTATGCCTAAATCTAGAGATGTGTGTCTTCGGAGTTCGTTATGGCCGGTTGTTGGGATTTTTGGTATCCCGAAGGGGAATTGATGCTAACCTGAAAAAAATACGAGCAATTATGAACATGGCACCCCCACATTAATTTGGGATACACAGTGCCTAATAGGGAAGATGACTTTGTTTAATCATTTCATTGCTCATTTAGTAGAGAAGAGCATGCCTTTCCTATGGGTCCTTCAAAGCTTAGAACCGTTCTGATAGATCGATGAATAGCAAATAGCCTTCAAAGCCATGAAAGAGTATCTAGTTACCCTCACCACCTTAGCCAGTCTAGAGCTTGGTGCTAGCTTGTTGTTGTACATTGCAGCCTTCCGTTCGGCAATCAGTGCAGTGCTGATTCAAGAGAACAAAGATGAGAACGGCCTTCAACAGCTCCTGGTCTGTAATGTTTCAGAGGCCATGAGCGGTGCCAAGGAGCGATATACTGAGCTTGAGAAGATGGCATATGTTGTGGTCATGGCATCCAAAAAGTTGAAGCACTACTTCATAGCCCATCATATCACAGTCTAGACCTCTTACCCACTAAATGAAATGTTCACAAATCGTGAAGCCGTATTGGGAAATGGGCAGCTGAACTCTCCCCTCTATGTGCCGCCTTCGTCATGCGTATGGCTATCAAGTCTTAGGTCCTGGCTGAATTTGTTCTTGGTTGGACACCTCATGCCGGAGCTTGATCCTGTCTGGTCCATATACATAGACAGAGCTTGGTGGCTTCGAGTGCAGGCGTGGCAGCAGTGGTGATCTCTCCGAGAAAATCAAAGCTATATCACACAGCAAGATTACATTTTTGTAAAAAAAAAACATGATAGAGTAGGAAGTAGTGTTGCTAGGCCTTCAGAAAGCAAGAGCCCTAGGGGCTAGATGTGCTTTAGTAAATACTGATTTGCAACTCATCGTAGGCCAGGTTGACAAGTCTTTCCAAACTCGAGACCCGGAGCTAGACAAGTATTTCTAATTGGTACCGAGAATGTAAAAGTACTTCTTTGGTTTCACATTGAAGGCCATTCTGAGAGGCAAAAATTAACAGGCCAACACGCTAGCGAAGGCTACGACCCAGCGCACCCCTCTACCTCTGGAGGAGTTCTTTGAAGATAGAAGGCTCTGGTAATGGCTTATGAGGAACCCCTGGCACACATCGCCCATTTGTAGGGTCAAAGCACTATCAAAGACAAAAAGCAAAGCCTAGAGAATATCCTACAGAGTGAGGAATTACTGAATCATCGATGGTAGCTTGTATAAGGGGAGAGTGTGTGCACCACTAGTGCAATGTGTGTCGAAGACCTAAGGGAGGGAGTTGCTTTGGGAAATGCATCAAGTGCTTTGTGGGTCTCACACCGACCCTAGGGCCCTAGTGTCAAAGGTATTCTGGCAAGACTTCTATTGTCTCACAATTGTATAAGATGTGGAGGCTATGGTTATGTAATATCATAAAATTTGAGTAATTTAAAAACTTTATTTTATGGAAGGAAAAATAAACTAAAACAACAAATGAAACCTTAATAAAGAGTATATACACATATGCATACATATGTATATACAAAAGGTTTTCATTTCTTGTCACAATTCATATATACATACATATATATGTATTAATTGATCGATTGGTTGCTGTATACATGTTCATATCCTTGTTTTAAAGATTTTTTTAATATTAAACATACTGTATATACATAAATATATATTCGCATATACAAGTATGTATATGTATATAAAGAAATACTACAAAGGAAAAGCTAAAAGGAAAAGAAAAAAGAAAAGAAAACCCTGAGCCAACCCACTCCTCTCTCAGCCCATCTCATCTCCCTTCACTTTTGGCCCATTCCATTTTCATCCCCCTCTGGCCATTCTATCTTCTCTGGCCCAGTTGCTCCTCTTAGCCGCTCTCTTGGGTTGGGCCAATCGCGCCCATCTCCCATGCCACCCCACCTCCCGCTCCCTGCTGGGCTGACCAAGCCGGTGCCACATTCTTCCTCCTCCGGCTGAATCCTGCTATCATCCAAAACCTCATAGGCACAAATCCGGCCGAGTCCGACTCAAGATCAAAGGAGACCTTCTAGAACTGGCAAGGAAAAAACCGAATCCTTCCCGCAACCGATTTGCATCAGATCTTGAAGGGCCGTGATTTCAAGCGTGAGATGGGCTCATTTTTCCCCGTCCTCTCTCTGTTCTTCATCCAAAAAGGCAAAAGGAAGAATCTGAGCTAGCAACGATTCCTGGGTAAAGGTCGGCCAAATCCAAAGAGGGAAAACTTCCAGAAGCTCGCTACCAAGATCTTTGCAACTGGGTAGGACTTTATCTCTGGGAACCCGAGAAGGGGATAAGCCTATCCTCACCAAACCCTACTCGGATTTAATCCAAACTCACCATGCCTTCCTGTGTACAAATACTGACCCCTAGCTTCCTTCAGGAGCACACGACCTCTTCTCTAGGCTGTTGTGCAAAGGTTTTGCCGCATTAGACCATGTTCGCAGAGACCCGAAGCCTTACCGCACACCGTTGCCCACTGTTGCCCCTTTTTCACTGCTCGTCCAAAAAAAAAAAAGGGTGTGATTGGTTTTTTGTACGGATCTTACTTATATTGACTGTATATGTAAACTAAGGAAAAGTAAACTAATAAAATTATATTTGTTAAAAAGAATAGTGTTTGATTGGTTGTATCAATCTAGATAGGCTAATCTAAGTTTCTATTTGGTTGACCGAATCTAAAGTTGTATGAGCAGATGTAAGCGTTGAGATTGTGATTGATTGCTCCCATAAATATTATTTTATGACACTAACGCATGAGTCCATCTGCATGATCGGATATAGAAGACTGCATCCACCGAGTCTGGTTGTGGAAAGAAGCTCAAATCGAGCTTTCCCCTTAGTCAGACTCCAGATGTACATTTACATCATCTGAATCAGACTGAAACATTGCGTATGAGCAACCAAATATGCTTAATCGGATCATATTGCACTCATGTGAGCACCCCAAGTTGCGCAGCGAGATTCGGAGGTTCCTGGCAGCCACACCGCCACACTAGAGATTGCACCGCTAGCGCTGTTACTGCAGAAGAGAAAGGTAAAGCCTCCAACATTCGATCTATCTTCAACAATCCGGATTAGAACAATTGGATACCCGTTTGCTTCGTTGAATTGTAGCCCTTCTATCTACCTCGTGCAGCTGCGATTAGATGAAAATATACCTCTTGGGTCCGATTGCACCAGAGTCATCCAATCATAGATCTACGGCTCCTGTTTAATGAGTCTTCAGCCCAGTCAACCACGCCATGTGAAACACCGTCAGCGCCACATGTACAGCCATGTCATTAGTTTGTTGACGTGGCAATCTAGGTGGCAAGACAGTTAGAATTTTCCTTTTTGTTTTAATTAAGTAGACCACTGACGTCATAATTGTTAATGATGATGCAATAACTAGGATTTTCAGTAGGAAAATAATTCCAACAAATCTGGTAATTAGTAATTAATTCTTAATGGATTTTATAATGTTTTCTTTAGTAAAGAAATAGTTAATAAATCTATTTTAATGTTTTATTTAGTTAAATAATTTTATAAAAATGTTTTCTAGCGCAAAACAATTCTGTTAAATAGGATTAATTTGACAATAATTTTAATAATGTATTTCTTTTTAAAAAAATGTTTATTAAATCTATTTAATGTTTTTCTAAGGTTTTAATAATGTTTTTGGTACAAAAATAAATCTGGTAAATATGTTTTTTAATAGTGCTGATAATATTTTCTTGAGTAAAATAATTGATACAGGGGCGGCCCGATCTTCTCGGGAAGAGCCGATGACAAAAGATGTGAAGTAGACGATGTCGCTAACTGAACACTCGCACCAATGTACGAAACCTCAACTCTTTAGAATACGCCCAACACACACCTGTAGATGATCATCATGAGACCATGAGTGACGATCGCCAAGTCCCCAATTCCTAGTGGAACGACAATTTGACCTTGGATTGGAGAACGATAAACAATGATCGCCTAATTCTCTCTCAGCTATCCTCGCATGAACATTGGTATGAAAGAACAAGCAATAGCTATGTTTCAATCTTATACATAAAGTGGTCTGCCCTCTATGGGTCATAGACTCTACTATATATACTATCTAGGACTATGGAAACCGAATTGGACTCGTTATAACATAAAAAAGGAAACCTAAGGTAAGACCGAAGTATTATTTTGATGACTAAGACCAACTTGATATGGATTTGGCAATGGGGCTGGATCCGTTGGAAAGGATATCAAATAAGCTTTCCAGAGGGTATTTACACAGCCCAATCCGACTTCGTATGAGAGACTTATGGTACTTTTAATTGACATCTATCTGGCTGTAATAAACCGAGTTCGAGTCGGCTTCAATCTTTCCTATCTTGCTGCTCCTTGATTGATTCCGTGTAGAACATGAAAGGGAAGTCTCCAATGCCTTTGGAAAGTCCATGTACCAACAAACAATGCAAGTCTTCTTTGTCCATGTGCCAACAAACAATGCATATGACCTTTAGACACCTTGTGATAACATTTTTCTCCCACGCATCCCTCAACTCTTCTTTGTCTATGTGCCAACAAACAATACAGCTCTTCTTCCTCTTGTGCATCGTATTGATCCAAATACCTAAGTACAAGTAAATTACAAGATTGGGGTAGTATAAAATTCCCCTTAAAATTAATAATATGGTCATTAAGAAACAAGTTCACTTGATCTTGTATTTTCTTGGCCTGTACTCTTGTAATTGGTCCAGTTGGCAACTCGATGCGTATATCTTAATCATTAGGTGACGGTGAAGAATGTGTCGTAAGGTTGTCCTCATCATCTCCCCCCTCTTGAAAAGGCTCGCCCTCGACGCTAGATCGTTACAACCAAAAAATAGTGATAAATCAGCAACATTGAATGTAGAGCTCACACCGTAGTCATCTCCCGGAAGCTCGATCTTGTATGCATTGTCATTAATTCGCTGTAATACTTTAAACGGTCCATCACCTCTTGGCAGTAGCTTTGACTTGTGTCGTTCTGGAAAATGATCTTTGCGATAATGTAATCACACTAAATCGCTCGGTTCAAACAGTGCCATCTTCATTTTCTTGTTTGCTTTCTCAGCATTGTACTTCGCCTTCTTCTCGATTTATTTATTTTATTTTCGAATGTAATTTCTTGACATACTCAGCTCTCTTTGATGCTTCCATATTTACTTGGTGTTGACTTGGAAGTGGCAACAAATCAAGCGGCGTAATCGGTTTAAAACCATACACCACCTCAAAAGGACACATCTGAGTAGTGGAGTGCATAGCCCGATTATAAGCGAATTCCACGTGTGGCAAACAGTCCTCCCACTCTCTTAGATTCTTCTTGATTATGGTCCTCAGCAGTGTTGAAAGTGTGCGGTTCACCACCTTCGTTTGATCATCAGTTTGGGGATGACAAGTTGTGCTGAATAACAACTTCGTCCCCAACTTACCCCAAAGTGTCGTCCAGAAATAGCTCATGAACTTCACATCACGATCCGACACAATGGTACGTGGCACACCATGCGCATGATCTCCCTGAAAAACAAGTTAGCAACATGCGACGCATCGTCACTCTTGTGGCACGGAATGAAGTGGGCCATCTTCAAAAATCGATCCACAACAACAAAAACAGAATCTCCCTGCCTCATAGTTTTAGGCAATCTTAAAACAAAATCCATACTAATATCCTCCCATGGTGCATTTGGAACAGGTAGAGGAGTATATAACCCATGTGGATTTAACTTCGATTTTGCCTTATGGCAAGTAATACATCGTTGCACATGCCTTTCCATGTCATAACTCATCTTAGGTCAGAAAAAATATGACTCAACATAGACAATGTCTTCTCACATCCAAAATGCCCCCATCAATCCACCTGCATGAGATTCCTGCAGCAAGAGCAAACATATGGACAATTCTAGAACGCATAGCAGCAAGAGCAGTGTTAGCACGAAACAAAAATCCATCATGTAAGTGATATTTTTCCCATCCTTTCCCTCCTTGCAGTGCGCATAGGGAACAACAAAATCATGATCATTAGCATATAAATCACGCAAACTATCTAAACCAGGAACTTGCACATCTAAATGATTTAAAAGCACATTTTTCCTAGAAAGAGCATCAGCAACCATATTTTCTTTTCCCTTATTATATTTTACAATGTAAGGAAATGACTCAATGAATTCAACCCATTTGGCATGACGACAGTTTAGTTTAGATTGACCTTGCAAATATTTTAAAGATTCATGGTTAGAATGTATAATAAACTCCTTAGGCTATAAACAACGTTGCCAGACTTCTAACACTCGCACTAATGCATAAAGCTCCTTATCATAGATCGGATAATTCAGTTAGGTACCTTTCAGTTTCTCGCTGAAGTATGCTACCAGTCTACCCTCTTGCCGTAAAACACCACCAATACCAATTCCACTAGCATCACATTCACTTTAAAAAATCTTAGTGAAATCAGGTAAAACAAGTAACAATGCCTCAGTTAATCGTTTCTTAAGCTCATCAAAAGCAGCTTGTTGTGTTTCCCCCCAATGAAATTCAACATTCTTTTTAGTTAATTCATTCAAAGTGGTAGAGATGGTGCTAAAATCTTTAACAAAGTGCCGATAAACACCAGCAAGGTCATGAAAGCTCCAAATTTGATTAACATTCACGGGTGTAGGCCAATTTTTAATAGCTTCAATTTTAGATTCATCTACTTCTACTCCCTGTGCTGAAACCGCATATCCTAGAAATATCATACGATCTTTGCAAAAAGTGCATTTTTCTAAGTTACCAAACAGCTTTGCATCACGTAAGACTTCTAGCACTTGGCAAATATGATCAATATGTTCAGGTTCAGTACGACTATAAATCAAAATAACATTAAAGTATACAACAACGAATTTACCAATGAAATGTCTTAAAACATGATTCATTAGTCGCATGAAAATACTAGGCGTATTGGTTAAACCAAACGACATGACTAACCACTCATACAAACAAAAATTTGTTTTAAAGGCTGTTTTCCACTCATCCCCTTCTTTCATCCTAATCTGATAGTAACCACTACGCAAATCAATTTTAGAGAAAATAACAGCACCACTCAATTCATCTAACATGTCATCCAAGCGAGGTATAGGGTGACGATGTTGAATAGTGATATTTTGAATCACTCTACAATCTACGCACGTGAGCCATGTACCATCTTTCTTAGGAACCAAATTAACAGAAACAGCACAAGGGCTTAAGCTTTCACGAACGTACCCTTTGGAGAGAAGCTCTTGCACTTGTTTTTGAATTTCTTTTGTTTCCTCGGTGTTGGTACGGTACGGTGGTCGATTAGGTAGCATCGCACCTAGAATCAAATCAATTTGATGCTCTATCCCTTCAATCGATGGTAAACCAGCGGGCACCTTCGTCGGAAACACATTGCTGAATTTCTGCAGAACACAAGAAACACCGCTAGCTAGAGAAGTCATGTCGTTAGTCAAAAGTAATGCATCTTTGTACAACATTACAAAGTGCACCAAATTAGGATCCTTGCTGAATTCTCTCATCTCTGATTTGGTGGCTAGCAATACTAAATTCCTCTCTCCCTCACTTTTCTTTGTACCACTCAGATTTGACTTGTGGTGCTCACTCACCAAAGGTGGAGTCACTCTATGTCTCACAATGGTCAAGGACAGCAACACACTCACAATGATAATAGGACTATTGCAACCAAGGAATGAGCTAAGAAGATGGCCAAACCAAGCGACTAGTCTAACGGGCTCCGCAGGGGACCTAACAACTAGAGCAGCATACTTCCCAAAGTCTGGTAGATAGTGCGACCACAGGGACCAGTCTAACACTCGCCCGACCAATCACCCTATACCATCGCTTACACCCGCAACCAGCCCCACTGGTCGCACGGCTAGATTTGATGCAACCAGTCTAATGCGCAGTCGCTAATATCAACTCAAGTGTTATCTTTCTCCAGGCTCCAGCACCAGAGGACAAAGTCGTGGATGGCGCAGTTGGGCATTATCCCATCTCGTAGCATTAAATGCGGCAACACACGACCGATGGGACGTTGTCAGTGACCTAACCAAGCAAGTGGATGGAGTTGGCACAGAAAGGCACTAACCCATCCCGTAGCATTAAATGCTGTGGGATAGAACTTTTCAGGTCAGCATGGCGGCGCACGGCAGATGGGACATCATCAGCAGCCCGACTAGGCAAGTGGACGGGGTCGACGCAGAAAGGCATTATCTTGTCTTGTAGCATCAAATGCTACAGGAGAGAACTTTGCAGGCCGGCACAGCAGCACATGGCGGATGGGATGTCATTAGCAGCCCGACCAGGCAAGTGGATGGAGTTGGCACAAGGACCTTATCCCGTCCCATGGTATTAAACGCACGATAACTAGACGCATGGTGCCCTCAGAGCAAGTGGGCACACCTGGTCCAACGTAATGATGGTTTGGATTAGATATAAGGATGAATAGAGATTTTTTTGTTTGGACCCACATGTAAGTGCTACTCCTCCCTACTATATAATGGGACGAGGGCCTCGTTCCTAATGGAGGGGTAGGGAACTAGCAAAAAATGTCATATGTAATCAACTGAGATCCTTCATAACATACACAAGATGTAGGGCTATTATCCTCCGGGAGGTCTGAACCTGTATAACTCCTTGTGTCCCCCAGTCCGCCGAACACACACACACACACTCATTTCCTAAAACACCGTCCATGCGCCCACTGTCCAGCATACCTCAAAATCACTGTTAGGGATTTACCCTCGATATTTGATGCACCAGGTAAGGGGCACATTTTGTCGTTTCAGCAGGTTCTAAAAAAAACTTAACCAGGCAACCCATGGCCAAATCCACGACAACCGCTGAGTCCCGTTCCGAGGACCCTGGCCGCCGCGAGGTGTTTGTCATGGGGTACCACCCAGATGAACCCGGAGTGCTCGAGGCTTGGGACACCGAGCCAGAGTCCGAGAGTTCCGAGACCCAACATGAGGTCTACATGACGGACCATACAGTGGGAGGCATTGAAGGCCCAAATGCCTCAAACGCCGGTGGCCAACCCCCAGCTTTATGCCCAGAGGGAAACTAGCCTAGCGCTGGACAGGCGGGTGCTTCAAGATAACCCCCACATCCCCAACATTCTCCTGAGGAGCCCCTACAAAGAGCACAGTCCACGATGGCATCGTCGCCTAGGCCATTGTACCGCCTAAACGCTGGGGGCTCCCACTTCGTGACTTATCACCGCTCCACGCCCTGCGTCTTGGTTACGAGACCATGACACCGATGTAAAACCTGTAGACCCTACGAATCCTCCTCAGCCACCCATCGGTACCTGTACCGGAGGGCTCGCCTGTGGCACCATGGTTGCGTGATCTTGCCCTCTTGGTCAAGACCGCCCGGCGCCAGACCACATCAACATGCACTGTGCCTATCGTAAGGGATGGTGAGGATCTCAGTCACCAGGGGTCACAACGGGGCCCATGGCGGAATAGATCTCGTGCTCCCTCAACCACGGGGAGTACTCGCGGACCACCTCCACGTCAGGACAACCAACCCTCCGACCTGCATAGCTCTCTGTGCCAACGTGACCTCCAGGGTGTGATCCAAGGCCGGGTGGCCACTAGAGAGTGAGAGGACAGGGCTTGGTGCGAGCAGGAAAAGGGCAAGCAGCCCTGCTGCATGCCTTCCCCCTGCAGAGAGGCATCGGATGGCTCACCCCTTCGCCGGGACCCTGAGACCGCCATGTCTCTCCCCGGGCGCGCGTTACGGGATATGGTGTAACACCCTGTTTGTCAGGTTACGTGAAGTGCGCTGGTTGGACAAGTTTCGACTAGTCCTCGCCAAGAAATATAACAGCTCGACCAACCCAAAATAATTCTTGCAGATCTACACCACCATGATGCAAGCTACGGGAGGCCATGGGAAGGTCATGGACAACTATTTTCCTACTACCCTAACCGGTTCCGCCCGGTCGTGGATAATGAACCTCCCCCATAGTTCGGTTCACTCCTGGGAGGATCTATGCGACCAGTTCGTTGTTGACTTCCTGGAGACCTACGTCCGACCAGGGGTCGAGCATGACCTATATTAGATCCAACAGTGACAAGGAGAGTCGTTGTGAGACTTCATCTAGTGTTTCACTGAACGCCGGAATACCATTCCAAGGATCACGGAAGAATCCATGATCATAGCGTTTAAACAGGGGGTCAAGTCTAGAAAATGGTTGAGAAACTGGCCACCCAGGTAATCCTAAGCACAACCGAGCTCTTCAAGCTCGCAGATAAGTGTGCGAAGGCCACCGAGGCCCGGGAGCGACAGATTGACACCAGACCGCAACCTACGTTCGAACGACCCACCCCTGCCAAAGGGGTTGACCGGAAGGACAAGAAGAGCAAGCGCAAGGCTGGACCTCCTGAAGTCTTGGCAGTCGAGCAAACCATCCTAACACACCGGCACTTCGAAAAGAAAGATAGGAAAAAGGGTCGGGGCTACTGCTCGATCCACTGTACGAATGCCCACGACCTATCCGAATGCAAGGTCATGCAAGGCATCATCGACCAGGAGCTCGGAGAGCTCAAGTACAAGCATAGTGATGATGATAAGGACGGGGCCACCCCTGACTAGTTGGCACTGGGGTACTAGCAGGCCGATCATATGGTCCATCACATCTTCGGAGGCACCGCGACATATTCATCTAATAGGGAATACAAGTCGGTTGTCCGGGAGGTGGGAAACCACATCAGACCCAAGCCCGCGCCTGAAGGGGTTGGAGGTTCTGCTCACTTTTAGCGAGGCTGACCACCCTGCATGCATCCGACGCCCTGGTCGCTACCCTATCGTGGTCGAACCCACGGTGCAGAACATCCTCCTGGACCACATGCTCGTCGATGATAGAAGCTCGATCAACCTCCTCTTCGCTGATGCACTAGATGCCCTGCAGATTCCAAGAAGCTTGTTGAGGCCATCCCCACCTTTCTTCGGGAACGCTCTGGGCTCCTTGGCCGAGCCACTGGGGCAAATCCAGTTGCCTGTTATCTTCGGCTCGCCGAACAACTTTAGGACCGAAAGAGTCCTTTTTGATGTAGCTGACTTCGGGACCGCGTATAACGCGATCCTAGGCTGACCAGCGATGGCCCAATTTATGGCCATTACCCACTACGTGAATAAGGTGATCAAAATCCCTGGGCTAACAAGGGCAATGACCATTGCTGGCAGCGCTAAGATAGCCCTGCATTGCTATAAGAGGAGCCTCGACATGGTTGAACTGACTCCCGGTCGCATCCCTTGACCACAGAACCCAGCGTGCGACCAAAAGTAGTCCATATCATCGCCATCCCCGATGACCGGCTCAAACTAGTGAATCTGGACAACACCAACCCAACCAGATTAGTCCAGATAAGGGCCGCCCTGAACTCCAATAGGAACTCGCGCTCATTAGCTTCCTCTGGGCGAACGCGGACGTATTTTCATAGGGTCCGTCTGATATCCCGGAGTCCCTAGGAGTGTGATCGAGCACAAGCTGTCTATGCAACCAGACGCACGACCAGTAAAATAGAAAGCGCGTCGGTCTGCAACCGATCGCAAGGAAGCACTTCGTCAGGAGATCGACAAGCTCCTCGAAGTAGGCTTCATACAGGAGGTGCAGTACCCATTATGGTTGGCTAACCCAGTCATGGTCCGAAAGGCACAATGGTGAGTGAAGAATGAGCGTCGACTTCACCGACCTCAACAAGGCATGCCTGAAGAACGTTTTCCCACTTCCCTGAATCAATAGCTGATTGACTCAACTGCCGGCAGTGATCTATTATGTTTCTTAGATGCATGATCGGGGTACCATCAAATTAGTATGTATAGGGAAGATGAGTAAAAATAGCTCTTGTTACGCCCTTTGGGGTCTTTTGCGATGTAAAAATGCCTTATAGCTTAAAAAGCACCGGTGCCATTTACCAGCGGTGTATTCAACTCGTTCTCTGACCACAGCTCGAAAGAAATGTCGAAGCATACGTAGACGATGTGGTCATCAAAAGCAAAACCAAGACAGACCTGATCGTAGATCTCCAAAAAACATTTAACAATCTCCGAAAGTACCGCATAAAGCTGAACCTGGAGAAGTGTACGTTCGGAGTTCTGTTAGGGAAGTTGCTCGGATTCCTCGTATCCCAACGGGGGATAGAGGCAAACCCTGAAAAGATTAGGGCAATCGACCAGATGCGATCCCCGACAAGGTTAAAAGAGGTTCAGAAGCTAACAAGATGCATTGGTGCTCTGAGCAGGTTCATCTCAAGGCTAGGAGAAAGGGGACTGCTGCTCTTCAAACGCCTGAAGAAAAACGACCTCTTCCAGTGGACTTCAGAGGCAGAAACAACATTCCAAGAACTCAAAGGTACCTCTCCTCCCCTCCCATACTAACCGCGCGTCGACCCAATGAGGAGCTCGTGCTCTATGTTGCCTCAACACCACAGGTCGCAAGCGCGGTCCTGGTCGTTGAGCGGGACAGCCTCCAACGACCAGTATATTACGTCAGCGAGGTCCTGCACGATGCGAAGGCTCGGTACCCACAGGCTCAGAAACTACTATACGCCATCCTAATAGCCTCTCGCAACCTTAGACACTACTTCCAGGCTCACAAAATCAAGGTGATTTCCTCGTTCTCGATTAGGGAAATTCTCCATAATAGAGATGCGATAGGAAGAATGGCAAAATGGGTAGTGGAGCTCGGGGGATTCGACCTCCAATTCACCCCTTGAACTTCTATCAAGTCCCAGGCACTGACCGATTTTGTAGCCGAGTGGTTGTCCATCGAATCCGAGCAGGTACCGCGACCAAAGGCAAACGAGCACCGGACCATGCACTTTGACGGGTTGTTCACAATAAAGGGAGCCGGGGCAGGAGTGGTTCTGACCTCACCCACTGGCGACATCCTCAGCTATGTAGTTCAATTATATTTTCCAGCAACTAATAACAAAGCTGAATATGAGGGCCTCTTGTCGGAATGCGAGCAGCCTCCACACTTGGGATTAAACGACTGTTGGCGATAGGGGACTCACTTCTAGTCATGAACTAGGTACAAAAGGAGTTTCAGTGCTCTGACCCGACGATGGCAGCATACCTCGCCGAAGTGAGAAGACTAGAGCGACGCTTCATCAACTTTGTGGTCAAGCACGTCCCTCGTAAGGACAACTTCCTAGCCAATGAGCTGGCATGTCTAGCTTCTTCTCGTCAACCTGTCCCGATCGGAGTGTTTGAAGAAAGACTCTCATGACCATCTACCACGGTCTCAAGCCAAGGTGAAGGGGATGCTCTACTCGAAAATGGAGCACCCCAGGAAACACCTTTAGAGGCAACGCCTCCCTTAGTGCCATTGGCCTCGGGCGGCCATCATGTGGTCACCCTGCTCAATTTGGGTACGACCTAGATGGATCAGATCTCGGACTACCTTCAGAATCAAGCAGCCCCTGATGATGATACGTTAGCAGAATAGGTCTTGCAGCAAGCCCGCAGATACTCCCTGGTAGAGGGACGCCTTTATCGTCGAGGGAGCAACTGCCTTTTACTGAAATGCATCACTTAGGAAGTGGGGACCACAGTGCTCTCTGATATTAAAAGAGACATGTGGTAGCCATGCTTCGTACTGCACCTGGTCGAAAAAGCGTCGCGACAAGGATTTTATTGGCCCACTGCCCTCCAGGATGCCTGCGAGCTGGTGAAACGGTACGAGTCGTGTCAGTACCACGGTTGAAATACCAACCTACCAGCCTAAGCACTGCAAACCATACTACTCTCTTAGCCTTTTGCTATCTGGGGGCTCGATATCATGGGACCATTCCCCAAAGCCCTAGGTAGTTTTGAATTCCTGTTCGTGGCCATCAACAAATTAACTAAGTGGATCAAGGCTAAACCCGTCAGGAAGATCACCGCCACAGCAGGAATTAAGTTCATACGAGGACTATGCGGTTTGGACTGCCAAGACTACTGCGTTGAAATTGGGACCAAGGTTTGCTATGCGTCTGTGGCACACCCCCAAAGCAACGGACAGGTCGAAAGGGTGAACAGGATGATACTACAAGGGATCAAAACCCAGGTATTTGACTTGCTTAAAAGCTATTCAAGGCATCGGACGGACAAACTCCCCACAGTACTCTGGTCACTGCGGACAACCCCCAGCCGGGCTACAATCGAGACCCCATTTTTCTTGGTCTTTGGCGCAGGGGCCATGCTCCCCTCAGAAATCACCCTCCAGTCACCTCAAGTTAGCAATTACTAGGACGACGACCAAGTGGCGCGACGAGACGATGACATAAACCTGATCGAAGAGTTTCACAATCCTGCTCTAATTCGAGCCGCCCGATATCAGCAGCCTCAGACGCTCCCACGACTGGAAGGTACGAGAATGAACACTGGTTGTAGGTGACCTTGTCCTTAAGTAAATTCAGAATAAGGCAGGTCAGAACAAGCTCTTCCCCAAGTGGTAAGGGCCCTACAAGGTGGTCGATGTCAGCCGGCCTGGTGCGGTCTGGCCATGGAGGACGGTCGGGAATTACACAACTCCTGGAGTATCGCCCTGTTGCGCAAGTTCTATGTGTAGGGTTGCTTGAAAACGAGCATGTTTCTCTATTTTTGCAGGGCCTTCCGGACTAGAGTGGAATACGACATGTAAGTTCTAAAATTCAAAAAACCAAACTCCCTATTTTGCAAGACTCCCCGACTAGCAATGGGCTCCCGACAGATTAATTTTTCGACCACAACACGCGACCACACTTAACGGCCATTATAGGATCCACCAAATAAACAAGGCCTTGTTTGTGAGTAGACGCCAATGTTTCGGAGGAGCAGAAAGAGTTTAAGACCAAGACTTTGCTGAAGACCTAATAGAGTATTATGAAGGCAGGTTGTGTCCTTGATCATATTTATCCCAATTTTTTAAATGTTTTGTTTTCCAAACATTCATGCTAATAATATTGTCAGGAATCCCAAAAGATAGGCTTTACCCTGGTTTTCCTTTATCATTCTTGTCCCAATGGTTATGGTTTTAGTTATAGAAGGGTAGATGATGCTTAGTCTTGCGTTGGGATGGTTATCATGGTAATGGCTCAACTGAATATGATATTGGTCCTATGCAAGTATGATAAAAATATGATCTAATTTTTGTAGGAACATGGAATTGCAATTTAAGCAAGTGGTTGGATGAGACCAGTACAGGATGTACAGTTGGGTTAGTCTTGCTCAAATCTAAGGACCGGTTCATTGAGCGACCATTCTGATATGGGATGAGCCTAGCCGATTAATTTACTTTACTATCAGCATGGTGTAGATCATTTGGTGGTACGGGGAATGGAAGGGTGTACTTCCTGGGCATCTATAAGGAGCAAGAGGGGGCTTCCTGAGTGGATGGTGTGGTACTCCTACGGCGGTGAAACCTTAGCGGGTAGATACATGTTGAGAGGGGCTTTGTAAAGGATTTGTAATGATTCCTGGCCACAAACCTCATAAGTGTGTAAGTGTCTAGCTAACACGGGCACAACATCTGCATCAGCAAAATGGAAATCATGACTTATGGGTAAAGTGCACAACATCTGCAAAGTGTGAAACTGGAGATTCAGCCATTCTCATGGTCAAGAGAGATGAAGAACCCTCACATGATTGGAAGTTTATCTCTATGAATAGGAAGGAAGATTGCAGAGGACGTACGATGGCCCCCCAATATATACAGAGCCTGGGGCCCCTGCGAAGAACAAGTTGAACAAGTGACACTAGCCAGAAGACACAATCAACTAAGCAAGGATGGCATTGACTAGGTTTAGATCCATCTAGGCTAGCCATGCACCCCCTTGTAACTGGTTCATTTCAATACAAGACATATTGGACATAGGGTTATTGTCCTAAGGGAGGTGTGAATCTGCCTAAAACCTGATCTACATTTGCCTGATGTTCCGAAGGTAATATGATAAGTCAATTTGGTAGAGTTTCGACATTCATTATCTAAAGGCTCCAACCAGAACAGATTGAGAACCCTCGCAACCACTATACCACTACTCCGTGATTATTCGTGCCAAGACGCGGTTGACCTCACCAAGAAGGCTTTTCCCGCAAGAGAATCAAGAATACAAGCAAGAACAGGTAGATGCAATCTAAATCTTGTTGATTACCAATGAAGTTCTCGAGTTTGGGTTTCTACAAACTGATAAATGGCAAAACTATGTAAAACAGAATAATCTAAATAAAACCTGAGCCTAAACTACAACAACTACTATGTATATATAGGGGGACATGAAGAAGTTGACCTAGGATTATGCAGCCAATGAAAGAGGCATACACAACCTGGACTTCGACCCTAACACTATTACATGACCCAAAAAGGTCTAAAACAGTGACACAAAACCTTATTCCTTTGACTATGACTAAACTATAAGGTTTGATCAAGCGCAAATCAATTGGAAATGATTCTTCATAAGCTTTCCAGCAAGTCCGAGATTGACTTAGTTGGTCTTCGTATGAGAGAATTATGTTTCTTTTAGTGACGTGTGTTGTCCTGAGATTCCGAGCCAAATTTGGAATCTGACTTGAGCTCAACTTAGAGTTCGAGTAGATTTGGCACTTGAGTGATAACTTTCAGGTGAGCTTGTGATGCTTCTCCCATATTCCTATGCAATAAAACATCACAAGAATTTAGTAGTAATCCATTCAAGAAGGCATGAATGGCGAGGAACGAGTTCACCTGGTGGTTTAATTGTCACGCACGTGCTCTTGTAATTGGCCCTTGTACGATTTGAGGATTATTACCAGTGTTGTTTGTATCTGAAAGAATCATGTCCTCATCCTCCTCCTCCTCATGAATTGGAGTTGTCCTTGACTCGAGGTCATCTTCTTCTCACAAGTATGATCTTAAATCTGAAATGTTAATCATGGGACTAACCCCAAAATTGACAGGTAGGTCCAATTTGTATGCATTGTCATTTATTTTCTCAATTATCTTAAACGGACCATCAGCTCTAGGCATCAACTTTGATTTTGTTAATTCTGGAAGCCTACCCTTTCTCAAATGCAACCAAACTAAATCATCTAGTTAGTATTTTACTTCTTTCCTACCTTTACTTCCAGCAATCCTATACTTTTCAGTCATGTACTCTATATTCTCTTTAATAATTTCATACAACTTAAGAATAAATTTAGCACGCTTTTAGCATACAAATTAAGTTTTTCACATGATCAAGTTGAGATAACATGGTATAACGCTTAGCAAGCGCATAAGCAATCACATTATCCTTTCCTTTCTTATGCTTTATGACATATGGAAAAGACTCAATAAATTCGACCTATTTAGCAATAGCAAGAGGCAAAAAGATAGATATATCCTCGAGTGAAACTAAGACATCTTTACATATCAAAGCATAGTATGGCAGCTAGTAATCATAAATTTCAGCAAGGTCGGATTTAGTGGCAAGTATAACACACCCTTTGTACTTAGAATGTGTTGTTGCTTTGTCCCTTTTATGTGGAAAAATATTGTTCGCTACTTGCTAATTTTCAGATTCATGCTCATGCTCTTTTCTCTTATTTTTAGCTATCTCTTGTTCATATTTCACAATTTTAGTAGGGGTTAAAGGTAGAAAAGTTATTACTCCCTCCATGATGTGTTGCATCAGTATCAAATTTCCATGGTCGACCTAACAAGAGTGAGCATGCTTGCATGGGACTATATCAAAATCAGCTCAATCAAAAAATGCACCCTAGCTGTTTGCATTACCTTCATATTACCACTATTGTTGAACCTCTGGATGTGGTAAGGATGAGAATGTGTCCTTGTCGGCAATTCAAGCTTCTTGATCAATCTGAACTTACCAAGTTGTTGCAACTCCCCTCGTCAATAATGACTCGAACATAGTAACCTTTAACTATGAGTCGGCAATTCAAGCTTCTTGATCAAATCTGAACTTACCAAGCTGCTTGCTCCATTTTAATGCTTAACACTCGCTGCACAATGAGGATCCTATAATTCTCCGTGGTAGCGGCACTCAATTCTTCCTCGTGGTCAATTTCTGTCTCATGTTCGTCCTCATCTCCTGCATGGTTAGCTGCAAGAGCATATTAATCCTCCACATCACTAGCAATTACATACCCACCGTCTTCTGTTGCAATGTACGCTTGCTGACTTGGATAACCTTTCATAACATGGTCCATTCCCTTGCATTGGTGGCATACAATTCCGGTCGAACGGACTGTAGAAGCAATCGAAGAAGAACTCTTGGTTGGAGCTTGCACATTAGTAGATTTACTTATCTCTGAAACGGGTGACAGTGTTGGAGGTGCTGCTAAATGTGCCCTACTCGAGAAGGGGTAGCAGATCATGTAGTTGAACGTGGGGTTATTTTGACTTTTGCTGGTGTTGATTTTGATGTAGCCATGCTTCCAAACATGGGGTGAATCCATTTAAAAGGGGTTCATCAAGTTTTGTTATCGTTGCACCATAATTCCTAAAATATTGGAGCACTAGAGCATTATTGGGTTAATAAAAGAGAGATGGAGAAATAGGAGAGAAAGATATGTGGATGCAGCTGAAATGGGCTTGCTTCACTTGAAAATGGAGCCCACCTAGCTGGCCCACCTCTCCCCTTTCTCTTGGACAGCACTAGCAGCCTTTCTCCCTCTCCCCAAGCCTCTCACTCTCACTCTCTCTTGCTCTCTCAACCAACCAAGGAGAAATAAAGCATCAGCCATCTCCCTCTCTCTCAAACTCTCTCCTTTATTCCTCAAGAATCTGACTCGAGAGCTAGAATCGAGGTATGCATGTGTTACCACCGTTTTTCCCACCTCTTTAACCATCATGGAGAACATACAACATTTCTTCGGACAATCGGTGGTATGTCGCATTGAAGTTCCCCGCAATGTTACATTGGACAATGGCAGACAATTTGAATCCTTGGTGTTCCAAAGGTTCTACGTGGACATCGGTGTGAAGCTATGTTTTGCGTTTGTCAGTCATCCGCAGTCCAATGGAGTGGTCGAGCGGGCCAACATAAGTGTGTCCATGGCATTGGCCAAATGGTTAGTCAGACTGTCAAAAGGGAAAATGGGTCGGAGAACTACAGAAGGTCCTATGGTCTCTTCGAACAACTGCTACCTAGCCGATGGGATTCACTTTGTGAAGAAGCTGTTACTGCAAAAGAAGCAAAGACGAAGTCACTGCGAACACTCTCTACCAACCTGGTGAAGAGTCCCTCTCAAAGGATCTAGTGGAAGAAACTCGTCTACTAGCAGTACAGAACCTCACCAAGTATCAACAAGAAACAAAGCAATGGGTAGACAGAAAAATCAGAGCCAAGGCATACCAGCACAGAGACCTCGTCCTTCGCAGTCAACTCAACCATGAGACAGTGGGAAAGCTACAAACCAAATGGGATGGTCCATTCCTCATAACAGTCCCGAAGACCAGGATCCTATCATTTAGCCACACTGGATGGCGAAGGGCTCCCTCACACATGAAACATGGACACGCTCTGCAAATTTGGGGTATGAGAGCGGGCTTCGTATACCGAAGTTAGCTAGTTCTTAGTTGTTTAGAAATGTAAATATAGTTTCTATTTATTTTTGTTCTTTTCTTCAGCATTGTACCCTTTTTAGCCCTTCAAAGTTGTACTCTTTTCCATGTAGGAGAAACCCTACTTTGGGGAGCAAGGTTTTTAACGAGGCAGTCTCCTTGTGTAATCCCATATGAATGAAAAGCATGTGTTCCCCAACAAGATGCATTATTTGACACGGGTGAGGTCTAAGGACTCCCCGTGGCTGAAGTCTCAGGACTCGCCACTCCTGTTGCGGGATTAATCTAAGGTCTCCCAAAGCCTAACTTACAAGGACTCACCTACGAACACGGAGAGATGAAGTCTAAGGAATACCCCATGATCGAAGTCTAAGGACTTGCCACTCCTATCACGGGATTAATTCTAAGGACTCTTGAATGCTAACATCTAAATATTCACCTACAATGATGCAAGGGCAAAGTCCAAGGACACCTCATGGCCAAAGTCTAAGAACTCACCACTCCTGTCGCAGAATTAAGTATAAGGACTCCCAAAGGTTGACATCTATGGACTCTCCTAGAATGACGTAGGGGAGAAGTCTAAGGACTCCCTTGTGGCTAAAGTCTAAAGACTCACCACTCCTATAGTAGGATTAAGTCTAAGAACCCCGGAAGGCTGACATCTAAGGACTCCCCTACAACAACTCAAGGGCAAAGACCAAGGACTCCCCCATGGCCAAAGTCTATGGACTCACCACTCCTATTACATGATTAAGTCTAAGGACTTCTAAAGGATGAAGCCTATGGACCCACCTATGATGATGCAGGGGTGAAGAATAAGGACTCCCCCCTGGCTGTAGTCCAAGGACTCACCACTCCTACCGCGGGTTTAAGTCTAAGGACTTCCAAAGGCTAACATCTAATGACTCACCAAGGGTCCCCGTTTTTAGGGCACCCGCTGCATTCTGAAGCCAGCCAAGCATCCCATGGAGATTGACGGTAGTGGAGGGGCAGAGGTTGGCACCTAGCCCCAAATCGTCTAGCAGGGTGACCATCTCCATGGAGATCCCTTCGGTCTCCTCTTTGATGGAGTGCTACAACTCTCCCCTGGTTCGAGCTTCTTGGCTTCTAGCTCCCTTCTCCTCCTCGAGGGTGGCCTTCAAACCATGAACCTCTTCAAGGGATGCTTCTTTTCCTCATTGAAGGCAACCCTGCACTTCGACTATTACCTGCACTTCGACTATCACACCTTCGATGGCACCTCCTCCAGCCGAGAGCTCGCATGGTCCACTGCCTCTTGAGCGCAACATGATAGCAACACATCCTGCAAATCACAAAAGAATCAAGAAGAGGACATTATTGAGTCATGAATCAAAATAGGTCAAGAAGGTGTACCTTCATATGGCTAATGTTATGCTCGAGGAGGATGGAGGGTGACAAGTCGATAATCAGGGCTTTGGCTTGAAGCAGAGGAATTCTCTCGATGAGGGCCAAAAGGGTCGCTCATGCCTTGGGACACCCAAGGAGGTCAGAGAAGTCAAACCCCTCAGAGGTCGAAGTGCTGCCACCCTATGGAGGGACCGAAGGCCCAGATGTCATGGCCCAGAATTTCCAAAACATATAATTAAGTGCTAATGGACGTCATTAGCATCATTTGCTTGGTTTTGAGCAATTTTAGGCATGCAATTTTTAATTAAATAAATTGTAAAAATCAATATTAGTTGATGCGTTGTTAAGCAACTCACCATATTTCTATACAACATAGGGTTGGAAACAATTTTAGAAATTAGTAGGTGCCTAGAGGAGAATATCAATGAATTTTCCCAAATTTTTGGGAATTATTTTAAAGGCATAAAAATTAACACAATTTAGAAAAGCTTGCCTCTTTGGAGAATTTTCATTTGAATTTGGTGCAAGCTTTTTGGGTCAAACAAGGTAAAATGGATTGTTCATGATTTATAGAAGCCAACAAAATTTGTTCCACAATTTTTAGACCACAGTAAGGCCTCCACCTTGATAACCAAAGTAGTGAAGATATTTTTGCCTGGCGGTTACTGTTCATCGGCCCCACCTGTCATCCCCTTCGCACGCACACCGCCTCTGCTCCCCCTTCTCCCGCTCTCACAAAGCAATGCGGTGCCGCCATCCTTGACTTCGGTGGCCACCTCCACGTTGCCGGCCGAAAGATCAGCCCCAGTCCTTATCCTCCCCTCCCCGCCCTCTACTTTATCTCTCTCTCTGCTCCTTCTCTCGCGCGGCCGAAAAGCAGAGCGCAGAGCACTCGCACAAGCATCGGCCGCTGGCAAGAGTCGCCGCGCCGTTGACGGTTTCCGTCGAGCCCGAGCCCCGTGGAGCCGTAGGGAGGAGCGCCCCGAGCTCCTCCGCCGTTTCCCCTCCTTCCCCGGCCGTTTCCCGCGCGGATTGGAGCCGCCCGCGCCTTCTTCCCCGACGACGGCAACCGAGCTCCGCCGTCTTCCGTCGCCCCGCTGTTCTACAGCCTCACCGACCTAACCCGCTGCACGGTGAGCTTCCCCGTGCTCCTGTACACCTTATGCGCGCGCCGTTTTCTCTCTGTCCCGTCGCCGGCGCGGTGTTCCGCGGTGGTTGAATCGCCGCCGCCTCCCCACGCACGCCGCCGGTCGGGCCGCCATCGAGCTCGTCGGTCGGGAAGCGAGCCGTTAGCTCTACGCGCTCACATAGAACGTATTGGTGTGCTCGGCCGGGCTTATTGCGTCGCCGTTCGCCGTCGGCGTGTCAAAGCCGTGCCGCCGCCGTGCTAGTTTTGCCCTCGCCGCCGCTCGCCGTGCTCCGGCCGTCGCCGGCGTCGACGTGTGCCCCCACTGTGATCGCGTGCTCGCGCTAATGCCGTTTTTGCCCTCGTCCAAGCCGTGCAGGCTGCCGCTCGCCGCCGGCAGCCACCGCAAGAGCCGCCGGCCGTCCTCCAGTGGCGCGCGCGCAGCTGCCGTGGCCGATTTTGACTTCGGTCAAGGGAGCCGGCCCCACCGGTCAGTAGCTGGGGCTGGGCCGGTGTCGGTAGAAAAAGGCGTGGGCCCATTTGAATATTAGAGAAAAATCGGAAAATGCGAAATTGGATATTTGTTTAATTGGTAAATCGGCTGATAGCTTGTATAATGCGTAGAAAAATGTATATAACTCCAAAATTCATGAAACCAGTTTTGTTAGGCTTATATGATCATTATCTACATGTTAAAAATACCAGCAGCCATGAAATGTGTTCTGGGAATTATTGAATAAATGAAGCATGTTTAAGCTTTGATAATTCATAATTAAATCTTGGTAGCTCCAAAATTGATGAATCCAATTTTGTGAATCTTGCTAAATTGTTTCCTGATCAGTAAAATATACACCCTCATGTTAAGCATAATTAACTTTCCAGTTTGGTTTAAGCTTTGGTTTATGCTTTAAAGTATTTCAGGAAATGTTTAAATGGTTAACGCTAATTGCAATTAGGAAATATTTGATGTTTTAAGCGCAAGGCATAATGCATGTCACCTCCGTTGTTGCATGGCTTTCATACTCATCATTGCACGCGATTATTCTTTTAGGGAACTTCGACCCGGCGAACGAGGCTGTACCCGGAGGTTCCCGCAGTGGTGATCGTGACTCGGGTAGCTGTGAGCAGCAGCTAGGGCAGCAAGGCAAGCATCTATCATATTGCACCGTGTCTACTTAAAAATCTAATATGTTATCTACGCTTATGTATACATTGCATGTGTCGGGTTCCGAGTTGGGTAGAACCTATGCCTATGCATTCTTCCATTTCGGTCACGTGTCATGAGTTATTCCATTGGAGCCTAGTGGTGTCGTCGCGGTCTAATTTTAGTTCGCTATGCTTAGTGGTACTTAGGCTTTCCGGTAGAAGTCGACGACGGCGTCCACCGTTGTCGCGAGCCTAGGACTTATTACTTGTTCACACTTATGGTTGTGTTGATGATGAGTCGGTTTGGTGAGTGGTGAGTTGAGACGAGGTGTGGGCGGTGTTAGGGGTGTCATCTGCTCACGAGGAGTCCTCAGGCAGTTCGGGAAGGGAACCCGGACACCGTAGACCGCTTGCACCGGTTAAGCACCGATCATCGGTGTAGTCGGCTTTAGCACTTACCTTACTCACCACATGCTGATATAATGGTAGGCGAGCCGATTACCTTCGCAGACGTGGTCATGTGGGCCTCGTCATAGACGGTGTGAGTCCGGTTTGAGTCCGGGCTTTTAGCGGTATTAGTTTGCTCGAGGAGTAGTTCTAATACCGTCTCGCCGAGCTATGGTTGATCCACATGGTTGGGCCTGGTTGGGAAAGGTTGTCACGGGTACCCCCTTGTGCGCATCTTAGCGGGTGGCACAAGCCGTATGGTCCCTGTGTCGTGTGGGTCCAGGAGTATCCCCCTGCAGGGTGTATAATCAGTTCGAACTGCCGCGCTCTCGGTCATGAGCATCGCTATTGCTTATCTCCACCGAGCGACCATATTTTGGTCGTAGAGTTTCGATGTGGGTTGTGGCATGGTTGGATTGGGTGGTTTGGTCGGTTTGTGGTCGGTGATTTGGGGGTATTGGTTTACTTTTATACACTTGTTGTTTACATATCTGTTATGGTCAGTTGGTTGGCAGGGTTTGAGTTGGTGGTTGGTTAAGTTAGTTGCTTACACCTAGAATCTAGGTTGCTTACCGCTTAATGAACTTAAACATGTCTTAATCCTTGCTACAGCTTTAAATGCATGATCCTTGGAGTCGAGAATATATATATACTCATACTGTGTCAGACTTGCTAGTACCTTCGTACTAAGGGTGCTGCCCTTAAGTTGCTTTCAGGTTCACAGGTCGGCGAGGAAGAGGCAGTTTTCGGCTACTTTTTGCCTGCCGATCCGGGTGGCGGGCAGGGGTAGCACATTCTACTCCAAACTCCGGCGCTTTTGGTATGGAGCCTAAGGGCATACGGCTCCATACTCTTTTGTTGTATAGGTTTTTTCTTCCGCTGCTTAGTTGTTGCTGTTCTTCTTTTGTTGTAAATTGTGGAAGCAGTTGCATGTTTAATAATTGTAATCCAGTTTAATTACTTGCTCTCTATTAAACTGTGTTGTGATATTTGGGTTGGAAGGCATGTGTTCTGATCCTGGGCACAAAACACGTGCCGGGACTACCGGAATGGTATTCTGGTTAATCGTCAAGGTTGTGATTATGAATAATGATCCTCCTGATGATTAATTAGAATACTATTTGGACGGTTCCTCACAGCTTGGTATCAGAGCCTGGTTTAATTTAGTAGCCTAAACATAATTAGTGCGTTGTTTAGTAAGTCGACAACTTCACCTAAACAACCCATAATTTATGTTTATGCCTCTTCATGTTTAATATGTATTAAACTGCTATCGTTTATGCCCCTAAGTTAAAATGCGTATTATGAGTGACGTTTATATGTCTTATACCACATTGTTTTGCTTTCGACCCTGCATTGATGCATGTTGAGCATTGCATCTTCGGCATTGCATCGTCGGAAGGTAAGGTACGACGCTCGGTGGCGGTTAATCACCGAGGGCTCAGCCGGATGCGAGGCAGGGGCCCGGCATGTTCCGTACGGTGATCCGTACGGGAAGTGAATACGCTAGCAATAGCGTATGAACATCCACCATGCGATGGGAGACATGGTCGTCTACTCGTGTGGCGTTTACACGAGATGTTCCGTAGGGTCTACGGGAAGTGAATACGTCGTTGTCGACGTATGGATTGTCGCTTGTACGGCATGTGGTACAAGGGCCGTTCGCGCTCTTACCCTTTCTAGCGCGAAGGGTACGTTCTGGATGTTATAAACTGCCTGTGGTTTGATGTTTGCAGGTGCGGCTCTTATTTTGAGAAAGAAGCGGTAGTTAGGTTCGAGCATGCATCATTTCATGGCATTCATGCATGCATTCATATTTATACATGTATTAAGGGATTCTAATAATGTATCCGGCGAATGCATGATGCTAAGTCGGAGTTTGATGTTTCCCCTTTTGTTTGCAGTTCAGAATGGTTGTCACTCGGCGTGGTGGGGAAGTTCCGGAGGGTTCCGGTCAGAACAACCCTCCTCCACCACCGACTATGGCGGATGTGCTCATGCAAATCGAGCAGAACCGCCAAGCGAATCACGCTCTCCTCCAGACGAACCAAGCGCTTCTGGAGGCTCTCGTGCGCAACGCGGCTCCTCATGGAGGAGGTGGAGCCGTGCGCCGAGACGACTTCTCGGACTTCTTGCGGACTCAGCCACTGGTCTTCTCGCGAGCTGAGGATCCTCTGGATGCTGATCACTGGCTCCGGACGATCGAGCAGAAGCTCGTCCTTCTTCACTGCGAGGATCACGAGAAGGCGCTTTTCGCCGCCCATCAGCTTCAGGGCCCGGCGGGTGCGTGGTGGTCTGGCTTTCTGGCCATGCACCCCGCCGATCACCGCGTGTCATGGGCGGAGTTCCGTGAGGCCTTCCGCTCGTTTCACATACCTAGTGGTCTCATGGAGGCTAAGAGGCGGGAGTTTGAGGACCTCAAGCAAGGAGGTCGGGCGGTGATGGAGTACGTGCAGGTGTTCAACCACCTTGCACAATACGCTACTGAGGAGGTCAGCACGGATGCGCGCAAGCAGCGCCGCTTCGTGAATGGCCTGAACTCGAAGATGCAGGACCGGTTGTCTGCGCATAAGTTCGCCGACTTCAACGAGTTGGTGAGCACGTCGATCACGGTGGAGCTCAAGTATAAGAGCCACCAAGAGGAGAAGAGGCGGAAGAGGGGTTCCTCGTCTTCTGTGGGTGGTAGCTCGCAGCGCGCCCGCACTGAGAGCCAGCCTCCACAGTCTCAGGTGCCGTCGGCTGGCTACCCACGGCCGATGTGGTTTGTACCACGTCCTACGTTCTCCGCTCCACAGGGGCAGGCTGCACGACCAGCCGGCTCCCAAGTGAGCGTGACCGGTGGCTCAGGTGGTCCGTGCTTCAACTGTGGCCGCGTCGGCCATTTCTCGAGGGAGTGCCCGTATCCGAGGCCGGGAGCCGTGATGGGTGCCCCACGACCACCGCCGGCTCAGTCAGCACCGCAGTCTTCGCAGGCGACCCACGTTCCCAAGCGTGGTCGAGCTCGCCATACTACCGCCGACGAGGTTCAGGAGGGTGACACCGTCCTGATGGGTACGTTGGATATGAGTTTCAACTCTGACATCTTTTCTGCAGTGGTTTTGTTTGATTCAGGAGCCTCTCACTCCTTTTTATCGTCGGATTATGTTTGGAAGTGTGGGTTGAGAGTCAGTGCTACCCACACACCGTATCTTATAGACGCCCCGGGGGCCAAAGTTCTAATCAACCAGTGTGTGAATAAAGCGGCGGTAATTGTCAACAAAGTGCCTTTCTTTGTCAATCTGTTAGTGATGGACTCGAAGGGAATTGATGTTATTTTGGGAATGAATTGGCTCTCCAAGAATAAGGCTGTGTTGGACTGTGCTCGGCGAACCGTCACCCTCGATGGTCTGTCAGGCACTCGTATTCAGTTGAAGCTGAAGGGTGTCAAGTCCTGCCTGTTCACCATAAAGGCTGCCCCCACTAGGATTATGGAGACCATTCCTGTGGTGTGGGAATTTCCAGATGTTTTTCCAGATGAGTTGCCTGGAATGCCTCCTGGCAGGGCAGTGGAGTTCTCTATTGATCTCGTACCCGGTGCGGCCCCGGTTTCGAAGAAGATGTACAAGATGTCGCAAATTGAGCTAGTTGAGCTGAAGAAACAGATTCATGAGCTGCTAGCAAAGGGTTTCATTCGTCCGAGTTCCTCACCTTGGGGATGCTCAGCTTTATTTGTGAAGAAGAAAGATGACACTCTCAGGATGTGTGTTGATTACCGTCCGCTGAATGCAGTCACGGTGAAGAATGTGTATCCGCTTCCTAGGATTGACATCTTGTTTGATCAGTTGACGGGAGCCCGAGTCTTCTCAAAGATTGACTTGAGGCTGGGCTATCATCAAATTAAGGTTCGGCCAGAGGATATTCCAAAGACAGCGTTCTCTACTCGATACGGCTTGTATGAGTTCACCGTTATGTCGTTTGGCTTGACTAATGCGTCGGCCTTCTTTATGTACCTTATGAACTCGGTGTTCATGGAGGAGTTGGACAAGTTTGTAATTGTTTTCATCGACGACATTCTGATATACTCCAAGACCGAGCAAGAACACATTGGGCATCTCCGTGTTGTTCTGGGCAGACTCCGAGAACATCAGCTGTACGCCAAGTTCAGCAAGTGTGAGTTCTGGCTCAGGGAGGTGGCCTTTCTGGGACATGTTCTATCAGAGAACGGGGTGGCAGTTGACCCGAGCAAGGTGCAGGATGTGCTCGACTGGGTTCAACCCCAGAATGTTAGTGAGATCCGGAGTTTTCTTGGACTTGCGGGCTATTACCGCCGGTTCATCGAGAACTTCTCCAAGGTTGCGAAGCCAATGACCGAGTTGTTAAAGCAAGGCAGCGTGTTTGATTGGTCAGATGCCTGTGAGTCTGCCTTCCAGACATTGAAGAAGCTGCTCACGACCGCCCCAGTGCTTGCTCAACCTGATGTGACCAGAGGGTTTGATGTGTATTGCGACGCGTCTGGCATCGGTCTTGGCTGTGTTTTGATGCAGGAGGACCGAGTCGTTGCATATGCATCCCGACAGTTGAAGCGTCATGAGGAGAACTACCCGACACATGATCTTGAACTTGCTGCTGTCGTGCACGCTCTGAAGATGTGGCGCCACTACTTGATGGGCAACTTGTGCCGTATCTACACGGATCATAAGAGTTTGAAGTACATTTTCACGCAGGCGGATTTGAACATGAGGCAGCGAAGATGGCTCGAGTTGATCAAAGACTACGAGCTGGAGGTTCACTACCATCCAGGCAAGGCGAATGTGGTCGCCGATGCTTTGAGTCGAAAGGCTCATTGTCACTGTCTTGTAGCCTCGCCGATGGATTCCACGTTGTGTGATGAGTTCCGGCGTCTTGGGCTTGATATGGTGTCAGACGGTTTTATTGCAAATCTTGAAATCAAGTCCACGCTCATTGATGAAATTAAGGCGGCTCAGAGAGATGATAAGGGTATGGCCCGAATTCGAGAGAAGAGGAAGATCGGGCAGGCCTTGTGTTTTACTGAGGATAATCAGGGCGTTATCTGGTTTGGGAACCGTCTAGTGGTTCCGAGGGTCGAGGCGCTGAGGAAGAAGATCTTTGATGAGGCTCACGATTCATTGCTGTCCATTCACCCGGGCAGTACGAAGATGTATCAGGATTTGAAACCCCGTTTCTGGTGGACTCGCATGAAGCGGGAGGTTGCTAGATATGTGTCTGAGTGCGACGTCTGCCGAAGGGTGAAGGCTGAACACATCAAGCCTGCCGGCACACTCCAACCTTTGCCCATTCCATCTTGGAAGTGGGAGGAAGTTGGGATGGATTTCATTACCGGCTTGCCGAAGACTTCGAGTGGGTATGACTCTATTTGGGTCATCGTGGACCGGTTGACAAAGTCCGCACACTTCCTTCCTGTCAGAACCACTTATTCTGCTAAGCAGTATGCGGAGTTGTACCTCACTAGAATTGTTTGCCTCCATGGGGTGCCGAAGAAGATCATCTCGGATCGAGGTACCCAGTTTACTTCTCATTTCTGGAGAAATTTCCAAGAGGCTATGGAGACTGAGTTGTTCCACAACACGGCGTATCACCCACAGACGGATGGTCAGACGGAGAGGGTAAATCAGATTCTCGAAGATATGCTCCGTGCTTGTGTGCTCACTTATGGGAAGAAGTGGGACATATGCCTGCCGTTTGCGGAATTTTCGTATAACAACAGTTTCCAGGCTAGTATAGAGATGGCGCCATTTGAGGCCCTTTATGGTCGGAGGTGCCGTACGCCGCTGAATTGGTCCGAATCCGGTGAACGGGCTTTTCTAGGTCCGGATTTGGTCAAGGAGGTAGAAGACCATGTTCAGAATATCCGCAAGAGTATTCTCACGGCCCAGTCTAGGCAGAAGAGCTATGCAGATCGACGTCGCCGGGAGCTCACATTTGAGGTGGGGGATCATGTGTACTTGAAGGTCTCACCTCTCAAAGGCGTTCGTCGATTCCAAGTCCGAGGCAAACTGGCGCCTCGGTATGTTGGACCGTTTCAGATTTTAGCTCGGCGTGGAGAGGTTGCATATCAATTAGAGTTGCCGCCGTCCCTCTCCGCGGTGCACAATGTGTTTCATGTCTCACAACTCAAGAAGTGTCTCCGAGTCCCGACTGATGTCGTTGATGTTGTGCCCGAAGAATTGCATCCGGACTTGACATATTGTGAGAAACCGATGCGAATCTTGGGTGAAACCGAGCGCAAGACGCGGCGGAGTTCAATCAAATTCTTGAAGATTCAGTGGAGTAACCACTCTGAGTCCGAAGCGACTTGGGAGCGGGAAGATCAGCTTCGTTCCGAGTATCTTGAGTTCTTTGAGAATTTGTAATGCCAATGTAATATAGCGTATTTGGAATCTCTCGCATGTATGTGTTCATCTCTATGATTGAATAAAAATCTGCGTTGGATTCCATCTCATGCGTCATGGTGTCGTCTCCCAACCTGCTAAGTCATCACAGCGTTCTCATTGTCCCCTCTCTGGCTCATACCAAATCTCGGGACGAGATTCTTTTTAGGGGGGGAGGTTTGTCATGGCCCAGAATTTCCAAAACATATAATTAAGTGCTAATGGACGTCATTAGCATCATTTGCTTGGTTTTGAGCAATTTTAGGCATGCAATTTTTAATTAAATAAATTGTAAAAATCAATATTAGTTGATGCGTTGTTAAGCAACTCACCATATTTCTATACAACATAGGGTTGGAAACAATTTTAGAAATTAGTAGGTGCCTAGAGGAGAATATCAATGAATTTTCCCAAATTTTTGGGAATTATTTTAAAGGCATAAAAATTAACACAAGTTAGAAAAGCTTGCCTCTTTGGAGAATTTTCATTTGAATTTGGTGCAAGCTTTTTGGGTCAAACAAGGTAAAATGGATTGTTCATGATTTATAGAAGCCAACAAAATTTGTTCCACAATTTTTAGACCACAGTAAGGCCTCCACCTTGATAACCAAAGTAGTGAAGATATTTTTGCCTGGCGGTTACTGTTCATCGGCCCCACCTGTCATCCCCTTCGCACGCACACCGCCTCTGCTCCCCCTTCTCCCGCTCTCACAAAGCAATGCGGCGCCGCCATCCTTGACTTCGGTGGCCACCTCCACGTTGCCGGCCGAAAGATCAGCCCCAGTCCTTATCCTCCCCTCCCCGCCCTCTACTTTATCTCTCTCTCTGCTCCTTCTCTCGCGCGGCCGAAAAGCAGAGCGCAGAGCACTCGCACAAGCATCGGCCGCTGGCAAGAGTCGCCGCGCCGTTGACGGTTTCCGTCGAGCCCGAGCCCCGTGGAGCCGTAGGGAGGAGCGCCCCGAGCTCCTCCGCCGTTTCCCCTCCTTCCCCGGCCGTTTCCCGCGCGGATTGGAGCCGCCCGCGCCTTCTTCCCCGACGACGGCAACCGAGCTCCGCCGTCTTCCGTCGCCCCGCTGTTCTACAGCCTCACCGACCTAACCCGCTGCACGGTGAGCTTCCCTGTGCTCCTGTACACCTTATGCGCGCGCCGTTTTCTCTCTGTCCCGTCGCCGGTGCGGTGTTCCGCGGTGGTTGAATCGCCGCCGCCTCCCCACGCACGCCGCCGGTCGGGCCGCCATCGAGCTCGTCGGTCGGGAAGCGAGCCGTTAGCTCTACGCGCTCACATAGAACGTATTGGTGTGCTCGGCCGGGCTTATTGCGTCGCCGTTCGCCGTCGGCGTGTCAAAGCCGTGCCGCCGCCGTGCTAGTTTTGCCCTCGCCGCCGCTCGCCGTGCTCCGGCCGTCGCCGGCGTCGACGTGTGCCCCCACTGTGATCGCGTGCTCGCGCTAATGCCGTTTTTGCCCTCGTCCAAGCCGTGCAGGCTGCCGCTCGCCGCCGGCAGCCACCGCAAGAGCCGCCGGCCGTCCTCCAGTGGCGCGCGCGCAGCTGCCGTGGCCGATTTTGACTTCGGTCAAGGGAGCCGGCCCCACCGGTCAGTAGCTGGGGCTGGGCCGGTGTCGGTAGAAAAAGGCGTGGGCCCATTTGAATATTAGAGAAAAATCGGAAAATGCGAAATTGGATATTTGTTTAATTGGTAAATCGGCTGATAGCTTGTATAATGCGTAGAAAAATGTATATAACTCCAAAATTCATGAAACCAGTTTTGTTAGGCTTATATGATCATTATCTACATGTTAAAAATACCAGCAGCCATGAAATGTGTTCTGGGAATTATTGAATAAATGAAGCATGTTTAAGCTTTGATAATTCATAATTAAATCTTGGTAGCTCCAAAATTGATGAATCCAATTTTGTGAATCTTGCTAAATTGTTTCCTGATCAGTAAAATATACACCCTCATGTTAAGCATAATTAACTTTCCAGTTTGGTTTAAGCTTTGGTTTATGCTTTAAAGTATTTCAGGAAATGTTTAAATGGTTAACGCTAATTGCAATTAGGAAATATTTGATGTTTTAAGCGCAAGGCATAATGCATGTCACCTCCGTTGTTGCATGGCTTTCATACTCATCATTGCACGCGATTATTCTTTTAGGGAACTTCGACCCGGCGAACGAGGCTGTACCCGGAGGTTCCCGCAGTGGTGATCGTGACTCGGGTAGCTGTGAGCAGCAGCTAGGGCAACAAGGCAAGCATCTATCATATTGCACCGTGTCTACTTAAAAATCTAATATGTTATCTACGCTTATGTATACATTGCATGTGTCGGGTTCCGAGTTGGGTAGAACCTATGCCTATGCATTCTTCCATTTCGGTCACGTGTCATGAGTTATTCCATTGGAGCCTAGTGGTGTCGTCGCGGTCTAATTTTAGTTCGCTATGCTTAGTGGTACTTAGGCTTTCCGGTAGAAGTCGACGACGGCGTCCACCGTTGTCGCGAGCCTAGGACTTATTACTTGTTCACACTTATGGTTGTGTTGATGATGAGTCGGTTTGGTGAGTGGTGAGTTGAGACGAGGTGTGGGCGGTGTTAGGGGTGTCATCTGCTCACGAGGAGTCCTCAGGCAGTTCGGGAAGGGAACCCGGACACCGTAGACCGCTTGCACCGGTTAAGCACCGATCATCGGTGTAGTCGGCTTTAGCACTTACCTTACTCACCACATGCTGATATAATGGTAGGCGAGCCGATTACCTTCGCAGACGTGGTCATGTGGGCCTCGTCATAGACGGTGTGAGTCCGGTTTGAGTCCGGGCTTTTAGCGGTATTAGTTTGCTCGAGGAGTAGTTCTAATACCGTCTCGCCGAGCTATGGTTGATCCACATGGTTGGGCCTGGTTGGGAAAGGTTGTCACGAGTACCCCCTTGTGCGCATCTTAGCGGGTGGCACAAGCCGTATGGTCCCTGTGTCGTGTGGGTCCAGGAGTATCCCCCTGCAGGGTGTATAATCAGTTCGAACTGCCGCGCTCTCGGTCATGAGCATCGCTATTGCTTATCTCCACCGAGCGACCATATTTTGGTCGTAGAGTTTCGATGTGGGTTGTGGCATGGTTGGATTGGGTGGTTTGGTCGGTTTGTGGTCGGTGATTTGGGGGTATTGGTTTACTTTTATACACTTGTTGTTTACATATCTGTTATGGTCAGTTGGTTGGCAGGGTTTGAGTTGGTGGTTGGTTAAGTTAGTTGCTTACACCTAGAATCTAGGTTGCTTACCGCTTAATGAACTTAAACATGTCTTAATCCTTGCTACAGCTTTAAATGCATGATCCTTGGAGTCGAGAATATATATATACTCATACTGTGTCAGACTTGCTAGTACCTTCGTACTAAGGGTGCTGCCCTTAAGTTGCTTTCAGGTTCACAGGTCGGCGAGGAAGAGGCAGTTTTCGGCTACTTTTTGCCTGCCGATCCGGGTGGCGGGCAGGGGTAGCACATTCTACTCCAAACTCCGGCGCTTTTGGTATGGAGCCTAAGGGCATACGGCTCCATACTCTTTTGTTGTATAGGTTTTTTCTTCCGCTGCTTAGTTGTTGCTGTTCTTCTTTTGTTGTAAATTGTGGAAGCAGTTGCATGTTTAATAATTGTAATCCAGTTTAATTACTTGCTCTCTATTAAACTGTGTTGTGATATTTGGGTTGGAAGGCATGTGTTCTGATCCTGGGCACAAAACACGTGCCGGGACTACCGGAATGGTATTCTGGTTAATCGTCGAGGTTGTGATTATGAATAATGATCCTCCTGATGATTAATTAGAATACTATTTGGACGGTTCCTCACACCAGAGAAGGACAACCCTTTTCCCTTCCCTAGACGATGTGAAGGGGGCTCCAGAGGGTAGGTGCTTTCTCTCGCCAATAACAAAAATAGGTTAGTAGGCCTGAAATCAAAAGTAAAAACAATTGAACCCTTGGCATTTTAAGTACCCAACATATCATGTTCACTCGAAACCTTGGGCTAAGCCTCTAGAGCCAACACCATGTCATCAGAGTCACCAGCGAGGGTGCAGAAGATGTTAAGCATGAAAAAAATTGGCCCCTTTTCAGGGGCTAGAACAACAAAAATTGGCAATGTAGGAAGAGGGGACGTGATCGTAGGCAGAGGTGGATATTGTCACATCGAAGCTTCGAGCGAAGAGGGGGAATACTGCAGATCAACCTCCTCTTCAACAACACAGGCTTTCCCCATGACCTTCGATGACTTCAATGCGCCTCTATTTCTTTGGGGCTAGAGTTGTTGGTGGTGCAGGGCCACTATGTTTAACTTTTTAGGCAGAGACAGAGGTCTCGTCAGCCACTAGGGCTACCATCTTTTTATGCCATACAACCTTCGGAGGCGGCGATTGGGGCCCATACCTGATGCTGCGAAGGTCCATCATGTGGTTTATGGTGGAAATTTCACCTTCTCCACCATCTCATCATGCTCAACCTTCATGTAATAGCCAATCAAGGCCTCGATGGCTGCCACTGCTTCGATGTTGGCTGGTGCCAAAGCAAAAAAGTTGAACCAAATTACATAAATGTGGCGACATATCGAAGGCTGTTAAGTAACTTGATGAGGACATCACTCCTTCGAATACAAGCAATACTGCTAATAATCCTCAAATCGTACAAGGGCCAATTACAAGAGCACGTGCACAACAATTAAACCACCAGGTGAACTTGTTCCTCACTGTTCATGCTTTCTTGGATGGATTACTACTAAATTCTTGTGATGTTTTAATGCTTAGGAATATGGGAGAAGCATCACAAGCTCACCTGGACATCATCACTTGAGTGCCAAGTCTACTCGGATTCAAAGTCGAGTTCTAGTCGAACTCCAAATTCTACTCAGAGTATTAGGACATCACGTCAGTAAAACGGGTATAAATCTCGCACACGGAGTCCAATTAAGTCTATCTTGAACTTTCGGGAAATATAATGATGAGCTCTTTCCAATGGATCTAGTCTCTATCAAATATTCATTATAGCTTAGTCAAAGTCGATGAAATAATGTGTTGCATCACCGTTTTGAGCCTTGTCGGACCTTGTAATCATGTCGAGGTCAGAGTCTAGGTTGTGTATGCCTCTATCCATAGCTACACAACCCTAGGTCAACCTCCTCACGACCTCTATATATATACATAGTAGCCATCATAGTTTAGGATCGGGTTTTGCTTAGATTATTCTATTTTAGACAGTTTCACCGTATATCGATTTGTAGATCCCCAAACTCGAGTACATCATTGGTAATCAGCAATATTCAGTATTCAGAGTGTATCTACCTGTTCCTACTTTTGTTTTCAATTCGCATACAGGAAAAGCCTTCTTGGCAAGGTCAACCACATTTTGGTACAGCTAATAACCACGGAGTAGTAATGTAGTGGTTATGATGGTTCTTGATCTATTCTGGCCAGAACTTTTGGATCATCAACATCAAAGCTTCACCAAATCGATTTATCATATTACCTTTCAGAAGATCGGGCACCCGTCCCCATCAGGTGGTATTAGAGCTCGGTTGCCTGTTAGGTAATCTCGTTTATCCCCTTTGTTTCTTTGTGTTCCATTACCTAGAGTCCAAAAAAATTGCCCCACAAAAAGAGATTTGGATCTTAGTTTTTTCACTTTCCAAAACAACTTTGTTCCTTTCGTAATTTGGTTTTTATTTTTTGCATTGTTGAGTTCAAGTCCATTGTTGGTGTCTTTGTTGCTGGTTGAGTCATCATGTTCTAGCTCCTAGTGTCGAGTCTTTGTTATTTTAGTCATCATGTATCTCGGCTTGCCCTTATCTGTTATAGCCAAGATTGAGTCACTAGTCGTGTCAACTATCTACTCGGGTTTGACCACCTACTCGAGTTAGACCACTACTCAGGTTCGACCAACAACTCAAGTTAGACCACTACTCAGGTTTGGCCATCAACTCGAGTTAGACCACTAGTTGGGTTCAACCATCAACTCGAGTTCGACCACTAGTTGGGTTCGACCATCAACTTGAGTTCGACCACTAGTCCGGTTCGACCATCAACTTTAGTTTGACTACTAGTTAGGTTCGATCACCAACTTGGGTTGACCAACAGTCGCTTCGACCACCTCTTGGGTTCAACCACTAGTCGTGTTCAACCACCCACTCGGTTTCACCTCCATAATCTAGTCGGGGCTCTTCTATTTTTGGTTGCTCTCGGACACCCATACGCACCTTTCATACCGAGCATTGTTCGACAAAGTCGAGTAGAAATTTCATAGCCAAAACAGAGGAGGCCAAAGTTTATATATATATAGAGAGAGATATTTTATCTTCCACTCTCCTCTTTGGACCTAGAAAAGGTAGTAGAAGATTGAGTCTGTGTCACATTCACAAAAAAAAAAGCAAGAAGCAAAGAGTGCAAAAAAAAGAGAAAAAAAGCAAGAAGCAAAGAGTGCCAAAAAAGCAATCAAAAAGAAAAAGAAAGGAAGAGATTTTAGTCTGCATTGCGAATTTTGTTCCACTGTTCTTATGTCCATTCTATTTTCATCTTGCTTGAGCTAGTTCTAGGAACATGTTTGAGCCAGCAACTGTGACAAGTACTGTAGACTTTTATTCAGTTTTGCTAATCTGATTTCAATTATTGCTATTCCTTGCTACTAAATATTGCTTGTCCAAGCTACACTTTCTCTTGATCAGAACAATTTCTCCCTTATAACTACCTCATTCGCACCTGATAAGGTATCACGAACCAGTCATCGGTTCTTTTAACTGCTGTAATTAGTAAGAACACTTGCAAGAGTGTGGTAAGATGCTTGAGATTGTGTGACTCCACCTTCACCTCCACCACCTAGTAGTCGATAGGGATAATATATATTTGTTCTCTCCTATTTGCTACGAACAATGACAGGTGAAGCATCGGATGCGTAAGAGTGCGTTTTGAGAGAAGAACTCACAATGGCATTGGATGAGCACCACCATGCTATTAATGATAACATCGATAAGAAGCTTGTGGAAACAAATACTACATTGCAACAATCAATAATAGTATTGCAATTCTCAATACACGCTTTGATAGGTTGGCTAATCAGCCACCGAACAATGGGTGTGAGGAATCTCATGGTGCAACCCATGAGCAAGAGAAGTCTATCACGACGGATGAAATTTTGAGGCGAGAACAAGACACCTTTGGTGCACGACAACGAAATCGATTGAATTTCAACTATCAAGGTATGAGAGGTAATAATTTTCAGCAATATAACCCACGTGTTAATGATGATCCAGTTCCTAAGATTAAGTTTAATATACCATCTTTTGCGGGTGTGACGGTTGAACAAAAGTTTAATGCTCATTTGGTTCCTGAAGTGCATAGGGTTAGGCAAGTCACTAGTGAATTTAAAGACTTTTCAATCATCTGGTGGAATAGAGTATGCAATGATGGATTAGCGCCTACTACATGGAATGCTTTAAAAGTTGCTATGCGTAATAGATTTATTCCACCCTCTTTTAATTGTAATTTGTGTAATAAATTATAGAACTTAAAACAAGGTGAATATTATCAGTATGTTATGTTGTGATATTATTGAGGATGAAGAGTCTGCAATGACATGCTTTTATGAAGTGTTAAGGCGTGAAATTCAGGACATAGTTGATTACAAAGAATACAATAGTATTTCTAGATTGTTCCAGCTTGCATGTTTAGCCAAAAAAAAAAGAGTTGCGGGGATGACAACATAGACCAAGGAAAAATGGGAGCTTAACTACCTCAAAATCAACACCGGGACAAGTCAAAACAGCCCCACATTCAGCTATACGGTCTGGTGCCCCCTTCTCGAGTAGGGCGCATTCAGCAGCATCTTCAACACCATCACACGCTCTCGAGGTAAGCAAATCTGCTAGTATGCAGGCTCCAGCCAAGAGCTCTTCGATCGACTAGGATTATTTGCCACCGATGCAAGGGAATTGGCTACATCATGAAGGATTACCTAAGTCAGTGAACGTACATTGCAACAAAAGATGGTGGATATGTAAGTGCTAGTGACGTCAAGGATGATTATGCTCTTGTAGCTAACAATGCAGGTGATAAGGACGAACATGAGACAAATAGCGATCGTGGGGAAGAATTGGGTGCTACTACCACGAAGGATTATAGGACCCTCATTGTGCAGCGAGTGTTAAGCACTCAAATGGAGCAAACGGAACTGCTACAACCCCATAATTTATTTTAGATGTTCTCATAGTCAAGGATTACCGTGTTCGAGCCATTATTGATGGAGGGAGCTGCAACAACTTGCTAAGTTCAGATTTGATCAAGAAGCTTGCCTTATCGACAAGAACACATCCTCACTCATACCATATTTAGTGGTTCAATAATAGCGGTAAGATGAAGGTAATGCAAACATCTAGGGTGTATTTTTCTATTGGTTCATACCATGATTGTGCTGATTCCAATGTAGTGCCCATGCAAGCTTGTTAACTTTTGTTAGGTCAACCATGGGAGTTTGATACTAATGAAACACATCATGGTAAAAGTAATCAGTACACCTTTATGTACAAAAGAAAGAAAATAACTTTTCTACCTTAAACACTACTGGACTTGTAAAATGTGAAAAAGATATAGCTAAAAATAAAAGAAAAGAGTGTGAGCATGAATATGAAAATCAGCAAGTATCGAAACTTGTTTTTTCAACCCAAAAAGGAGATATATCTAGCTCTTTGCCTGCTACTATTACTAACCTCTTGCAGGAGTATGTAGATGTATTTCTAGCTGAGTTACCCCCAGGATTACCACCTATTCGAGGGATTGAGAATAAAATTGATTTGATTTTAGGAGCAACTTTGTCAAACCATGCTACATATAGGACCAACCCGGAAGAGACTAAGGAAATTCAGCGAGAAGTCCAAGACCTTTTGGATCGTGGGTACGTGCAAGAAAGTCTTAGTCATTGGGTTGTTCCCGTTCTTTTAGTTCCCAAGAAAGACGGTAGTTGGCATATGTGTGTTGATTATAGAGCCATCGATAATATTACCATTAGATATCCCAAGGCTAGATGATATGTTTTGTGAGTTGAGTGGTTCTAGAATTTTCACAAAAATTGACTTGTGAAGTGGATACCACCAAATTAGAATGAAACTTGGAGATGAATGCAAAACTACATTTAAAACTAGGTTTGGCTTGTATGACTAGTTAGTAATGCCTTTTGGTTAACTAATGCACCTAGTACTTTCATGCGATTGATGAATAAGTTTTATGTGCTTTCATTGGAAGATTTGTGGTGGTATATTTTGATGATATCTTGACTTATAGTAAGTCACATGGACTATATTTTGATCATCTACGTGATGTTTTTAATGCTTTGAGAGATGCATGTTTGTTCGGTAACCTTGAAAAGTGCACATTTTGCATGGATTGAGTCTCTTTTCTGTGCTATGTTTTCACTCCATAGAGAATAAAGGTGGATGAAGCAAAAATTGAAGCTATAAAGAGCTGGACAAGCCCTGAGACTGTCACATAGGTGAGAAGCTATCATGGTCTTGCGGGTTTCTATCGATGTTTTGTGCAGGATTTCAGCATCGTTGCTGCTCCATTGAACGGTTGAAAAAGAAAGGAGTGGTTTTCAAATGGGGACCCTCATAAGAAAAAGAATTCAATTTTTTGAAAGAAAACTTACCCACACTCCATTGCTCCAACTTCCAGATTTCAGTAAGACTTTTGAGCTAGAATGTGATGCTAGCGAGATTGGAATTGGAGGCGTGCTAATTCAAGAAGGTAAACTTGTTGCTTATTTCAGCAAGAAATTAAGTGAGTCAAGTATGAACTATTCTACCTATGATAAAGAATTGTATGCTTTAGTTCGTGTACTTGAAACTTGACAATATTATCTATGGCCTAAAGAATTTGTTATACACTCTGATCATGAATCATTGAACATATTAGGAGTCAAGCTAAACTGAATAAATGACATGCTAAATGGGTGGAATTTATTCAGTCAATTTCATATGTCATAAAGCATAAGAAATGTAAGGACAATGTGATTTTTGATGCACTTTCTAGGCGTTGTACCAAGTTATCTCAATTTGATCATAAGATTTTTGGTTTAGAAACCATTAAGGACATTAAAGAAGTACATGAACATTGTAAAGAAGGGAAAACATGGAATAAATATGTGCTAAATGATGGTTTGCTTTATTGTTCTAACAAGCTATGAAGTCCAGCTAGTTCTATCGTCTTTTTTTGTTGCAGGAGGTGCATGGAGGAGTATTGATAGCACATTTTGGAGCAAAGAAGACTGAAGATGTGCTGGCCGCCCACTTCTTTTGGCCAAAGATGAGATGCGATGTTGAACGCTACGTGTCACGCTGTACTACTTGAAATAAAGTTAAGTCTCACTTAAATCTATATGGTCTTTACATGACTTTTTCTGTTCCTAATGTACCTTGGGAGGATATTTCTATGAATTTTGTTTTAAGGTTGCCTAGATCAAAGAGATGGAGGGATAAAATATTTGTTGTGGATCAATTTTCTAAAATGGCACATTTTATACTTTATCACAAAAGTGGTGATACTGCAAACATAGTTGATTTGTTTTTCAGAGAAATTGTTCGACTACATGGAGTGCCTAATACAATTGTCTCGGACCATGATATAATGTTTTTTAGTCACTTTTGGAGATCACTTTGAAAGAAATTGAGGACGAAGCTGCTGTTTTCTACTACTTATCATCCCCAAAATGATGGTTAGACAGATGTCATCAACCGCACATTATCGACCATGTTACAGGCTATTCTAAAGAAGAATCTTAGGATGTAGGAAGAGTGTTTGCCACATATTGAATTTTCTTACAACAGTCGGTATATTCAACCATCAAGGTAAGTCCATTTCAGGTAGTGTATGGATTGAATCCTCGTACTTCTATTGATTTACTACATTTGCCTACTTCTGAAAGACTTAATTTATATGCTAGGAAACATGCTCAATTTATTCTTAAGTTGCATGAAACAACTAAAAAGAATATGGCATAACCAAAAAGTATAGGGTTGCTAGAAGTAAAGGTAGGAAACAAATAAAATTTAAACCGGATGATTTAGTTTGGTTGCATTTGAGAAAGGATAGGTTTCCAGAATTAAGAAAATCAAAGTTGATGTCTAGAGCTTTCAAGATAACTGAGAAAATAAATAACAATGCATATAAGTTAGATCTACCTACAGATTTTGGGGTTAGTCCCACATTTAATATTTCAGATTTGAAGCCATACTTGGAAGAAGAAGATGAGCTTGAGTCGAGGACGACTCTAATTTAAGAGGGGGAGAATGATGAGGATGTCACTCCTTCGGATACGAGCAACACTGCTAATAATCTTTATTGTCAAAGTGAACAGTTCTAAGGACAACATGAAATCCTCAAGACATGTAAAGAAATGATTGAAATATATAAGAAAACTGAGAAACTATGGAGTGATAGCATTGGATTATATCCAAATAGCTAAAAACTTAGCAGATCAATTTACAAAAGAACTATCACAGAATATGATAGATAATGCATCGAAGGAGATGGGTATGAGACCCATGTGAGTTATACTATAGTGGTAATCCAACCTATGTAATCGAAGATCCCGTGAATTAGGACATTAGAAGAACAAGATAATTGGTTAACTCAAAAAGAGTACAACACAACCCACACGAGCGATGTTGCAATACTCTCAAAATCTCTAATAAGCTCATGAAGATACCAAGGCGTATGACTTATACGCTCCACCCGAGGGGTAGCCTACTAGCAACCAAGTATCAGTTATGATTTTAAGTGAAACTTGTTTGCACAAAACTTGTAATTCAAGGTATAGTCCATTGTTCAAGTTATGAATGAGTTTAGTTTAATGCTCTAGATGGATGTTCAACTTTAACAGGTCTCCATCGAAAAACTGCTATATGAAACAGTATTGACAAAAGGTAAATCACCATGGGACTTTGAGATCTGGCGGAGGATTGTTAGAATATATGAGCTTGGTCCATTAAATTTGAGTAATTCTAAATAAATCTCCCAAAAAAGTGGAGGTAGGGGTACATCTTTTAGTCACATTGTGCTAGTGGATATAAAGAGAGACCAACTTACAAGAAATTTTCTACTTCACCCACATAGTATGTGCGGATCAGATGACTAGGAGAACACATGTATGCGCTTGCTCGCCTCACATTTTGAGGGGGCGCGGGCGCACGGCACCTGTGTGAATGGTCTGCTGAAATCAGGTCAAGTAGCTTGCGCAGGTGCACCCTCCTTTTGTAGTTTTATTCTTTAGTTCTGTGAGCAAACGGATATATATAAAAATCCTGTCAGTTAAGAATCCGATCGTGGTACATCTCAATCACGCAATTTTACTATATATATATATACCTGGCATGCGCTGCCACAAAGGATACACGCATTTAGGGTTTTTTTGCCTCTTCTCTCTATTACGCCACCACACGTAATTTGCTCCATCCTGCTACGCTGGTGTGCCCTGACGAACGAGAGAGCAAGTCTCTTGAACTTGTCGCTCTCGAGATCCTGCACTGGGCGAGGACGAATAAGATTTTTGGAAGCGCTCGGTATGACTGCTCATGATCTGCTTCCTCTACATCAGCATGGTCTCTTTCCTCCACTTCATCATCATCTGCAGCATCACCATCATAGGGACCTCTGCATCCCACACTGTCGACGGGTACAAGCGCTATGATTAGCCTCTGTTTAGTCATGTTTACCATGCTGAATAATTTTATGATATTCATGTTAGCAACCATGTACGATTGTTACATATGTAGTTCTGTTACCTACATGCCAACGTTATAATGCCGCTATATGATATTTTTAGTTTATCGGTTGATGTTCATGATCTAATTAAGAATTAAATTAAATTTAAAAGTGTGCATTTATCTACAAAATATATTTACCACATGAGTAAGCTACTGCGTAACTAAAATGTTAAAGCGCTTCTATTTAAGCTCTAACAGTTCGCGGGACATGTTTTGAATGTGGTGGTGTGTCCCGTTGTGATTCGGAATACCGTCTGTAATCTGACCAAGATTTTTGTGTTATGGTCTTAAAAAAGATGGTTCTGACTGACTGCGGCATCTTGATAATAAGTGCTATTGAAAACTTGTCGCAATGCCAAGTCAAGCTTCTTTCTTTTTACAGCCTTAAATGTGCGAGATGGCGCTGATGAATGAAGTTCAGTTCAGCAGCTCATGTTTCCTCCATACCACCAATCCCCCCGCCCCCCCCCCCCCCCCCCCGGGCTGGGATTTCCGGCATCCGCTGCACCGCGCTCCATTCCCCTGCCCACACAGCCATCTCTCCAGCAACACACAGAAGATCTCTGTTTTTTGTTTTTTATTAAAAAAATATCACACGTCACACAGCTGGTGTTAACTTTGCAGACAACCCGTGGAAATGTTGAAATTATCTAGCTTATCTTGTTTACAACGCCCCTTGAATTGTTTATTGAATTACTTAACTACTAGTAGGCCAGTTGGAAGCAACAAACTAGGGGAGGAAAGAGTATAGAAGGTACCAACAGAGTGCGCGTCTTAGCTTAGCTAAGTAGTGCAAACGAAAGAAGTGACGCTAGCTCGCAACATCCTCCGGCGACTATTATTGGACTTTTTTTTGGGGGAGGGGGGGGGGGGGGGATTAACCAGTCGCCGTCGTCTCATCATATTCAGAATTGGTGTTGTGAGCTCTCAGCTCACTGCGAAACACACGAGCGCCCACCGACGCGCGAGCTCGTGGGTTTACGTAGTTATCTACAGCAGATGATCAGTTGTGGCGATGTTAGTAGCAGCAGCCGGAGAATGCGTTTAGATTTTCCATATTTTTTGTCACGAATACAAGAACGCTTAATTAGATTTCAGTGTCGATCAACCTGTATTTAGAACACGGCAATTTTTTCCCACGATTTCCATGAGATTTGGGCAGTTTTTCCATACTCCGAGCAGATTTAAAGCATGTTCATGTTCCAAGTGTACAGTAAAGTTACTTGGTACAGAGTTTCTTACAGCTAGCTAGTAAGCAGTACCCGTTAGTTGCTTTGAAAACACCGTGCACGCGCAGCTGGTAAATGAAACGAGTTTTTTTCTTCTTAAAGTATTAAATGGAATGATTAGAGTACGTGGGATCATTGATCGCTCCTCTAACTAAAATAAGACGATATACAAAGCAACTAGCTATGTGAACGCGCGGAATGTGACCATCAAACGTTAAAGTACGAAGAAAACATAATGATGAAACGACCTTATTATACAATATATAGGAAGGCTTATCGCTATCAAGGAGGAGTATTACGTACGGAGAACCAGCTCGTAGCTCTGTGGTGAGCGATAGCGCTCGTCCCACCTATCCGGGTTCAATCTTTTGATCCAACCTATATATCTCACCAAAGATTTATTACTCAAAAATAAATTTGTAGCCTCATACACGTGTAATCATATTGGAACTACGATGTGTCCATCGCCTGTGAAGCTTGTGCAAATTCATCTACCTTCTTAAGATGCATGGTGTATTATAGAATTTAGTTCTAGCGTGCGTCTTTAATATATGTTTTGATGTACATATGTAGGATGTGGTGTACGTTTTTAAAAAAAATAGTATATACCAACGTGATGCAAACACAGCACCAGCAACCGGATCGTTGGGTTGTTAATTTAACCACTATTTATACTATTCAACAAAGTTTGGCTTCGCACTCGCCATCTTAACGCAACTAGGTAACTAACGCGGAAGCAAAGCGCGGAATCAATCGCGTCCACTCTCCTAAAGATGTCCTTGTGTGCAAGACCACTAAGCAGTAGTTGACATAATGGCATTGGTAAGGTTGCCAGTTTTGTCCGTGGTCTCCAAATTTCGGGCAGATTCAGCAAAACGGTAACGAAATGCATCTTCTTCTTCTCTTGTGGATCATACTGTACAATGTCTCGAACCTGGGTACTAATACAGCGAGGAACCGGTGAAACCGGGACACATTTTTTTTCCTGTTTGAAAACCAGAACGAGATGAAATGGTATTTCAACTTTAGATGATACTTATATGCATGTATGAGTATAATGTGATGGTTGGGAATCGGATTCTCACTTGATAAGGACTTTGCTTTAATGTCTCTAAAAAGAAAAACGTCATGCTTTTCTTCCTTTTCATAATTTGTAATCCCCAACCCCAAGTGTGGTACTGATTGAACTTGTACGCGGGAAATATTGGCTCAAAATTATGTATTTTTTCCTTTTTCGCATTACCCATTTCTTTTTGTACAACGAGCTTCGAGCGCACGACGCCGTCCACGCACCTAATCTACTCAGCCAGCGTCGCGCCCATGCCCATCAGCCGGACAGCACGCCGCCGGCGAGGTACTGGAACGACGACGCGTCCCGCCGCGCGCTGGCGCTGGCGCTTGAGCCGGCGATGTCACTGGTCCCCGCGGCAGCGCGAGCGCGTGACGGCTTCTCGCGGCCTCCGCCGCCGTCCTCAGCGTTGGCCTCGTCGTCCCTGGGCGGGAGCTCGGCGCGGCACATGGGGCAGGTGCTCCGGATCCCAAGCCACGGCGCGATGCAGCCCGCGTGATACCAGTGCGCACACGGCAGCCCCACCACGGAGTCCGCCACCGCGATCTCCTCCGTGCACACGGCGCACACCGTGCCGGCCACGCCCGCTGACGCCCTCACCGCTGGCGGCGGCGAAATAGCCAGCGCCTCGGACCAGCCTCCCAGGCCGGCAGCGCCGGCGGGAGGAGGGTTGACGGGGAAGGACTCCTCGTCGACGTAGTCCACGACGAGGGGGTTCCGCCCGAGAATCGACGAGAGGAGGTACCTCGCTGTGATCCAGTCGCCGTCGTCGTCCATGCCCGAGAGGATTTCGTTTCTCAGAAAGATCTCATGAATGAGAGAGAGACAGAGATAGAAAGAGAGAGAGAGATGGGGATTAAATAGGCATTGTGTGCTGTGATGTGCCGTTTGGATAATGGGAAACGGAAATAATATCTCATTAGAATAGGAACAAAATTTAATCTTAGCCATCTATATTTCTTCTATCTTTCTATCCTAATACCCCCATTCATTTTTCTCTTATCTCACCTCTCTTTTCTCAGTTGCCAAACACTACTTGAGAGTTTGCCCTCTTCACTTTCTTTAAAGGTATAGAATGAGATTGACGATTAGATACGGTAAATAGGAGCCTCAACATATTTCTTATGAAATCAATGGTCTTCTCCTATTTGAATCATCCAATACACCTCAAAACTCAAGCAGAAGTAAAAGTTCAGAGAAATTTTAAGGAGAAAAAATCGAGACAATATGAGACTACGGATGGTATATGAACCATAGGTTCCATTTAAGATCAATTCATGTGTCTTAATATTTAAAAGATCACAACTAGCAAAGAAACAAGAAAAGATAAACACCGAGCAACAAAACTCTCCAAGTTGATTTTCTATAGGCAAGGGAATTCAAGACTCCATCACATAAGCATGTGTATGCGAATTTTATGCCTCTAGCAATTAAAAGAATAACCTCACAAGGTACTAAAATTTCAGCCCAGAAACAAAAATGAAAATCAAAACCGGAAAGCAAAAACTTGCACACAAGGCAAAGGAACCAAGAGAGGGAAACTAGTAGAGGGAAAATCAAGTATATGAAACAAAATAAACTTCATTACTCAAAGAGATCAGCCCTATTTTATCTAAGACTCTCATATATTACATAGGCTAAGCACTTATCCTCCTCTCTACTAAAACTCTAGCATCATGCTCTCATATGGGTAGCACAATGAGTACAAATGGTTGGTTCTTCCTCTTCCATAGGCCTACCCCTCTATTATAGGCCTAGGAATCTTGATCTTCAAGCTTTTTCCCAAAATACCCTTATCTTGTAGTACACTTCTACCTATCGTCAAGGATATTTTAGTCTATTTTCTTCTCCATTCTTCAGATGGCCACGACGCCTTTACGACTTAGCTTCGCCCCGATGCAAGCTTCACGATGGTACCACGTATTCCTCCAGTCCTCCTACGGTTTTGAGATCAACCCGCAAAACCCTAGCACGCTTCTCAAATCGTGACTAGCTGCCACTTGCTTCCACTGAAGCAAGCGCTCTGATAATGATGCGTGTCCTCCGTCTTGCTATATTGACCACCGGCAAGTCTCTTCCACTTCTGATCCATCGGTTCACATTATCAGTTGCACCGGCATCTCTTTGCTTGACTTTGTCAACATGTCATCTTCATCCTCTGTTTCATGCTTTGCTTAACCTTCATATGTGCAACTAGGATTAACCTTGACTCCGTCCGGCCCTCCTTGATCGTCCGGCACTAAGCACTTGCTTATCCCCAATCACCCGCTGTCGACCCCCAAGTTGTATCCGTCACATGCACACCTTGAAACAAGCAAACACATTTCTCCACACTCTAAAACATCTCCAGATTAGCACAAAATCAAAAACTTCAACTCAAAGCACATCCTGCAAAAAATGTGAACATTGGATGTTTCTGTGTGTTCTGCTCCTAAACAACGGACATCCAATAAGTGTAACACTATCTGTTCTAGGAAAATTTTACTCTCTACAAGAAAATATCTGGTAACAGCTTCCGGTGATCTCATGTTCTTCACCGGATAATCTGGTATGTGTTAATCTACCGAACTACCCTCCTACAACCTCTTTGCAATAAAAGGTCCAGTGCATTCTTCGATGTTAACAATCTTAGCACCAGACTATCCGACGTACAAAATCAAACTTGGCGCTAAAAATCTCCTCTCTGCAGAAAATACTATGGCGCTCTTAAATCCCATCACCGGACCATCCGGTGTTTGCTTTCATTTCTGCTTCAGCACTGAAAATGCTCCGGTGATACCCTTCGCTGTAGCCACCACATTCACCGAACCTTCCGGTACATTGATCTCTAATTTCATCTGAAAAATTAGTCTCTGCAAGAAATAGTCTAGCGAGTATACACTGCCCACACTAGAACTTCCGGTGAACACCAAAACATCCGATGTTCACACCGGAAGTTCCGGTGTGTGTAATTCTAACCAAGTTGAAGACACATTAACTGTTGTCAATGCCTCATCATATGCAAATCAAGGTACTTCTCCACTTGTTTTATCAATCTCTCTCTTGATGAGTACATTGACAACCCTCAAAGCATAAAGATTTGGGTTTGAAGAATTGAAGCACGTCCAAGTGACAAAAACTCGAGAAAAGAGCAAGAATCATGTCACTTAGCATAAGAAAGATTGCAAAAGGTCAAAGAGAGGCAAAAGACAATCCAAAACTTCAAAAGAGCAAGAAAAGCTCAAAAACTCAAAAACAAATGCTCCCCCTTGATGAATGCATATTTTTTATTTTTTTTATTGAGCTTTGTTACAAATTTTCTCATTTCTCCTCCTTTGTAGCATATTTGTGCATATTCTCATCTTTTTGCATATGCTCTCTTTATGACTCCAAACTCGGGATCTCATGTACCTTCTGTATTAATCCCTAGATCAATGTCACACCCGGTTTTAAGACCAAAACCAGATGTAAACTATATGTATGCCAGGATCAGTTATTCATACATATAGCGACTTCATTAGTGTAACAGACACTGTGCTTCTTATTACAACGCTAAATTATTACAAAATGACCACACACGAGTCTAAAGAAAAGAACACCACAGCGGAAAAAGGAACAATGTAGCTCCAAGCCAACAGGCAACCGATCGAGAGTTCCACAAACCTAGAACTCGGCATCATCCTCGGGGAAGTCGTCCTCAGGAAATTCTTCAAAGGTTTCACCTTCTGAAACAGCAAGCGTGAGTATTTCCAATACTCAACAAGTGGGGGAAACATTTAATTTGATATGTTGGCTTGAAACAAGGCTTCCTATTCTCTAGGGTTTCATTTGCATAAAAGCCGATTTTTAGCCCTGAACTATGGAAAATAAATTTTTATTTTAACCGGGAAAAGATGTACCAAAGATTTTCTTTAACCTTCGGGAATTCAACCCAATTCCCAAAGATTTTTTTTAACCTCCGGGAATTCAACCCAATTCCCAAACCAAGAAAAACAACCACCCGACTAATCATGTGAGGGTCCATGCTGCTCATAACCGTGAGCACGGCTGAATATTCAGTTTGACACTCTGCAGAGTTTGTACACTTTACCCACGAGTCGTGATCTTCTCTGTTGCCGGCACCTGATGGTACCTTACACACTTCCGGGGTGTGCGCCAAGAGATCACTACGAGGCTTTTCCAAAGAGGCTCCTAGTATGCACTTGCCCACTGAGGTTTCACCGCTGTACATAAGTGGAGTAACCCTCCACCCCAGAAGCCCCCTTGTGCCAGGTAGAATCGGGAAGTAACCCTTCCTTATCTACACATCCGATTGGCTCATACAACACTGGGAGAACATCTAGTTACTAGGCCAAGCCGTACCATATTGGTCTCGTGGTTGCTCTGTTTGCCATGGATGTTCGCTCCACGAACCGGTCCATAAAATGGTCTGGGCAAGACCTCCAATAACCCTATAAGGGTATTGTCGGAGGATGAACTCCAGTCGCAGGGATCCCGAGAGACCCCTTTTTAAAGATTCGGCCGGGGGGATGATCCTGAACGAGTTTGTCTGGGAAATAGATGGGAGCGGAAATAAATGCAGTGGCTGGTGGTGGGAGATGATCGTCCTAGTGCAAGAAAGATGGGTGCACCGGGGTTTAGACAGGTTCGGGCTGCACGGGGGCGTAACACCCTACTCCTGTGTGAGTGCTATACCTTTCCTTGAAGGGAATGCTTCAAGGATGTATCTGGTTACAGGGGTGAGTTGTCTATAGAGAGCTTGAGACTCTCGTGTTCTAGCTTGGCTCGAGCTTGTTTGTGATGTTCTTCGTCTTTTGATCTGAGCTTCGGGGTCTTTTTTGAGGGCTTCCGGATCTGAGGCGGAATTCTTCAAGGATGAGTCATGAGTCATGTGTTGTGTGTCGTGAGCCGTGAGCTGTGAGCTGTGAGCGTGAGTGTGAGCGTCCGCCGTGTGCCTTCCATCCTTTCCTTTTATAGGCGCGTCGACCTTGACTTATCCTGAATGGGAAAGAGGGGGCGCACGTGCCAAGGTGCCACGGAGAAAGGCGTCATCATTCCGTCTTGGCGAAGTGACAGGGGCGGTGGAAAATTGCGGCGTGCATCCGACCACCCGCCACTGTGGAGGTCCTTCGGCGCCATTAAGAGGGCCCACCGGGCAGCCGCAGAGGTGCCCGGTGCGCTCACCCTGTCTTGTCCTTCTACTGGGGCAGGTGGCAAGCGGAGCGCTTCGATTCTGGCAACGTTATCCAGAGGCACCCGGGTGAAACGGGACGGGACCCGTGCATTTAATGGACCCACGCCCCCCTGCCAGAGCATGGCAGGGTCTGACACTAGGGCGTGGGCAGCTGAGAATGTCAGGATGTCAGGCCGCGCGTGCCTATTAAATGCGGCATTCGTGTCTTTGACTAGCTGACACCCCGGCGAGGGGACCCTTTGGGTCGTCGAACGATCTTGCGCGAACCTTCGGGGAACCGAGTCCTCGGGGGCTGCCACGTGCGGCCCCGAGCACCCTCTCCCGAGCACTCTGGTGAGACCTTCGGGGAACCGAGTCCTCGCGGGCTGCCACGTGCAGCCCCGAGCACTCTCTCCCGAGCACTGGGGGAAACCTTCGGGGAACCGAGTCCTCGGGGGCTGCCACGTGCAGCCCCGAGCACTCTCTCCCGAGCACTGGGGGGAAATCTTCGGGGAACCGAGTCCTCGGGGGCTGCCACGTGCAGCCCCGAGCACTCTCTCCCGAGCACTTCCTTCCCGGTACATGGACTCCGCGGATCATCGGGGAACTGGGGTGCTCGGGAACCAGAGGCGGCAGCCCCGAGCACCTTCTCCCGGGACTTAGCCTCTTCTTATCTCGCAGGGCGGACCTCGCGGGATGGTGACGCGTGGCGGATGGGCGGCCCGATCTCGGGACTCAGGGACCCCTGGTTCCTGATACACCGACAGTAGCCCTCGGGCCCATTGGTAGGCGACGGGACGGAGACGGCGGATGGGCCCTTCGTCGCGGCCGAGGCCGAGGCTGGTGCAGACGCCATGTGGCAGGCTTTCGAGAGGTGGTCTTTACGGACCCAGATCTCAAGTACCTCCCAAAGGGAAAATGAATGGACGCATGTCCACACAACTTCCGAAGGGTATGATGACCGTACGGACGGCACGCGCGGTCGCCGCATGGATCGAGAAAAATACGCCTGGCAGCTGCTGACATCGCGCGATCGGCGGGAGATTCACCTGGCGGTTGCGCCGAACGAGGCGACGCTTCGTCGAGCGAACCATTTGGGCGGCAGTTTTTGAACTTTTGAGATATAAAAGGGGGATATGATCGGTCCGTCCCCCTTTTTACGCTTTCTTGCTCTTGCGCTATTGCCTTCTGTGTGCTCCGAAGCCCTTAGGAAATTTTCAAGCGACCGGAGCACTCTTCCTTCTCTCTCTTTCCACCGCCAAAATACCTTTCCTTCTTGTCGAGATGACGAGGGTTGGAGGAGGACGCCGGGACAAGGCTTCGGACAGCATCTTGCCGGAGTCTCGTCTGAGGAACGAGGAGGCGGCGGACAAGATCAGGAAACTGCTGGTGCCGGAGGGGCAAGAAAGTGCTGTGGTGGTGACACCGGCGACGACCGTCCCAGGACGGATCGTCCTCTTCACCTCCTTTGTGGCTGCGGGGTTGGTGCCGCCGTTCTCCACCTTCTTCCTGCAAGTGCTGGAGACGTACGGCATTCAACTGGTGCACCTAAGCCCCAACTCTGTGGTGGTGTTGGCGACCTTCGCGCATTTCTGCGAAATGTTCGTGGGGGTGGTGCCGTCGGCGATGCTGCTTCGCCATTTCTTCGTCTTTCGGCCGGTGGGGAAGAAGAGGGGGCACTCCACGGCGGACGTCGCGGGGTGCTGCAACCTTCGGCTCCGGGACGGCCTGGGGGATCATTATATTCCCCAGGTGCTGCGCAGCAAGTGGGAGGAGTGGCGACGGGACTGGTTCTTCATCGACGTCGACCCCCACGAGCGCCTCGAGCTGCCAGAGGCGGCGGCGGAACCTCGGCGATCGACGTGGGAGGCGCCGCCGCCAGAAGACGCGAGGCTGAAGCCGGTGTTGGAGCGCATCCTGGAGCTGCACGAGTCCGGGCTGACCTCCGTCATGGTGGTCGTGGACTTCCTGCGCCGTCGGCTGGCACCTCTGCGAGAGCGGGCCCGACCGAGTTGGTTCTATACCGGGCCGGAGGACATCACCAGGACCCAGATCAGCACGAGCTGGGATCTGGGGCCGGCGGAACTGCGGGGGATGACAAGGGTGATCACCGGAACGGAGGACATGGGCCGGACGGAGCTCCCGTGGCTGGAGATGGCGCTCTGCGCCAACCCCAACTGGGTGGCCATTATGGCGGGGCTGCCGGAGTTCGATGCCCAGGGGCCCGTGGACCAGCCAAGAAGAAGGAGTCCCGAGGCCTCCAAACTCCCCGGGCTGGAGGAGCTACTTGGCGAGGAGGTCGCTGGCAGCTCGGCGTGCCTGGCGAATGGGTCGCCGTAGGCAGCAACCGCCGAGCCAGAGAGGAGGGCGCCGCTGAAATCGTCGAGGAGGTGGCGTCGGGAGACCGGGGAAAGCGTCCCCGGGCCCTGATTCTAGTGCCGGACTCTCCGCCGTCGCCAACGGCAACGGCGGCATTCCCGTTGCTGGAGTCGCGACTGGTGCGGATGGGGCCAGCGCCGGCGCCCGCGACCTGCGCGGCGGAACCCGAGACCCACGCAGCGGCACCCGAGGCCCGCGCAGCAGTTCTGCCGAGCCCCCAGCGGAAGAGGCGGCGGGAGGAGTCCGGACCGACGGCGCCGGACCCGGACATCAGGCTCCCAGCGGCCAAATGGCAGTATCGGTGAGTCTCCTCTCTTGCTTTTTCCTGGGCATTTCTGGCCCGAACTAAGCTTTGATGTTTTTCATCTGTCTCCTGTAGGCTGGCCGCAGGCGCCACCGCGATGGAGAAGGCGCGGGCACCGCGGCCAGTGCCGAGCCCGCCGGCTGCGCCGACGGAGGCGGGTACAGGAACGGCGGAGGCGCCAATTGTCGTGGCGGCCACTGGGAGAGAGGCGGAGGCGGCGGCCGAGAGGAGGACGGAGCAAACGTCCGGATCCTTGGCGCCGGTGGAACCTACCCCGGGCGCGAAGAGCCCGAGGCGGATGACGGTAGAGGTGGATGCTTTGCCGGGGCCGGCGGACAGGGCGGCCGATGCGGGAATGCGGCCGCCGCCCGAGTCTTCGGCGCCGGCGGAGCCTACCCTGGGCAGGCAGAGCCCGGGGCGGATGGCGGTGCAGGGCCCTGCAGAGAGCTCGGACCCCCTGGAGGCACTCTGCGGAGAGGCCTGGGCCCCACCAGCGCCCCGCCAGCCCGCCGACCCCTTCCTGGCCGCCATTGAAGGCGTCCAGGTAGCGGTCGGGCGGCTGGGCGCAGTGGTGAACGCCAAGGAGGGGGAGCTCGAGGCCGAGCGCGCCCGCCTGGTATTGGAGAAGGCGCAGCTGGCGGGCGCCCAGGAGGAGGCCCGTGCGGCGGCCGCGCGGGAGCAGAAGCTCCTAGAAGACATCCGCGCGGAAGGCGCGCGGGAACAAGAAATTTTGAAGACCGTGCGGGCAGAAGTCGTGCGGGAGTGAGAAGATGCCGCCCGCCTAGCTGAGGCGATGAAGCAGCAAGCTGCCGAGGCCCTTGCCAGGATGGGGCAGGCGCAGGAGAGGGAGGTGGCAGTCGCAGCTCGGGAGCAGGCGGCGGAGGAGCGGCAAGCCGAGCTGACCCGCCGGGAGGGCGCGGCCGAGAAGACGCGCGCTGACCTCCAGCGCCGGGAAGACGACCTCCGGAAGATCAGGGAAGAGATCCGCTGCTGGGAGGAGGACGTCTCCCTTCGGGAGGTGGACAATGAATTATCGGCGTCGGAGCTCGGTGTTCGGGAGGATTCGGTGACCCAGCAGGAGGATGTGCTGGCCCGGCGGGAGGGCGAGCTGAGTCGCCGAGAAGACGAACTGAGTCGTCGAGAGGGCGAGGCTGCTGCGGCGGCAGCGGCCACGGCTACCAGGGTGGAGAAGAACGCGAAGCACGAGGCGGAACTGACCGCCCGTGAACGCGCCTTATCCGAGATGGTGGCCAAGACGAAGCAGGCCGGGGACCAGGGACTTGAGGCGCAGCTGCGGGCCGCCAAAGAGAAACTCGAGACCGCTTTTGTCTCGCGGGTCAACCTGCAGCATATGCTGGAAGACATACTCCGGCGGATGCGGCGGGCCATAGAGAAGGGTGGTCTTGGGTGGCTCGTTGAAGATCAGAAGAGCGACAGCCCCGCACGACAAGTGTTGGGGCTTCAGCAGGTCTGCGAGCGCCTTGAGGCCCTGCCTTGGGCGGTCCAGGAACTTGTCGCCCGGGAGGGACGTGGCTTGGCACATGCAGTGGCCGAGCACGTCCTAGCCTGCTACCGAAGCAGGGACCCGAACTTCCCGCTGGAGCCGGCGCGGGAGGGAGTGGTCGAGGCTGAGGGAGAGGCCGCCCGGGTAGCTGTCCGGAGTACTGTCGCCGTGGTAGCGGCCGGCTTCAGGCGAGAGGTGCCACCGCCGCCAGCCCCCGGGGACGACTCAGAGGATTCAGCCGACGCCTCCGCCGCCGACTAGATCTTTTGTAGCTTTTTTCTTTCTTTTGTCGTCTTGATGAATGTAAATATAGGAGTGAAACCTTAGAAAATGCCTTGTATATGTCTTGTGAATATAATGGCAGCTTTTCCTTGGGCTCGCAACTCCAATTTCTGTGAGTGTTTGATGTTTCTTCTGATGTTTTGCCTGGAAGTCCCGGGGAGTACTCAGTCGGGCCGTTCCCGACCTTCCCATCCCCGAGAACGAAGTTGTCCCGATCGCTGTGCTGGCGTAGTCGGCCCTCGAGTTTTCGCGAGTCCGCGCTGTCTAAGTTAAGAAACAAAAAACACAGACTTCCTTGCCCGGGAGATAGATTGATCCAGCACGGAACACGTCGTGCCCGGTGAACACTTTTTCACCTCGCGACCACCCAGTTAGTAGACCGGAGACGCGTGCGGGCGAGAATGTGACCAAGAGTCCTCGTGGTCCGGTGGTGCCCGAGCTTAAAACGGGCCGGACCGAGCACTGATAGCCCGCCCCCGAGGCCTGAGCTCCGGACTACTCGAGCAGCTCGAGCGATAGGATTACCCAGGGCACCCGAGGACTCGGTAGTGCTCGGGGTCCTTAAAAGCCGACCGAACACCACGACCACCACGAAGGGCTCCGGTCAGACATTACCGTACGTGCGGTACTCCTTTCTACAAACCGCCCTGTCGTTCTGAGAAAAAAGTAGACACGCGGCAGGGTTTTGCGTGCGAGGAGACCACCTCGCCGAACAGGTTAAAGCGCGAGAGCCCCCGAGAATGACTCAGGAACATAAATTTACTGAAAGCAGACTTGTCTGAATATAACCACTCACCGGACAGCTGTCGGCCCTTCGGCCAACCGATCCAGGAGGGGTGTGCTTCCGAGCTCGGGTGCCCGGGGACTTGGTTCTTTCAGCGTAGCGCCCGAGTGCCCAGAGGCATACGAGGCTCCCGGGGTCGGGTGATCTCGACCACCCACGCCTAAGTGGTAGGACCACCCGAGGACCCTTGGGGCTGGCCAGAGACCGGGGCATTTAAGCCCCCGCGGCTGAACTGCTCGTGATCGCCAGCCTGTGACTTAAGAGAGAATATAGAATTTCTTTGTCTGGTGCGCTCTGTTAGTGCGGTACTTGCTATAGACTGCTCTCATTTTTGACCCGAGACCTCTTGAATACCCAAACCGGCGGACAAGAGCGGACAGAGGCATAACCCAGAGGTCCTATGGTTCGGTGGCGCCCGGGTATGACAGACCAGACCGAGCACCGACAGCCCGCTCCGGGGGCCTGAGCTCCGGACTACTCGAGCAGCTCGAGCGATGGGATTACCCAGAGCACCCCAAAACTCGGTAGTGCCCGGGAGCCTGCCACGACACCGAACACCACAGCCTACCATGCCGGACGTAAGTCAGCGGCGACTGCTCGCATGCATACTGATTGGGATTCTTTTATCAGCGGGAAAAATGAGAGAGCGAACTTTTTCTCGCACAACCGAGCACCTCACCAGACAGATTAAACATACGAAATCCGGAAAAAATATCTCGACATAGCGATTGCTTATTGAAATACCGAATGTACAATATTTACAAAGGTTGGGCGACAGCGACTTACCCAAGGGGCGGAGCCCTTGGACTGCTTGGGCGGGGAGAAGCCCCCGGCCTTGCTGATCTGAGCTGCAAGCACGACCATCTATGGGTAGAAGCGTCGGAGATGCTCGATGTTCCACGGATTCGGGAGTGGCTGTCCTTCCTCCATCGCCAACCTGAAAGAACCTGCTCGCGGGACCGCGATCACGGTGAAGGGACCTTCCCACACAGGGGACAGCTTATTCATTCCTTCGCGCGACTGGACGCGGTGGAGAACTAGGTCCCCCACCTCGAGAGACCGGGCCCGGACATGGCGCAGATGATAACACCGCAGACTCTGCTGGTACCGAGCCGCCCGGACAGCGGCACGCCGCCGGCGCTCTTCCAGGTAGTCCACGTCGTCGCGCCTTTGCTGCTCCTGCTCACCCTCAGAGTATGCATGCACTCGAGGGGAGCCCAGAGTGAGCTCGGAGGGGAGGATTGCCTCGGCGCCATAGACGAGGAAGAACAGAGTCTCCCCGGTGGCGCGGCTTGGCGTAGTCCGGTTAGCCCACAGCACGGCTGGCAGCTCGACCACCCATCCCTTCCCGTGCTTAGCGAGCACATTATAGGTCCGGGTTTTGAGGCCCTTCAGTATCTCCGTGTTGGTGCGCTCGACCTGCCCGTTACTTCGAGGATGAGCGACGGAGGCGAAGCAAGCTTGATGCCGAGGTCTTCGCAATAGTCCCCGAACAGGGCACTTGTGAATTGGGTGCCGTTGTCGGTGATGATCCGGTTCGGGATGCCAAAGCGGCTGGTGATACCGCGGATAAACTGGAGCGCCGTGTTTTTGGTCACCTTGATGACTGGGACCACCTCCGGCCACTTGGTGAACTTGTCGATGGTGACATATAGGTATGCATAGCCCCCGATTGCTCGGGGGAATGGACCCAGAATGTCCAAACCCCAGACCGCGAAAGGCCATGACAGGGGAATGGTATGAAGAGCCTGAGCTGGCTGGTGAATCTGCTTTGCGTGGAACTGGCACGCCCTGCAGCGCCGAACCAGCTCGGAAGCGTCCTGGAGAGCTGTAGGCCAGTAGAAACCTTGCCGGAAGGCCTTCCCGACCAGCGTGCGGAACGATGAATGGCCACCGCACTCGCCCTCGTGGACCTCAGCGAGAAGATCGCCGCCTTCTGCTCGGGAGATGCATTTCAGGAGGACACCTCCTGTGCTACGCCGGTAGAGATCCCCATCTACTATGGCATAGCGTCTGGACTGCCGAGCAACTCTTTCGGTAGACGCCTCATCCCCGGGTAGGAACTTTTCTTTCAAGTACCCTCGGATGTCAGACATCCACGAGGCATCTTGAGAACATTCGGCGAGTGCAGCGCACTCACCGGGCGGCGGTGCCCTGACGGGGCTTCCCACTGAGGACACTGCCGGGGTCCCCTGAATTGAGTTCGAGGTTTCCCCTTCATCCTGTTCGGCAGGCAGGACGGAAGGCCGTGCGAGTCTTTCTTCAAAGTCTCCGGCAGGGACGCGTGCACGTGAGGAGGCCAGGCGAGAGAGCTCGTCGGCCAAAGCGTTGTCGCGGCGAGGGATGTGCCGCAACTCGAGGCCATCGAAGCGTCTCTCGAGCTTCCTGACCGCAGCCACGTACGTCGCCATTTGAGGATCCGTGCACTGGTACTCCTTGGATACCTGGTTGACGACCAGTTGGGAGTCCCCTTTGACCAGGAGGCGACAAATCCCGAGCCCCACCGCAGCCCGGAGGCCGGCGATGAGACCTTCATATTCCGCCATGTTGTTGGATGCGCGGAACTGCAACTGCACGACGTACCGGAGCTCTTCACCTGTTGGAGAGGTGAGAACCATTCTGGCCCCTGCGCCTTTCAGCGAGAGGGAGCCGTCAAAGTGCATGACCCAGTACTCGGGCGCGTCGTGCCCGGGATAGGCAGAGATCTCTTCTGGGACGATGTAGGGGACGGGCGTCCATTCTGCCAAGAAGTCAGAGAGCGCCTGGCTTTTGATTGCCTGGCGACTGACGAAGTGTAGGTCGAACTCCGCCAGCTCTACCGCCCATTTGACAACGCGCCCGGTGCCTTCTCGGTTCCGGAGAATGGGCCCCAGCGGATAAGTGGTAACCACCGAGACCTTGTGCGCCTGGAAGTAGTGGCGCAGCTTCCGGGAAGCGACGAGCACGGCATAGAGCAGCTTCTGCGCCTGGGGATATCTTGTCTTGGCTTCCCGGAGGACTTCACTGACAAAGTACACCGGTCGCTGAACCCGGCGGGCCCGGACGGCGGCTTCACCCGGGGGGCTGCTGCAGCCCCCAGGTTCGGCGGCGCGGTCGGAGCTGGCCGGGCATGCGGGCTCGACTCCCGGGTTGGGAGGAGCAGTGTGCTCGGGCTCGACCCCCTGCCCAGGGGGAGCCGCGAGGACAGGTGAGTGGTCAGGGACCTATGGGAGCTGGGACCCAGCACCCGGTCCTGAACACTCGTCGCGCTCCACCACCAGCACTATGCTCACGACCTGAGGTGTGGCCGAAACGTAGAGCAGTAGGGGCTCACCTTGAGAGGGAGCCACTAGCACAGGCGGCGAAGTGAGGTACTTCTTTAGATCATGGAAGGCCTGCTCGGCCTCCGGCGTCCAGTCGAAACGACCGGATTTTTTCAGAAGCTTGAAGAGGGGGAGCCCTCGCTCCCCGAGCTTGGAGATAAAGCGCCCGAGGGCTGCCATGCAGCCGGCGAGACGCTGGACTTCCTTGAGTCGAGTCGGGGGTCGCATCTGTTCGATGGCCCGGATCTTCTCCAGATTGACCTCGATTCCTCGGCCAGAAACCAAGAAACCAAGGAGCTTGCCCGCCGGCACCCCGAAGACACACTTCTCCGGGTTGAGTTTGAGGCGGGTAGAGCGGAGACTGTTGAAAGTCTCGGCGAGGTCCTCGAGCAGGGTGCGCGGTCTCGGGTTTTGACCACGAGATCATCGATGTAAGCTTCGACGTTGCGACCAACCTTATTTAGGTCGGTGTAGTCCACGCACATGTGGAGCTTGCCGTTGGCCTTCGGGACGATGACTGGGTTTGCTAGCCAGTCGGGGTGGAGGACTTCTCGGATAAATCCGGCGTCGAGGAGCTTGCTGACCTGCTCGCGAATAAACTCCTGGCGCTCAGGCGCCTACCGCCGGACCTTCTGCTTCACTGGGCGGGCATCCGGACGCACCGCCAAGTGATGCTCGATCACCTCCCTAGGGATCCCGGGCATGTCGGACGGTTGCCAGGCAAACATGTCTGCGTTATCTCGGAGGAAGGCGACGAGCGCGCTTTCCTATTTGCTGCCCAGGTCACCGCCGATCCGGACGACCTGGGTAGCATCTTCGCCCACCACGACCTCCTTCGTTGGAACAGAGGCGTCGGCGGCGAGTCGGGGTTTGGATGAAGAGGGTCCCGTGCCCCCTGTAGAGCCATCGACCTCGGCCTGCGCTGAGACTAGAGCCATGTATGACTGTTCAGCGCAGGAGACGGCGCCGCCGGAGTCGGCGATCACGGAGATGGAGCCTGCGGGGCCAGGCATCTTAACCGTAAGGTATGCATAATGCACGGCCATCATAAACTTGGCGAGCGCCGGACGCCCGAGGATGGCGTTGTAGGGGAGAGGGAGCTCCGCGACGTCGAAGAGGACGCACTCCGTGCGGAAGTTGTCACGGCTCCCGAACGTCACAGGCAACTCAACCTGCCCGAGGGGCAGGGAGTGCCCGGGGGTCACTCCACAGAAGGGGAGCGATGGCTTTAGGCGTCGGGAGGACACCTGCAGCTTCTCAAAAGCCTCCTTGGAAAGGAGGTTGAGGCCGGCACCACCGTCGATCAGCACTCTGCCGACCTTAACATTGCAGATAGTGGGAGACACTACCAGAGGTAGCCGCCCCACGGCTGCAGTACTGGCAGGGTGATCAGCCATGCTGAACGTGATCGGAGCATCCGACCACCTCAGGGGCCTTGCGGCCTCCTCGCTCGGGGTTGCCGAGCACACCTCGCGTCGCATGACCTTGATGCCACGACGCGAGCAAGGTGTGTAGGCGCCTCCGTTGATGAAGGCGACGGCGTGCTCGGGCTCCTGGAAGCCGAGCTCGGCGTTGTCAGGGGCGACCTCAGCATTGCCTCCTCCGCGGGACTCGTCGCACTCCCTCTGGCGCTGCTCCACGAGTCCTTTGACCGTACGATACTCCGTGAGGTCGTGCCATCTGGTCTGGTGTATGGGACACCATTTACCTGGCTCGGGCCCCACGGGAGCGGGGGCCCTTGCTGGAGCAGGAGCTCGGCCGGGGGCCGGGGCTCTTGCGGGAGCCGGTGCCCCAGCTGGTGCCGGGGCCCTCGTGGGCGCGGAGGCCCGAGGAGGAGCCCTAGCAGGGGCCCTGGCGGGACGTCGGTCGACGCCCGGCCGGCGCTCTTGCCGGCGGTCGGGCTCTTGCGGCACCCTATGAGCGGGGACCTGGGTCGGCTCAACGGGAGCGGCCTCGCGCTTCCTTCTCTTCTTCTTTTCTCGCTTGTCGGAGCAGGAAGAACTTGGCTGGTCGGAGGCGGGGCGAGGGGCATGCCACGCCCTGGCCTCCGCAGCCTTGGCGCACTTATCAGCCAGTGCGAAGAGTTCCGCAGTGGTCTCGATCTCGTGCGTGCCTAGCTTTTTGAGCATCCGCTCGTCGCGGATGCCCTACCGGAAATGATGGAGTCTTGGTCCTGATCTTCACGACGTAGGATCCCGGTCTTGATAACTAGCCGAAGAATGGCCGATAACTTGCTGCAAGCAGCGATAACTAGTGCAACCTGACGACGTGCACAAGGAGCCAACCACCGTCTCTATACGGCAGCCTGAACCAAGGATTCGCCCAACCACACTCTCAAAGAAACCAACCTATGCAACCTGGAATCGATGGACCAGGAGCACGGATTGGGTGCCGATGACGCGGCCGCTTCTGTAATCTCCGCGAAGGAAAACACAAAAGCTAAGGGGTAGAGATCTCTCTCTGGATTTGTTAGCACACAGCTGAACAAAGGGGTTTGTATTTCGATTATCAAAAGTCTATCATTGCTATGAAGCAATGGAGTATTTATACAAGGAACAACCCTCCTTGATAAGTGAAAACACGAAATGGAAATGAAAAGATAGACTATGTGAAAGGGTCTCTACGAAATCAGCTTCTGGAGAGTTTCCGCGTAGCTGTTGGTCTTCGGCGCAGTCTTCAGTGTTTAGGCAATAACTCCACCTTGGAAGCTTCAAATGACGTGCGGCTGGATGCGTTGGAAAGCTAACTTGATAAGCTTTCACACCATGTATAGTATGCATCTCGGAACTTTGTAGAATGATACAGTTTTACACGGAAACTTTAGCTTCATGCAGACTGTTGAGCTTCTGACCAGTATGCACTAAAACTGGTCGGGCGCCATAAAGGTTTCTCCAAACTGGTCGGGGTTGGTGTCATTGGAAACTAGACTTCAAGAGCTTTCCAACAAGTACCCATTGGCCTTCATAGCTTTTGGGAATCAAAAGTTATGATTATTTCTTTCAGACTGTTCTGCAGGACTAGACGAATTCGAACGTGGTTCTTCTTTGTATTCATCGCTTTGTGTGTTCTTGTCATCCTCCTTGGTAAACCTGAGTAATAGCAATGTACTCGACTTAGGCAGTATATAATTCTCATTAATATTTAAATGAGTTTCACAAAGTAGCACGTTCACCTCTTGTTGTAGTTCCTTTGCCTGACTACGTGTAATTGGTCCTTTAAAGACTTGGGCTGGTGTAGTTGTGCTCGGCATGGTCGGTGTGGAGGTCGGCGATGTCGGAGTAGAGGTCGGTGAGGTCTGCGAGGAGGTCGCCGAGGTCTGCATGGTTGGGATGTCCTCATCATCCTCCCCCTCTGGAATAGGAGTCGTCCTCGACTCTGATCCTTCTAGTCCGAAGAATGGTGTTAAGTCTGCAACATTGAAGGATCTGCTAACACCATAATCTTTAGAGAGCTCAATCTTATAAGCATTATCATTGATCTTGGACAGCACTCTGAATGGACCATCTCCGCGTGGCATCAATTTGGATTTGCGCTTCTCTGGAAAGAGGTCTTTGCGAAGGTGTACCCACACTAAATCTCCAGGCTCAAATGTTACCTTCTTGCGATGCTTGTTTGCCCATGCAGCATAGTACTTGGACCTTTTCGCTATTGCTTCTTTGGTCTTCTCATGAATCTTCTTGACATAAGACGCGCGCTTGGATGCTTCCATGTTACTCCTTTCCTGCAATGGTAGAGGCAACAAATCGACAGGAGCGAGTGGTTTGAAACCATATACAACTTCAAAGGGACACATATTAGTTGTAGAGTGTACTGCCCTGTTGTACGCGAATTCCACATGTGGCAAGCACTCTTCCCATTCTTTCAAGTTCTTCTTGATCAAGGCTCGCAGCAGCATAGAAAGTGTTCTATTCACTACTTCAGTTTGCCCATCCGTTTGAGGGTGGCATGTGGTGGAAAACAGCAGCCTTGTCCCTAGCTTGGCCCACAATGTCTTCCAGAAGTAGCTCAAAAACTTGGTGTCGCGGTCGGAAACAATCGTTTTGGGCATGCCATGTAATCTCACAATATCCCTGAAAAATAGAGAGGCTATGTGGGAAGCATCATCGCTTTTATGAAAAGGTATAAAATGTGCCATTTTAGAGAATCGATCAACAACAACAAATATTGAATCCCTCCCCCTCTTTGTCCTAGGTAATCCTAAAACAAAATCCATGCTAATATCTTCCCAAGGAGCATTAGGAACAGGCAAGGGAGTATATAATCCATGGGGGTTTAGTTTTGACTTAGCTTTGTGACAGGTGACGCATCTTTGCACAAGCCGTTGAACATCTCTTCTCATCTTCGGCCAATAGAAATGGTCAGCAAGCATCTCATATGTCTTTTTCCATCCAAAGTGACCCATCAGACCACCTGAATGTGTTTCCTGTAACAACAAGAGTCTAACAGAGCAACTTGGAACACACAATTTGTTAGCTCTAAACAAAAATCCATCATGAATATGATATTTTTCCCATCCTTTTCCAGTTGTACATTTGGCATAAGGTTCTGAAAATTCATGGTCAGTGGGGTATACTTCTTTTATGTTTTCAAGTCCCGGCACCTTTACTTCAAGTTGATTTAACAAAACATTTTTACGGGACAAAGCTTCGGCAACAATGTTTTCTTTACCTTTTTTGTATTTCACAACATATGGAAAAGTTTCTATGAATTCAATCCATTTGGCATGTCTACGGTTCAGTTTTGCTTGGCCCTTTAAATACTTCAAAGCCTCATGATCTGAATGAATAACAAATTCTTTTGGCCATAAGTAATGTTGCCAAGTCTCAAGTGCTCTTACCAAAGCATACAACTCCTTGTCATATACCGAATAGTTCAGTTGTGCTCCTCCCAACTTCTCACTGAAGTATGCAACGGGCTGTCCGTTTTGCATGAGAACGCCTCCAATCCCAATCCCACTTGTATTACATTCAACCTCAAAGGTTTTAGTGAAATCCGGCAACACAAGCAAGGGGGCTTCGGATAATCTTTTCTTCAATTCTTGGAAAGCTTTCTCTTGTGGTTCACCCCATTGGAAGGCAACACCTTTCTTTGTCAACTCATTTAATGGAACAGCTATGGTGCTGAAATCTCTCACAAATCTCCTGTAAAAACCAGCAAGTCCATGGAAACTTCTCACCTGACTTACATTTTCAGGAGTCGGCCAATCCTTGATTGCTTTCACCTTTGATTCATCAACTTGAATTCCTGAACCTGAAACTACAAAACCAAGAAACACAACCTGATCTGTACAAAATGTGCACTTCTCAAGGTTAGCAAATAATTTTTCCTTTCTTAGCACATCCAAAACTTGCTGAATATGAGCAACATGTTCCTCCAATGTCTTGCTATAAATTAGGATATCATCAAAGTAAACAACAACAAATTTTCCAATGAATGCTCGCAAGACATGGTTCATTAATCTCATAAATGTACTAGGTGCATTAGTCAATCCGAAAGGCATAACTAACCACTCATACAACCCAAACTTTGTTTTGAAAGCAGTTTTCCATTCATCTCCAAGTTTCATTCTAATTTGATGGTAACCACTTCTTAAATAAATTTTAGAAAATATCATAGATCCACTCAATTCATCTAACATATCATCTAGCCTAGGAATAGGATGACGATATCGAACAGTGATGTTATTTATGGCTCTACAGTCCACACACATCCTCCAGGAACCATCTTTCTTTGGCACCAAAATCACAGGTACAACACAAGGACTTAAACTTTCATGCACATAACCTTTATCTAAAAGTGCTTGTACTTGCCTTTGAATTTCCTTTGTTTCTTCAGGGTTGGTGCGGTATGCTGGACAGTTCGGAAGTGCAGCTCCAGGGATGAGATCAATTTGATGTTCAATGCCACGCAAGGGAGGAAGTCCAGCAGGTGTCTCCTCTGGAAAAACATCTTCATATTCCTGTAACACACGTGCAACAACACTAGGACAGATGTTAAGTCGTTAGCTGAAAGCAATGTGTCCTTGCACACAAGTATGATCAATACTTGGTCTGGGTTTTTCCTCACATCTCTCATTTCAGATTTGGTGGCCATCATCACTAAATTCTCTCCCTCTCGTTTCTTGTTTTCTCTCATGTTTAGCTTGTGGCTCTCACTCACCGATTTGTGGAGGGCACTCAAATTCTTTTTCTCTCCTTCTTTTCCACTCTCATTCCTCACATTGGAGCTCTTTTGTAAGTGCTCAGCGAGGATTTGCTGCGGTGTCATGGGTTTAAGAATCAACTCCTTGCCCTTCCACTTGATGGTGTATTGATTGGTCCGACCACAATGTAGAGAGGACCGATCATATTGCCATGGTCTTCCTAGCAGCATATGACACACTGTCATGGGTGCCACATCACACTCCACGGTGTCAATATATTCACCAATCTTGAAAGGAATTTTCACTCTATGTGCAATCTTAATTGAACCTGAATTATTTAGCCATTGCACATGATAAGGATGAGGGTGTTTCAGCAGCTTTAAACCAAGCTTTTCAACCATTTCCTTGCTAGCAAGATTGTGGCAGCTTCCACCATCAATGATTACTTTACACACCTTGTCTTCAACCTTGGCTCTGGTTTGGAAAAGATTGTGCCGCTATCCATTTTCAGCTTCACTCATTTGCATACTCAAAATTTGAGTTACAACAAGAGCAGCTCCAATTTCAAATTCACAGATGTCCTGCTCCAGATTACCTTCCTCTTCAATCTCTTCATGTTCTTCATCACTAGCAGATTCATACTATCCTTGGTCATTTACAATAATGGTCCGATTATTTGGACACTCCTTTATAACATGACCACGACCACCACACTTGAAGCATTGAATCCCACTACTCTTGGTGGAAGAACCCACTGAAGTAGATGATGAGTTTGCTGATTTGTTCCTCTCATTTGGAGCAGCCAACTCTTTACCACTAGAAGCACCAAAATTGCTTGAGCGTGCACCACCACTTGAGTTGGAAATTGAACCTCTACTTGCACTACCTCGTGGTGTGAATTTGCTTCCACTTGGGGCACTTCTCGAGCTGAAAGATACTCCTCTATTGGACTTCATGTCCTGCTGCAACTGTCGTTCAGCTTTGCTTGCTTGATGGACCAACTCAATAAGATTGCGGTACTGCTGAAATTCAACAATACGCTGAATATTACGATGCAGCCCTGACATAAAACGTGCAATTGATTGCTCTTCATCTTCATATACATTGGCTCTAATCATTGCCTTCTCCATTTCTTTATAATACTCATCAACACTAAGGCTTCCTTGCTTCAGATTCTGTAACTTGTCAAAAAGATCACGACGATAATGTTTGGGGACAAATCTTGCCCTCATTTCTCTCTTCATTTCAGCCCATGAACGGACATCACCTTGGCCAGCTTCTTCTCTATCATTTAGCATTTGCTCCCACCAGATTAGAGCATAGCCATCGAACTCAAGAGCAGCCATGGCCATCTTCTTCTGCTCAGAATAGTTGTGCAAGCGAAAAATTTTATCCACCTTCAACTCCCATGTAAGATATGCTTCAGGATCAGACCCTCCATCAAACTTGGGCATGGTGAATTTTAACTTGCCAAACCTCTCCTCGTTGGGCTGATTACGCCCACGATTCCCGCGGTGACGTCGACGGTCATCATGATGGGGCTGATCAACCTCATTGTCTTCTTCCTCTTCACTCCCACTTTCCTCTAGTCCAAGACCTCTCTCATGGTCATGACCAGCACCTCTACCACCATTTCCACGTCCTGGAAGTGGAGGTCTTCTTGCATTTGCAGCAGCTCGCTCTCTACGTCTTCGCTGTTCTCTTGCACGTCGAGCAGCAGCTTCTTCTTCCGTTTCATCAACTTCATCTTCATGATGACTTCCATTTGCGTTATCACGAGGTGGATCCTGCAAACGGGCCATAAGTGCTTGAAAATTGTTCGTTAGCTCTTCCATGCTTTGCTTCAACTCGTTGAATTGTGCCATGGTGACACAATCATCAATCTGAACTTCGTCACTCATCTTCCTGTGAAATTAGTGACAGCAAAGCAACAAATATATGTGGAATAGGAAATTATATGTGGAAACTCACAACCTCACCTCTCTTACCAACCGAAGCTCTTATGAATTCCTGCGGATTACAGAAGGGCCAAAGCGCGGTGGTAACACGAAAGTGATGGTTAAGCGAATACAAGATCAGCGTTCCTATGACGGTGGCTTTTAAGTGGAGCTTGGTGGGGAATGATTCACAAGGAATGCAATCTGAATTCTAGATATTGTAAAGCTAAATCACAGTCCAAACTAGAAGATCAAAGTCTAGTGCTGACCACAAGACATGAATGATGTAAATGGATCAAACACACGCGCAAAGATAATTTCAGATTTGATACAAACAAGGAGTATGCTTAGGATGCAAGTGTTGCAATCAAACCCAAGCAAAATTTTGCACCAAAAGATGGATAGCAATCTGGTTGTGCAACTTAAAAAAAATTCAGAACTTGTGCACATAAACAAACTGATCTTTCTACTTTTTCTTTCACAACTTTTCTCAACTATTTTTTTTCTTCTTTTTTTTTTGGACACTTTTTTTTTGATATATAGAACTAAGAACAAGATCAGATATAACACTTGCACACACTTTTTTTTTAAACAAGACACAACCGTCAGCAATAACTTGATAGGATCAAAGTTAACGCGAAGGATGATACCGGTTTCAGATTTTTGTGTAGGGATTTCAGATAGACAAAAGAGGCACAAAGGACACGCAAAGGATAATATGATCAGCAAATAAAACAAGGACTCTAATGGACTGAAACTTAACAAAACTCACTAGGATAACAGATTGAAACAACGGGCTATAACAAAATATTTTTGTGGCTTTTTGGTGGATAGTATGAACACGAAATATATGTAGCTAAGGGTAAAAAATCCTACCGTGGCAACTGAGGCTCTGATACCAGATGATGGAGTCTTGGTCCCGATCTTCACGACGTAGGATCCCGGTCTTGATAACTAGCCGAAGAACGGCCGATAACTTGCTGCAAGCAGCGATAACTAGTGCAACCTGACGATGTGCACAAGGAGCCAACCACCGTCTCTATACGGCAGCCTGAACCAAGGATTCGCCCAACCACACTCTCAAAGAAACCAACCTACGCAACCTGGAATCGATGGACCAGGAGTACGGATAGGGTGCCGATGACGCGGCCGCTTCTGTAATCTCCGCGAAGGAAAACATAAGAGCTAAGGGGTAGAGATCTCTCTCTGGATTTGTTAGCACACAGCTGAACAAAGGAGTTTGTATTTCGATTATCAAAAGTCTATCATTGCTATGAAGCAATAGAGTATTTATACAAGGAACAACCCTCCTTGATAAGTGAAAACACGAAATGGAAATGAAAAGATAGACTATGTGAAAGGGTCTCTACGAAATCAGCTTCTGGAGAGTTTCCGCGTAGCTGTTGGTCTTCGGCGCAGTCTTCAGTGTTTAGGCAATAACTCCACCTTGGAAGCTTCAAATGACGTGCGGCTGGATGCGTTGGAAAGCTAACTTGATAAGCTTTCACACCATGTATAGTATGCATCTCGGAACTTTGTAGAATGATACAGTTTTACACGGAAACTTTAGCTTCATGCAGACTGTTGAGCTTCTGACCAGTATGCACTAAAACTGGTCGGGCGCCATAACGGTTTCTCCAAACTGGTCGGGGTTGGTGTCATTGGAAACTAGACTTCAAGAGCTTTCCAACAAGTACCCATTGGCCTTCATAGCTTTTGGGAATCAAAAGTTATGATTATTTCTTTCAGACTGTTCTGCAGGACTGGACGAATTCGAACGTGGTTCTTCTTTGTATTCATCGCCTTGTGTGTTCTTGTCATCCTCCTTGGTAAACCTGAGTAATAGCAATGTACTCGACTTAGGCAGTATATAATTCTCATTAATATTTAAATGAGCTTCACAAAGTAGCGCGTTCACCTCTTGTTGTACCTCTTGTTGTAGTTCCTTTGCCTGACTACGTGTAATTGGTCCTTTAAAGACTTGGGCTGGTGTAGTTGTGCTCGGCATGGTCGGTGTGGAGGTCGGCGATGTCGGAGTAGAGGTCGGTGAGGTCTGCGAGGAGGTCGCCGAGGTCTGCGAGGAGGTCGCCGAGGTCTGCATAGTTGGGATGTCCTCATCAGGAAAGCAACAATAACAGCATGGGGGCCACTCGCGGAATAGTGTTGCGAACCTGGCTGAAGCGCTGTATAAAGCGCCGTAGCGTCTCCCCTTCCTGTTGTTGGATGGCGTGGAGGTCGCACTCCAAACCGGGGTGCGTAAACGTGCTCTGAAAGTTGGCCTCAAACTGGTGGCACAGGTCATCCCAAGAGCTAATAGACCCTGGGGGTAAGTTCATAAGCCAAGAGCGGGCGGAGCCCCTCAAGGCAACATGAAAATAGTTTGCCATCACCTTTTCGTTGCCTCCGGCCGCTTGGACGGTCGTTGTGTAGATTTGGAGGAACTCGACGGGGTTGATGGACCCGTCGTACTTCTCCAGCAGCTCGGGGCGGAACTTGGAAGGCCACCTGACCCGGCGGAGCTCGGTGGTGAAGGCACGACAGCCGGTGCCGTACCCCGCAGCACGAGTAGGGGTCTTTGGTGGTGAGTGGCGGCGAGCCGGGGATTCCCGGTGGCCTTGGGCCGGGAGAGAGGAAGCCTGGTCCTCTGCCCTGACCTCCTGCCGGGTCTCCCGTTGGCGCTCGAGAGTAACTCGGGCGTCCTCGTGGCCCCTCCGCTCGTCAAGGCGCAAGCGGAGGTCCCGGGCTTCGGACACGGCCAGGGGGACGGCACTCCGCCTGGAGGCCCCTCGGCCCGTGCGGGCGTTGCCCGTTGAGGAGCCGGCTCTGGCGGCACCACGCTGAGAAGTGGTGCGAGGACTCCCGGCCTGCACCTGGCGGCGAGCAGTGCCAACCAAAGCGACGACATCTTGTATCCACCGGCCTTCCGGAGTATTCGGCGTGGCCTGAAGGGGCGGGTGCCTGAGGAGAGCATGCGCTGCAAGCAGCGCGCTCCCCGGGCCAGCCTCGCTGAATGCGAGCCTACGCCGGGATGGCACCCGACGTGGTCCAGAGGCGGACCTGGCGGCTGGGGTCCCGACCTCTTGCTGGGGGTCGGAAAGTGCATCAGCAGCGGCGACGGCGGCCCTGCTGGGCCCAGCGCCTTGATCCCCTTGAGCGGGAAAAACCGCGCACGTGGATAGGGGCTGCTGATGGAACGCAGCAGCGACTGGGCTCTCCCGAGCGTCGGGCAGCACTCCGTCACTGGAAGTGGAGCCAGAACGCTGGAGACGGTGCCCACCAGCCATCTTTTCCTGTGGAAAAAAGAGAAACAAACAAATCCAGGGATATTCCCCCCTACCTGGTGCGCCAGCTGTCGGAGGATGAACTCATGTCGCAGGGATCCCGAGAGACCCCTTTTTAAAGATTCGGCTGGGGTGATGATCCTGAACGAGTTTGTCTGGGAAATAGATGGGAGCGGAAATAAATGCAGTGGCTGGTGGTGGGAGATGATCGTCCTAGTGCAAGAAAGATGGGTGCACCGGGGTTTAGACAGGTTCGGGCCGCACGGAGGCGTAACACCCTACCCCTGTGTGAGTGCTATACCTTTCCTTGAAGGGAATTCTTCAAGGATGTATCTGGTTACAGGGGTGAGCTGTCTACAGAGAGCTTGAGACTCTCGTGTTCTAGCTTGGCTCGAGCTTGTTTGTGATGTTCTTCGTCTTTTGATCTGAGCTTCGGGGTCTTTTTTGAGGGCTTCCGGATCTGAGGCGGAATTCTTCAAGGATGAGTCGTGAGTCGTGTGTTGTGTGTCGTGAGCCGTGAGCTGTGAGCTGTGAGCGTGAGTGTGAGCGTCCGCTGTGTGCCTTCCATCCTTTCCTTTTATAGGCGCGCCGACCTCGACTTATCCTGAATGGGAAAGAGGGGGCGCACGTGCCAAGGTGCCACGGAGAAAGGCGTCATCATTCCGTCTTGGCGAAGTGACAGGGGCGGTGGAAAATTGCGGCGTGCATCCGACCACCCGCCACTGTGGAGGTCCTTCGGCGCCATTAAGAGGGCCCACCGGGCAGCCGCAGAGGTGCCCGGTGCGCCCACCCTGTCTTGTCCTTCTGCCGGGGCAGGGTGGCAGGCAGAGCGCTTTGATTCTGGCAACGTTATCCCGAGGCACCCGGGTGAAACGGGACGGGACCCGTGCATTTAATGGACCCACGCCCCCCTGCCAGAGCATGGCAGGGTCTGACACTAGGGCGTGGGCAGCTGAGAATGTCAGGATGTCAGGATGTCAGGCCGCGCGTGCCTATTAAATGCGGCATTCGTGTCTTTAACTAGCTGACACCCCGGCGAGGGGACCCTTTAGGTCGTCGAACGATCTTGCGCGAACCTTCGGGGAACCGAGTCCTCGGGGGCTGCCACGTGCAGCCCCGAGCACCCTCTCCCGAGCACTCCGGTGAGACCTTCGGGGAACCGAGTCCTCGGGGGCTGCCACGTGCAGCCCCGAGCACTCTCTCCCGAGCACTGGGGGAAACATTCGGGGAACCGAGTCCTCGGGGGCTACCACGTGCAGCCCCGAGCACTCTCTCCCGAGCACTGGGGGGAAATCTTCGGGGAACCGAGTCCTCGGGGGCTGCCACGTGCAGCCCCGAGCACTCTCTCCCGAGCACTTCCTTCCCGGTACTTGGACTCCGCGGATCATCGGGGAACTGGGGTGCTCGGGAACCAGAGGCGGCGGCCCCGAGCACCTTCTCCCGGGACTTAGCCTCTTCTTATCTCGCAGGGCGGACCTCGCGGGATGGTGACGCGTGGCGGATGGGCGGCCCGGCCTTGGGACTCAGGGACCCCTGGTTCCTGATACACCGACAGGTATACTACCAAACAACCAACCATGCTGGGAAAAGTAGCCCTTTCTTGCCCAAAACCCCAATTATCTTTGTTGTTAACTCCCTTAACAACATCAGTTTCCATGATATTCTTCCTATATTAATTTTTAGTTCATAACTCAAGATTCATCACCTACACGCTACATGTTCATCTAAAGCATGGCTAAGCATAAACATGATGATCTTGTATGGATAAAACATCTATATCTAACATTAGTATTTGCTATACTACCCATTTTTGTAAAACAGCATGCATATTTGACAAAGACTAGCTTTATGCAAAAACTGGGTTTACAACATGGTCAAGACACTTGCCTTCGTCGAAGTGTTGCACAGGTCCTTCAAAATCTTCATCTTGAAAGTTACCGAACTCTTGGACTGAATCGTCTACACGAGGACACAATCTAACATAAGAACAGTACACCAAACATTCCTAAAACTAGATAAAAACCCTATAAACAGAATCTACGCGATGCTACGATCGTTTGAGCGTGAAAATCGCCTAAATCGGAGTTACGAGCAAAAAGTATTGAGCTTTTGAAGTTATAGGGACTATTCTGCAAATTTTACTTGAATTTCAGAGAATTACCGAATTGTTTTTATACTGAAAATCTTATTTATAAAACAAATCCAGGGGTTTCTATAAAAGTATAGAGCTTTTATGTGGTTACAGAGAAGTCTAGGGGCTAAAGTGCAAGATTGCCATTTTCCTGAATTATTATGATTCGGAAATGACTGGATAAAGGCTTCGATGACGTGGTATTGACACATAAGCAGATTGGATGACATGGCAGGCTGATATGGACGATGACGTGGCTCTGCGGCTGATTGGGATTATGGAGACGACACGTGGAATTATGTGATTGGCTGGGCAAAGAGTTATTTTGGTTCTAATCCGGATCGTTCATCTCAGATCCTACGGCCAGGAATCAAATGGGCTTTGGCCGGCGGTGCAAGCTCAGGCGGCGGCCAGCTGACGGCGACGCATGGCGGCGGGGCTCGCCGGAGATGCGCAAAGTGAGCATCCGGGCTCCGTTTGCGACGGGAAAAAGTGTAAAATGGAGAGGAGGGGCAGGGGGTCCTCACGGCGGGCTTGTCGGTGGCGGAGGGAGACCCGAGGGCGGTTGGCGATGGAGAGGAAGGCCGATGGCGGTTGAAGCTCGGTGCGGTAGCCGACAACGACGAGAGGAGCTCCGAGCGGCTGTGGAAAAAGATGCCCGAGTCACCGCGACACTGAAGAAGAAAGAAAAGAGGTCAATGGTGGCTTGACATGGCCAAATTAAGTCGGTGACGGAGCTCTCACTGGCAACAATGGCGGCTGTCGGCGCGGGGTTCGATTTCGTGTGCAAATGAAGGGGAAAAGTGGGGGTTCTAGTGGGAAATGGAGCAAGGAAAGTGATGGGATGCTTATATAACCGAGAGAGGGATTGGAGGAGTCGGAACCGAGAAGATTGGCCGGCGGCCTCAATTTTAATCCACACTTCAGTTTCCATGCAAGGGGAAGGGGAATCGAGGGGGAAACGGTCGGAATCAAGAGAGGGGAGGGGGAGGATCACGGCCATGCGATTGATTTCGCGAATCAATGTGTGGGGCGGCTCTGATTTGAAATGGCGGCGGCAAATGGGGGCTCGGGCACTGGGCGGCAAGAGGAGGAAGAAGGCGAGCCGGTGGCTCGGCTCGGCGCAGCCGGCTTGAGCCGGGCCCACCGGGCAGTGAGAGCGGCGGGGAGGCGGGTCGGCTTGGCGCTGGCTTGGGCCGGCGCTGAGAGGAATTCCGGCCCACGCGGGAGGGGAAGAAGGGAGGGGCAGAGGGGAAAGCTGGGCTGGAAAAAGGGATTCGGCCCAAACGAATTTCTTTATTTTCAAAACCTTTTTCCAATTGAATTTCAGCATAATTTCCAATGAGGTTTTAAAGTGGCGAAACCTAGCGAAATTTTGCAAACTTTTTCCACCCAATAAAACCTTATTGCATCTACAACGGCATGAATGCATTCAAACAATTATCCTAGGCCAAGTTAAATTTAGAAATTAATTTCCTATTGAGCTAAGTTGCAACACCTGAGTTAATTTCTAGCAAAATTTTAAATTATTGCAAATATTGAAATCTAGGTGTTACAAACCTACCCCCCTTAGGATGAATCTCGCCCTCGAGATTCGGGTTGATCTTCAAACAACTGCGGGAATTCTGCCTTCAGATCATCTTCTCGCTCCCAGGTTGCCTCATCTTCTGAGTGATGACTCCATTGAACCTTGCACATTCTAATAGGCTTTCTTCTCGTCGTTCGCTCTGCAGTCTCCAGAATTCTGATAGGATATTCTGCATAGGTCAGATCTTCTTTTGGGTCCACTTCTTCCAGGGACAACTGTTCTTCTGGCATTCTTAAACATTTCTTTAATTGAGATACATGAAATACATCATGCACATCAGCTAGTGCAGATGGTAGTTCTAGCTGATAGGCTACCTCTCCACGTCTAGCGATTATCCTGAATGGCCCGATGTACCTGGGTGCCAATTTTCCTTTAACCTTAAGCCTGCGGAGACCTTTGATAGGTGAGACTTTCAAATACACCATATCCCCCACTTCAAAAGTCAATTCTCTTCGTCGATTATCCGCATAACTCTTTTGTCGGGACTGTGCAGTCCTCAAGTTTTCCCATATGGCCTGAACCTGTTCTTCTGCTCTTCTAAGAATTTATGGCCCAAACACTTGGCTTTCTCCAGTTTCGTTCCAATACAGCGGAGTTCTACACTTTCTACCATACAAAGCTTCAAATGGAGACATTTTGAGGCTGGCTTGGTAGCTGTTATTGTAAGAAAACTCTGCATATGGTAAGCTCCTATCCCAACTCCGCTTGTACTTCAAGGTACAGGCTCTTAACATGTCTTCCAACACTTGGTTGGTCCTCTCTGTCTGTCCATCGGTTTGGGGGTGATATGCGAAACTGAAGTTCAGTTTAGTGTCCAAGGATTCGTGTAGTTTCTGCCAGAAGTGAGAGGTAAATTGGGTACCTCTGTCCGACACGATCTTTTTGGGTACCCCATGTAGACACACAATCCTTGACATATACAACTCGGCAAGTTTCGCACTTGAATATGTTGTCTTGACTGGGATAAAATGCGCAACTTTCATTAAGCGATCCACCACTACCCAGATAGAATCGTAGCCTGCTTGAGTGCGGGGTAACCCGACGATGAAATCCATACCAATTTCTTCCCACTTCCACTCTGGAACTTTCAAGGGTTGCAATAATCCTGCTGGCCATTGATGTTCTGCCTTTACTCTCTGACAGGTGTCTCACAAAGCCACATATTCTGCAACATCTCTCCATACCATACCACCAATAATACTCTTTCAGATCCTGATACATCTTAGTGCTCCCGGGGTGAATGGAATATGCAGAATCGTGTGCTTTTTGCAAAATCAAATCTTTCAAAACTTTCTGGTTGGGCACACAAATCCTTTTCCCAAACCACACTGTTCCTTGATTATCTTCCGAGAATCCCGGCACCTTATTTGTTTTTATGAGTTCTTTGATCTCCTTTATTTTCTCATCTTCCCATTGTCCTTTTCGGATGTTTTGTTCCAATTGTGACTTCATTTCTATTACTGTTGCATCCATGTTGGCAACAAAACCTAAATTTAATCTCTCAAACTCCTTGCATAATTCCGGCTGACTCCCTCGCAACATAGTCATATTGCAATATCCCTTCCTACTCAGGACATCTGCCACAACATTTGCTTTCCCAGGGTGGTAATATATTCCCACATCATAGTCCTTGATTAGTTCCAACCATCTACGTTGCTGCAGATTAAGATCCGGTTGGGTGAAAATATATTTTAGGCTTTTATGATCCGTATATATTTCACATCGGTTGCCAATGAGGTAGTGCCTCCAAATCTATAGGGCATGAACCACTGCAGCTAATTCCAAATCATGGGTCGGATAATTTTCCTTATGTTTTCTTAACTGCCTAGATGCATATGCTACCACATGACCTTCCTGCATAAGCACACATCCCAACCCTTGTCGAGACGCGTCACAATACACAGAGAACGACTTCTGGGTGTCTGGCATGATAAGAACTGGCGCGGTGGTCAACTTTTTCTTCAATTCGTTGAAATTGGCTTCTCGAGCGGCTGTCCATTTGAATTCTTCTCCTTTTCCTAGTAGTTCTATCATTGGTTTCGCTATCTTGAAAAAACCTTCTATAAATCGACGGTAATACCCTGCTAAACCCAAGAAATTGCGGATCTCTGAAACGTTCTGCGGGGTTTTCCAGTTTAGCATATCCCTTACTTTGGATGGATCTACGGACACACCTCCTGATGAAATAATATGACCAAGGAAGGGTACTTCTGTCAACCAGAACTCACACTTACTCAATTTGGCATAAAGCTGGTTCTCTCTGAGTTTCTGTAATACCATCCTTAAGTGTTCCTTGTGTTCTTCCTTGTCCTTGGAGAAGACCAGGATATCATCAATAAACATTACAACAAACTTGTCCAGAAACTCCATGAAGACCTTATTCATTAGGTACATGAAGTATGCTGGTGCATTTGTCGAGCCAAAAGACATTACCGTGAACTCATAAAGGCCATATCGGGTGACGAACGCGGTCTTTGGAATATCCAAAGCGCGAATCTTCAACTGGTGGTATCCGGACCGAAGATCAATCTTGGAGAAAATACACGCTCCTTTCAACTGATCAAACAGACCATCAATGTGAGGCAGTGGGTATTTATTCTTGATAGTTACTTCATTAAGAGCCCGATAGTCTATGCACATCCTTTGCGTTCCATCTTTCTTGGGTACAAAGATGACCGGAGCTCCCCAGGGTGAAGAACTAGGGCGGATAAACCCTTTGTCTAACAACTCTTGGATTTGCTCCTTGAGCTCTGCCAGCTGATTGGCATCCATTCTATAAGGTCTCTTATATATAGGTGCAGTTCCTGGCACTAACTCAATCACAAATTCTATTTCATGTTCTGGCGACATACCTGGAAGATCATCGGGGAAAACGTCCGGGAACTCGTTCACCACATTGATCTCTTCTATAGGAATACCCTTCATTGGATTTAGTGAGCTTTCCTCTGTTGAGGGTATAGCTGCAACAAACTCGACCTGCGTGCCTTCTCTGTTAGTCAGTTGAACTGCTCTTCTGGCGCAGTCTATGATTCCCTTATATTTCGCCAGCCAATCCATACCCAAAATGACATCAATTCCATTGGATTCCAGAACTACAAGGTTGGCTAAGAAATCTACCCCCCTTATATGAAGGCTTAGCTTTGAGCATATATACTTTGCCCTCATCTCTCCTCCAGGAGAGCTAATAATCATTTGATGCTTCATATGTACAATTGGCAGATTATACTTTGCAACATATCTTGTAGTGATGAATGAATGCGATGCTCCTGAATCAAATAAAACTGATGCTGGGTTTGAGTTGACAAGGAACATACCAAGCACCACATCTTGCGCTTCTTGGACTTCTTCAGCAGTGACGTGGTTGATTTGCCCACACGCGTAATTCTGTTGAGCCCAGTTGGTTGGAGCTGGTGCCGGGTTCCCATTGCAGCCTGGAGCTTGATGCTGTCCTTGCTTTGGAGCATTCCCATTGCCATACTACACGGGAGAGTTGTTGGGTTTCTTCCTCGGGCATTTATTGGCATAATGCCCTACTTCACCATAGACGAAACATGCCTTTCCGGTGGAAGGTGCCTGATCACCAAACTTCTGTTGAGGCGTCGGGGGTTGGGTCTGACGAGGGGCTTGGAAGTTTGAGCGCTGAGCTTGCATCTGTAGCTTGTTCTGATTCTGATGCTGGTTCTGATTTTGGTGCTGGTTCTGTTGGCGGAACATGGGTCCTTATTAAGGTGGGTTATAGCGGGGTCAGGAGTGACTGCTTGAGCCTTGACCTTGAGAAGACATCTTTCTCTTATGATCCATCTGGCGGCGTTTGTGTTCCACCACCAGGGCTTTATTTACCATAGCCTGAAAGCTTGCGAAGTCTTGGGGAAGCAATGCATATTGGATACCATCATTCAGGCCCTCTAGGAAGTGCTCCTGCTTTTTCTCATCTGTATCGACATCCTCGGGGGCATACCTTGATAGTTGTGTGAACTTTGCCACATATTCACTTACAGACATAGCTCCCTGCTTAAGCTCATGAAATTCCTTCTTTTTGAGTTTCATTGCCCCAGCTGGTATATGGTGAATGCGGAAACTGGTTTGAAACTCCGCCCATGTAATGGCTTGTGCGTCTTCATGGGCATTGACGTATGCGTCCCACCAGTCTGCCACGGGCCCGGAAAGCTGATGTGAAGCAAACAAGACCTTTTCCCTGTCGTTGCACTGAGCTATCCGGAGTTTCTTCTCCGTGGCTTTCAACCAGTCGTCAACATCCATTGGTTCCACAGCCTGTGAGAACACTGGGGGTTTGGTCCTCATAAACTCTCCCAACTTATTCTGCGGTGGAGGAGGAGGGGCTTGCATGCGCACGGGGGCCTGCTGCATATTTGCCATAGTTTGAGCTAGTCCCTGAAGGATTTGCGTTTGCATGGCCATCATTTGCTCCATGTTGAATTGAGGTGGTGGAGGAGGAGGCGGCAATTGCTGGTTGTTGTTGACTTCGTTGTTGTCGGCGCGGGGGTTTCTCCTGGTGTTCACCATCTGCTGGTTGCCAAGGGATGAGCGGAGAACAGAGGGAAAAAGCAAAGATGACAAGATATGACTGAGACAGGAAGAACAAGAGCAAAAAGACTCCCAACTATTTATTATATTATAAGATAACTGATGCAACGTGGAGAAAGAGCATCCACCTTACATCGACAATCACGCAAAGATCCAACTCATAACATGATCACAAAACAGACACGACGACACCAGGACTAGACAACACAAACGATCTAGATGACTTATTAAACTGGCTTCAGGTAATCTCCTAAGCTTGCGACCCGACAGATGGTTTGGCAGTTGACTGGTCGTCATCCTCCGAAGACTCCTCACTAGAAGGATCACTGCGGCACGGCCTCTTGGGAGAGGGAGAGCGAACGGACTGGTCCTCTGAGTCGGAAGAGCTGGACATCCCATTGAGGCTCTTCTGCAACTTCCTGATCTGTGCTTCGGCATCACGAAGGCGCTTGCGGGTGTCCTAAAGCTCGTCCAAAGCTTCATCCAAATCCACGTGCAGTGTGGTGGCCAGCAGCACCTGCTCTCGAGCCACACCGCTGTGCTCGTGGGTGGTTGCCTTCACCTTGATGTCCCGGCTTCCACGCTCTCGACGAGGGAAGTAGTCGTAGGAGGTCCCCCTCAGAGTACTCCTGTGGCGCTCACAGACACGAGCCAGTGCCTGCCTTGCTGTGTCTCGGATCCCTGCTTCGAAACTTGCACGGATGGCCATTGCTTTGTGGATGCCCACGATCTCATAATTGTCGTCGCCTTCTGGAGAACCGTAGAGGCACACCTCCACTGTCCACTCCTCACGTCCTGGATGAATCTGGCGAAGACCGTGGTAGACAGGCGCCTTGGTGTACCCTAGACGCTGCAGCATTTCCACCAGTATCATTGGTGTCTTCCCTGCTTCGAATCCCTTGGAATGGTACAGCTTCTTGCTTCCGTTCTCAGGAATGGTGACTCCACGGCTGGGTCCAGCAGAGGCGTTGGGTGCAAAGGTGGCCGGGGCACGGGGAGGAACATAGCCGCCGGTGGTCTTGCGGGCAGTCTTCTTGATGCGGGCCATCTACAGTTTGGAAACAAGAGAGAATGAGTAAAACATTTTTAATAAAGCAGTAAAATGAAGCTCAAGGGTAAATGAAGATTTTGCAAATATAGTTTTTGTAAATTAATCCTTATTACGCGACCATTTCTAGCTAGGCTTGCGACCTACGGTCAACACGGCTCTGATACCACTTCTATCACACCCGGTTTTAAAGACCAAAACCAGATGTAAACTATATGTATGCCAGGATCAGTTATTCATACATGTAGCGACTTCATTAGTGTAACAGACACAGTGCTTGATGAGTAATGTTGGCCTGATCTTCCGATAGGTAGCGATAAGTCGGTGGGTGGAGAACTCGACGTTGATGATCCAAAGGCTTCGACCCGAACAGATCGTCTCCCTTGCAATCACTACACCATAGCTCCGTTGGTTATCAACCGTGTCGCGCGGTTGACCTCGCCAAGAAGGCTCAATCCTTGCAAGCGTACCGAGAACACAAGAAAGAACGTAGAAGATGAAGTTGGGGTTCCACAAACACTTGCAGCGGTCTAGTCGGTCCGGAACAAGAGCGAAAATCTCACAACTGTGTGTAGATCAATATCTAAGCAAAACCCAACCCTAATTAGGGTGGCGGCTACTGTATATAAAATACTAGGGTCGGCCAAAGACCCCTGGACGCATCCCTAATGGACTCCAACACGTTACACGGCCCAACGGCCCAAAAGATGGTGGCGCAGCACCCTGACAGATTCTGGACATCCACTTGTTTCGACGATTCCTATTGACTCAGAAAGAATTTGGACATGGGACCAGTCCCGTTGGAAATATTATCTCCTTAGCTTTCCAACCATGTGTAGAACGTCAAAAACGGAGTCCGTATGCGTCCTGGGCGACGATTTTAGTGCAGGCTGGTCCTGGACTCCGAAACGGACTCGTACTTGACTGGACATCCACCTTGGCTTGGGCGCCCTTGCTGTTCTTCTCCCGTGTTCCTAAGTAACAATACATCACAATTATTCAGTAGCATCCCATCCTCATCAAAATATAAAGGAACACTAAGGAACGAGCTCACCTCATGATTTAGTTGATGTGCACGAGCTCGTGTCAATGGACCTATTGTTGGAGGAATACTCGGTGTGTGTGTATCCGAAAGAGTGATGTCCTCATCAGTGCTTCTTATTACAATGCTAAATTATTACAAAATAACCACACACGGGTCTAAAGAAAAGAACACCACAGCGGAAAAAGGAACTGCGCAGCTCCAAGCCAACAGGCAACCGACCGAGAGTTCCACAAGCCTAGAACTCAGCATCATCCTCGGGGAAGTCGTCCTCAGGAAATTCTTCAAAGGTTTCACCTTCTGAAACAGCAAGCGTGAGTATTTCCAATACTCAACAAGTGGGGGAAACATTTAATTTGATATGGTGGCTTGAAACAAGGCTTCCTGTTCTCTAGGGTTTCATTTGCACAAAAGCCAATTTTTAGCCCTGAACTATGGAAAACAAATTTTTATTTTAACCGGGAAAAGATGTACCAAAGATTTTCTTTAACCTCCGGGAATTCAACCCAATTCCCAAAGATTTTTTTTTAACCTCCGGGAATTCAACCCAATTCCCAAACCAAGAAAAATAACCACCCGACTAATCATGTGAGGGTCCATGCTGCTCATAACCGTGAGCACGGCTGAATATTCAGTTTGACACTTTGCAGAGTTTGTACACTTTACCCACGAGTCGTGATCTTCTCTAATGCCGGCACCTGATGGAACCTTACACACTTCTGGGGTGTGCGCCAAGAGATCACTACGAGGCTTTTCCAAAGAGTCTCCCAGTATGCACTTGCCCACTGAGGTTTTACCAGCGTACATAAGTGGAGTAACCCTCCACCCCAGAAGCCCCCTCTTGTGCCGGGTAGAATCGGGAAGTAACCCTTCCTTATCTACACATCCGATTGGCTCATACAACACTGGGAGAACATCTAGTTACTAGGCCAAGCCGTACCATATTGGTCTCGTGGTTGCTCTATTTGCCATGGATGTTCGCTCCATGAACCGGTCCTTAAAATGGTCTGGGCAAGACCTCCAATAACCCTATAAGGGTATACTACCAAACAACCAACCATGCTGGGAAAAGTAGCCCTTTCTTGCCCAAAACCCCAATTATCTTTATTGTTAACTCCCTTAACAACATCAGTTTCCATGATATTCTTCCTATATCAATTTTTAGTTCATAACTCAAGATTCATCACCTACACGCTACATGTTCATCTAAAGCATAGCTAAGCATAAACATGATGATCTTGTATGGATAAAACATCTATATCTAACACTAGTATTTGCTATGCTACCTATTTTTGTAAAACAGCATGCATATTTGACAAAGACTAGCTTTATGCAAAAACTGGGTTTACAACATGGTCAAGACACTTGCCTTCGTCGAAGTGTTGCACAGGTCCTTCAAAATCTTCCTCTTGAAAGTTGCCGAACTCCTGGACTGAATCGTCTACATGAGCACACAATCTAACATAAGAACAGTACACCAAACATTCCTAAAACTAGAGAAAAACCCTATAAACAGAATCTACACAATGCTACGATCGTTTGAGCGTGAAAATCGCCTAAATCGGAGCTACGAGCAAAAAGTATTGAGCTTTCGAAGTTATAGGGGCTATTCTGCAAATTTTACTTGAATTTCAGAGAATTACCGAATTGTTTTTATACTGAAAATCTTATTTATAAAACAAATTTAGGGGTTTCTATAAAAGTACAGAGCTTTTATGTGGTTACAGAGAAGTCTAGGGGCTAAAGTGCAAGATTGCCATTTTCATGAATTATTATGATTCGGAAATGACTGGATAAAGGATTCGATGATGTGGTATTGACACATAAGCAGATTGAATGACATGGCAGGCTGATATGGACGATGACGTGGCTCTGCAGCTGATTGGGATTATGGAGACGACACGCGGAATTATGTGATTAGCTGGGCGAAGAGTTATTTTGCTTCTAATCCGGATCGTTCATCTCAGATCCGACGGCCAGGAATCAAATGGGCTTTGGCCGGCGGTGCAAGCTCGGGCGGCGGCCAGCTGACGGCGACGCATGGTGGCGGGGCTCACCGGAGATGCGCAAAGTGCGCATCCGGGCTACGTTTACGATGGGAAAAAGCGTAAAACGGAGAGGAGGGGCGGGGGTCCTCACGGCGGGCTTGTCGGTGGCGGAGGGAGACCCGAGGGCGGTTGGCGACGGAGAGGAAGGCCGATGGCGGTTGAAGCTCGGTGCGGTAGCCGACGGCGACGAGAGGAGCTCCGAGCGGCTACGGAAAACGATGCCCGAGTCTCCGCGACACTGAAGAAGAAAGAAAAGAGGTCAATGGTGGCTTGACATGGCCAAATTAAGTTGGTGACGGAGCTCTCACCGGCAACAATGGCGGCTGTCGGCGCGGGGTTCGATTTCGTGTGCAAATGAAGGGGAAAAGTGGGGGTTCTAGTGGGAAATGGAGCAAGGAAAGTGATGGGATGCTTACATAACCGAGAGAGGGATTGGAGGAGTCGGAACCGAGAAGATTGGCCGGCGGCCTCAATTTTAATCCACACTTCGGTTTCCATGCAAGGGGAAGGGGAATCGAGAGGGAAACGGCCGGATTCAAGAGAGGGGAGGGGGAGGATCACGGCCATGCGATTGATTTCATGAATCAATGTGTGGGGCGGCTCTGATTTGAAACGACGGCGGCAAATGGGGGCTCGGGCACTGGGCAGCGAGAGGAGGAAGAAGGCGAGCCGGTGGCTCGGCTCGGCGCAGCAAGCTTGAGCCAGGCCCACCGGGCAGTGAGAGCGGTGGGGAGGCAAATCGGCTCGGCGCTTGCTTGGGCCGGCGCTGAGAGGAATTCCGGCCCACGCGGGAGGGGAAGAAGGGAGGGGGAGAGGGGAAAGCTGGTCCAGAAAAAGGGATTCGGCCCAAATGAATTTCTTTATTTTCAAAACCTTTTTCCAATTGAATTTCAGCATAATTTCCAATGAGGTTTTAAAGCGGCGAAACCTAGCGAAATTTTGCAAACTTTTTCCACCCAATAAAACCTTATTGCATCTACAACGGCATGAATGCATTCAAACAATTATCCTACGCCAAGTTAAATTTAAAAATTAATTTCCTATTGAGCTAAGTTGCAACACCTGAGTTAATTTCTAGCAAAATTTTAAATTATTGCAAATATTGAAATTTGGGTGTTACAATCAAGTAGCTCATACGCACAATATAACAGTTGTGAGGAACCGTCCAGATAATATTCTAATTAATCACTAGGAGAATCATTATTCATAATCACAACCTTGATGATTAACTAGAATATCATCCTGGTAGTCCCGGTATGTATTTTGTGCCAAAGATCGGAACATATACCTTTACAACATATCGCATCACAACACAGCTTAAGAAAGAGAAAATAATTAAAGTTATATTACAAGTTCTTAAGCATGCAACAAGTTTTTACAATTTACAGCAAACGAAAGCTAGCAGGAGACTTAAACCTGCTCAACTCCTAACCAGCAAAAGAAACTAAACAGTGGAAGACTAAAAGCTATACAACAAAAGGAGGATGGAGCCACAGGCTCTTAGGCTCTACCCCAAAAGCACAACTTCCGAGAGTAGGATGAACTACTCTTGCTCGCCACCCTGATCGGCATGCACGAAGTAACCAAACATCGTCCTGTCGCACCCGGTTTTAATAGACAAAACCAGATGCAGCTTATGTGTGCCCAGGATGTTCAACACACATAAGGACGTCACAGGTGAAGTAACAAAAGCAATACTTTTATTAAATAAATGTTAAACTCTTACAGCAATTGACATATATTGTCTTCTATGAAGATATCTGCAGCGGAACAGAAGCACTGGTGCCCAATAACACGGCAGGCAACCGACCGGGAGACACGCGCCTAGAACATCACAACCTCATCTTGAGTCTTCAACATCTTCACTCACTGAGCAACAGCATACATGTCGCATGGTGTAGGGAAAATAGCAAGTGTGAGCACATGACGCGCTTAGCAAGTGTGGAAAAAATAATGATATGCAGGCTTATATCAAGAATAGGCTAGCAAATGGTATTTTTGAGTAAATACGAGTAATGAAAATATATTTGGAGTCAAAAGCATTAAGAAATTATTAAGTGAATGTAACCCATACAGTCCAACACGCGGCATACAAGGCTCCCCATCTTGCATACCATAATCGTCTAGTACTCTCTGTACTATAACCAAAACCACAACCATCTAGTACTCTATGTACTAGAACCATAACCACAACCATCTAGTACTTTCTGTACCAGAACCATAACCACAACCATCTAGTACTCCTTGTACCAGAACCATAACCACAACCAAACTCATAACCACAACCATCTAATCATGTGAGGATCCAAGTCTCTCATGCCCGTGAGCATGGCTGATATATCAGATTTTACACTCTGTAGAGGTTGTACAACTTTCCCACGAGTCGTGATTTCATCACCTGCAAGCAGATGACTAAAGTCTCCATGTTGCAATGCCGGCCAAACACTATACACACGCCAGTGGTGTGTTGCCAGGAGATCACTACGAAGCCTTTACAAAGAATCCTCCCAGTATGTGTCACCAACACTCCAGGTTTCACCGCTAGGTGCTACCACCTAGAAGCCCCCTCTTGTGCCATGTGGTTTCTGAGAATTACCTTCCTTCATCCACGCCTCCCATATGGCCCACACATCGGGTTGTCGCTCCATAAACCGGTCCTTACTTAGGTTACTTTAGCAAACACTAAACCAACATCATAACCATGACAACCATCAAAACCACTTTGCTCAAGGCCTAAGGTTCCATGTTGCTAGACCATTAACCAGTTAACCACTATTGTTGCATATATTCATTAATCAAATATATGACACTTCTCAATATCCCAAAAGCATGGCTAAGCAATCTACTCAACAAAGACATCTAACCATAAACCATCTAGGTTCCAAGGGATGATAAGGGAAAATCTAGGAAAAACCCTAACATAGGTGACTACCCATTATATTGACACTGCATGCAATTTTGTAAAACAAAACATTTAAAAACATAGGTTCAAGATGATCAAGGACACTTGCCTTTTACCCAATGCTGTTCAGTGTTGTCGAAATCTTAGTCTTGAAGTCCCTCGAACTGCTCCAGAACGTTATCGACTAATCGCGAGAACTACCGACAAACAGCACAAAGGAAACACTAAGGACAACATACCAAACATCATTAAAACACTTTAAAAACACTATGGTTGGATAGGTCAGATTTTAGAAACATTTAGATGCAAGAATCATCTAAATCGGAGTGAAGATGAAAAGAGAATAGCTTTTGAGAGATGGATTAGACTGAAAAGGAAATGCTGATTTTCCGGAACTATCTTCCTATTGGAAAGGTTTTATTGCACAATCACTATGTCAAGCTTGACAACATTATTGCGCAAGATTCAAAAGTGTATGGCAGACTAGACTTCGCTGACTAGGCTAAGGAGAATGATGGGGCGCTGACTTGGCATGCTATGCAAGTACCATCTTGGATTAAAGAAAGGATACGCTGAGATCTAGTATTGATTACCTAAGATGGATAAAAAAGGCCGAAGGTTGCACTTCTAGGTTAAGGATACTACTAGTGACTCTATATAGCGGTGGTGGTTCGGGTTTCGTCGAAGACAGCGATCGGGCGCATGTCCACAGACATCGATGTCAGCTTCAGTGGTGTTTCAGTGAAACGAGGGAAGCATGGCGTAGAACGCGGAAACACTAACTCAACGGTATGGTTGGTTTTTGAAGGGGTCATCCGAGATAGCGGCAAAACAGCGATGACTGCTTCTAGGTTTCGTGGTGACCGCGAACAGATGCAAGAACGAAGACGCTTGCGTTCTAGGAGATTGGGTATAAAATTTGAGAAACCATTTGAATAGAGATGTTCATATATCTCGGGAACACAATGCTACGGCATAGTTATGGGTAGATCATCCACTGAGAGGAAGAACGATCAGCAGAGATGAGACGGGTGATGCCTGCGACATGCTGTGGTTGGCAACGGCGTCCTGGTCGTGTCGCTGCACAAACAGGGATGGGCTCTTAGGGTCATGTAGAAGATCGATGGGACACACTGTGAAGTGGTTGGTGCATCCATACGGCTTTCAGATTGACGGGGAACGCGAATGCAAATCCGGTGCGTGCGAAGAACGCATCCAGAAACCGGACATCGGGTATGTCGACCATGATTTTGATAGTTTGGCTACTCTACTGGCTGACCTGGTTGGTGAGGCCGTGGGGAACATCATGGGACATGCACCGGTGAAAGGGCATAGTGATTTGACCTATGGTCGTCAGGAACGTCGTTGCCAATCGGCTACAGCGCGGTTGTCCCACAGCTGTTCGCGACGGCGACGACCGTGGCGGCGTAGATCGGGCTTTGGCCGGGGCTAGGGCTTGGCTAGGGACTTAGTATGATGCTAAAACAGTAGTAAGGGAGGAGAAGAAGGGGTCCTCACCTTGCTTTGATGGTCGAGGAAGAAGGATTCGTGGAGAAGACGACATAGCGTATCACGGGCGACGGCGGCGGCGGCTCCGGTGAATGGCGGCGCTCCAGCGACGCACGGACAGGGCAGCAGCGACTCCTAGGGCTTGGGGCAAGGAATAGGGTTAGGAGAGGGCGTGCAACTCATATTTATAGGGCTAGGGGCGGCTGGTTGAGGTGGAGTCCAAACCGAACATGAATCAGATTCGAGTTCAAGTCGGTTACGGTTTCCTTTTTCGCAGCTCTGTATTCCGAGGATGATATCTCCATCATCCGGACTCCAAATTAGATGTTTCTTGATTCTAAATTGTATGACTCAAAAAGATCTACAACGTTGGTAGTCATTGGAACTTCTGAAAACGTCATCTTGATTTCCAAAAATGCACCACAAGATAAATTGTTTGAACTTAGACTTATCTGCGCAGCACTGATTTCAAGGGCCATAACTCCCAGCTCCATTATCCAAAAGAGGACTTCCATAGGTTCAAATTGAAGCTATCGACGAGACCTACAACTTTGGTATTGTCAAGATTTGCATTTGAGGCCGTTGTGAACTCCGAAACTTCATGATAAGATGAGGTTGTCTAGGACTCTATAAAAATTTGCAGATTTCGTGGATCCTTTGTGTTGGACCTTCTAGATGACTTGGCTAAGGGTTTTGACTTGAGCAAGATTGAGCCCAAAGACACTTTAGGTATATATAGGGTTTATAAAAGAAACTTTTGCAGAGAAATTTGAATAAGGTTTGAATTTGAATTGTGTTTGGAGTGAATTTAAGAGAAACGAAAAATGAGGTTGAACAAGAATAGGAGTAGATAAGGAATTTGAATTTGGATTTGGGTAGAATTTGAGAAAGAGGAGATATTGACTTTAAACAAGGATTTGGATAAGATTTGAATTGAGCTGGAGAAGGATCAGATATGATCAAGGATTGAGTAGATGATGAATTCAAAGATTTTGAATTCCAACCATTAAGATGCTTAACTTATTCACTACTGAGTTTTGTAAAAACCTTTTCAAAATCTTTTTCACTCAAAACACCAAACAGAAGAAAAAGAAAAAGAACTCTAATGCATTTACCTGGCTCCTAACAAAACTCAGCATGCAATGCACACAAAATAATAACCTATATTGATTGATTGTTTATGAAAATAGGTGTTAAACCTATTCCACTAGTGAAGCTATTCAATAATCTTAGAAAATTTTAGAAATTTGAGAAATCTGAAAATCAGGGTGTTACACGACACTTCCTCACCTGTAAAACATGTAGAGCAGTTGAGTATGAAGGTACTCGCAAGACTTAAATCATATAGAGCACATATACATAGCTCGACTTCAAAGATTATGCATTGAGCTATTAGCAAGGAAAAACCACATGGTTAAGTTAAACATAAGCGATAAGCAACCTAGACACATAGATATGAGCAACTAACTTAACCAATAACAACATAATTCTACCCAACTATAACCAACTGAACATAAATAACTAGAACCATTGAACATATATGTAACAAAGACCAACTCAACCTTCTCCCACATATCCAACCATCAACCACAAGCAAAAACTCTACGACCGATGCAGATGGACAGAAGCATGCTCATGACCGAGAGCGTGGCATTTCGAAATATTTTTACACCCTGCAGGGGGATACTCCTGGACCCACACGACTTGAGGACCATACGGCTTGCATGACCACACATATCCATATAAGGGGTACTCATGTCAACCTTTCTCAATAAGCCCCAACCATTTGGATCATGTATCGCTCAGCGCGGAGGTATTAGAACTACTCCCAAAGCAATCTAGCATCTCTTACAAGCCCGCCCGCTCACACCGTCAATGTTCACGCCCAAATAATCACAGCTACAAAGGTATTCGGCTCGCCTTACCATTAGATCGGCATGTGGTGAGTAAGGTAAGTGCTAAAGTCGACTACACCGACGATCGGTGCTTAAACGACGCAATCGGTCTACAGTGTCCAGGTTCTTCTCCCGGCCTGCCCCCAGGACTTTCCTCTGGAACAGACAACACCCCTAGCACCGCTCACATCTCGTCTCATACTCACCACTCATCCAACCATCATCAACACATATCCAACATTGTGATCATTATGAAAGTAAATATCACCTATGCTCGCAAACGATGAAACAATCACCACTCGACTTCTACCGAATGACCTATGCATTGCTAAGCATTTCAATTTGACTTGTAACCTAGACATCAGCAACATACTCAAGGCGACAAGGAAAGGATGAACAACAAATCAAGGTAGAAGTAATGCATTCAACATAGGATCTACCTATTTGTACCCGATCTCGACTCAACACATACAAACATACATAAGCATAGTTCATCAATTTTAGACTTCATTCAATTGAACAAAGGTTCAATATGCTTAGTTGCTTGCCTTACTGCTTTGGCGGTTGTCTGATACTCCCCGCACAACACTCACAGAACTCCGGGAGGTTGGCATCGCCTTCAATCACGGCAGGGTCACAAGCCGGTTCTTCGCTCACTAAACAAGAATGCGTGCAATGATGAGCATGAATGAAGTGCAACAATGTATGCTACAATATGCATAAAAACAAGCTAAATGGATAAGACATAAGGAAGAATATGAAATTCGCAAACTAACAATGCCGGACAAATACAGAAGGCCGGAGACTTCGGACTCTCTGGAGTTGCGGAGTCTTCGGAGATTTATCCGGACTCTCTGGACTTCTATGGAGTCTCCGGAGATTTCTTTGGAATCTCCAGAGATTTCTCTGGACACTCCGGACTTGCGCAGAAAGAAATTTCAAGGGGAAACTTTGGTTGATTCAATTCTAAATCGAAGAACAAGATTTTGAAATGGCTCATGGGGGTCTAGAACTCACTCACTAATCTATCAACTCGATTCCTAACTCAATTTCATCCACAATCCTCTAATTTGCTCTAAAACTCAAGAACTCATGAACTTCACAACCCTAACTCCAAATTCGAAATGTATCCAACTAAAACACGGATTTTTTGCCATGGATGCCTAGGGGACTCATCCAATATGATTTGCCGAGCTTGGGGACCGTCGGTTGAAGGAAGAAAGCTCAGGAAGAGGAAGAATACTGGTCCTTCTTGCGCTTCAACCATGAACACCAAAAGACATCAAAACTGGCTCGAATCCTTCAGGAAAAAAAAAAAAAATTGGAGGGATGGATAGCTTACGAGCTAGTGATCGCGTAGACACCACATGCGCTCCTCGATTCCTTCTCTTGAGATGGGATTTGGAAGGAGAAGGAGAGTGCTTGAGAGAGAGGGAGAGGGGAGAACGAGGGGGAGAGAGTGAGCTAAGGGAGAGAGAGGGGAGCAGGTGGCGCTGTTGTCTCTTTGAGTGAGTGAGGTGTGAGGCTAGGTGGTGGATCCCACATGTTAGAGAAAAAGTCTGTTTCAACTGCGAATCACATTCTTTTCTCTTCCGAATTTCTTCCTCTCATCCAAATGACTCAGAACAAAGTGCTCTAGTGTGCCTAAATAATTTACCTAGAAACCAATTATGGCGATAATGATGCGTTATTAAGCTTAATCACGTAATTACAGAATTTGTGATGTGACAAACCTCCCCCCTCAAAAGAATCTCGTCCCGAGGTTCAAAAATCCTTTGGAGAAGGTGATAGCGATGAACATAGACATGTGAGGTGCTCCAATGTGCACATATTACAATGGTAATTACAAGTTTTCAAAAAGCTTAGGATACTCGGAGCGAATCTTGTCCTCACGCTCTCAAGTCGCTTCGTCCTCGGTGTGGTTGCTCCATTGGACTTTCACAAACTTGATAGAATGATGCCAAGTTTTGCATTCTGCTTCATCCAAAATCCGGATTGGTCACTCACAATATGTAAGATCCGGCTACAACTCTTGGTTTGCCACTTCAATGACTTCGGCTAGGATCCGAAGATATTTCTTCAGTTGCGACACGTGGAAGACATTGTGAACAGCGGAGAGGGATGGAGGCAAGTCCAATTGATATGCTACCTCTCCATGCCGAGCAACAATTTGGAATAGGCGCTAGCTTCCCTCTGACTTGAAAGAGGTGAACCCCTTTAAGTGGAGACACCTTGAGATACACAAAGTCTCCAATGGTGAATTCAAGATCTCGACGGCGACAATCCACATAGTTCTTCTATCATGATTGTGCCGTGAGGAGACACTTACGAACTGTCAGAACCTGCTCTTCTACCTCTTTGACCAAATTCGGGCCTAGAAAAGTTCTTTCACCAGATTCGGACCAATTCAGGGGCGTTCGGCATCTTCGGCCGTAGAGAGCTTCAAACGGTGACATCTCAATACTTGATTGATAGCTATTTTTATATGAGAACTCGGCGAACGGCAAGCAGATTTCCCACTTCTTCCCATATGTGAGAACACAAGCTTGGAGCATGTCTTCTAGAATTTTGTTCACCCGTTCAGTCTGACCATCGGTCTGTGGGTGGTATGCGGTACTGTGGAAGAGCTCGGTTCCCATATTTTCAAGGAGGCTCCTCCAGAAATGAGAAGTGAATTGAGTGTCTCGATCAGAAATGATCTTCTTCAGAGTCCCATGGAGGCAAACAATCCGAGTGAGATACAACTCCGCATTTTGCTTAACCGAATACGTGGTCTTGACAGGAAGGAAATGAGCAGACTTTGTCAGTCAGTCCATAATGACCCAAATCGAGTCATAAACTTGGGAAGTCCTCGACAATCCAGTAATGAAATCCATGCTAGAAGGTCGCCATCACCAAGAGCTAGAAGGTTGCCATCTACAAAGGTGCTCTTACTCATCTCCTAATCACCTGCACACTTAAAAACAGAACTAGCACAGAGGGTTGACTCATCAAAAATTACATCACAAGATTCTATGATGGTGTTAGTATCAAGATTGTAAACTCTGTAAGCCAGACTATGAAGAGAATACCCTAAGAAAATGCCATCGAAATATCACGACTCAAACTTGTTAAGATTGCCACGCTTTAGAATGAAGCACTGACACCCAAAAACTCTCAAATACAAAACCTTCGGTTTCCTCCCAAAGCGCAACTCATAAGAAGTCAAATTCAAGATTGAGCACAAGAAAATCCGATTTGAGATGTAGCACATTGTGCTAATGGCCTTAGCCCAAAACTTTCTAGGAGTCCTATGCTCATTGAGCATCGTCCTAGCCATCTCAACCAAAGTGCGATTTTTCCTCTCAACAACGCCATTCTGTTGAGAAACGTGTGGGGTAGAAAATTGATACTCAATGCCATGATCAAGAAAAAAAGCATCAAAGAGATAGTTCTTGAACTCAGTGCTATTATCACTATGAATTGCTTTCGATACACCAGGGTGTTACTTGAACAATCTCAAAACTAAGCTCTAAAAGTGTGAGAACACTTCATCCTTACTCACAAGAAAGAAGACCCAAAAGTAGCGAGAGAAGTCATAAACAATGACAAGAATATACCACTTCCCGCCCACCGAATGAACCCAAAAAAGACCAACAGTGTCCATATGGAAAAGTTCTTCTGGTCGTTTAGTTATCACCAGATTGACTGGTGGGTAGGAGGCAGCAACCATCTTGCCATACCGATAAGGTGCACAAACAAGATTCTTCTCAAACTTGAGCTTAGACAATCCTTGAATCAAGCCTAGGGCACTCAAACGAGTAAGCAAATCAAAGCTAATTTGACCTAGTCTCCTATGCCACATCCAAAGCTCAGAAGAAGGTTGAGCAATCAAGCAACAAGAAGAACCAAGAGACTCAGAAAAATTAACTCCAAAAACTCTCCCAACTCAAGAAATCTTGCAAATCTAAGTGTCAGAAGAATCGAGAATTCGAGAAATATCGTGTTTGAAACACAATCCAAGTCCTCATCCAACAACTGAGATACAGAGAGAAAGTTCTATCCTAGATACTCCACCAAAGCTACATCCTTGAGAGTGAAACTCTCATTCACCCTTATCATACCCTTGGCTTTCACCCGTCCTTTTCGATCATCCCCGAATGTGATGTACTCGTGTTGCTTCATGGGGGTGAGGCTAGAGAAACATGATGAATCTCTGGTCACGTGACACGAAAAACCAGAGTCAAAGAGCCACTTGTTCTCCAGACCTCCGCCTGCCACCTACATATGAGAAGAATAATAGGTGGATGACTCAGTAGTGTCGGTGACATGGGAACCAGGGGTCCCCGAGTCCCGAAGCCAGGACAACAGAATGCCATGTGGCGCCCTCCGTCGGGGACTATGCCCCCGAGGTCCGATAAGACCAAGTTCCTAGAGAAGGCGCTCGGGGCCATGAACAGTGGTCCCCGAGGATCCGAGAAGGCCAAGTTTCAGGAGAGGGTGCTCGGGGACATGAACAGTGATCCCCGAGTACCCGAGTTCCCCGAGGACCCAAGAAGGTAGTTTCGGGAGAGGATACTCGGGGCCATAAACAGTGGTCCCTGAGTACCCGAGTTCCCCGAGGACTGAGAAAAGACATATCCGGGAGAGGGCGCTCGGGGCTATGAACAGTAGTCCCCCGAGCACCTAGAGTTCCCCGAGGACTTGAGATGCCCCTTGCTGGTGGACCCCACAAGGGCTCAGCGGTGAGGTGTCAATTGGTGAGAGGCCTGATGCTGCATTTAAGAGGGAGCATGGCCTGTCACTTCCAACCACCCCCCCACACCTGCTGTTAGTCCCTGCCACTCCCTGGCAGGGAGGCGTGGGGACATTTAATGCGGTGGGTCCCATCGCGCATCATCTGGCGCACCTCGGGATATCATCGCTGGGCTCGAGGCATATCGCCTGTCCCCTGCTGTGTCAAGCGTGCTCTGACTGAGCGGGCATGCGAGGTGGCTCGGTGGCTGCCCGGTGGGCCCCCATGCTGCACCCGCTGAAAAGCGGCATGATGACGACAGGACCAGACGGGGGCGTATTTTCAGCCCCCCGTAACGTGAAGCTGTAGCCCATGATGGTTGCTTTCCATTTATGGCGCCTTGGGGCTCGCGTCCTCCTTTCAGGGCACGCCAAGCCACCCCCCCCGACTGTATAAAAGGCGGGGATGCACCCCGACGACGTGGACAAGTTCTTCAGGACGAGAGCTTCGAAGAAAGAGAAGTTGAAGAATACCAAGACAAGCTAACGAAGAACAAGACACACGAAGCTCTAGACTTAGACAGAAATCCTTGTAACACAAGAGATCCAGATAAAGGCATTCCCAGAGCATTTATAGCAGACACACAGGAGTAGGGTGTTACGCTCCATGCGGCTCGAACCTGTCTAAAATCCATCGAGCATTTACTTCACTGGCATCCGATCATCCATCCTGCCTGCATCTCATTTACTCTCATTAATTCACATACGAGGTAGATTCAGAATCATCCCCCCGGCCGAATCTCAAAGGGGGTCCCTCCGGATCCCCGCTTGTGGAGTTCATCCTCCGGCAGCTGGCGCGCCAGGTAGGGAGGTTGCATCCCTGAATCCGCTTTGTTTTCTGCAGAAAAGATGGCAGGTGGACATCGTCTCCAACGCACCGGCTCCAGCTTCAGTGAAGAAGTGGAGCCCATCGCTCAGGAGGCCCTAGCTCTTGCTGTTCCTCAGCAGCAGCAACGGTCGGCCCGTACGGCACTCCCTCCCTTGGGGGCAATGGCGCTGGGCCCAGCAGGGCCGCTGCCGCCGTCGCAGGTGGGCTGCCTAACCCTCAGCAAGTGGCAGACGCCCCTGCCACAAGATCCAAGTTCGGACAGTATCGGACACCGTTACGGCGTAGGCTCGCTTTCGATGACGCTAGCCCTGGGAGTGCGTTGCTTGCGGCGCAAGCATTCCTCAGGCACCCGCCTGTCCAGGCAGCGGGGGAAACCCCAGAAGGCCATTGGCTGCAGGAGGTGGCCGCCTTGGTGGGCACAGCCCACCGGCAGGTACTGGCCGAAAGCTCCTATGCCACCTCCCACCGCAGCGCAACCAGAGCCGGTCCATCTTCTGGTGGCGGCAGAACCGGCCGGGGGGCCTCCAGGCTGAGTGCCGCCCCCCAGGCCACAATAGGAGCTCAGGATCTTCGCTTACACCTCAATGAGTGGAGGGCCATCGAGGATGTGTGCGTCACCCTTGAGCGCCACCGGGAGTCCCGGCACGAGGCCGAGGCAGAGGACCAGGCTTCCTCTATGCTGGCCCATGACCGTCGGGGTTCCCCGACGCACCGGTGTTCGCCCCCCAAGGGCACTGCTGGCACCGTGGGATACGGCACAATCTTCCGCGCATTCACCAGCGAGCTCCGTCGGGTCAACTGGCCCACAAAGTTCTGGCTAGAACTACCGGAGAAGTACAATGGGTCCATCGACCCTGTCGAGGTCCTCCAGATCTACACCACCGCCGTCCAAGTGGCGGGCGGCAGTGAAAAGGTTATGGCCAATTACTTCCATGTAGCCTTCCAGGCGCCTAAAGCCGTCGCTCCCCTTCTACGGGTTGACATCGAGGCACAATTTGCCCCTCGAGCAGGTCGAGCTGCCCGTCACCTTCGGGTGCTGGGACAACTTCCGGACGGAGAACATCGTCTTTGACGTCACGGAGGTACCCCTGCCCTACAACACCATCCTCGGGCGCACGGCGCTCGCCCTGTTCATGGTGGTCACGCACTACGCCTACCTCACGGTTAAGATGCCGGGCCCCGCAGGCCCCATCTCCATGCCCGCCGAGACCGGTAGTGCCGTCTCCTGCGCCGAGCAGCTCTACTCGGCCTTGGTCTCTGCTCGGACCGAGGTCAAAGGACACCCAGGGGGCCCGGGACCCTCTTCATCCAAACCTCGACTCGCCGCCGACGCCTCCATCCCCACGAAGGAGGTCGTGGTGGGCGAAGACTCATCCCAGGTCATCCGGATCGGCGGTGACCTGGGCGACAAATAGGAAAGAGTGCTCATCACCTTCCTTCAGGTTAACGTCAACGTGTTTGCATGGTAGCCATCCGATATTCCCGGGATCCCTAGGGAGGTGATCGAGCACCACCTTGCTGAGCGCCCCGACGCACGGCCGGTGAGGCAGAAGGTCCGGCGGCAGGCGCCCGAGCTCCAGGAATTCATCCGGGAGTAGGTCAGCAAGCTCCTCGATGCCGGCTTCATCCGAGAGGTTCTCCACCCAGAGTGGCTGGCAAACCCAGTCGTCATCCCGAAGGCCAACGGCAAGCTGCGAATGTGTGTCGACTACACCGACCTAAACAAGGCTTGTCCAAAAGATCCTTTTCCTTTACCCCGCATAGACCAAATTGTAGATTCCACTGCGGGATGCGATCTTTTGTATTTTTTAGATGCAAATTCGGGTTATCACTAAATCCGCATGGCCAAACAGGACGAAGAGAAAATATCTTTTACTACCCCGGTGGGGACCTATTGTTATGTCTCAATGCCTTTTGGTTTGCGCAACACTGGGTCATCATTCCAGTAGGCCGTGCGCATTACCCTTGATTCGCAGGTTGGCCGCAACATCGAGGCTTACGTTGACGACCTCGTGGTCAAGTCCCAAGACCGCGCCACCTTGCTGGAAGACTTAGCCGAGACTTTCAATAGTCTCCGCACTACCCGCCTGAAGCTCAACCCTGAGAAGTGCGTCTTCGGGGTACCCGTAGGCAAGCTCCTTGGTTTCTTGGTTTCCAGCTGAGGAATCGAGGCCAATCTAGAGAAGATCTGGGCCATCGAGAAGATACGTCCCCCGGCTCGACTCAAGGAGGTCTAGCATCTCGCTGGCTGCATGGCGGCCCTGGGGCGCTTCATATCCGAGCTCGAGGAGCGAGGGCTCCCACTCTTCAAGCTTCTGAAGAAGACCGGTCACTTCGACTGGACACCGGAGGCCAAGCAGGCCTTCCAGGACTTAAAGAAGTATCTCACCTCACCGCCCGTATTGGTGGCCCCCTCCGAGGGCGAGCCTTTATTGCTCTATGTCTTAGCCACTCCTCAGGTCGTGATCATGGTACTGGTGGTGGAACATGATGAGTGCTCGGGGCAAGGTGTTGGGTCCAAGCTCCCGGCCGCCCCCGAGCAGCCTACCGGTCTCGGGGCTCCTCCTGACCAAGGAGTCGAGCCCGAGACCATGGCTCCTCCCGACCAGGGAGTCGAGCCCGAGACTATGGCTCCTCCCGACCAGGGAGTCGAGCCCAAGAGCCCAGCCGGCCTGACCACTATGCCAAGCTCGGGGGCTGTGACAAGCCCTTGGGCGAGGCCTCAGCCCAGGCCCGCCACATACAGCGACTTGTGTACTTCATTAGAGAAGTCCTCCGAGACGCCAAGACAAGATACCCCCAAGCCCAGAAGATGCTTTATGCCGTACTCGTCGCTTCCAGAAAGCTGCGCCACTACTTTCAGGCGCACAAGGTCTCGGTGGTAACCACATACCCCCTGGGGCCAATCCTCCGGAACCGAGAAGGTACTGGGCGTATCGTCAAGTGGGCGGTCGAGCTCACAGAATTCGATCTGCACTTCGTTAGTCACCAGGCAATCAAGAGTCAGGCCCTGTCTGACTTTGTGGCGGAGTGGACGCTAGTCCCCGAGATCGACAATGAAGAGATTACCGTGTACCCCAGGCAAGATGGGCCTGGGTACTGGGTCATGCACTTTGACGGCTCCCTCACACTAAAAGGCGCGGGGGCTGGAGTGGTGCTCACCTCCCCAACGGGTGAAGTACTCCAGTACATCGTGCAGCTGCATTTTTGAGCAACCAACAACATAGCGGAATATGAGGGCCTCATCGCTGGTCTCCAAGCAGCAGTGGGTCTTGGGATCCGGCGCCTGCTGGTGAAGGGAGACTCCCAACTGGTGGTCAACCAAGTATTCAAGGAATACTAGTGCGCGGATCCTCAGATGGCGGCGTACGTGACGGAAGTCAGGAGGCGGGAGAGGCACTTTGACGGCCTGGAGCTGTGGCACATACCTCGCCGCGACAATGCTCTGGCCGATGACCTCTCCCACCTGGCCTCTGCCCGAGCGATCGTCCCAGCCAGAGCCTTTGAAGAAAGGCTCACACGGCCATCCGTCCTGCCTACTGACCAGGATGAAGGGGAACCCTCGAGCCTAGTTGAGGGAACCCAGGCAGCACCCTTAGTGGGAGGTCCCGTCAGGGTGCTGCCGCCCGGTGAGTGCGCTGTGCTTGCCGGTAGTTCTTAAAATGCCTTGTGGGTCGATGAGATCCGAGCGTACTTGAAAGAAAACATCCTTCCCGGGGATGATGCCTCTGTGGAGAGGATTGCACTGCAGTCCAAACGCTATGCTATAGTAGATGGGGATCTCTATCGGCGCGGCACGGACGGTGTCCTCCTGAAATGCATCACCTGGGCAGAAGGCAGTGAGCTCCTCACTAAGATCCACGAGGGTGAGTGCGGTGGCCATGCATCGTTCTGCACACTATTGGGGAAGGCCTTTCGGCAAGGCTTCTACTGGCCTACAACCCTCCAGGACGCTTCCGAGTTGGTTCGACGCTGCAAGGCGAGCCAGTTCCACGCAAAGCAGATTCACCAGCCAGCTTAGGCTCTCCATACCATCCCCCTGTCATGGCCCTTCGCGATCTGGGGGCTGGATATCCTGGATCCATTCCCCTAAGCAATCGGGGGTTATGAGTACCTCTACGTCGCCATCAACAAGTTCACCAAGTGGCCGGAGACGGTCCCAGTTATCATGGTTACCAAGAACACGGTGATGCAATTCATCCGCGGTATCACAAGTCACTTCGGCGTCTCGAATAGAATCATCACTGACAATGGCACCCAGTTCACAAGTGCCCTGTTCGGGGACTACTGCGAGAACCTCGGCATCAAGCTTTGCTTCGCCTCTATCGCTCATCCTAGGAGCAATGGGCCAGTCAAGCGTGCAAATGCTGAAATACTGAAGGGGCTCAAAACTCGGACCTACGACGTGCTGGCAAAGCATGGGAAAGGGTGGATCGATGAGCTGCCTGATGTGTTATGCGCCAACTGGACCACACCAAGCTGCACCACTGGGGAGACGCCATTCTTCCTTATTTATGGTGCTGAGGCAGTCCTCCCCTCTGAGCTCACTCTTGGCTCCCCTCAGGTGAATGCCTATTCAGAAGGCGAACAGGAACAGCGAAGATGCGACGACGTCGATCACCTGGAGGAGCATCGGCAACGAGCTGCTGTCCGAGCAGCCAGATACCAGCAGAGCCTGCAGCGATATCATCAGCGCCACATCCAGGCCCGGTCACTCGAGGTTGGGGATCTAGTTCTCCGACGCGCCCAAACGCGCGAAGGAAAGAATAAATTGTCCCCTATGTGAGAAGGCCCCTTCATCGTGACCGGTGTCCCGCGACAAGGCTCGTTTCGGCTGGCCACAGAGGACGGGCAGCCACTCCCAAATGCATGGAACATCGAGCATCTGCGCAAATTTTATCCATAAGACGGCATGATTGTGCTCGGGCCAACCAGGCTAGGGGTCCCCCCTGCCCAAGTTGGCCGGGGGCTGCCACCAACCATTTAAGTTACCACTTTTGTACAAATTGTCAATATACACTCTTATTCCAAGTTTTCTCTCTGGAATCCATATGTTTAATCTGTTTAGTGAGATGCTCGATTTGTATGAGAAAACACGCTCTCATTTTTCCCACTGATAAAAACGGATCTCGATCGGTATGCGCGCAAGCAGTATCTGCTGACTTAAGTCTGTTATGGTTGGCTGTGGTGTCCGGCTACATGGCAGTACCCCGAGAACTACCGAGCCTCTGGAGTTCTCGGGTAATCCTACCACTTGAGCAAAGAGTGGTCGGGACCGCCTAGACCCTAGGGGCGGGCTGTCGGTGCTCGGTTTGGTCAGTCCTGTCCTGGGCACCACCAAACCATTGGACCTCTTAGTTATGCCTCTGTCTCTACACTTCGCCGGTCCGGGTATTTGAGAGATCTCGGGTCAAAAATGAGAGCAGTCTATAATGAGTTCCGCTCTAACGGAGCGCACCAAGCAAAGAGTTTTTTCCTATTTCTTAAGTTTACAGATCAATGATCAAAAACCAAGCTGCCCAACTGCAAGGGCCTCAGTGCCCAGGGCGCTGCTCGAACCTATGGGGTCCTCGGGTAATCCTACCGCTCGAACATGAGTGGTCGGGACCGCCTAGCCCCTAGTTCTCTCACCGGTTTTCCAGTGCTCTGGTGCTCTGTACGAGGGAACCAACATTCCCGGGTGCCCCGAGCTCGGGGCATCTACCCCCTCATATTATATTAAAAGGAACCATTCTGGAGGGGATCAATCCCATATTTATAAAATTCAAAAAAACAAAAACCTAACTATCTACAGGCTCAGGCGGAGGCGAAGACACATCGCTGCTGCCGTCGCTGCTCGGTTCTGGCTCCGGCTCTCGCACAAAACACGCCGCCACCTTGGCGGCGACGTCGCGGACAGCTTCCCGGGCAGCAGCTTCCTCGGCCTCGACCACGCCCTGCCGAACTAGCTCCAGCGGGAAGGCAGGGTCTCGACTATGATAGCAGGCAAGAACATGCTCGGCCACTCCTTGGGCCAAAGCACGCCCCTCCTGGATCGCCAGCTCCTGCACGACGTCTAGAAGGGCCTCGAGGCGCCAGGCGATCTCCGCAAACCCGAGGGTGATGTGCCCATTGTCTCCTTGTCCAGCGACTGCTCGCCCACGTGCACGCACCCGAGCCCGGCCGCCTCCATGGAGTTCCATGCCTGCTGAAGGATGTCCCGCATCATCAGCTTCACGTTAGTCGCTCGGCGATGACGGTCTCGAGCTCATCCTGTGCGTTCTTGAGCCTGTCCTTCAGACTGGTGCCGTCGGCGGCTCTGGTAGGGACGCCCCTCGCGGTCGGGATCTCCCGGCATTGGGCAGCCGCCTAGGTCTGAGCTCGCTGCAGCTGCTCGACTCGGGCCATGACAGCCTGCTCTCGGGCAGCCAGTTCGACCTCCCGCTTGGTGACCAGCTCCTCCCGGGCGGTGAGTGCCGACGATGCCGAGAAGGCATCCGCCTCGCGCCGCACGATCTGCTCCTCCCGGGCATCAAGGGCCACCGCCGTTATTTCGACGTCGGTCTTGTGCAGCTCGACCTGCTCCTGCCGACGGAGGACATCGGCGCGGCTACGCTTGAGCTCATCGTTCTGGCAGGCCAAGTCTGCCTGAGCAGACCGCACGGCCTCCTCCCTTCTGTTGACCGCCTCCTCCCGAGACACCAGCTGTCGCTCCCGAGCAAGCAGCTCTGCGGCGCACCTTCGGGACGCCTGGTCGTGCTCGGTAGCAAGTCGCTCCATGCGGCTGGCCTTCTCCTGCGCAGCGACGGCCTCGTCGCGTGTCTCCTCCAGCGCTTCCCGCTCCTCGACCACCTCACGCATTGACTTCTCGTAAGATGCACGGGCCGAGGCGATACGGGTCTCCAAAAGTTTCCGGGCCTCCTCCAGCCGGCACCTCTCTTCAACCAGGGTGGCGTGCTCTTTGTCGAGCTCAGCCCGCTTTGCCGCCACGGCCACTTTGAGCCACCCGATGACCTCCCGGGCGCTTCCCAGCACCTCCGGGAGGGGTTCTGGGGCCTGGCCAGAAGGTGGTCGGGGGCTGGGTCCTCTGCGAGCCCTCTCTGTAGAGACACTCGAGGTCCCCGATGGCTGCTGTGCCGGCGCCGCCCTCGTTGTGACCACCTCCCCTGCGGCCACTCGCTCCTTCCTCAGAGGGCTCGAGGCAGGTTCAGTCGGCGTTTGCTGCTCGGGACCGGCCGAGGCCCTCGACTCAGGGCTGGCCGTTTCCCTCAGCTCCGGGTCTGCTGGCGCGCTCGGCTCCGGAACAGGCATGCTCAGCCCCGGAACAGGGGCTGGCCTCGGCTCCTCCGATTGCCTTTGGCCTCCTGCAGGGTCCTTGGGCGGCCTAAACACAAAAAAGGTTAGTAGCAAGCCAAAATCCGGCAGATGTGCTCGAGATAGAAAGGGAGCTTATGTGGTTTTCGGCTCGCGGTATCGCCACCGAGACTCCGGAATCCGAAGGTCGGGGCTCTGCGGCTTCGGTCCGGGCTCCGCCTTCCTCCTCACTCACACCGCTCATCTCTCTTATGACAAAAGCAAAACCCAACTAAGTGACCCTCTCTCTGGCAGTAGGTGTAGGGGTAGCGTCTATCGGGAACTCGACTGTTGGTCACTCGAGGCTCTCTCATCTTAGGCTATGGAGCTCTCTTTGGTTGTGCTGTAGGTTTCTTCTTTGTGGCTTGAGAAATGGATTGCTTGATGGGTTGTGTTGTGACATTGATTTTGGACTTCTCAGCTTCTAGGGTAGTATGTGTGGTGAACACAGTCTTACTCTCCCGACTGTAAGACACCCTCTCAAAACCCAACCCAAGAGCCAAACCCGTCTTGTTAGCACACATCTTGGTCTTGAACAAGATCAAATTTATTTCTCTTTGCCCTCTGAGCACTTCTCCACCAGAGAAAGGAGGTACTCATTCTCAGTCAAAAGCTTTTGAACTTGCCCTCTAACCTAGCTGAGTTTGTCCTAAAAGATGGTGCATGTGAAACAATTTGGTCACACATACTTAGAACTCCCAGCACTCTCTAATCTAGATTGTAGCTCTTTCATACGTTTGTCTTTCAATTCAACATCCTTTGTAAGCAAAGGACAATTCTTATAAGCACCTAAGAGAGTAGACCTAGACTCCTACTCAAGGAGCTTCTCAAGCCGAAGCTCGGCAAGTTCAGCCATGATAATCAGACAACTCTCACACTCCTCAACACCGGGCCTAGACCTAAGCAATGCAAGTTCAGTAGAGATAGACTCATAATTAGGCCTAAGTTCCTTCAATTCACACACAACTTTCTTAAGTAACCTATCCTGGCTAATGAGAGCATCATTCAAGGTATCGACTTGGATGGAAAGTTGGTCTAAGAAGGAAATACCTCAGAAGGATCCAGCTCGGGGTCGTTGTCATCGTTGTTGTCGTCTGCCATGAAGTAGAGGCCAGTGAAGTTCTTGGTCTTCTTCTTGTTCTTTGCTTGATGTTCATCCTCTTCTGAGCTCTCCTCATCACTGGAAGAAGTGTTGATGTCGCTAAGAGCTGCCATGAACACCCTAGAAGCCACCTTGACCACATTCTTAGCCATCTTGTCATGGTTCTTCTAAAGAATGGCTTCTTGTTCTTTTTCTTATGCTTGTTGTAGTCGTGATCGCAGTCCTCCCTCTTCTTGAGCTTGGGGGTCCGCCTTGAAGTGGGTAGTGTCACCGCACTCAAACCAGGCACGAGAACCACCACTCCTCTAGTCTTGGCGATTGTTGTAGAAGCTGGTGAATTTCTTCACGATCAGTGCAAGGTCCTCATCATCCAACGCGTTCACCTGCTTCTATGTGACAGAAACCAAGGAAGACAAAGCAAATCCACTTGATGAAATGTTAGCACAAGAAAATCCAGCTGCAGACTGATTAACACCACTAGGTCCGGAAACCAACACCATGTTCTAAGATAGAAGATTTTCGAGACCAAACTGAGCCGCCTTGGCTATCTCCGTGGATTTGAACTTGCCGAAGAGCTCATCACAAGTCAATGTGTTGTAACTTGTAGAGTCTTCAATGCTCAAGATCTTCACTTCCCATATGCTATGGTCAAGAACCATGGAGAAGTTTGATCACTCTCTCGTGGTTAGAATAGGATAAAACACCAGTTAATCAAAGATTGCTAACAATCCCATCAAAACAAGTAAACATCACATCCAAAGTCTCTTCGGGGTCTTACACAAACATTTAGTATTCTTGGTTGTATGTGCTTTAGCGTCTGGCCTTAATCTGATTAGTGCCTTCATGAAAGACACTCAGAGTATTTCAGATCTCTCGGCTAGTATGAAGGTGCTAGACCTGTCAAACTCATTCCGGCTCAGGCTAGTGAACAAAATATTTCTAGCCTTATTGTTGGCCTCATATTATTCGATTTGAACATGAGTCGTGTAAGCAACAGGGATCTTATAGTTGGAATCAACTACTTCCCATATTGAACTTCCTTGGCTTAGAAGATAAGCATCCATGTGCACTTTCCAGTATTAAAAATCACGACCATTAAACAGCAGAATCTTCTCACTTCTCTCCATGTCGCCTACGGATCACAAAGTCGGTTAAGGTCATCCCATCACATAAACATGTGTATATGAATTTTATGCCTCTAGCAACTAGAAGAATGACCTCACAAGGTGCTGAAATTTTAGCAAAAAAAAATCAAAAGTGGAAAGGAAAAACTTGCACACAAGGCGAGGGAACCAAGAGAGGGGAACTAGAAGGAGGGAAATTCAAGCATATGAAACAAAATAAACTTCATTACTCAAAGAAATCAACCCTATTTTAGGCGAATTACAAAGATTTTTGTCTCAAGACACTCACCTATTACATAAGTTAAGCACTCATCCCCCTCTCCACTAAAACCCTAACACAGTGCTCTTATATGGGTGATACAAGAGGCTCAAACGGCTGGTTCTTCCTCTCACATAGCCCTACCCCTCTATTTATAGGCCTAAAAAACTTGATCCTCAAGTTTTCTAGTTTTTTTTCAAAATACTCCTCTCTTGTAGTATACTTCTACCTACCACCGAGGATATTTTAGTCTATTTTCTTCTCCATGCTTCGGACGACCGCAACGCCTTTACAACTTAGCTTCTCCTCAACGCAAGCTTCACGATGGTGCCACCTGCTCCTCCAAGCCTCCCACGGTTATGAGGCCAAACCACAAAACCCTAACAGGCTTCTCAAAGCGTAACTAGCCACCACTTGCTTCCACCTGAAGCAAGCGCTTCAATGATGACGTGTATCTTCCATCTTGCGATCTTAAACATAGACAAATCTCTCCTGCTCCCGATCCCTCGGGCCGGCTTGTTACTTGCATTAGTATCCCCTTTGCTTGACTTTGTCAACATATCATCTTCATTCTCCGTTTCATGCTTTGCTTGACCTTCATGTGTACAGCTAGGATCACCCTTGACTCCGCCTAATCCTCTTTGATCGTCCGACACCAAGCACCCGCTTAGCCCCAATCACCCGCCATCGACCGCCAAGTTGCATCCGTCATCTGCACACCTAGAAACATACAAACACATTTCTCCACACTCCAATACATCTCTTGTAGTACATTTCTACCTACCACCGAAGGCATTTTAGTCTATTTTCTTCTCCATTCTTCAGATGACCACGGTGCCTTTATGACTTAGCTTCGCCTCGATGCAAGCTTCATGATGGTACCACGTACTCCTCCAATCCTCTTACGGTTTTAAGGCCAAACCGTAAAACCCAAGCACGCTTCTGAAATAGTCACTAGCCGCCACTTGCTTACACCTGAAGCAAGTGCTCTGATGATAATGCGTGTCCTCTATCTTGCTATATTGACCGCTAGTAAGTCTCTCCTGCTTTTGATTTGTCAGGTCTATGGTCTCCAAATTTCTGGAAGATTCAGCAAAACGGTAACGAAATGCATCTTCTTCTTCTTTGGTGGATCATACTGTACAATGTCTCGAACCTAGGTACTAATATAGCGAGGAACCAGTGAAACTGGGACACTTTTTTTTTCCCTGTTTGAAAACCAGAACGAGATGAAATGGTGATTAAATTTAGATGATACTTATATGCATGTATGTGTTGGGGAACGGGTAGGCTACGCTAGCACAAAATAAATTTTCTCTACCGCATTCAACCAGGAAGCCATGCGAGTAGGGGATCATGAATCATTACCACTTGACGAGCAGTGCAGCGGAAGAAGAGTTGGAGCAGACCAATCCAACATCGTGCACGTCAAGTAGACGATCGTCAACCTCGTCCTGAGCGCCTTCCGAGTACTCGCGAGTACGTCCCGAGTACTCCCGAGCACAACCCGAGTACCTCCGAGCACGTCCCGAGCACCCCCGAGCACGTCCCGAGTACTCCGAGCATGTCCCGAGCACCCCCAAGCACGTCCCGAGCACCCCCAAGCACGTCCCGAGTACCCCCGAGCACGTCCCGAGTACCCCGAGCACGTCCCGAGTACCCCGAGCACATCCCGAGTACCCCCGAGCAGATCAGCACCGCAATAGTAGCAGTGCCTCTACGGTATCCACATGTACAAGGATGGAATCGCCGTGCACCGGTGTGCTAGCACCGCGCACCCGGCTAGGATTTCGAAGGGAGTTCGGGAATAGGAGGCGGCCAGGGTTTTTGGTGGCAAGATCTGTTTTTCAGAAAAACTCAATGCGCCTTGGCCCCTGCCTATTCTTATATAGAGCACGCTAATGGGCCTTTAATCAACATTAAAGCAGATTATGACTCTAAACCCTAATAGTCCTTTAATCAACATTAAAGCCCATTAGCAGATCCAATCCGCAAACTCGATCGCCTTTAGGGCATATCACCAACAATCTCCCACTTGCACTAGAGTCAGTACAAGTTTTATATTCCATCCCCTTAAGTGTGTGACCCGTTAGGTTCATGTGTAAACGGCCGCTATCCGGAAACCCTTTTTCGAATTGCAAGTCAATAGCGGTACCTAGCAGGACATATTGACTCCTGAATGTATACAAAGATCATATCGGCTGAACCTTGATATACTCATGCACCAATCCCTTTACCACACGATACCAGTCAAGCTCAAGGCGAGATTCGTGCCACCCTTGTGATAGCTCGACCATTCACTCGATCAAGTAGTGGATTCACCATGATTAACTCTTTAATCACATTGGCATGGCCATGAACTTCCCAATCCAACTACCTCGAGGGGCCCAGAGATATCTCTCCCATTATTTAGGAGGGGTAAATTCCATCTTGATCACTCACATCCCACGACATATTTCATAACATACCCGAAAGCAATCTTTATAACTACCCAGTTACGGAATAGCGTTTGGAAGCCCCTAAGTGTGTTACTACACATTCTGGAATCAATGATGATCTCAGGTCAAAGGATTCTGTAGGTACACCATTTGAGATAACAACTGATGGCACATTAAAAATAACAATCCCAGCAGTATCTCAGGGTGGGTCTATCCAATATCATGTTCTCTAACATGTGTCCACATTACTGATTTGATATCTCCATATCTATGATCTGTGAAACATGATCATCATTCAGTCAAATGTGCTAATCTATAAATCATTATTGTCCCACACAATGATATGAGATTAGGGACTATTTAGAATAACATCATAAAAACAAAGAGTTTCACAAACAAGTCACATACTTGCTGATCAATGTAAATGATAATTATTCATGGAACCAGATAACAATTATCCAAAAGTACATTAGCATAGACAGAACACATTCTCTCACATGCACTAGAGTCTATCCCGCAAGTATCTAATACCCATAGAGCTCAAGTGTGCCTCATGCTTGGGCTGTGAGAGAGGCTTCATCAACGGATCAGCAATATTCGAATCCGTGTGCACCTTGCATATTTTTACATCACCTCTATCAATAATCTCTCGAATGAGGTGATAGCGCCGAAGTATGTGCTTGGACTTCTGGTGCGACCTAGGCTCCTTGGCTTGTGCAATGGCACCACTATTGTCACAATAGAGGTCCATTGGACTGGACGCACTAGGGACCACACCCAACTCAGAAACAAATTTTTTTATCCAAACAGCCTCTTTTGCAGCTTCTGAAGCTGCGATATACTCGACCTCCGTCGTGGAATCAGCAACCGTTTCTTGCTTGAAACTCTTCCAACTCACCGCACCTCCATTAAGGCAAAACACAAAACCAGACTGCGATCTCGAGTCGTCCTTGTCGGTTTGGAAGCTAGCATCAGTGTAACCATTTACAACGAGCTCCTCCTCACCTCCATAGACTAGGAACATATCCTTAGTTCTTCTCATGTACTTGAGGATACTCTTTACTATAGCCCAGTGACATTCACCTGGGTTCGATTGATATCTGCTCGTAATACTTAGAGCATAGGAGATATCTGGGCGTGTACAAAACATAGCATACATGATGGACCCGATAGCAGAAGCATACGGGATCGCACTCATCCTCTCGAGCTCATCAGATGTCGAAGGACATTGATTCTTGCTGAGAGTGATGCCATGTGACATTGGCAAGAAACCTTTCTTGGAATCCTGCATATTGAACCGATTCAATACCTTGTCAATGTACGTGCTCTGGCTTAATCCGATTAGCCTTCTCGACCTATCTCTATAGATCTTTATGCCCAATATGTATGCTGCCTCTCCTAAATCTTTCATTGAAAAACTCTTTTGCAATGAAGATTTGACAGCATCGAGCATTGGAATATTATTTCCGATCAATAATATGTCATCCACATATAAGACCAGAAACACAAGTGCGCTCCCACTAGTCCTTTTATAAACACAAGGCTCTTCTTCATTCTTGATGAAACCAAACCCTTTGATCACTTCATCAAAATAAAGATTCCAACTCCGAGAAGCTTGCTTTAGTCCATAGATGGACTTTTGCAGCTTGCAAATCTTCCCAGCATTTTTTGGATTGACAAAACCTTCAGGCTGTGTCATGTACACATCCTCACTTAGGTTTCCATTAAGGAAAGCCGTTTTGACATCCATTTGCCATATCTCATAGTCGAAATATGCAGCAATTGCTAGGAGAATCCGAATAGATTTTAGCATTGTGACGGGCGAAAACATTTCATCATAATCAACACCTTGAATTTGCCTGAAACCTTTTGCCACCAATCATGCCTTATAGATGTGAACATTTCCATCAACATCTATCTTTTTCTTAAAAACCCATTTACACTCGATAGTTTTCACACCATCAGGTGGATCGACCAAGTTCCAAACTTGGTTTTCTCGCATGGATTCTAACTCGGATCTCATGGCTCCAAGCCATTTTTCAGAGTCTGGTCCCACTATTGCTTCCGAGTAAGTCTTAGGTTCATCATTGTCCAACAATAATATGTCGCGCTGCTCCGTGGTTAGGAACATAAACCGCTCGGGTGCACGACTGAACCTTTCCGACCGACGTGGGGCTGGTGTCTCGACAACAGGTTCTGCAACATCTTGCATACCGAGTTGTGGTTCAATAGGAGCTGAAACACTTTCATGTGGTTCCCGAATTTCTTCGAGTTGCACCATGCTCCCACTAACTCTCTTCGCGAGAAACTCTTTCTCAAGAAAGACACCATTCCAGGCGACAAACACTTTGCCTTCATCCCGGTTATAGAAATAATATCCTTTGGTTTCCCTAGGATACCCCACAAGGAAGCATTTATCAGATTTGGGAGTGAGCTTATCAGACGACAAACGTTTTACATAAACCTCACAACCCCATATCTTAAGGAAAGACAATCCAGGATGCTTCCCGGTCCATATCTCATATGGTGTCCTCTCTACAGCCTTAGATGGAACCCTGTTTAACGTGAAAGCAGCAGTTTCTAGAGCGTATCCCCAGAAGGACAATGGAAGATCAGATTGGCTCATCATCGACCGGACCATGTCTAACAAAGTTCGGTTCCTCCGCTCGGACACCCCATTCCATTGTGGCGTACCCGGTGGAGTCAATTATGGAACGATTCCACATTGCCTTAGATGATCACCAAATTCATGGCTCAAATATTCACCTCCACGATCTGATCGCAGAAATTTAATTGTCTTGCCTATATGATTTTGTACTTCATTCTGGAACTCCTTGAACTTTTCAAAGGATTCAGACTTGTTCCTCATTAGGTAGATGTAACCATATCTACTAAAGTCATCGGTGAAAGTAATGAAATACTGAAAACCACCTCTAGCTGTAGAACCCATTGGTCCACATACATCTGTATGTACTAGGGCCAATAATTCATTTGTCCTCTCACTTCGACCAGTGAAAGGCGTCTTAGTCATCTTGCCAAGTAAACAAGACTCGCATGTATCAAATGATTCGAAATCAAATGAATGTAGAAGACCATCTTTATGGAGCTTCTGCATACGCTTCTCATTTATATGACCTAATCGACAATGCCAAACAAAAGTGGGATTCAAATCATCAAGCCGAGGCTTCTTTGTATCAATGTTATAAATAGTTATATCCTCAAGATCCAATATATATAATGCATTTACTAATGGTCAATTACCATAGGGCATACCATTCAAAAATATCGAACAACACTTGCTCTTTATTATGAATTCATAACCATCTTCTCCCAAACATGAAGAAGAGATAATGTTTTTACCCAAGGCAGGAATATAATAACAATTATTTAATTCCAAAACTAATCCTGAGGGTAGCGATAAGGAGTAAACGCCAACGGCCAATGCAGCAACTTTTGCGCCATTGCCGACGTGAGCATCCAATTCGCCTCTTGCACACTTCCTAGTCCTTTTCAGTCCCTGCAACGATTTGCAAGTATGAATCATTGATCCGGTATCAAATACCCATGAATCATCAGGACGAGTAGCAAGATTAATTTCAATAACATTTATACCTGAAGAGGAAGTCTTACTTCCCTTCTTCTTTTTGAGTTCTTCCAAGTACAATTTGCAGTTCCTCCGCCAATGACCAGTCTTATGGCAGTGGTGGCAAGTGTCAGAAGCGGCAGGGCTAGCCTTCGGCTTTCCAACAGGTTTAGGCTTAGAACTTGAGATCTCATCCGAAGTTTTAGCCTTGCCCTTGCGCTTTCTCTTCTTGCTATCCTTTTGAACCATCATCACATGACTAGAGCTCTTCTTAATGCTTTCCTTAGCAGTTTTTAGCATCCCATGCAATTCAGCCATGCTTTTCTCCATGCTGTTCATATGAAAGTTCAAAATGAACGGCTCGAAGCTCGCAGGGAGCGACTGGAGAATTACATCCGTAGCCAACTCAGGGCTAAGGGGAAAACCAAGTTTTTCCAGGCTCTCAATGTAACCAATCATTTTGATCACATGAGGACTGACTGGACTGCCTTCTGTTAACTTGCACGCAAACAAGGACTTTAAGGTGTTGTACCTCTCGGCCCGAGCTTGGTTCTCAAACATGCCTCGGAGTCCCACAATCATATCATGGGCATCCCTGTTCTCATATTGCTTCTGAAGCTCAGAGGACATACAGGCAAGCATGAGGAAGCTAACATCCAGTGAATCGTTAGTGTGCTTCTCATAAGCCCTCCGATCCGCGGCAGGAGCATTATCAGCTGGTTCATCAGGATAGGGGACCTCTAGAACATATTCCTTTTTCTCTTGTTTGAGAACAATTCTCAGATTTCTATACCAATCAATAAAGTTTGTTCCAGAAAGCTTCTCTTTTTCAAGAATCGATCGCAAATTAAAACTGGAAGTGTTACTAGCGGCCGGTGCCATAATCTACAACAGAGAATGCAGGTTTAGCACTATGCCTATGTGAATCTTCTATTAAACAATTTAACTAAAGATACTTCACTATATGTGTTTTCCCTCTAACAACATATAAAGGATCAAGATCCATATTCAACTAAGTTCTAGTGAGCTTTGGCATCACTGCTAGAAACTTAGTGACATAGGTAAGCAACGCCTTGCTAATCACATCCCTATGTGACTCTTGTTTGTTGGGTGGCATCGAATGCCCCGGCGCCCAACACCATGCCCCAAAGCCCAAAACCGTTTTGATAGCTTTATCAAGTAAACCAATACTATGCGTGTGGATGTCCGACATCCACTCTAACTGGTTAAGATAAATGATGGCACCCTGCTTTGACAGACCTATCACACAATGATCAAAACCTTTGTAGGTGCAGCTATTGGAAGGGCATCAATTACTCTTGATTTTTCTGAGGGAAACTACTCTATCATGAAAATCATATCCACCACATACAAAACATGAAAGAATAGTATGACAGGAACATAAAAACATCACACGCAATCATATTAACTGTGATATAGTATGGCCCCTTCACATGGTGATCTTCATCGCCACGGTTCCTGTCCTCCGGGTCATCATGCTTCAAATCTCCATGATCTTGTTCTAGTCTATTACACCTAATAGCACTAGATAAATTACATGAGAAGAAGCATCACAAGTCGACACGCAGGCCATGAAAAATTACACACATGCATCACATATCACAAGGCCATACCAGTCACAACATTCTCTGCAAAAATGAGTTAAGCGTAGAATCGAATTCTAATGTCGCGATGGGATCATGTTATTACAACAATCTCTCGGAAATACATAGATAGCATCTATGAAATCGCTATGAAAACCTCATCGGATTGATCGTATCGAGCCAATTCCGAGTCATTCATAATACCTCAATTTTCATTAGATCAATCCCATTGATCATCGCGTGAGGTTTTTCCAGAAACGATGACAGCACACACGACCTCGATCTGCTATTCTCCCGACCATGTCGCGATGCATGCAGTTAGCCCCGATGGTGATTCCAGCCGGTAGGGGCAAGTCGCACGCAAAACCAGGTGGGAGATCGAGCTAATCTTTTTGGCTATGTGGTTTCATCGACTAGCATCTCATCCGATATCTAATTCACCTAACCAACCGTGCATTGATCAATCCATCATATGAACTGATCAAAAACCATAGATCTAATCTACTTCTATCACATATCTTCTATATGTGACTGATCCAGATCAAAAACTACGCAGGATGGCTCTGATACCACTGTTGGGGAACGGGTAGGCTACGCTAGCAAAAATAAATTTTCTCTACCGCATTCAACCAGGAAGCCATGCGAGTAGGGGATCATGAATCATTACCACTTGACGAGCAGTGCAGCGGAAGAAGAGTTGGAGCAGACCAATCCAACGTCGTGCGCATCAAGTAGTCGATCGTCAACCTCGTCCCGAGCACCTTCCGAGTACTCACGAGTACATCCCGAGTACTCCCGAGCACAACCCGAGTACCTCCGAGCACGTCCCGAGCACCCCCGAGCACGTCCTGAGTACCCCGAGCACGTCCCGAGCACCCCCGAGCACGTCCCGAGTACCCCGAGCACGTCTTGAGCACCCCCAAGCACGTCCCGAGTACCCCGAGCACGTCCCAAGTACCCCCGAGCAGATCAGCACCGCAATAGTAGCAGCGCCTCTACGGTATCCACACGTACAAGGATGGAATCGCCGTGCGCCGATGTGCTAGCACCGCGCACCCGGCTAGGGTTTCGAAGGGAGTTCGGGAATAGGAGGCGGCCAGGGTTTTTGGTGGCAAGATCTGTTTTTCAGAAAAACTCAATGCGCCTTGGCCCCTGCCTATTCTTATATAGAGCACGCTAATGGGCCTTTAATCAACATTAAAGCCCATTATGACTCTAAACCCTAATGGTCCTTTAATCAACATTAAAGCCCATTAGCAGATCCAATCCGCAAACTCGATCGCCTCTAGGGCATATCACCAACAGTATGAGTATAATGTGATGGTCGGGAATCGGATTCTCACTTGACAAGGACTTTGCTTTAATGTCTCTAAAAAGAAAAACGTCATGCTTTTCTTCCTTTTCATAATTTGTAATCCCCAACCCCAAGTGTGGTACTGATTGAACTTGCACGCAGGAAATATTGGCTCAAAATTATGTATTTTTTTTCCTTTTTCGCATTACCCGTTTCTTTTTGTACAACGAGCTTCCAGTGCACGACGCCATCCACGCACCTAATCTACTCAGCCAGTGTCGCGCCCATGCCCATCAGCTGGACAGCACGCCACCGGCGAGGTACTAGAACGAGGACGCGTCCCGCCGTGCGCTGGCGCTAGCGCTTGAGTCGGCGACGTCACTAGTTCCCGCGGTAGCGCGAGCGCGTGGCGGCTTCTCGCGGCCTTGTCGTCCCTGGGCGGGAGCTCGGCGTGGCACATGGGGTAGGTGCTTCGAATCCTAAGCCACAGCGCGATGCAGCCCGCGTGATACCAGTGCGCACACAGCAGCCCCACCATGAGGTCTGCCACCGTGACCTCCTCCGTGCACACGACACACACCGTGCCAGCCACACCCACTGACTCCCTCACCGCTGGCGACGGCGAAATAGCCAACGCCTCAGACCAGCCTCCCAGGTCGACAACATCGGCGGGAGGAGGGTTGACCCTCAATAAATTTCTTACAAAATCAATGGTCTTCTCCTATTTGAATCATCTAATGCACCTCAAAACTCAAATAGAAGTGAAAATTGAGAGAAATTTTAAGGAGAGAAAATCAAGGCAACACGACACTATAGATGGTATATGAACCATAGGTTCCATTTAAGATCAATTCACGTGGCTTAGTACTTGAAAGATCACAACTAGCAAAGAAACAAGAAAAGATAAACACCAAGCAACAAAACTTTCCAATTTGATTTTCTAGAGGCAAGGAAATTCAGGACCACATCACATAAGCATGTGTATACAAATTTTATGCCTCTAGCAATTATAAGAATAACCTCACAAGGTACTAAAATTTCAGTCGAGAAACAAAAACGAAAATCAAAACCGGAAAGGAAAAACTTGCACACAAGATAAGGGAACCAAGAGAGGGAAACTAGAAGGAGGGAAAATCAAGTATATGAGACAAAATAAACTTCATTACTCATAGAGATCAGTACTATTTTAGACGGATTACAAAATTTTTTATCTCAAGACTCTCACCTATTACATAGGCTAAGCATTCATCATCCTCTCCACTAAACCTAGCATCATGCTCTCATATGAGTGGCCCAAGGAGCACAAATGGCTAGTTCTTCCTCTTCCATAGGACTACCCCTCTATTATAGGCCTAGGAATCTTGATCTCCAAGCTTTTCCCAAAATGCCCTTATCTTGTAGTACACTTTTACGTACCACCAATAGCATTTTAGTCTATTTTCTTCTCCATTCTTCAGATGACCACGACGCTTTTACGAATTAGCTTTGTCTCGATGCAAACTTCACGATGGTGCCACGTACTCCTTTCGTCCTCCTACGGTTTTGAGGCCAAACCGCAAAACCCTAGCATGCTTCTCAAATCTTGACTAGCTGCCACTTGCTTCCACCTGAAGCAAGCGCTCTGATGATGATGTGTGTCCTCCGTCTTGCTATATTGACCACTGGCAAGTCTCTCCCGCTTCCGATCTACCGGGTCGTCTTGTCACTTGCACTGGCATCTCCTTGCTTGACTTTATCAACATGCCATCTTCATCCTCCGTTTCATGCTTTACTTAACCTTCATGTGTACAACTAAGATTACCCTTGACTCCGCCCGACCCTCCTTGATCGTCCGGCAGTAAGCACCCGCTTATCCTCGATCACTCGCTATCGACTGCCAAGTTGCATCCGTCACATGCACACCTTGAAACAAGCAAACACATTTCTCTACTATAAAATATCTCCAGGTTAGCACAAAATCAAAAACTTCGACTCAGAGCACATCCTGCAAAAAAATGTGAACACTGGATGTTTTTGTGTGTTTTGCTCCTAAACAACGGACCATCTGGTTAGTGTAACACTATCTGTTACAGAAAAATTTTGCTCTCTGTAAGAAAATGTCTGGTGAAAGCTTCCGGTGATCTCATATCCATCTCTAGATAATCCGGTATGTGTTAATCCACCGAACCACCCTCCTGCAACCTCTTTACAATAAAAGGTCTGTTGTATTCTCCGATGTTAACAATCTTAGCACCAAACTATCCGGCGCACATAATAAAACTTAGCGTCAACCTCTCTGCAGAAAATACTATAATGCTCTTAAAGTCCATCACCGGACCATCCGGTGTTTGCTTTTATTTCTGCTTCACCACTGAAAATGTTCCAGTGATACCCTCCGCTGTAACCACCACATTCACCGGACCTTCCGGTGCATTGATCTCCAATTTCGCCTGAAAAATTGCTCTCTACAAGAAATATCCGACGAGTACACACTGTCCACACCGAAACTTCCGTTGAACACCGGAACATCTGATGTTCACACCGGATCTTTCGGTGTGTATAATTTTTCTGCGTACAAAGAAGAACTCGTTAATTCTAAACACCGTCAACTCGAATTAGGCATGAACAAGAACAAACATCCACAAACATATGCTAACCAAATTTAAGACATATCAACTATTATTAATGCCTTATGATATACAAATCAAGACACTTCTTCACTTGGTTTCTCAAAGGAAAAGGTGTTGCTCTAATTTCACAGACATTTGACACTGAGGAGATTATTAATCTACGGTTTCTCTAGCACTCTTCACTTATTTGGATTACACTAGAATTCAAAAGAATCTTTGGATAATTTTGTAAGAAAATTATAAATTCCATATGAAAATATAAACGGAAAGTCTTGCTCTCAGCTTCTTAGGTGACTAAGAATCACGAAAATTTCAGTTGACATTGTCCATCGTCGGATGGACGTCGGACATCTCATTCTCTTCTTCCCAGTGTATTCTTCCTCCTCCCTATGCTCCTTGCTTACTCCATTGCGTGTTTCGAAGTTGCCTGGCTCCTCCGCCCAGCCCCCCTCCATCTCTGTCTCTGCCTCTCAGTCACGTCGTTCGTCGTCTAAAGCACCGGTGTGGTTAGAGCTTTGGGATTTGGATCGAGGCAAATTTAGGGATGGCTGAGGATGGTTGTTGGATAGGTGATGGGCGGCAAGGCGACAGGGGGGTTTAAAAATTCATCGATAATCGACTAAAATGCGTGATAATCAGACATCTCGGTCTGGCTCGGTTTCAGAAACCGAACGGTAACCAAATTTTAATTAAAAAATTTTAAAAAATAAAAACAATTCAAAAAATTTTAAAAAAAATCCTAAAAAACAGATAAAATTCTAAGACCTTCTGTGAATTTTTTTTTAAAAATAATGTCGTTTGCATCATATTCTATAGGAAGGAAGTTTTAAAAAAATAAAAAAATTGAAGCTTGCGGCTCAATTATTAACTCATGTTAAGAAAAAGCTTAACATGCAAACACATTTTTCTTGTGTAGAACGTATCTGTCGGAGGATTAACTCCTGTCGCAGGGATCCCGAGAGACCCCTTTTTAGAGATTCGGCCGGGGGGATGATCCTGAATAAGTTCATCGGAGAAATGAATGAGAGTAAATGCAACGGCCGGTGGTGGGGGTGACGATCTAGTGCAAAGAGAAGTAAATGCACCGGAATTTAGACAGCTTCGGGCCGCACAGGGGCGTAATACCCTACTCCTGTATGGATGTAATAACTGTCCTGAGGAAGTCCCTCAAGGATGTCGCTGGTTACAAGAATATTTGTCTAACTAAGAGCTTGAGGCTACTTGTTCTTGGGCAGGGATTGTCCCTTGTGCGTTGTGTTCGTCTATGGTTTCGTTCTCGCTGCTTGGGTGTTTGCGGTCTCTTACTCGATTCTTCGATTGTCTTCTCTTCTGTGCTGCCGGCTCTTTTAAGCACTCCCCAGCTGCGACATGCCCCGAACGGGAAAGAGGGGGCACTAGTTCCAAGATGCCACGACTGGGAAAGACGTCATCATTTCTTCTGGGTGAAGTGACCAGGGGGTGGAGAACGCGGCGCACACCCGGTCACCTGTCACCATAAACGCCCTGGCAACGGGCGCCGTAGAGAGGGCCCGCCGGGCAGCCGCAGAGTAACCTGGCGTGCCCGCCCTGTCTTGTTCCACTGCCACAGCAGGGCGGCAGACGAAACGCCTTGATCCTGGCGATGTTATCCCGAGACACACCGGATGATACGGGACGGGACCCGTGCAATTAATAGCCCCACGCCTCTCTGCCAAAACATGGCAGGAACTGACACTGCGACGGGAGTAGTTGGGGATGTCAGGCCACGCACGCTCATTGAATGCGGCCTCGGGCCTCTGACTGATTGACACCCCATCGGCGGGTGCCTCGGGGGTCTTTCTGAGTCGTCGGGGCACCGAGTGCTCAGGGGTACTATTCACCTTCCCGAGCACTCTCTCCCGAGAATGCCTATCCTTGTCCTCGGGGTACCGGGTGCTCGGGGGTACTGTTCACCTCCCCGAGCACTCTTGCACGAACCTTCGGGGAACCGAGTGCTCGGGGGCTGCCATGTGCAGCCCCGAGCACTCTCTCCCGAGCACTCTTGCCCGATCCTTCGGGGAACTGAGGGCTCGGGGGCTACCACGTGCAGCCCCGAGCACTCTCTCCCGAGCACTCTTACGCGGATCCTCAGGGAACTGAGCGCTCGGGAGCTGCCACACGCAGTCCCGAGCACTCTCTCCCGGAACTTGGCTCTTCTGATCGTCGGGGGACTAGGGCGCTCGGGGGTGACCGGGCACCTCCCCGAGCACTTTCTTCCCTGTACATAAACTCCGCAGATCATTGGGGAACTGGGGTGCTTGGGAACCACGGACTGTGGCTCCGAGCACCATCTCCCGGGATTTGAACTTTCCTCACCCCGCAGGAGGGACCTCGCGGGATGGCGACACGTGGCGGATGGCTGGCCTGGCCTCGGGACTCAGGGACTCCCGGTTCCTGATACACCGACAGTATCTTAAGAGGATCTTCAAAATTTATTTCACTTTATTTAGAGTTTTATTAATTTCTCTATTATTTTTACAAAGTTCACAAGCATAAAGTGAACATGTTAAGAAATAGCACTGTAATTATTTTTTTCATGTTTACTATTATTTGTCCTACCTAAATCATAGTATTAATAAACTAATAAAAGTGGTTTCACTAATTTTTGAGGTGTAATAGGTCAGTTATGAATTAATCTAGTCGTAACATATTTACACAATCCTGCATGTTACAATAACTAATTCATGAGTTCATGTATTTTTAAAAGACATAGGATCATGTAAGAAGACTAAAACAATTAGTTTCATGATATTTGGATTAGCAAAGAGTAAACTATGCATTTAACTTGTTTGAATAAAATACATTTTCTCACAGAAAATTTTGAACTTTTTTACGAGTATAAATACTTTTAACATGTAGATCATGTTACAAGGAAACCAACAAAATTTGTTTTACTTGATTTGAAGCTCAGATGAATTAGTTATTGATTTTATAAGATTGAGATAATTTTTGGACTTTTTGTTGAACTTCACTGAAAATTGAGAAAACCGCTCGATAAATCGAGAAAACCGAGCGAATACCGACAAAACCGAGCGGTTACTCATAATACCAAAAATTCGAGAAAACCGCTCGATAAATCGAGAAAATCGCTCGGTAACCGATCCAATTCGACCGGTTACGGAGCGGCTAAATTCACAAAATTTTTTCCAAAATTTAAATTTTTTTAAATAAATTTTATTCAAAAATTTTTAAAAATTCGAACAGTTATCGCGGTTACCACGGTTTTTCGGTTACCGCCGGAGCTCGGTTACCGAACTTCGGTCGGTAAAGTCAACCTTGGGTGACAGTGGCGTCGCCGAAGCCGTGGGAGAGAAAAGCAGCTAGTGGGTAAGGTTGACGGCGGGGATGACGAGATAGAGTGGTAAGTGGGTGGTAGGAAGTAGCCGAAGACAAGGCGGCATAAGGCAATCTTGGTCGGGAGGAACAGAGAGAAGTTTGCAGCCGTTGGAACGAACCGTGGTCAACAAAGAACCTGAATAGGTAACAGTAGGGCCATTCTTGGATGTTAATCTGATTGCTGTAACAGTCGAATGAGGTTTAGAAAAATTCTCAATCGACTGACAAGAGAAGCTCCCGGATATTTTCTTGCATTCCTAAGTTCTAACTTAAGAATTTTTATAGCAACGTTATTCCTAACTTTATAAATTTTTAGATTTAGAACTATAGATAGATTGGGAGTTGTTGGTTGACGTATCTGGTTCTTATTTGGTATTTAAAACATATATTTAAATTATATTTTATCTTATAAATCTTAAATTCTATATATATCTTAAAGCTAGAGCTCTATCGAACAAGATTCAGTGTCGATCTTTGAGTTTTGTAACATAAAAAAACTAGTTTATGCATTTATTTTTAATTCAAAATATAAACAAGATAATTTACTCAAATATCACTTATTTATTCTAACTTCAGCTCTAAATATTTCTAAAGCTACGAATATCCAACTTCAAATATTCTTGAAGCTCTGCTGAATAAACCGTTACACTCGACACACCAAACAAAACATCACGGTGACTCTTTTTCCTAAAAGTGGTTAGGCCGCTTAATCAGACTTGCAGACAGTAGAATCTATACTAGATGAGTGACCTACAAATACTGCTTAGTGCTTACCATATTCTAAATTTTTTTATCGGAGATCACAATATTACAGGCCAGTATGGAAACATGTTACTACTACTTAAGTACGTTTGCTTATTGAAGCTCTAATTGTATCCCCACTGCATACATACTTGTGCTATTCGTAAGTGGGTTCAATCATGGAGTATTAAGAGCATCTCTAACCGACTACTCATATTTGATCTCTTATTTCTCTAAGAGTTCTTTATCCAGATTTCATCCCTATTTCTCAACGCGTTCCAACCGATCCCTCGTATTTGATCTCTTATATTCGAATTACCTCTATTTTATTAATATCTGGTAACTCTTTCTCCTCTCTCTCCCTCTCTCCTAAATGAGGGGTTGGATGAGAAGCCCCTAGATGTAGAGGGTGAGGGAGGAAATTTGAGGGCTCCTCAAATAAAAGGGGTCGGTTAGAGACCGATTTTTATCGTTTTTTTCTCAAATATAGAATAGGAGTAAGAAGAGAGCTCGGTTGGAGATGCTCTAACCGACGTTTGAACCCACGCTGTCCATTCAGTCCCTGTGGCCCATCTGTCAGCATCGAAGGAAATAGGGCCAGCCAGAGTTGCAGAAGCAACCGCTTTGTTGACTGTGCAGTGACTGAGACAGGATGGTAGATAAGATAGGGGTAAGATATAAACGGGCTGATGAGATAAAGGTAACTCCCATAGTTGTTGATAACAGCTAACTTTTATAACTATAACATGTAAAAAAAAAGTAAGTAGAGATGAAAATAAAATTTATATGGAAAGAAATTCTACTCACGTGTTGAAGAATTTTGAAGAGCTAGTTTTTAAAACAGAAAAAATAAAAAAAAATAACTCTACGTATTATAAGATAAAAAATTAAAAATAAAATTTATTAAAAAATATGTTAAAAATAAGAGATAGCAGTAAGAAATAATCATTGGAGCTGGCCTAGGATTTGGGTTGCAGGCAGCACATCGATTGCGGCAAAAGAGGCGGGTGCTTCTTGGGATCCATGCGTCATGTATGGTGTGGAGGAGCTATCCGGTGCGCACAATTCTGTGGGCTGGGATCCAATAGTGATAGGTGCAGCATGGGCAGAGTCAACGCAAGGTAGGCGCATCCGCGCCTGGAATAAGTCGTCGTGGAAAAGCTCCTGATCTTTTTCCCTTTTTCAAGGCAATGCGCTATGGAATCAGGATCATTTTATCTTACGTCTTAGAAAGAATAGGTGGCGCGAACTTTTGTACAGAAATGAAATTCGCAATAAGATGCGAACATTAATAAAAAGTGAGTAGACAATCTCCTAAGTCTACTCTCAATTCATAGTATTATGTTATTGTATTCAAGACTTTCATATTATAAGATAATCATTAAATTGATATATGAAGACAATCCTCCAATATATAGCACCATGTTATTATTTTTTACGAGTTCCTAAAATAATTAATTGTTCTTGCAGTTGTGTATATGAGAATGGATCCAAAGTGTTGGATTACATGTTAGAGCTATATCTTATATAAGATACTACTTTCTTCTTTCTTATTTATTTCTTTGCCACGTCAGTAAAAAATCTTACATGACACCTAAAAATGTGCATGATACAACCGATTGAGAGTAGTCGAAGCGGTCATCCAATATTAGCGAGCGGATCAGGTAATTTTGATACAGAAAAGAAATTCGCAGTAAGATGCGAACGTTAGTAAAAAGTAAGTAGACAATCAAGCCGGTCGTCCAATATTAGCGAGCGGCTCAGGTAATTTTGATATACATCTAAATATTAATTTCTATAGGTAATTTTGATGTAGAATTTTAGTATTCTGTTTATATTTGAGTTAAAGTTTTTTTTAAAATATTTGGTGTGTGGCAAGTGAAAAGGTACCAAATTAATTTGTGTACCAAAAAAACCCAGTTGTCCTGGACTAGACAAGTACGTAGAGATCTTCGTGGAACCGGGGAGGGAGTCTCAATCGATCATCCACTCTCAGCCAGTCAAGAAGAAGCCGAGAAGATAGAAGACCACTCCCTTTTTTGTAAAAAAAAAACAAATCCACATCCAGCTTGGCAGGTCTTTGGAGTAAAAACTCCTGCCTCAGTTCACAAGCAATTGGTTGCCCGGGTAAGGCGAGCCATCAACTAAAAAAAATCCTATGAAAGCATAACAGAAAAGTAGGAAAGACTCTTTGCTTTGATCTAGTTATACTCTTCGAGTATATTGACAATTCCAAAAAACTGCTCATACTATCATTATAGTATAATAACCAGTGGGATTTTGAGGGAGGGCTGATCGTGATGTACTGAAGGGTTCGCTTTCGCTGATCGGCGCCAGTCTTTCCTGCTGTGTCGGAAACTAGAAAGAAGAGGCTGATGCACCTGCCCGGCGGTGGGTGGGTTCAGCTCGATCGGTCCAGTGGTTGACAAGCCACTGATCGGAGGCGACTGGACTGGAGTGCTTTCACTCGCCAGGGTTGAGTTGAGGGGGCAGCCTGTGCGCTAATTGGGCTTCGAGGTTGGCTATACGCGAAAAAAGCTCGCTTTCTACTGAGGGTCAAAGCCTTGATGACCGGTAAAGAAAGGGGTCGGCATAAGATTCTATAAGAACCGACGGGGCCAAATTTTCTCAATGTATTTCCAGTGCATCCCAGTCCATCATGCAGCTGGAGGAGGTACGTGTGATTTAGAACAATGGAAGGATTATGCTTCACCAACCTGCTAGTGCTTATTATCGAGCAAGGACACTGAATTTTTACTAGAAGGGACATAGCCCTAAACTACATAAACTCTTGTTTGAATGCATCCTTCAAAGCCATTTAATGCCTTCTTGCCTGCCTTCAGTTCATGCCTTCAGGCCGGCCTGCTCTTGCCTATGTAGTACTCAACATTCTAAAAAAGTTCGTCAGTGGACTTCTGAAACTACTCTTCTTATATGTAAATTCTTGTGTTCAAAGTCATTCCATATTGAGAGTTTAAAAAAAGAGGGAAATTCTTACACACATGAGATCAGAAACAAAGGGAAAAGAAAGAAAAAGACAAACGTTACTGCACACAACAAATTTGTCTTTTTGTTCCTCGTAAGATACTTTCGAGTAAATTTAAGGATGATACAAGGCACCATAACTATATTTACAGCTCACTGCATACGCTGTGTTTATTTGACTAGTCGTATGGTTACACGACCAGAGAACTCGCCAACTTGTGTTCTAAAGAAAGCATACGGATCAAGTACAAATAGGAGACCAGTTCTGTCTAGTACCAAAACTAGGCAGGCGTCGAGCTCAACGAGCGAGAGTACAAACAAAGCTCAGTCAAAACGACCAGTACACTATTACATACGGTTACATCATTCGTTGCATCGATTGCCCACATGTTCAAAACTTTAATGATGTGTTTGATTAGAGGGGTGGGATAATGATGGATTATCTCAGTTTTAATTTTACTGTTTCGTTTGAGGCATAGAATGGGCTGATCTATCATCACTCATTTTTTATGAGCACATGCTTAGTGTAAATATGAGAAATAGAGTTATCCATCAAAATTTATAAGATGATCTCATAACGAATCATTTCATCTAGTAACAGTTGACTCCTCACACCAAACGTACCACAAAAATTACTGTCAGAATGTTGTTGTTGGGATATATGGACCTAGCCCATTCATTTGTGAGCATAATATCTAATAAATCTCAAAGTTCCAATAAAAATTGAAGGGGATCAGTTTAGTTTCATATTGCTAGTGAAGTAAAGGGATACCAACTTATAAGGAGTTATATCCTCTATTTTCTTAGCATATATGGATGATGCGTGCACTCGCTCGTTGGGCCAGTCCAGTTCGTGGTCATGGCTATGGTTATGGTGCACATAGGTGGGTGCAATGCCCCTATTTTGTAGTTTTACTATTTTAATGCACGGAAAAATTATCTATGATTATTTGTAGAAATCGTATAGGTTAAGAGTTCGATCATGACGTGTAATTGATTCCAGTCGTGACACATCTCAACCAAGCAACTTCTCTTTATATATCTACTAATCGCCGCTACGAGGAATGGTGACGTCCTAAGAGACGAGTGAATTAGGACACTTAAAAATCTAAAATAAATTAGCTTCAAAAAACTTCATAAGATAAACCTATATCAATTTCTATTAAAAATGCTCTAGTTTTATCTAGTGTATATACTCTACCGCTCAAGAGGATTGTAACCTACTCTAGTAAGGTAAATTGCAAGTATGTAAATGCGGAACGTAAATAAGGTAGAGAGACAAACTTAGTACAAGTGATTTTTATCCTGTAGTATCGATGACATGAATACCACCCCTAATCGATGTTGAAGCTCTATAAAGGATATGCTACTGATCGTCAAGTCTCTTCTGGTAATGGCTCTTGAGCTACCAAGTCACCAAGACAAGATCTTAAGTACGATGAGCCACCAAACCACCAAGGTAAGATTTCACCACTAACATTTCTTTCGGTCACTTGCCGCTGTGATCACTTCGGAGCTTGAGCCACCAATGCAAGAGTCTCCGTGTCCCCGTACATATGTCTTGCTACCGCTCCATACCAAGTTAGAGGGTTAACAAGTTTGATCCACCAAGGGCCAAAATATCGGCGAGTCACCAAGACTCCAAAGTATCGACGTACCACTCGGTACAAGCTAAGATCTCTCCTTGATTCCTTTTTCAAATTGCAGCACCTAGCTACAACTCACTCTAGGCCTATAAGCACTAAACATTCTCTAATCTTGTACTTAATTGCCTGGATGATCAATTTAAGCACTTTGGTGGCTTGGATGTTTTCTCAAGTGTATATGAGCTTTCTCTAGACTCCAACAATATGCCATACCTTCAAATGACCGAGTGGAGGGTAATTTATAGCCTAAAACCTGTCAACTAGCCGTTTTCTCAATGGCTTAGAAAAACTGTTAACACCAGATGATCCGGTGACAATAGTAGTACTAACACTGGATCATCCAGTGAGTACAAACTCAGAAACTAGCTGTTGGAACTCCACTTAACACCTCTATGAATACGGACACTCTGATATCCCTTCAAATCCATCACCGGACCTTCCGGTTAGTTATCTTGAGTCGGTCGAGACTTTATAACCTCTCTGTGTAAAATACTCCTGTGCATTCATTCGGTGTACTTTTCATTCACACTGGACCATCCGGTGAGTTGAATCTTCTCTTCTTTTCCCTTGAAATGCTCTGGTGCAATTATCTCTGTAATCACCGGACTATCCGGTGAGTTGATCTTCATTCTTCAGCAATTGCATATGTCTCTGTAAGAAATGCTCCGATGCCATACTCCACTATGCACAAACCAAGCACCGGACCATCCGGTGGCTTGATCTTAAGTTTTCTGTACTCACATTCTTCCCTGCAAGAAATACTCTGGTATTACCAAGTGCAGATGGCGAGACTATCTGGTGAGATCATCAGCATTCTCCCCCTTCATCAGAAATACTTCAATGAGTTCAACACATACAACACCAGACTATCTGGTGAGGCTATCAGCCTTTGCGCACAATGCTCCGGTGAGTGCAAACTCCTCTGCACCGGACCTTCCGGTGAGGTCAATTCTTTTGGGACTTTTTCAATTCAATTAAACTTTGTCTTACCTATGGTGATTTCTTGATGTATTGCATCCATGAGACCTACTAATATATATTCTTATCAAACATATTAGTCCTAATGACTATGTTGTCATTAATCACTAAAATCACAATCATGGCCTAATAGGGCTATTTTCGCTACAATCTTCCCCTTTTTGGTGATTGATGACAACACAACAAAAGCAAGTGGCAAATAATAAATGATATCAATCTTAAAGAGCACAAAGTCTTACCACATTGCATAGATGCATTTTTCTTACCATTTAATCCCCCTTTGTTGTGACTTCCCCTTTCTTCATTGGCAATATCTCCCTTGATCGACCCATGCAAAAGCTTCTCCCCCTTTATCAACCTAGGTGCCCCATGTATCTTCATCTTCTCTCCATTTGTCAACTTTGGCATTTCTTGATATCTTGTATCCTTCTTGCTTTGGTCATCAAACTTCTCTCTCTTTGTCAACAATCTCAAAAAGGATTACAAACATATGTTGAACTCGAGGAAAAGTGTTAGAGTACATGAGAGAGAGCTTCATAAATCATGATCCAATAAAATAATACCAATTGAAAAGATATATCAATTGTAAGGATATGAGGCATTGATATCAATTGAAAAAGATAAACAATGATCATAATTCATGAAACTCATATGATATAGTCTAAACTCCTCCTTTATGTGTGCATACATATAATGAGACCCACTTGTGAATACCAGTTGTAGGAATGTAGCAATATATGCACATTTAGACAATAAGTAGAGGTAGGAAGTTTAGGTCATATGATGCATGGAAGTAGCTTAAATATAGAAATGAATTGACAAGGATACCAATTGAATTATTTAAGTATTGTATATTTCCATGGACGTGTTGATTTCTCCATGAGATTACAAAAGATACATCTAGTAACACATGTTAGTTTCAAAATAACAATCCATAGGATATACTCCCCTTAAACGTGTGTATACAAGTTTTGAATACTTGAAAGATATATGCACTTATTATTAATAAAAATGGGAAGGGTACCCTATAGATTGGTTCATGGAACATAAAAGATACCAATTGTGAAACTAGTACCATGAAAGAAACTTACAAGTGTTCTTTAGAACCCAAATTGATTGGGGCCCTTCATGTTGGTGATGACTTTCTTAGACACCCAAATAGGTTGGTTCCACCCCTAATTCTTTCTCCCAACCATATGTGCAAACACCTTACCATTGTTCTTCTTCTTGAGCTTATAGTGGTTGCTCTTAATCTTGATCTTGTAGTTGGGTTTGGTGTTAAAGTTTGAGGTCTTGTTAGAGAGGTTCATTGCTTTCTTCTTCTCCTTGATCTCCTTCTTGACTTGCTTGCCTTTGAAGGACTTATGGCCTTCTTGATGACATTTGAAGCATCTCACGGTGGACCCCTCCGTAAGCTTCTTCACTATGGTTGCACGGTTATCTTGAGGAGGTTGGATATGGTTCTTGCTCTTTAATCTTGCCAAGTCCTTCTTGAGCTTTTCGAATTCTTGCTTTGAGCTCATCATTTTGTTATGCAATGAGTTCATTAGATGATTTTATAAGAACATTTTCAACACATATCTTATTGCAAAGGGGAGCATGATATATCAATTAAATGATCACAAGAAGTGTAAACATCTACCTTATGATTAAAACTAAATAGAGAGGTAGATTGCTCCAAAGGGGTCTTAGATTGAGATTCAATACACTCAAATTTTGCCTTAAGCTCATCATGCTCCTTGTTTAGCAAATTAATTTTGCTCAATAATTGTTCATAATTAGAAACAAAGGTAGTATGGATGTTATTGAGGGCATTGAATTTCTTAAGTTCCTTAGATTGTTTCTTAAGGGTCCTTTGTTGCTCACTGATTAAATGAAGGAGTTCATCATAGGAGTGAGAATCCTCAGCGGATTCTTCATTACTTACATTGCTTTCCATACCTTTGGTCATAAGGTACTTGTGTGATGATGGCTTGCGTGATGACTTGCGTGATTATGACCTTGAGGAAGAGTTTCTCTTGGAGGAGTAGGTGGCGAAGCTCTCATCACTTGAGCTTAAATCTTCATCTTCACTCATCCATCTTCCCATGCTTGCAAATGCTTTGGCTCTTCCCCTTGTCTCACTTTTGCTCTTGGTCTTCTTCTCCTTCGTGATGTGATCAATTGTTTTGATCAAGTCTTTTATTGAGATTCGATGATCAATCTTGGCATTGATCTTATTGATGTTCTTCTCCACTAGAGAGACGAGCTTGAAGACTTTGGGATCTATTTCTTTATCACTTGATGTGCTTTGTTGATCATCTTCATTGCTCTCTTCATCTTCATCTTTATCTTTATTATCTTTGCTTGAGCTTGACTCTTACTCTTACCTCCTCATCTTCGCCTTCATGTATGGGCATGATCTCTTACTTGCTTGTGAGACTAAGGTTCTTAGTGTCGGATGAGGAAGAGGCTTCCACCCCTATGTTTTGTCATCTTATGAATGGTGATTTTGTCGAGCACTTGACTTGAAGTCATCTTCTTGATGTCGTTGTTGTCGTGGATGATGAAGACTATCAACTTGTACTTTGGAAGAAGAGCTTGAAATATTCTTCTCACTGCTTGATCGTCGTCAATTTGCATCAAACCTACCCCATTGATCTCATTGACAGGAATATTCAAACGTGAGTACATATCATTAGCACTTTCATGAGGTAGTTGCTTGATACCATTGAGCTTAGTAACAAGCACATGATATTTCTCATTGTGCGCATCCTTTATGCCTTCATGTATTCCAATGAGACTGGTCCAATATCATGTGCATTGGTTAGAGAATAAACACGATTAAATGCACCAATATTTAAAGATGATAAAAGCATACTCTTCACCAATGCATCTAATTGTCTCTTCTTGTTGATGATGTAAGGTATCATCCTTTACTTGATGACTCTCCAAACATCTAGACCATTGGCTTGCAAAAAATAAGATATTAGAATTTTTCAACAGGGGGAATTTATGCCATCGAAAAGTGGAGCACTATGGATAACCATCATAACGCCAAATGTCACAACTCTAGGAAGTTAAGCCTATCAAGAGCACGAGTCTCTGATACCAATTGTGAGGAACGGTGACATCCTAAGAGGGGGTGAATTAGGACACTTAAAAACTTAAAACAAATCTGCTCCAAAAAACTTTACAAGATAAACCTATATCAATTTCTATCTAAATGTGCTCTAATTTTATCTAGTGTGTATAGTCTACCGCTCAAGAGGATTGCAACCCACTCTAGTAAGGTAAATTACGAGTATGTAAATGTGAAAACATAAAATAAGGTAGAGAGACAAACTTGTCACAAAGGATTTTTATCCCGCGGTATTGATGGCATGAATGCCACCCCTAATCCACGTTAGAGCTCCACAAAGGAAATGTTCCCGATCGCCAAATCTCTTCCGGTCATGGCTCTTGAGTTACCAAGTCACCAAGATAAGATCTCAAGTACAATGAGCCACCAAGGCAAGGTTTTCACCACTAGCCTATCTTCTGGTCATTTGCCACTGTGATCACTTCAGAGCTTAAGCCACCAAGGTAAGGATCTCCGCATCCCCATACATGTGTCAACAAGTTTGAGCCACCAAGGTCCAAGATGCCTGTCGGAGGGTGAACTCCTAAAGCAGGGATCCGGAGGGACCCCCTTTGAGATTCGGCCGGGGGGATGATTCTGAATCTGTCTTGCGGGAGAAATAAATGGGCGTAAATGCGATGGCAGGTGGAATGGAATGATCGGATGAAGAATGCAGTAAATGCACTGGAGGTTTTTAGACAGGTTCGGGCCGCACTGAGCATAATACTCTACTCCTGTGTGGATGCTATAAATGCACTGAGAATGTCTCTCAGGGATGTTGCTAGTTACAAGAATGTTTGTCTATCCTAGAGCTTCGGGCTCCTTGTTTTTCGGTGATCTCAGCTTCTGTGCTTGTCCGAGAGTGTTCCGTGAATCCCAGAGTCGATTCGGGGGGTCCTCTTTCCGTGTCCACCGGCTCCCCTTAAATACTCGCCGGCGGTAGCGTGCCCAGAAAGGGAGGGCACGAGTTCCAAGGTGCCATAAATGAAAAGCAACCATCATGGGCGTCTGCGCGAAGTGACGGGGGGTTGAAAACGCACCCCCGTCCGGTCTCAATTGTCATGATGTCGTTCTGCAACGGGCGCTGTGGAGAGGGCCCACCGGGCAGCCATCGAGCAGCCCAGCGTGCCCGTTCGGTCTTGTACGCCTGACATGGCAGGGCGGCAGGCGGGGCGCCTTAGGCCTCGCGATGTTATCCCAAGACGCGCCGGATGACACGGGATGGGACCCGTGCATTAAATGTCCCCACCCCCTCCTGCCAGAATGTGGCAGGGACTGACACCGAGCGTGGTAGGAGCAGTTGGAAGTGACAGGCCATGCACCCTCTTAAATGCGGCTTCAGGCCTTTCACTGGTTGACACCTCACCGCTGGACCTCTGTGGGGGCCACCGGCGAAGGACTTCTTAGGCCGTCGGGGAACCGAGTGCTCGGGGGTCACTGTTCACAGCTCCGAGCACTCTCTCTCGGATATGCCCTTTCTTGGTCCTCGGGGAACCGAGTGCTCGGGGGCCACTGTTCACGGTCTCGAGCACTCTCTCCCGGAATTGACTGTTCAGGTCCTCAGGGAACCGAGTGCTTGGGGGCCGCTGTTCACGGCCCCGAGCACTCTCTCCCAGAACTAACTTCCTTGGGTCCTCGGGGTACTCGGGTGCTCGGGGGTCACTGTTCGCAGCCCCGAGCACACCCTTCCCGGTACTCGGCTTTTCTGGTCGTCGGGGGACTTGGGTGCTCGGGGGCCACTGTTCATGGCTCCGAGCACTCTCTTCCCAGCACTTGATCTTCTCGAATCATCGAGGAACTCGGGTACCCGGGGACCACTGTTCATGGCCCCGAGCACCCTCTTCCGGGACTTAGTCTTCTCGTACCTCACGGAGATGATCCCCGCGGGAGGGCGCCACATGGCAAACTGCTGATCTGGCCTCGGGACTCTGGGACCCCTGGTTCCTGATTCACCGACAGCAGTCCCTGGGCCCATTGGCAGGCGATGGCCCAGAGACTGCAGATGGGGCCCTCGTCTTCATCGAGGCCGATCCCAGCACCGACGCCACGTGGCGTGTTTATAGGTGCTGGCCTCTCTGGCCCAGGCTTCTGGCACGGCCCAGCGGGGAGCCGAATGGACGCGCGTCCAGCCGAGTCCCGAGGCTCGTGATAACGAGGCAGGCGGCGCGCGATAACGAGGCAGGTGGCGCGCGTGGCAACCGCACAGATCGAGGGTAGTGGGCCTGACAACTGCTGACAACAGCGCAGACCGAGGGAGATTCGCCTGGCGCTCACGCCGGTCGAGGAAATTTGTCTCGCCGAGCGCACCGCGGCAGGCGTCGTTTGAAATCCCTAGGGTATAAAAAGAGGAGGGGAGCGAACCGTTGCCCCTTTACGCTATTTTCACGATCAAGCCTTCTTGCCTTCTTCTTCTTCCTTACGCTCCAGAGCTTTTGCCCTCCCTTAGGCCAACAGCACACTCTCTTCCCCCCACCATTCTAGCACACTCCCCACCCCGACACAATGCCGAGGGCAGGAGGCAGCCGCCGTGACAAGGGACCCGACAGCATACTGCCGGAGTCAAGGATTGTCAACAAAGAGGGGGTGGACAAGGTCCGCAAGTTGATGGTGTCCGAAGGCCAACGGGAGACCTCGGTGGTGAGGCCGGCGAGCTTCCCGCCTGTCACAGACCGGCTGGAGCACATCATCGCCTTCGTCTCCTTCGTGGCGGCCGAGCTGGGGCCGCCATTCTCGACGTTCTTCCTCCAAGTCCTGGACACGTTCGGCATCCAACTGGCACACCTCAGCCCAAACTCGGTGGTCATTTTGGTGATCTTTGTGCATTTCTGCGAGATGTTCATCGGAGTGCCACTGTCGGTGGCTCTATTCCACCACTTCTTCGTGCTGCGGTCGGCCGGGAAGAAGAGATGCTCCTCCACCGCGGACGTCGCCGGCTGCGGGACGGCTTGGCAGAGTTGTACATCCCCCAGGTGCTGCGGAGCAAGTGGGACAGCTGGCGGCGCGACTGGGTCTACGTCGACGTCAGCCCCCACGACCACCTCACATTGCTGGAGGTGGTGGCGGAGCCCCAGAGGTCGATCTGGGAGGCAGCACCGGCGGAGGACGAGCGGATGTGGCCAGTCCTGGACCGCATCAACTACCTGCGCCAGGCGGGACTGACGCCGGTGATGGTGGTGGCGGACTACCTACGCCTCCGCCTGGCGCCCCTGCGGGAGCGGGTCCGCCCCAGCTGGATGTACACGGGCTCCCAGGACATCACCAGGACCCGGATCAGCGAGGTCGGGGACCTGGATGAGGCGGCGTTGGTGGGCCTGCTCCGAATGGTGACCGGTGTGGAAGACCTGACCCGGGCGGTGCTTCCCCGGGAGCAGTTGGCCCTCTGAGCTGACCTGGGCCCGGTGGCGCTGCAAGCGATGCTACCCGAGTTCGACGCCCAGGGTTTGGTCGATCGGCCGGGGCGCCGGAACCCCAGGACCATCCAGATCCCCGGGGTAGACGAGGAGACTGGCGGCGCACCGAGGACCGGAGGCGGGGATCCCGCAAGTGGCAGGCCGTAGGCGAGCGGCAGGGAGGCCGCGGGCGGCCGGATGCAGACCAGTGGCAGGGGCGCCACGGGTGGTAGGCTGCAGGCTGGCCGTGGGGCTGCCGCAGGCAACAGCCATCAGGCCGGCGGAAGAGGCGCTGCCGGCAGTGGAGCGGTGGCCCCGGGGGACAAGGGAAAGTGCCCCTGGACGTTCGTACCTCAGTCGTCGTCCTCGTTGTCCTCGTTGCCTCCACGGCAGCCACCGTCGGCGGGCGGCACGAAGGAGGGAGGCCGGGGCGGCCAGTCGTCCCGTGCGGAATCCGCGACGGAGGCGAGGTCCAGGGCGCGGGAGCCTGAAGACCAAGGCCGGCGTGGGAGCAGTTCTACAGCGAGTGCGCAAGCCGGCCCACCACCGAAGACTGGCTCCACGGCGAAGACGAGGTCCAGGGCGCAGGAGCCCGGAGACCAAGGCTAGCGGCGGGTCTACAGCGAGTGCCCAAGCCGGCCCGCTGCTGGAGATGGGTTCCACGGCGGCCCCTTAGAGCCCCCCACCGAAGAGGAGGAGGGCAGACTCCGGGCTGAAGCCACAGGGCCCAGAGTTCAAAATCCCAGAGTCCCGGTGGCAATAGAGTCCCGGTGGCAATACCGCGAACCAAAGTCAGCGTGAGTATTCTTCTTTTCCCGAGCGCGTTTCGCCTGGAGTAAGTCAGGGGGACCTAACCTGTGTTTGCTTTCAGGCCGCCCAAAGACGCCGTCGGATACCAAAGGCGACCGGAAGCGCCAAGGGCCAGCACCCGCCCCTGAGCCTTACGCGCCTGAGCCGAGAGCGCGGCCGAGCCGGAGCCGCAGGCGCTGCCGTACCCTGAGCCGAGGGTAGCGGCCGCGCCCGAGCAGCCGACGCCGGCCGAGCCTGCCCCGAGTACTTCAAGGGCGGGGAAAATGGCCGCGGCGAGGGCGGCGCCGACGTGGCAGCAATCGGGGACCCCGAGCGCCTCTGCATAGAGGGCTCGCAGGGGACCCAGCGTTCGGCTGTCGTCTAGCCAGGCCACATAACCCCTCCCGGACGTGCTAGGAAGCGCCCGGGAGGTGATCGAGCGGCTGGAGGCGGCCGTGGCAGGGGAGCGGGCACAGCTCGAGGCGGACCGCACCACCCTCATCGAGGAGAGGGGGTGTTTGGAGGAGGTCGGCTGACTTTTGGAGGCCCGTATTTCCGTGGCCCGTGCCGCCCATGAGAGGGAGAGGCGCGCGGTGGCCAAGGAGCGGGAGGCCCTAGAGGAGCTGCGCGAGGAGGCCGTCGCCGCACAGGAGGAAGCTACCCGCTTGGGGGAGATTAAACATATGGATTCCAGAGAGAAAATAAAATTTGAAATAAGAACTGGACAATGATAATATATATTGACAATTTCGACAAGTTTGGGTCACTTACATGGTTAGTGGTAGCCCCCGATCAACTTGGGCGGGGGGGGGGGGGACCCCCGGCCTGGTTGGCCCGAGCACAAACATGCCCACCTAAGGATAGAACTTGCGCAGATGCTCAATGTTCCACGCATTTGGGAGCGGCTACCCATCCTCCGTAGCCAGCTGAAAAGAGCCTTCTCGCGGGACACCAATCACGATAAAGGGGCCTTCCCACATAGGGGACAGTTTATTCCTTCGCATGATTGAACGCGTTGGAGAACTAGATCCCCCACCTCGAGAGACCGGGCCCGGATGTGACGCTGATGATAGCGCCGCAGGCTTTGCTGGTATCGGGCTGCTCGGATGGCGGCACACCGCCGGCGCTCTTCCAAGTAGTTGATGTCGTCGCGCCTCCGCTGTTCCTGTTCGCCTTCAGAGTAGGCATGCACCCGAGGGGAGCCTCAGTGCCGTACACGAGGAAGAATGGCGTCTCCCCGATGGCGCGGCTTGGCGTGGTCCGATTGGCCCATAGCACAGCAGGTAGCTCATCGATCCACCCTTTTCCGTGCTTTGCGAGCACATCGTAGGTCCAAGTTTTGAGCCCCTTCAGTATCTCAGCATTGGCATGCTTGACCTGCCTATTGCTCCGAGGATGAGCGACAGAGGCGAAGCAGAGCTTGATGCCGAGGTCCTCGCAGTAGTCCCCGAACAGGGCACTTGTGAACTGAGTGCCATTGTCGGTGATGATCCTGTTCGGGATGCCGAAGTGACTTGTGATACCGCGGATGAACTGAAGCGCCATGTTCTTGGTAACCTTGATGACTGGAACCGCCTCCGGTCATTTGGTGAACTTGTCGATGGCGACGTAGAGTTACTCATAGCCCCCGATTGCTCAGGGGAATGGACCTAGGATGTCCAGCCCCCAGACCGCGAAGGGCCATGATAGGGGGATGGTGTGAAGAGCCTGAGCTGGCTGGTGAATTTGCTTTGCGTGGAACTGGCATGCCCTGCAGCGTCGAACCAACTCGGAAGCATCCTGGAGAGCTGTAGGCCAATAGAAACCTTACTGGAAGGCCTTCCCGACCAGTGTGCGGAATGATGCATGGCCACCGCACTCGCCCTCATGGATCTCAGTGAGAAGCTTATCGCCTTCTGCCCGGGTGATGCATTTCAAGAGGACACCGTCCGTGCCGCGCCGGTAGGGACCCTCATCTACTATGGCATAGCGTTTGGACTGCCGTGCAATCCTCTCGAGAGAGGCATCATCCCCGGGAAGGAACTTTTCTTTCAAGTACCCTCAGATCTCATCCATCCATGAGGCATCTTGAGAATCGCCAGCAAGCACAGCGCACTCATCGGGCGGCAGCACCCTGACGAGGCTCCCCACTGAGGGCGCCGCCTGGGTCCCCTCAACTAGGCTCGAGGGTTCCCCTTCATCCTGGTTGGCAGGCAAGACGGAAGGCCGTGTGAGCCTTTCTTCAAAGACTCCGGCAGGGACGCGTGCACGGGAAGAGGCCAGGCGAGAAAGGTCATCGGCCAGAGCGTTGTCGCGGCGAGATATATACCGCATCTCCAGGGCGTCGAAGTGCCTCTCCAGCCTCCTGACTTCCGCCACGTACGCTGCCATTTGAGGATCCGTGCACTGGTACTCTTTCGACATTTGGTTGACTACCAGCTGGGAGTCTCCCTTGACTAGGAGGCGACGAATCCCGAGGCCCACCGCGGCCCGGAGGCCAACGATGAGGCCCTCATATTCCGCCATGTTATTGGTTGCTCAGAACTACAGCTGCACGACGTACCGGAGTTCTTCACCCGTTGGGGAGGTGAGAACCACTCTAGCCCCGCGCCTTTCAGCGTGAGGGAACCGTCGAAGTGCATAACCCAGTACCCGGGCGCATTGTGCCCGGGATATGCGAAAATCTCTTCTTGGTCGATCTCGGGGACGGGCGTCCATTCTGCCACAAAGTCAGAGAGCGCCTGGCTTTTGATCACCTGGCGGCTGACAAAGTGCAGATCAAACTCCGCCAGCTCCATCGCCCACTTGACGATGTGCCCAGTGCCTTCTCGGTTCCAGAGGATTGGCCCCAGCGGATACGTGGTAACCACCGAGACCTTGTGCGCCTGGAAGTAGTGGCGCAGCTTCCGGGAAGTGACGAGCATGGCATAGAGCAGCTTCTGGGCTTGGGGATATCTTGTTTTGGTGTCTCGGAGGACTTCGCTGATGAAGTATACCGGTCGCTGTACATGGCGGGCCCAGACTACGGCTTCACCCAAGGGCTTATCACAGCCCCCGAGCTCAGTGGCGTGGTCAGGGCTAGCCGAGTGCTCAGGCTCGACTCCCTGGTCGGGAGGAGCCAAGTGCTCGGGCTTGACTCCCTGCTCAGGAGGAGCCGGGTGCTCGGGCTCGACTTCCTGCTTGGGAGGAGCCGCAAGGACTGGAGACTGCCCAGGGACGACCGGGAGCTGGGACCCAGCACCTTGCCCCGAGCACTCATCATTCTCCACCACCAGTACCATGCTCACTGTGAGGAACCGTCCAAATAGTATTCTAATTAATCATCAGGAGGATCATTATTCATAATCACAACCTCGACGATTAACCAGAATACCATTCCGGTAGTCCCGGCACGTGTTTTGTGCCCAGGATCGGAACACATGCCTTCCAACTCAAATATCACAACACAGTTTAATAGAGAGCAAGTAATTAAACTGGATTACAATTATTAAACATGCAGCTGCTTCCACAATTTACAACAAAAGAAGAACAGCAACAACTAAGCAGCGGAAGAAAAACCTATACAACAAAAGAGTATGGAGCCGTATGCCCTTAGGCTCCATACCAAAAGCGTCGGAGTTCGGAGTAGAATGTGCTACTCCTGCCCGCCACCCGGATCGGCAGGCAAAAAGTAGCCGAAAACTGCCTCTTCCTCGCCGACTTGTGAACCTGAAAACAACTTAAGGGCAGCACCCCTTAGTACGAAGGTACTAGCAAGTCTTACACAGTATGAGTATATATATTTTCGACTCCAAGGATCATGCATTTTAAAGCTGTAGCAAGGATTAAGACATGTTTAAGTTCATTAAGCGGTAAGCAACCTAGACTCTAGGTGTAAGCAACTGACTTAACCAACCACCGACTCAAACTCTGCCAACCAACTGACCACAACAGATATGTAAACAACAAGTGTATAAAAGTAAACCAACACCACCAAATCACCGACCACAAACCGACCAAACCACCCAATCCAACCATGCCACAACCCACATCGAAACTCTACGACCAAAATATGGTCGCTCGGTGGAGATAAGCAATAGCGATGCTCATGACCGAGAGCGCGGCAGTTCGAACTGATTATACACCCTGCAGGGGGATACTCCTGGACCCACACGACACAGGGACCATACGGCTTGTGCCACCCGCTAAGATGCGCACAAGGGGGTACCCGTGACAACCTTTCCCAGCCAGGCCCAACCATGTGGATCAACCATAGCTCGGCGAGACGGTATTAGAACTACTCCTCGAGCAAACTAATACCGCTAAAAGCCCGGACTCAAACCGGACTCACACCGTCTATGACGAGGCCCACATGACCACGTCTGCGAAGGTAATCGGCTCGCCTACCATTATATCAGCATGTGGTGAGTAAGGTAAGTGCTAAAGCCGACTACACCGATGATCGGTGCTTAACCGGTACAAGCGGTCTACGGTGTCCGGGTTCCCTCCCCGAACTGCCTGAGGACTCCTCGTGAGCAGATGACACCCCTAACACCGCCCACACCTCGTCTCAACTCACCACTCAACAACCGACACATCATCAACATAACTACAAATGTGAACAGGTAAAAAGCCCTAGGCTCGCGACAACGGTGGACGCCGTCGTCGACTTCTACCGGAAAGCCTAAGTACCACTAAGCATAGCGAACTAAAATTAGACCGCGACGACACCACTAGGCTCCAATGGAATAACTCATGACACGTGACCGAAATGGAAGAATGCATAGGCATAGGTTCTACCCAACTCGGAACCCGACACATGCAATGTATACATAAGCGTAGATAACATATTGGATTTTCAAGTAGACACGGTGCAATATGATAGATGCTTGCCTTGCTGCCCTAGCTGCTGCTCACAGCTACCCGAGTCACGATCACCACTGCGGGAACCTCCGGGTACAGCCCCGTTCGCCTCGTTCGCCGGGTCGAAGTTCCCTAAAAGAATCACGCATGCAATGTAATGAATATGAATGACATGCAATGAAAGATGCTTCACTGTAAGACAGCAGCGGAGATGCAATGCACTTATGCCATGAGTTAAAAGCCTGAAGGATTTCCTTATTTGAATTATCGTTTAACATTTAACAACTTATTAATCCTCAGTAAGCATTTCATAAACCCTAGCATTTTTAATGAACATGGCATAGTTTAACAAGATTAACAAAATTAGATTCATCAATTTTGGAAACACCAAACTTTAATTAGTAATTATCAAAGCCTAGACATAATTTATTAACTCAATAATTCACAGCACATATTTCATGGCCACTGGCATTTTTAATGGACAGATCATGACACAACAAAACCAACAAAATTGGTTTTAGGAATTTTGGAGTTCTACACAATTTCCTATGCACTTTTCAAGTTTTCAGCCGATTTAACATTAAACAAATATTCTAATTCGCATTTTCCGGAGTTTTCCCGATTAATAAAAATGCCCGAAATACTTTTTGCACACTCGGCCGGTTAGCCACTGAGGCTGACAGTGGGCCTGACGGGTTTGACCCGGGTCAAAATTGACCCGCGCCCAGTACACCGCGCGCCGGCGGCTCGGGCGACGTCGCCGGCGGCGAACGGCGGCGCGGCACGGCCAGCGGAGAGCACCGGCGACACCAGCATGAAGTGGGGAATCCATTTAAGGTACTCACGGCTAGTGAGCCCGACCGGAGCTGGGCCGGCGACAGGCGGCCATGGGCGGCGGCGGTCGGTCGTCGAGGAACGCCGCGCCGGCTACGGGCAAACTTATAACGACCGCGTGCAAAAGCAAGGAAACGGCGTGGGGAAGCTCACCAGCGGTTCGGCTTGGACGGAGGCAGCTCAGAGCAGTGGGTTGGCAGTGGAATCTCGGAGCTCTGCGCCGGAGTTGATGAAGAAGGGACGGTGCGATGTTGCCGCCGGTGAACGACGGCGCCAAACGATCGGTGAAGGGTGGCAGCGGCAACAGTCCACCACTAGGAACTCCTCTGTGCGGCACTCGACCGGCGGGCTCGGCCCGAAGACGGTCGGCGGCGAGCGGAGGGGCACGACGGCGCAAGGCGCATGCGGACGGCCGTGCCGGCGTCGGGCCGAGGGCCAACAAGCACGCGCGAAAGCTTTCAGCGGTCGCGGGGAACCGGTTTGAGCATAGCTCGGCTGACGGGTCTGGCCAGAAAGGTCCGGCGACGAGCGCCCGACGTGACGGCGGTTAGCGCTCCGCGGAAGACACGCCGGCCGCGGGCCTAAGTCAAAGTCACGCGCGCCAAAGCTCCGGAGAGGTCCAGCGACGTTGGCCGAGCAATGGATTTGGTCGGCGGAGTGGCTTGGTGGGGCTTCGCGCGGAATTCAGCTCGGGGATGCTTCGTGCGGTGGCGTGGCTATGCGCGGAGAGGAAGACGACCACGAGCTTCACGGTGAGGGATAGATCGGGGCTGTTCGGCAGCTATGGTCACCGGCTCAACGGGGCGACGACTCGCCTAGGCAATAGCTGCTCACAGCGGCGCTCGTGCGGCGGGGTCCTCACGGACGAGCTCGCAGTCTCGTAGGTGTGCTGCGCCGTGGTGCAGAGAGAGAGAGCACGAGAGAGCTATGGCTGTTGCTGCTGAGCTGCTTGCGCGTGGCCGAGACAGCAGAAGAGACGGGCTGCTGCTGCTGTTGCTTGCGCTCAGTGAAGAACAAGCAGTGGAGAGAGAGCAAGGAGTGAGAGGGTGGCTGCTATGGCTGCCTGCTCGAGTGTGTGCTGTGTGCATGTATATGCCTGTGGAGCATGCCTTGCAGGTGAAGCCACCGAGAGGAGGAGAGCAATTTGCTTTTGCCTGCTCGGTTGCTCCTCTGCTGGACTCAGTGGAGAAGGGAAGAGAGAGATGGCGTGCTGCATTTTTCTGCTACTCCTGTGAGGAAGGATCGGGAGAGCTTGAGGTGGCAGCTTTGCTCAAGGCCAAGAATGGCTGCGCCGACCTGCTCTGCTGTGAAGGAAATATGAGAGAGAGAGAGAAGAATAGCAACAGTGAAGAAGCTAGATAAATTTTGGTGTTAGTTTGTACTAGTGTCTTCATTCTCTCATTTGTTTTCTCCAATTTCTCTAGTGGTTGAAAAGTCATCACAAAATTCAAGGATCAATTTTGCTGGATTCTATAATTCATGTGCAACCCATTTTAACTTATTTGACCCAGAATGCTTGAGCCAATTTTGAATAAAAATTGTTCAAAGATGCTATCTTTTCCAACTTGTGATAATTTTTATGCCTTCTAAACATTTCCCAAATTTTTGGGAAAATTCATCTATATTCTCCGCATATCATGTACTAATTTCTAAAATTGTTTCCAGCCCTATGTTGTATAGCAATATTGTGAGTTGCTTAACAACACATCAACTAATATTGATTCTTACAATTTGTTTAATTAAAAATTGCATGCCTAAAATTGCTCAAAACCATTAAACAATGATGTTAATGATACTCATGATGCTTAATTATCTAATTAAGGATTTTGGGCTGTGACACTCACGACCTGAGGAGTGGTCGAGACGTAGAGCAGTAAAGGTTCACCCTTGGAGGGGGCCACCAGTACAGGCGGCGAGGTGAGATATTTCTTCAAGTCGCGGAAGGCCTGCTCGGCCTCCGGCGTCCAGTCGAAGTGACCGGTCTTCTTCAGGAGTTTGAAGAGGGGGAGTCCTCGCTCCCCGAGCTTGGAGATGAAGCGCCCAAGGGCCGTCATGCAGCCGGCGAGGCGCTGAACTTCCTTGAGTCGAGCCAGGTGTCGCATCTGCTCGATGGCCCGGATCTTTACTGGGTTGGCCTCGATTCCTCGGCTAGAGACCAAGAAACCGAGGAGCTTGCCCGCAGGTACCCTGAAAACACACTTCTCGGGGTTGAACTTCAAGCGGGTAGTGCAGAGACTGTTAAAGGTCTCGGCCAGGTCTTCAAGCAGGGTGACGCGGTCTCGGGACTTGACCACGAGATCGTCGATGTAAGCCTCGATGTTGCAGCCAACCTGCAAATCAAGGGTGATGCGCACAGCGCGCTAGAAAGACGGTCCAGCGTTGCGCAAACCAAATGGCATTGATACATAACAATAAGTCCCCACCGGAGTGGTGAAAGAAGTTTTTTCTTCATCCTCTATGGCCATGCGAATTTGGTGACAACCAGAGTTTGCATCTAGAAAACATAAAAGATCGCACCCCGCGGTGGCATCTACAATCTGATCTATGCGGGGTAAAGGAAAAGGATCTTTTGGGCAAGCCTTGTTTAGGTCGGTGTAGTCGACGCACATGCGGAGCTTGCTGTTAGCCTTCAGGATGATGACTGGGTTTGCCAGCCACTTGGGGTGGAGGACTTCTCGGATGAAGCCGGCGTCAAGGAGCTTACTTACTTGCTCCCGAATGAACTCCTCGCGCTCGGGCGCCTGCCGTCGAACTTTCTGCCTCACCGACCGTGCGTCCGGGCGCACGGCGAGGTGGTGCTTGATCACCTCCCTAGGGATCCCGGGCATATCAGACGGCTACCATGCAAACACGTCGACGTTAGCCCGGAGGAAGGCGATGAGCGTGCTTTCCTATTTGCCGCCCAGGTCACCGCTGATTCGGATGACCTGGGAAGCGTCTTCGCCCACCACGACCTCCTTCGTAGGAACGGAGGCGTCGGCAACGAGTCGGGGTTTGGATGAAGAGGGTCCCGGGCCCCCTGGGTAACCCTTGACCTCGGCCTGAGCTGAGACCAAGGCCGAGTATAGCTGCTCGGTGCAGGAGACGGCGCTGCTGGTCTCGGTGGACACGGAGATGGGGCCTATAGGGCCCGGCATCTTGACCGTGAGGTATGCGTAGTGGGTGACCACCATGAACCGAGCGAGCGCCGGGCGCCCGATGATGGAGTTGTAGGGGAGGGGGAGTTCCACGACATCGAAGATAATGTTCTCCGTTCGGAAGTTATCCTGGCTCCCGAATGTCACGAGCAGCTCGACCTGCCCGAGGGGCAGGGAGTGCCCGGGCATCACCTCGTAGAAGGGGAGCGACGGCTTTAGGCGCCTGGAAGGCACCTGCAGCTTCTCGAAGGCCTCCCGGGAAAGGAGGTTCAGGCCTGCACCCCCGTCGATAAGCACTCTGCTGACCTTTACGTTGCAGATGGTGGGGGACACTACCAGGGGTAGTCGCCCCACGCCTGCAGTACTTGCGGGGTGGTCGGCCAGGCTGAACGTGATTGGGGAGTCCGACCACTTCAGGGGCCTTGTGGCCTCCGTGCTTGGGGTCGCCGAGCACACCTCGCGCCGCATGGTCTTGAAAGCAACGGTGTGCTCAGGCTCCTGAAAGCCGAGCTCTTGGTTGTCATGGGCGGCTCTGTCGTCGCTGCCCTTGCGGGGCTCTTTGCGGTCCCTCTGGCACCGCTCGATGAGACCTTTGAACGTGCGGCACTCCGTGAGGTCATGCCACTCGGTCTGGTGGATCTGGCACCACTTCCCTGGCTCGGGCCTCGCAGGAGCGGGGGCCCTTGCAGGAGCAGGAGTCTTTGTTATACTCGCTTCTACTCGAGCATAGGTACCCATAGGAGTCTTTGTTAAGAAACTCCTTAAACCATCTGTCCCGACAGTTCGATGAACGGATGCTTCCCAACCCGACCAGCAGTCTGGCCAGGTCAGTGAGGCAGAACCCACAGACACGGATGCTGCACTACTCAAACGTCACCTAACTTGGATGACTCCGTACCAAGCCTATCTCAAGGGTCGAGACATCCCTGATGATGATGTGTCTGTATAGAAAATTGCTCGTAAATCCAAGCTCTACGGTTTGGTAAATGGCAAGCTCTACTGAAAGGGGAGTAACGGAATCTTGATGAAGTGCATCACTCAGGAAGAAGGCAGTAAAATACTACTCGATATCCATGGAGGCATGTGTGGTAATCATGCATCTTCTCGCACGTTAGTCGAAAAAGTTTTCCACTAGGGATTCTATTGGCTGACTGCCCTCCGGATGCTTCCGAGCTGGTCAAAAAGTACGAGAGCTGCCAATTTTTGGGAAGACAAACCACTCGACCAGCCCAAGCTCTCCAAACAATTCCTCTTTCTTGGCCTTTCTCTGTCTAGGGCATGGATATCCTGGGACCGTTCCCAAGGGCCCAAGGTGGTTACAAGTTCCTATTTGTGGCTATCGACACGTTCAACAAGTGGATAGATGCCGAACCCGTAGGAAAGATAACCATAGAAGCGGCCAAGAAGTTCATGAGGAGCATAATTACTCGATTCAGCATTCCGCATCGGATAATTACGGATAACGGTAGCCAGTTCAGAAGTTGGACCTTTATTGCATTCTACGAAGATTCGGTATCAAAACTTATTTCGCCTAAGTAGCTTACCCGCAAAGTAATGGTCAAGTCCAACGTGTTAATGGAATAGTTTTACAGGGCATCAAAACTCGGGTCTTCGACAGGCTAAAAGCCTACTCGAAATGCTAGGTGAAAGAACTTCCCTCAGTACTATGGGCCGTTCGTACTTCGACCAATAGAGCCACTGATGAAACTCCATTCTTCTTGGTTTATGGAGCAGAAGCGATGCTCCCGACTGAGTTGCAGTTCAGATCACCTCGAGTGGAAAGTTACTCTGAAGAAGGGAAAGAGTAGCTATGAGCGGATGACATAAATTTACTTGAGAAGTACCGAGATCGAGCATCTATTCGAGCGGCTAAGTATCAGCAGGCATTGTGTAGATATCAAAGCCAGAGAATTCAACCCAGAGAACTCGCTGCTGGGGACCTTGTCCTACGAAAGGTGCAGAAACAGGCCTGACGCCACAAGTTATCACCTAAGTGGGAAGTACCCTACATAGTAGTCGAAGTCACTCGACTTGGGTCAGTATGGCTATCTACTTCGAATGGCGAGATACTCAAGCACTCGTGGAACATCGACCAACTCTGAAAGTTTTATTCATAGAAAAGGTAGATTACAGGTAAGTCGATTACATTCGATTCAGTTAGCTACTTGATTACATAATCTTTCCCTTTTCCTCTAATCCATGTGGCTAGTGCAAAATTAGTAGAAAGGATCCACCTAGCTCTGGAAAATAGTGAAGACCCACCACCTCCAAAAGTATGGAAGCGTATGGACCCTCATTCGCCCTTGAACGAGTCAAGAACCTTTAATACTTCTCCCTCGGGCGGTAGCTGATCACCCCAGGAATTGGCCGACGACCAGCATAAGGGCTAGGAAAAGTGGGCGAGGCGAAGGCCCTGCTAAAGCTGCTGGCCGACGTCGGTGATGCCGAGTGGTCTTCTGCCTGGAGCGAAGGTGATCAGGCGGTTGTCGAAAGAGAAGGCGACCGTGCTTCCTTCGCCAGCGATGACTAGGGGGCTCCACCACTGAAGACCTTAATGGCCGCTTGGTCAATGATCCGGTTGAGATCACCACCATCCTCATTCCTCTTCTGTGCATAGTGCTGCGCTGAAGCATAGGTCTTGATGTAACGGCGAACGTGCTGAGTGTGGGGACGACGATGATCTACGATGGATGCTTCTTCCCTCTCCTTCTGAGGCCCACTACTCGAGTCCTCGTCATCGGAGGACATGATGATAATGACCTCAGGAGGAATCTTGGTGAGAGGCCTGGGTAGCGGACTTCTTGGATTGGCTCAAGAGGCGAAGATGGAGTGGAGGCCATGACTTCAAACTCTACGAGTCTTAGGAGGCAATAGGCAAAGGAAGCAAAGCAGACGACGGACAAACGGCTTCGAGTCCCCTCTATTTATAGCGGGGGAAATGGGTTGTGCTGTGTAAACATGGCTGTCAAGATCCAAAACAATGGCATCGCTTCAGGCGCGTAGCACGTTTAGTGGAAGTCATGATGGCATTATGGCTTGTCTCATCTCTGCAAAGAGGGATGGGCGGCCATTATGACGCGTCAGATTAATATTGCGGTGAAAACGAGTACAAATAGGAGTGGGATCTTTTAATGCACACCTACCCAGTGGTTTGAGTTCACTTGATAATCATATTGCAGTCAAAACCATAATGCTCGGGGGCTTGGATTCTCAAGTATTTGGTCGAGAACGAGCCTTACTCTTCGGCCGACTCTGTGGTCGAGTACACGGTCGAGAACGAGCCTCACTCTTGTACCGACTCCGTGGTCGAGTACATGGTCGAGAATGAGACTTACTCTTCAACCAACTTAGTCATCGAGTACATGGTCGAGAATGAGATTCGGTCGAGTACAGAGTTCTGAGCTATAACACTGCTCTCCGATCAATGGTACAGGTATGTCTTTTTCTACTCTCTGATCGAGTAATTTCTTCCTCGACCGTAGAGTTAGGGGTTACATCGTAATACCATATTTCTTTTATACGTTTTTTGCAAAATTTTATCAGGCTCTACGTTGATCACGATAAATAGAACCAACAAAGGCATGTGTCGGGTCGATGATGGATAACTATACCTCAGGAGGCATAACGGCACATAGATTGTCAGACATCTCATGCCTAACGGCCAAAAGGGCTCTGAAGTCCTAGTTTGCCTTGCGTGTTCTCTTTATCGAGTTCATGTTTGTATGCTGATCGAATGCGCAAATTGATAAAAGTTCGCAAAAAAATGATATGCACTTTCTTTTTATAGCTCTTTATTAGTCTTTTCCTCACTATTATGGTCTTCTCGAGTACTCGAGGGCCGCACATTTAATGGCTTATCTAGTTAAGATTTCAGGTGTTGACAGATGCGTAATTGTATGGTCTTGAGAACAATGACAACATGTATCTATCAGTTATTGCATCTATTTATGCTCTCCTGACTTGATGCTCATATGCAGTGCGTAGCACACGTCGAACTCATTGAGCTTGATTGCCCATTGTGGGATTCATCCAATAACCTCCCTATTGCATATAACATCCTTCAGCGGATACATCATCGCAACAATGACCTTGTGTGCTTGGAAATAATGTCGTAGCTTCCGGGAAGTCATTAAGACTGCATATAGTAACTTTTGCACTTGCGGGTATCGTGGCTTAGAATCATGTAGGACTTCACTCACGTAGTAAGCCTGCTTCTACTTCTTGGCCTTCTTCTCGGGGCATTTCCGTTCGACCACCAGAACCGTACTAACAACTTGTGGGGTACCTGCAATGTACAGAAAGAGTTCCTCTTTTTCGTTAGGTGGGGTTAGAATAAACTGATGTGCCCATGTCTCAAATTATTTCAGCTAGTGACTACCAACAAAAGGGTAATGCTTTGATTATTTCATAAAGTAGTGCACCGAAAATTGCTCCTATTCAGATCGGTACTTTCTCATTTGTTTTAGAGCATCAAAAGAGTATGGTTGTCATGCTGAGCCACTTATTTATTGGAACTAATCTGCATGAGAAAAGAAGGAAGCAACTCGTTCAGTTGGGTTCTATGCCAACCATGGAGATCAATCTTAGTTGAAGAAGGATTTGGCGAATCCTAATTGGAGAAGGATTTCAATTGGTGTATTTTATTGGGGTGAGTTCATTGTCATAATCAATGAGTCTATCTTGCTTTATTTGAGTTAGGGAGTCAGGTTGATTTCAGCCTATGCCATATCTAGTCCGAAATAGTCAAATATGGTCAATATAAGTTAGGTTCGGTTTGAGTTCGTTTCGGACTTTGCCAGATAGCCTGACTTGAAAACATCATAGAAGTCGCATATGGAATCCGTTTGGCATGTGTGAGCACTCATTGGAAAGGATATTCCGAGTACTTTTCATGGATCTGGCCCCATCTTAAAATTCATTTCGTATGCCTCGCAATAACTGAAACAATGTCACATCCAAGTCTATCTCTCGTTTAGGTTGAGTCAGAGTTGGAATCTTAGCTGGGCTGCGTGCGGTATAGCCTAGGGCTGACACCGTTGTAAGGGGACTGGATGATTTCAATGTGAGTTCTATCGAGGGTGTTCCTCCATGAACAAGCAGTGGGCGATCCCCTTTTCCATCTATCTTGTGTCGAGTGTTTTGAGTAAATCTTCCAGGGTTTATTCCATTGTTGCGTCAGTTCCTGATTGTTGGAGTTGTCAAGCTGATTCTCCACGGATCAATCCTACTGGTTCGTTCCCATCTAGGGCACGGCTTTGGGGATTTACATCTAATTGCATTGTTTTTGTGAGTTATCACTTGGTAATTTTGGTACAAGTGCCAGTCTTTGTTCCTGCTGCTATCTTGATCTGGATGGGAGGAATTGCAGCAATGCTATCTTGTTGTTTCATCTATCAATCACAGATATCTATCAGCTATTGCCCGCTTGTGCCATGAAAGAGAGGACCAAATCAAGGCATCGACATCAGTGCTCATCATCAACGAAGACAATAGATACCTTTTAAAGTCTTGAAATGCCTTCTCCGCTTCCTGTGTCCACTCGAACTGGTCGTTCTACTTTAGAAGCTTGAAGAAGGGTATCCCTTGGTCTCCCATCATGAAGATGAATGGACTAAGGGCTACTATGCATCCTGTCAATTTTTGAACTTCTTTCAGTGCTCGAGGTGACCGCATCTGGTCGAGAGCCGCCATTTTGGCTAGGTTGGCCTCAATGCCATGACTGGACACAAGGAAGCCGAGAAGCTTGCCGGACGGAATGTCAAACCTGCACTTCTTGTGGTTAAGCATCATACGGTAATTCCTGAGGTTGTCAAATGTTTCCTTGAGGTAGACAATGATGTGGGTTTGCCCGATCTTCCTAAGGTAATATGATAAGTCAATTTGGTGGAGTTTCAACGTTAATGATCCAAAGTCTCTGACCTGAACAGATTGACAACCCTCGCAACCTCTACAACACTACTTCGTGGTTATCAACCGAGCCAAGACGCAATTAATTGATGTCGGCAAGAAGGCTTTTCCTACAAGAGAATCGAGAACACAAATAAGAACAGGTAGATGCAATCTGAATATTGCTGATTACTAACGAAGTGCTCGAGTTTGGGATTCTACAAACTGATAAACAGTGAAACTGTCTAAAATAGAATAATCTAAGCCAAACTCAAGCATAAACTATGATGGCTACTACGTATATATAGCGAGGCGTGAGGAAGTTGATGTAGTGTTGTGCGGTCGTGGAAAGAGGCATACACAACCTGGACTCTGATCCTGACATGATTAGATGACCCGAGAAGGTCCAAACTGGTGATGCTACAACTTATTCCATCAACTCTGACTAAACTACAAGGAATATTTGGTCGAGCATAGATCCATTGGAAAGGACTCATTATAGCTTTCTAGCAAGTCCAAGATTGCCTCAATTGGACTTCGTATGCGAGAATTATACCCATTTTACTGACGGGCCTGAGATCCCGAGCCCGATTTGGAGTTCGACTTGAGCTCGGCTTGTTGTTTGAGTAGACTTGGTACTCAAGTGATTACGTCCAGGTGAGCTTGCGATGCCTCTCCCATATTCCTAAGCACTAAAACATCACAAGAATTTAGGAGTAATCCATCCAATAAGGTATGAACAGCGAGGAACGAGTTCACCTGGTGTTTTAATTATCGCGCACATGCTCTTGTAATTGGCCCTTGTATGATTTGAGGATTATTTGTAGTGTTGCTCATATCTGAAGGAGCCATGTCCTCATCATCCTCCCCCTCTTGAATTGGAGTCGTACTTGACTCGAGCGCTTCTTCTTCTCACAAGTATGGTCTTAAATCTGAAATGTTAAACGTTGGACTCACCCCAAAATTGGTAGGTAGGTTCAATTTGTATGCATTGTTATTTATTTTCTCAATTATCTTAAATGGACCATCAGCTCTAGGCATCAACTTTGATTTTCTTAATTCTGGAAACCTAACCTTTCTCAAATGCAACCAAACTAAATCACCTATTCCAATTTTACTTCTTTCCTAGATTTACTACTAGCAATCCTATACTTTTTTTGTCACGTGTTCTATATTCTCTTTTGTTGTTTCATGCACCTTCAGAAAAAAATTTAGCACGCTTCTTTGCATCCAAATTAAGTCTTTCAGAAATCGGCAAAGGTAGTAAGTCAATAGGAGCACGGGGATTAAGTCCATACACTACCTGAAATGGACTTACATTAGTGATGGAGTGTACCGACCTGTTGTAAGCAAATTCAATATGTGGTAAAGACTCTTCCCACATCTTCAAATTCATCTTTAAGATAACACGTAGTATGGTCGATAATGTGCGGTTGATGACCTCTGTTTATCCATTAGTTTGGGGATGACATGTAGTAGAGAACAACAGCTTTGTCCCCAATTTGTTCCAAAGGGATCCTGAAAAGTGGCTAAAAAACTTTGCATCATGGTTAGAGACGATGGTATTAGGCAACCCATGTAGTCGAACGATTTCCCTGAAAAGCAAATATGCTATATTTGTAGTATCATCGCTCTTGTGATAAGGTATAAACTATGCCATTTTAGAAAATCGATCCACAATTACAATTATGCTATCCTTCCCCCTCTTTATCCTAGGCAAACCTAATACAAAATCCATAGAAATATCCTCCTATGGTAGATTAGGAACAGGAAGAGGCATGTAAAGACTATGTGGATTTAAGCGAGACTTAGCATTATTGCAAGAAGTGCAGCGCGACATGTAGCGCTCGACGTCATATCTAATCTTTGGCCAAAAGAAATGAATGGCTTGCATATCTTTAGTCTTCTTTGCTCTAAAATGTGCCATCAATTCTCCTCCATGCATCTTCTGCAACAACAAAAGGTGAATGGAGCTTGTTGGAATGCATAGCTTGTTAGCACGATAGAGCAAACCGTCATTCAACACATATTTATTCCATGTTTTCCCTTCTTTACAATGTTCATGCACTTCTTTAAAGTCTAAATTAGTAGCATATAAGTCCTTAATTGTCTCTACACCAAAAATCTTATGATCTAGTTGAGATAACATGGTATAACACCTAGAAAGCGCATCAGCAATCACATTGTCTTTCTCTTTCTTATGCTTTATGACATATGGAAAAGACTTAATAAATTATACCCATTTACAATGTCATTTATTCAGTTTAGCCTAACTTGTAATATATTTTAGCGATTCATGATTATAATGTATAACAAATTCTTTGGGCCATAGGTAATGTTCCCAAGTTTCAAGCACACGAAATTAAACATACAATTCTTTATTATATGTAGAATAATTCTGACTTGGCCCACTTAATTTCTCGCTGAAATAAGCAACATGTTTACCTTCATGAATTAGCATACCTCCAATTCCAATCCCACTAGCATCACAATCTAGTTCAAAAGTCTTACCGAAATCTGGGAGTTAGAGCAATAGAGCGTGGGTGAGCCTCTCTTTCAACTTCAATATTTTTTCTTGTGCATGTTCCTATTTGCAAACCACTCCTTTATTTTTCAACTCATTCAATGGAGCAACAATGGTGCTGAGATCCTGCACAGATCGCCGATAGAAACCCGCAAGACCATAAAAACTTCTCACCTGTGCGATAGTATCAGCGGTCGACTAACTCTTTATAGCTTCGATTTTTGCTTCATGCACCTCTATTCTTTGTGGGGTAACAACATAGCCAAGAAAAGAGACTCGATTCGTGCAAAATGTGCAGTTTTCGAGGTTATTGAACAAACATGTATCTCTCAAAACATTAAAAACAACACGTAAATGATCAAAGTGTAGTTCGTGTGACTTGCTGTAAATCAAGATATCATCGAAATAAACGATCACAAATCTTTCAATGAAAGCACGTAAAACTTCGTTAATCAATCATATGAAAGTACTAGGTGCATTACTTAATCCAAAAGCCATTACTAACCACTCATACAAACCAAACTTAGTTTTAAATGCAATTTTCCATTTATCTCTAAGTTTCATCCAAATCTGATGGTATCCACTTCTCAAGTCAATTTTTAGTGAAAATTATAGAACCACTCAATTCGTCAAGCATGATGTCTAACCTACTGATAGGATGGTTATATCTTATGGTAATATTATTGATGGCCCTGCAATCAACACACACGCCAACTATCATCTTTCTTAGGAACCAAAAGAATGGGAACAACAAAAGGATATATCTTAGACTTTCTTATCTGTACATATGATCCAAAAGGTCTTGAACTTGTCGCTGAATTATCTTAGTCTCTTCCGGGTTGGTCCTATATGTAGCATGGTTTGGCAAGGTTGCTCCCGAAATCAAATCAATTTGATGTTCTATTCCTCGAATAGGTGGAAATTTCAGGGGGTACCTTAGCTAGAAATACATTCACAAACTCATGCAAAAGGTTAGCAACAGCAGGAGGCAAACAACTAGATATATCCTCGAGTGAAACTAAGGCATCTTTGCATATCAAAGCATAGCATGACAACTCGTTATCATAAATTTTAAAAAGGTCAGATTTAGTGGCAAGCATAACACACCCTTTCAATTTAATTCCATCAGACTTAGAACTTGTAGTCAATTTCTCCTTTTTTGGTGAAAAAACATATTTTGTTACTTGCTGATTTTTAGTTTCATGATTACGCTCTTTTATCTTATTTTCAGCTATCTCTTGTTCACATTTCACAATTTCTGCAGGGGTTAAAGGTAGAAAGTTATTTCTTTCATTTATACATAGGAGTTACTTATTACTCCTACCATGATGTGTTGCATTCGTATCAAATTCCCATGATCGACCTAACAAGAGTGAGCATGCTTGCATATGAACTACATCAAAATCAGCACAATCATGGTATGAACCAATAGAAAAATGCACCTTAGTTGTTTGCATTACCTTCACCTTACTGCTATTATTGAACCACTGATTATGGTAAGGATGAGGATGTGTTCTTGTTGGCAACTCAAGCTTCTTGATCAAATCAGAACTTAATAAGTAGTTGCAGCTCCCTCCATCAATAATGACTCGAACACGGTAATCCTTTACTATGAGGAACATCTGAAATAAATTATGGCATTGTAGTTGGTCCACTTATTCCATTTGAGTGCTTAACACTCGCTGCACAATGAGGATCCTATAATCCTCCGTGGTAGCGGCGCTCAATTCTTCCTCATGGTTGATTTCTGTCTCATCTTCGTCCTCATCTTGTTTAGCTATAAGAGCATATTCATCCTCAACATCAATAGCACTTACATACCCATTGTCTTCTGTTGCAATGTATGCTCGCTAATTTGGACAATCTTTCATAGCGTGACTCATTCCCTTGCATCGGTAGCATACAATTTCGGTTGAATGGCTTGTAGAAGCAAACAATGAAGAGCTCTTGACTAGAGCCTGCACATTAGTAGATTTACTTACCTTTGAACCATGTGACAGTGTCGGATGTTCTGCTGAATATGCCCTACTTGAGAAAGGGGCAGCAGACTGTGTAGCTGAACATGGGGCTGTTTTGACTTGTCCCGGCGTTGATTTTGAAGTAGTCGTGCTTCCAAAATTGTTCTTGGTTCTTCATTGTCGTCCCTGCAATTCTTTCTTTGCCAAACATGCAAGTTGGAACAATCTAGGAACACTATTATAGTCTTTGTAATCAAATGTTATCCTGAATTTCACGTCTTAATCCTCTATAAAAGCATGCCATTGCAGCCTCTTCATCCTCAATAATATCACAACATAACATACTAATTTGTAGCTCCTGATAATATTCTTCTACGGATCTATCACCTTGATTTAAGCACTACAATTTCTTACGCAAATCACGTTTAAAAGATGGTGGAACAAATCTATTATGCATAACAACCTTTAAGGCATTCTATGTAGTAGGCGCTAATCTATCAGTGCATACTCTATTCCACCAGATAATTGCAAAATCTTTAAATTCACTTGTTGCTTGCCTAACTCTATGCACTTCAGGAACTAAATGCGCATTAAACTTCTGTTCTACCGTCATCTCCCAGTCTAAATATTTTTCAGCATCTTTGGCACCTGCAAAAGATGGTATAGTAAACTTAACCTTAGCAAATTGATCATCATTAATACGTAGGTTATGTTACTGAAAATTTTTACCTCCCATACCTTGACGATTGAAGTTTAATCGGTCCCGTTGTCTTGCATTTAAGGTGTCTTATTCTAGCCTCAAAATTTCGTCATCGGCGATGGACTCGTCATGTTCATGGGCTGCACCATGAGGGTCCATACGGCTGTTGTTCAGTGGTTGATTGACCAATCTATCAAAACGTGTATTGAGCATTGCAATACTATCATTGAGTCATTGCAATGCGGTATTTGTTCCCGCAAGCTTCTTATCAATGTCAATGATCATCCAACAATATTATGAGTTCTTCCCTCAAAACACACTCTGTCGTATCAGATGCTTCGCCTGCTATGGTTAGTAGCAAACAAGAAACAACAATATTATTCCTATCAACTACTAGGTGGTGGAAATGAAGTAGAATCACACACTTTCAAGCATCTTACCCTGCTCTTGCAAGTGTTCTTACCAATCACAACAGGGGCACAACCGGTGGCTGATCCTTGATACCTTATTGAATACGAAAGGTGGAGTTTGGACAGGCAATATTTAGTAGCAAGAAATGATAATTAATGAAATAAGTTAGCAAATCTGTATGAAAGTCCACGGTACTCGTCACAGTTGTTGGTCCCAACGCGTTCCTAGAACTAGCTCAAGCTAGCCGAAGACTATAACAGACACAAGCGCAATGGAACAAAATTTGCAATGCAAACCTAAATTTTCTCTCTCCTTTTTTGTACTCTCTTCTTTTTTGGTAATCTTTGCTTCTTGCTTTCTTCTTTCTTTCCTCTTTTTTTTTCTATTTTTTTTATAAATGTGACACAAACTCAAAACTCCTCTACTACCTTTTCTATGACCCGTGAGATATATGGGCCACAAACTTTTTCCAGAGATCACAGGTATAAAGGTAATAAAAAAGATACTCTCTCTCTCTCTTTTAATTTTGGATTGCTCTGCTTTGGCTAAGGAGTTGCTAATCGAACTTTGTCGGACAATGCTTGATATGAAGGGTGCATGGGGATGTCTGAGAGCAGCCAGAAATAGATAGACTCTGACTAGGTTGTGGAGGTGAAATCGAGTGGATAGTCGAATTTGACTAGTTGGTCGAACCCGAAAGGATGGTCGAATCCGATTAGGTGGTCAAATCTGAGGAGGTAGTCGAAACGACTAGTGATCGAACTCAAATAGATGGTTGAAACAACTAGTGGTCGAACTCTACTAGATGGTCGACTCGGCTAGTGGTTGAACTCGAGTAGAAGGTTGAAGCTACTAGTGGTCGAACACGAGTTGATGGTCGACTTGACTAGAGATACAATCCTGGCTATAGCAAACAAGGCCAGGCCAAAATACTCGACAACTAAATCAGCAAAGACTACTAGAAACTATAACACGATGACTCAACCAACAACAAAGACACTGACGATGGACTCAAACTCTACAACGCAAAAACTGGAAACAAAATTGCGAAGGACACAAAGTGGTTTGGACAACAAAAAAACTAAGATCTCAATTAAATAAGGCTCTAATACCAATTGATGTGGGTTTGCCTGATCTTCCGATGGTAATATGATAAGTTAATTTTGTGGAGTTTTGATGTTGATGATCCAAAGGTTTTGACCAGAACAGATCGAGAACCCTTGCAACCACTACTCCGTGGTTATCAACCGTGCCAAGACGTGGTTTACCTTGCCAAGAAGGCTTTTCCTGCAAGCGAATCGAGAACACAAGCAAGAACAGGTAGATGTAATTTGAATATTGCTAGTTACCAATGAAGTGCTCGAGTTTGGGGTTCTACAAACTGATAAACAATGAAACTGTCTAAAACAGAATAATCTAAGCAAAACCCAAGCCTAAACTATAATGGCTACTATGTATAAATAGGGGGCATGAGGAAGTCAACCTAGGGTTGTGCAACCATGGAAAAAGGCATACACAACCTGGACTCCAACCTGGACATGATTACATGACCCGAGAAGGTCAAAAAAGGTGACGCAACATTTTATTCCTTCGAATTTGACTAAACTATATGGAATATTGGTCGAGCACAAATCCATTGGAAAGGACTCATCATAAGCTTTCCATCCAGTCCAAGATTATCTCAATCGAAGTTCGTATGCGGGAATTATGCTTGTTTTACTGATGTGTTGTCCTGAGATCCCGAGCCCGATTTGAAGTCTGACTTGAGCTCGACTTGTTATTCGAGTAGACTTGGTACTCGAGTGATTACGTCCAGGTGAGCTTATCATGCCTCCCTCATATTTGTAAGCACTAAAACATCACAAGAATTTAGTAGTAATCCATAGGCATGAATAGTGAGAAAAGGGTTCACCTGGTGGTTTAATTATCGCGCACGTGCTCTTGTAATTAGCCCTCGTACAATTTGAGTATTATTAGCGGTATTGCTTGTATCCGAAGGATTCATGTCCTCATCAGACAATCAGTGCGTCTCTTGTTCTAGTCTTGACTACAATATCATCGATATATGCTTCATCGTTGCACCCAATTTGGGGTTGTAAACAATTTTGAATACAATGTTGATAAGTAGCACCAGCATTATTTACACTAAAAGGCATCTTTACATAGCAAAATACACTAAAAGGAGTAATAAAAGCGATTTTCTCTTCATCCGCTATCCCTAAGCTAATTAGTGATACCCCGAATAGGTATCTAGAAAACACAGCAATTCATAACCTACCGTAGAGTTGACAATCTGATTGATGCGAGGAAGAGGAAAAGAATTCTTAGGACAAGCTTTGTTGATGTCAATGAAATCGATGCATATCCTCCACTTACCGTTGGCTTTCTTTACTAGGACAGGGTTTGCAAGCCACGTAGGATGACGAACCTCTTGAATGAAGCTTGCTTTTAGGAGTTTGCCAATCTCCTCCTGAATGGCTTGCTTTCTGTCATTTACAAATCTTTGCTACTTCTACACCATAGGTTTGGTTTCGGGTTTCACAGGTAGTCGATGCTCGATCACCTCCCTAGAGACTCCAGGTATATCGGACGGTTGCCACACAAACACATCTTGGTTTGCTTGGAGGAAAGTGATGAGGTCGAGTTCCTATTTAGGATCAAGGTTGACCCCTATCCTGATCATCTTGGCTAGCTCAGACAAGTCAAGGGGCACAGCTTTGACACCACCGCCTGCCTTCTTATCCTTAGTGTTGTCGGTGGTCTCACCCTTTGCGACATCGTCGGATTTAGAAGCATCAGCGAGGCTCACGAGATTGGTATCTTTGATCTTGGCGATGACTTGATGCTTCTGGCACTTGGACTCCGTGCCTTTGAAGCGATCGCTACTCGACAGAAGTGTTTGACCATATATCCAGGCTCTTCTTGTCGTACTTGATCGCTGCACATTGATCCCCCTTGATGGTTATGACCCCTTTGGGGTTTGAGATCTTGAGCGTCTGGTATATGTAGTGTACTACAGCCATGAACGTGCCGAGCATTGGACGGCCTAGGATCACATTATAAGCCATCTCGAAGTCCGCAGATAAGGTTAATTTCTCTATGTAGAAGTTGTTAGACTCACCAAACATGACTAGCAACTAAATCTGGCCAAGGGGCATGGTTGAGAAATTTGGAGTTATGTTGTGGAAGCGCTTAGCTCCTTTCTTGAGCTCTGACCTTTCAATCCCAATTTTATCTAGTGTCCTGGTGAAGATAAGGTTAAGAGATCTACCCCCTGTCGACCAAGATCTGATAGATTTTGATATTGAGGATAGACGGCTAAACCACAATCGGATACCAACCTAGGTGTGGAACTGCGGCTAGATGGTTTGCTTGGTCAAAGGTGATCTTGACTTTCGACCACTTGAGGTACCTGGAGGCCCGGTCGATGCTAGATTGACCTCCCTTTCAACTATAATGTACTGTCTTTTGGACTCATACGAGGCAGATACTACGAAGTTGTGTGCCAACCTCTAATTGGGCTCATGGAATTCAGGCTCGTCATTTTTAGTGTCTGGCTTGGCATGTTTGCTGTGATATTCAGCAATGGTATCCTTGAGCTTAGGCCTTCTTAATAACATGACATCTGTCAAAATCGTGTTGGTTGGTCCGATGGATGGGACACCACTTCCCACCACCTCAGCTCAGGCCTTTATTATCTCCGATGTTGCATGACTTTCTCCTATCGACCGCGGCTACAGTCTTGTCTGGACCCTTGTGCTCGTCACCAGGTTTACTCTTCTTCCTAACATTCTTTGAGGACTCGGGCTTGTCCTTGCTAGGCTAAGGATTCTTGGTATGTACCTAGACTTTGGCATGCTTTACGTAGTTGTTAGCCAAACCGGATGAATTTTCTGGTTAGCCAACTTCTCGAACAAATCTGTGTCCTTCACACCTCGCTTGAAGGCAATGATGACTGACTTGTTGGAGATGTCTGGCTAAACCTGTGAATGAAATCTCAAAGGGATTCATCCTTACCTTAGTTTAGTTGGTGCAGATCATCTTTCATTCCCAGGCACTCGAACGTACCTTGCAAGTTAGCGATGAACTGAGCCTTGTGTTCCGCCCATGGATTGAATCAAGTTGGGTGACAAGTTTATCAACCAGGACCTTGTAGGTTCGTCGAGGGCAGTTAATAGGTAATTGGCCATCACCCTGTTGTCACTGTTGGCTACTCAAATAACAGTGCTATAGATCTATAACCACTTGTATGGATTGAGCTTCCCATCGTACTTCTGGATCAGACCTGCTTTAAATTTCTTGGGCCATCGTATTGACCGAAGCTCATGCACGAAAGCTTTGTAGCCTCCGTTGAATTCCTCAGGAGGAGATGGTGGAGGACTATTATGCCTATTCCTTCGACCAGGGGAGCCACGTCGACCATCTCATCTCAGAGTTCTTTGGTCCCTACAATGATGATTATCCTCACGGAGTTCCTCATGGCTGTTCTCTATCACTCTTCCTAGATTGTGTCGATCATATGGAATGCAGTTTCATAATTCTTCCTGATTTTTGCACCTATGGATGGGGCAGTTACAATTCGGCCCACAGGGCTATGCTCGAGTTCGACCACTCGAGCTTCCCATCTGAGATCCCTCAACCTAGGGATGCCTGCGTCCATTGCTCCTCGAGCCAGCACCTTGCCGGCTGGGGTGCCTAGAGCCGCTAGGGTTGTTTGCTTGAGCCACCTGGATTTGAGTTGCATCGAGCAAAGTCTTGAGTTGATTAACCATGGGGCTTAAGGGGTTCACCGGATCCAACTCAGGAAAGGATCTTAATATCATGGGCACCATGGATATTGGCTTCCGGGATACTAAAAACATCACTACCTAGAGTCAGCTGTGGTGGTTCCGATGTCGTCCCACAGTTGGTATCCTGAGGGTGTTTGTTCCTTGACCCTCGGGATACTACTAGTGGAGGCGTGCCTACTGGAAGTCGTCGTTGAAGACCATGAGGCACCTGACCTCCTGCGGCATGTCAATGAAAAGTTGTATCAGGGACAGTACCCGGCGGTATCGCCCAGTGGCACTGGTTCCTGCAGCACCTATTGCCGCCATGGGTCTTTAGGGATTTTAGCATCATCATTCATCACAACATCCAGATCTTCAGCATTCTGCTCGATGGGTGCTTCGCTAGCTCGGGCCAACACGAATCGATCTGTTCAATTGCTCTGACCATCAATGGAGCTACCATTGTCACTTTCCTGACATTCGCCATCGCTATCGGTGTCCATGAACTGGAGAACGTTAGGCTTCTTGGGATCCCAGCCGAGGTGCCCCACCTCGTGGTATGCATCCAATGGGTTGGACTTGAGAATACTGGTGTGGATCAGTCCACCTGATTGTCCTAACGGTAAATCATAGTTGTGAAGGTGATCTCAGAGATGGCGGGAGGTGATTTGAAGATGATCGCCACTAACTTGAAGTGATTGTAGAAGCCGGTGTTAGAAAATCCAATGCGGATGCGCACTTGAGACATGATCTATCGTGAAAAACAGAAGAAGTCCCCTACCTGTCACGCCAACTATCGAAGATTAGTTCCCAACAATATGTCCATAATTAAACTTGGGTGCCTTCAAGATCAGGGATTGAGCACAAAACAAGACACGTGATATAGACAGGTTTGGGCCCACGGCTGGAGTAATACCCTATGTCCTGTATGAAGGTTGATGCATATGTATTCTCTCGAGTACAATCCAGGTGGCTAGACCTATTACAAGGAGTAGATTGGATCTAAGCTAAACTAGAATTAAAGTCACTGAGTCCCTTTGAGGGTCTTGGATGCTTGCATCGAGTTGCCTAGGTGTTTATCTGCCATAAGTTGTAGAAGGTGCCTAGGTGTTTATCTGTCGTAGGTGCTCTCTCCCCTCGGGGTTCATGGTCCCCACCTTATAAAGGGGTCTTGGTGCTGCCTTGGTCCCAGCGGTAGTCAATAGAGAGTCCTTCATCTTGTTGGTCAAGGCAAGACAGTCAAATCCAGCTTAGATACTAGTTGTACTCGAGTCGGTTAACCTGATCGAGACATTCCTAGTATGAGCCTTCATGATCTCCAAGTGTACCAAGTCTTGCAGATTCGGGTCCACAATATCTAGAGTCATTAAAGATGTGAACAAGGTATTATGTCCATATATGATGTACTCTCTATATGTATATACCCAATAGTTAGATATTCGACACCAACTTTTTAGCTAGTTTGTTGCTAAAAAGCTAGTTTGTGTAAGCTTCTGATGTATCTCATAATTTATATCGTGAGTGTTGCTTGTTCAACGCCTTCACACATGAAGCATCATGCACTAGAATTTGGTGCTACACTAACATCTGCAGGCACAAGTGGCTGAGTGAACAGAGCCACAAGGTTATCACATATGCTCGCATGCGGAGTCGAGATCCCTTCGGTGAGCAAGAGTCATGGTCTGCTCTGAAGCCGACAATGACTTCACCGTGGGCACATGCAAAGCCGAAGCTGAGCGCAAAGCAAGGAATGGTCTGTCCCACAGCAGATGGTCCTTCGGGCCAAATCTTGGCAAACTTCATGGCCCTCATATGACGCAAAGCTCTGCACGGCCAAAGCCGTGCAACTCCATGAACTGGGTGATTATAGCCCACACGGAAAGCCAACCCATCGCGCACCTCTCTACAGTAGCAGTATTAGCACCATCGGCGGCGTGCATGATGATGTTACATATAACATGCACATGTATATTTTCCTAAAATCTTCCAACATGCATTCATCACTTTGTCATGCCATTACTGCTTGTTTTTGTTGTGAGCTACCTTTATATTAGTAGGGAGTAATGAAGGCTGTTTATTAATCTTAATCGTGTATATCTTAGCTGAAATATCTCCTTGAGTGCATAGTTGCTAACCTCGGTTAAACTGCGTCCTGTGTGTACGGCTAGGGAGTATTTTTTCTGCATACTAGCACTGTGGTATCATAGAATGGCATCTAACATGTTGCCGTATCACTTGTGCTAGGGAGTATTTTTCTCTTAAGCACTCAAAGCCTACTATATGCTTGACTGATTACTCATTAATCGCCCTGTTGATTCTTATATACTTGTGGTCATGGATCGTTGTGATGTGCCGAAGTGTTGCCATCACTACTACAGAAACCCCCTTCATTGTTAGTTTTAGATCTAGCAGTGGGCAATGATACTCCTCTACTATCAATGCCAGCCCGAGGAACCAACAGTGAAGGGGGTTATCACTGCCAGGCCAAGGCTTGAGCCGGCAGTTATGCCCTGGTATCACTGCTGGTTGGTGGTTTCAGGCAGCAGTGAAGCCGTGGAATCACTGCCAGCTGAATCCTTAAGCCAGTAGTGCTTTACCTCTTGTCTCTCTCCTACATCTCTCTCCTCTCCGTCCTCTCCTCTCTCTCTCTCTCACCTCTATCCTCTCATTTCTCCGTCTCTCTCGCTTGCTCTCATTACATGCATGCAATGAGACATATTTAATGTAAATCAATAGGAAAGACACCTTCATATATGCATAGTAATTCATGTCCTTCATTAATACATAGTAATTAATATCCTTCATTAATCTGCAAATAAAGCTACTTCATGTGGCTTAATGACATATACACTGTCATGCCTCTTGATAGACTTCCTCCTTGTCGCATACTATGTAATAGAAAGTATGGTGTCATTTGAAGGTCTCTTATGCGTCGACGACACAATTGGTTCATGAAACTCACTGTTTGAGTTGATAACATGTTCGATGAAGAACCCGATGATCTGTTCTTGAATGGCATGTATTTTCGCAGGGAGTATCGCGCTGCGTTGTTTGAAGCCCTGCATTTGAAGAATCAAAAGAGTTAGTCCATAGACATGTATAGGAATTGAAAATAAGGCATCGATATGTAATTTCATACCTCAACATCATTAAATATGACAGCGTCTTCGTCTCCACTGAATACGTGCATGAAAGTAAAAACATAGAACCTGCAGAGATTGTTGCGTGTGGCTGCAAGAGGAAAGGATTCGTTAGTGGAATAATTTGAACCTTTTTATTTAGTAGGAAATGCAAGATATGAATATTCCCTGCGTGTCGGAAAGTAAGTTTTTACATCATACTGTTTCCTGTATAGACAGTAGAGAACACTCTTTTTGCAGTAACTTGTGTACGCCCTACCATGTACGTAAATATAAATACCAATTTAACATATATGCAATCAATGTGAGGTTAAATGATCGAGTTTACCTATTTAGCATGTCGATGAGGTCTTGGAAGGTTGACTTATCTTGGTCAAGTCTGGATGGATAACTAGGAGGATCCAATTAAAATTGTAGAAATATGTCACATAGCTAATTAGTACTAGAGTCGAGTTACCCACAAAAGTAGAACGCCATGGCATGTAAACACGTACTCAAAGCTTTAGGGTAATAGTATGAATATCTTGTGTTGGTGGTGAAGCAGACACTTCAATAAGTAGTTTTCGATGAAGTCTGGACTCTCCCTTACAAGTTTCGCGTTGACAAGCCCTGGATCGATGAATCCTACTTTATTATCTAATTCTTGTCTACATGCGTGGATCTTCATTCTATGAAAGAGAGAAGTTAGTCAGTCGATTTGAAGGTACAATATCATATAACATGAATTATATACATAAGTCACTTATACAGTCCATGCTCGGACTATGGCCACATCGAGTACATCTTCCTTGTACATTTCATAAAAGCACTCGAATTTCAACAAGAAGTAGTCATCCCCGTTGAGAAAATATTCATCTCTATATCTTGCGGGGAATGCCTCAAAACCATGCCTGGACTGCTCCAAGTACCATAGATGTAATCGGCACATTTGAGTTGTAAGGTTTCTTTCTATATCTGGTTTTACCAAAGGTTTGTCCAACTCACATGGCTATGTAACAACCAACTTTGGGATTTCTGCTCCCGCAACAAGCTATGCTAGTTCTTCTGGTGTTAATCTAGAAGTAGTCAGGAAGTCCTTAATGCTTGGAGCATCCTTAATGATTGAACCTGATTTGCTCTTAGCCTGCTTCTTGCTAATGCATTCATAGTCAATTGGTGGCTTACTTGAAGCCACACTCGTCTGTTTAAATTTGGCTATATTCATGGAAACTTTCATGCTATCTTTAGGCACAATAGGCTTCGGTGGAGGTGCTGGAGGATGGAGATGAGCCATTACACTAGCATCCAAAATCCTTTTGGTTTCCTCAGGATTAATTGAATAACATTTTTGGGTTCTGTAAATTTCTTAGATGGCATTGACTTCTTAGATGACGTCGTATTCTTGGATGTTGCAGAACCTGATCGTGTTTTCTGAGACTCTGGCTAACTTTTTGAGCAGTGGACTTCTTCGAGGCGATGACTGAGGAGGTGGACTTCTTCTAGGAGATGGATGAGGAGAGGGAGATCTATGAGACAATGACAGCATGGGGTGTAGTGGACACTAAAGGTTCTCGGGAGATGTCGCTGGTGGAAACACTATGTAGGCCTTCTCCCATGCGATGAATGTGTGTATGGGGTGCTGTGAGGAACCGACCAAATAGTATTCCAATTAATTGTAACACCCTAAATTTTGGGAAAAGTTGGAAGTTGTCGTTTTTGGTTTTCGGTGTCGAATCGCTTTCACCGGAAAAGAAAAGAGAAGGAATTGAAGCAAAATAGCAGCAATAAATTTCTTTTTTTTAAAAAAAAAACATAACCTGGGAGTGGGTTAAGCCAACCTGGGCTTGGGACGGTTAGCCCAACCCCTCCCCAAAGGCCCAGGCACCCCTCCCCTTTCTTTTACCCCTCCACCTGGCCAAAACCCTAGCCAGGACTTGTTTTTCCTCCCTGGCCACCACCCTGCACCTGCTGGACGTCCTCCCCCCTGCTGCTGCTCTTGTGCAGTAGAGAGAGAAGAGAAAGGAAGAAGGGAAGAAGGGAGGGAGAAGGAGGAGAAGAAAGAGGAGGAGAACCCCGGGGGACATCATTGTGCTCTCTGTGGTTTCCTAGGTGAGATTCGCCACCCTAATCCCATCCATTTGGTCGATTTATGAGGTTTTAATCTCGAGTTTAAAGGGGATTTAGTTGGAGGTTTGGTCGAAATCAATTTCGTCCACGTTCTAAAATCTGTCAGCTTGTGCAGTCTCTGTTTAACGTTATTTTTGGGCAAGTTAATGGCCGAAATAAATTTGTCCACCATAGACAAAGTTGTAGATAACTGCTAAACCTAGCTACCAGTGAAATTTCAGAATTTTTGGCCAAGTAGTTTAGTAGCTATGAATTTTTGAATTTAGCTGTCAGATTCTGGCGAGAATCTGGACAGTAGTAGATCTATTCAGTTTTGGGGCATCTTAGATGCCAAACCAGTTTTTCAGAATAGCTAGGAAGTTGTAGAGGATTCATTAAGCTTTCCAATGGTGTGAAGTATGCAATTTTTCGTTGGTTATAGCTCCAGTTACGCTGTTCTGAATTTTCTGCAATCAATTGTTAACAGATTTCAGTGTCGAAGTTCAGAGCTTGATTAGGCTATGTTAAATACGTTTCATGTAGATCCAAATTATCTAAAAGTTGAAGCTTGTGTTATTATCTACATGTCCACAAAATTTTAGAATTGTTCATTTAGTATTTTTGGAAATAAACAGTTTCGAGTGGCTGCTGTTTGAAATTGATGATAGGTTTCTAAAGCTGTTTTGTTATGCCGTTTAGGAGACTTTAGAGGCATGGAAAATTATGTCACCACAACAAAAAATTGTAGCCCTTATTACAAGTTTCCTAAAATGTATTTATTTTTTATCATATATGTGGTAGAAAAATAGATAAGAAAAAGAGAAGTACTGCTGCTCCTGTCAAACTAATGCGTGTGTGTTGTTTTTTTGATCGGTATTGCTTGATTGAGGGTTTCGGATGTAGGAGCGCTTTGTTTTATGTATTTGCTTGCATGAGGGGTGTTGGTGCTGAGTTATGATTGTGTTTAGATAGTGGTGCTTTGTCTCATACTTGAAGATCGCCGTTATCACCGATTGAAGGCAAGTAAAGTAGCTATGGTGTTGCTACTATTTTGACTTGCTATTTTCATCACTTGCACCTTTATTTCAGAACCATGACAAATTTGACTATGATCTGAATTATATGCTGTTCTTTACCTTTAAGCATGGTTAATCATTGCCTTATGTCTATCTTTATGTTGCTATAATTCTTGTTGAACTATGTTGCTATTCGATTTGAGAATGAAGTTGAGGTATTATTGGTAGTACACCTTAGTACAACTGCAGTATATTGCTGCCATGCGCACTTGCATTTGCATATGCATGGAAGTTATGTCGTAAACATCACGACAGTACCGGTACACATTGTACGTTGCCCGAGGAGGGGTGTGACGTAAAAGAAGACATATCATTGCATTCATATGCATTCATGGAAGTTAATAACATTTATATGTTATTGTGGATATGAAGTTATACTTGTGGTTGTGACCTTTATTCGAGGTTATTTTTTAATATTGTTGATACTATACTAACATGCCTTATATCTTGAGAAGTCCTATATTGAATTGATGCTTAATCAACTTGTGATTTAAATAGCTTGTGAAAACAAGTTTGCTTGCTGAGATTTTCAATCTCACCCTTGCATTACTCTTTCCAGGTACTCGATGCATGTCATGAGGGGATGGGGATGTAGCAGTACGTTTTGCACTTCATGTCTACACTTTTTATCTTGTGCTATAATAATAAACAAAGTCTAGTCCTTAGGGTCATTTGTTGGAAGTTTAAAGAGTAGTGGTGATGTTAAACTTAATATTTTGCTCTTGGTTCATGTCAGGATGATTTTATCTGCTAATGTGATATTCTACATACCTTGTTTATCTATGTTATTGCTTCTGCGATGCTTAAATTTATAGAGAAGATGCTATTGCTTTTTTTATGGCAAGCTATAGGTTGCGTAGTTTGGTGGCATCCTAGGTTTTTTGGCCCTGGAGTGTTACAGTTGGTACCAGAGCCTAGGCTTTAGATTCTAGGTGAAATAAGGCTTAGTTTGACACATTTGCACATGTAGGATGGGTAAGAGTTTGCATATCTTTGCTCCTATCGTGTTGTGTTTTGTTCTGTCTAGTGCTTATGCTTAATTACTTGGAATTGATGTTTGTGTCATTTGTGTGTTTTGGTGGTTGTAGTTATGCCACCTAAGAGGTGTGCTACGGCTAGACCAGATGGTGATGGCCAGGCTGAGCTAGCAACCACGATGCGGGCAATGCAGAACGAGCTGAGGACATTGCAGCAGGCTGCCTCTGCTGCTGGCGCAGTCCCTATTGGCGCTGCTGCTTGCGTTGCTCCTGTTGCATATGGTCCTATCAGCGGTGTTTCTCTCATGCAGTGGGTTGGCATGAAGCTAGACAGTTTTGACGGTAGTGGTACTCCAATTCATGCTATTGATTGGCTGTCGTATGTGGAGGACAAGATGGAGGCTTTTGATGTGTTGGCTCACGATCTTCTTCGTTTTGGGACACAACTGCTGAAGGGTGAGGCACAGATCTGGTGGAAGGGTGTGCAGTCAGCTCTCATGGCTGCACATGGCCCGTTGACTTGGCACGAGTTTGTCAGGTAGTTTGAGAGGAGGTTCTACTCGGTGACTTTCCTAGATAGGATGAAGATTGATCTGAATGCCTATATGCAGGATAAGAAGTCAGTTGCAGAGTATGAAGTGGGCTTCAATCAGATTATCCACTTTGTCCCACACGTGGCCCATGAAGAGGTAGAGAAGGCAAAACACTTTTGTCAGGGTCTCAAGTATTCGATCCGCCAAGTGTTTGGTGCTTTTCCAGTGGTGGACTTCCGCACTACAGTGGAACAGGCTTTGGGTGTGGAGATGCAGCAGATGTACACTGCTGACTTATAGAAGTCTTCAGGTGGTGAGCAGTCTCGCGGTCAGAGCGATAGGAAGGGCCATTTTGGTGGCCCTGTTCACAAGAAGGGGAAGTTCCAGTGTCACGAGCCATACCGTGGTAAGTCTTCTCAGCCTGGTGCTTCAGGAGGGAGCACACCTCAGTACTGGGCTGTTCCTAAGCTTGGCATGGGGCTGGTGTGTTTCCAATGTGGCGACGCACACCGTCGTGTTGAGTGTTAGTGGACCGGCAGGTGTTCGATCTATGGCTTGGATCACAGGGACGTGGTCTGTAGGAAGAATCCCAATGGGAAGGTGCGTTGGGTGCCAGTGTCTTCTCCTTCAGTCTCACATTCTAGTGGCATTATCCAGATGATGGCGACAACCTCCTTTGCACAGTAGTACCTTCCTGCGCTGCCCACTCAGCAGTGCTTGCCAGCGCCTTCCACTCAGCAGTACCTGCATGTGTCAGTCTACCCTCGGTACTTGATGGCGCCTTCGACTACACCGACTACTCCTTTGACGCCTCAGTCTCAGGTGTTTTGACCAACCTAGGCTTTTGCTCCTTCCGTACCTCCAGTTCCAGGCGCATATGTTATGCCCTCTATTGACGGCAGAGACCGTGGAGACGTGGTGATAGGTATTATCTCAGTTGATACGTTTGATGCACATGCTCTTTTTGACTCTGGCGCTAGCTTCTCGTCTATCTCGAAGGGTTTTGTGGTTCGTGCTAGTCTTTTTGTGCAGAAGATTAGTCAGTCTATTGTGGTCAGTTTCGCTAGAGGTCTTATATCCAGTTCTTCTGTTTGCCCCGGTTGTGCTATTCATCTTGCTGATGAAGCCTTTGTTGCTAATCTGGTGGTGATTCCTGTGTAGCCTTTTGATTTTATTCTTGGCATGGATTGGCTTTCTCAGTATAGAGCTATTATCTCATGTTTCTGGAAGACAGCCTCTTTACAGGCACCGTCGGGTCGAGAGGTGGTCTTTCAAGGGAGTGCGGTGAAGTACACTCTCTTTTTGTTGTGCCAGTTGTTTCCTGATCGTTGGACTCAATAGTCTAGCATTCTTTTGTCAATGGTCATTGGTCGCAAGGTTGCCTTGCAAGTGGAGAATATCCCAGTGGTGTGTCGCTACCCTGATATTTTTCCTTATGAACTTCCAGGTGTGCCCCCTGAGCGTGATGCGGTTTTTGAGATCAAGTTGGTTCCTGGCACGCAGCCTGTCTATAGAACTATGTATCGGATGGCTCCAGTGGAGCAAGTGGAGTTGAAGAAGCAATTGGATGATCTTCTTTCTAAGGGCTTCATCAGACCTAGTAAGTCGCCTTGGGCTTTCCCGGTGCTATTTGTGGAGAAGGATGGCACTAAGAGGCGTGGACTATCGTGCTCTTAATCAGGTGACCATCAAGAATAAGTTTCCTTTGCCTCATATCAATGCTCTCTTTGATCAGTTAAGAGGTGCTAAAGTATTTTCCAAGATTGATTTGAACTCTGGGTACCTCCAGATAAGGATTAAGGAGGAGGATATCGAGAAGACTGCTTTTATTACGAGGTATGGGCATTATGAGTATGTTGTTATGTCTTTTGGACTAATGAATGCCCCTGCTATCTTTATGGAAGCAATGAATAGGATGTTGCATGAGTACTTGGATGATTTCATTGTTGTTTTAATTGATGATATTTTGATCTACTCCAAGTCCGATGAAGAGCATGAGCGTCATCTTAGTCTTGTTTTGGATGCTCTTCGGAAGAATAAGTTCTATGCAAAGTTGAAGAAATATGCTTTCTGGCTTTGTGAAGTGAGCTTCCTTGGGCATGTGATTAATCAACATGGTATTATTGTTGATCCTAAGAATGTTGCTTCAGTGGTGGAATGGCAAAGGCCAACCAGTGTGACGGAGATCCGGAGTTCCCTTGGTCTTGCTGGTTATTACCGGTGTTTTGTGCAGGACTTCTCTAGTATTGCAAAGTCGATGACCAAGCTTACTGAGAAGGGTGTTCCTTTTATGTGGACTGATGATTGTGAGGTCAGTTTCCGGACTCTGAAGGATAAGTTGGTGAATGCTCCTATTCTAGTTTTACCCGAGAGTGGCAAACGCTTCATAGTGTACATGGATGCTTCCCGTATTGGTCTTGGTTGTGTGTTGATGCAGGATGGAAAGGTAATTGCTTATGCTTCCTGACAGTTGAAGAATCGTGAGAGGAAGTATCCTACCCATGATCTAGAGTTGGCTGCAGTGGTGTTTGCTTTGAAGTGTTGGAGGCATTATCTCTATGGTGAGTCTTGTGATATCTTTACTGATCACAAAAGCCTCAAGTATATCTTTACTTAGAAGGAGCTGAATTTGAGGCAGTGCAGATGGCTTGAGTTGATAAAGGATTATGATCTGATGATCCAGTATCATCCCGGGAAGGCTAATGTGGTGGCAGATGCCCTGAGAAGGACAGGTGTTCCTAGGACAGTGATGCCTTTGGTTGCAGAATTGGATCGTATATGTAATTCTTTTTGCTATGTAGGCACTGTAAGAGAGGAGACCCAGTTGCTCATTCAGTCACCCATACCCGAGAGGGTGCGTGAGGCACAGCAACATGACCGCTTGATTCAGGAGGTTGGCAAAAGGATTGCAGTTGGCAGACCTTGGGAGTTCAGCATTGATGAGCATGATGTAGTCCGTTTCAGAGGACGTCTTTGTGTGCCACAGAAGTTAGAAGTGAAGATGGACATCTTGAGAGAGGCTCATCGGACTCCATATACAATTCATCCTGGTGAGATAAGATGTACAGATATCTAAAGCAGAGCTTCTGGTGGAAAAGGATGAAGGTTGATATTGCCAAATATGTGGCAGCTTGTGGTGTATGTCAGCAGATAAAACCCGAGCATAGGAAGCCTGCGGGGTTGCTTCAGTCTTTGGAGGTCCCCGAGTGGAAATGGGAGCATATCACTATGGACTTTGTGGTTGGTTTACCCTGATCACCTCATGGGCGGGATGCCATATGGGTTGTTGTAGACAGGCTCACTAAGTCGACGCATTTCATTCCTATGAAGACGACGAGTTCAACTCAGGATTTGGTTCCCTTGTATATCAAGGAAGTGGTGAGATTGCATGGTGTGCCTAAGTCGATTGTATCAGATTGAGATGCCAAGTTTGTATAGAAGTTTTGGTAGAGCCTTCAAAGTGCAATGGGCACTAAGCTTTCTTTGAGTACCGCTTTCCATCCTCAGACAGATGGGCACTCGGAGCGGACCATTCAGACCTTGGAGGATATGCTACGTGCTTGTGTCCTTTCATTGAAGGGTAGTTGGGAGGATCACCTTGCTTTGGTGGAGTTTGCCTATAATAACAGTTATCATTCTAGCATTAAGATGGCTCCTTATGAGGCTTTGTATGGCAGGAAGTGTGTTTCTCCCTTGTGTTGGGATTCGTCTACTAAGAGGGCTGTGCTTGGTCTCGAGATTGTTCAACAGATCGCCGAGAAAGTGCAGGAGATACGACAGAACATGTTGGCTGCTCAGAGCCGACAAAAGAGTTATGTAGATGTGAGGAGACGTGAGCTGGAGTTTGTAGTGGGTGACTAGGTTCTCTTCAGAGTATCACCCACAAAGGGTGTTGTTCAGTTTGGCACTACAGGGAAGCTTAGCCCGAGGTACATAGGACCTTTTGTTATCACGGCTCGAGTTTGCAGTTTGTCTTATCGTCTACAGTTACCAGATTCTATGAGTGGTGTGCATAATGTCTTCCACGTATCTATGTTAAGGAAGTATCTGCGAGCTCCAGAACATAAGATTGAACTCGAGCCTATCACAGTGCAGTAGGACTTGTCTATCGAGTGTCACCCAATGCGTATTTTGGACCTGTCAGAGCGAATCATGAGGAGGAAGACGATCAAATATGTGAAGGTTTTATGGACTAATCAGTCAGAATGTGAAGCTACTTGGGAACTCGAGGAGCATATGCGCAAGAAGCATCCAGCGCTCTTCGAGGAAGGTCAGTTTTAAGTTTGGTTTAAGTTGGTATGTTTCTTTTCTGTAGCTGTTGTAGTATAGCTGAATTTAGGGACGAATTCCTTAAAGGAGGGGAGAATGTAACGCCCTAAAATTTGGGAAAAGTTGGAAGTTGTCGTTTTTGGTTTCTGGTGTCGAATCGCTCTCGCCGGAAAAGAAAAAAGAAGGAATTGAAGCAAAATAGCAGCAGTAAATTTCTTTTTTTTTTAAAAAAAACATAACCTAGGAGTGGGCTAAGCCAACCTGGGCTTGGGCCGGTTAGCCCAACCCCTCCCCAACGGCCCAGGCGCCCCTCCCCTTCCTTTTTCCCCTCCACCCGGCCAAAACCCTAGCCAGGACTTGTTTTTCCTCCCTGGCCACCACCCTACACCTACTGGATGTCCTCCCCCTACTGTTGCTCTTGTGCAGTAGAGAGAGAAGAGAAAGGAAGAAGGGAAGAAGGGAGGGAGAATGAGGAGAATAAAGAGGAGGAGAATACCCTGCGAGGAAGCTCTAGGCTAGGGTTGAACTCAGGTCTAAACAAAATGTGGACCGATTAGAGCTTGTGACGACGGGGAAATGGTAGGGGATGTTTCACCTTAGCGTAGGGAAGCTTTCTATTGGAGGGGTTCACTCCAGGGAAGTTCCGATTTGGAGATCGACATCCAAGGTGGTCTAGGGGCTTGAGGTGGATGAATGCGTGTGGAAACGGCACCGACGATGAGGGTGAAGGGGATGAGCTCGAGGAAGCCTTCGGGGAGATCAAGGAAGTTCCCTCCGTCGATCTTCGGTCGTCGTGGATGTCAAGGTGATGTCTCTCTCTCTCTTATTGTGGGTGAAGGAGTGTGTGCGAGTGAGAGTGTGAGGGAGTTGGCTGATTTCCTTAAATGGAGCCTATGTGCTGTGCGTTCAGACCGTGGGATGGGTCGGTCAGACCACAGGAGCAGTATGGTCCTGAAAGTCTCATTTTTATTCTTTTTCTTTTCTAATATCTATGGGGTTTCTCCTAACTAGCTTCTAAGCCATGTTCACTCTCAAATACTCATGTATATGTGGGGGAAATACATGGAGATTGAAAACGCATAACTTATGGAACGTGTTTAAACTCAAACTGATAATCAATTGCACAAAACATAATGGAATTATGATTAGGCATGCCTAATTACATAATTAACATTTTGAACGTGACAAACCTCCCCCCCCCTAAAAAGAACTTTATCGAAATTCATCGACATAATGAAATGATAGTTATTGGGCCTTCACTAGAGCTGGCGGTCAGACCACAGCTAGGCTCAGTCAGACTACGGCTTGGTTAGATCGCGAAAAAGGTGGTTAGACTGAAATCTATACAGAGAGTTTTGGCTCTGGTGGTCGGACTAATGTTGTGCTGGCGGTCAGATTGCCGACCAACGGTCAGACAGCAAGGTGGTTACATAACGAGGCACCAACTTCCCTCGGACTTGAAAGAGTCGAACCCCTTTGAGAGGCGATACCTTGAGATATACAAAGTCCCTAATATCAAACACAAGTTCTCTCCGGCGGCGGTCCGCATAGCTTTTCTGTCGAGACTGAGCCATGAGGAGACACTTGTGAATAGCCTGAACATGCTCTTCCGACTTTTTGACCAAATTCGGGCCTAGAAAAGCCCTTTTGCCATATTTGAATCAATTCAACAGTGTTCAGCATCTTCGGCCATAGAGAGCTTAAAATGGTCACATTTTCATGCTTGATTGATAATTGTTGTTGTAGGAGAACTCAGTGAATGGCAAGCAAATTTCCCACTTCTTCCCATATGTGAGAGCACAAGCTCGCAACATGTCTTCCAGAATCTGATTCACCCTCTCGGTTTGACCATCAGTTTGAGGGTGGTAGGTGGTGCTACGGAAGAGCTTAGTTCCCATGGCTTCATGAAGGCTCTTCTAGAAATAAGAATTGAACTGAGTGCCTCGATCGGAAATGATTTTCTTCAGAATCCTATGAAGGCAAACAATACAAGTGAGATACAACTTGGCATAATTCTTGGCACTGTATCGAGTCTTTACCTGGAGGAAATATACTGAATTTATGAGTCAGTCCACGATGACCCAAATCAAGTCATACCCTTGAGAGGTCTTTGGCAACCCGGTAATGGAATTCATACCGATCTCCTCCCACTTCCAGGAGGAAATAGGCAATGGTTGGAGCATACCAGCCGGCTTGAGGTGATCAACCTTCACTCTTCGGTAGACATCACACTTAGCAACATATTGAGCAATTTCTCGCTTCATGCAAGTCCACCAGAATTTTGGCTTGAGGTCTTGGTATATCTTGGTACTCGTCAGATGAATAGACAACAAAGAATCATGGGCTTGACCCAGAATCTTCTTGCTCAGTGCCTCAAGCTTTAGAACAACTAGTCTCTTCTCAAACCATATGACACCCTGATAATCTTCAAAAAAACATGTGGCCTTGCCTTCCTTCATTTTTTCTCAGATTTGGGCCATGTCCTTGTCACACTCCTTTGAGCTTCTTTGATTTGATTGAGAAGGGTGGATTTGATCCCCAAGTTTGCTAGAAATCCCTCTGGGACCATTTGGAGTTCAAGCCTTTGGAATTCATCACAAAGTGTAGCATTTCCAGGCTTGACAATAAGGCAGTTGAATCAGGCCATTCGACTCAGTACATCGGTGACCACATTCGCCTTTTCAGGATGAGAATGCACTTCTAGCTCATAGTCTTTGATTAACTCGAGCCATCTTCTCTGTCTCATGTTCAGATCGGCTTGAGTAAAAATGTATTTGAGACTTTTGTGATCCGTATAGATACGGTAAGGATTACCCAATAGGTAGTGGTGCTAAATCTTCAGAGCATGCAGAACTGCCATAAGCTCTAAGTCATGAGTAGGGTAGTTCTCTTCATGGCGCTTCAATTGGCATGAAGCATATGCAACAACTCAGCCTTCTTGCATAAAGACACATCCGAGGCCTATGTGGGAAGCGTCACAATAGACATTGAAACCCTTGTCCATTTTAGGCTAAGCTAGAATAGGAGCAGTCGTGAGCAGTTTCTTCAAAGTTTGGAAAGCTGACTCACATTCACTTGACCACTCGAATACACTCCCTTTCTTCAACAGTACAGTCATAGACTTGGCAATAATGGAGAAGTTCTCGATGAACCGGCGGTAATAACCTGCAAGTCCGAGAAAACTCTGGATGTCAGTGACATTCTTGGGTTGAACCCAATTGAGGACTTCTTGCACTTTGCTCAGATCAAAGGCAACACCATTCTCAGACAATATATGACCCAGAAAAGCGACTTCCTTGAGCCAGAACTCACACTTGCTGAACTTGGCCTAGAGTTTGTGATCTCAAAGTTGGCCAAGAACAACACGAAGATGCTCAAAATATTCCGCTTTAGTCTTGGAGTATATAAGAATGTCGTCGATGAAAACCATGACAAACTTATCTAGTTCCTCCATGAAGACAGTGTTCATCAAATACATGAAGACCGCTGGTGCATTAGTTAATCCAAAGGACATGATGGTGAACTCATAAAACCTGTAACGGGTAGAGAAGGCCATCTTTAGAATATCCTCCAGTTGGATCTTGATTTGGTGACAGCCCAATCTCAAATCAATTTTAGGGAAAACTTGGACACCGATCAATTGATCAAACAAAATATCAATCCGAGGAATTGGATACTTGTTCTTACGGTGACCTCATTTGATGGACGGTAATCAACACACATTCGAAGAGTTTGATCCTTTTTCTTCACAAATAGCACCAAACATCCCCAAGGTAAGGAGCTCAGATGGATGAAACTCTTTGAGAGGAACTCCTGAAGCTGCTTCTTCAACTCCGCTAATTCATTTGGAGACATCTGATAAGACCTCTTTGAAATCAGGGTCATCCAGAGCGTAAGCTCAATAGAGAATTCCACTGCTCAGTCATGTGGCATTCCTGGTAGTTCTCCTAGGAAGACGTTAGGAAAGTCACAGACCACAAGAATATTCTGGAGATCTGTGGCTGTGGCAACCTTCAGGGCATACAAGTGGAGACCACCCTCTCCAAGCTAAAGAGAAATATCCACACCACTTGGATTCTTGAGAGAAATCACCCTCTTGGTGCAGTCAATACTTGCGCCATATTAGGTTAACCAATTCATTCCTAATATGACATCCATTCCTCTAGTTTCAAGGAGGATCAAATTTGTCGAGAACATAACTCCCTCAATGAGTATCTCGACCTTAGGAACAACCCGGTTGGTTAGTAACTTAGCACCAGGTGCTTCAATGCGAAAGTGAGTAGGTAGTGTCTCGGTGACTACTGTTACTCAAAACATAACCATCCTTGATGAATGAATGAGATGCACCCGAATAAAAGAACAACTGTAGGGTGACAATTCACAAGTAGCGTACCGACTAGCATGTTGTTATCCCCCCGAGCATCGTCAGTGGTCACATGGTTCACTCGGCCAAGCTTGGGAAGGTGCGTCATCTTGGAAGCTGGGGAGGAGGTTGAGATAACAATGACAACCTTGGAGCAGTCAGCACGGCTCCTAGCTTGGGGAAATGGCAATCTCACGCACAGTGACTGACATGGCCACAATTGTAACACAGACCACCGGGGCCACCTGTCACACTCCCCTGAGAACCGGTGGGTCTTGGAAGCTACCCTTATGGAGCGAAGAAAGATGGGTGTCATACTATCCACATTAGTAGTGGAGCAGTAGAAGCTGACATGTGAGATGAAGGAGGTTGACTCTCCATCCGTGTACATTGAGAGCTCCTGCCCATGGAAGGTGACAGAACCCTGTTGCGTTTCTTTTCCTCCTGGTGGTTCGTTAGCTTGAACTCGACCATGAGGGAGGTGCTCACCAATTTGTTGAATTCGGTGAACTCATGAGCCGACAAGTGGTCTTGCATCTTGGAAGAGAGGCCGCTCACAAAGCGGTATTGCTTCCGCTCGTCAGTATTGATCTCATCCGGCGCATATTGTGCCAAGTGGTTGAACACTTGCACATACTCCATAACTGACTTGCCTCCCTACTTGAGGTCCAAAAACTCCGAGGTGGGAACTTCCACAAGCTTCCCGGAGGACTTGCCCAAGTTTTTCCCCTCTTCTCCCTCGCCGGAAACCTGTTCATTGACCGCAAGCTTCACCACCACTTCGGGAGCCGATCCGCAAATCGAAGCCTCCCCGAAGCATTTCAATCCAATAGAAAGCTTCCATAAGCTGAGGTGAGCTATTCCCCACCATTTCCCTGTTGTTTCCAAGCTCAATTGAACCCTCGTGTCATTTTGGCCCAAGTTCAAACTAGCTTAGATCCTATCCATAGAGTATTTTGAGTTTAGCACGGTGAATATGTCCAAATCACTTTAGAAATACTCCACTAGTCACATAGAGCATTTTGGTACCCTTCGTTGTCAAAGGTCTCGTCAGAATCCTCGCTGGCAACCCCACAAAGGCCCAACTGGCAAGGTCTGGCGGTCTGACAGCCGCTAGGGCCGGTCTGATAGCCAGTTGGGGACCAGAGAATTTGAGTTGAAAACTTATACAGGAGTCTGATCGTCACTTGTGCTGGTCTAACCGTTGGTGGGCGGTCTGACCGCCACCATGCCTATGGTCAGACTGCTAGAGGCCAAAACTCTCTACTGGTTGCCGGTCTGACCGCCACCCAAGGCCAGTCTGCCAGCCAGCCTATGAAGGCTAAGGTGAGGCTAGGTTAGCTTATCCACAATTTCAAGCTTCAAAACCCTAATCCTTTAGCAATACTTTGCTTATGTTTTCGAGTCGTAGTGCTCTACTATTACTTGAGCATGCACATTGCTTCCTTTTTGCATTGTTCATTTATTTATGCATTGCACCCATGTTTCTTTTAGAGAGCGTCGATCTGACAGTTCAAGAAAGCGAATACAAAGCCGGTCTACCGCACTTCTGTGAGTTCTGTGCGGGTAGTATCAGGCAACCGACAGAGTAGCAAGGCAAGCATCTAAACATATTGCACCCTTTGTTCAATTGAATGAAGTATAAAATTGATAAATTATGCTTATATATGGCACATGTTTAGCGTGTCAAGTGTCGGGCAAAAATGGGTAAACCAATGTTGGTTGCATGATCTCTACCTTGAATTGTTGTTCATCCATATCCTTGTAGCCTTGATAACATGGTTGATGTCTAACTTGAAAGTTATTCAAAATACTTAGCAATGCATAGGTCCTCGGTATAAGTCGAGCAGTGGTGCAACCATTGTCCATGAGCTTAAGGCTTACTTATGGTTTGCAAATACTTCTATGATGTTGAGATGGTTGGATGAGTGGTGAGTATGAGGCGAGATGTGGGTGGTGTTAGGTGTGTTTTCTGCTCAGGAGGAGTGCTCGAGGCAGTTCGGGAGAGGAACCCGAATATTGTAGACCGCTTTGCATCGTTTGAGCACTTACCATACTCACCACATGCTAATCTAATGGTAAGGTGAGCCAAATACCTTTACAGCTGTGATCATTTAGGCCTGAACATCGACAGTGTGAGTGGGCGGGCTTGTAGGGGTATCTAGTTTGCTCCGGGAGTAGTTCTGGATATCCCCGAGCCAAGAGATGCACGATCCAAATGGTTGGAGCTTATTGGGACAGGTTGTCACGTGTACCCCCATATGTGCACTTTAGTGGGTGGCACAAGTCGAATGGTCCTCGTGTCGTGTGGGTAAAGGAGTATCCCCCTGCAGGATGTAAAAACAATGAACTGTTGCACTCTCAATCATGAGCATGCCTTCTGTCCATGCGCACCATCGTAGAGTCACAAGTTGTGGTTTATGGTTGGATGTGTTGGTCATGGTGGAGATGGTTCGTGCTACATATATGTTCATGATGTACAGTTCGTGTTGGAGCAAGAGATCGTCTCGCCCCAGCAAGTACGGCAAGTTTCTTCTAAGGAGGAGACTCAAGCTTGGAAACAAAGTTTGAGAGCAAGGAACATCACAAATGGAGCTCTCTTTTTTCACTATATTTTCTTTTAGACCCTCCGATTCTTTTGTAATAAGTTAATATCGTTATTGTAATAATGACACTGTGATGATACACTGATGATGTAACACATGTATGAAACTTGATCCTGGTATACATGTGTTGTGCCCGGTTTTGTTCGTTTAAAACTGGGTGTTACAAGTGTTTGATTATAAATATGACTTGGCAACTCATCATATTTATAAGAAGATGCTCCCGAATTGTCCATGTACTTTGGAAAGTTCAAGGATATGTGGCCCTAGTAGTAGGTTTCTGTGCTCTTGTACGGTTCTAGAGAGAATTTCGGTGGTCTCCCTCTTGTTCTCCGGATATACACCCTCTCGACTCGTTGTCAAGACGTGTATTTGGAGAATAGCGGGGATGTGCTGTTGAAATTTTCTCCAAAACTATATAAGAGCATGGAAACCTACTCGGGTCACATATCCTCGAATGGGATTAGAACCTATCTTTGCCTATTAGAAATTAGCTAGGATCCTTCGCCATAAATAACATATATTATATTTGGATGTTAATTGTTGTCTTGAATATCACTAGAACACACGTACACACTCAATTTAGTTAAATTGAGTTAGAATTTTTATACTTATTTTCCTTTCTCTCTCATTTCTATTTAGAATTAATATTTTTTCAATTTGTAAATGGTTGACCGAAGTTGGATGTACCTTGATTGCCATACTTGCGACGAGTACATAAGCAGGGTGAAGTCTTTCTTGATTGTCGCGGTAGCGGATATGGAAGGTCAGGCTAAAATGATAATTTGGTGTCCATGCTATGATTGCAAGAATGAGAAGAAGTTCGCAAAACCTGACATGTGTACGATCACTTGTTAAGGTGTGGATACCACATTTGGAACAAACACGGCGAGGAAGGCCTTAACAAAGGGGAAATGGATCAGGTCCTTCCGAACGGTAGTACGGATCAAGGACTCCCACCAACCGATGATATGGATGATTATCTCAGGGATGCAAACATATTAGGATTCAATGATGACTACGTGGATTACGTGGAGAATGTGGACCAAATGGTGCGTGATGCTGAGGGGCACACCGAGTATAGTGGTGGTGAGTTTACCAAATTCCAGGAACTGGTGTGAGACTCAAAAAGACTATTTTATCCTGGCTGTAAGGAGAAATACATGTTGTTTGCGGTGCTTACACTTCTGCAATTGAAGGCAACCCATCGTTGATCAGATAGGAGTTTCAAAGAATTGTTGCATCTTCTAAAGGACATGCTACCAGAGGGGAACAAGGTTCCCAAGACCGTCTACGACGTGGAGAAGATAGTTTATCCTTTGGGATTAGAGGTAGAAAAAATTCATGCATGTAAGGACGATTGTGTCCTACTTCATAGAGAGTATGCAGACCTGGACCAATATCCTATTTGCGAAAGCCATCAATACAAGCGTAGAATTGATGGTGGTGATGTGGAGGAAGGCAGCAAGAGGAAAGGGCCTCCTAGAAAGGTTATGTGGTATTTCCCTGTAATTCTCCGTTTGAAATGTTTGTACCCTACATGCCATGTTGTTCATCACCATCAATGATCTGCCAACACTTCGTAACTTGTCAGGTTAGAGTAAAAGAAAAGGTGAAGCTTGCCCCTAACACTTAGATGACACTGAAAGTATGTGGTTGAATGAGTCAGAGAAAATAGTGTACATGCGACATCGCCGTTTCCTTCCAAGGAACCACCAATACCGGAAAATGAAGTCTCAGTTTGACGGCACCATTTCCTTCATGGCATTTCAGCTGGCAAGATTTCTATAATAAGGTTAAGGATATCATTGTTTTCCTTGGCAAGTGAAAACGATCCTCCATGAGTGATGAAAATAGAATATGGAACAAGAAATCAATTCTCTAGGAGCTTGATTATTGGAAATACTTAGACCTTCATCACTGTATTGACCTCATGAACGTAGAGAAGAATATATGCGATAGTCTCCCTGATACAATGCTCAACATGAAGGGAAAAACAAAAGATCATGAAAACACATGAGCTAACCTTGAAGAAATGGGCTTAAGGCCGGAGCTTCTTGTCAAGGATACGGATAAAGGGAAATTCCTACATTGATCTTGTATCACCCTATCAAAGAAGGAGATTAAAGAATTTTGCGAGTTCTTGTACGTTGTGAAAGTTCTCTACGGTTACTCATCCAACATTGGAAGACTTGTTTATGTGACAAAGCTGAAAATGGTTGCTGGCATGAAAACTCATGATTTTCATGTGATGTTGACGTAGATGATTGTGGTTGGAATTAGAAACATGTTGCCAATTGGTGTTCGAGAGGCTATCATGAGCCTATGCTTTTTTTTCAATGCAATTGGTCAGAAGGTACTCGATTCAGAAGCACTAGGCGAGCTAGAAAAAAGATCCTTCGAGACTCTATGTCTTCTTAAGATGTATTTCGTACCATCCTTTTTTGATATTATGGTCCATCTCACAGCTCACCTTGTGAAGGAGATTTATTTTCCCTGCCTTGTGTTCCTGCATCAAATGTATCCATATGAGCAATTCATGGGTGTTCTCAAGTCTTATGTAAGGAATTGAGCTTTTCCTGAGGGGTGCATCGCGTAGGGTTACTCTACAAAGGAGGTAGTGAAGTAGTGCGTTAATTACACGGACCCAGATAACACAATTAGTGTACCTCATTCTCGGCACGGGGGTAGGCTCGCAAGGCAAGGAATTCTGGGGAAACATGCAATTACTCCTGAGCCGAAGACATACGACTAAGCTCATTTCCTCGTGTTGCAACAAATGTGAAGTGTCCCCATATATCGACGAGCACAAGCAGTGCTTCTTTAGGAGAATCTAGGGCAAACCGAAGCTTGGCTTGCGAAGCAACATCTGCAAAGGTTCAACACTTGGTTTTGAGATCCAATGAATCAATCGAGTATTCCTACAAGTGATTTGATCAAAAACTAGCAGTAGGCCCTATATACACAATTACAACATATGAAGGGTATGATATAAATGGTTACACATTTTGCACGGTTGCCCAAGATCAGAAAAGCACATACCAGAACAGCGGTGTCCGTATGATGAGGACACCACTTCTTTAGTTCCAGCCACATCATCTGCTGTTGCCACAACTCCAGAAATGATACAAGGACTGATGACTCGAGCTCGTGCACGTGAACTGAACTACATGATTCTCCTAAGGAATGAAGGTCCAGAAGATGGCAACAAACAAAGGGGTGCTGCGCCACCAATCCTTTGGGTTGGGCCCATGTAATAAAGTAATGTTTTAGGCAGTTTAGGAAAAGGTTAGGAGGAGATTTCGCCCTACCTTTTGCTACTGGCCAAAATCCCCTACCCTCCCCCCCCCCTTCTATTTCGTCCAGGACGAGCCTCCCTTATGAGGGGGGGGGGTTTCATTTGTTCAAGTTTAGCCATTATGCAAACACTGATCTACAGTTGTGTCCAACGACCACCTGAGAGATAGCATTTGTGAACCCCACATTCGAGTGAATGCAGTTTGCCTTCATCTTGTTCTTGCTTGTTCTTCCATTGCTTGCAGGAATTGAACCTCATGTTCAGGTTGATCTCGCTGTCTAGCAAGGTCAATAACCTTTGGGAGTTGGTTCAGTGATTGCTAAGGCGCCCATGACTCGTTCATTCGTAGTCTGATCGCGAGAGTCACCTCCACCAAATCAAAATTATCCTCTCACCGAAAGATCGGGATGCTCGACCCTATCACCATATAGATGCTTATGATAACAACATGCATGGAGCACATACTACAGTCAGATAGAAGACATCTAGGAACTGGATTACTTGGGATTCAAGGTGCCACTACTTCGGTACCGTTGGGTACACGGGACAAAGGGCGTTACAAAAGATAAGTATAGATTCACTAGTGTTAATCTCAAACTTGTCGGATATAAGGACGAACCTTTCGTACTCGCTAAACAAGTTGCCTAGGTGTTTTATGTGACTGACACGGCAAATAAGAAACTTCATGTGGTTTTTGCTGAGAAAAGACGGATCATCAAAGTTGAAAATGTGGTTGATGAGAACCAGTACAATTAATTTGATGAAATCCCCCTTTTGCTACTACAATCATGCATAGAATGAGAAGACTCAATACCTACATTCTGACCATAATAAAGGGATCCATGTCAAGAAAGCACGAAAACAACTGCCACATGCCAAATAAATTTCAATGTAACCTCAAATTGTAATATTCAGTTAAGTCTGAATTTCAATGTAACCTCAAATTTGTAATATTCAGTTAAGTCTAAATTTCAATGTAACCTCAAATTTGCGATATGTTTGCAGGAGCAGACAGCTGCTAGTATATTGGTAAATCCCTTAGAGGGATGAGCACATTAGTGATGAGTGAGAACTTCACGCGTCAATAAAAATATAAATAGTGATGGGTTAATTTACCACCCATCACAAATGATCGAATCCTAGGATGGAGAGACGAGATCATTAGTGACAGGTCGTATCTATAACATATCACGAATTATATGTTTATAAATAAGGGGCTCAGGAACCTTAGCCTCCCATTTACACATCCTAAGCTTCCTCCTTGCCGCCGCAACCACCACCCTGCTCCTCTAATCCAACACCATCTATGGCCACCAACAACAAGGACCTAGCGCCATCATCCTCGGTGCCAGCCCCCGACGACAACTACATCAATTGGGACCACTTGATGGTGGAGGCGGAGGAGGATGAGAAGGAGAAAGCGATTGCCAATGAGGAGGTGATCACTCGTGCCATCCATGAGGCAAAACTCATCAGCAAAGCTGAGGGAAGGCGGAGGCCATCGTCTGTGACGAGGCCATTGCACACCTCTTGGCGAAGGAGATGGAGATGGGCGGCGACTCTGACACCGACGACGGCATGGAGGAGGATGAGGAGATGGGAGGTGACTATAGCACCGATGAGGAGGACGAGATGGGCGGTGACTCTGACATGACTGACGAGGAGGAGGAGGAGGATGAGGAGATGGGTGGTGACTCCGATATGACTGAGGATGACAGGAGGAGGGTGGGACTCCAACATGACCAACGAAGAGGAGGAGGAGGAGGAGATGGCCAGCACTAGTGGCAACTCCGATGAAAACATTGATAAATTGTAGTCCATTACTTACCTAGGTTTATGGTGGTAATTGGATTAGCACCCTTCTTTTGTAGTCCGTATGGGTATTTTTTTGTGTAATCGAAACCTTCTTTTGTAGTGATGAACATAATTTTCCTAAAATAATGAAAAGGTCAGTTAATTGGAAAAGTGTGTTAAATTGAGAATGAAAGTCAGACAGCTAATTGAGTAAATTTTTCTCATCATCAGATTATCCTACTACTAGCCAGTATACATGTAAATAGAGGGATGATCACATTAGTGACGGGTGATAACATCACGCATCACTAAAGAGGTCATTAGTGACGGGTGAATTTACCAACCGTCACTAATTACCAAGTCCTAGTGATGGGTTGGTAAATCCACCAGTCACAGTGACTCGATCATTAGTGACGGGTGGTAAATTCACCCGTCACTGTGACCCGATCATTAGTGACGGGTGGTAAATTCACCCATCACTAATGATATGTTTATAAATAACAGGCTCAGGAACCCTAGCCTCCGATTTTGCCTAAGTCTTGCCACACCTGCCGCCCATTCCTTCTCGCCTCCTTCTCCCAATCGTCCATGAGGCCGCCGCCATCTCCCTACCATCCCCATCCCCCTCCTCGACGTTGTCTTCCCTAGCGCCCTCGCCCCCAACTACCCCGACGCCGAGGTGCCCACACCGCCATTGCCTCCTCCCCGATGAGCACCCCAACGCTGTGGAGCCCGTGCCACCGTGCTTTATGCTACCATCGTCCTCATCCGTCAAGGTAGGCCTCCCTCCGTCCCCTCCTCATTGATGCTTGCCGCCATTGTCCTCATCCGCCATTGTGAGTTACTTCTATGCATTATGCCAAACTTTGTGTGCCGGGGGCGAATGCAAATGGTTTGTTTGATTATATTACTCGATGATGACAGCGGCTAAGTGGGGTTGTATGTGACAGCGTAGTCTACTTAGGTGCGATAATATGAACTTAGCAGTTTAGCACAGATGAATTAGGCACGCTGTTATCTTACCCATTTAACACTTACTTTTGAATACTTAAACTCTATGTGTTCCTAATTTTGACCCTTGAGTTGCGATTTCTATGTAGTATTTACGGTAATATCGGAGAAAGAGAGTATGTGAATCATTGGTTAGCAGTTTAGCACAACCATGTAGAAGTTTTTGCTTTTCAATATGCATAAATATGGAGGCTGCAGTGCATGCTATTCTTGGGAATGATCTGAGAATTAAGAGTGCGCTGTCACACATACCGATGATATGAGATAACCAATTTGGCATTTGGATGGCGACATCAGTCATATCCCGCTTTCTGAGACTAAAATTTGATAACATAAACATGTTCTTGATGTTTATATGCTTGGCATATGCAATTTCCAAGTTTACCTATTTTTATTCTTGCTTATGTTCAGTTCTGACAGCACACATTAATTCTTATTCTTGTTTATCTGCTGCTATATATTCTTGACACTAATGTATGCATATTGCACAACAAGTTCATGATGTTTAAAATTAAATTTGTAAGAAAATCCCAAAAATGAATTTAGGTTGCATAACTTATTACGTCGTCTCCCGTTCAGGAGTGTTTGACTATAAATATCACTTGACAACTTGTCATATTTATAAGAAGATGCTCCCGTATTATCCATGTACTTTGGACAGTTCGAGGATATGTGGCCCGAGTAGTAGGTTTCTGTGCTCTTGTATGGTTCTAGAGAGAATTTTGATGGCGTCTCCTTGTTGTTCTCTGGATAAACACCCTCACGGCTCATTGTCGAGACATGTATTTGGACAACAACAGGGAGGTGCTGCTGAAATTTTCTCCAGAACCGTACAAGACCATGGAAACATACTCGGGCCACATATCCTCAAATGGGATGAGGACCTATCTTGGCCTATTAGAAATTAGCTAGGATCCTTCGCTTTAGATAAGAAATACATCATATTTTTATAAATTCATATAAAAGTGAATATAGTTACTAAGACTTATACGATTGTATCTTCATATTCGTATCTACTAGATGGCTGCCAACGAGTCATCAGGATCCTCTGACGAAGCACAAGTTCCCCGTTGTCTGCGCAACTAGGTCCCAGTGGAGCAATAGTACGAAAGCCAAGGGCACAAGCAAAGTGGCCGACTGAAAAGATTACGTCATGGAAATCGACAATGATAGCATGCCTACGGAGAAGAAGGCCCTTCAGATATTGTGGAAGCTCGTAGGCCTTAATGCTTGGGAGAGGGTGCCATTGACCCTTCTGAAGTTCAATGACCTCACTGTGGATCAAAAGAACGCCTTGTTCAATGATGGTGTCAATACGTTTCTGGAGTTCCCGGAGAACATGAAGGCGAAGGCTTGCAGGGTTGCTATGAAAATGATTGGCAAACTTTGGAGAAGTCACAAGTGCAAGCTTGTGAACGAGTATATGGCAAAAGAGTTGGAGCCCTTCAGCAAGTACCCATATATTAAGAGAGAGGATTGGGAAGCTTTTGTGGCGTTGAAGAGCTCTGAGACGTTTCAAATGGAGTGTTTAGCAAAGAAGCAGCTTCGGGCAAAGAAAATGTAGAATCACTACCTAGGCACAGGCGGGTATGTGGGGAAAAGGGATAAATGGTAGGCAGAGGATTCAAAGTTAACCAACGAAGGCCACGAGAATCCTTGGTTGCAATTCTTGGGATGATCACAATCGTATTTGCACGAGAGGAGTACGCTATCAGATAGTGGAGAAATCACCTTGAAATCTAGCAAAACCAAGACAGTTTCTCAATTCGCCTCCGTCGCTCATCCTCGGAGCAATGGGCAGGTCGAGCGTGCCAATGCTGAGATACTGAAGGGGCTCAAAACCCGGACCTACGACGTGCTCACAAAGCACGAGAAAGGGTGGATCGACGAGCTACCTACTGTGCTATGGGCCAATCGGACCACGCCAAGTCGCGTCACCAGGGAGACTCCTTTCTTCCTCGTGTACGGCGCTGAGATGGTCCTCCCGCCTGTCATGGCCCAGAATTTCCAAAACATATAATTAAGTGCTAATGGACGTCATTAGCATCATTTGTTTGGTTTTGAGCAATTTTAGGCATGCAATTTTTAATTAAATAAATTGTAAAAATCAATATTAGTTGATGCGTTGTTAAGCAACTCACCATATTTCTATACAACATAGGGTTGGAAACAATTTTAGAAATTAGTAGGTGCCTGGAGGAGAATATAAATGAATTTTTCCAAATTTTTGGGAATTATTTTAAAGGCATAAAAATTAACACAAGTTAGAAAAGCTTGCCTCTTTGGAGAATTTTCATTTGAATTTGGTGCAAGATTTTTGGGTCAAACAAGGTAAAATGGATTGTTCATGATTTATAGAAGCCAACAAAATTTGTCCCACAATTTTTAGACCACAGTAAGGCCTCCACCTTGATAACCAAAGTAGTGAAGATATTTTTGCCTGGCGGTCACTGTTCATCGGCCCCACCTGTCATCCCCTTCGCTCAGGCAGCCTCTGCTTCCCCTTCTCCCGCTCTCACAGAGCAAGGCGGCGCCGCAAATCTTGACTTCGGTGGCCAGCTCCACGTTGCCGGCCAAAAGATCGGCCCAGGCCTTATTTCCTCCTTCGCCTCTGCCTTATATCTCTCTCTCCCTCGCTTGCTCTTCCTGTCGCCCAGAGCACCACAGCGCCGAGCTGCATTGCGCCGCGCCGCTGGCCAAGCCGACGCGCCACCTGCAAGCTCCCTCGAGCCCGAGCCCAGTAGAGCCGCAGGGAAGAGCGCCCCGAGCTCCTCCGCCGTGTCCCCTCCTTCCCCGGCTGTTTCCCGCAAGGATTGGAGCCATCCACGCCTTCTTCCCCAACGGCGGCAGCCGAACTTCGCCGCCCTTCGTCGACCCGCCGTGCCCTCGCTTCTCCGGCCCAACCTGCTGCACGGTGAGCTTCCCCATGCTCCTGTACACCTTTTGCGCACGGCGTTTTTCCTCCGTCCCGTCACCGGCGCGTGTGTCCACGATGGCCGAGCCGCCGCCGCCTCCCCGCGCGTGCCGCCAGCCGTGCCGCCGTCGAGCTCGTCGGCCGGCGAGCACGCCGTTAGGTCCACATGCTCGCGTGGAACGTGTTGGTGCATTCGGCCAGGCGTGTTACGCCACCGTTTGTCGTCGGCGAGTCAAGACCGAGCCGCCGTCGTATAGTTTCCGCCGTCCGCCGCCGCTAGCCATTCTCCGGCCGTCGACAGTGACGACGTGTGCCTCAAATGGATCCCCGCGCACATGCTGGAGCCGCAGCTGCCGTTGCCAGCCGCTTGGACTGCGCCGCTCGCCGCCGGCGGGCTCAAGCCGAGCCCCGGCCAGCCGTGTTGCGCTCTGTTCTGGCGCGAGTCAGTTTTGACTCGGGTCAAGATGTGCCGGCCCCGCCGGTCAGTGGCTTGGCCTAGGCCGGTGTCGGTAGAAAAAGGCGTGGGCCCATTTGAATATTAGAGAAAATCGAAAATGCGAATTAGAATATTTGTTCAATATTAAATCGGCTGAAAACTTGAAAAATGCATAGGAAATTGTGTAGAGCTCCAAAATTCCTAAAACCAATTTTGTTGGTTTTGTTGTATCATGATCTGTCCATTAAAAATGCTAGTGGCCATGAAATGTGTGCTGTGAATTATTGAGTTAATGGTTTATGTCTAGGCTTGATAATTCATACTTAAAGTTTGGTATTTCCAAAATTGATGAATCTAATTTTGTTGGCCTTGTATTGTCATACTCTACACATGAAAAATACTAGGTATTGTGAAAGGTATAATTACTTTTATTCAATTAATGAGTGTGTTTAATCTTCAATAATTCATAAACAATTTTTGATGAGTCCAAAATTGGCAAACCAAATTCTGTTAATCTTGTTAAATTATGCCATGTTTATTAATAATACTAGGGTTTATGAAATGCTTACTGAGGATTAATAAGTTGTTAAAATGGTTTCAATCTTTAAACATTTCATAATTGGTTAGTCCATAAATTGAGTTGTGTAAATCCTGTTAGTGGGTTCCTTGTTTACTCAAAAGAGTTGCCCTCTTGTTAAGTATAGTTAACTTTCTTTTGGATTTAACCTTAGAGTAAGCTTAATCAATCTAGGAAGTTGTCAAATGTTAAACAATAATTCAGATAAGGAAATCCCTAAGGCTTTTAACTCATGGCATAAGTGCATTGCATCTCCACTGCTGTCTTGCAGTAAAGCATCTTTCATTGCATGTCATTCATATTCATTACATTGCACGCGTGATTCTTTTAGGGAACTTCGAACCGGCGAACGAGGCGAACGAGGCTGTCCCCGGAGGTTCCCGCAGTGGTGATCTTGACTCGGGTAACTGTGAGCAGCAGCTAGGGCAGCAAGGCAAGCATCTATCATATTGCACCGTGTCAAATTGAAATCTAATATGTTATCTACGCTTGTGTATACATTGCATGTGTCGGGTACCGAGTTGGGTAGAACCTATGCCTATGCATTCTCCCATTTTGGTCACGTGCCGTGTTGTTCCTAGGAGCCTAATGGAGTCATCAAGGCCTACTTATAGTTCGCTATGCTTAGTGGTACTTAGGCTTTCCGGTAGAAGTCGACGACGGCGTCCACCGTTGTCGCGAGCCTAGGGCTTATTACTTGTTCACACTTGTGGTTGTGTTGAGGATGAGTCGGTTTGGTGAGTGGTGAGTTGAGACGAGGTGTGGGCGGTGTTAGGGGTGTCATCTGCTCACGAGGAGTCCTCAGGCAGTTCGGGAAGGGAACCCGGACACCGTAGACCGCTTGCACCGGTTAAGCACCGATCATCGGTGTAGTCGGCTTTAGCACTTACCTTACTCACCACATGCTGATATAATGGTAGGCGAGCCGATTACCTTCGCAGACGTGGTCATGTGGGCCTCGTCATAGACGGTGTGAGTCCGGTTTGAGTCCGGGCTTTTAGCGGTATTAGTTTGCTCGAGGAGTAGTTCTAATACCACCTCGCCGAGCTATGGTTGATCCACATGGTTGGGCCTGGTTGGGAAAGGTTGTCACGGGTACCCCCTTGTGCGTATCTTAGCGGGTGGCACAAGCCGTATGGTCCCTGTGTCGTGTGGGTCCAGGAGTATCCCCCTGCAGGGTGTATAATCAGTTCAAACTGCCGCGCTCTCGGTCATGAGCATCGCTATCGCTTATCTCCACCGAGCGACCATATTTTGGTCGTAGAGTTTCGATATGGGTTGTGGCATGGTTGGATTGGGGTGGTTTGGTCGGTATGTGGTCGGTGGTTTGGTGGTAATGGTTTACTTTTATACACTTGTTTACATATCTGTTGTGGTCAGTTGGTTGGCAGAGTTTGAGTCGGTGGTTGGTTAAGTCAGTTGCTTACACCTAGAGTCTAGGTTGCTTACCGCTTAATGAACTTAAACATGTCTTAATCCTTGCTACAGCTTTAAATGCATGATCCTTGGAGTCGAGAATATATATACTCATACTGTGTAAGACTTGCTAGTACCTTTGTACTAAGGGGTGCTGCCCTTAAGTTGTTTTCAGGTTCACAGGTCGGCGAGGAAGAGGCAGTTTTCGGCTACTTTTTGCCTGCCGATCCGGGTGGCGGGCAGGAGTAGCACATTCTACTCCGAACTCCGACGCTTTTGGTATGGAGCCTAAGGGCATACGGCTCCATACTCTTTTGTTGTATAGGTTTTTCTTCCGCTGCTTAGTTGTTGCTGTTCTTCTTTTGTTGCAAATTGTGGAAGCAGTTGCATGTTTAATAATTGTAATCCAGTTTAATTACTTGCTCTCTATTAAACTGTGTTGTGATATTTGAGTTGGAAGGCATGTGTTCCGATCCTGGGCACAAAACACGTGCCGGGACTACCGGAATGGTATTCTGGTTAATCGTCGAGGTTGTGATTATGAATAATGATCCTCCTGATGATTAATTAGAATACTATTTGGACGGTTCCTCACACCGCCGAGCTCACTCTTGGCTCCCCTCGGGTGCATGCCTACTCCAAAGGCGAACAGGAACAGCGAAGGCGCGATGACGTCAACTACGTGGAAGAGCACCGACGGCGTGCCGTCGTCCGAGCAGCCCGATACCAGGAAAGCCTGCGGCGCTATCATCAGCGTCACATCCGGGACCGGTCTCGAGGTGGGGGATCTAGTTCTCCGACGCGTCCAATCATGCAAAGGAAGGAATAAACTGTCCCCTGTGTGGGAAGGCCCCTTTACCGTGATCGGTGTCCTGCGAGAAGGCTCTTTTCGACTAGCTGCAGAGGACGGGCAGCCGCTCCCAAACGCGTGGAACATTGAGCATCTGCGCAAGTTCTATCCATAGGGGACATGTTTGTGCTCGGGCCAACCAGGCCGGGGCCCCCCCACCCAAGGTTGCCGGGGGCTACCATTAACCATGTAAGTCACCCAGTCTTGTATAAAGTTGTCAATATATATTATCATTGTCCAGTTCTTATTTCAAATTTTATTTTTTCTGGAATCCATATGTTTAATCTGTCTGGTGAGATGCTTGATTGTGCGAGAAAAACATGCTCTCTCATTTTTCCCGCTGATAAAAGAATCCCGATCGGTATGCGCGCAGGCAGCTGCCGCTGACCTAAGTCTGTTGTGGTAGGCTGTGGTGTTCGGTGTCATGGCAGTACCCCGAGCATCACCGAGCCTCTGGGGTTCTCAGCTAATCCTACCGCTTGAGCAAAGAGTGGTCGGGAGCCTAGACCCCAGGGGCACGCTGTCGGTGCTCAGTCTGGTGAGTCCTTCCCGGGCGCCACCGAACCATAGGACCTTTGGGTTATGCCTCTGTCTGTATACTTCGCCGATCCGGGTATTCGAGAGGTCTCGGGTCAAAAACGAGAGCAGTCTATAATGAGTACCGCACTAACAGGGCGCACCAAGCAAAGAATCTTTTCCTATTTTCTTAAGCTACAGATCAACAACCGAGAATAAAAGCAGCTCGACCGCAAGGGCCTCAGTGCCCAGGCCGCTGCTCAAGCCTAGGGGGGGTCCTCGGGTAGTCCTATCGCTCGAGCATGAGTGGTCGGGACCGCCTGGCCCCGGGCTCCCCCTCATGCTTTCCAGTGCTCGGGCGCTCCGACCGAAGGAACCAAGTTCCCGGGCACCCCGAGCTCGGAGCACATGCCCCTCCTGGATCGGTCGGCCGAAAGGCTGACAGCTGTCCGGTGAGTGGCTAAAGTCATAAAAATTTACATTCAGCAATCTATTGTTCCCGAGCTGTCCTCGCAGCCCTTGCACTCTAATCTGTTTGGCGAGATGGTTTCCTCACGCACAAAACCCTGCCCACGTGTTCGCTTTTTCCGGAACGACAGAACAGATAGTAGAAAGGTGTACCGTATGAACGATAATGTCTGACTGAAGTCCTTCATAGTGGTCATGGTGTTTGGCCTGCTTGGCAGTACCCCAGGCACTACCGAGCCTCTGGGGTTCTCGGGTAATCGTACCGCTTGAGCAAAGAGCGGTCGGGAGCCTAGAACCCGGGGGCGGGCTGTCGGTGCTCGGTTCCATCCATCCTAGCCCGGGCACCACCAAACCGTGGGGACTCTTGGTCGCATTTCCGCCCACACATGTCTCCGGTCTGCTTGTTTGAGTGGTCACAAAGTGGAAAAGTGTTCACTGGTCGTGGCGTGCTCCGTACTAGATCGACCTATCTCCCGAGCAAGAAAGTTCATGCCTTTGTCTCTTGACTTAGCCGCTGCGAACTCGCGATGGCTCGGGGGCTGAACACGTGGAGAGGCCTCACTACTCAGGCGATGAGTGGTCAGGGCGACTTCATTCTCGGGGGGAGGGGGGAAGGTCGGGCTCGGTCCGACTAAGTACTCCTTGGGACATCTAGTGAAAAGAGAAAAGACTTCATCAAGCATCAAGACAACATTGGAGTTGCGATCCCAAGGAAAGGCTTCCATTATATTCAAAAAAGGAGAGCTATTCAGAGGGATCACTCCCATATTTACATCAAGTCAAAAAAGAAAAAAACAAAAGCCTAATCTAGGTCGGCGGGCTCTGGAGGCGGCGAGGAGTCCTCGCTGCTGCTGCCACTGCTCGGCACCGGCGGTGGCTCCCCCGTGAAGCAAGCCGGCACCTCGGCGGCGACGCCCCTGACAGCCTCCCGGGCGGCCCCTTCCTCAGCCTCGACCACCCCCTACCGGGCTGGCTCCAGCGAGAAGTTGGGGTCCCGGCTCTGGTAACAGGCCAAGACGTGCTCGCCCACCGCTTGGGCCAGAGCGCACCCTTCCCGGGAGGCTAACTCCTGCACAGCCCGGGGAAGCGCCTTCAGTCGCCGACTGATCTCCTCGAAGCCGAGGGCGATGTGGCCGATGGTCTTTCGATCCATCCCCTTCTCGCCCACGTTGACTCGCTCAAGCCAGGCCACCCTCACGGACCTCCGTGCTTGCCGAAGAATGTCTTGCATCATCAGCTTGACATTGGCCCTCTCGGCGACGATGGTCTCGAGCTCATCCTTCGCGATCTGCAGCCGCTCCTCAAGGGTTATCTCCTCGGCTGTGCTGGTCGGTACAACGCTGGTTGCCGGGGCTTCGGCTTGCCCCCGCTTCACCTGCTTGGTGAGGGCAGCAAGGTCTTGCTCCCGGGCGGTCAGCTCGGCCTCCCACTTGGCAGCCTACTGCTCCCGAGCAGTTAGGGCCGTCGACGCCGAGGCGGCCTCCGCTTCATGGCAAGTTAACTGCTCCTCGCGGGCATCCAGAGCTGTCACCGTGATTCCGACGTCGGTCTTGCGGACCACCACCTCCTCCTCCCGACGGTGGACTTCGGCGTGACTCCGCTCAAGCTCGTCGTTCCAGCGGGCTAAGTGCACCCGGGAGGCCTCAACAGCCTTTTCGCACAGCACGATGTCCTCCTCCTGAGCGCGCAACAGCCGCTCCCTGGCGAGCAGCTCTGCGGCCAGTCGCCGCGATATCTCACACAAGCGGGTGGCTTCCTCTTGAGCGGCGACGGCCTCCTCACGCACCTCATCCAGGGCCTCTCGCTCCTCGACCACCGTGCGCCTCTCCCTCTCATTAGCGGCACGGGCCAAGGCGATGCGGGCGTCCAAAAGTCGGTCGACCTCCTCCAATCGCCCCCTCTCCTCTATGAGGGCAGCGTGCTCCGCCTCGAGCTGTGCTCGTTCCCCTTCCACGGCCGCCTCCAGCCGCTCGATCACCTCCCGGGCGCTGCCTAGCACGTCCGGGAGGGGTTCCGTGGTCGGGCGCTGGGTCCCCTGCGAGCCCTCTCTACAGAGGCGCTCGGGGTCCCAGATTGCTGCCATGTCAGCGCCGCCCTCGCCGCGGCCATTTGCCCCGCCCTTGAAGTACTTGGGGCGGGCTCGGCCGGCGCTGGCGGCTTGGGCGCTGCCGCTGCCGTCAGCTCAGGGCATGGTAGCACCTACGGCTCCGGCTCGGCCGACGCGCTCGGCTCAGGGGCGGGAACCGACCTTGGTGCTTCCGGTCGCCTTTGGTCTCCGGCGGCATCTTTGGGCAACTTGAAAGCAAAAATAGGTTAGTCCCCGAACTTACTCTGGGTGAAACGCGCTCGGGGAAAAAGAAAACTTACAATGACTTTGGTCCATGGTATTGCAATCACGATTCTGGGATCTTGAACTCTGGGCCCGACGGTTTCGGCCCAGAGTCTGCCCTCCTCCTCTTCGGCGGGTGGCTCTGCGGGGCCGTCGCAAAGCCCGTCTTCGGCGGTGGGTCGGCTTGGGCACTCGCTGTAGAAGCGCTCCCGCGCCGGCCTTGGTCTCCGGGTTCCCGAGCCCTGGACCTCGCATCCGTCGCAGACTCCGCGCCGGATGACTGGGCGCCCCGGCCTCCCTCCTTCGCGCCGTGGAGGCGACAGCGAGGACGAGGACGACGGCTGAGACACGAACGTCCGGGGGTACTTTCATTTGTCCCCCAGCGCCATCGGTGCTCCATTGCCTGCGGCGCTTCTTTCGCTGGCCTGATGGCTGCTACCTGTGGCAGCCCCATGGCCGGCCTGCGGCCTGCGGCCTGCTGCTCCCCGCCGCTTGTCTGCGTCCAGCCACCCGCGGCCCCCCTACCGCTCTCCTGTGGCCTGCCACTGGAGGTGTCCCCGCCGCCGGTCCTCGGCCTACCGCCGGTCGCCTCGTCTACCCCAGGAATCTGGATAGTCCCAGGGTTTCGGCGCCCTGGCCGGTCGACCAGACCTTGGGCGTCAAACTCGGGTAGCATCGCTTGTAGCACCACCCGGTTCGGGTCGGCACAGAGCGCCAGCTGTTCCCAGGGAAGCACTGCCCAGATAAGGTCTTCCACGCCGGTCACCACCCACAGCAGGCCCGCCAGCGCCGCCTCATCCAGGTCCCCGTGCTTGCCAATCCGGGTCCTGGTGATGTCTTGGGAGCCCGTGTACATCCAGCTGGAGCGGACCCGCTCCCGCAGAGGTGCCAGGCGGCTGCGTATGTAGTCCGCCACCACCATCACCGACGTAAGTCCGGCCTGGCGCATGTAGCTGATGCGGTCCAGGACCGGCCGCATCCGCTCGTCCTCCGCCGGCGCCGACTCCCAGATTGACCTCCGGGGCTCCGCCACCAGCTCCAGCAACGTGAGGCGGTTGTGGGGACTGACGTCGACGTAGACCCAGTCGCGCCGCCAGTCGTCCCACTTGCTCCGCAGCACTTGAGGGATGTATAGCTCCGCCAAGCTATCCCACAGCCGGAAGTTGCAGCAGCCGGCGACGTCCGCAGTGGAGGAGCCCCTCTTCTTCCTGGCCAGCCGCAGCACGAAGAAGTGGTGGAATAGCGACACCGACGGTGGCACCTCGACGAACATCTCGCAGAAATGCGCGAAGATCACCAAGATGACCACCGAGTTCGGGCTGATGTGCGCTAGTTGGATCCCGAACGTGTCGAGGATCTAGAGGAAGAATGTCGAGAATGGCGGCACCAGCCCGGCCGCCACGAAGGAGACGAAGATGATGATGCGATCCGGCTGGTCCATGACGGGCAGGAAGCTCACCGGCATCACCACCGAGGCCTCCCGCTGGCCCTCGGGCACCATCAACTTGCTGACCTTGTCCACCCCCTCTTCGTTGATAATTCTCGATTCCGGTAGTACGTTGTCGGGTCCCTTGTCACGGCGGCTACCTCCCGCTCTCGGCATTGTGTCGGGGTGGGGGGTGTGCTGGAGCGGTGGGGGAAGAAGGGTGCGCAGTTCGCCTAAGGGAGGGCGAGAGCTCTGGAGCGCAAGGAAGAGGAAGAAGAAGAGGGCTTGATCGCGAAAATGGCGTAAAGGGGCAACGGTTCACTCCCCTCCTCCTTTTATACCCTAAGGTTTTCAAACGACGCCTGCCGTGGCACGCTCGGCGAGACGAACTTCCTCGGTCAGCGCGAGCGCCAGGCGAATCTCCCTCGATCTGCGCAGTTGCTTCGTTATCAGGCGCCTCGGGAGTCGGCTAGACGCGCGTCCGTTCGGCTCCCCGCTGGGCCGTACCAGAAGCCTGGGCCGGAAAGGCCAGCGCCTAGAAACACACCACGTGGCGTCGGTGCTGGGTTCGGCCTTGATAAAGATGAGGGCCCTATCCGCAGTCTCTGGGCCATCGCCTGCCAATGGGCCCAGGGGCTGTTGTCGGTGAATCAGGAACCAGGGGTCCCCGAATCCCGAGGACAGGTCAGCAATTTGCCATGTGGCGCCCTCCCGCCGGGTTCATCTCCGCGAGGTACGAGAAGACTAAGTCCCAGGAGGGGTGCTCGGGGTCATGAATAGTGGTCCCCGAGTACCCGAGTTCCCCGATGATCTGCGAAGACCAAGTGCCGGAAAGAGAGTGCTCGGGGTCATAAATAGTGGCCCCCGAGCACCCAAGTCCCCCGACGACCAGAAAAGCCGAGTACGGGGAAGGGTATGCTCGGGGCTGCGAACAGTGGCCCCCGAGCACCCGAGTACCCCGAGGACTCAAGGAAGCTAGTTCCGGGAGAGAGTGCTTGGGGCTGCAAACAGCGGGCCCCGAGCACTCGGTTCCCCGAGGATCTGAATAGTCAATCCCGGGACAGAGTGCTCGGGGCCGTGAACAGTGGCCTCCGAGCACTCGGTTCCCCGAGGACCAAGAAAGGGCATTTAAGAGGGCACGTGGCCTATCACTTCCAACTGCTCTTTCCACGCTCGGTGCCAGTCCCTGCCACATTCTGGCAGGAGGGCGTGGGGACATTTAATGCACGGGTCCCATCCCGCATCATCCGACGAGCCTCAGGATAGCATCGCGAGGCCCAAGGCGCCCCGCCTGCCGCCTTGCTGTGTCAGGCGTCCAAGATTGGGCGGGCACGCCAGGCCACTCTGTGGCTGCCTGGTGGGCCGTCTCCACGGCGCCCGTTGCAAAGCGCATCATGATGACCGAGACCAGGCGGGGGGCACATTTTCAACCCCTCTCCCCCCGGTCACTTCGCGCAGCAGCCCATGATGACTGCTTTTCCATTTATGGTGCCTTGGAACTCGTGCCCTCCCTTTCGGGGCACACTACTGCCGGCGAGTATTTAAGAGAGCCGGTGGGTACGGACAAGAACAGATTCTCAAAGAGGCAAAGAATCCCGAGCGAAGACTGAATACAGAAGAACTCTCAGACCCTAGGAGACCGATAGACTCTCTCCGACTCTCGGACGAAGATCTAAGACAAAGGTTCAGTACAAGCACAGAAGCTGAGACCACCGAAGAACAAGGAGCCCGAAGCTCTAGGATAGACAGACATTCTTGTAACCAGCAACATCCCTGAGAGAGATTCTCAGTGCATTTATAGCATCCACACAGGAGTAGGGTATTACTCTCAGTGCGGCCCGAACCTCTCTAAAAACCTCCAGTGCATTTACTGCATTTTGCATCCGATCATTCCATTCCACCTGCCATCGCATTTACACCCATTTACTTCACCCACAAACAGATTCAGAATCATCCCCCGGCCGAATCTCAAAGGGGGTCCCTCCGGATCCCTACTTTAGGAGTTCACCCTCCGACAGTACTCATGTCAACCTTTCCCAATAAGCCCCAACCATTTGAATCAGGCACTATTCAGTGCAGAACCCACTTAGGTTAACTCCTGGGGCAACCTCAAGTGTCTCTTACAAGCCCGCCCGCTCACATCGTCGAAGTTCAAGCTCAAATGATCACGGCTACAGAGGTATTCTCCTTATTCTACCATTAGATCAACATGCAGTAAGTTTGATAAGTGCTAAAGCCAATTGCAACAATGATCGATGCTTAAGTGATGCAAGTAGTCTATGTTGTCTGAGTTCCTCTCCCGATCTACCACGAGGAACTTCACATCAGGGCAGGAGAAACACCCCTAACATGGCCCACATCTCACCTCATCCTCACTACTCAACCAACCAACACCATCAACCCAATATTTTCATCAATGTGATGGTAATTAAAGACTATAGATCACGAACGGGGGTTGAACCACAGCTTGACTTCTGCCGACGAATCTATGCATGGCTAAGCATTTCGATTAACTTTTAAACTAGACCACTATCAAGTGAAACCCGAGTTACAAGGAGATGGATCACCAATAACTCAAGATGGGGTGTAATGCATCGACATAGGTTCTACCCATACAAGACCTGACATCGACTCAACAACATGCATAACATATATAAAGCATATTTTATCACATTAGACACATGTGATCCAAATTAATAGGAGGAATATGCTTAGATGCTTGCCTTGCTACTCAGGCAACTATCTGATACTACCCACACAAAATTCACAGAACCCGTGTTGCTCGGTGTCACTTTCAACCACACCCGTGTCATGCTCCAGATCCTCGTTTACTAAAGAAGAACATATGCAATGATGAGTTTGAATGAAGTGCGATAATGTATGCTACAATATGCATAACAACAAGCTAAAAGTGAAAGACATGCGAAATAATAGCAAACTTTGTAATCTAAATGACTTCAGAAATTCTAACAGGAGGACGGATGGGGGTTCTCAGTTATCCATTTTTGAATTAACTCGGAAGGTCCAGGCAGAGTCCGAAACCTCCAAGTTAGGCTGAAATGTCTAGATGAGGCTTCGGGCGAGGGTTCTCTACTAAATCTAAATCGAATTAACCCAGACCCTCAATGTTTAACTCGATCTATTTGGGTTGGGCAGAATTGCACTTCTCGATTATCTTCCACGATCGATTTGATTCGCATGTTAAATCCATTCCACCTAAACATGGATATACACTATACAAAAGGTTCTAGACTCAAATTGCACCCTAAACCCTAAATAGTTTTTGAGCATAATTCATCAAAGTGTTCCAAGTCTACCCGGAACATCCGGGCGATACCCGAACTGTCCTAGTTGTCCAGAGAGGTTGCTTCAAGGAGGAAAACTCGGCCAATTTGGTTTGCAAGCCTCACCAAACCAAAGGGAAACATGTTTGAGATAGTTCATAGAGTCTAAAACTCACTCCCCAACCTAGCAACATGATTCCTAGCACAATTCTCATCTGAATCCTCTTGTTTTGCTCCAAAGCTTAAGAACTTGAGAACTCCGCAACCTTAGATCCAAATTCGAAATTGACCCACTAATTCGCGCATTCTTACTGTGGGAAGCCTGAGGGACTTACCCATGGTTCTTGTGGAGGTTGGTGACCACTGGGTGATGAAGGAAACGAAGAAATCGCCCAGGAAGAGGAGTCCAACCGCTGTTCCTTGTGCTTCAAGCAAGAACACCAAGAAATGCCAAGAACGGCTCGAATCTTCTAGGAAAACACAAATGAATTGGATGGATGGGAAGCTTATGAGCTAGTGATCACGTGAATACCATATGTGTACCTCGATTCGGCTTCTAGATGGAGAAATCAAGGGAGAAAGAGAGAGATCTTGAGAGATAGGGGAAGCTCAGGCTGCACGATGGGAGGGAGAGAGAGTTGGGAGAGTGAGGGAGAGAGAGGGAGTTGGTGGGGGCTGTTGCCCCAAGAGGAGATGGGGTGGTTGGCCCACCTATGTGGGCCCCACTTGCTAGGGAAATAAACCATATTGACTGCAAATTCCATTCTTTTCTCTCCCGATTGACTCACAATAAGATACTCTAGGGTGCTAAAATAAATTGCCCCAAAATTAATCATGACACTATAACACATGGTTAGACTTAATTACGTGATTACGGATTTGAGACGTGACACAGCTGACTGGGCAAACAACTTTGTCCACTCATGAGGTGCAAGTAGAACATAACAAGTACACTCGAAAACCTGAAGATGATCATAGCTATGAGGAGTACCAAAAATGGCCTCACTAGGGCACTTTTTGGCCAGCTTTGAAGACGGCTTCCTGTTAATACGATAGACAGTTGTATAAATAGCTACTCCGCAGAAGTAAGAAGGGACAAAAGAGGCAATGAGGAGTTTGCGAGCTGCCTCTATAAGATGTTGATGCTTGAGTTCAGCAATGCCATTTTGAGCATGAGCCTCTGGGCATGAGAGTTGAGCAAGAGTGACCTCAGAGGTGAGGAATAGATGAAAAATAGAAGAGCAAGAGTGACCTCAGAGGTGAGGAACAGATGAAAAACAGAAGAATATGTTCTCCTCCAGAGTCAGAGCGAAAAAGTCTAATGATAGTAGAAAACTAAGTATGGACCATATGAGCAAAAGATTGATATAAAGAACACAACTAGGAGCAATGTTTCAAGAAATAAATCCAAGTATATTGAGAATGATCATCAATAAAAATTCAAACGAGGTGTTCAGGACACAGACTTGTGTGGAAAGATGGTTACTCGGAAGATCCACATGGTCAAAGAGCTTTTCGAGCTAGTCAACAAGTGCACAAAACAAGCGGAAGCCCAGGTACGCACTAGAAACCTCCAATCTGGTAAGGACAGATCTGAGTCCTCAAAGAACGGAGGAAAGAAGAACAAACCCGGTGACAAGCACAAGGGTCCTGATACGAATATAGCCATGGTCAACAGGAGCAAATCGCGCAACACTGGGGACAATAAAGGCCTCAGTCGAGGTGGTGGAAAGTGGTGCCCCATCCATCGGAGCAACCACCATGACTTTGACAAGTGTTTTGTCTTTAAGAAGAAACTTGATGAGAAGAACAAAGCAAATGCTGAGCGTGGTAGTAAGCAAGTTAAGCCTAATGTTGAGGGTGACGAGCCCTAGTTCCACGATGCTGACCACAGCTTGGCACACATCTTCGGAGGATCCTCCTTGTACGAGTCCAAGAGAGAGTACAAGGCGGTCGAGCGAGAAGTTAACTTGGCCCTGACTGGGCCTACTTGGTATTTGAAGTGGTCGGAACAGCCGATCACCTTTGATCAAACCGACCATCCGGCCAAGGTACCACATCCTGGTCGATACCCGGTCGTAGTTCAGCCGACCAAACATAACATCAAGGTTTCCAAAAATCTGGTGGATGGAGGTAGTTCACTCAACCTCATTTTCTCCAAAACCTTAGACAAGATGGGGATCCAGAGGTCAAAGCTTAAAGCTGGAGTCGTGCATTTCCACGGCATAACTCCTAACTCATTGACCATGCCTCTTGGCCAGATCGAGCTGCCAGTCACGTTTGACACACTCGACAACTTCCGCACAGAAAAGCTGACCTTTGATGTCGCAGATTTCGAGACGGCATACAATGTAATCCTAGGACGCCCAATGTTGGGTAAGTTCATAGCGGTGGTTCACTATGCCTACCAAATGCTTAAGATCATGGGTCCCAACAGGGCAATTACGGTTAAAGGAGATCAGCGTGCAACAGTCAGATGTGGTAAGAAAAGCCTGGATATGGTCGAACACTTTAGTCGAGTGGCCATCGCTCCTAAGGACACAAGTTATAAGCGTTAAAGGCAGCAAGGTGTTGTTGAGGCCAAAGACTCCAGGCTCGTAAGTCTTCCTGGCGCTACCAAATCTGACGACACCAAAGGCAAGACCCACGATGGTGTTCACAACAAAAAGACCGATGGTTGTGTCAAGGTAGTGCCCCTCAACCCGTCTGAACCATCCAAGACGGTTAAGGTTGGGGCCAACCTCGACCCCAAATAGGAACTCGAGCTCGTCACCTTCCTCCAGGCAAACCAAGACGTGTTTGCATGGCAACCGTCCGATATGCCTGGGGTCCCCAGGGAGGTGATCAAGCATAGAGTGGCTGTTAAACCCGATGCCAAACTTGTGGTGTAGAAGCAGTGAAGATTTACGGAAGATAGGATGCGGGCCATCCAGGAGGAGGTCGATAAGCTCCTAAAGGCGGGCTTCATTCAAGAAGTACGCCATCCTACATGGCTTGCAAAACCCATCCTCGTCAAGAAGGCCAATGACAGACGGAGAATGTGCGACGACTTCACTGACCTCAACAAGGGTTGCCCCAAGGATCCTTTTCCTCTCCCGTGCATCGACCTAATCGTCAGCTCTATGGCAGGCTACGAATTGTTATGTTTTCTAGATGCCTACTTGTGGTATCATGAAATTAGCATGGGATTAGAGGATGAGGAGAAAACTGCTTTTACTACTCCTTTCGGTTTAGAAAATGCTAGTGTTACGTATCAAAGGTGTATTCAAAACTGTCTGCAACCCCAAATCGGACGCAACCTAGAGGCGTACGTCGTAATCGGGAAGCTACCGGACGAATCACACAATGGGTGGTAGAACTAAATGAGTTCAACGTAAGCTACGCACCACGCACGAGCGTGAAATCCGGAGTGTTAGCGGACTTCATCGCGGAATGGACAAGCGTTGAAGAAACAAGGCCAAACATGGTCGAAGATCACTGGATGCTCTTCTTTGATGGATCGCTCACGCTCCAGGGCGCGGGGGCTAGCATTATACTCAAATCTCTAACAGGCGACAAACTCAAGTACGTTGTTCAATTAAATTTTAAACCCTCTAACAATGTTGCAGAATATGAAGGACTGGTAAACGGACTCCGTATAGCTGCGTCGCTCGGAATTAAACTACTTCTTGTGAAAGGGGACTCATAGTTAGTCGTGAACCAAGTTAAAAAGGAGTACCAGTGCTCAGACGACAACATGACGGCTTATTTACTCGAGGTATGAAAGCTTGAGCAAAAGTTTGAAGGGCTAGAAGTGACGCACATTAGAAGGAGTGATAACTCTAGTGCGGATGAACTTGCTATACTCGCTTCTACTCGACCATCGATACCCATAGGAGTCTTCATTAAGAAACTCCTTAAACCATCTATCCCAACAGTTCGATGAATGGATGTTGTCCAACCCGACCAGCAGTCTGTCCAAGTCAGCAAGGCAGAACCCGCAGACACGGATGATGCACTACTCGAACGCCACTTGACTTGGATGACTCCGTACCAATCCTATCTTGTGGGTCGAGACATCCCTGATGATGATGTGTCTGTAGAGAAAATTGCTCGTAAATCCAAGCTCTACGGTTTGGTAAATGGCAAGCTCTACCAAAAGGGGAGTAACAGAATCTTGATGAAGTGCATCACTCAGGAAGAGGGCAGTAAAATACTGCTCGATATCCATGGAGGCATGTGTGGTAATTATGTGTCTTCTCACACCTTGGTCGAAAAAGTTTTCCGCCAAGGATTCTATTGGCCGACTGCCCTCCAGGATGCTTCCGAGCTGGTCAAAAAGTGCGTGAGCTGCCAATTTTTCGGAAGACAGACCACTCGACTAGCCCAAGCTCTGCAAACAATTCCTCTTTCTTGGCCTTTCTCCGTCTGGGGCTTGGATATCCTGAGATCGTTCCCAAGAGCCCAAGGTGGTTACAAGTTCCTATTTGTGGCTATCGACACGTTCACCAAGTAGATAGAGGCTGAACCCGTAGGAAAGATAACCACAGAAGTGGCCAAGAAGTTCATGAGGAGCATAATTACTCGATTCAGCATTCCGCATCAGATAATTACTGATAACAATAGCCAGTTCAGAAGTGAGACCTTTATTGTGTTCTGCGAAGAATTCGGTATCAAAACTTGTTTCGCCTCAGTAGCTTACCCGCAGAGTAACGGTCAAGTCGAACATGGTAATGGAATAGTTTTACAGGGCATCAAAACTCGTGTCTTCGACAGGCTAAAAGCCTACTCGAAACACTGGGTGAAAGAACTTCCCTCAGTACTATGGGCCGTTCGTACTTCGACCAATAGAGCCATTGGTGAAACTCTATTCTTCTTGGTTTATGGAGCGGAAGCGATTCTCCCGACTGAGTTGCAGTTCAGATCACCTCGAGTGGAAAGTTACTCCGAAGAAGGGCAAGAGCAGCTATGAGCGGATGACACAAATTTACTCGAGGAGTACCGAGATCGAGCATCTATTTGAGCGACTAAGTATCAGCAGGCGTTGCGTAGATATCAAAGCCAGAGAATTCAACCCAGAGAACTCGCTGCTGGGGACCTCATCCTACGAAAGGTGCAGAAATAGGCCTGGCGCCGCAAGTTATCACCTAAGTGGAAAGGACCCTACATAGTAGTCGAAGTCACTCGACTTGGGTTAGTATGGCTATCTACTTCGAACGGCGAGGTACTCGAACACTCGTGGAACATCGACCAACTCCAAAAGTTTTATTCATAGAAAAGGTAGATTACAGGTAAGTCGATTACATTCGATTCGGTTAGCTACTTAATTACATAATCTTTCCCTTTTCCTCTAATCCGTGTGGCTAGTGCAAAATTAGCAGAAAGGATCCGCCTAGCTTTGGCAAATAGTGAAGATCCACCACCTCCGAAAGTATGGAAGCGTATGGACCCTCATTCGCCCTTGAACGAGCCGAGAACCTTTTATACTTCTCCCTCGAGCGGCAGCTGATCACCCTAGGAATTGGCCGATGACCAGCATAAGGGCCAGGAAAAGTGGATGAGGCAAAGGCCCTGCTGGAGCTGATGACCAGTGCCGGTGATGCCGAGTGGTCTTCTGCCTAGCGCGAAGGCGATCGGCGGTTGTCGAAAGAGAAGGCGATCATGCTTCCTTCGCTGGCGACGACTCGGGGTTCCATCGCTAAAGACCTCAATGGCCGCTTGGTCGATGATCCGATCAAGAGCACTGCGCTGAAGCATAGGTCTTGATGTAACGGCGAACACGCTGAGTGAGGGGACGGCGATGGTCTACAGTGGATGCTTCTTCTCTCTCCTTCTGAGGCCCACTACTCGAGTCCTCGTCATCGGAGGACGTGATGATAATGACCTCAGAAGGCATCATGGAGAGAGGCCTGGGTAGAGGGCTTTTTGGATTGGCTCAAGAGGCGGAGATGGAGTGGAGGCCATGACTTCAAACTCTACGAGTCTTAGGAGGCAATAGGCAAAGGAAGCAAAGCAGACGACAGACAAACGGCTTCGAGTCCCCACTATTTATAGCGGGGAAAATGGGTTGTGCTGTGTAAACGTGGTTGTCAAGATCCCGGGTTGGCCTCAATGCTACGACTGGACATAAGGAAGCTGAGAAGCTTGCCCGGAATGTCAAACCTGCACTTCTTGGGGTTAAGCATCATTCGGTAATTCCTAAGGTTGTCAAATGTTTCCTTGAGGTCAACAATGATGTGGCTTTGCCTGATCTTCCTAAGGTAATATGATAGGTCTATTTGGTGGAGTTTCAACGTTAATGATCCAAAGGCTCCGACCTGAACAGATTGACAACCCTCGCAACCTCTACAACACTACTTAGTGGTTCTCAACCGTGCCAAGACGCAATTAATTGATCTCGTCAAGAAGGCTTTTCCTACAAGAGAATCGAGAACACAAATAAGAACAGGTAGATGAATCTGAATATTGCTGATTACCAACGAAGTGCTTGAGTTTGGGATTCTACAAACTGATAAACAGTGAAACTGTCTAAAACAGAATAATCAAGCCAAACCCAAGCATAAACTATGACGGCTACTACGTATATATAGCGGGGCGTGAGGAAGTCGATGTAGTGTTGTGCGGTCGTGGAAAGAGGCATACACAACCTGGACTCTGATCCTGACATGATTAGATGACCCGAGAAGGTCCAAACTGGTGATGCTACAACTTATTCCTTCAACTCTGACTAAACTACAAGGAATATTTGGTCGAGCATAGATCCATTGGAAAGGACTCATTATAGCTTTATAGCAAGTCCAAGATTGCCTCAATTGGACTTTGTATGCGAGAATTATACCCATTTTACTGACGGGCCTGAGATCCCGAGCCCGATTTGGAGTTTGACTTGAGCTCGACTTGTTGTTTGAGTAGACTTGGTACTCGAGTGATTACGTCTAGGTGAGCTTGCGATGCCTCTCTCATATTCCTAAGCACTAAAACATCACAAGAATTTAGGAGTAATCCATCCAATAAGGTATGAACAACGAGGAACGAGTTCACCTGGTGGTTTAATTATCGTGCACATGCTCTTGTAATTGGCCCTTGTATGATTTGAGGATTATTTGTAGTGTTGCTCGTATCTGAAGGGGCCATGTCCTCATCATCCTCCCCCTCTTGAATTGGAGTCGTACTTGACTCGAGCGCTTCTTTTTCTCACAAGTATGTCCTTAAATCTAAAATGTTAAACGTGGGACTCACCCCAAAATTGGTAGGTAGGTCCAACTTGTATGCATTGTCATTTATTTTCTCAATTATTTTAAATGGACCATCAGCTCTAGGCATCAACTTTGATTTTCTTAAATCTGGAAACCTAACCTTTCTCAAATGCAACCAAACTAAATCACCTATTCAAATTTTACTTCTTTCCTAGCTTTACTACTAGCAATCCTATACTTTTTAGTCATGTGTTCTATATTCTCTTTTGTTGTTTCATGCACCTTTAGAAAAAATTTAGCACGCTTCTTTGCATCCAAATTAAGTCTTTCAGAAATCGGCGAAGGTAGTAAGTCGATAGGAGCACGGGTATTAACTCCATACACTACCTGAAATGGACTTACATTGGTGATGGAGTGTACCGACCTCTTGTAAGCAAATTCAATATGTGGTAAACACTCTTCCCACATCTGCAATTCATCTTTAAGATAGCATGTAGCATGGTCAATAATGTGCAGTTGATGACCTCTGCTTATCTATCAGTTTGGGGATGACATGTAGTAGAGAAAACCAGCTTTGTCCCCAATTTGTTCCAAAGGGATCCCCAAAAGTGGCTTAAAAAACTTTGCATCATGATTAGAGACGATGGTATTAGGCAACCCATGTAGTCGAACGATTTCCCTCAAAAACAAATATGCTATATTTGTAGCATCATCGCTCTTGTGACAAGGTATTAAATGTGCCATTTTAGAAAATCGATCCACAACTACAAATATGCTATCCCTCCCCCTCTTTATCCTCAGAAAACCTAACACAAAATCCATAGAAATATCCTCTCATGGTAGATTAGAAACAGGAAGAGGCATGTAAAGACTATGTGGATTTAAGCGAGGCTTAGCATTATTGCAAGAAGTGCAGCACGACATGTAGCGCTCGACGTCATATCTCATCTTTGGCCAAAAGAAATGAGCGGCTAGCACATCTTTAATCTTCGTTGCTCTAAAATGTGCCATCAATTCTCCTCCATGCATCTCCTGCAACAACAAAAGATGAATGGAGCTTGCTGGAATGTATAGCTTGTTAGCACGATAGAGTAAACCGTCATTCAACACATATTTATTCCATATTTTCCCTTCTTTACAATGTTCATGCACTTCTTTAAAGTTTAAATTAGTAGCATATAAGTCATTAATGGTCTCTACACAAAAAATCTTATGATCTAGTTGAGATAACATGGTATAACGCCTAGAAAGCGCATCAGTAATCACATTGTCCTTCCCTTTCTTATGCTTTATGACATATGGAAAAAAACTTAAATTCTACCATTTTACCATGTCGTTTATTCAATTTAGCCTAACTTGTAATATATTTCAATGATTCATGATTATAATGTATAACAAATTCTTTGGGCCATAGGTAATGTTCCCAAGTTTCAAGCACACGAACTTAAACATACAATTCTTTATTATATGTAGAATAATTCTGACTTAGCCCACTTAATTTCTCGCTGAAATAAGCAACATGTTTACCTTCTTGAATTAGCATACCTCCAATTCCAATCCCACTAGCATCACAATCTAGTTCAAAAGTCTTACTGAAATCCGGGAGTTAGAGCAATGGAGTGTGGGTGAGCCTCTCTTTCAGTAACTTCAATGTTTTTTCTTGTGCATGTCCCCATTTGAAAACCACTCCTTTATTTGTCAACTCATTCAATGGAGCAGCAATGGTGCTGAGATCCCGTACAGATCACCGATAGAAACCCACAAGACCATAAAAAATTCTCACTTTATGGCTTTGATTTTTGCTTCATGCACCTCTATTCTTTGTGGGGTAACAACATAGCCAAGAAAAGAGACTCGATTCATGCAAAATGTGCAGTTTTCGAGGTTACCGAACAAACATGCATCTCTCAAAGCATTAAAACAGCACGTAAATGATCAAAGTGTAGTTCGTATGACTTGCTGTAAATCAAGATATCATCAAAATAAACCATCACAAATCTTTCAATGAAAGCACGTAAAACTTCGTTCATCAATCGTATGAAAGTAGTAAGTGCATTACTTAACCCAAAAGCCATTACTAACCACTCGTACAAACCAAACTTAGTTTTAAATGCAATTTTCCATTCATCTCAAAGTTTCATCCTAATCTGATGGTATCCACTTCTCAAGTCAATTTTAGTGAAAATTATAGAACCACTCAACTCGTCGAGCATGTTGTCTAACCTACGGATAGGATGGTGATATCTTATAGTAATATTATTGATGGCCCTGCAATCAACACACATACGCCAACTATCGTCTTTATTAGGAACCAAAAGAATGGGAACAACACAAGGACTAAGACTTTCTTGTATGTACACGTGATCCAAAAGGTCTTGAACTTGTCGCTGAATTATCTTAGTCTCTTCCAGGTTGGTACTATATGCAGCACGGTTTGGCAAGGTTGCTCCTGGAATCAAATCAATTTGATGTTCTATTCCTCGAATAGGTGGTAATTTCAGGGGTACCTCAGCTAGAAATACATCCACAAACTCTTGCAGAAGGTTAGTAACAGCAGGAGGCAAATAGCTAGATAAATCCTCGAGTGAAATTAAGGCATTTTTGCATATCAAAGCATAGCATGACAGCTCGTTATCATAAATTTCAGCAAGGTCAGATTTAGTGGCAAGCTTAACACACCATTTCAATTTAATTCCATCAGACTTAGAACTTGTAGTCGATTTCTCCTTTTTGGGTGAAAAAACATATTTTGTACTTGCTGATTTTTAGGTTCATGATTACGCTCTTTTCTCTTATTTTCCGCTATCTCTTGTTCACATTTCACAATTTCTGTAGGGGTTAAAGGTAGAAAAGTTATTTTCTTTCATTTATACATAGGAGTGTACTTATTACTCCTACCATGATGTGTTGCATTCGTATCAAATTCCCATGGTTGATCTAACAAGAGTGAGCATGCTTGCATATGAACTACATCAAAATCAGCACAATCATGGTATGAACCAATAGAAAAATGTACCCTAGCTGTTTACATTACCTTCACCTTACCTCTATTATTGAACCACTGAATATGGTAAGGATGAGGATGTGTTCTTGTTGGCAACTCAAGCTTCTTGACGAAATCAGCACTTACCGAGTAGTTGCAGCTCCCTCCATCAATAATGACTCAAACACAGTAATCCTTGACTATGAGGAACATCTGAAATAAATTATGGCATTGTACTTGTTCCACTTATTCCATTTGAGTGCTTAACACTCGCTGCATAATGAGGATCCTATATAATTCTTCATGGCAGCGGCACTCAATTCTTCCTCGTGGTTGATTCCTGTCTCATCTTCGTCCTCATCACCTTTAGCTACAAGAGCATATACATCCTCAACATCAATAGCACTTACATACCCATTGTCTTCTGTTGCGGTGTATGCTCGCTGATTTGGACAATCTTTTATAGCGTGACTCATTCCCTTTCATCGATGGTATACAATTTCGGTTGAACGGCCTGTAGAAGCAAACAAAGAAGAGCTCTTGACTAGAGCCTGCACATTAGTAGATTTACTTACCTCTGAAACATGTGACGGTGTCGGATGTGCTGCTGAACGTGCCCTACTTGAGAAAGGGGCAGCAAACTGTGTAGCTAAACATGGGGCTATTTTGACTTGTCTCGGCGTTGATTTTGAAGTTTTCGTGCTTCCAAAATTGTTCTTGGTTCTTCGTTGTCGTCCCTGCAATTCTTTCTCTGCCAAACATACAAGTTGGAACAATCTAGGAACACTATTATAGTCTTTGTAATCAAACTGTATCTTGAATTTCACGTCTTAATCCTCTATAAAAGTATGCCATTGCAGCCTCTTTATCCTCAATAATATCACAACATAACATACTAATTTGTAGCTCCTGATAATGTTCTTCTACGAATCTATCGCCTTGATTTAAGCACTACAATTTCTTATGCAAATCACATTTAAAAGATGGTAGAATAAATCTATTACGCATAGCAACCTTTAAGGCATTCCATGTAGTAGGCGCTAATCCATCGGTGCATACTCTATTCCACAAGATAATTGCAAAATCTTTAAATTCACTTGTTGCTTTCCTAACTCTATGCACTTTAGGAACTAAATGGGCATTAAACTTCTATTCTACCGTCATCTCCCAATCTAAATATTTTTCAGCATCTTTGGCACCTGCAAAAGATGGTATAGTAAACTTAACCTAAGCAAATGGATCATCATTAATACATAGGTTATGTTGCTCAAAATTATTACCTCCTAGACCTTGACGATTGAAGTTTAATCGGTCCCGCTGTCATGCATTTAAGACATCTTATTCTAGTCTCAAAATTTCGTCATCGGCGATGGACTCGTCATGTTCATGGGCTGCACCATAAGGGTCCATACGGCTGTTGTTCAGTGGTTAATTGACCAATCTATCAAAACGTGTATTGAGCATTGCAATACTATCATTGAGTCATTGCAATGCGGTATTTGTTCCCACAAGCTTCTTATCAATGTTGTTGTTAATAGCATGTCGATGATCATCCAACAATATTATGAGTTCTTCCCTCAAAACACACTCTGTCGCATCAGATGTTTCGCCTGCCATGGTTAGTAGCAAAGAAGAAACAACAATATTATTTCTATCAATTACTAGGTGGTGGAAATTAAAGTGGAATCACACACTTTCAAGTATCTTACCATGCTCTTGCAAGTGTTCTTACCAATCACAACAGGGGGCACAACCGGTGACTGGTTCATGATACCTTATTGAATGCGAGTGAGGCGGTTGCAAGAGGAGAACTGTTTTGATCGAGAGAAGGTGGAGTTTGGATAGGCAATATTTAGTAGCAAGAAATGATGATTAATGAAATAAGATTAGCAAATCTGTATGAAAGTCCACGGTACTCGCCACAGTTGTTGGTCCCAACGCGTTCCTAGAACTAGCTCAAGCAAGCCGAAGACTATAACAGACACAAGCGCAATGGAACAAAATTTGCAATGCAAACCTGTAACACCCTAATTTTTCTATCTTTAAAAAATCTCAAAATTTGCTAAAGTTTAAAATGAGTTTAAATAATTTCAAAGAGAGAAATCCTATTTTATATGAAAGAATATATATTTGACATACGATATAAATGATTATTTTGCATTCATGCTGAATTAGGCAAATAGGATTTTTATTTGGTTTTTGATGAAATTTATTTGAAGAGATTTTTCTTTGATTTTGAATTTCAAGTTGGATTTGAATTTAGAAAGAAAAGAAAAAGATTAAAATCTTTCGCGGGCTGCTTTTCCTTTTTCCCGGCCCGGCTTCTCTTCGGCCTCAGCCCAGCAGCCGCACCGGCCTCTTCTTCCACCTGGGCCACACCCCTGCCTCGGCCCATTCGCGCGTGCCAGCCCCGAGCCGAAGACGCCGCGCCAAGCCGCCCTCACCTGAGCCGCTGACATGCAGGCCCCCGCATGTCAGGCCCTTCTTCCTCCTTCGATCGGATTCCGACTCAAACACAAACACGCGCCGACCGCCGCCTCCCGATTCGAATCTGAACCATCCCGAGCCCTAGAGCTTCTAGATTTTTGCCAAATCAAAGCCCGAGATCTCCTCTATCTCTAACCGGCCTTATCCCTAAAGATTGCACGTTTATACAAGGAAATTGAGCTCGGATTTAGACCCACCGCCGCCAAACCCTACTCGGACTCGCCAAGCCAACCCGAGCCTCCCCGCCTATATATGTGCACCCCTACGCCTCCCCCGAAGCACCACACATCTGTTCCCCAGCTTATCGACGAGTTCCCGAAGCCGTAGCGCCCTCCCCGCGAAGCTCCAACCGCCCGAAGTCGCCGCCGCCGTCGCTAAGCCTCTCCGGTGCCGCACCGCTTTCGGTGAGTCTCAAAACGGATACCCCGTGCTCCCTCGAACCTTTTCCGCCGCTCATCGTCGAGGATTGAAGCCGGCGACGACCTTTTTTCCCCCGGCTCCGCCGAGAACCACCTCGCCGACCGTTCCCTTTGAGCTCAGCTGTCGGATCCAAAACCCACGGCCCAGATTAGATCCCATCTATACCCCTTCGCTGACCAACCCGAGGCTACCACGTGTCGTTACTTAACCCAGTCAGCCGCCATGCCATGTCATCCAGCCACCTCAGCCGCCACCTAACTATCTCTGCTGATGTGTCGTCCCTGTCACCATGCCACGTCTGGACTTTTCTGAAATAACAAAAAAGAGCCCTATCTTTTTTCAATTAGGTCCCTATACTTTTTCATAATTACATATAGGTCCTTCTATTTTTACAAGAGGTCCCTGAACTTTTTGTTTAATTCAAAATAAGCCCTTTTTATTTTCCATATTTAACCCTAGACTTGTTTTAGCCCTAACTTTTTCATCGTAGCTCCGATTTAAGCGATTCTTGCGTCGATGGATTCATTTTTCAGTGCTCTTTCTTTTTAACCAGTTTTTATCTCGTAGTTCTTTTGTTTTGTGCTCTGTCCTTAGTGTATCTTGTTTGTTTGTTTGTCGGTTATTGTGCGATTAGCCAACAACATCCCGGATCAATTTGAGGAACATCAAGACCAGGAGCAAGAATACACTGAGCAGCAGTAAGGAGAAGGCAAGTGTCCTTGATCATTTTGAACCTATGTTTTTAAAAGTTTTGTTTTACAAAATTGTATGCAATGTCTGTCAATATGATGGGTAGTCACCTATGTTAGGGTTTTCCCTAGATTTTCCCTTATCATCCCTTGGAACCTAAATGGTTATTGGTTAGGAGTCTTTTATGGGTAGATTGCTTAGCCATGCTTTTGGGATATTGGGAAGTGTCATAATCTTGACTAATGAACATATGCAGTAATGATGGTTAATATGTTGATGGTCTAGCAACATGGAACATTAGGTCTTGAGCAAAGTAGTTTTGATGGTGGTCATGGTTATGATGTTGGTTTAGCGTTTGCTCAAGTAACCTAAGTAAGGACCGGTTCGTGGAGCGATAACCCAAGAAGTAACGTACCAACCACGAGGCTGATATGGGTAAGGCGTGACATACTGATTAGAGTCTGTCCAATGTGCGTTGGGTCAGCACAAAAGGGGACTTCTGGGTAGGAGCTTTGCTTGCGTAAAGCCTGGCGGTGAAACCTAGTGGGCAGACACACACTGGATTAGTCTCTGGTTAGTGGAAAGTGTCATACAGTGATTCTTGGTGGCACACCACTGGCTTGTGTTAAGTGTCTTGCAAACACGGCAACATGGAATTCACTGACTCGTGGGGAAAGCTAGACAACCTCTGCAGAGTGTAAAACTGTTATAACAACCGTGCTCACGGACATGAGAGACTTGGATTCTCACATGATTAGAGGGTGTATGGTTTTGGTTCTGGTACAGGGAGTGCCAGATGGTGTGGTTTTGGTCATAGTACAGGGAGTACTAGATGGTTGTGGTATGCAGGGTGGGGAACCTTGTATGCTAGTTGATGGATTGTTTGGGTTACTTTCATTTAATACCTGTTTAATGCTTTTGAGTCCAAATGTGTTTTCATTCCTCGCATTTACGCAAATATTACCATGTGTCAGCCTATTCTTGATATAAGCATGCATGTCATTATTTTCCCACACTTGCTGAGTACTTTATGTGCTCACCCTTGCTTTCTCCTACAAAAACATATGCTGCTCAGTAGAAGATTTTGAGGATTTCCAAGACAACGACCTGGTGTTCTAAGGAGCGTGTCTTCCAGTCGGTGCTTGTGGAGTTTTGGTCGCCAATGTTTTCGTCCCGCTGCCGTCGTTTAGATGCTGTCGTTTAGATTAATTTTGAGGTTGCTTAGGTGAAGTCTTTTATTTGTAAGAAGTGAACGTTTATTTAAATAAAGTATTGCTTTTGCTACTTCACATATGACGTCCTTATGTGTGTTAAACTTCCTGGGCCCACATAAGCCGCTCTTGGTTTTCTCCGTTAAAACCGGGTGTGACAGAGGTGGTATCAGAGCCAGGTTGACTGTAGGATCGCAAGCCTAGCTGGAATGGTCGTCCTAAGGAATTACCTAGTCGTCTAAACCCATCCAAGCCTTTCCATAGTTCTCAAACTTATCTCTTGCTATCCATAAGTTTATTTCTTATATCCCATCTCTTCCTTTTTTATATGGTTCGCCAGCTACTTACTGCCCGCAAGTCAACCGGAGGACGTCCACCCATTCTACAACGTGTACCAACTGAAGAGGAGATTGATGACCCCACCTTCCGGAGTATGGATCCCGTTCCTGACATTTATGAAAGTGATGGCCTTCATGCTGGACACCTTCCGCGCCTCCTTTGGGGAATACTTTTTGGACTTGGACATACTCAGAAGCCAGTCTACAGGGGAGTGAAGAAACAATACTCTGGATATGTGGAATGGAAGGTTGAAGTCACTATTTATGATTACGAGCGAAGTCAAGATGAGGGTATGGAAGTTTGAAGAGTGGTGGGCATTCACTCAGCAATGGTCCCAAGAGCAACCTTCACCGCTGGTGTTCGAGATGCAGCTCGTCAAGCCATATCCCGTGTTCATGATCAATACAACAGCAAGATGGACAACTCTCCTTTTGCATATTGTCCCCGCAGAACTCATGGGAGTAACGAACCGTTCGTAAAGAGCTCCTTTGGAGAAAACCCCAAGCTACGAGAGCAAGTTGCCCTTACTATGGCCTTGGAGGACGAGCTCAACTGTGCTTTATGGGAGTTGGGAGAAGTTCGCCAACACCTTGCCTTCGTCTCCGCTTCTCTTGAGGATGAACAAGATGCCAACCAAGAAGGATCTGAAGATGACGAAGAAGACTTGTCTATCCACTCGCACCCGTGCAAGAGGATCTGCTTCAACACCCCCGCCACCTTTGAGGATGGATCAGTTGATTCCTCCCCCTCAGGGTCTTGCACTAGAGAGGAGTCCCAGTAGTGTGGTCTTTCCATAGGTAGTATTATCCTTGTTAGAACCTAGCGTCGATGTAATCGTTAAGGGTAATAATAATGTTAGTGTAAGCTTTGTTATGGTGCTAAGTGTGCAAATTGGAGTTTTTGTTTGAGTGCTGATGTGAGCTGTGGAATGCTTTGGCACCTTGTCCACATACGCATCTTTATTTCTATATAATATAATATAGATGGGTTTCTTTAGTTAAACTATTCCAGACTTGCTTATCTACTTCTGTTCCCTTCTTCAACCCTAACCAGATGGTTAACACAAGGAGGAGCATTAACACTCAAGAGGAGAACAACAACAACCAGAATCCACCCCCACCCCCTCCATCAACCTTGGAGCAACAGATGGCTATGCAGACTCAAATCTTGCAAGCTTTAGCTCAAACTATGGTGCATATGCAACAACAATAGCCAAACCATGTTCCTCAACCGCATCAACCATCAAGACTTGGAGAATTCAAACGAACTCAACCCCCAGTCTTCAATCATGCAGTGGAACCAATGGATGCAGATGATTGGCTGAAGGATATAGAGAGGAAGCTACATGTTGCTCAGTGCAACGATAGGGAGATGGTTCTCTACGTCTCACATCAACTCACTGGTCAAGCCCTAGACTGGTGGGAAGCATACTGCGCTGCACATGAAAATCCTGCATCTATCACATGGATGGAGTTTAAATCTAGTTTCCACACCCATCACCTGTCATCTGGAGATGTTCGTCTGAAGAAGAAGGAGTTCATGAACTTGAAGAAAGGACCAATGACTGTGAGGGAGTACCTAACCAAGTTTACTCAGCTGTCCAGATATGCACCCAATGAAGTGGACACAAAGGAGAAGAAGCAGGAACGTTTTCTCGAAGGCCTGAATTACGCCATAGAATATGCTTTGCTTCCCCAAGAGTTTCCCCATTTCCAAGCATTGGTAAACAAAGCCCTAATGGTTGAGCACAAGCGCCGCCAGCTAGAGGAGAAGAAGAGGAAGATGTCATTCCAGGGACAAGGAAGCAACACACGATCCCGTGGAGCAATACAGATGTCTCTGCAAGGCCCTATGTTTCGTTCCAACGTTCAGTACCGGACTTAGTCGCAAACCCCCATTCAGCGCTCCAACTATCAGACGCCCCGATCAACCCCACCAGCTACTCCTCAAACCAAGAACAGTCCAGCAACTCCAGGCCCAAACAAAGGATGTTTCTATTGTGGGGAGGAAGGGCACTATGTGAATAAATGCCCTAAAAAGATGCAGGATCTGGCCAGAACCAACAACACACCAAGGACAACTCCAGTTCCAGCCCAGTCACGCAATGAAAGTCAGAACCCCAGTCAGAACAATCGTGGACAACAGAACTATGTTCATGAGAAAGTCAACCATGTCACAGTAGAAGAGGCTATTGATGCTCAAGATGTGGTGTACGGTATGTTCCTCGTTAACTCCCGACCTGCATCTATTTTGTTTGATTCTGGAGCTTCGCATTCTTTTATCACCATTCAGTATGTTGCAAAACATGGATTGCCTATGGTTATGATGAAGAATAATATGTTTATTAGCTCGCCTGGAGGGAATTTGAAGGCAAAATATATATGTCTTAGGATGAGGCTTAGCATAAGGGGGGTAGAATTCCCCACGAATCTTATAGTCTTGGAAAACCAATGGCATAGATGTAATCCTTGAAATGGATTGGTTAGCCAAGTTCAACGGAATTATAGAATGTGCTAGAAGGGCAGTTCACCTAACCAATGGAGAAGGTACCAAGGTTGAGTTCGTAGCCACTGTACCAGCAGAAGAGGATCGGTCTCTCAATTCACTTGAAGGAACAACCATTGATCAGATCAAGATAGTTTGTGAGTTTCCCGATGTCTTCCCCGACGAATTGCCAGGTATGCCACCTGATCAAGAAGTCGAGTTTGTCATTGAGTTGGTACCTGGTACGGCCCCTATAGCAAAAAGGCCATATAGGATGTCGGCTAACGACCTAGTCGAGTTAAAGAAGCAAATTCAAGAGCAGTTAAGCAAAGGTTTTATTAGACCAAGTGCATCACCTTGGGGAGCCCTAGTTCTTTTCGTGGATAAGAAGGATGGTAGCCGAAGGATGTGTGTAGATTACAGAGCACTTAATGAGGTAACCATTAAGAACAAGTACCCGTTGCCTCGGATTGAGGATTTGTTTGATCAGATGAGAGGAGCCCGATTGTTCTCTAAAATTGATCTAAGATCAGGATACTATCAGCTGAAGATTTGACCGTCAGATGTACCAAAGACTGCTTTTAGTACCCGATATGGGCTATACGAGTATACTGTTATGTCATTCGGATTAACCAATGCCCCAGCCTACTTCATGAATCTCATGAACAAGGTATTCATGGATTATTTGGACAAGTTTCTAGTGGTGTTCATTGATGATATTCTAATTTTCTCTAGAAGCAAAGAAGAACACGAAGGACATTTGAGAATTGTGCTACAAACACTTAGACAACATTAGCTGTATGCTAAGCTTAGCAAGTGTGATTTTTGGTTAGACCAAGTCGCGTTTCTTGGCCATATTTTAACCGCTGGAGGTGTAGCGGTAGATCCCAGTAAAGTAAAGGATGTATTGAATTGGTTACCACCGACCAACGTGTCAAAAATCAGGAGTTTTCTTGGATTAGCAGGGTACTATCGCCGCTTTATAGAAGGGTTCTCTAGGATAGCCTGATCTCTTACCTCTTTGCTTCAGAAAAATGTGGTATTTAAATGGAGTCCTGCTTGTCAGGCAAGTTTTGAAGAATTGAAGAAGAGATTGACTACGGCCCCAGTACTAGTTTTACCTGATATTAGCAAGAATTTTGACATCTACTGTGATGCTTCGCGACAAGGACTTGGATGTGTTCTTATGCAAGAAGGTCGAATCGTGGCCTATGCGTCAAGACAGTTAAGGAAGCATGAAGAGCACTACCCTACACATGATTTAGAACTAGCAGCTGTGGTTTATGCTTTGAAGATTTGGAGGCATTACCTCATTGGAAAACGATGTGAAATATACACGGATCATAAGAGTTTGAAGTATACTTTCACTCAACTGGATCTAAACCTTCGTCAGCGCAGATGGTTGGAGTTAATTAAAGATTACGATGTGGGGATTCACTATCACCCAGGAAAAGCAAATGTTGTGGCTAACGCTTTGAGCCGGAAAGGTTACAGCAATTCGATGATGGTTCAAGATAGTCAACCTGGGTTATGGAAAGAGTTTGAGAAGCTCAACCTTGGATTTGTGGCAGATATGGAAACAACCACCATGGAAATAGATTGTACCCTTGAACAAGAAATTTGAAAAAGTCAATTGGATGACAAGAAGCTCAAAGAAATTAGACAGCTTATTAAGGAGGATAGAGCTCCAGGTTTCACGGAGGACAGTCAAGGTACAATATGGTTCAAAAAGAGAGTTTACGTACCCAACCGGGAGGATATTAAAAAGATGATTCTGGGAGAAGCTCACGAATCAGCATATTCCATTCACCCTGGGAGTACCAAGATATATCATGATCTTAAGGATCGTTATTGGTGGTATGGAATGAAAAGAGAAGTTGCAGAATACGTAGCTCTGTGTGATACTTGTCAGAAAGTCAAAGCAGAACATCAGAGACCAGCAGGTTTACTGCAACCCTTGAAGATACCTGAATGGAAACGGGAAGAGATCGGTATGGATTTCATTGTTGGATTGCCCCGTACCCAGAATGGATATGATTCTATTTGGGTGGTAATTGATCGTTTGACAAAGGTCACCCATTTTATTCCAGTAAAGACTACATATAGTGGAGCTAAACTAGCAGAGTTGTATATATCAAGAATAGTATGTTTGCATGGAGTACCAAAGAAGATTGTTTCGGATAGAGGAACTCAGTTTACCTCCAAGTTTTGGCAGAAGCTACATGAGTCTATGGACACAAAGTTGAATTTTAGTTCTGCCTATCATCCTCAAACATATGGTCAAACAGAAAGGGTAAATCAAATATTGGAAGATATGCTGAGAGCGTGTGCTCTGAAGTATGGAAAGAGTTGGGACAAAAGTCTGCCTTATGCCGAGTTCTCGTATAACAACAGCTTTCAGACAAGCCTCCAAATGTCTCCGTTTGAAGCCTTGTATGGAAGCAAATGTAGAACACCGCTGTTCTGGAATGAGACGGGAGAGAGTCAGGTTTTTGGCCCAGAGGTTCTACGAGATGCAGAAAAACAAGTCCAGATGATTCGAGAAAATCTGAGGATTGCACAATCCAGATAGAAAAGTTATGCTGATAATAGGCGAAGAGAATTGGTTTTCGAAATTGGAGATTTCGTCTACCTTAAGGTTTCGCCTATAAGGGGTCTTCGTAGATTTAAGGTTAAAGGAAAGTTATCACCAAGATTCATTGGACCCTTCAAGATATTGGATAAGAGGGGAGAGGTGGCTTATCAGTTGGAATTACCGCCTCAGCTGTCAGATGTGCACGATGTTTTCCATGTTTCCTAGTTGAAGAAGTGTCTTCGAGTACCGGAAGAACAATTACCAATGGAGAAACTGGATGTTCAAGAAGATCTCTCCTATATAGAGTATCATGAGAAGATTCTTGAGAGATCAGAAAGAGTAACCAGAACCAAGGTAATACCAATGTGCAAAGTGCAATGGAGCCACCACTCGGAAGATGAAGCAACTTGGTAAAGGGAAGAAGATCTGAAAGTGGAATTTCCTCATCTCTTCTCCGCTCCAGGTGAATCTCGAGGGCGAGATTCATTCCAAGGGGTAGGTTTGTAACACCCTAATTTTTCCATCTTTAAAAATTCACAAAATTTGCTAAAGTTTAAAATGAGTTTAAATAATTTAAAAGAGAGAAATCCTATTTTATATGAAAGAATATATATTTGACATAGGATATAAATGATTATTTTGCATTCATGCTGAATTAGGCAAATAGGATTTTTATTTGGTTTTTGATGAAATTTATTTCAAGAGTTTTTGCTTTGATTTTGAATTTGAAGTTGGATTTGAATTTAGAAAGAAAGAAAAAGATTAAAATCTTTCGCGGGCTGCTTTTCTTTTTCCCGGCCCGGCTTCTCTTCGGCCTCAGCCCAACAGCAGCTCCGGCCTCTTCTTCCACCTGGGCCGCACCGCTGCCTCAGCCCATTCGCGCGCGCCAGCCCACGCGCCGAAGACGCCGCGCCGAGCCGTCGATATGCGAGCCCCACATGTCAGGCCCTTCTTCCTCCTTCGGTCGGATTCCGACTCGAACACAAACACGCGCCGGCCGCCGCCTCCCGATTCGAATCTGAGCCATCCCAAGCCCTAGAGCTTCTAGATTTTTGCCAAATGAAAGCTTGGGATCTCCTCCTTATCCCTAAAGATTGCACGTTTAAACGAGGAAACCGAGCTCGGATTTAGCCCCACCGCCGTCGAACCCTACTCGGACTCGCCCGGCCAACCCGAGCCTCCCCGCCTATATATGTGCGCCCCTACACCTCCCCCGAAGCACCACACATCTATTCCCCAGCTTATCGACGAGTTCCCGAAGCCGTAGTGCCCTCCTCGCGAAACTCCGACCGCCCGAAGTCACCACCGTCGTCGCCAAGCCTCTCCGGTGCCGCGCCGCTTTCGGTGAACCTCAAAACGGATACCCCACGCTCCCCTGAACCTTTTCCACTGCTCGTCGTCGAGGATTGAAGCCGGCGACGACCTTTTTCCCCCTGCTCCGGCGAGTCGCCTCCGTGCCGAGCTCGGCTCCGCTGAGAACCACCCCGTCGACCGTTCCCTTTGAGCTCAGCTGTCGGATCCGAAACCCACGGCCCAGATTAGATCCCATCTATACCCCTTCGCTGACCAACCCGAGGCTGCCACGTGTCGTTACTTAACCCAGTCAGTGACCATGCCATGTCATCCAGCCACCTCAGTCGCCACCTAACCCTCTCTGCTGATGTGTCGTCCCTGTCACCATGCCACGTCAGCCAAAGCAGCCCAGTCAGTATTTCAAGCCTTTTTCAGTATAAAAATAAATCTGATAATTCCTTCAATTGGTAATTTTACAATTTAGCCCCTGGACTTTTTTGAAATAACAAAAAGAGCCCTATCTTTTTTCAGTTAGGTCCCTATATTTTTTCATAATTACATTTAGGTCCTTCTATTTTTACCAAAGGTCCCTGAACTTTCTGTTTAATTCAAAATAAGCCCTTTTCTTTTTCCAGATTTAACCCTAGACTTGTTTTAGCCCTAACTTTTTCATCGTAGCTCCGATTTAAGCGATTCTTGCGCCGATGGATTCGTTTCTCAGTGCTCTTTATTTTTAATCAGTTTTTATCTCGTAGTTCTTTTGTTTTGTGCTCTGTCCTTAGTGTATCTTGTTTGTTTGTTTGCCAGTTATTGTGCGATTAGCCAACAACGTCCCGAATCAATTTGAGGAACATCAAGACCAGGAGCAAGAATACACTGAGCAGCAGTAAGGAGAAGGCAAGTGTCCTTGATCATTTTGAACCTATGTTTTTAAATGTTTTGTTTTACATAATTGCATGCAATGTCTGTCAATATGATGGGTAGTCACCTATGTTAGGGTTTTCCCTAGATTTTCCCTTATCATCCCTTGGAACCTAGATGGTTATTGGTTAGGAATCTTTTATGGGTAGATTGCTTAGCCATGTTGATGGTCTAGCAACATGGAACATTAGGTATTGAGCAAAGTAGTTTTGATGGTGGTCATAGTTATGATGTTGGTTTAGCGTTTGCTCAAGTAACCTAAGTAAGGACCGCTTCGTGGAGCGACAACCCAAGAAGTAACGTACCAACCACGAAGATGATATGGGTAAGGTGTGACATACTGATTAAATTCTGTCCAATGTGTGTTCGGTCAGCACAAAAGGGGGCTTCTGGGTAGGAGCTTTGCTTGCGTAAAGCCTGGCGGTGAAACCTAGTGGGCAGACACACACTGGATTAGTCTTTGGTTAGTGGAAAGTGACATACAGTGATTCTTGGCAGCACACCACTGGCGTGTGTTAAGTGTCTTGCAAACACGGCAACATGAAATTCACTGACTCGTGGGGAAAGCTGGACAACATCTGCAGAGTGTAAAACTGTTATAACAACCTTGCTCACAGACATGAGAGACTTGGATCCTCACATGATTAGAGGGTGGATGGTTTTGGTTCTGGTACAGGGAGTGCCAGATGGTGTGGTTTTGGTCATAGTATAGGGAGTACTAGATGGTTGTGGTATGCAACGTGGGGAACCTTGTATGCTAGTTGATAGATTGTTTGGGTTACTTTCATTTAATACCTGTTTAATGCTTTTGAGTCCAAATGTGTTTTTATTCCTCGCATTTACGCAAATATTACCATGTGTCAGCCTATTCTTGATATAAGCCTGCATGTCATTATTTTCCCACACTTGCTGAGTACTTTATGTGCTCACCCTTGCTTTCTCCTACAAAAACATATGCTACTCAGTAGAAGACTTTGAGGACTTCCAAGACGACGACCTGGTGTTCTAAGGAGTGTGTCCTGTGGAGTTTTGGTCGCCAATGTTTTCGTCCCGCTGCCGTCGTTTAGATGCTATTGTTTAGGTTAATTTTCAGGTTGCTTAGGTGAAGTCTTTTATTTGTAAGAAGTGAACGTTTATTTAAATAAAGTATTGCTTTTGCTACTTCACCTATGACGTCCTTATGTGTGTTAAACTTCCTGGGCACACATAAGCCGCACTTGGTTTTGTCCGTTAAAACTAGGTGTGACAAAACCTAAATTTTCTCTCTCCTTTTTTGTACTCTCTTTTTTTTGGCAATCTTTGCTTCTTGCTTTCTTCTTTCTTTCCTCTTTTTTTCTGATTTTTTTTACGAAGGTGACACAAACTCAAAACTCTTCTACTATCTTTTCTATGACCCGTGAGATATATGGGCCACAAACTTTTTCCTCTACTCTCTCTCTCTCTCTCTCTCTCTTAATTTTGGATTGCTCTATTTTGGCTAAGGAGTTGCTAATCGAACTTTGTCGGACAATGCTTGATATGAAGGGTGCGTGGGGGTGTCTGAGAGCAGCCAGAAATAGATAGAATCCGACTAGGTTGTGGAGGTGAAATCAGGTGGATAGTCAAATCTGACTAGTTGGTCGAACCCGAAAGGATGGTCGAATCCGATTAGGTGGTCAAATCCGAGGAGGTAGTCAAAACGACTAGTGATCGAACCCGAATAGATGGTCGAAACGACTAGTTGTCGAACTCGAGTAGATGGTCGACTCGGCTAGTGGTCGAACTCGAGTAGAAGGTTGAAGCTACTAGTGGTCGAACACGAGTTGATGGTTGACTCGACTAGAGATACAATATTGGCTATAGCAACCAAGGCCAGGCCAGAATACTCAATGACTAAATCAGCAAAGACTACTAAAAACTATAACACGATGACTCAACCAGCAACAAAGACACTAACTATGGACTCAAACTCAACAACGCAAAAACTGGAAATAAAATTATGAAGAACACAAAGTGGTTTGGATAACGAAAAAACTGAGATCTAAATCAACTGAGGCTCTAATACCAATTGATGTGGGTTTGCCTGATCTTCCAAAGGTAATATGATAAGTTGATATTGTGGAGTTTTGATGTTGATGATCCAAAGGTTTTGACAAGAACAGATCGAGAACCCTTGCCACCACTACACCACTACTCCGTGGTTATCAACCATGCCAAGACGTGGTTTACCTCGCCAAGAAGGCTTTTCCTATAAGCGAATCTAGAACACAAGCAAGAATAGGTAGATGCAATCTGAATATTGCTAGTTACCAATGAAGTGCTCGAGTTTGGAGTTCTACAAACTGATAAATAATGAAACTGTCTAAAACAGAATAATCTAAGCAAAACCCAAGCCTAAACTATAATAGCTACTATGTATATATAGGGGCATGAGGAAGTCGACCTAGTGTGGTGCAACCGTGGAAAGAGGCGTACACAACCTGGACTCCAACCTTGACATGATTACATGACCCGAGAAGGTCCAAAAAGGTGACACAATATTTTATTCCTTCAAATTTGACTAAACTATAAGGAATATTTAGTCGAGCATAGATCCATTGGAAAGGACTCATCATAAGCTTTCCATCCAGTCCAAGATTATCTCAATCGGAGTTTGTATGCGGGAATTATGCCTATTTTACTGATGAGTTGTCCTAAGATCCTGAGCCCGATTTGAAGTCTAACTTGAGCTCGACTTGTTATTCGAGTAGACTTGGTACTCGAGTGATTATGTCCAAGTGAGGTTGTCATGCCTCCCTCATATTCGTAAGCACTAAAACATCACAAGAATTTAGTAGTAATCCATAGGCATGAATAGCGAGGAAAGAGTTCACCTGGTGGTTTAATTGTCGCGCACGTGCTCTTGTAATTAGCCCTCGTACAATTTGAGTATTATTAGCAGTATTGCTTATATCCGAAGGAGTCATGTCCTCATCAGACAATCAGTGCGTCTTTTGTTCTAGTCTTGACTACAATATCATCGACATATGCTTCATCGTTGCACCCAATTTGGGGCTGTAAACAATTCTAAATACAATGTTGATAAGTAGCACCAGCACTATTTAAACTAAAAGGCATCTTTACATAGCAAAATACACTAAAAGGAGTAATAAAAGCAGTTTTCTCTTCATCCGCTATCCCTAAGCTAATTAGTGATACCCCGAATATGTATCTAGAAAACACAGCAATTCATCATAACCTACTATGGAGTTGACAATCTGATCGATGCGAGGAAGAGGAAAAGGATTCTTAGGACAAGCTTTGTTGATGTCCGTGAAATCGATGCATATTCTCCACTTGTCGTTGTCTTTCTTTATTTGGACAGGGTTTGCAAGCCATGTAGGATGACGAACCTCTTGAATGAAGCCTACTTTTAGGAGTTTGCTAACCTCCCCCTAGATGACTTGCTTCCTATCTTCTACAAATCTTTGCTGCTTCTGCACCATAGGTTTGGATTTGGGTTTCATAGCTAGTCGATGCTCAATCACCTCCCTAGGGACTACAGGTATATCAGACGGTTGCCACAAAAACACATCTTGGTTTGCTTGGAGGAAAGTGATGAGGTCGAGTTCCTATTTGGGATCAAGGTCGACCCCTATCCTGACCATCTTGGCTAGATCAGACAAGTCAAAGGGCACACTTTGACACCACCGCCTGCCTTCTTGTCCTTAGCGCTGTCGGTGGTCTCACCCTTTGCAGCATCGTCGGATTTAGAAGCATCAACGAGGCTCACGAGATTGGTATCTTTGATCTTGGCGATGACTTGATGCTTCTGGCACTTGGACTCCATGCCTTTGAAGCGATCGCTGCTCGACAGAAGTGTTTGACCATATATCCAGGCTCTTCTTGTTACACTTGATCGCTGCACATTGATCCCCCTTGATGGTTATGACCCCTTTGGGGCTTGAGATCTTGAGCGTCTGGTATATGTAGTGTACTGCAGCCATGAACGTGATGAGCATTGGACGACCTAGGATCACATTATAAGCCATCTCGAAGTCCGCAACATCAAAGGTTAATTTCTCTATGCAGAAGTTGTCAGACTCACCAAACATGACTAGCAATTCAATCTGGCCAAGGGGCATGGTTGACAAATTCAGAGTTATGCTGTGGAAGGGCTCAGCTCCTTTCTTGAGCTCCGACCTTTCAATCCCAATTTTGTCTAGTGTCTTGGTGAAGATAAGGTTGAGAGATCTACCCCCTGTCGACCAAGATCTGATAGATTTTGATATTGAGGATAGTCAGCTAAACCACAACCGGATACCAACCCAAGTGTTGAACTGCGGCTGGATGGTTAGCTTGGTCAAAGGTGATCTTCACTTTCGACCACTTGAGGTACCAGGAGGCCCGATCGAAGCTAGATTGACCTCCCTTTCATCTATCATGTATTGCTTTTGGACTCATACGAGGGGGATACTACAAAGTTGTGTGCCAACCTCTAATTTGGCTCATGGAATTCAGGGTCATCATTTTTAGCATCTGGCTCTGCATGTTTGCTATGATATACAGCAACGGTATCCTTGAGCTTAGGCCTTCTTAATGACATGACATCCGTCAAAGTCATGTTGGTTGGTCTGATGGATGGGACACCACTTCCCACCACCTCGGCTCAGGCCTTTATTATCTCCGATGTTGCATGACTTGCTCCTATCGACAGCGGCTACAATCTTGTCTCGAACCTTGTGCTCGTCACCAGGTTTACTCTTCTTCCTAACATTGTTCGAGGACTCGGGCTTGTCCTTGCCAGGCTAAGGATTCTTGGTATGTACCTGGACTTTGGCACGCTTTACGTACTTGTTAGCCAAACTAGATGAATTTTCTGGTTAGCCAACTTCTTAAACAAATCTGTGTCCTTGACACCTCGCTTGAAGGCAATGATGACTGACTCGTCAAAGATGTCTGGCTGAACCTGTGAATGAAATCTCGAAGGGATTCATCCTTACCTTAGTTTAGTTGGTGCAGATCATCTTCCATTCCCAGGCGCTCGAATGTACCTTGCAAGTTAGCGATGAACTGAGCCTTCTGTTCCGCCCATGGATAGAATAAAGTTGGGTGACAAGTTTAGCAAAGGACCTCATAGGTCTGTCGATGGCAGTTAATAGGTAATTGTCCATCACCCTGTTGTCACTGTCAGCTGCTCAAATAATAGTGCTATAGATCTATAACCACTTGTATGGATTGAGCCTTCAAATTTCTCGGGCCATCGTATTGACCGAAACTCATGCACGAAAGCTTTGCAGCCTCCGTCGAATTCCTCAGGAGGAGATGGTGGAGGACTATCATGCCTATTCCTTCGACCAGGGGAGCCACGTCAGCCATCTCATCTCGGAGTTCTTTGGTCCCTACAATGACGATTATCCTCATGGAGTTCCTCATGGCGGTTCTCTATCACTCTTCATAGATCATGTCGATCGTGTGGAATGCAGTTTCTTAAGTCTTCCTGAGTTTTGCACCTATGGATGGGGTAGTTACAATTCATCCCACAGGGCTATGCTCGAGTTCGACCACTCGACCTTCCCATCTGAGATCCCTCAACCTGGGGATGCCTGCGTCCATTGCTCATCGATCCAGCACCTTGCCGGCTAGGGTGCCTAGAGCCGCTAGGGTTGTTTGCTTGTGCCACCTGGATTTGAGTTGCATCGAGCAAAGTCTTGAGTTGATTAACCACAGGGCTTAAGGGGTTGACCGGATCCAACTCGGGAAAGGATCTTAAAATCATATGGGCACCATAGATATTGGCTTCTGGGGTACCAAAAACATCACTACCTAGAGTCAGATGTGGTGGTTCTGATGTCGCCCCGCAATTGGTATCATGAGGGGGTTCGTTCCTTGACCCTTGGGATACTACTGGTGGAGGCGTGCCTACCGGAAGTCATCGTTGAAGACCATGAGGCACCTGACCTCCTGCGGCATGTCGATGAAAAGTTGTATTAGGGATAGTGCCCGACGGTATCGCTTAGTGGCACCAGTTCCTGCAGCAGTGGTTGCCACCGCTGGGTCTTTAGGGATTTTAGCATCATCATTCATCACAACATCCAGATCTCCAGCATTCTGCTCGATGGGTGCTTCGCTAGCTTCGGCCAACACGAATCGATCTGTTCGACTCTGACCATCAACGGAGCCACCATTGTCACTTTCCTGACATTCGCCATCGCTATCGGTGTCCATGAATTGGAGAACGTTAGGCTCCTTGGGATCCCAATCGAGGTGCCCCACCTCGCGGTATGCATCCAATGGGTTGGACTCAAGAATATTGGTGTGGATCAGTCCACCCTGATTGTCCTAACGGTAAACCATAGTTGCGAAGGTGATCTCAGAGCTAGCGGGAGGTGATTTGAAGATGATCGCCACTGACTCGAAGTGATTGTAGAAGCCAGTGTCAGAAAATCCAATGCGGATGCGCACTTGAGACATGATCTATCCTGAAAAACAGAAGAAGTCCCCTACCTGTCACACCAATTGTCAAAGATTAGTTCCCAACAATATGTCCATAATTGAACTTGGGTGCCTTTGAGATCAGGGATCGAGCACAAAACAAGACACACGATATAGACAGGTTTGGGCCCCCGGCTGGAGTAATACCCTACGTCTTGTATGAAGTTTGATTCATATGTATTCTCTCGAGTACAATCCAGGTGGCTAGACCTATTACAAGGAGTAGATTGGATGTAAACTAAACTAGAGTTGAAGTCGCTGAGGCTCTTTGAAGGTCTTGGATGCTTGCATCGAGTTGCCTAGGTGTTTATCTGCCGTAAGTTGTAGAAGTTCTCTCTCCCCTCAGGGTTCATGGTCTCCACCTTATAAAGGGGTCCTGGTGCTGCCTTAGTCCCAGCCGTAGTCAATAGAGAGTCCTTCATCTTGTTGGTCAAGGCAAAACAGTCAAATCCAGCTTAGATACTAGTTGTACTCGAGTCGGTTAACCCAATCGAGACATTCCTAGTATGAGCCTTCATGATCTCCAAGTGTACCAGGTCTCGCAGATTCGGGTCCACAATATCTAGAGTCATTAAAGATGTGAACAAGGTATTATGTCCATATACGTTGTACTCTCTATATGTATATACCCTATAGTTAGATATTCGACACCAGCTTTTTAGCTAGTTTGTTGCTAAAAAGCTGGTTTGTGTAAGCTTCTGATGTATCTCATAATTTAAATCATGAGTGTTGCTTGTTCAACGCCTTCACACATGAAGCATCATGCACTAGAATTTGGTGCTACACTAGCATCTGCAGGCAGAAGTGCCTGAGCGAGCAGAGCCACAAGGTTATCACATATGCTCGCGTGCGGAGTCGAGATCCCTTCGGTGAGCAAGAGTCATGGTCTGCTCTGAAGCCGACAATGACTTCACCGTGGGCACATGCGAAGCCGAAGCTGAGCGCAAAGCAAGGAACAGTCCGTCCCACAATAGATGGTCCTTCGGGCCAAATCATGGCAAACTTCATGGCCCGCATATGACGCTAAGCTCTGCACGGCCGAAGCCGTGCAACTCCATGAACTAGGTGGTTATAGCCCACACAGGAAGCCAACCCATTGTGCACCTCTCTGCAGCAGCAGCATTAGCACCGTCGGTGGCGTGAATGATGATGTTATGTATAACATGCACATGTATATTTTCCTAAAATCTTCCAACACGCATTCATCACTTTGTCATGCCATTACTGCTTGTTTTTGTTGTGAGCTACCTTTATATTAGTAGGGAGTAATGAAGGCTGTTTATTAATCTTAATCTTGTATATCTTAGCTGAAATATCTCCTTGAGTGCATAGTTGCTAACCTCGGTTAAACTGCGTGCTGTGTGTATGGCTAGGGAGTAGTTTTTCTGCATACTAGCATTGTGGCAGCATAGAATGGCATCTAGCATGTTGCCGTATCACTTGTGCTAGGGAGTATTTTTCTCTTAAGCACTCAAAGCCTACTATATGCTTGACTGATTACTCATTAATCACCCTGTTGATTCTTATATACTTGCGGTCATGCATCACTGTGATGTGCAGAAGTGTTGCCATCACTACTACAGAAACCCCCTTCACTGTTAGTTTTAGAGCTAGTAGTGGGCAACGGGTAGTGATTCTCCTCTACTATCAATGCTGGCCCAGGGAACCAACAGTGAAGGGGATTATCACTGCCGGCCCAAGGCTTGAGTCAGTAGTTATTCCCTGGTATCACTGTTGGCTGGTGGTTTTAGTTGGCAGTGAATCCGTGGAATCACTGCCAGCTGAAACCTTAAGCCGGCAGTGTTTTGCCTCTCCTCTCTCCTACATCTCTCTCCTCTCTATCCTCTCCTCTCTCTCTCGCCTCTATCCTCTCCTTTCTCCATCTCTCTCGTTTGCTCTCAATACATGCATACAATGAGACACATTTAATGTAAATCAATAGGAAAGACACCTTCATAAATGCATAGTAATTCATGTCCTTCATTAATACATAGTAATTAATATCCTTCATTAATCTGCAAATAAAGCTACTTAATGTGGCTTAATGATATATACGCTGTCATGCCCCTTGATAGACTTCTTCCTTGTCGCATACTATGTACTAGAAGGTATGGTGTCATTTGAAGGTCTCTTATGAGTCGATGACACCATTGGTTCATAAAACTCACTGTTTGGGTTGATAACATGTTCGATGAAGAACCCGATGATCTGTTCTTGAATGGCATGTATTTTCGCAGGGAGTATCGCACTTGTGCGTTGTTTGAAGCGCTGCGTTTGAAGAATTGAAAGAATTAGTCCTTAGACATGTATAGAAATTGAAAATAAGGTATCGATATGTAATTTCATACATCAACATCATTAAACATGACAACGTCTTCTTCTCCACTGAATACGTGCATGAAAGTAAAAACATAGAACCTGCAGAGATTGTTGCATGTGGCAGCAAGAGGAAAGGATTCGTTAGCGGAATGGGTTGAACCTTTTTATTTAGTAGGAAATGTAAGATATGAATATTCCCTGTGTGTCGGAATGTAAGTTTTTACATCATACTATTTCCTGTATAGACAATAGACAACACTTTTTTTGCAGTATCTTGTGTACGCCCTACCCTGTACGTGAATATGAATACCAATTAAACATAGATGCAATCAACATGAGGTTAAATGATCGAGTTTACCTATTTAGCATGTCGATGAGGTCTTGGAAGGTTGACTTATCTTGGTCAAGTCTGGATAGATAACTAGGAGGATCCAATTAAAATTGTAGAAATATGTCACATAGCTAATTAGTACTAGAGTCGAGTTACCCACAAAAGTAGAACGCCGTGGCATGCAAACACGTACTCAAAGCTTTAGGGTAATAGTATGAATATCTTGTGTTGGTGGTGAAGTAGACACTTCAATAAGTAGTTCTAGATGAAGTCTGGACTCTCACTTACAAGTTTTGCATTGACAAGCCCTAGATCGATGAATCCTACTTTATTATCTAATTCTTGTCTGCATGCGTTGATCTTCATTCTATGAAAGAGAGAAGTTAGTCAGCCGATTTGAAGGTACAAGATCATATAACATGAATTATATACATAAGTCACTTACATAGTCCATGCTCTGACTATAGCCACATCGAGTACATCCTCTTTGTACATTTCATAAAAGCACTCGAATTTCAACAAGTAGTCATCCCTGTTGAGGAAATATTCATCTCTATATCTTGCGGGGTATGCCTCAAAACCATGCCTAGACTGCTCCAAGTACCACAGATGTAATCAACACATTTGAGTTGTAATGTTTCTTTCTATATCTGGTTTGACCAAAGGTTTGTCCAACTCAAATGGCTATGTAACAACCAACTTTTGGATTTCTGCTCCCCGCAACAAGCTATGCTAGTTCTTCTGGTGTTAATCTAGAAGTAGTCAGGAAGTCCCTAATGCTTGAAGTATCCTTAATGATTGGACCTGATTTGCTCTTAGCCTGCTTCTTGCTAATGCGTTCGTAGTCAATTGGTGGGTTACTTGAAGCTACACCCGTCTGTTTAACTTTGGCAATATTCATGAAAAATTTCATGCTATCTTCAGTTACAACAGGCTTCGGTGGAGGTGCTGAAGGATGGAGATGAGCCATTACACTAGCATCCACAATCCTTTTGGTTTCCTTGGGATTAATTTAATAACATTTTTGGGTTTCGTAAACTTCTTAGATGGCACTGACTTCTTAGATGATGTTGTATTCTTGGATGCTGCAGAACCTGATTGTGTTTTTCGAGACTCTGGCTGGCTTCTTGAGCGGTGGACTTCTTCGAGGTGATGGCTGAGGAGGTGGACTTCTTCTAGGAGATGGATGAGGAGAGGGAGATCTATGAGACAATGACAGCATGAGGTGTAGTGGACACTAAAGGTTCTTGGGAGATGTCGCTGGTGGAAACACTTTGTAGGCCTTCTCCCATGCGATGAATGTATGTATGGGGTGCTGTGAGGAAACAACCAAATAGTATTCCAATTAATTATCAGGACGATCATCATTTGCTTAATCATGACTACAATGATGATTAATCGAAATTCCATCCTGATAGTCCCGGCATGTGTTTTGTGCCCAAGTTCGGAACACATGCCTTTCCAACATATAGCATCACAATAAAGCTTAAGAAAAAGTGAGTAATTAAATTATATTACAAGTTCTTAAGCATTGAACAATTTACAATAATTTACATCAAAAATGAAGATAGGAGGGTAAATAACAGATTACCTCCTAAACAAACTAGAAACTATGCAGCCGGAAGATTAACACCTAACAACACTCAAAGCTAGGTGAAGCCATATATATGCCCTTAGGCTCCATCCAAAAGCCTCACCACATGAGTAGTTTGCACTACTCATTCCACCACCTACATCGGTTTGCATAAAGTAGCCAAACACAAGCTCCTCCTCATCAGTAAAACCTGAAAGAGCAGCGTGAGTATGAAGGTACTAATAAGACATAATCCGTATGGGTACATATAACAACCTGACTCCAAGCATTATTCATTTAAGTCATTAGCGAGGAGTACGCCACAAGGTTAAGTAAACTCCTATGCATAAGCAACCTTACCACCTATGTGTGAACACCTATACTTAACCAAAAATATCTTTCTACCCTATAACCAACTACTTGCACATAAATGTAAATGGAACAATCTCATGTGAACCAAAACCATCACCAAACATACCCAAGAAATCCTACCAAACACCCTCAATTTTCGAAACTCTACGATCGATGCGGATGGATAGAAGCATACTCATGACCGAGAGTGCGGCAATTTGAATTGTTTTTACACCCTGCAGGGTGTACAACTTTACCCACATGACCCGGGTCCATCCTCTTGGCACCCGGGACAACCTTTCTCATACCTGGAACTACCCACTTGCACATGTCCCTATGGCACCGGGGTTACTGTGAGAGTGTCCTGGACACTGCCGACCCCCCACCATCTTGGTTTTCTTTTATTTTTCTTACATGTCAAGGCAAGCGTCAGCACGTCATATGATACTCAGCTCATTCGTCCATTATCCGAATATGTTGTTGTACGGAAAGTGCTAAAGCAAACGGCATCGATGGATGGTGCTTAAACGATGCAAGCCGTCTATGGCATCCGGGCTCCTCTCCGGACCTACCCCTAGCACCACCCACATCTCGCCTCATCCTCACATCTCATACAACCCACATCATTGCCATTGTGTATTGTAAACAATAAGTAAGCCCTAAGCTCGCGAACAATGGTTGAACCATTGCTCGTCTTCTACCGAGGACCTAAGCACTGCTAAGCATTTCGAATACTTTTAAGTTAGACATCAACAATGTTATCAAGGCTACAATAATATGGATCATCAACAACTCAAGGTAGAGGTAATGCAAAATAATATAGGTTCTATCCATATAAACTTGACATCGACATCGCTAAACATGGAAACATACATAAGCGGCAACTTATAAGTGTAGACTCCATTCAATTCAAACTAAAGGGTGCAATATGCTTAGATTGCTTACCTTGCTACTCTGGCGGTTGCCTGATACTCCTAGCGCAACACTCACAGAACTCCGGTAGATTGGCGTCGCCTTCACTCGCTTGGATCACCGGCAAAACGCTCTCTAAACAAATAAAGAAAGCATTGCATAAATAATTAAACGATAGAAAAGTGTGCATATGATGCATGCTTGAACATTGATAGACTGTCGTGTTTCAAAAACATTTGCAAAAGACTACCAAATGATTAAGGTATTGAAGTTTAAAACCATGGATAAGACAACCTAAGTGCATATATCTTTAAGTAGCTTGCGGTTAGACCTGTGCTGAAGTTGCGGTCAGACCGCCAGTGTGCAGAAGATTTTGACCTTTGGCAGTCAAATCGACATATATCGGCGGTCAAACTGCCGTCTGGCGGTCAGACCGACCCTAGTGATGGTCAGACTGTGAGACTCTGCCAGCAACACATTTCAAAGGCTACCGGTGAAGGTTTCGGTGATGCCTTCGAACGTGAAGGGTACCAAAATACTCTATGGGACTAATGGAGTGCTTCTAAGGTGATTTGGACAACATTCACTGAGCTAAACCCAAAATACACCATGGGGAAGCTCTAGGTTAGGGTTGAACTCAGGTCTAAACAAAATGTGGACCGATTAGAGCTTATGACGACGGGGAAATGGTAGGGGATGTCTCACTTAACATAGGGAAGCTTTCTATTGGAGGGGTTCACTCCAACGAAGCTCCGATTTGGAGATCATGATCCAAGGTGGTGTAGGGGCTTGAGGTGGATGAACGCATGTGGAAACTTCACCGACGAAGAGGGTGAAGGGGATGAGCTTGAGGAAGCCTTCGGGGAGCTCAAGGAAGTTCCCTCCGTCGATCTTCGGTCATCGTGGATGCCAAGGTGATGTTTCCCTCTCTCTTATTGTGGGTGAAGGAGTGAGTGCGAGTGAGAGTGTGAGGGAGTTAGCCGATTTTCTTAAATGGAGCCTTTGTGCTGTGTGTTCAGATCGCGGGATGGGTCGGTCAGACCACGGGAATAGTATGGTCCTGAAAGTCTCATTTTTATTCTTTTTCTGTTCTAATATCTATGGGGTTTCTCCTAACTAGCTTCTAAGCCATGTTCACTCTCAAATACTCATGTATATGTGGGGGAAATACATGGAGACTGAAAACGCATAACTTATGGAACACGTTTAAACTCAAACTGATAATCAATCGCAAAAAAAAATGGAATTATGATTAGGCATGTCTAATTACGTAATTAACATTTTGGAACGTGACAAACCTCCCCCCCCCCCCCCCGCCCCCACCTTAAAAAGAACTTTGTCGAAATTCATTGACAAATGGAATGATAGTCATTGAGCCTTCACTAGAGCTGGTGGTCAGACCACAGCTAGGCTCAGTCAGACCGCGGCATGGTTAGATCGCAAAAATGGTGGTTAGACCAAAATCTATACCGAGAGTTTTGGCTCTAGCGGTCGGACTGGTGTTGTGCTGGCGGTCAGACTGCCGACCAATAGTCAGACCACAAGCCTTGGGCAGTCAAACCGCCCGGGAACAAAGAGGTTTTAGGCTCTAAATGACTCTGGCGATTAGACTAGCAGACCAACAGCGGTTAGACTACCAAGAGTATGGTTCTCCCAGTTGGATAGTTTCTAAGTGATCATGGTAATGCTTATAGACATGTGAGACACTCCAAATATACAAAATTACAACGATATCTACAAGTTCCTGCAAACTTTGGGATATTTGGAGCGAATTTTATCCTCTCGTTCCCAAGTTGCTTCATCCGCGGTGTGGTTGCTCCATTGTACTTTGATGAACTTAATAGAGTGACGTCGGGTCTTACATTCTACTTCATCCAAGATTCAAATTGGCTGTTCGCAATATGAGAGATCCAGTTGCAATTCTTGATTTGCAACTTCAATGACTTCGGTTGGAACTCAAAGGAATTTCTTTAGTTGCAAGACGTGGAACACATTATGAATAGCGTAGAGGGACGGAGGCAAGTTCAATTGGTAGGCCACCTCTCCACGCCAAGCAACGATTTGGAAAGGCCCTACATAACGAGGCACCAACTTCCCTCAGACTTGAAAGAGTCGAATCCCTTTGGCAATACCTTGAGATATACAAAGTCCCTAATATCAAACACAAGTTCTCGCCAGCGGCGGTCCAAATAGCTCTTGTATCGAGACTGAGCCATGAGGAGACACTTGTGAATAGCCCGAACATGTTCTTCTGACTTTTTGACCAAATCCGGACCTAGAAAAGCCCTTTCACCAGATTCAGACCAATTCAATGGTGTTCAGCATCTTCGGCCATAGCGAGCTTCAAATGGTGACATTTTCATGCTTGACTGATAACTATTGTTGTAGGAGAACTCAGCGAATGGCAAGTAAATTTCCCACTTCTTCCCATATGTGAGAGCACAAGCTCACAACATGTCTTCTAGAATCTAATTCACCCTCTCGGTTTGACCATCGGTTTGAGGGTGGTAGGCGGTGCTATGGAAGAGCTCGGTTCTCATGGCTTCATGAAGGCTCTTATAGAAATGAGAAGTGAATTGAGTGTCTCGATCGGAAATGATTTTCTTCAAAATCCTATGAAGGCAAACAATCCAAGTGAGATACAACTCGACATAATTCTTAGCATTGTATCGAGTCTTTACCTGGAGAAATATACTGACTTTGTGAGTCAGTCCACGATGACCCACATCGAGTCATACCCTTGAGAGGTCTTCGGCAACCTGGTAATGAAATTCATACCGATCTCCTCCCACTTCCAGGAGGAAATAGGCAATGGTTGGAGCATACCAGTCGGCTTGAGGTGATCAGCCTTCACTCTTCTGTAGACATCACACTTAGCAACATATTGAGCAATTTCTCGCTTCATGCGAGTCCACCAGAATCTTGGCTTGAGGTCTTGGTACATCTTTGTACTCGTCGGATGAATGTAACAAATAATCATGAGCTTCACCTAGAATCTTCTTTCTCAGTGCCTGAAGCTTTAAAACAACTAGTCTCTTCTCAAACCATATGACACCCTAATAATCGTCAAAAAAACATGTGGCCTTGCCTTCCTTCATTTTCTCTCAGATTTGGGCCATGCCCTTGTCACTCCTTTGAGCTTCTTTGATTTGATCGAGGAGGGTGGATATGATCCCCAAGTATGCTAGAAATCCCTATGGGACCATTTGGAGTTCAAGCCTTCGGAATTCATCACAAAGTGTAGCATTTCCGGGCTTGACCATAAGGCAGTTGAATCAGGCCTTTCGACTTAGTGCATCGGTGACCACATTCGCCTTGCCAGGATGAGAATGCACTTCTAGCTTATAGTCTTTGATTAACTTGAGCCATCTTCTGTCTCATGTTCAGATCGGCTTGAGTAAAAATGTATTTGAGACTTTTGTGATCCGTATAGATACGGCAAGGATTACCCAATAGGTAGTGGCGCTAAATCTTTAGAGTATGTAGAACTGCCGCAAGCTCTAAGTCATGAGTAGGGTAGTTCTTTTCATGGCGCTTCAATTGGCATGAAGCATATGCAACAACTCGGCCTTCTTGCATAAAGACACATCCGAGGCCTATGTGAGAAGCGTCGCAATAGACATCGAAACCCTTGTCCACTTCAGGCTAAGCTATAATAGGAGCTGTCGTGAGCAGTTTCTTCAAAGTTTGGAAACATGACTCACAGCAAGGACGTCATGTTACCAGATATATCATAGAACGGGTTATTACATACGGATTTTAAACTCTATCATAGACAGTTGTATGTTTCATCTCTACAAAAGTGTATGTAATATCGACCTTGTTACAAACAATTCTAGAACCATCTATAATCGCGTTAAACAGAGACAGATTTTTTGTAAAACCTTCTATGGGGTAATAAGGGTCACATACGGGTTTTATTGAAACTCGTCTGTGTTATTTGTCACAGATGGAGTTTTTTAAAAAAAATCATATGTGTGACCTTTTCTCCCCAAAAAGAAAATTTGCTTCCTGGCTGCTCTCATCGTATGGCGTACATACTTTATGATTCACAAATTAAACAACACATTTATATATTATTCATAACATTGATCACACATTGTTCGGAACATCAATCACATATAGTTCAGAACACAACACACAGACATTTACATATCACAAGGGTTCAGAACATCACACATTGTTCATAACACATAAACCTATGTAGCTAAACACAATCCCTAGATATACATCACTGGTGATACTATCTTGCAAAAGGACGAGATGATAGTGTCCAAGATTCGTTCCGGACAATGTGTCCGTAAAGAACGAGGTTACCTTCGTGGATCAGGGATCGAGTAGGAAATGAGATGCACGATGTTGATAGGTTTGGGCCTCCAATTGGAGTAACATCCTTCGTCATGTATACGTATTCTCTTGAGTATAAGTAATGGAGCTAGACCAATTACAAGGAATAAACGGATCTAAACTAAACTAGAGATGAAGTCACTGAGTATCTCCTATGATCTTTTTGCTCGCGTCGAGATGTGTATGCCTTGAGTTGAGGTCATCCTCCCCTCCAAGGGTCTGGGTCCCTACCTTATGTATTGTTCATGTACTATCTCCTATCCAGCCATAGTCGATAGGGAGTCACTATAACAGCTATGATGAAGTGCATGCCTCTTGCACTCGTGATGCTCTATTTCAATCAAGAAAATTACCACAAGCAATTATGCCTTTACACAATGACAGCTAGGATGACATGTTACCAGCACTATCTTAGAACGGGTTATTACATACGGATCTTAAACTCTATTATAGATAGTTGTATGTTTCATCTCTACAAAAGTGTATGTAATATCGACCTTGCTACAAACAATTTTAGAACCATCTATAATCGCGTTAAACAGAGACAGATTTTTTGTAAAACCTTCTATGGGTAATAAGGGTTACATACGGGTTTTATTGAAACTCGTCTGTGTTATTTGTCACAGATGGAGTTTTTTAAAAAAACCGTATGTGTGACCTTTTCTCCCCAAAAAGAAAATTTGCTTCCTGGCTGCTCTCATCGTATGGCGTACATACTTTATGATTCACACATTAAACAACACATTGATATATTATTCATAACATTGATTACACAGTGTTCAAAACATCAATCACATATAGTTCAGAACACAACACACAGACATTTACATATCACAAGGGTTCAGAACATCACACATTGTTCATAACACATAAACCTATGTAGCTAAACACAATCCCTATATATACATCATCAGTGATACTGTCCTGCAAAAGGACGAGATGATAGTGTCCAAGATTCATTCCGGACAATGTGTCCGTAAAGAACGAGGTTACCTTCGTGGATCAGGGATCGAGTAGGAAATGAGATGCATGATGTTGATAGGTTTGGGCCTCCAATTGGAGTAACACCCTACGTCATGTATACGTATTCTATTGAGTATAAGTAATGGAGCTAGACCAATTACAAGGAATAAATGGATCTAAACTAAACTAGAGATGAAGTCACTGAGTATCTCCTATAATCTTTTTGCTCGCGTCGAGATGTGTATGCCTTTAGTTGAGGTCATCCTCCCCTCCAGGAGTCTGGGTCTCCGCCTTATGTATTGTTGATGTACCGTCTCCTATCCAACCATAGTCGATAGGGCGTCACTCTAACAGCTATGATGAAGTGCATGCCTCTTGCACTCGTGATGCTCTATTTCAATCAAGAAAATTACCACAAGCAATAAAGCCATTACACAATGACAGCAAGGACGCCATGTTACCAGATATATCATAGAACGGGTTATTACATACGGATTTTAAACTCTATCATAGACAGTTGTATGTTTCATCTCTACAAATGTGTATGTAATATCGACCTTGTTACAAACAATTTTAGAACCATCTATAAGCACGTTAAACAGAGATAGATTTTTTGTAAAACCTTCTATGGGGTAATAAGGGTCACATACGGGTTTTATTGAAACTCGTCTGTGTTATTTGTCACAGACGGAGTTTTTTTTTTAAAAACCGTCTGTGTGACATTTTCTCCCCAAAAAGAAAATTTGCTTCCTAGCTACCCTCATCGTATGGCGTACATACTTTATGGTTCACAAATTAAACAACACATTGATACATTATTCATAACATTGATCACACATTGTTCGGAACATCAATCACATATAGTTCAGAACACAACACACAGTTATTTACATATCACAAGGGTTCAGAACATCACACATTGTTCATAACACATAAACCTATGTAGCTAAACACAATCCCTATATATACATCATCGGTGATACTGTCCTGCAAAAGGACGAGATGATAGTGTCCAAGATTCATTCCGGACAATGTGTCCGTAAAGAACGAGGTTACCTTCGTGGATCAGGGATTGAGTAAGAAATGAAATGCACGATGTTGATAGGTTTGGGCCTCCAATTGGAGTAACACCCTACGTCATGTATACGTATTCTATTGAGTATAAGTAATGGAGCTAGACCAATTACAAGGAATAAACGGATCTAAACTAAACTAGAGATGAAGTCACTGAGTATCTCCTATAATCTTTTTGCTCTCGTCGAGATGTGTATGCCTTTAGTTGAGGTCTTCCTCCCCTCCAGGGGTCTGGGTCTCCGCCTTATGTATTGTTGATGTACCGTCTCCTATCCAACCATAGTCGATAGGGAGTCACTCTAACAGCTATGATGAAGTGCATGCCTCTTGCACTCGTGATGCTCTATTTCAATCAAGAAAATTACCACAAGCAATAAAGCCATTACACAATGACAGCAAGGACGCCATGTTACCAGATATATCATAGAACGGGTTATTACATACGGATTTTAAACTCTATCATAGACAGTTGTATGTTTCATCTCTACAAATGTGTATGTAATATCGACGTTGTTACAAACAATTTTAGAACCATCTATAATCGCGTTAAACAGAGATAGATTTTTTGTAAAACCTTCTATGGGGTAATAAGGGTCACATACGGGTTTTATTGAAACTCGTCTGTGTTATTTGTCACAGACGGAGTTTTTTTTTAAAATCGTATGTGTGACCTTTTCTCCCCAAAAAGGAAATTTGCTTCCTAGCTACCCTCATCTTATGGCGTACATACTTTATGATTCACAAATTAAACAACACATTGATACATTATTCATAACATTGATCACACATTGTTCGGAACATCAATCACATATAGTTCAGAACACAACAAACAGACATTTACATATCACAAGGGTTCAGAACATCACACATTGTTCATAACACATAAACCTATGTAGCTAAACACAATCCCTATATATACATCATCGGTGATACTGTCCTGCAAAAGGACGAGATGATAGTGTCCAAGATTCGTTCCGGACAATGTGTCCGTAAAGAACGAGGTTACCTTCGTGGATCAGGGATTGAGTAAGAAATGAAATGCACGATGTTGATAGGTTTGGGCCTCCAATTGGAGTAACATCCTTCGTCATGTATACGTATTCTCTTGAGTATAAGTAATGGAGCTAGACCAATTACAAGGAATAAACGGATCTAAACTAAACTAGAGATGAAGTCACTGAGTATCTCATATAATCTTTTTGCTCGCGTCGAGATGTGTATGCCTTTAGTTGAGGTCATCCTCCCCTCCAGGGGTCTGGGTCCCTGCCTTATGTATTGTTGATGTACTGTCTCCTATCCAGCCATAGTCGATAGGGAGTCACTATAACAGCTATTATGAAGTGCATGCCTCTTGCACTCGTGATGCTCCATTTCAATCAAGAAAATTACCACAATGATAGCTAGGATGACATGTTACCAGCACTATCTTAGAACGGGTTATTACATACGGATTTTAAACTCCATTATAGACAGTTGTATGTTTTATCTCTACATAAGTGTATGTAATATCGACCTTGTTACAAACAATTTTAGAACCATCTATAATCGCGTTAAACAGAGACAGATTTTTTGTAAAACCTTCTATGGGTAATAAGGGTTACATACGGGTTTTATTGAAACTCGTCTGTGTTATTTGTCACAGACGGAGTTTTTTTAAAAAACCGTATGTGTGACCTTTTCTCCCCAAGAAGAAAATTTGCTTCCTGGTTGCTCTCATCGTATGGTGTATATACTTTATGATTCACAAATTAAACAACACATTGATATATTATTCGTAACATTGATCACACATTGTTCGGAACATCAATCACATATAGTTCAGAACACAACACATAGACATTTACATATCACAAGGGTTCAGAACATCACACATTGTTCATAACACATAAACCTATGTAGCTAAACACAATCCCTATATATACATCATCAGTGATACTGTCTTGCAAAAGGACGAGATGATAGTGTCCAAGATTCATTCCGGACAATGTGTCCGTAAAGAACGAGGTTACCTTCGTGGATCAGGGATCGAGTAGGAAATGAGATGCACGATGTTGATAGGTTTGGGCCTCCAATTGGAGTAACACCCTACGTCATGTATACGTATTCTATTGAGTATAAGTAATGGAGCTAGACCAATTACAAGGAATAAATGGATCTAAACCAAACTAGAGATGAAGTCACTGAGTATCTCCTATAATCTTTTTGCTCGCGTCGAGATGTGTATGCCTTTAGTTGAGGTCATCCTCCCCTCCAGGAGTCTGGGTCTCCGCCTTATGTATTGTTGATGTACCGTCTCCTATCCAACCATAGTCGATAGGGAGTCACTCTAACAGCTATGATGAAGTGCATGCCTCTTGCACTCGTGATGCTCTATTTCAATCAAGAAAATTACCACAAGCAACAAAGCCATTACACAATGACAGCAAGGACGCCATGTTACCAGATATATCATAGAACGGGTTATTACATACGGATTTTAAACTCTATCATAGACAGTTGTATGTTTCATCTCTACAAAAGTGTATGTAATATCGACCTTGTTACAAACAATTTTAGAACCATCTATAATCGCGTTAAACAGAGACAGATTTTTTGTAAAACCTTCTATTGGGTAATAAGGGTCACATACGGGTTTTATTGAAACTCGTCTGTGTTATTTGTCACAGATGGAGTTTTTTTAAAAAATCGTATGTGTGACCTTTTCTCCCCAAAAAGGAAATTTGCTTCCTGGCTGCTCTCATCGTATGGTGTACATACTTTATGATTCACAAATTAAACAACACATTGATATATTATTCATAACATTGATCACACATTGTTCGAAACATCAATCACATATAGTTCAGAACACAACACACAGACATTTACATATCACAAGGGTTCAGAACATCACACATTGTTCATAACACATAAACCAATGTAGCTAAACACAATCCCTATATATACATCATCGGTGATACTGTCTTGCAAAAGGACGAGATGATAGTGTCCAAGATTCGTTCCGGACAATGTGTCCGTAAAGAACGAGGTTACCTTCGTGGATCAGGAATCGAGTAAGAAATGAGATTTACGATGTTGATAGGTTTGGGCCTCCAATTGGAGTAACATCCTTCGTCATGTATACATATTCTCTTGAGTATAAGTAATGGAGCTAGACAAATTACAAGGAATAAACGGATCAAAACTAAACTAGAGATGAAGTCACTGAGTATCTCCTATGATCTTTTTGCTCGCGTCGAGATGTGTATGCCTTGAGTTGAGGTCATCCTCCCCTCCAGGGTTCTGGGTCCCAGCCTTATGTATTGTTCATGTACAGTTTCCTATCCAGCCATAGTCGAGAGGGAGTCACTATAACAGCTATGATGAAGTGCATGCCTCTTGCACTCGTGATGCTCTATTTCAATCCAGAAAATTACCACAAGCAATAAAGCCATTACACAATGACAGCAAGGACGCCATGTTACCAGATATATCATAGAACGGGTTATTACATACGGATTTTAAACTCTATCATAGACAGTTGTATGTTTCATCTCTACAAAAGTGTATGTAATATCGACCTTGTTACAAACAATTTTAGAACCATCTATAATCGCGTTAAACAGAGACAGATTTTTTTTAAAACCTTCTATGGGGTAATAAGGGTCACATACGGGTTTTATTGAAACTCGTCTGTGTTATTTGTCACAGATGGAGTTTTTTTAAAAAATCTTATGTGTGACCTTTTCTCCCCAAAAAGAAAATTTGCTTCCTGGCTGCTCTCATCGTATGGCGTACATACTTTATGATTCACAAATTAAACAACACATTGATATATTATTCATAACATTGATCACACATTGTTCGGAACATCAATCACATATAGTTCAGAACACAACACACAGACATTTACATATCACAAGGGTTCAGAACATCACACATTGTTCATAACACATAAACCTATGTAGCTAAACACAATCCCTATATATACATCATCGGTGATACTGTCTTGCAAAAGGACGAGATGATAGTGTCCAAGATTCGTTCCGGACAATGTGTCCGTAAAGAACGAGGTTACCTTCGTGGATCAGGGATCGAGTAAGAAATGAGATGCACGATGTTGATAGGTTTGGGCCTCCAATTGGAGTAACATCGTTCGTCATGTATACGTATTCTCTTGAGTATAAGTAATGGAGCTAGACAAATTACAAGGAATAAACGGATCTAAACTAAACTAGAGATGAAGTCACTGAGTATCTCCTATGATCTTTTTGCTCGCGTCGAGATGTGTATGCCTTGAGTTGAGGTCATCCTCCCCTCCAGGGGTCTGGGTCCCTGCCTTATGTATTGTTGATGTACAATCTCCTATCCAGCCATAGTCGATAGGGAGTCACTATAACAGCTATTATGAAGTGCATGCCTCTTGCACTCGTGGTGCTCCATTTCAATCAAGAAAATTACCACAATGATAGCTAGGATGACATGTTACCAGCACTATCTTAGAACGGGTTATTACATACGGATTTTAAACTCCATTATAGACAGTTGTATGTTTTATCTCTACATAAGTGTATGTAATATCGACCTTGTTACAAACAATTTTAGAACCATCTATAATCGCGTTAAACAGAGACAGATTTTTTGTAAAACCTTCTATGGGTAATAAGGGTTACATACGGGTTTTATTGAAACTCGTCTGTGTTATTTGTCACAGACGGAGTTTTTTTAAAAAACCGTATGAGTGACCTTTTCTCCCCAAAAAGAAAATTTGCTTCCTGGTTGCTCTCATCGTATGGTGTACATACTTTATGATTCACAAATTAAACAACACATTGATATATTATTCGTAACATTGATCACACATTGTTCGGAACATCAATCACATATAGTTCAGAACACAACACACAGACATTTACATATCACAAGGGTTCTGAACATCACACATTGTTCATAACACATAAACCTATGTAGCTAAACACAATCCCTAGATATACATCATTGGTGATACTGTCTTGCAAAAGGACAATATGATAGTGTCGAAGATTCATTCCGGACAATGTGTCCGTAAAGAATGAGGTTACCTTCGTGGATCAGGGATCGAGTAAGAAATGAGATGCACGATGTTGATAGGTTTGGGACTCCAATTGGAGTAACACCCTACGTCATGTATACGTATTCTCTTGAGTATAAGTAATGGAGCTAGACCTATTACAAGGAATAAATGGATCTATACTAAACTAGAGATGAAGTCACTGAGTATCTCCGATGATCTTTTTGCTCGCGTCGAGATGTGTATGCCTTGAGTTTAGGTCATCCTCCCCTCCGGTGGTCTGGGTCCCTGCCTTATATAGTGCTGATGTACCGCCTCGTATCCAGCTATAGTCGATAGAGAGTCACAATGACAGCTCGGATCAAGTGCTTGCCTCTTGCACTCGTGATGCTCTATTTCATTGAAGAAAATTACCACAAGCAATTATGCCTTTACACAATGACAACTAGGACGACATGTTACCAGCACTATCTTAGAACGGGTTATTACATATGGATTTTAAACTCTATCATAAACGGTTATATGTTCCATCTCTACAAAAATGTTGTAATATCGACCTTGTTACAAATAATTTCAGAAACATCTATAATAGCAATACACACAGACGGATTTTTTTTTAAAACCTTCTGTGCACAATACAAAGGCATTTACATATTACAAGGGTGAAGAACATCACACATTGTTCAGAACACATTGATCTATCTAGCTAAACGCAATCCCTAGATATACATCATTGGTCATACTGTCTTCCAAAAGGACGAGATGATAGTGTTGAATATTTTTTCCCGATAATGTGTCTGTAAAGAACGAGGTAATATTCGTGGATCGGGGTTCGAGTAAGAAACTAGATACACGATGTAGATAGCTTTGGGTCTCCAATTGGACAAACACTCTACGTCATGTATATGTATTCTCTTGAGTATAAGTAATGGAGCTAGATCTATTATAAGGAGTAAAGCAGATCTAAACTAAACTAGAGTTGATGTCAACGAGTATCTCGTATCTCTTGGTCCTCGTGTCGAGATGTGTATGCCTTGAGTTGAGGTCGTCCTCCCCTCTGGGGGTCTAGGTCCCACCTTATATAATGCTATTGTACCGCCTCCTATCCAGCCATAGTCGATAGGTAGTCACAATGACAGCTAGGGTGAAGTCACACCTCTTGCACTCGTGATGCTCTATTTCATTGAAGAAAATTAGCGCAAGCAATAAAGCCTTTGCACAATGATAGCTTGGACGACATGTTACCAGCGCTATCTTAGAACGGGTTATTACATACGTATTTTAAACTCTATCATAGACGGTTAAATGTTCCATCTCTACAAAAGTGTCTGTAATATTGACTTTGTTACAAACAATTTCTGAACCATCTATAATAGCATTACATAGAGACGGATTTTTTGTAAAACCTTCTTTGCTCAATACACAGGCATTTACATATCACAAGGGTTAAGAACATCACACATTTTTCAGAACACGTAAATCTATCTTGCTAAACACAATCCCTAGATATACATCATTGGTGATTGTCTTGTAAATGGACGAGATGATAGTATCTTAGATTCATTCCCGACAATGTGTCTGTAAAGAATGAGGTTTCCTTCGTGAATCAGGGATTGAGTAAGAAACAAGATATACGATGTAGATAGGTTTGGGCCTCCAATTGAAGTAGCACCCTATGTCATGTGTATGTATTCTCTTGAGTATAAGTAATGGAGCTAGACCTATTACAAGGAGTAAAATGGATCTAAACTAAACTAGATATGAAGACAAAAAGTATCTCCTACGATCTTGGTGCTCACATCGAGATGTGTTTGCCTTGAGTTGAGGTCATCCTCCCCTCTATAGTTCTGGGTCCCTGCCGTATATAGTGCTGATGTACCACCCCCTATCCAGCCATAATTGAAGAAAATTACCACAAGAAATAAAGCTTTTACACAATGACAGCTAGGATGACTTGTTACCTGCACTATCTTAGAACGGGTTATTACATACGGATTTTGAACTCTATCATAGTCGGTTATATGTTCCATCTCTACAAAAGTGTCTATAATATCAATCTTGTTACAAACAATTTTAGAACCATCCATTATAGCGTTACACAGAGACAGATTGTAGGATCGAATATGCGCAAAATACCCAATTTGAGGGGGGATGAATGATTGCGGAAACCAAATTCAAAGATTAACTCACCCAAATCGAAACTCGATTTAAACTCGGTATTCCTCTCGAAACAGAATGGACAAGCTCTAGTAAAATGATGTAGAGAAAGATCTGCTAGTTGGATTGCTCTCAATTTTGGTCAGCCGAAACTACATTCAAATATGAAACTAACCCAACAAGAATGAAGTAAATCGGATATGTGGATCAAAAGTTATTCTTGGTCCATCAGGAATCTTTGGGGACAAGCTCCAGAGGTGGTCCGTGACCCTTCAGGTTCTTAGCCGCTGCCTGGCTCCGGAGGTGATCCATCTATATCCTGGCGACAGTGTATCAGAGGCAAAGCTGAAGGACAGATGGGAGAGGTGGTCCTCGATCCCCTCGGCTCTTAGCCGCTGCTCGGCTCCAGAGGTAATCCATTTGGAGCCTAACGACAGTGTGTCAGAGGCGAAGCCAAAGGCAAGATGGGAGGGGTGGTCCTTGAGCCCCTCAGCTTTTAGCTGCTGCCCGACTCCAAAGCCTGGCGATGGTGTCTCAGAGGCAAAGCCGAAGGCTAGATGGGAGAGGTGGTCCTCGACAGCCTCGGCCCTTAGCCGCTGCCTGACTCTGGAGGTAATCCGTCCGGAGCCTGGCGACGTCATGTCGGAGACGAAGTCAAAGGCTAGACGGGAGAGGTGGTCCTCAACCCCCTCTGCCCTTAGCCGCTGCCCGACTCTGGAGGTAATTCGTCTGGAGCCTAGCGACGACGTGTCAGAGGTGAAGCTGAAGGCTAGACAGGAGAGGTGGTCCTCGTCCCGCTCAGCATTTAGCCGCTGCCTGACTCCGGAGGTAATTCGTCCGGAGCCTGACGATGACGTGTTGGAGGCGAAGCTGAAGGCTAGACATGAGAAGTGGTCCTCGACCCCCTCGGCCCTTAGACGATGCCTGACTTCGGAGGTAATCCGTCCAGGGCCTGGTGACAGCGTGTTACAGGTGAAGCCGAAAGCTAGTCGGGAGAGGTGGTCCTCAATGCCTCAGCCCTTAGCCGCTGCTCGGCTCCGGAGGTAATCCGTCCAGAGCCTGGCGACGGCGTGGCAGCTGTTGCCTCGTGCCACGCAAAGTGGTCTTTTACTTAATATTAGCATAGTCTTTATAAACGATGTATGAGTCATGTCTTTGATTAGACTGCAGGGTAATGATTTTACCTTTTACCATGCATGTTTGAGTCACGTGGGCCATACCTCTTCTTGCGGGGAGGGGGATTTATGCCCCTTTGATCTGTTGGCTATGCCTCTCAGAGGCTAGTGGGTTTCGCACTTGTCCGGCACGGAGGTGTTTGCCTTTAAGATGCCGGGGGATTTTGTTCGATATGTCTTTTTAGAACCACTTCGTCTGGCGGAGGTTTTTTTTAAGACATCCCCATTTGCGGGGGTTTTAAAAGACTCTCCATCTTGCGGTGGTTTTTGCAAGGCTCTCTGTCCTGTGAAGGTTTTTTGGAAGACATCCCCATCTTGCGGGGGTTTTTCAAGTCTCTCCGTTTTGGCCGAGGTTTGGTAAGACTCTCCGTCTTGCGGAGTTTTGGAGGATTCTCCATTTTTGCTGAAGGTTTAGTAGGACTCTTCGTTTTGGTGGAGGTTTTTGTAAGACGCTCCGTCTCGCGAAGATTTTTGGATGTCTCTCCGTTTTTGCCGGAGGCTTTGTAAGACTCTTCGTTTTTGCTGGAGCTTTCGCAGGACTCTCCATTTTTGCCAGAGGTTTTGTAAGTCTCTCCATTTTTGCCGAAGGTTTTGTAGGACCCCTGTTTGTCAGAGGTTTTGTACGACTCTCTGTTTTTGCCAGAGGTTTTGCAGGTCTCTTCGTTTTTGCAAGAGGTTTTGTAAGTCTCTCCGTTTTTGTTGAAGGTCTTGTATGACACTCCGTTTTGCTGGAGGTATTGTAGGTCTTTCTGTTTTTGCTGGAGGTTTTGTAGGACTCTTCATTTTTCCCGAAGGTTTTGTAGGTCTCTCCATTTTTGTCAGAGGTTTTGTAAGTCTCTTCATTTCTGCCAAAGGTTTTGTATCCCCTTTGGCATGTATTAATGATGAAGGCTCTACACACTATCGGAGCTACACAATATCTTCTAGGAAACCTAGATAGTCTTGACTTCTAGGTGATCTAGGCATGCTACGCCCTTGGTGTGTAGGTTTGTTTTGCTCCCGAGGAAATGCCCCGGGTGCACCGCAACACTGTCCACCAAGGGTGTGCCCTAGCGCATGGCATTTGTACGACCGAAGCTATGCAATACCTTCCAGGAAACCTAGGCTTGATGCCTTCGTGGTAAACTAGGCATGCTGCGCTCACGGTATATAAGCATATCGTGCAACGAGGATTCCTTGTGACGGCATTCCACAGAGCACCGCATCCTCACATCAAGGTCATCCCTTGATATGCAGCGTCCACACTACCGAGGCTATGCAATGCCTTCCAGGACACCATGGCATAATCTGCCTTTTAGGTGACCTAGGTATGCTGCGTTGCTGCAGGTATTTGGGCTCCACTGCCTACTAGGGCAAATCCTACCCTCTAGGAAACCTTTTCAGGTGACTTTAGATTTAGGCAAGCAGTACTTACAGGTGTGTGGGTGTGTCACACTTCCCGAAGAAATCCTTCGGGGGCACAACTACATTACCAAGGAAGTCCCTTGATAACCGGCATCTACACACTATCGAGGCTATGCAACACCTTCCAGGAAACCGAGGCTTGACGCCTTCGCGGTTACCTAGGCTTGCTGTGCCTGCAGTGTGTAGGCATGTCGTGCAACGAGGATTCCTTGTGACAGCATTCCTTAGAGCACTGCATCTCCGCCTCCGAGGACATCTCCCGGGGTGTGGCTTTGACACTACCGAGGCTATGCAATGCCTTCCATGATACCTTGGCATAATCTACCCTCTGGGTGACCTAGGCATGTGGTGTAGCTGTAGGTGTGTGGGCCTCACTGTCTACTGAGACTACGCGATACCTTCCAGGAAACCTAGACAGTATTGCCTTCCAAGTGACCTAGGCATGCTTCGTCAGCGGTACGTAGGTTTTTGCATGGTTATGTACTAGTTAAGTTTTGCAGTCTATTGTTGGCAATAAGCAGCTAATTGTAGTATTGCAGTATAAGACATAGCTATGTCAGGTGACTATTCATAACTCATGTCAAATGAAGATGTAACTTAAGTTCTACTGCTTACTTCTAAACAGAGATGTAATCTAGATTTACCATTTCTACCTAGTGGCTATCTGTTGTAAAAACTTCTAGCAGTAAGGTTGGAGGCATCCAACATATTTTGATCTCACTGTATGAAAGATAGACCAACTAGGTAAACTATTGATAGGTAATAGTGGCTGTACCTTTGCCAGAATAAGGCCTCTATTATGAGGCTTGAAGGTCTCAAAGCCTACGGCTAGGCTTGGAGAGGTGTCCTCGACCTCCTCGGCACATAGCTGTTGCCCGGCTCCGGAGGTAATCCGCTCGGAGCCTAGCGATGGCGTGTTGGAGGTGGAGTCAAAGGCTAGTTAGGAGAGGGGGTCCTCGACCCCCTCAGCCCTTAGCCATTGCTCGGCTCTGGAGGTAATCCATCCGGAGCCTAGTGACGGTGTATTGGACGTGGAGCCGAAGGCTAGTCGGGAGAAATGGTCCTTGACCCCCTCGGCCCTTAGCCGTTTTCTTGGCTCTAGAGGTAATCCGTCTGGAGCCTGGCGATCGCGTGTCGAAGGTGGAGCAGAAGGCTAGTCGAGAGAGGTTGTCCTCGACCCCCTCGGCCCTTAGCCATTGCCTAGTTTCGGAGTTAATCTGTCTGGAGCCTGGAGATAGTGTTTTAGAGGTGGAGCCAAAAGCTACTCGGGAGAGGTGGTCCTCGACCCCCTCGACCCTTAGCCATTACCCGGCTCCAGAGGTAATCCGTCCGGAGCCTGGCGACGGCGTTCTCCAACTCAGTCCTCATCACTAGGATATTGCACCATCGGTAGCGGACTTGGTGGCGATAGAGCGGGGTCAAAGGGCCAGGGATTTGCCTGGGAGTTTGCCCCAGGCTTCCGACCCCTGTGCCATCCTTTACCGGTTCCCTCTGTGGCCAGGTATCCTACTTATCTTCGGAGGTACACCTCCCGGAAGGTCGAGAGGGTTATGCAGTCGTTGGTGTTGTGACCGCACCCTAGTCCGTGCAGTATGCACCCGTGTGCTTCCCGGGGTACCAGAGCTTGTGGTTGACGTTGAGGACTCTGCCGGGGGTCGTGTGCCCCGGAGCCCACGATTTCCCTATGGCCTCCTTACCTTTGGGGAGACCTTCGAGGCCATCCGGTGAACCGACTTTCGGAGCTAGAGTGGCTTTGACTGCACCTCCCTAGATGAGGTGGACTTGGGGTTCCCTGCGCGTGGTTGGCGTCACGAGGGCTGCGTTGGGTGCGCTGGCGAGGTCTACGCACTCCGGAGTGTTGCGCCTCCTCGGAACCCTCTTTCGCTGGAGGGGCCCGAGGAGGACGCTGGATGGATAGATTCTCCGAAGATGTTGGCTCGCCCGGGGCATCCCAGGTGCTGTCGAAGGAGATACTTTGGGACCAAGTCCAGGCGAGAACATCCCTAGGTTTGACTGCCCAGACCTACTAGAAAGCGGCCTGCTTGGCTGCAACATCAGTCCAACCTCAGTCGCGACCTCTCCTGGTGCAGCGAGGTTTTTGCCATGCAGAGGCTGGAAGGCCTTCATGCCGTGTGGAGTTTCTGTACCGACCCAAGGTTTTGGGTCGGTCAAGGCCAGAGGAATACTGTCCCATATGACAGCGGGGCTGGAGGGTGCACGCGGTGTGCATGGCTGAGACAACCATACATATGGTTGCATGGTTGCAACGGTGGATCTGGAGGCTAGCGCATTGGTGATTTTTCTGGTGGATTCCTACCTCTCTTTGGCACTTCTGAGTTCGAATCCCCACGGGCGGTGCGTTGTTGGAGCAAGAGATCGTCTTGCCCCAGCAAGTATGATGAGAGTTTCTTCTATGGAGGAGACTCAAGCTTGGAGATGAAGTTTGAGAGGAAGGGACACAGAACATGATAAAGATCCCACTTTTGAATTGGCTACTATTGCATGTAATTATCCAATGTGGAAATCTGAATTGAGTAATTATACTCCTCATGAACTTCTTAGCCGGTTCTACGGTTATCTTCCCCACGGGTTCGGCCTTGATCCACTTAGTGAATATGTCGATAGCCATAAATAGGAACTTATAACCATCTTGGGCCCTTGGGAACAGTCCCAGGATATCCAAGCCCTAGATAGAGAAAGGCCAAGAAAGAGGAATTGTTTACAAATCTTGGGCTAGTCGAGTGGTCTGCCTTTAGAAAATTGGCAGCTTTTGCACTTTTTTAACAGCTCAGAAGCATTCTGGAGGACAGTTGGCCAATAGAATCCTTGAAGGAAAGCTTTTCCGACCAAGGTGCGGTAAGACGCATGGTTACCACACATGTCTCTATGGATATCGAGAAATATTTTATTACCCTCTTCCTGAGTGATGCACTTCATCAAGATTCCGTTACTCCCCTTTCAGTAGAGATTACCGTCTACCAAAGCGTAGACTTGTGTAATTTTCTCTGTAGATGTATCATCATAAGGAATGTCTCGACCTTCGAGATAGGCTTTGTAAGAAGTCATTCAAGTCAGTTCACGTTCGAGTAGTGCAGCTATTATGTCTACAAGTTCTACCTCGCTAACCTGATCAGACTACTGGTTGAGTTGAGCAGCATCTGTTTGCCAAACTATCAGGATAGATGGTTTAAGGAGTTTCTCAATAAAGACTCCCATGGGTACTGGTGCTCGAGAAGAGTAAGTCTAGCAAGCTCATCCGCACAAGACTCCTTCTGATGTGTGTTCCTTCTACCCCTTCGAACTTTTCCTCACGCGTGAGTGATCCATCAAAGAAGAGCGTCCAGTGGTCCCATGAACAACGTACCTGAGTTCATCACCCGTTTGAGATTTAAATACAATGCCAGCCCTCGAGCCCTGAAGCGTGAGTGATCCATCCAAGAAGAGCGTCCAGTGGTCCTTGACCACACTTGGCTTAGTTTCGTCAATGCTTGTCCATTCAGCGATGAATTCCGCCAGTACTCCCAACTTCACTCTTGTGCATGGTGCATAGTATACGTCGAACTCATTGAGTTCAAGTGCCCATTGGGCGATTCGGCCAGTAGCCTCCCTATTGCGTATGACCTCCTCTGGATTGTTTGCTTCCTATCCTCTGCAAACCTTCGTTGTTTCTGCACCACGGGTTTGGCATTGGGTTTCATAGCTAGTCGATGTTTAATCCTTTTTAGGGACCCCGGGCATATCGGATGGTTGCCATGTAAACACATTTTGGTTCGCTTAGAGGAAAGTGATGAGCTCGAGTTCCTATTTAGGATTAAGGTCAACCCCTATCTTGACCATCTTATCTGATTCAAACAGATCGAAGGGTTGCACCATCAATCTTCTTGTCCTTGCACCATTGTTGTAATCTCCTTTGGTGGCCTCGTTGGACTTGAAAGTGCCAGCCAAACTTACGAGCTTGGAGTCCTTAACTCCAACAATGGATTGATGCTTCTAGCGCTTAGACTCCACGCCTTTCGAAGTACTTTCTGTCCGACAGAAATGCTCGACCATATCCAAACTCTGCTTATCACATTTGACCACTACACGTTGATCCCCTTTGACAGTTATGACCTCTTTGTGGCCTAGGATATTGAGTGTTTGATACGCGTAATGCACTACGACCATGAACTCGCCCAACATTGGGCAGCCTAGAATCACATTGTAAGCTGTCTCAAAGTCTATCACATCAAAGGTTAACTTCGTTGTATGGAAGTTGTCAGGCTCTCCGAACATGACTGGTAGCTAGATCTGGCCAAGGGGTATATTGGATGAATTAGAGGTTATACCATGAGAGGCTCAGCTCCTTCCTTGAGCTCTGACCTTGAAATTCCCATCTTGTCTAACGTCCTGGCAAAGATGAGATTAAGTGAACTACCCCCATCAACCAATGTTCGATGTATCTTGATGTTAAGGATAGTAGGCTGGACCATGAACGGGTATCGACCGGGATGTGGAATTGCAGCTAGGTGGTGAAAGTGCATCTAGGCCCCCTAAGTGGGTTTTGGCTTATTGATGACAAAATGATTAAGGATCTAATATGTTTATCTAAGTTATGAACAGGTCTAAGTCTAAATTAAGAAGACATATGACGATTGACGCCCTTCGAAAAGAAAAGAGAAGCAACGAGGAGTACTCAATAGGATTTAAATTTCTCTATTTTTGAATTGAGTCTAGGATAGCCGCTCTATTAAGAGGGTTGCATTTGATTGCTTGTTCAGTGTCTCAATGCTCAAGATATCCTTTAGAACCAATAAGTTGAGAGACACACTCACCCTCGGACACCGGGATGTTAGACAGAAGTTCACTAAGTCCGGAGTCTTCGGTGTTTACCGGATACTCCGGTACTCAGTATTTAGACCGGAGTCTCTGAGACAAACTCCGGCAGAGGGTGCTCGGTTTTGTTTTATTTTTAATTGTCTGAAGTCTCCGGTGTTCATCGGATACTCCGGTAGTTGGTGAGTTTTAAAGCCAGAGTCTCCGAGGGAGACTCCGCCAGAGAGCCTCGGTTAAGTATTTATTTTTGTTGAAAAAGACCGGAGTCTCCGGTGTTCACCGGATACTCCGGTAGGAGAAAATATTTGTACCGGAGTCTCCGAGGGAGACTCCGGCATGGTGGCTCGGTTAATATTTATTCTTTTGATAAAAAGACCGGAGTCTCCGGTGTTCACCGGATACTCCGGTACCTGGAGAAGCCGGAGGGTCCGGCTAGTCTCCGGACTTAGTCTGAGTAGCAGCCTTGTCAGGACCGGAGACTCCGGTAACTTAACAGAACCGTAACGGCTAGTTCTGACACAGTTCTGTGACCGTTCTGATGCCGTTTTGGAATTGAGACCGGATACTCCGGTGTTCACCAGATACTCCGGGTTAGGTCTGTCAGAACAATAACGGCTAGTTTTTTAGAGAGGGCTATATATACTTCCACACCCCATGGCATTAAAGGCTTGCTGTTGCTGCTGAACTCTACACTCATAGAGCATTCCAAGAGCATTCAAAGTCCCTCCAACCATCTCTAGTGCTAAGTTTTGCGCAAATTTAGTGAGTTTGGGTTTGGAGTGAGATTAAGGCACTTGAGCATTGAGTTCTTCATCGAGCATTCGTTGTGATCATTCCTCTTGGAGCTTTGTGCTTCTAGACAGCAAGGCGTCGCCCATAGAGCACCCAATCTTTGTGGAGTGCCATGGAAAGTTTGTAATCGATTTCAAAATGAGTAAGGAAACTATAGCTTGATCTTTGTGGTCGCTAGAAGGGGATAGGGTTGGAAAAGACCCGGCTCTTTGTGAGCTCCTCAACGGAGACGTAGGCGCTTCTTTGTGAGGTGGCCGAACTCCGGGATAATCCCTTGTGTTCTCATTTATGCAATTTACTTAATTGTGTAGCTTTGAGAATTTTCATATAAATTGTCTTAGTGATCATCTTGCTAGTATTTATTGTTGTTTAAGCTTTGTGATATCTAGTAGACTTAGTAACACCTTTAGATTCTAGCTGCTCACATTAATTCTTAGTTATTCTCGAAATCCTGTATAGACCGAAGACTCCGGACTAGACTGGATACTCCAGACTGACCGGAGAATCTGACCTTCACCGGAGTATTCGGCAGCTTTTAATCCACTGTTTAGTTTTAATTTTCAGAAAAGCCTATTCACCCCCCCTCTAGGCACTTTCAGGTGGTCAACTTGGTTAAAGGTAATCGGGACCTCTTACCACTTGAGGTATCGAGTAGGCCCTGTTAGAGCCAAGTTGACCTCTCTCTCGACTGCTTTGTACTTTCTCTTGGACTCATACGTGACAGATCATTCGAAGATGTGTACCAAGCTCTGATCAGCCCCGCGAAATTTGGGTTCGTTGTCTTTAGCATCTGGCTTGGCCTATTTGTTGTGATACTTAGCAACAACGGTGTTGAGCATCGACCTTTTTTTTTTAATGATGCGGCATTCGTCAAAGTCGTGTTGGTTGGTCCGATGGATGGGACACTACTTTCCACCACCTCGGCTCAGGCCTTTGTTATCCCGGTGTTGTGCGACTTTCTCCTATCGACCGCAGCTACAGTCGTGTTAGGACCTTTGTGCTTGTTACAAGGTTTATTCTTCTTCCCCTCGTTCTTTGAGGATTCGAGATTGTCCTTGTCAGGCTGGGGGTTTTTGGCATGTGCCTGAGCTTCAACACACTTTGCAGACTTGTTGGCCAACTCAAAAAGCTCTTTAATCATTTAGATCTTTCTAGTAGCTAACTTACCGACTAGATCTGTGTCCTTGATGCCTTGCTTAAAGGTGATGATGACTGACTCATCGGAGATGTCTGGGATCATGTTGCACCTATCGCTGAACCTACGGATGAAATCTCAAAGAGATTCATCTTTGCCTTGGTTCAGCTGATGAAGATCGTTCTCCGTTCTTGGATGCTCGAACATGCCCTGGAAGTCGGCGATGAACTGAGCCTTCAGCTTAGCTCATGATCGAATTGAGTTGGGAGGCAAGTTTAACAACTAGGACCATGCTGGCCCATCCAGCACTATCAGTAGATAGTTGGCCATCACTTTGTTGTCACCGCCTACCACTGGAATAACACTGGTATAGATCTGCAACCACTCATTGGGATTGAGTTTTTCGTCGTATTTCTGGATTGGACCCTCTTTGAACTTCTCAGGCCACTGTATCGATCAGAGCTCAGGGGCGAAGGCTTCGCAATCCCCATCAAACTCTTCAAGAGGCGGAGGATGTGGACAATCATGCATGTTCCTTCGAATAGGGGAGTCACGTCAACCATCCCATCCTAGAGATCGGTTGTCCTCAAGACGTTCCTCACGATGGTTGTCTATCACTCTCCATAGATCATGCCGATCGTGAGGGATGCAGTTTCTTAGGTCTTCCTGGTTCCTGTGCCTATAAATAGGGTAGTTACAGCCTGGCCCGCAAGACTACTGTCAGTGTATTCAGAACCAGGGGTCCCTAAGTCCCGAGGCCAGGCCGGCCATCCACCACATGTCACCACCCTGTAAGGTAAGAAGAAGCTAAGTCCCGGGAGAAGGTGCTCGGGGCCGCCGCCTCTGGTTCCCGAGCACCCTAGTTCCCCGATGATCCGCAGAGCCCAAATACCAAGAAGGAAATGCTCGGGAGAGAGTGCTCGGGGCTGCACGTGGCAGCCCCCGAGGACTCGGTGCCCCGAAGGTCCCACCGAAGTGCTCGGGAGAGAGTGCTCGGGGCTGCACGTGGCAGCCCCCGAGGACTCGGTGCCCCGAAGACCCCATCGAAGTGCTCGGGAGAGAGTGCTCGGGGCTGCACGTGGCAGCCCCCGAGGACTCGGTGCCCCGAAGGTCCCACCGAAGTGCTCGGGAGAGAGTGCTCGGGGCTGCACGTGGCAGCCCCCGAGGACTCGGTGCCCCGAAGGTCCCACCGAAGTGCTCGGGAGAGAGTGCTCGGGGCTGCACGTGCCAGCCCCCGAGGACTCGGTGCCCCGAAGGTCCCACCGAAGTGCTCGGGAGAGAGTGCTCGGGGCTGCACGTGGCAGCCCCCGAGGACTCGGTTCCCCGAAGGTCTCACTCAAGTACTCGGGGGAGAGTGCTCGGGGCTGCACGTGGCAGCCCTCGAGGACTCGGTTCCCCGAAGGTTCGCGCAAGATCATTCAACGACCCGAAGGGTCCCGTCGTCAGGGTGTCATCTAGTCAAAGGCCCAATGCCGCATTTAATAGGCACGCGCGGTCTGACATCCTGACATCCTGATATTCTCAGCTGCCCACGCCCCAGTGTCAGACCCTGCCATGCACTGGCAGGGGGGCGTGGGTCCATTAAATGCACGGGTCCCGTCCCGTTTCATCCAGGTGCCTCGGGATAACGTTGCCAGAATCGAAGCGCTCCGCCTGCCACCCTGCCCTGGCAGAAGAACAAGACAGGGTGGGCGCACCGGGCACCTCTGAGGCTGCCCGGTGGGCCCCCTTTATGGCGCCCGAGGGCTTCCACAGTGGCGGGTGGTCGGATGCGCGCCGCATTTCTCCACCGCCCCTGTCACTTCGACAAGACGAAATGATTGCGCCTTTCTCCGTGGCACCTTGGCATTCGCATCCCCTCTTTCCCATTCAGGATATGTTGAGGTCGGCGCGCCTATAAAAGGAAAGGATGGAGAACACGTAAAAAAAAACCCCCCGGCCGAATCTCTAAAAAGGGGTCTCTCGGGATCCCTGCGACAGGAGTTCACCCTCCGACAGCTGGCAAGGGCCTCGGCAGCTTGCTGCCTCGACGCCTCGGCCAAGCGGGCGGCGTCTTCTCGTTCCCGCGCGGCCTCTGCCCGCGTGGTCTTCAGAGTTTCTCGTTCCCACGTGGCTTCCGCGCGGATGTCTTCTAGGAGCTTCTGCTCCTGCGCGGCTGCCGCACGGGCCTCCTCCTGGGCGCCCGCCAGCTGCACCTTCTCCAGTGCCAGGCGGGCGCGCTCGGCCTCGAGCTCCCCCTCCTTGGCGTTCACCATTGCGCCCAGCCGCCCAACCGCTACTTGGACACCTTCAATGGCGGCCAGGAAAGGATCAGCGGGCTGCCCGGGCACCGGTGGGGCCCAGGCTTCTCCGCAGAGTGCCTCCAGGGGGGCCGAGCTCTCCGCAGGGCCTTGCACCGCCATCCGCCCCGGGCTCTGCCTGCCCGGGGTAGGCTCCGCCGGAGCCAAGGTCTCGGACGGCGGCCGCATTCCCGCATCGGTTGCCCTGTCCACCGGCCCCGGCAGAACATCCACCTCCACCGTTATCCGCCCCAGGCTCTCCACGCCCGGGGTAGGTTCCGCCGGCACCCTTCTCTTGGCCGCCGCCTCCGCCTCTCTTCCAGGGGCCGCCACGTCAATTGGCGCCTCCGCCGTTCCTATGCCGGCCTCCGTCGGCGCAGTGGGCGGGCTCGGCTCTGGCCCCGGCGCCTGTTCTCTCTCCGTCGCAGCAGCGCCTGCAGCCGGCCTACGGGAGACAAGTGAAAATTGTCAAAACTTAGTTCGGGCCGAAAATGCCCATGGAAAAGCAAGAAAGAAGACTCACCGATACCGCCATTTGGCCGCTGGGAGCCTGATGTCCGGGTCCGGCGCCGTCGGTCCGGACTCCTCCCGCCGCCTCTTCCGCTGAGGGCTCGGCTGAGCCACTACGCGGGCCACGGGCGCCGTCGTGCGGGCCTCGGGTGCCGCCGCACGGGTCTCGGTCTCTGCCGTGCAGGTCGCGGGCGCCGATGCAGGCCCCATCCGCACCAGGCGCGGCTCCAGCACCGGAAATGCCGCCGCTGCCGTCGGCGACGGTGGAGAATCCGGCACTAGGATCAAGGCCCGGGGACGCTTTCCCCGATCTCCCGGCCCCAACTCCTCAACAACTTCAGTGGCGCCCTCCTCTCTGGTACGGTGGCTGCCGCTTGCGGCGACCCCTTCACCAGCCTGCGCCGAGCTACCAGCGACCTCATCGCCAAGTAGTTCCTCCAGCCCGGGGAGTTCGGAGGCCTCAGGACTCCGGCTTCTTGGCCGGTCCACGGGCCCCTGGGCATCGAACTCCGGCAGCCCCGCCATAATGGCCACCCGGCTGGGGTTGGCACAGAGCGCCATCTCCGGCCACGGGAGTTTCGCCCGGCTCATATCCTCCGTTCCAGTGATCACCCTTGTCATCCCCCGCAGTTCCGCCGCCCCCAGATCCCAGCTCGCGCCAATCTGGGTCCTGGTGATGTCCTCCGGCCCGGTGTAGAACCAGCTCGGCCGGGCCCGTTCTCGCAGAGGCGCCAACCGACGACGCAGAAAATCCGCCACCACCATGACTGAGGTCAGCCCGCCCTCGCGCAGTTCCAGAATGCGCTCCAGCACCGGCTTCAGTCTCGCATCTTCTGGTGGCGGCGCCTCCCACGTTGATCGCCGAGGTTCCGCCGCCTTCTCTGGCAATTCGAGGCGCTCGTGGGGGTCGATGTCGACGAAGAACCAGTCCCGTCGCCATTCCTCCCACTTGTTGCGCATCACCTGGGGAATGTAATGATCCCCCAGGCCTTCCCGGAGCCGAAGGTTGCAGCACCCCGCGACGTCCACCGTGGAGTGCCCCCTCTTCTTCCCCACCGGCCGAAGGACGAAGAAGTGGCGAAGCCGCGTCGCCGACGGCATCACCCCCACGAACATTTCGCAGAGATGTGCGAAGACCGCCAACGCCACGACGGAATTGGGGCTTAGGTGCACCATTTGAATGCCGTACGTCTCCAGCACTTGCAGAAAGAAGGCGGAGAACGGCGGCACTAGCCCCGCTGCCACGAAGGAGGTGAAGAGGACGGTCCGCCCAGGGACGGTCGTCGCCGGCGTCAGAGTCGCCGGCCTCACCGCCACAGCACCCTCCTGACCCTCCGGCACCAGCAGCTTCCTAATCTTGTCCGCCGCCTCCTCGTTCCTCAGACGAGACTCCGGCAAAATGCTGTCCGAAGTCTTGTCCCGGCGACCTCCTCCAACCCTCGTCATCTCGACAGGATGGGAGGTGTTTTTTGGTGGTGAAGAAAGAGAGAAGGAAGAATGCTCCGGTTGCCTGAGAATCCCCTAAAGGCTTCGGAGCACGAAGAAGGCAAGAGCACAAGTGCAAGAGAGCGTAAAAAGGGGAACGGACCGATCCGTTCCCCCTTTTATATCTCAAAATTCGAAAACTGCCGCTCGAACGGTTCGCTCGGCGAAGCGTCGCCTCGATCGGCGCAACTGTCAGGCGAATCTCCCACCGATCGCGCGATGTCAGCGGTTGCCAGGCGTATTTTCCTCGATCTGCGCGGCAACCACGCGTGCCGCCCGTATGGTTATCATACCCTTCGGAAGTTGTGTGGACACGCGTCCACTCATTTTCCCGTTGGAACGTACTTGAGGTCTAGGTCCGCAAGGGCCACCCCTCGAAAGCTTGCCACATGACGTTCGCGCCAGCCTTGGCCTCGGTCGCGACGAAGGGCCCATTCGCAGTCTCCGTCCCATCGGCTACCAACGGGCCCGGGGGCTACTGTCGGTGTATTCAGAACCAGGGGTCCCTAAGTCCCGAGGCCAGGCCAGCCATCCACCACATGTCACCACCCTGCAAGGTAAGAAGAAGCTAAGTCCCGGGAGAAGGTGCTCGGGGCCGCCGCCTCTGGTTCCCGAGCACCCTAGTTCCCCGATGATCCGCAGAGCCCAAATACCAAGAAGGAAGTGCTCGGGAGAGAGTGCTCGGGGCTGCACGTGGCAGCCCCCGAGGACTCGGTGCCCCGAAGGTCCCACCGAAGTGCTCGGGAGAGAGTGCTCGGGGCTGCACGTGGCAGCCCCCGAGGACTCGGTGCCCCGAAGACCCCACCGAAGTGCTCGGGAGAGAGTGCTCGGGGCTGCACGTGGCAGCCCCCGAGGACTCGGTGCCCCGAAGGTCCCACCGAAGTGCTCGGGAGAGAGTGCTCGGGGCTGCACATGGCAGCCCCCGAGGACTCGGTGCCCCGAAGGTCCCACCGAAGTGCTCGGGAGAGAGTGCTCGGGGCTGCACGTGGCAGCCCCCGAGGACTCGGTGCCCCGAAGGTCCCACCGAAGTGCTCGGGAGAGAGTGCTCGGGGCTGCACGTGGCAGCCCCCGAGGACTCGGTGCCCCAAAGGTCCCACCGAAGTGCTCGGGAGAGAGTGCTCGGGGCTGCACGTGCCAGCCCCCGAGGACTCGGTGCCCCGAAGGTCCCACCGAAGTGCTCGGGAGAGAGTGCTCGGGGCTGCACGTGGCAGCCCCCGAGGACTCGGTTCCCCGAAGGTCTCACTCAAGTACTCGGGGGAGAGTGCTCGGGGCTGCACGTGGCAGCCCCCGAGGACTCGGTTCCCCGAAGGTTCGCGCAAGATTATTCAACGACCCGAAGGGTCCCGTCGTCAGGGTGTCATCCAGTCAAAGGCCCAATGCCGCATTTAATAGGCACGCGCGGTCTGACATCCTAACATCCTGACATTCTCAGCTGCCCACGCCCCAGTGTCAGACCCTGCCATGCACTGGCAGGGGGGCGTGGGTCCATTAAATGCACGGGTCCCGTCCCGTTTCATCCAGGTGCCTCGGGATAACGTTGCCAGAATCGAAGCGCTCCGCCTGCTACCCTGCCCTGGCAGAAGAACAAGACAGGGTGGGCGCACCGGACACCTCTGAGGCTGCCCGGTGGGCCCCCTTTATGGCGCCCGAGGGCTTCCACAGTGGCGGGTGGTCGGATGCGCGCCGCATTTCTCCACCGCCCCTGTCACTTCGACAAGACGAAATGATTGCGCCTTTCTCCATGGCACCTTGGCATTCGCATCCCCTCTTTCCCATTCAGGATATGTTGAGGTCGGCGCGCCTATAAAAGGAAAGGATGGAGAACACGTAAAAAAAAACCCCCCCGGCCGAATCTCTAAAAAGGGGTCTCTCGGGATCCCTGCGACAGGAGTTCACCCTCCGACAACTACACTCGACCCCAACCGCCCGAGCTTCCCATCTACGACTCCTCGACTTGGGGATGACCACGTCCGTGGCTTCTCAACCCGGTGCCTTGCCGACTCGGGTGCCTAGAACTGCCAGGGCTGTTTACTTGAGCAGCTTGGATCTGAGCTGCATTGAGTAAAGTATTCACTTGGTTGAGCATCGGGGTTAAAGGATTTGTCAGATCCAACTCCAGGAAGTAGAATCAGATGAGCGCCCTGGACATTAGCCTCTGGAGTACTTAAAACACCTCTGTCGAGGCTTAGTTGCGGTTGAGTCGATGATGCCTCATGACAGTTGTCCTGAGAGTATATGTTCCTTGATATCGAGACAAGTGCTAGTGGAGGGGTTCCCATCAGAAGTCATCATTGAAGCCCAGAGGGTACCTGACCTCATGTGGTTCGTCGATGATCAGTAGTATTAGGAGCTAACTGGGCACCAGCCACAAACACTCTTGGTGGTATATCTCTGGTGACGCCGGTACTATGGGCGGCGGGTGCCGCTGCTGGGTCCGTAGGAATCTCATCGCCATTGTTCTCTGTGGCATTTTGATCTACCGCCATCGGGTCGTGGGTGGGGTTTTGACTCCTCGAGCCATGAACACGAATCGATATGTTCGGCTGCTCTGACTGTTGACAGAGTTATCGTTGCCACTCTCCCGATCTTCGTCCTCGTTGTCGGTGTCTATGCACCAAAGAACGTTAGGCTCCTTGGGATCCCAGTCGAGATGTCCCACCTCACGATATGTGTCCAATGGGCTGGACTCAAGAATACCAGTGTGGATTAGTCCTCCTTAATTGTCCCAGTGGAAAACCATGGCTCCGAAGAGGATCTGAGGTCAGGCAGGAGGCGATGAGTAGATGGCTTCCGCTGACTCGAAGTGGTCATAGAAACCGTCATCAGAGAAACCAGCGTGGATGTGAACTCGAGACATGATCAATCCTGAAAAGCAGAAGAAGGCCTCTACCTGGCGCGCCAACTGTCGAAGATTAGTTCCTAACAATATATATGTAATTGACTAGGGTACCTTCGAGATCAAGGATTGAACACGGAGCGAGACACATGATGTAGATAGGTTCGGGTCTTCGGTTGAAGTAATACCCTATGTCCTGTATGAATGATGATGTATATGTATTATCTCGAGTACATGTAATATGTCTAGACCTATTACAAAGAATATATTGGATCTAAGATAAACTAAAAATGATGTCGCCGAGTATCTCCTATGGTCCTAGTGTTTGCGTCGAGTTGCAGATACGTGAGTTTTCTCTTCCCCCCTTGGGGTTTGTGTCCCCGTTTTATATAGGGTTGATATACCATCTCCTATCTAGCCGTAGTCGATATAGAGTCCTTCATCTTGTCTACTATGACAAAATAGATGAATCCGACTTGGATACTTGTTGTTCTCGAGTTGGGGCAATTGTGGGAGCAAGAGATTGTCTTGTCCCAGCAAGTACGGTGAGAGTTTCTTCTAAGGAGGAGATTTAAGCTTGGAGACGAAGTTTAAGAGAAAGGAGCACCACAAATGTATTGATGGTAGAAAAAATGGATTGGTCTGGAGGGTTGGGAGTATCACAACGTGATTTTGTGTTTGGGCACCTCTGTGTCCTGTGTCTTGCCTTGAGCGTTCTCCTTGTAACATGCTCCCTCCCCAGATGACCACGACCCCTTATTTATAAGATGGTACGTAGCTTAGTGTACAAGCTATCATGATGAACAAATATCTAGGACCTAACCAAATTGTTAGGTCTTATCTCGGATAACTACTTTTTACTCTACATAGAAAATAAATATTTACCATACTAACTATTGTGGTGCCTGCACCCTGAGGGATGAGCTGATCGCAAATTGCGGCCCGGCGCCGCGCTGTCAAGGGTGTCAGATAACCTCCATTACATTGGGGTGTCAGGACGGTGTCAATTAGCTTAGGTATTTAACGTCGGTCACTTCCTTGTAGGCAAAGGATGACCGGTGTTCCCCTTCTTGGTGATCTTTCTTGAGGCTTGATGACTCACTCTGTAGCCTTTGGAAAGCCTGCCTGAGCTCCGGAGATGGAGGTCCGGGGGAGGTATAGCTCTAGGAGATGGAGGCTTCGGGAGATGAAAGCTTCGAGGGCTATAGCTCCGGGAGATGAAGGCTTCAAGAGGCATGGCTCCATGAGTATGGGCTAGCTAAGCCATGAGGCCGTCAGGGGTCCTTAACAACGACCCTAAGTAGCAACCAATCGAGAACTTCTTAGTATATGCTTTCTAAATTCCGAGTATAACAAGCATCGCAGATTCAGTTTCATAGTATATAGAGTTGTTATACATGTGCATGATATACCCTGTCTATATATAATGTACTTGTTATGAATATATATCCTATATTTAGATATTCGACAAAAAAGTTATCCTAGTTTCCACACACTACAAAATTTCGAATCTCAAGGATAATTTGAGTTGGCATGAATTTCATGAGTAACAAAATTCATCTCTCCCTTGGCTAGTAAACCTTTTCTAATAAAAATGAAGCAAGAGCTCGCAGATTGAAATTTCTTAGTAAATTGTCCAAACTGATGGTACAAATCCTTTGAGAAGGCTTTAGTTTGAGCCTGTAAAATTTGTTTAAATACAGATAAGTGATAAAAAAAACATCTCTAATTATACTCATTTCTTCAATAGTATTCGAAAGCATAAAAATATGCATCAAACATGTATCAGAAGAAATCTCACATTCGTATACCAAAAACTTGGGAAGTTCAATACAATCACGAAATCTTGGCATCTGCAGTTAATCCCATAGAAAGCACGAACTATATGAACATCTAAATAAATAGGAAACCACTTATCACTTTATTATGGGAAAAATGCAAACCCCTAAAAGTCACTTAGATTTTGATTTTCTCCCACAAAAATTGTTTTGTTGTAAAAACCCCCTCAAAAATTTGGTTTTGTTGCGAAAAATCCCCCAAAAATTCAAAAAAAAATAAAAAATCACAAAAACTCTAAAAAAAATTAGAGACAATTATAAGACCTTCTGTGAAATTTGTTTTCAAAAATAATATTATTTGTATCATATTTCATAGAGAGGAAGTTTGAAAAAAAATGCGCAACTCATTTATTAACTCATGCTATTTTAACTTTATCATATCTATCATTATTTTTTCAATACAAATAATTGTTTAAGTAAACTAATAAAGTGATTTCACTAATTTTGAGGTGTTATGAATTAGTTATAAATTAATCTATCTGCAACACATTTACTCAATCCTGCATGTTACTGTAACTATTTCAAAATTTATGTATTTTTAAAAGATAGAGGACCAACTAAGACTAAAAAAATTTGTTTCATGATTTTTAAATTAGTAAATAATTAACTATACATTTAACTCAAATTAATAAATGAGCTGCATATTTTTTATTTTTTTCAAACTTACTTTTCATAAAATATGGCAAAAAATATTATTTTTAAAAACAAATTTCAAAAAAGTCTTAAAATTATCTCTATTTTTTTTTGAATTTTTTATAATTTTGTTTAAATTTTTTTAATTTTTACAGTGTTTTTACAACAAAACTAAACCTTTAGGGGTATTTTTACAACAAAACAACTTTTGAGAGAACAGTCAAAATCAAGTAACTTTTGAGATAACTTTTGCATTTTTTCCCTTTATTATTGAAAATATTATCTTAAAACTACATAATCTTTCGTCAGCACCAGCAGAGCTGTGTTCCTCTCAGCAGAATCCCCCTCTCTAAACCAAGCACATGGAAAATGAAAATATCAGTGAAGAGGCCCAAGAATAATATAATTACATTTACAAGGATCTGGACTGGATATCTTTAGAAATGTGACCGTGCTACGCGTGAGCCTTGAGATAAAAAAAGAATGCACAGAAAAAAACTACACTGCAGCCAAAACACATCAAAAACCCTCTTCAATGGGCTTCTTTCTTGATCATGGTTTCCATTTGTTTGGCTTTGTTGTTTGCACAAATCCGCAAACCCCCGCCCAAGCATACTCTGTTTTCGCCAATTCCCTTAGCTTATAGACTGCTCAAAGTTGAAAGCAGAGAAAGAGCATCTTTTGTACACCTCTGCAAATCCGCTCCTTGGGATATGCTTGTGTACGCTGTCTTGAAGTTGGTTTATCAGCCAGCAAAAGAATTAGCTTCATCATCTGAGTTGGTGGCTATGTACTTGAAACTCAGAATGGGTGCAGAGTGTAGGACAATGAAATGTCGCCATAATTGAACTAGTTGAAGAAATATGGAGACTCAAGGACATCCTTCAGATTAAAATCTCCCCTCTCTGGCAATGGTGGAAACTTTGCATCGGGGAAAGATTTCTCAAAGCTCTCCAACAACTGCATCAAATAAATTAAGTTCAGAAAAAGATGGCGTGTCAATAATATCTGCTATTCAACAATTAGGACCCACACAAAGATAGCAAATCTCAATGAGGTAAAGGTTGCCTAAAAATAAATATGATAGTTCAAAGCAGAGTACTTCTGTTTAACATTGTCTCCGCACCACCACGTTACGCAGTAACTTGTGTACTCCTATCAAATGAAATACTCTAAGCTTAACATTCCCTCAGCTTTGAAAGCACGATTAGTCAAGGGGAGAATGCAATGATCACACTATTACACTCAATCCAATCATTGAAAAGTTTTGTAGAAACTAATCCAAATAAACTAAAAACATTTTGAAACAGAGGAAGTACAAACTAAGGACCTTGTTTCTAAGAAAGCAGGGTGGACATAACATATTTTGAAAATTTTCTAATAAATTAGAAACACTGTAAAACAGAGGGAGTAGAAACTAAACTAAGGAGAGCATAAGAAAGTATTGAATGTAAAAACAGATTTGGTAAATTTTCTAATAATCTACTCTGACACAAGAAACAATGATTGTCTAAAGTCAATGCTTACAGCTGGGATAAGGAAATACATACATTTTCTAAAATAGGTGCATCGTATAGTTCCACAAACTTGTCCCGAAGTGTTTTGTTCATTGTATCAACATCACAAGCATGGGTCCAATATGAATCATGAACTCCTGCATTGATTTAAAGAAAAAAAATATTAGGAGTAATGCATGTCAACTGCAGAAATTAGTGAAGAGAAACACTACCTGCAAAGTTAAGGCCTTGCCTTTTGCATGCAACAGCAGTCATCATCATATGAGAGCCATCAAGGGAGTGCACAAAATTTGGAGGGAAAGCTGTCCTCTGCCGCTTCACCATAACCTGGTTGTACGATTTATTGAGTGTAAGTATCAAAGTGCTCCACAGATCTAAATTCCAAAATAATACAAATGAGAGATACCATAAGAACTGTAACCATGACAGTAGTTAATAAGAAATTGGTAGTTACTCAAATCATTATTCCATATGGCCACAATGCTAATAAAAGATGAGGAATGAGATGACCAGGACAGACTAACACGCAGAGCCATCGATGGGCATGTTCAGGATGCCCAACCGCACAGGGCCCCCAAAATTTAGGGGGCCCCAAATTTTACTTAAGCAATAATTAGCACTACTTAATGATAATGATATTAGGTGATATATAAAAGGTATATTTGCTCCATGTAATTAAGCACTACTCTATCTCTTTGAAGGTTAATTCCTCCCTCCAAATTCTCCTCCTCCCAACTAACTTGTGATTTCCTCATAATAATCCATTTTGGTGGGAATGATATTATGGATCTCCCTCCCTCCATCCTCACTACTCTGTCTCCGTAAAAGTTAACTCTTCCTCACTACATCTCCCATACTAGTCCTTTTGGTGTCACAGATGTATCATCTCCAGTCTCATTTATTTATTGTGTTCTTGTCTTGTTCTACTAATATTTGTGATTCTGTGTATCGATTGAGGCTTTGTGCTGAACTGGTTGGTCCGGTCAAGGAGGGTCGTACAAGATGTAATTATTTGCACTATAATTAGAAGAATGTAATTAGAGCATTGACAGAATAATTTAGAACCGGGCATGTTCGGTGACTTGTGTAGTCGTGTGTGCACGCTATTTGTTGGGGAAAAATAGACCAGCCTAAGGATAATGGTTGACGATCGCTATCAAAGGTCACTCCGAAGCCTTCGGTCTCCAGACCCTCAGCGGGAGGCCTGGCCCCCGAAGGCTGCGGACTCCTTCGGGCCACCTCTCCGACACGTATGTGGCCTTCCGAAAACTCGAAACTACAGCAAGTCCCTCTAGAACCTTCGGCCTTCGGACTCTCAGCAGGAGGCCTAACCCCCGAAGGCTGCAGACCACTTCGGGCCACCCCTCCGGTGCCCATGCGGCCTTCCGAAACCTAAAGATGAAGTCGGCCTCCGGAGATAATATCAGGGAAGAAAGGACAACCCGCAGCCGACCTGACGCGAGGTGACAGGTGATTAATGCCGGTGCAAGTGGTGCTTATCCTGACACCCAAGTGCGATGAAAGTCGTACTGACACCCCCGGCAGAACGGCATCAGGCCGTAATTGGCAACCGGCTCACCCCTCAGGAGGCAGGCACCACAATAGTTACCACGGTAGATATTTATCTTCTATGAAGGGTAAAAAATAATTATCCAAAATAATACTTAGTAATTCTAGGACTTGGCCAAAATAGGACTAGGTCATCTGGGAAGGGAAGGAGGTCACAAGGAGAACGCTCAAGGCAACACACAGGACACAGAGGTGCCCAAGCGCTAAACCACGCTATGATACTCCCCTCAGACCGATTCATTTTTCTACTATTAATACATTTGTGGTGTTCCTTCCTCTCAAACTTCGTCTCCAAGTTTGAGTCTCCTCCTTAGAAGAAACTCTCGCCATGCTTACTAGGGCAAGACGATCTCTTGTTGTAACACTATCCAACCGGGTTCCATCCCTAGGATCAAACCGTGTGCCTATTTTTCGGGATTTAATCCCGAGTGGAATATTAATACATTGTGTTCAGTGGTGTGCAGGGTTCACGTTACCGACTGGAGGTCGGTTACCGACCTCCGGCGGTAACCGAAAAACTGCGGTAACCGCGATTACCGGTCAAAAATAAAAAAAAATTCGGAGAAAATTCATTCGGCAAATTTTGAATTTTTGCGAAAAAATCGTGTTTTTGCCCTCTCGGTAACCGCTCGGTTTTGGTCGGTTACCGAGCGGTTTGGGTCGGTTACCGAGCGATTTTCTCGCATTTTTGATTTGGTCGGTTACCGAGCGGTTTGGGTCCGTAACCACTCGGTTTTCTCGATTTATCGAGCGGTTTTATCGAATTTCAGCGCAGTTCAACAAAAAACCTAAAAAAAGGTTCAATCTTGTAAAATCAATAACTAATTCATCTGAGCTTCAAATCAAGTGAAACAAATTTTGTTGGCTTCCTTGTAACATGATCTACATGATAAAAGTAATTATACTCATAAAAAAGTTCAAAATTTCCTGTGAGAAATTTTATTTGTTAAACCAAGTTAAATGCATAGTTTACTCTTTGCTAATCCAAAAATCATGAAACTAATTTTGTTAGTCTTCTTATATAATCCTATATCTTTTAAAAATATATGAACTCATGAATTAGTTATTGTAACATGCATGATTGTGTAAATGTGTTGCGACTAGATTAATTCATAACTGACCCATCACACCTCAAAAATTAGTGAAACCACTTTCATTAGCTTATTTATATTATGATTTACGTAGAAAAAATAATAGTAGACATGAAAAAGTTAATTACAGTGCTGTTTCTTAACATATTCACTTTATGCTTGTGAACTTTGTAAAAATCATAGAGAATTTAATAAAACTCTAAATAAAGTGAAATCAATTTTAAAGATTCTCTTAAAATACGTTTTATACAAGAAAAATATGTGTTTGCATGTTACACTTTTCCTTAACGTGAGTTAATAACTGAGCCGCACGCTTCAATTTTTTTCATTTTTTTCAAACTTTCTCCCTATAGAATATGATGCAAACGACATTATTTTTGAAAAAAAAATTCACAGAAGGTCTTAGAATTGTGTCTAGTTTTTTTTTAAGATTTTTTTTGAATTTTTTTATTTTTTCGAATTTTTTGAATTCAAATTTCGGTTACCGTTCGGTTTCTGAAACCGGACCAGACCGGGAAGGTCGGTAACCGCGATTTTTGGGCGGTTACCGACGGTTTTTTGAACCCTGGTGGTGTGTGCATCGTTCCTATTAGTTGGAAAGAAGTATATGTTGAAAGAAAAAATGCATTGAAGTTCTAACACCGAATGAAAAAGAAATCGGTTATAAACATTTCTTAGCATGCGTAAAGCCCAATTTTAATTTAGTACAGGGCCCCCAAATTCTCAGATACGGCCCTGCTAACACGTAATACAATGAGGCTTTTCGAAAACCAGAAAGGCCACTGCTTCATGCCGCCACTGGAAATTCCGATCAGCAACAAGCAGTAACCAATGATCAATCCAAAAATATGTAGGGGATGAACCCATGCAAAGAGGCGCATACCTTATCAGTCTCCCTTTGAAGGGTCAGGACTTGTAATGACGTTTTAATCTACAAGGGAAACATCAAGAATACCACATTGACATTAATAATAATGTCAACAATGTAGACATGATTATTTCTTCCGCAAGGCACGTTGAAACAATAAACAGAAGATAAAGAATAAAACAATTGTACAAAAACACTTACAAGATGTCTCCCTAGTTTGCGGTATGGTTGAACAACTGGAAGCCCAAGCGGAGTCGTCCATTTCACTGGTTCGTTCTCAGTAGCAATTACCTGTAATGCAAAACAGGTGGACACAATTATATATCCATGGTTATAGGGCTAAGTGGCTAACTCACTCAGAAACAGCAGAGGCATCAACTCCACCAAATAAGGCAGCTGGGCTTAACTATAAAAGGATGTCAGAACTGGATGATGACTGAGCGTTTGCCTTGACAAATGTTTAATCTTCAGATAGAAGCATAGGTTTTAGGTGTTTTCATTCTTTTAAGTCTTCTAAGACCTAACCATAGTTCATGCTGCCTTTGACATGTAGGTGGTTTAATTTCCTTAATTTTTTACTTTTGCCTCCATTAATATTAAGGCACTCATCTCACTTCGATACTATATCCATCACAGCATACAATGTCAACGCATATAATTGATAAATATTCAGTCAATGAAAAACTTTTGCAGGCTTCCTCATTTAGTGGACTAATTTTTCTACAAAAAAAGATTCAACCACAAGACAAAAGACAACTTTTCACAGCTTGCGGCAACTGTGCTTACCAACTACAAAAGGCTAGTTCTATATACCTGACAGATTAACACTGCCCAAACATGATACTGAAATGGATTTTCTTGATGCGGTGTAAATGTAGCATGAAACATCACATGATATGTAATTCAACGTTCAGAAGACTTTTGATACTGTGGCTTGTACCTTGGCACAGTCACCAAGCCAGTTCATGATACTACGTGCAGCTTGGAACATCTCACCAAGTGCTGTCAGTGTAACCTATCAAAGATAGAAAGAATAGGGTATTTGATTCAAATGGATGTATACATCGCACAACGAAAACAAACAGTTTCACTTGGTAAGATCTTCCACCTTAGCAGCATAGCAAGATGCACCAAAAAGTTCCGAGTCATCACCAATGACCCCCCTCTCTTTCAGTCTTCTTTTTATTTGTTCACGTGCTCCAACATAAGTGACACCATAGACAGATGTCATCACAGTTTGCTTTACCAGTTTTCTATCCACCTGCACTTACAGATAAGCAAGTAAATAAAAGTAAAAAGTAAACAATAAACACAAAGTTCTTTGTCGGTCGAGAGGGTAAAGTTGTCGTAGAACCCCTTGTTCGAGAAGCTGGTTCTCAATGCAGACTTGGATGAGTCAGCGACATGTTGTGTGCTGAGGATTCGGTGTCTTCGGTCATATTCCCCATCGACAGTGCCAGATGTTGACGACTTGTGAATCACCGATCTTATGAATTTATTTAGGAAACAGGGAATACTCCTTGTAATCGAATCACACGCACATAGAGATTTATACAAGCTCAGGCCTCCCTTAGGATAATAGTTCTACATCCTCTTTGTCTTATATTGATCTTCGAGGCTGTTTACAAGGATGGTCTTGGCTAGCCTAGATAGAATTAAACCTAGTCGAGAGGCTCCTTGCATGTAGTCTCGGTGGATTGCTGATGTAGATCGGAAGTACAAAAGGCTCGAAGGCTTAAGGCTTATGTAGGCTTGAATGACTCTATCCTCCGTAAGATCTCCTGGCTCCGTGTATATATGGGGGTCATCGTGTGATCTCTGGACTCCTTTCTTGTCATCCTTAGAGATAAACTTCCCTGTTTACGAGATATCCCGATTCCTGCGGGCAATATGCCCTGAAAATACAGGAAACCCTATGGGATATGGATACTGATATACAGTTGTTTTATACTACCTATCGTCAGCAACTATGCAATTATTACAAAGAAAAAATCCATTGGAAAATCCATTATAAAATATTGAAACTCTAAAGTCCAACATTTATTTAGCATAACGAACGGTTATAGATGCTGACTAGAGTTCATGATTTAGTGCCTATATATATAGAACTTCTAATATCTTCTTCAGCTTTGAGGACTTCATCCGTATCCATCAATTGAGGCCAAATATAGTGAGAACTAAGATATAAATCAGAAACAAAAAAAAAAACACCTGATCAAATATCAGACGAGCACGTGCTGCATCAGGATCTGTCGAAGGATCTTTTTGTGCATCTTCCCTCATAATTTCCACCACCCTAGATCACAAGGATGGACTATATAACTACAAATCCATCATCATAAGTACAAAGAGAATATGAGTAAACCAGTCAAATGTAGCATCAAGATGAAGAATTAGCCCTGGTGAATCCTGACTCCAGTTTGAACAAACTTTGGGCTCTACATAAGGGACTACGAATGATAGTAGAGAGTTGAGACTATTAAGAAAGACCTCACCAATATTGCAAATAAATAAATCAGTATCAATTTCAAGCGTGTAAGATATTTCATGATGTGACTTCAATAAGAACAATTCATAAAGTCTAGAAGTTAAAAAAACCAGTGTTATAAAAGGGGGCCTTGGCGGCCACCTAGGCACTAGGCACCACCCATCCGCACTTTGCAGTACATCCTGTAAGAGCACGAATTACCTAATACGGTTACAATTCTAGACGAAGGAATAACTCGGTAGTAGCAAGAAACTAAAGCCAGACGATATTTAACTTTGCTAATAGCCTCATGATGTTTTAGAATTCTTGAAAAAAGTGATATTTGGCATCCATAAGGCCGCCCAGAATAGATGGGCCAATAGGCTACAGCATATAGAGTGATACAATTCCAACGACATGTCAAGTTCTATCACAAACAAATTCCAGTGCAAGACACAATGCCCCACAAACAGCATACCTGGTAGCTATTCCGGTGTAAACATCTGCAGGCTTCTCTCCAGCGACTAAGTTGACAGCGATGGCTCCCAACTGGATGAAATTAAATAAAAAATTACTCATTCTATTAGATATAATTACAGAATTCTCCATGGCAACCAAAATAATCTTAAAGCAAACAGCATAATCAGTCAGACATGAACTTACCCTATCCCTCCCGAGAGCTGCATAGTGTTGCAGGCCATTACAAGAACCATCCTGAAAAATAGAACATTTTAATGTAATTCTGCTCAACATAACAAAAGTTTGAACATCAGTGAAAGCTGAAATTGTGTCAAACAATATATGTTTTTTGATGGACAAAGGATATTAAAAGATAAAAATATATTGAATCACTAGTGATATATTTCTGTTTGGGAAAACTATATCTAAACAACATCGAACATGAGGCTGCAAAGTGAGTCCTGAAGACTACTTGTCAGTGATACACAGATGTTACTTTCCAACTCTAACAGTTACTGAGACATTTACACAACCATTTTTCACAACTGAGATGCCACTCAAATGCTGGGAGGTTCAATGAACGTGTCAAGTATAACAAAGGTTAATGTTGAACAATGTGATCAAACATGGGAAATGCCACAGGCACTCAGTGTCACATCCAAATGTATCGGTAGAAATAAGCATACTCAATACTCATTGAAATACATGAGCACGCACATGACGAACGAAAGAGAGTGATCTTCTATCAGGAACCAAGAAAATATGAATGTGTAGTCCTATATTGATCAATCTCTTCCTATGTGGCATGATATAAGTTGTAAAAGAACATATAGAACATCAGACATTTGCATAAGATCATTTAGTCATTCTACAAACAACTGGACAGGAAAATGATAACTCGAACCGAATCAGTACCTGATGCACAGGAATATGTGAGATAGTTGTTTCTGGTGAGGAGCTTTTTAAAGCTTCAGTAAGATTCATGCATACTGCCAGACACTGGAATGGATCCTCAGCCTCGAGCCACCATCGTTTGCCTTCTAGAGGCCTATCAGCTGAGTCAAATATTTCCTCCAAGTGACTCTCAGTAAATGCAAGTCGGCCATCATATGATAACTTGTCAACACCACCAGCATATAAATTTGCTAGGTGTATCTTCAGCCAGCGCAAGCCTGACTCGCCAAGTGGCCGACCTTCAGCAAACTCCAAAACCCCACGACAAAGATCTGAACCCAAGTGGTTCAGGTAAGGATGCATTGGATAAGCACGACCTCTAAAATCAAGGTTGTGTGGATAGTAAAACCCTTCTTCATCCTTCATTTTCCGAGCGACCTGTCACCAATATATGCATTAGATGAAAGAGTAAGAGGTGAATAAATGGTAGACAACACGATGGATAACAATAGCAAGACCCCTAATAGTCGCTTACCGCAAGTTTCAGTTCAACATCACATCTCTGAGAATGCTTTTCACTGTTTTCCTTCTTGACTGATCTCAAATGCCACCTCCACTTCTTCAGTGCAGCTTCATCTTCAGTATCAGGCTTCTCTGGTAGGGAAACCTGAGTAAACGGACCACTTCAGATGAGATTTAAAACTAGAATGCACCCCAATCCAATCAAGTGATAATACATTTTCATAAGAAAATAAATGGCAACTCACATCAGCTCGATCAACCAAGTCACCAAGCCTGCCACCACTTGACCATATTCTGTCAACAATACTAAGAACTCTCTTGTTGACCCTCCACTTTGTGCTCCCAAGAGTATTTAAGGCCTGGAATCAACGATGCATCAAATAATGAAACCTCACATACAGATATTACAGTGGAAATTAATGAATTTCATGCAACAATTAGTTTTCCTGAAAGGTTGGCAATATACTTCAGCACCCCTCACGAAGTCATGTTTAGGCTCCACCAGGCCTATAATGTGGACTCACGATGCCCATTATTACTTTTTGCTTAAAAATTGCGTTAGCCAGGTCTCGGATCGGGACCAACGGATCTTATACTGTGCAAGATAAACAAGTAATATATTGTACTGCATAGCGATTTAGTAAATGTATATACACACTGGGCTAACAAGCCATGTTGTCCAAATACAGAAGGAAGCTATATACACACAAGTCTATCTATACACAGCGTAAATAACAATCAAAATGTATTAAAGCAGCTATTTTATAGCATTGGATGTGATGGGAATATGATCTTGTAAGCGAATTTAGGAAAGTATTCCATCAAGGATTACTCATCTAATTTGCATAAGTTAGGAATAGAGGACAGTACCTCAAAAACTGATTGCATTTGTTCCCTTGGAGCCCTTTTTACAGCCTCCCTCTGTTGCCTAGCCCCATGGGTGCGCATCACATAGGATGGCAAAAACAAGTGTGCTCCCTTGTCATATCTGTAGAAAATTTTAAGAGTACTGAATAATTACTAGACACAATAAAGTTTGCAGAAACTTACAAGCATGACATTACTAAAAAGGTAGGAACAAATTCACTACTTATTCAGAAATGTCAAATAATAGGAGTAATAGTCTGATAAAACAGCATCCATTTGCACGAATCAGAACCACATGCTGAACTAACCAAACTTTAAGAAAACCCCAAGTTCCAAACCATCAAACGAAGTAACACCATTAGTTTTTCGAGTTGTTAAGATACATCATGTAACAGCCAACAGAATTTAAAAGAAAATAGGCCAAAAATACCAACCCAGTCCAACATATCGGGGGAATCAACATAGGCATGTATGGGATGACCATGTGCTTTGCCTGTTAAAGAAAACATGAACCATTAAGTGATCAAAGAATGCAAAATTAGAAGAAGAGTATTTTAGTAAAAATCAAGATTACTGCAGAAGGGTCAACTGACTGTTCGATCCAGGCCTTGCCGCACCAGTGGATCACACTTGATCACACCATAGCGGCGACTATTCTTCCTGTTGAATTAAAATGCATGAGATAAAGTATAGGTAATGATGAAGCAGCATACTACTTTTGGAACAAAATGTATTAAATAAGAGATAACATCATTACTGTTGTTCTTTTGGCACAGTTCTCATTTCATGTCTGAAAGCAGGACGGATGTCAGGTGGACCATCTGATGACTGGCTAGCAGGTGGTTGTATATGGGCTGTTTCAATAAATAGCTCAATCAAACGACTACCAACCTATAGAACAGCAAAAGATAATAGGAAATATCATCAGTCGAAATAGTGCGGGGAGTGAACAACATATAAATCCAAATATTTAACAAAGGATTCATACTTTTGCTTGAGCATCTTGACCCCATGGCCTGGTGTTATCTTGATTCTTCACTATGTTCCTTACTTGCCGTAACTTTTGCTTTTTCATCAGATCAGTAACTTTCTTTCTTAGACGCTGTTGTTCTTTGGCAATGTCCGAGTCACCAATTTTTTCTTCATTGTCCATTTCTTTGTTGCTCTTTTTCTTTGTCTTCTCTAGAAATTTATGGATTCGAACCTAGTCAAGGACAAAAATAAAGGTACAATGGTTCATTACTGACTGATACTCAGGACACAACATGCTGCCACCAAAATAAGTGCATTAACCAAATAATGACAGGTTTAAAGCCATGCCCGAGATTAATAGAAACCAAAAAAAAGTAACAAAACTGAAGCAGATTGACAACAGCCTAAAGGTATCCCTTGATAGCACAACTTCAAATATCTATGACAATGATTGGAAGTTCATACTTCAAATGGTGAGTTCGAAGAGAAAACATGAAATTAGTCAATCACTAAATTGCCACATACTTAAAATGGTGATTTCAAACAGAGCATATGAAATTGCAACAGCATTACATGCTACAACAAATTACTAGCATGTCAGCGAAAACCCACACATTATTTCCAGACATAGAACAGTTAAGATGGCTATACATAGTAGCAATAACAATGACAGTGTGTGCCCCTAAATAACTTCAAGAAGGAATGCTAGTTAGTAAGCAGCTATCCAGTCAGTGAAGTGCTGTATTTCTTCTAACACCTCTTTCCCCTAAATTTACCCTATATATTTAAAAAGGGGGCTTATCTTCACACCCACTCCTATCAAGTATGATTCACATAATTTATCAATTGTAGCTTAAAACCTCCATCTTTAATCAGAATAATACTACTCTGATCATTTCAGCTTGCGGTTATGCCTAGCCATAGATTACTTCAATTAAAAAATAGTTCAGTGAGACAAGAACAAAAATATTAGACTGTTGTCCATTAGAGTTTTTTAATTTATAAGTTCAATCATCTGAAGCTCCACAAATGCTCATGCGCTTCATATTTCCAACAACCAAGGGCACCAATTCCCTGAGCTAAAGACTAGTTTTGAATGCAGCCACACTGTTGCAAACAAACAAGGAAGTCCCCCCACCCACAATCCACATACCTCATGCTCGATAGCCTCGCCAATCTGGCACGCAGCCTGTATGACTCGAACGCTCCCTTCTCCGCTGCCCGTCATGAGAAGGCCCATGAGTTTGTGCATGGTGATAACGGCCATCATGTCGGCTGGAAGCATGTTGAAGAAGGGAGCATGGGAGGCGCGCGACCCGCGCTCCGCCACGAGCTCCTGCTCTGCGATGATCTGGTCGCGCAGCGGCTCGAACCAGCCAAGGAAGAGCGACTTGACGTAGGGCAGATTAGGCGCCAGCCTCTGCTCGCACATGTCCGCGAGCAGCTCGCGGTACTCTTTTGCTGCTTGCTCCCAGGCCTCCGTCTCGACCCGGATCTGCCGCCGCCGCAGCGCCGTGTACTTGTGGAACGTCATCCCGTGCTCCGCCGCCGTCACTGCCGCCTGCCGGCCCCGCCCACTCCTCCGCCTCCGGCCCCTCCCCGCCTCCCCCGCCGTTCCCGCTGGCGACGGAGGCGGCTGCTGCTTCGGCTCCGCGCGAACGATCTCCTCGAGCGCGTGATGCAGCTCCTCGGCCTCCTCAGAGGACACCGCCTCAGCGGCGGCGGCGGAGGAGGACGCGAACCGCGGAGCCTGGTGCTGCTGCCACGGGGGGAGGCGCGCGGGCGGGAGGAGACCAGAGGCCGCGGGGAGAAGCTGGCGGTCGAGAAGAGTGCGAGGGTGCGGGGCGGCAGCACGCGGGAGGGAGGAAGAGGAAAGGGCGGAGGCGAGGCGGCGGGCGGGGAGGCGACGCCACATGAGGGGCGCGCCGGTGGTGGCTAGGGTTTGGAGCACGAGGAGGAGAAGAGAGCGAGGCAGAGGCGAGGGGAAGACGGCGGCGGCGGTCGGAGTTGGGGCCGAGAGCATCAATTGGAGGGCGCGGGGGAGGGAGCAGGAGGGGACATGGGGAATGGCAATGTGGCGCCGCCGCCAAGGAAGCAGGGGGGTTGGGGGAGGAGGAGGCACGCCGACTTCGCTTCGGGAGGCTTAAACCCTTGCCACCTAGACGGTTGGTTACGACTTACGAGGTTTAGGGGTGGAGATTTTTCTCTATCTCAAGAAAACTCACATTAACTTCTACGCTTGCTTTCTAAGTTGCTATTAGACTTTTAAAAAAAACTCATCATAAGGTTACAAATGTCCCCAAGAATTCCAATTAAAGTTCTAATCCGTGGTATGGAAGTTCAAATTTCCTTAGATCCGGGTCAAAAACCTGTCCAAACTTATTTGAAAGTTAAAAGTTGCCATCTATTCCACTTGAATGCCATTATATCCCAGTCAAAAAGTCTATTTTAATCGTAAATGAAATTCTATTTTAGTAGTAAATGTCCCAATTTAAAGTTGTTTTTCATTCATATCAAAACCTCATTGTCTGCCATTATGTTTCCAATTGTGCAGACATTTTGCTAAATGTAGTACTATGATTATAAATTAAGTGGAGGAGTTTACTATGTTACCAATTATATCAGCAAAGGTTGTACTTACATCAAATTAGGTCGATAAAATTGATAGGTTCTGGACTACGTAATGTGAAGTGGACATGGTTGTTACGAATTATGCACTTACACTTTCTTACCCTCATCCTCTCCTGTGCACATCAAGTGTTACCACCTCTGAGCCCACGCAAGCCTCTATCCCTCGTCCATCTGGCAATACACAATCACACACCACCATTGTTGGCTCTAGATTTGAGCTTCACCAGCTTGCACCTGAGTCATGATGGACTTATATGAGCTTTATGGACTCGATGAGTGCCATGGCTCCCCTGCCGCTTCCAACTAAGCCTGTGCGCAATGATGACCCTAAATAAAAAAAAATGTTTTGATAACATATTTTCATAGAAATTGACATTCAAAGTGTCAGGTCAGACATGTACAAACAACTTGGTTTGGAACAGAGGGAGTAGTGTTCACTGAGTAGTCTGGACTCCGTGCTATTATAAGGTAACTATGTTGCTATGAAAAGTCATATAAGAGAATTATGGCCATGAGCAAAATTAAGAATTGTGCCTTACGCTTTAGAATAAATCATTAAACAATTTTAATTTAGTATATAACCATGATATAGATTTTTTACAATACTAAGAATTGTGTCGCTGAAATGATGTCTTCAAACACTAAACTAGTATCTTAGGTAGTGTTTAATTGCTTGTATTCAACATGATTCTTTTATGATAAAGCTATGAAGGGTTTTTTTCGTTCTTGTCGTGCGTTAGGATTGAAACCCAAGGGCAAATATATTAATACACATTAACGTCTTATATGTTGTCTCATGCAATGCCACATAAGATTTTAGGTTATATCGTGAAGAGAGAGAGAGTAAGGTGAGAGAAAGAGACCATTGTTTTATGAAGCAATGATCTCATAAACTAAAATTTAGGACTATAAAACTACTCGTGCGTCATTATATATTTAATTATTTCATACACAAATTGAGAGGTTGTAGAATTACTACAAGACAACTAAAAAGATGAAATATTGTAGGAATTGTCTATTAAGTTATCTCAAGATTACGTGTCAATGTATGAGACAGCCTATAAGACAGCACCAATATACTTGTCCTAAGCTAATTAACCTACTCTATTTGGAGAATGGTACTATCTGTTAATTTCTACCTATCATAAGGGCATACAGAATGGAGTCTAAACAAATATGTCACTCTGGGATTAAGGCCTTTGAAAATACCTTTTTGAGGCCAGTTAGCGGTTCAATTTCTTTGTTGTCCTTAAAATTCATAAGTAAATTCATATTCCCCAATTTTAATAGGAGGCCAGGAAAATAGGGGGTCACCTAGATGCACTGATGAAGACATCACTCCTTCGGATGCAACAACAACAAATGATAATCTAGTTGTGACACTTATGCAAGGTTCCATTATAAGAGCGTATGCATTTCGATTAAGTCATGAGGTGAGCTTGTTCCTCTCTGTTTGTATCCATACTTACAAGAATGAGATGCTACTAAATAGATCTTGTGATATTTTGTTACTTAGAAATACGAGAGAAGACATCTCAGCATGTTGGCGCATTTCAAATGGACACCAAAATTCAGTCAGCCACCTCTACATCAACTTGTGCACATTCCAAAAGGACACCATCCTCTTTCCAAGGCAACAACACCACCTAGATGTCACCTTTCCACGTCCAAGACAAGTCGGACTCCAATTCAAATACAACTCGATCTCCGAATTCGATTCGAATTCCACAAACATTGGAGTAACAAAAGGATCATATCTCATACGGAGTCCTATGGAAGTGTTTAGCCACAAGTTGAAAAGATTACATCGTGATCTTTCCAACTGATCTAACTCATTAACAAATTCCTCGTGAGCGACTCGAAAATCTCAAAACTAGTCGATATTATAACAGATAGAGTTAAAGTCGGATTTTGTTTCCTTAGTTTGATTTGTAGCATCTGGGGGGTTTGCATACCCATAAATAGAGGCCAAGTGCGGCTAGAATACTCGGGTTTTGTTGAGCATAGTTTCGTCTAAGGCTAAACAACATTGTCTCTAGTTGTGTCTTGCGACCATCGAGTTGACTACTTTGCAAAACTCCATCATATCAATATATCGTGCTTCATCTATATTCACAATTTCATATTGCCTTCAATTATTCTTGCTTGTTCTTCGGTTGCTTTTAGGATAAGAACTTCATGTTCAGGTTGATCGTGCCTACGGTAAGGTCAGTAACTTCCAGAAGTTGGTTTAGCGATCGTCAATGTGCTCCATCATCGTACGAGTGTAGCCAGATCATCAAAGTTGTCTCCACCAAACCAACTTTTGTTTCTCATAAAAAGATCAGGACACTCATACTCATACCAATGGCATAAGAGCTCTAGGTTGCTCGGTGAGAGATTTTTGTTTCTCATAGTTAGATTGTTATTTTACCTATAGTCTAGAAAAGGCCAAAAAAAAAATAGTGCTGGATCATCCACTGTCAAAACCCATTGTGCTTTGCAATTTCATTTTGGTATTTGCATTGTTAAACTTTTGTTGCGACATCATGTTGAGTCGCTGGTCTTTGAGTCAGCCTTCAGAGTTTTGAGTTCTTGTCACGTTTTCATCACGTCACTGCTGCACATGTCATCGTCACCGTTTCCACTTACCACTCAAAATTTTGCTTGCGCTCATACAATCTTCACCACACAATGCCCAACATCCACCCCGTAGTGCTGAATTTATTATGCAATTGATTGTATTGTGCAGAAGGAAGGAGAAATAATTCATTTTGGAATAGAAACAGATCAAGGGAGAAAGAAAGAGTTTGATTCAAAGTACCAAAAAAAGGTGAGAAAAAAAAGAAAAGAAAAGAAGGAGAACCTGATTTGATTAGGAAGTCGAGGTGAAATCCATTTGGAAAGTTTGATCTTGGATTTTTATTTCCACAGCTTGAAGTGTATTTTGAAAGTACCTCTAATTCCTTGTCATGTAGATTGCTCCATGCTACGCATAACATCTTTTTACATCATTGCTTTGCACCACTGCCACAATCTGAATTATCGCCTTTATTTGGGCTGTGTTGCATCGCGATATTGTTTGTGTCCAGGCTCACGCTCCAGCAAGGTTTAGCTTAGGACCAGCAAGCTTGCACTGCTATAGAAAACGTCAACACTACCAATTCAAAAATGTCCTTACTACTAATTTTTGAATCGACAGTGATTAAGCGGCAGTGATAATCCATACCCGCGCCGCCATTGACCTTGGCTCTTGCTTCTTTGGCATCGCAGGGTCTCCGGCAAAGGTTTCCGCCACTCCTCGGTTCTTCTCCGATGTCAAACGTCGCCCTCACCGAGCTTGAAGCTCGCCGGCTGCCCCTCTCTGTCGCCGGACTTCCTCAATCCCTCTCCACCAGCAAGAAGCCTCGGTAAAGATTCCCCGTGAGCTCCCCTTTGTTTTGTGCCTCTTTCCACCTTGATTTGTGCCCGTTTTCGTCTCCTCACCGTGTATGTGCTGCCGGTCGAGTCTGTCTACCACCTCTTTGAACCCAGCCGTCGAAACTCAATCCTATGGTCCGAATAGCATACGCCTTCATCACTTCATAACCGGCTGACCGTGGATATGGATCGGCCTTCCAGGCCGTGGTCCATGGGTCTGTAGACCAATTTCATGAGCTTTTCCAATAGAAAATTAAATTGGTTTTGATTTATACGTCATAAATTAGTTTTCTAGTATAAAATCAATTCGGGTTTTTCTCTGAAAATCAAGTAAAATTTGCAGTTAAGCCCCTAAACCTGCAAAAGCATAATACTTTTTGCTCGTAGCTCTGTTTTGGGCGATTTTCATGCCCAAATATTCGTAGTGACTTGTAGAATCTTTTTCTAGGGTTTTTACCTAGTTTTAGTACTGTATGGTGTACTTTTATTAGAGGTTTGCCTCATGTGCTTTTTTTGGTTTGTCGATTAGAAGGTGAGCAGTTTAAGAATCTTCAAGATCAAGCTTTCGAGGACTTTGAGCAACCCTCCATTGAAGGCAAGTGTCCTTGAACATTTTGACCCCTATTTTAGGATTCATGTGTAGCTATTTTATTCCTTCTATGCATGCTTGTCTAATTTGGAATCCTATTCTAGGTTTACTAGTTGTCGCCGTTGTTTAACCATGGGTGAAAATGGGTAGTATATGCTAGCACATTTAAAGTTGTGGGAAATGTTAATCTTGACTAATGTCTATGCAACCAGAATCTGGTACGGTAATCTTGTAGCAATATGGTATAGAGATCGTAACAGGATGGTTGGTTTGAGGTGGTGCTAAATAGCAGGCTTGTGTTTGTTCTTATGTGGGGTCATAAGGACCGGTTCTTGAACATGTAACCAAGTGAATCCACACAACCACGAGGCTTATATGGGTACGTCCTGGCTAACTAATTAGCCACCTCTCTAACTCTATGGGCACCGTTGGACGGTTGAGTGGCACAAGAGGGGGCTTCTACAACGATGTAATCGTCTGTTAGCGGTGAAACCTTAGTGGGTGCCTCCAAGTTGGCGGGAGCTTTGTAAAGGCCTTGTAGTGAGACCCCGACTCCACACCCTAAAAGTGTGAACCAACACGGGAATCACGACTCGTGAGGAAAGCTGTGCAAACTCTGCAGAGTACCAATCTGGTCGATCAGCCGTGCTCACGGACAAGAGCAGACTTGGACTTCTTCAGGATTAGATGGGATTAGGGTTGGTATGGTTGGTTGGGTAGCTAGGTAATGGAATTACCTGGTGAGTCTTGGTAGTCGGATGGATCCGATGAGTCAATCCTTCTGTTATAGTGGTGTCTTCACACTTAGTAAAGAGGATGCCTGTTGTTCAAGTCATTAGGTTATGGTTTGCTTGGTGCAGTTAACCATGTCTAACCTTTCCTTGACTTAAGCCCCGTGGCATATTATTCCTACACTTGTGGAGTACATTTTTGTACTCGCACCTGTTGTCCATTCTCTTGCATTGTGCCGCTGTTCAGAAGCTGTCGATGAAGCTGCAACCTTTAATGAAGATGACTTCGACCCGGAGTTGCTGTTCTAGGCTGGAGTGCCCCCGGTTGATGCCTGTGGATTATGGAAGTCCCACTGGCATTGAAGATCTTTTTTTTCCACTGTGTTTTCTTTTAGACCCTAGGGACCATTTTTATTAAGTTAATTACGTTATTGTAATAGTGGCACTATGAAGATACAATGATGATGTAAACGCATATATGAAACTTGATCCTAGCATGCATGTGTTGTGCCTAGTTTTGCTCCTTTAATACTGGGTATTATAGAAATGGTATCAGAGTCGTGTTGACCATAGGACACAACCTAGATAGAAAGGACGTGCTAACGACTTATGTTTATACAAACTACTTTTGTAAAATTGTTTCCCTTTCAGTTTTTCCTTAACTTGTCCATTGCTCTTTAAAAAACTGTTACTAATTTTTTCTTCTTCAAAATTTTAGATGCCCCACACGAAGGTCACCCTGCGCAAGCGCGTGCTGGTTCTTGAGCTGGAGATCCTTGCTGGTGCTGTCTGGGCGTACCAACCCCTTCTGAGTTCTACTCCAACGAGTAGCTTGCCGGCTACTTCGTCCGTACGCTGTGGTACCTGCTTCAGGAACTAGGCTACCACGATGCTCCACTATACAAGGGAGTCAGAGTTCCGCTGGGAGGCTGTGGTTACTCCTGATTAGTGGAGGTGACCATGTTTGAGAAGCCCACCGACGATAGTCTTCGCCGAGTTCGCCATGTCCACACTGCCGTCGCCCTTAGAGCTACCTTCGAGGTAGGAATCGTCGAGTTCTCAGGAGGGAGAACAGACAAGACCTCCACCACACCCAGTTTGGCAAGTTCCTGTAGCGCCCGTCCGGTAGCTTGGAGGTCATATTCGCACACGTCAACAACGAGCCAGATCTCCGTCTGAGAGAACAGGTCCGCCAAACTGCCGCCCTGTATGCCGAGCTTGAAATAGCCCTCGATGAGCTGGAGGATATGCATCAATGCAATGTAGAGCAGGAGCAGAGCATCCGCGAGTTCCAGATTTTGCTGGAGGACCCCGACCAGTTTCCGAGGAGGTTCCCGTGGCTGCACCGCCCCGTTCCCCTCCGCGCAAGAAGCTTCATCTGGTAGATGCAGCAGGTCCTTCGGGCATAGCAGGCAAGGAGTAGAGTCAAGCTAGGAGGATGTCCGTAGCTGAAAAAATCGTTTAGTCGCGTGTATTCTAGTTGTCTTGTGTCGTTTGTGCTAGTGTGTGCTTGTGCTTGTGTTTGTATTGTGAACCTTGTATGAGTTGGATCTTTGCATGAGTGTTGGTGTGATGTGGGGGTTTCCCCTCTACATCACATCAGTTAATAATATAATAATAGTTGGGAGTCCCTTTCTTTCTTTCTTTCGTGCTTATCTGTTCTTTTCTGTTCTTATCTTGTTTATCCACCCTTGCTTTTCACTTATGTTCTCCACTCGAACCTTGGCTACCAATAGATGGTGAACACCTGGCGTGGCAACAACAATAACGTCAACGACAACACCACCAACCAGCACGATCTTCCACCACACCCCCTCTGATAGACGCCAATTAAGTGATGACCATTCTCCAAGGCTTAGTCCAGGCTATCAACCAGCGACCCCAAGACCAGCATGCATCGAAGCAATAGCCGCAGTCTAAGCTAAGAACTTTCTTGAGTACTCAGTGACCCACCTTCTCTCAGGTAGTTGATCCCATGGAGGCTGATGACTGGCTGAAGATAATAGAGAGCAAGCTGCAGAAAGCTTAGTGCACTTGAAGTGAGAAAGTTCTTTTCGCATCTCATCAACTAATTGGTCCAACTCAAGAATGGTGGACAACTTACACTACCACCCATGAGGATCCCTAAGAGATCACTTGGGCAGAGTTCCGGAATAGCTCGAGCGCACCATGTCCCCGCACGTGAAGTGAAGCTGAAGAGGAAGGAGTTGCTCAATCTGAAGCAAGGACCCATGTTAGTAAGGGAATGCCTCACCAAGTTCACCCAGCTCTCCTGCTACGCCCCCAATGATGTGAATACTAATGAAAAGAAACAACATTGTTTCCTGGAGGGTCTCAACACTAGCTTACAGTATGCCCTCTTAGCCAACGAAGACCCAGTTTCCAGAAGCTGGTCTATAGAGCTTTCATCATGGAGAAGAAGTGCACGAATCTGGGAGAAGAATGCAAGCACAGTCTGCAAGGTTAGTCTTCTGGCAGCAACACCCGTTCTTGCTTCAACCCTCCTGCCACAAGTCCAATGTTCTGCCATGAAGGGCAGAATCAGCAATAGAGGCCACCATAGAAGATGCCTAATCAGGTTGCAGGATTGTACAAGCCGCCAGTGCAGCAGCAACAGTAGTAGTCTCACCTCAACTTTCAGCAACAGCAACCCAACAACAACTAGCCCAAGCAATAGAATCGCACTGGTCAAGGATCGGGCAACATCGACCCATGTTTCAGTTGTGGTAACTTCGGGCACCTAGCCAACAAATGTCCCAAGAAGCAGCAGGGCTAAGCATAGACCCAGGGCAACAACAATCAGCAGCAGCAGCCTCAGCGGAATGTGATGCATGGTCGATTCAATCACATTGAGGTGGAAGAAGCCCAAGATGCTCCCGATGTAGTGTTAGGTATGTTTTCTGCAAACTCTCGCCCTACTACAGTTTTGTTCGATTCTAGAGTTTCGTATTCTTTCCTATCGTCTCAGTTTGTAAATACATATTAATTGCCAAGAGCATTAATGAAAAATCAGGTGCTAGTTAGTTCTCCTGGAGGAAAAATGGAATCAAGGCACATATGCCCTAAAAAAGGTATATGCATAAGGGGGGGTAGACTTTCTTGCCAACCTCATCATTCTAGAATCCAAGGGAATTGGTATCATACTGGGAATGGACTGGTTGACCAAGTACAATGGAATCATTGGATGTGTCACAAAGTCAGTACAGTTGACACACAAAGATGGTACTAAGGTAAAATTTCAAGCCACGACAGAGTCAGCTATCAATGCTAGTCTCAACAAGGCCAATGCAGTGGAAGATAGCAGAGTGGTTAGTGAATTTCCAGATGTCTTCCCGGAGGATTTGCTAGGTATGCTACCTGATCACGAAATTGAGTTCGTCATTGAGTTAGTACCTGGAATGGCTCCTATATACAACAGGCCATATAGAATGGATGCTAATTAGTTGGCTGAGCTCAAGGAGCAAATCCAAGAGCTACTAGACAAAGAGTTTATCCGCCCCAGTTCTTTGCCCTGGAGAGCCCTAGTTATCTTTGTACCGATGAAGGATGGAACCCAAAGATATGTATAGATTATCGAGCCCTGAATGAAGTAACAATCAAGAACAAGTATCCTCTACCTCGCATTGAAGATCTGTTTGACCAGTTGAAAGGAGCACATGTGTTCTCTAAGATTGATCTTCAGTCTGGGTGTCATCAGCTAAAGATTCATGCTTTGGATATTCCGAAGACGGCATTTGTTACTCGGTATGGTCTATACGATTACACAGTAATGTCTTTCGGGTTGACCAATGCCCCAACTTACTTCATGTATCTGATGAACATGGTCTTCATGGAGTATTTGGACAAGTTTGTCGTGGTATTTTTTTTATGGCATTCTGGTTTACTCCAAGAACGAAGAAGAGCATGAGGAACATCTAAAATTGGTATTGCAGAAACTCAGAGAAAATCAGTTGTATGCTAAGTTGAGTAAATGTGAGTTTTGGTTGAAGGAAGTTCCCTTCCTTGATCACATTATTTCGGTAGGAGGTGTGTCTATGGACCTATCCAAAGTAAGGGATGTTCTGAACTGAAAACCACCACAGAATGTTTCAAAGATCCACAGTTTCTTAGGTCTAGCAGGATACTATCATTGGTTTATAGAAGGTTTCTCAAGATAGCAAAGTCAATGACAAAACTGCTAGAAAAAGGCGCAGAGTTCAAGTGGACCACCGCTCGAGAAGCCAGTTTCAATGAGTTAAAGAAAAGATCGACCTTAGCTCCAGTATTGATCATGCCTAACACTCAGAAGCCATTCTCTATGTATTGTGATGCATCTCATCAAGATTTGGGTGGTGCGCTCATGCAAGAAGGTCATGTTGTAGCATATGCATCCAGGCATTTAAGTAAGGATGAAGAGAACTACCTGACACATGACTTGGCGCTAGCTGCGATAGTTCATGCACTTAAGATCTGAAGGCATTAACTGATAGGTCAAAGATGTGAGATCTATTCAAATCATAAGAGCTTGAAGTATATCTTCACTCAACCGGATCTTAACCTCAAACAACACAGATGGTTAGAGCTCATCAAGGATTACAACTTGAGAATCAACTATCACCCAGGAAAGGCAAATGTAGAGGCTGATGCCTTGAGCAGAAAATCTCAAGTCTACGCTATAACTCTTCAAGAGATGTGTCCCGAGCTATGTAAGGAATTCGAGAAGTTGAGTTTGGGAATGGTGTGTAACACCGAGATAGTTGCAATAGAAATAAACTCAATGCTTGAACATGATATAAGAAAGGGTTGGCTTGAGGATGAATTTTTTTTGGAAATCAAGCAGCTGATCAAAGTTGGCAAAGCCCTAGATTTCACTGAAGATGAGAAAGGTACAGTGTGGTACAAGCACAGGATATGTGTTCTGGAAATAAAGGCTATTCGGGATACAATTTTAATGAAGCTCATGATTCGGCATATTCCATTCACCCAGGGAGTACCAAGATGTATCAGGATCTTAATGATCAGTATTGGTGGTACAGAATGAAACATGAAGTAGCAGAATATGTGGCTTTGTGTGATATCTGTTAGCGAGTCAAAGCCAAAAATCAGAGACCAGAAGGTCTACTACAGCCATTGAAAGTACTGAATGGAAGTCATAAGAAATTAGCATGGACTTCATAGTGGGTCTACCTCGAACTCAGTCAGGATGTGATGCCATATGGGTCGTAGTTGACTGGTTGACAAAACTAGCTCACTTCATTCCAGTCAAAGAATCCTATCGAGATCCAAAACTAGTTGAGTTATATATGTCCTGCCTGGATTGTGTGTTTGCATGAAGTACCCAAGATAATTGTATCTAATCAGGGTAGTCAGTTTACCTCACAGTTCTGGCAACATCTACATGAATCAATGGATACAAGGTTGAATTTCAGCTCAGCATATCACCTACAAACTAACGGACATACAAACTAAGTAAATCAAATCCTTGAAGACATGTTGAGAGCATGTGCACTAAAGAACGATAACAGTTGGGAATCTGCCGTGTGCGGAGTTCTCGTACAATAATAATTATCAAGCTATCCTCAAGATGTCTCCTTTTAAAGTCCTATATGGAAGGAAGTGTAGAACCCCGTTGTTCTGCAACTAGACCAGGGAAAGCCAAATTTTTGGTCCTGAAGTTCTAAGAGAAGCAGAAAGACAAGTGCAAGAAATCAGAGATAATTTGAAGACTACCCAATCAAGACAAAAGAGCTATGCAGATAATCGACGCCGAGAACTGACATTCGAAGTAAGAGACTTCGTGTATCTCAAAGTATCACCGATCAGAGGTCTATGCAGATTCAATGTCAAAGGTAAGCTTTCACCTCAGTTTATTGGTCTGTACAAGATATTGGTAAGACGAGGAGAAGTAGCTTACCAACTTGAATTACCACCTCAACTCTCAGAAGTACATGATGTTTTTCATGTGTCACAATTGAAAAAGCAAGACTTGCCTAATTTTCGAATATTCTAGAGTCAAAAGCGGGCAGAACCTAACCTATCATTTGTTCCAATCCGAAGCATAAACAAAGACAGGGGTAATCTTTCGAAAAAGGGCTTTCCTTTCTAAAAAGTAAAAAAAGAGTTCTCGAAGAGGAGCTACTAGTAGAAGAATTGGATGTGCGAGAATACCTCTCCTACTCAGAATATCCAGTCAAGATTCTTGATATGTCAGAACGGATTACCAGAAATAGGCGAGTCCGTATGTGTAAGATGCAGTGGAAGCATCACTCAGAAGAGAAGCAACTTGGGAAAGAGAAGATGATCTGAAGGCTGAGTTTCCCTATCTCTTCTCCAATCCTTCTGAATCTCGAGGGTGAGATTCAATCTAAGGACGGTAAGTTTGTAACACCCTAAATTTCAATTTTTGTAATATTTTAAAATTTTGCTAAAATTTTAAATAGGAGTTGCAAATTTTGTTCAATAGAAGAAATTAATTTCTAAATTTAATATCTCCATAGGTTATATATAAGTTTGATGCATCCATGCCGTCGTAGTTACAATAGGTTTTTTATGCATGGAAAAAGTTGGCAAAAGTTCGTAGAGTCACTCGTTTAAACTCCTTTTGAAATTTGTTCAAAATCTAAAAAGAAAAAAAAGCTTTTTAGTTTGGAAAAAAAACTCCCAAGCCGAATCCATCTCCCGGCCCACCTCTTCCCTCCCCTCTCTTCCACCCGCGTTGGCTACCGGCCTCCTTCCCACGCTGGGCCACGGTTGAGCCGGCCTGCGCTGCCCCCAAGCCGCCCCTCCCCGCTTTCTCTCGCCGCTAGGCGGGTCCTGCCCAAGCTGGCTGGAGCTGAGCCCCGCGCGCGCCATAACCACAGCTGCACTTCTCCTTCCTCCTGCCGCCCAAGCCCGATCCGCCCCTAAATCGTGTGCCCATTCAAATCGCCACCTCCTCGCACCGTTTTGACTCAATTAAACCTCATGGCCGAGATCCCCACCCCCTATTCACTCCTTCCCGGTCATTTCCCCCTCCTTAATCCCTCACAAATGTGGAAACCAATGCAATTAAGGAAATTTAGAACCCCAGCCAATCCTTTCTAATATGGCTGATTCTCTCATTCTCTTGAGTATTTTAGCCTCGCTTCTTCTTCCTTGCAATGTTCTGTGCATTCTCCACCCTTTTTCCTTCTTTCTCCCTCTCGAATTCAACATCGGCACCAGCTTCTTCTTCAACTCGGTAAGGAGCTCCACCACCACAAATTCTCCATGCCCGAGCCGCCATTGACCTTGGCTCTTGCTTCTTTGGCGTCATAGGGTCTCTGGCGAAGTTTTCTACCGCTCCTCGGTTCTTCTCCGACGTCGGACACCGCCCTCACTAAGTTTGAAGCCCGCCAGCTACCCCTCTCCATCACCGGCCTTCCTTAGCCCCGCTCCACCGGCAAGAAGCCTCGTAAAGATTCCCCGCAAGCTCCCCTTTGTTTTGTGCCTCTTTCCGCCGTGATCCATGCCCATTTGCGCCTCTCCAGCCGAATCCGTCTATCGCCTATATGAACCCCGGCCGTCGGATCTCAATCCTATAGCCCTAATAGCATACCCCTTCATCACTTCATAACCGTCCCACCGTGGACATGGACCAGCCTTCCAGGCCATGGTCCACGGGTCTGTAGACCAATTCCATGAGCTTTTCCAATAGAAAATTAAATTGATTTTTATTTATGACGTCAAAAACTAGTTTTCCAGTATATAATCAATTCGGGTGTTTCTCTGAAATCAAGTAAAATTTGCATTTAAGCCCCTAAAACTTTAAAAGCTCAATACTTTTTGCTCGTAGCTCTGTTTTGGGTGATTTTCACGCCCAAATGTTCGTAGCGACTATTGGGGAATGGGCAGGCTATGCTAGCCTAAAACAAAAAATTTTGTACCGGATTCACCCAGAAAATCATGCTAGTAGGAGATCATAGATCATTACCGCTTGACACGTAGTGTAGCGGAAGAAGAGTTGGAGTAGACCGATCCAACATCGTATGCGTCGAACTCCTCGAGCAGCTTCTCAATCAGATCTGTGACTAGCCCCGCACAAGTGGTCACGCTGCTCGACCAAGTCCGAGCAGGTGGTCATGCTCCTCGACCAACCTCAAGCTGGTGGTCGTGCTCCTCGACCAACTCTGAGCAGGTGGTCGTGCTCCTAGACCAACTCCGAGCAGGTGATCGTGCTCCTAGACCAACTCCGAGCAGGTGGTCGTGCTCCTTGACTAACTCTGAGCAATTGGTCGTGCTCCTTGACTAACTCTGAGCTGGTGGTCGTGCTCCTCAACCAACTCCGAGCAGGTAGTTGTGCTCCTCGACCAACTCCCGTTCGACTCACCGAGAAGATCAACGCCGCAATAGCAGTAGCACCTCTACATTATCCACACGTACTGGGCAGAAACACCGAGCGCTGATGTGCTAGCACCGCACGCACGACTAGGGTTTTGGGAGATCGTGTGGAAGGTTGCGGCTAGGGTTTCAAAGCGGCTCAACCTTGGGACGCCCTACCTACACCTCTCCTTATATAGAGCTCGCCAATGGGCTCCGACGTTGAAAGCCCTTTAGGACTCTAACTTCTCATGGATCACAATCCAATCAAAACCCATATACAAATCCAATTCGCATGTTTTGTTCCAACCCATTAAGTGTGTGACCCGTTAGGTTCATGTATAAATGAATACGACTCGGAAACCCTTTCCAAACTGAAATCAATAGCGGTCCCTAGCAGGACATTTTGATTCCCGAGTATACATAAAACATCATATCGGCTGAACCTTGACATACACACGCACCGATCCCTTCGCCTCACGATACCAGTTAAGCTCAAGGAGAGATACGTGCCACCCTTGTAATAGCTCGACCATTCGCTCGACCATTCACTCGATCAAGTAGTGGATTCATCATGATTAACTCTTTAATCATATTGGCATGACCATGCACTTTCTCAATCCAACTACCACAAGGGGCCCAGAGATATCTCTCCCGTTATCAAGGAGGGATAAATTTCATCTTGATCGCTCATACCCTATGACATGTTTCATGATAAACCCAAAAACTACCTTTATGACTACCCAGTTACAGAATAACGTTTGCCAGCCCCAAGTATGCCACTACACATTCTAGGAATCAATAATGATATCAGGTCTAAGGATCCTGCAGGTACATCATTTGAGATAACAACGATGGCACATCATAAATAACAATCCCAGCAGTATCTCAAGGTGGGTCTATCAAACATCATGTTCTCTAACAGAAGTATCCACATTATTGACCTGATATCTCTATACCTATGATCCATGAAACGTGATCATCAATCAATACATGTGTTGGTCTTATGTATCATCACAATGATATTCGACCAGGGATCAACTAAGAATAACATCATGATATAAACAAAGAGTTTAATGAACAAGTCACATACTTGCCAATAAATGTAAATGATAGTCATTCTTGGAATCACACATTATTCGGTAGTACATGAATATAAACGTGTGATACAATCATCTCTATGATTGCCTCTAGGGCATATCACCTTCAGCGATGTGTAGAATCTTTTTTATAGGGTTTTTACCTAGTTTTAGTATTGTATAGTGTACTTTTCTTCCAGGTTTCCCTCGTGTGCTTTTTCCAATTTGTCGATTAGGAGGTGAGCAGTTTAGGAATCTTCAAGATCAAGCTTTTGAAGACTTTGAGCAACCCTTCGGTGAAGGCAAGTGTCCTTAACATTTTGACCCCTATTTTAGGATTCATGTGTAGCTATTTTATTCCTTTTGTGCATGCTTGTCTAATTTGGAATCCTATGTTAGGGTTTACTAGCTTTTCCTTGTCATTGTTGTTTAACCATGGGTTAAAATGGGTAGTATATGCTAGCGCAGTCATAGTTGCAGAATGTTAATCTTGACTAATGTCTATGCAACCAAAATCGGGTATGGTAATCTTGTAGCAATATGGTATAGGGATCATAACAGGATGGTTGGTATGAGGTGGTGTCGAATAGCAGGCTTGTGTTTGTTCCTGTGTGGGGTCCTAAGGACTGGTTCTTGAACATGTAACTAAGTGAATCCGCACAACCATGAGACCTATATGGGTACGGCCTGGCCAACTAATTAGCCACCCCTCTAACTCTATGGGTACTGTTGGACAGTTGAGTGGCACAAGAGGGGGCTTCTGTAGCAATGTAATCGTCTATTAGCGGTGAAATCTCAGTGGGTGCCTGCAAGTTGGCGGGAGCTTTGTAAAGACCATGTAGTGAGACCCCGACTTCACACCCCGGAAGTGTGAAGCAACACGGGAATCACGACTCGTAGGAAAAGCTGTGCAAACTCTATAGAGTACCGATCTGGTCGATTAGCCATGCTCACGGATAAGAGCAGACTTGGACTTCTTCAGGATTAGATGGGATCAGGGTTCGTATGGTTGGTTGGGTAGCCGGGTAATGGAATTACCTGGTGAGTCTTGGTAGTCGGATGGAATCCGATGGGTCAATCCTTTGGTTATAGTGGTGTCTACACACTTAGTAAATAGGATGCCTATTGTTGGAGTCATTAGGTTAAGGTTTGCTTGGTGCAGTTAACAGTGTCTAACCTTTTCTTGACTTAAGCCCCGTAGCATATTTTCCCTACACTTGCGGAGTACATTTTTGTACTCACACCTGTTGTCCCTTCTTTTGCATTCTGCCGCCGTTCAGACGCCGTCAATGAAGCTGCAACCTTTGATGAAAATGACTTCGACCCGGAGTTGCTGTTCTAGGCTGGAGTGCCCCCGGTTGACGCCTGTGGATTATGGAAGCCTCGCTGGCGTTGAAGATCTTTAGTTCCACTGTGTTTTCTTTTAGACCCTTGGGTCCTTTTGTATTAAATTAATTATGTTATTGTAATAATAGCACTGTGAAGATACACTGATGATGTAGACGCATGTATGAAACTTGATCCTAGCATACATGTGTTATGCTCGGTTTTGTTCCTTTAAAACTGGGTGTTACATTGAAGAAGTTGCAGGAGAAGAACTAGTTGAATCGGAGAATGATGATATGTGAAGTAGGGCTACAAGTATTGAAATCTTCATCCGCCTTTTATTCTTATGCAATTAAGACATGTTACTAGCATTTATTTTGTTAAAAAAAATTGATACGGCTTGATTTTCTATGGAAACAAAGGGGATGTAATGATTATCTTACTATAAAATTGCCGCACCTGTTACCTTGTGCCATCCATAAGATATTTCTTCAATTACTACAAAATATTGCTATATTTACTCAAAAAACATAATAGTGTAGTTTGAACCTGAACACATAGTGTAGTCTAGAAATTAATGCGATGATGCACGGCACTGGTAAGAATGGTTGTCGTATTGTTGGATTTGCCATGATCTGAATATTTGGTAACCATTTTTAGTTCCATGAACTATGAATTTTAATTACCATATATGGCGAATAAGAAATTTAATCAATTACTACAAATAGGGTGCTATATTTAGTACAATATGACGTTTGTGTTTTGTTGAATAAATGTAAGATCATTCTTAAAAAGGAAATCCAGGGCTGACCTATTGGGTTTCAAATGTTTCAAAGAATAATCGTGAACGACATGCAGATGCTGAGATATGACAATATTTTTTTTAAGCATAGTATTATAGATCATTATTGTCGATGCACTAACGGTGTTGCACTCGAAGGTCAGTCCACTCAATATAATCAACATGAATGTTGTTCTCATGAAATAATATGAATGCCATAATTCACTTATTATGATTTTAAATAATTCGACAAGGAATCCAAAAAAGCATAGTATTATAGATTTCAATCAGGTGCAGTCAAGGTGGTCCAGTCAAGGCAGGACCACTCGAGGTTAGTTAGTGAAAGCGAAAGAATTTTTTTGATAGAAGTATGTCACATTTGTCGATAGTCATGTGATATTTTGCCTTGCGAAGGTTTGTATTTAAATTATTCCTAGGTTCAACTAACAATATTAAGTACAGTTACCACAAAATGTACATCTATTGACCATAACAAGTGAAGTGAATCCTGACATTTTAATGAAGACATGGTAACAATAAGGGCTAACATCAATTACGACAATGTAGTGTGAAAATTACTATATTTTTGTAGTGGCTATATTCGTATTAGATGTATAGGATACTATGAGACTGAGTAGGAAATTGAGTTACTATAATTGACTTGTTGATTGACAATAAATTGATATATCACTAACGACAAATTATTGGAGTGGATTGGATGAAGAATGATGCTGGAGGGAATACATATATGAGAACGCCACGTAGTGTGTACTGCATTTCTGCCCAGGCAATTACTACAATAAGTAGTAATTCAATTATATGTACTCTGTTGAATTACTGTTGTTAGTAACATAATTTAACTATTAGATGCACAATCAATTACTACAATGGAGTGCATTACTTAGTGCAATTTTAAATGCGAAATAGTTTACACTAATCTGAGATGCATGATGAAATTTTGGTCAAATACATTGTGGTGGAAAACGATTTGCTATAAATGCCACCCAGAATGAATATAAAATGATTTAACACGGCCAACATATGCTAAAACTGTAAAATAAGAGAAATGTGCAAGGGAAAATATACCACAGAGAAGCATGATGTTTGATATTTAAAATTTGAAGGGATTGTGGCCACAATAAAGTGTTTTACACAAAGTACATGGACGTTCACAACACACATGACACGGTGCCCCGTTATTAGGACGGTAACTAGGAAGTTGCAATACAAGTAGATGGAAATTTTAAATAAAGTTGTGTCATGATCATTATCGTGGGATTCGAAGCATAAATGGGATCAAGGCCGGGGCCTATGTATCTCCAGGCCAATAGGGAGGTTCTTTATCTCATTTAGGGGGTGGTAAAGCATGTAGAATAGAACCTCAGCCGTAAATAGTGTGGCTCTACCCTGCAATGGTAAAGTGATGTAACTATAGTGAGATGAATGGAAATTAACAAAAATGGATGAATATGAACTTTGTTCAAATGAGATGACTTGCCTGAATTATTGGTTTCTCGAAGTCATCACCATTCCACAGGTCCATGAATTTTGTAGCAAAGAAACCACTATCATTGTTGCGCAACTGCTTTGGCACATCATGGATAGGGCATCACCATCTAACAAACTCTTTCACACCACCATTGGTGAAGTTCTGGAACAAATCATTTAGCCGTGGAACAATCCGAGCACCCACCACCTCATGGTACATTGTGTGGTCAATGACATTAGAATTGAATACATATATTCTTGTATGCATCATGTTGAGGCAGTACACACTCCCCATTCACCATTCTCCAAAACTGGCAAGAAGTATTGGGATGTATAATGTGAACAGTTAGAAGCTTACACAAATTGTAAAAAGATGGTAGTGAGAACACTAACTATAGTAATTCTTGAACTAGTCTTAAAAGTTTGACTTTGTGGGGGGAAACCCCAAGGAGGTCGTGTTGGAGTACACCCTAAACAACTTGGTATGGAAACTCCATGTTTTGTTCATGCTCTACTGTGTTGAGAAGTTCCTGGAGTTAGCAATAATGAATGACTTTACAGATTCATTCGGTTCAGTGGATAAAAAAATGAGACTGTAGTAGAGAGAGCAAGTAGTGCATGCCCATGAGGATGGATGTGAACTCACCCCTAGCTCTTGAGAGAGGAATACGCTATATCCGTCACCATCAGGCATATGGGCTTCTTCGTCGTGCGTAATGAATGAAACATAGGTGGCCATGAATTTGCTTGAAAGCATTTTTCCATCCCCAAAAGAGTCAAATATTTTAGTTCCTTTGAACACGTTTGAACTGGTGGAGATGAAAACATTGCTGCATTATGGCAAATATTCAATATTGAGGGTTATGTCAAAGATGGAAAGTAAGGTTTCCTTTGGATGAGAATGAATTCCTGCTAGAGTTGAGGGTTTTGCAGAACTTCTCAGAGGGAAGATGCTTTTGTCATTGGGATTTTAGGGCGGCTGAAATTTTCTTTAAATAGTGACACATACAATTCTAGGACCCTTGTAAACCTATTAGATCGTCAAGCAACATGTGCAAGGAGGAGGTTATCCTCTTGGGTACACGGCCACAATAGAATAGGGCCCAATGGATCATCAGTAGTTCTAACATTGCCTTGAACCTGCACATATTCGATGATATAATAAATATGTAGATACATAGTTGATGTTTAGAAGTGAGTTTGTTTTGTAAAACTACAGATGATGGTGGCTTATTAATATGTAACTGAGTTATGATAATAGAAATCCTAGGTTGTAGAATGTTACCTCATGAACAGAATGGAGACGTTGGAAATTATCATAAATAATATAATGGGCAATAGTAGAGCAACTGTCAACTAATGGGTTCCCCAAGGCACCACAAGCTTCGACATGTCCATGCGTGTAAAACTCCTGAATAGTCCAAGGATGAGCAAAGTCTCCATCACTGGTAGGGTTGGATGGAATCTCAAAAACTTCAGCAATGGCAGTCTGCACTAGCTCCATGGCTGGTGCTACTTGAAATGCATCGCCTAAATTCTCTTGATGCACAGGCAACTCCTGGTAGATTTCCTCATTCGGCACACGATCTCGAGATTGAGGAACTAATCAGTATGAAACATAGCTTTGATATAAAATACGTGATTTTCATAAAGTGGAATGCAATTGTAGCCATTACCATTTAGAATATGCTATGTTTCCATTGGTTCTGGGGGCAGCATCACCTCAGGTGCGCCACCTTTGGTTATTGTATCTTCGTTCTCATTACCATAGTCACTCAATGCATGTTCGTCTAGAACAAAATGAAGGTAGTAGTTAACATAATGACTATAATTTACAACCATGATAATGTTGAATTACAATAATGGAATGAGGGTCTTACTCATGTTGCCCTCATCTTGAGCATCAGCTTCGTCAGTGTGCGATGTACTTGCAGCATGGCATATGTTCGGACAGGTTGGTGAGTTTTCATCAGGTTGTTCACTATTCTTGCCTCCACCTCCTTCTCAAGTATCTGCCTCAAAGTGCGAATTACTTCATGATGAGCATCCCATAGCATCGACTGACCCCTCTTTATGGTACTCAATGCGGTTTCAGTTTTAGAATCAAATTTGGCCAAAGCTTCCATTGCCTCTCTTTTCATTGTCCTGGGTACCGTTTGTGCAACCAATACGCCAAGTTTAGATTGGATGCTAGGGAATGAAGCAGCAGACATAGATTCTCCCACTGCTGGGTCTTGTGGTAAGATTGGCTAACTCATTAGTAGCAAGTGTTGACGTTGTTCTGAAGTTGCATGCAAAAACAAATAAGTCATTGGTGTAGATAATGCAAAAAAAAAGAGAATACTCTATCATGGCTATGCATTAAAAAACAGGGGAGTGAACGTTTGTTACTCACATGAAATGTGCCAAATTTAACCTTCCCATCAGTATCCTTGTTCCTGTCTGCATTTTTGATACGATCAATTATGGTGGAATCTAATGGTGGCATCTTAGGTTTCCCAAATATGTGTTGACTCATTGTGAGGTGCTCCACAAAACTGTTGAAAATTGAAGGTGCACAATGGGCATTAGGCGAGCGTTCATATTTGAACTAATTTTTGGAAGTCTAAAACATGATTAAAAAACAAGTTATAAATTCATGGTGACATGCATGAAAATCATGAAATATGACAACTTAGAATCTCAAAAAGAACTATAAGATCACATAATTGTACCTTTGTAGTGGGAGCAATGGGATGGGTAATGGTTGACTTGCCCTTATCCTTTGTTAGTTTATTGACAGGACGTGTACTAATGCACTATTTCTTGACCATAAGGCCCTAGGATGGGAGGTATCTAAAGTCGTCCTCATCGTTAGTTCGCGTAGGATCCGAAGCAGTGGTACGCTTTGCAGCAGGTTGTGTCTAAACACACTACCACTACTAGAAAACTGGCCTTATATGCTGTCCTATCATTGCTGGTTCCTAATGGGCCAGCAGTGATGTGGCATCACTGCCGGTTCATAAGCCACGCGAGAAGAATCAGCCATCGTTTCTTATGAACCTGTAGTGATAAGTGTCATCACTGCCAGTCGAGGGATTGAGCCGGCAGTGATGCCCTTTTCCCTCATCACTACAGGTTTAATCCACCGACCGACAGTGATAGCATAACATCATTACCGGCTGGTTAAACGAGCTGGCAGTGATGTCCTGGCTATATAAAAGTCGCCCTCTCCTTTCGCAAGCTGTAGCACACAGAGAGGAGCTCTGTTTTTGCTCGGTGGTGGCTATTTTTGCTCACCGGGATCTTGGTGGCTTCAAAATTTTGAGGAATCCTCATGCCCTAGGTATTCTAAGGTGTGTAACTTCCTCTCCAATCCATTTCTATTTGAATTTTATTTGCTATATTGCTCTAGATTTTTAAATGATGGAGATGAACCTATGGCCATGATGTTTTGAGACAATGTAGATGCAATTATACCTCATTTATTATATGGAAGCTTCAATTATGGTGGAAAGTGTCTTTATTATTGATTTACATTAGCTATATGTATGAGCATATTTATTATTTGTTTTTAATGAATTAGAAAATTTAGCCATGATATTAAGGTATATAGCAAACTCCAATTATATTTTTTATATTTTAATTAATTAGCAAGCTACAATGTAGAAACTTTAGGTTTGAGCATATTTATGGTTGATTTTTAGTGAATTAGAAAAATTAGTCATGATATTTAGGTATGTAGAAAGCTCTAATTATATTTTTTCTATTTTAATTAATTAGCATGTTCCCAATATGGAAACTTTAGGTATGAGCGTATTTATTTCGATTTGTAATGAATTAGAAAATTTTGCCATGATATTTAGGTATGTAGCAAGATACAATTATATTTATGTAAGAGCGTTTTTATTTTTCATGTTTCCATAATGAGTAATAGATAAGGTGTTGAATAATAAAGAAAATTTCTAGGGATGGCACCAACAAATACTCATTGGAAGCGGATGCAGAAGCATGCAAAAGGTAGCTCCTCCAACCCAGGCTAATTGCCTGTAGGAGATGATAAGGTAATTTATTTGTTGGTAATCGCAAAATGTTCTAGATGTAATGAATTTGGATTTACAATAATGATATAATTCTAGATGGACAAAAGATGGATGTACGATGCGAGCCATGTGAGCGCAGAGTACAATAATGGCTTGGATTGTTTCCTGGTCCAAGCCACGACACACAAGTCAAATACACAGTCTCAATACATGTGATGTCCATGCGTCAATTGCGAGAACAAGAAGCAGTTCTCCACCACCCAGCAGATACATTCCCATTTGATGCCAAGAGACATTATGCCTTGCTATACCGATTAGACCGAGCACGGTGAAGCTGAGATCGTACAGGAAGGGCAATACATTGAAAGAGAAGATGGAGATATGTGCACCGATATGTCGGTCGACGAATACATCGATATGCCACCTGCCGGAGATACATTGGCCGATGTTGATCCAGAGGAGGTGTTGGCTGACACCGACGTCGATGATTTGGAGAAGATGTTGCGCGATGGGGAGGGGAACTTCACCAATGAAAGAGAGTTTCAAAAGTTCCAGCGTATGTTAGAGGACTTTAAAACACCATTGTTCCTGGGCTGCGAGAAGGAGCACACAAAGTTGCGTATAGTGCTTTCACTGCTGCAATTGAAGGCAAGCAACAGGTGGTCTGATACAAGATTCACAGAGTTGTTATTGTTCTTGAAGAAATTGCTTCTAAAGGAAAATGTGCTGCCAGAAAACATGTATCAGGCCAAGTAGGTTGTGTGTCTATTGGGGTTGAAAGTACAGAAAATATATGCATGTCCAAACGATTGCATGTTGTATCATGGAGAGCATGCAGACATGCAAGCATGTCTCGTCTGTGGTGCAGCACGGTACAAGCATGACGGTGATGATATCGGTGGTGAAGGAAAGAAGAAAAGGCGTCCTATGAAGGTGATGTGGTATTTTTCTATAGTTCCCTGTTTGGAGCGTTTATTCGCGAACAAAAGGCATGCCGAACTGATGCGATGGCACGCCGATGAGCACAATGATGATGGAATGCTGAGACACCCCGCTGATTCTATGCAGTGGAGAAATAGCGATAGGAAATACAAGAAGCCCTTTGCAGAAGATGTGAGGAATATAAGATTTCGGTTGAGTACGAATGAGATGAATCCATTCGGCAACATGAGCAGTAGTCATAGCACTTGGCTTGTGACTCTATGTATCTACAACCTTCCACCTTGGTTGTGTATGAAGCAGAAGTATATTATGATACCGGTGCTGACACCAGGGCCGAGGCAACCTGGCAATGATATCGATGTCTACCTGAAACCATTAATGGAAGATCTTGTAATACTGTGGAATGATGGTGTATAGGTATGGGATGCATACAAACAAGAGAACTTCACCCTACGCACAATTACGTGAGCGAGGTTCTACATGATGCTAAGCTACGATACCCACAAGTACATAAGCTAGTATACGCAGTCTTGATGTCTTCTTGGAAATTACGGCACTACTTTCAAGCGCACAGGATCACGGTCATAACGACGTATCCGCTGAAGAATGTAATACACAATCGGGAAGCTACTGGACAAATCGCGCAATGGGCAGTAGAACTAAATGAGTTTCACGTAAGTTACGCACCACACACAAGCATGAAATCTGGAGTGTTAGCAGATTTCATCGCCCAATGGACAAGCGTTGAGGAAAAATAGCCAAACATAGTTGAAGATCACCGGATGCTCTTTTTTGATGGATCGCTCATGCTCCAGGGCTCAGGGGCTGGCATTGTGCTCAAATCTCCAATGGGCGATGAACTTAGGTACATTGTTCAGTTAGACTTTAAAGCTTCTAATAATGTTGCAGAATATGAAGGACTGATAAACGAGCTCTGCATAGCTGCATCGCTTGGAATTAAACAACTTCTTGTGAAAGGGGACTCACAGCTAGTCGTAAACCAAGTTCAAAAGGAGTACTAGTGCTTGGACGACAACATGGCGGCTTACTTACTCGAGGTACGAAAGCTCGAGCAGAAGTTTGAAGGGCTAGAAATGACGCATATCAGAAGGAGTGATAACTCTGGTGCGGATGAACTTGCTAGACTCGCTTCTTCTCGAGCACTGGTACCCATAGGGGTCTTCGTTGAGGAACTCCTTAAGCCATCTGTCCCGACAGTTCGGCGAACGGATGCTGCCCAACCCTACCAGCAGTCTGGTCAGGTTAGTGAGGCAGAACCCGCAGACACGGATGCTGCACTACTCGAACGGAACCCGACTTGGATGACTCCATACCAAGCCTATCTTGAGGGTCGAGACATCCCTGATGATGATGCGTCTGTAGTGAAAATTGCTCGTAAATCCAAGCTCTACGTTTTGGTAGACGGCAAGCTCTACCGAAGAGGAGTAACGAAATCTTGATGAAGTGCATCACTCAGTAAGAGGGCAATAAAATATTGCTCGATATCCATGGAGGCATGTGTAGTAATCATGCGTCTTCTCGCACCTTCATTGAAAAAAATTTCCGCCAGGGATTTTATTGGCCAACTGCCCTCCAGGATGCTTCCGAGCTGGTCAAAAAGTGCAAAAGCTGCCAATTTTTAGGAAGGCAGACCACTCGACCAGCCCAAGCTCTGCAAACAATCCCTCTTTCTTGGCTTTTCTCCATCTGGGGCTTGGATATCCTGGGACCGTTCCCAAGGGCCCAAGGTGGTTACAAGTTCCTATTCGTGGCTATCGGCACGTTTACCAAGTGGATAAAGGCTGAACCCATAGGAAAAATAACCGCAGAAGCAGCCAAGAAGTTAATGAGGAGCATAATTACTCAATTTAGAATTCCGCATCGGATAATTACGGATAACGGTAGCCAGATCAAAAGCATAACCTTTATTGCGTTCTGTGAAGAATTCAACATTAAGACTTGTTTCGCCTCAGTAGCTCACCCATAGAGTAATGGTCAAGTTGAGCGTGCTAATGGTATAGTCTTGTAAGGTGTCAAAACTCGGGTCTTCGACAGGCTAAAGGCCTACTCGAAATGTTGGGTAAAAGAGCTTCCCTCGGTACTATGGGCCATTCGTATGTCAACTAATAGGACCATCGGTGAAACTCTGTTCTTATTGGTTTATGGAGCGGAAGTGGTGCTCCCGACTGAGTTACAGTTCAGATCACCTCAAGTGGAAAGTTACTATGAAGAAGGGCAGGAGCACTTACGAGTGGATGACATAAATTTACTTGAGGAGTACCGAGATCGAGCATATATTCGAGCGGCTAAGTATTAGCAGGTATTGCGTAGATATCAAGCTAGAAAATTCAACCCAGGCAACTCGCTGCTGGGGACCTCGTGCTACGGAATGTGTAGAAACAGGCCCAACGCCACAAGTTATCGCCTAAGTGGGAAGGACCTCACATAATAGTCGAGGTCACTCGACCTGGGTCGGTACGTCTATCTACTCTAAATGGCAAGATACTCGAGCACTCGTGGAACATCGATCAACTACAAAAGTTTTATTCATAGAAAAGGTAGGTTACAGGTAAGTCGATTACATTCGATTCGGTTGGCTACTCGATTACATAGTTTTTTCTTTTTCACTCTAATCTGTGTGGCTAGTGCAAAATTGACAGCAAGGATCAGCTTAGATCTTGCAAAAAAATATCTAAGAGTTTGGAAGCGTATGGACCCTTATTCACTCTTGTACGAGTCGAGGAACCTTTTATACTCCTCCCTCGGGCGGCAGCTGATCATTCCAGGAACCGGCCACCGACCAACATAGGGACCAGGGAAGGTGACCGAGGTGAAGACCCTGCTAGAGCTGATGGCCGACGCCGGTGATGCTAAGTGGTCTTTTGCGTGGTGCGAAGGCGATCTGGCGGTTGTCAATGGAGAAGACAACCGCGCCTCCTTAGCCGGTGATGACCTGAAGGCTCCACCACCGAAGACCTCGATGGCAGCTTGGTCAATGATCCGGTTGAGATCACCACCATCCTCAATCCTCCCCCATGTGGAGTGCTGCGCCATCTGGCTTGAAGCATGGTCTTGATGTAATGGCGAACGCGCTAAATGAGGGGACATCAATTATCTGTGGAAATGATGATGATTTCAGGAGGGACCATGGCGAGAGGCCTAGGAGAGAGGACTTCTGGGATTAGTTCACGGGGTGGAGATGGAGTGTAGGCCATGGCCTCAAGCTCTACAAGTCCTAGAAGGCAATGGGCAAAGGAAACAAAGGGGGCGATGTGAAGGACAAACGGCTTCAAGTCCCCTCTATTTATAACGGGGGGAATGGGTCGTACTCTTTAAACGTAGTCGTCAAGATCCGAAATGATGGCATCGCCTCGTGCGCGTAGCGCGTTCGGCAAAGTTGAGACATCATGATGGCATTATGGCATTATGGCTTGTCTCATCTCTGCAAAGAGGGATGGGCGGTCATTATGATGTGTCCAATCAAGATTGCGGTGAAAACGAGCACAAACGGGAGTGGGTTTTTAGTGCCCACCTACCCGGCGGTTCGAGGTCACTCGGTATCCACATCGCACTTAAAACAATAATGCTCGGGGGCTTGCACTCTCGAGTATTCAGTCGAGGATGGTGTGTTGATGCATATGCTCTATTCTCTATCTTGATTACCACATCAAATAGAGAGTTAGGGGCTACATCGCATACTTTCGATGCTGGAACTTTACTCTTTGTTCGACTACATTATCGACCAATAGTACAAGTATGTCCTTTTTTACTCTCTGATCGAGTAATTTCTTCCTTGACCATAGAGTCGGGGGCTACATCATAATACCATATTTTTTGTTATATTTTTTTTTTGCAAATTAGCTCTGCGTCGATCACATTGAATAGAACCAACAGAGACATGTGTTGAATCGATGACAGATAATTATACCTAAGGAGGCATAATGGCACAGAGATTGTCAGACATCTCATGCCTAATAGACAGAAGGGTTCTGAAGTCCTAGTCTGTCTCACGTGTGCTCTCTATCAAGTTCATGTTTATATACTGATTGAATGCGCAAGTTGATAAAAGTTTGCAGAAAATTCAATATGCTCTAAGCTCTGTATTAGTCTTTTTCCTTACTATTACGGTCTTCTCGAGTACTCGAGAGCCGCACATCTAATAGCTTATCTAGTTAAAATTTTAGGTTGACAGATGCATAATCGTATGGTCTTGAGAATGATGACAACATGTATCTATCAGTTTTTGCATCTACTTATGCTAATCCTATTTCATCGACAAGGAAATAGCAGACAAAAGCATAATACACTGGCAAAGTATAGCATTGTTGCGGGCATTCTCAGATCATAAAATATATCTTACAAGTGCCAGAACAGGATGGACCATCAGTTTGAGGGACTCTCCTCGTTATCATCACTAGGCAAACTAAGCCTCAAAGACTCGACAAAGGCTGGAACTACCGGCTGGACGCTTTCAACAAGTTTTGCAGCCTCCTCGCTAGCACAATTAAACCCAACTATTACCAATGAGGTATCAAGCATGGGATTGTAACTCTTGAGGATACCAAGCAATGTAGCAGCGCTTGCAGAAGCTGATTGGGTCATGTGGTCGAGTGTCTGCTCCTTCAGCTCTTGAAGAGCCAAGACAGCAGCATCCCGCTGAGCAATGGCAGCATCCCTTTTAGTCATCAACAGAGTAAGGGAATGGAAGGCAGTAGCATATTAGACAGGCAAAATATCAGTAATGACTCCATTACATCCGTCAGAAATCCTAACAAGAAGCCTATTACTTGACTAAGGAAAAAGCTTCGGTGATATCTATTTACAAGAATGCAACTTGAAATTTCCTTCAAGAGACTTTATGGTTATGGACACTCCGTTGTAGGAAACTTCAAGCATGTTATAATCATATCGGTCATAAGCTCAGTTCATCCAGTGGAAGCTCAGAATTCGGTTAGGATTGGTAATCCTGGGTACTGGAGGGATGGCTTTAGATGTTAGGCCTAGCATGATTGTTCTTTCCTTCGACCAGGGGACAGCTTCCCATTCTAGCGGCTCCCATATGTTATCACCAAATGTGTGAAGGGAAATCGGCGTTAATGCACTGTGCTTGGCTGGATCATCAATCTGCTCTCCAACTTTCAATAAAACTGCGTAAGTGTCAACTAGAAGCAGTCCAGAACCTCTCAGACCAGGTTGCCAGATCTCGATCTCAGGGGTCGATTGTTCTAATGATGCCACTGCGCTTGATGGATCTCCTGAAGCCACTATATCCAAGAAATATGCAATACGCCACCAAAACATGCTACTGGAAACTCGAAACCATCGCAGTGGCCCATCAACAAGATATATGTGCACTCCCTCTGTCATCTGAAGGTGAAAGCAAGGTATCCTCGACAATGATGAACAATTTCCCGTTCCTCCGCACTGCGCATCCTTCTAGACTGACCCAGAATGTGTCGTACGAAAGCAGAGGAAGGTCAAAAAACCATCCTATTACCGGGTTGAGCACCCTACCTTTGACTTCATGCCCTCGTTCGATGATGATTAAGAGCCCGTTCGAAGCCCCGATTATCTCCCAGCTGTCGCCAACTAGGCCTCGGAAATGAAGGTCAAAAACTGCTTCGCTCCCCAGACAATGCACCTTCACCAAGCCATCCTCATGTATGAACGGCCCTTTCAAAATCCATGGAGAAAATTCTGCCGTTCTATGCACTTCTCGCTACGTGGTGCAGACACATCGAAAGAAGGCAAAATCCTTCAGATGAACCAACTTGTTGGAGATGATGTCAAGCACTCCCAAGGGAAGAGCTGCCCAATCAAAAGTCTTCGCCATGAGAGTTAAAGGGAAAAGATGAAGTTCTCTGAGTGGACGAGATCAAAGGGCAGGGTTGCAATGGAGGTCACGAGAGTTGGACGATAGAGTTTTCTACTCAGATAAATAGGCCCTGCCTCAGGGTATGACACGGAAGTCGTTTCCGCTTTGGAAAGGGAAAATTTACTGTCTCTTCGACAACCACGCCTGTTTTTTACCATGCTTCGACTGGCGTGAAAAGCGGTATGATGACAATGTGCGAATCTTTGCATGCCCTTCTGCTCGCATTAAATGCGCCTACATCTGTCGTTTCAAATTTCAAAAGGTTTTTTTAACTCTACTCGGAGTCAGGTGTCGATCAGTTGAGTTCTTTAGTCTTTTCCTTTAAGTCTCGAGTGCGGTTAGCCGCAGGGCACTCGACCCGACAGAGCTTCCACTCGATACTCGAGGAAGGACCCGCCTATGCACAATTCTTTCGACTATGTGCCTGATCCACTTCACTCGACCAAGCTTAAACTTGGTGGTACTTGAGTGGGTGCTTATGGAAACCTTTCTTCCTGAGTAGAGTTAGGGGGCTACTATCGAATATCTAACTATGGGGTATATGTGCATAAGGAGTCTATCATATACGGATAGGGTATGAACAAGGCGTATTAAGAAGCTTTAGATATCACAGAACCGAATCAACGGTACCTGATACACTTGAAATTAAGGAAGTACATATCAGGAAAGTTTTGATTGGTTACCTAACTCGATATGATTAGTACTCAAAATAGATTTATCTACTTGGACGTCAAGGAAGACAACTCCCTAATGACTACGGCTGGATAGGAGTTGGTACCTCACCCCTATATAAGACGAAAAGGCTGGGGGGAGAAGGGGGAACTCGAGGCAAGCATCAAGACCCTAGCAGAGAAGATATTCGGTGACTTTAGCTTTAGGTTAGATTAGATTTGATATACTCTCTGTAATAGATTTAGCGACATTGCTTGTACTCGAGATCATCAATATACGGTAGCAACACCCCCACAGAATGTAGGGGTTTACTCCAATCAGAGGCCCGAATCTCGATTGTCTCGTCTCGTCTCGTGATTAATTCCTGCACTCGAAGGTACCCAGTCAATTTACGGGCATATTGTCAGGAACTAATGTTCGGCAACTTTCCCCTCTTCAATCGCGTGAAACGGTCACCCGTTGCCATTTTTGCCGCGTGGATTTAACTCCGGCGTTGAAGTTCGGCCGGACCATGAGTCCCACTCTCTCCCTTCCCCTCTATAAATTCTACACCATCGAGTTCGCTGCCATTTTATGCACCCCATCCATTCATTCCCGTCTCTTCTCCTCACTCGGTTTGCTGTTGTTGTTGTCTCCGGTGAGTAATGCCGCCGTCGTCGCTATTTTGCACCACCGTGTCATCTCTGACCACGCTAACCACCCCTTCGGTTTTGCAAGAAACTCCGAATGTTGCTCCGTGCGGTTTCGTCGTCGATCCGGTGCTGGAGCCGCCACCCCAATGTCGCACCGACCGCCACTACTGCTGTTCTCATCACCCGGCCTTCACACCACCGCTTCGGCTCCAAATTCGCTTGGGGTGAGTTCGCTGGTGCTTCCTTCTCATTTTCTGCCACTCGTCGGAGCACACCGGCCACCAGAGCCTCGTTCCGGCCAACTCCGACCACTCGTTCTGGTAATATTTCAACAAAAATGTTTGCTTATCCGTAGAGAGCATTTACCCGAAAATGGTGTATAACAACTCAGTATTAATGTAAAACTTATAGAATAGGTCTAGTAGTAGGATCATAATCGCCCTTATACATGGCCCAATGTTCTCAGCTCGAATTGGCCTCAAAGTGCTATTACATTAAAAAAACTACAGAAAAGATCAATCTACTAGAAAATCAATCATCAAAATCTACGTACTGTGGCAGCATCCAATATTACCGCTGTGAAACAAAAACCATGCATACAGAATTCATGAGCTAGAAATTATAATTCTAAAACAACCTTGAAACAATGCAGATAACCTGGAGTCTATATTAAAAACACATTCTTTTAAGTTGGCTAGCTATATCCATACATGCTGAACTCTCTTTTATACTAAATCAACCAATATATTGCATTGGTGATATGCATGTGTAATTACATTGCAATATCAATTAACATTGCCATATGATTGATTATATTGAACACATGAACTCTCTTTACAACTAAATAAACCAATCTCTCTGTCTAGCTGGCAATATCTACACATTATTTCTCTCTTCGAATATCTCAATGATGTATCGATGCTATACCATTTCATAGCATATCAACAAACATGAAAATAAGAAAGATGATTCAGTTACCCCAACAATCACCATTGGAACCCCCTCTCCTCTCCTCCCTCATCCAACATTCTAAGCTAATGCAGTCCTCATGATCGACTAGTTACCCCAACAATCACCACTGGAACCCCCTCAGAGCTCAAATCGGTCAAATGCAGCACACAACTAAAGCTCAGAATGGCCGGTACCTACAAGACAACAAGGGTCTCGGCGGCAGGGTGCGTGGGTTGGGTGTCGAGGAGGACGGGAATGGCTCCGGGGAGGAGGATGGAAATGACATTGGGGAGGAGGACGACGGCGTCGAGGAGGATAGGGACAGCGGCCACGTGCTCATCGGTGCGGGCTAGTGGTCCTCCAACGGCGTGGGCTCCTTGGTGTCGGGAGGCGTTTCTACGGAGGGCATAGGGAAGGGGAAATTTTTTCTAAGTGTCAAAGGAAGCAGTGCGTTGAGCCATTTTATAGGGGAGCACATTCACTGCCAGCTCAATATGACCACCGTCAGTGAAATGGTACCTTCACTGCCAGCTCAAAAGGACTACCGGCAGTGAAACTACTTTCACTGTTGACCAATATGTCCACCGGCAGTGAAAGTAGTTTCACTGCTGGCCCAATATGTCCACCAGCAGTGAAAGGAGTTTCACTGCTAGTGTGCGAGGTGCAAAAACAATTTTTAGCTTCGCACGAGCATAGAGACTCAAACCCACGACTTGCACCAAGTTAGACCAAACAATCTGCTGCGCTACTCAAGTGATTTCCATTGAGTTTGTACTATCTATATTTACTAACATTTTGTTGACATAAAATCTTAATACACATTTATTTAAATTTGAACTTGCAATATATCAAAATTAAGTTTTGTATATACCTAAATTTATGTGTTCAATTTTCTAATTCAATACAAAATTAAAATAAATATGTTCATACCTAAGTTTCTATATTGGGGCTCGATAATTAAATTAAAATATACAATGGGAGCTTCCAATATATCTTAATTTCATCAACAAATATTTTAAATCATTAAAAATTGAAAATAAATATCCTCATGACTTTAGGTAATTCATTAATAATAAAAAATAGTAATACATAGCAATAGTGCTAGCTTGTGATATTGTTAATTCATTATTAAAAATAAAAAAACAATATGCTCAATAATAAAGAAATCTTCCACCATAAACTATAAATTGAAGTTTCCATAACAAAAGTGGGGTATAATTGCATCTAAAACAAATTCATACATAGTAATTAATACAATTTAGCTACTTTGTCTTAACGATTCGCCCTTTCATTATGATCACATCGTACATAGGGAGGTTCGTTGGTGTCTTCCATGGGACCTAGATCTTCCATGGGACCTAGGTCAATGTCCTCTCCAAAAGGAGATACCGCGTCAAATTGATTGTAGTCTTCCTCGTTAACAACGTTCTCCACTCCAACAATCCTTATTTTTCCTTGAAGAACCACGTGGCGCTCCTCCTTGTTAGCCGGGTCTGGGTCCTGCTACATAGAATACTTGCATAACATCATTCCCAAGTATGAATGGCTATTCTCTATATCCAACGAGTTTTTGGTCCACTGTAGTCATACCGTACTTGTTGATCTTCACATCCCATGGGAGTCTAACATATTGGCACCGGAAAAGAGGAACCTTTAACACTCCATAGTCGAGCTCCCAGATCTCCTGTATGAATCCGTAGTAGGTCTCCATATTTCCATTGCAGTCGTAGGCATTTATATGGACACCGCTATTTTGGTTGGCGCTCTTATTATCCTGAGCTCTCGTAGAAAATGTATAGCCATTTATGTTATATCCTTGGAATGTGAGGGTTGTTGTTGACGGTCCGTGAGCCAGCACAGTCAACTGAGCACACTTTATCTACTTATACATCACTTGTTTATGTAATCAGGCACCAAAATGATCTTGGTGGTCTCACGCAATCCAAACATTGGACTTACCTGGGTTTCTGGTGCGTAACATCTTTTGGTGTTCTTTAATATATGGGTCCACTACAACTGATTGTTGTAGAACTGCAAAATATGTTTGCGTGAATGAAACAGGATCGTTAGTGCAGAATGAGCTTGCACCTATCATCCCTTTCCCCTATAGCTTCCCCTCACAGCGAGATACAAGCATACCAATCGATTTGAGATTCATGTAGTTGACACAGAAATCAATGACCTCCTCGGTTCCCCAGCCCTCGGCCATGCAGCCTTTCGGCCAGTTCCGGTTACGGATATATTTTCAAAACTCCTATTAACCTCTCAAAAGGGTACATCTAATGCAAAAACATGAGGCCAAGAATCTATATCTTTTTCATAATGTGAACATTGAGATGCACCATGATATCAAAAAATGATGGAGGGAACAACACCTCAAGCTAGGATAGAGTCTCAACCATGTCTTCCTGTAGCTTATCTAGCTTGGTTAGATCGATGGCCTTTTGTGATATCGCGTTGAAGCACGAACACAGCTTTATGATTGGGTTTCAGACCTTTGACAATAGAAAACCTCTAATTGCAATTGGAAGCATCTGTGTCATCATCACATGACCATCATGAGACTTCATGCCAGTTAATTTCAAATCTTCTATGTTTAGTAGTCTTTTTATGTTGGCAGAGTAACCGGATGGAACTTGATTCTATGCAACCACTTGACCATTGCAATTTTCTCTGCCTTGCTCAGACTGTAGCTAGCAGAACCAAGATATTTATCGCCTTCTTCCATATCTTCGGGATGTAGATCATGTCTGAGTTTCAAACATTTCAGGTCCTTTTGTGCTTGGAGTGTATCCTTTGTTTTGCCAGGTATGTCTAGTAACGTACCAATCAAGCTATCACACACGTTCTTCTCAATGTGCATGACATCGATTGCATGTCGAACTACCAAATCCGGCCAATATGCTAAGTCATAAAAAATAGATTTCTTTTTGAACATAGGAGCTCTAAGATTAGATTTTGGAACCGGTGTACTCTTGCGTCTCTTTCCAAGGATAACCCTAAGTTCCTTTACCATCTCACATACCTGTCTCCTAGTGCGATGCTTAGGAGGTGATCGAGTCTCAACTTTTCCATCAAAAGCTCTCCTGTTGCTATGGTACGAGTGATCATTGCGAAGAAATTTATGATTACTTAGGTACACCATTTTTTTGGCTATTCTTCAGCCACAAGCTTTCTGTTTCATCCAAATAATGCACGTATGCATAGTAGCCTTTGATAGTCTAGCCTGATAGGTTGCCAAGGGCTAGGCAATCCTGGATTGTTACCAAGAACATTGCGCATAGGGTGAAGTTCTCTCGTTTGTATGCATCCCATACCCACACACCATCGTTCCATAGTATTACAAGATCTTCCATTAATGGTTTCAGGTAGACATCGATATCGTTGCCAGGTTGCCTCGGCCCTGGTATCAGCATGGGCATCATAATGTACTTTCACTTCATACACAACCAAGGAGAAAGGTTGTAGATACATAGTCATAGGCCAAGTGCTATGAACACTACTCATGTTGTCGAAAGGATTCATCCCATCCATACCCAAACCAAATCTTATATTCCTCACATCTTTGCAAATGGCTCCTTGTATTTCCTAATGATGTTTCTTCATTGTGTAGAATCAGCGGGGTATCTCAGCATTCCATCATCTTTGCGCTCCTCGGCATGCCATCACATCAGTTTGGGATGCCTTTTGTTCATGAATAAATGCTCCATACGGAAGACTACAGGAAAATACCATATCACCTTGACGGGAGGCCTTTTATTCTTTCCTTCACTATTGATATCATCATGGTCACGCTTGCACCTTGATGCATCACAGGCAAGACACGCTTCCAAGTCTGCATACTCTCCGTGATACAACATGCAATCGTTTGGATATGCATGTATTTTCTGCACTTCCAACCCCAATGGGCAAGCAACCTGCTTGACCTGATACGTATTTCCTAGCAGCACATTTTCCTTTGAAAGCAATTTCTACAAGAACAGTAACAACTCTGTAAAGCGTGTATCAGACCACCCGTTGCTTGCCTTCAATTATAGTAGTGAAAGCATGGTACACATCTTTGTGGCTCCTTCTCGCAGCCCGGGAACAATGGTGTTTTAGAGTCCTCTACCATATGTTGGAACTTTTGAAACTCTCTTTCATTGGTGAAGTTCCCCTCCCCATCGTGTAACATCTGCTCTAGATCATCAGTGTGGGCTTCAGCGTCGGCGTCAGCCAACATCTCCTCTAGATCATCATCGACCAATGTATCTCTGGCAGGCGGCATATTGGTGTAGTCGTCAACTGGCATATCGGTGGACAAGTCTTTGTCTTCTTTGCTAATGTATTGCCCTTCCTGTATGATCTCAGCTTCACCATGCTCAGTCCAACGAGTATAGCCAGGCGTAAAGCCCCTTGGCACCAAGTGGGAATGTATCTGCTGGGTATTGAAAAACCGCTTCTTTTCTCGCAATCGATGCATGGACAACACATGTATTGAGATTGTGTATTTGACTTGTGTGTCGTGGCCTGTACCAGGAAATAGTCCATGCCGTTCTTGTACTTTGTGCTCACATGGCTTGCATTGTACATCCATCTTCTGTCCATCTACAATTATATCGTTATTGTAAATCCAAATTTATAACATCTAGAAAATTTTACTATCACTAACAAATAAAATACCTCATCATCTCCTTTCGTCAAGAGTTGGAGGAGCCACCTTTTGCATGCTTTTGCTTCTGCTTCGGATGAGTATTTGTTGGTGCCATTCCTAGAAATTTTCTTTATTATTCAAACTCTTATCTATGACTCATTAAGGAAACATGAAAAAAAATATGCTCATACATAAAGTTTCTATATTGGAGCTGCTAATTGAATAAAATATCAAAAATACAATTGGATCTTGCTACATACCTAAATATGATGCAAAATTTTCTAATTCATTAAAAATCAAAATAAGGGATAAGATCAACTTTGGTTTTTAAGGTAACATTTTGAGTTAAAATGCTAAATATAAGATTTAACTTGGGGATTTCAACTTATTTGAGCTCAAGAGGCTCCTAGAAGCTTGCTTGCTGTTTGGGAAAAATCTAGGGTTTACTTGCCCAAAAAATGAAGAAAAGGCAAATGAGCAAATGGAGAGGAAAGAAGGTATTTTGTTTGGATAGATAGAAAGAGCTCATCTAGACCTTCTTCTTGACCAGAAATGCACTTGAGTGGTGGGAAAATCAAAGGGGGAGAAGGAATGAAGTGGGTGCTGCCATGTGAGACTTTGTTAGGGGGAGAGAAAGTTCTGGTCGAACTATCTGTTAGCTCAAGCTTGGAGAAGGTGGGAAAGGGGGCATCACTACCGGCTCATTTAACCAGCTGACAGTGATGTTATGCTATCACTGCAGGTTGGTGGATTAAACCGGTTGTGATGAGGGAGGAGGGCATCACTACCGGCTAAATCCATCGACCGACAGTGATGACACTTATCACTGCCGGTTCATAAGCCATGATGGTTGATTCTTCCCATGCGGCTTATGAACTGGCAGTGATGCCACAATGGGCCGGTAGCGATGGGCCAGCATATAAGCCTAGTTTTGTAGTAGTGTGGTTAAGAAATAGGAAGCAAGATCGCAAACCAAGACAAATAATTTGATCTAACCTTGTGGTGATTGGGATGCGTGGGCAAAAAACTTGACTTCTTCCTCTTGATTATTACTTTCTTCTGCGTCATACCGGTAGATTTGATTGGTTGTGGTGAAGGTAAGATTTGGGGGTCCAATGAAGCCAAAGCTGTCATCGTCTGCAGGAAATTAGACCACAATGACTTATCATCATTCTTGACTTATCAAGTAAATATTTAGAAGAATGACCAATTGTAACACCCTAATTTTCAATCTTTGTCAATTTATAAAATTTTCTAGAAATTAATTTAAGTTTGAACCTTGGAAAAGGGCAAAAACCTATTTTCATAAAAAGAGAATCCAATTTGACATAGGAAATATTTAATTTAAGTGCATTCATGCTGTTTTTAGGCATTTAGGTCTCCCTTGGTTTTATTTGGTGGTTTTTGGTTTAATTTGAGTGCTTAAGTTGAATTCAAAAGCTTTTGAAAATGAATTGAAAAAGAAAAAGGTTAAAACCTCATCTAGGGCACCCTCTCCTTCCTTCTCTCCTCCTGGCCTGCCTTCGGCCAAAACCGTAGACGCCTCCTCCCGCGCTCCCCTCCCACCTAGGCCGTGCTCGCTTGCCCGGCCCGATAGAGCCGTCCGGAGCCGTGCCCTGTGAAGATGCCCGTCGCCTTGCCATTTTCAGCTGAATCGATGCCGTGTGGGTCCCGCTTGTCAACATCATCATCTTCGTTTCGAACTCCTCCACACTGTCATGTCGAGTCAATCTCCATCGCTGCCTTTGGAGCCCTGGCTTTTGGGATACTAGCAAGTATTATAATCTTGACTAATGAACATATGCAACAATGATGGTTAAATTGTTAATGATCTAGCAACATGGAACCTTAGACCTTGAGCAAAGTGGATTTGGTGGTTGTCATGGTTATGATGTTGGTTTAGTGTTTGCCAAGTAATCTAAGTAAGGACTGGTTCGTGGAGCGACAACCCAAGAAGTAACATATCAACCACGAGGCTGATATGGGTAAGACGTGACATACTAGTTAGAGTCTATCCAGTGTGTGCCAGCATAAAAAGGGGCTTCTCGGTAGGAGTTAGACTCGCGTAAACCCTGGCGATGAAACCTAGTGGGCAGATGCATATTGGATTAGGCTCTGATTAGTGGAAAATATCATTTAGTGATTTCTTGGCAGCACACCATTGGCGTGTGTTAAGTGTCTTGCAAACATGGTAACATAGAATTCACTGACTCATGGGGAAAGCTGGACAACCTCTATAGAGTGTAAAAACTGTTATAACAGCTATGCCTGTAGTTATGGGAGACTTGGATCCTCACATGATTATGGGTTTGGTTATGGTTTTTGTTATAGTATCGAGAGTACTAGACGGTTATGGTATACAAAGTGGGGAGCCTTGTATGCTGGGTGTTGGACTTTATGGGTTACGTTCACTTAATAATTGATTAATGCTTTTTTTGAGTCAAATATCTTTTCATTACTCGTATTTACGTAAATATACCATGTGTTAGTCTATTCTTGTTGTAAGCCTAGATATCATTATTTTCTCACACTTACTGAGTACTCCATGTGCTCACCCTTGCTATCTTCCACAATACCTATGCTGCTCGGTGGAAGACTTAGAAGATTTCCAAGACGACGACCTAGTGTTCTAGGAGCGTGTCTTCCAGTCGATGTTTGTGGAGTGCTTGGTCGCCGATGCTTTCGTCTCTCTACCATCGTTTAGATGATTCTATTTAGTTATTAATTGTAAGAAGTAAACGGTTGTAAGTTAAATTATGATGTCCTTATGTGTGTTAAACTTCTTGGATACACATAAGCCGCACTTGGTTTTGTCCATTAAAATCGGTTGTGACACCAATGTGGGGGAGGTAACTCTAGTTACCTTTCTTACCAAGTCATTAGACGTGCCAGTTGCTCATGGCGGCAATCGAGTAGGAGATCTGGTGGTCTCCTGCAAGAAGTGGCACCGAATTAGACTAGGCGTTAGTGGGTAAATACTAGATAGCTAGAGTAGTAATTAAATAATCACCTGACAACTCGATGTCGGTACCAGTTGGCTCTTTCTTCAAGTAGGCTTGAGGGGTAATGGATCATATAGCAAAGATGATCTCTTGGATCGAAGATACCCTTCAGCTTTTTGATCGGCCGGAGTTTTCCCCTGGGGCTTAGCTTTTTTGGCAACACTGCTGGTTGCAGAGTGGGGGTCTTTCTTGTTGCCACTGCCAGAGGAGGAAGTGTCATCAAGATCAAGGACCTCTGTCGTGAGGATGTGATCTTGATGAAATACTGGGACCCAAAATCAAAAAGTCAAATCAGATTGAACAAGCAACAATCAGTGTTAATTTCTTACTTAATGAAATCCCCACCTCTGGTCGAGGGTTCGCGAGGGAGTAGGGCTGTATAGAGCATTCTTGTGTTTCTATAGAGAAGAGATTGTCCAATTGAGCAGCAATATTTGGAAGAGACAGCGCTATAAAAAGAAAAAAAGGTCACTTGAAAGAGCTTGACTGCGATAACAGAAGCAGCAAATTGCTGCATAAATCTTACCTCCGACCGCGTCCTTGGAGCTATCCTTGTCACCCAAATACTCCCAAGCTAAATAATCCCACACTTTCAAAGGACTCGACCTCCGACTAATGAAGTCTTTGGCCACATGCCACCCAGTTATGCCACTTTGCCTGAGTTCACCAATCTTTGTGATGTAGTAGGCGATGTGGTTGGATTCACGGTGCTTCTTTGGCCATGATGGATTTTGTAGGGGAAAGAGGCCTCTATAGACTAAGGGGGAGTGTATTGGGTCAGGGTTGGAAACATAAAACTAGTGTTTTGTCCAATCCTTTTGCCATGAGGAGATTAAAGCTATTGGGATATATGAGTTTTTTATTCGAGGTCACAACTGGAAGCCACAACTTCTGACACATTTGTTCTCATTGTTCCTCTTCAAATGGTAGAAATACTGGAATAAATTTAGACTCGGCTCGATACCAAGAAAAGCTTTGCACAGATGGACAAAAACATTCAATAGAGTCGAGTTTGGATTCAGATGGTGGAGCCCAATTTGGTAGAAATCGAGTACAGAAAGAAGGATCTTAGAAGGGGGAACATCAAAACCGCAAAAAAAAGGACTCAAAAACCATGATCTCATAGTTGAATCGGCAGGATGGGAACTCCTCACTAGATATAGGTCTCTAGTCGACCAGATCGTGATGAGGCACTATTCCTTCAGCTTTAAGCTCTTTTAGTTTTGATTCTTGCATCCATGAGATCGCCCAAGCTTTAGTTAGGTGCCTCATCTCACCTAGCTGCTCTGGCAAGGCGCCTGCGATCTTCGCGTCAGACTACTTTTCTGGCAAGGAAGGAGCGGAGGTCTTCGTGGGGGAACTGGAATACATGGATGTAAGTTCTCTAGCAGCAGCGCATGTTTGGGCATAGAGAGATGGAAGCTTGTATGAGAAGGCTAGCGGCAAGAGCGATGAAGAATTGTTATAGTCTAGGTTTGTACGATTAAATAGCCTAAAGCTTATTGCCTTTTTGGTAACCACTCCCGTCTCTCTGGCACCTCGATTGGCGTGAAAGCTAGGATGATGGCATTGGGCGAATCTCTACACACCAGTCTACATGCATTAGATGCTCCTATACCCAACGGTTCAAATATCGAGGGTTTTTTTTTTAACTCTACTCAGAGTTAGGTGTCGATTAGTTGAGTTTTAGTCCTTTTTTGAGTCTTTAGTGCGGTTAATACCAGGGCGTTCGACCCAATTGCGTTTCCACTCGATACTCAGAACACGATCCATTTTTGCTTGATTCTTTCAACTGCAAGCATGATCCATCTTACTCGACTAGGCTTAGACTTGGTAGTACCCAAGTGGGCACTTGTGGAAACCTTTTCTCCTGAACAGAGTTAGGGCTACTGTCGAATATCTAACTATGGGGTATATACGCATAAAAAAATCATCGTATATGGACAGGGTACACCATGCGCATAGTTAACAACTCTAGATATTGTGGAATCGAATCCTCTACACACCAGTCTACATGCATTAGATGCTCCTATACCCAACAGTTCAAATATCGAGGGTTTTTTTTTTAACTCTACTCAGAGTTAGGTGTCGATTAGTTGAGTTTTAGTCCTTTTTTGAGTCTTTAGTGCGGTTAATACTAGGGCGTTGACCCAATTGCGTTTCCACTCGATACTCAGAACATGATCTGTTTTTGCTTGATTCTTTCAACTGCAAGCATGATCCATCTTACTCAACCAGGCTTAGACTTGGTAGTACCCAAGTGGGCACTTGTGGAAACCTTTTCTCCTGAACAGAGTTAGGGCTACTATCGAATATCTAACTATGGGGTATATACGCATAAAAAAATCATTGTATATGGACAGGGTACACCATGCGCATAGTTAACAACTCTAGATATTGTGGAACCGAATCTACAGTACCTAATACACTCGGTGACTTCATCTCTAGTTTAGTTTAGATCCAATCTACTCCTTGTAATAGGTCTAGCTCCATTGTTTGTACTCGAGAGAATACATATATATCAATATCCATACAGGATGTAGGGTGTTACTCTTAGCGGAGGCCTGAACCTGTCTATATCGTGTCTCTCATTTCTTACTTGATCCCTGATCAACGAAAGTAACCCCGTTATTTACAAACACATTGTCGGGAATGAATCTTCAACACATTTCTTGGGTTTCTGCTATTGGGGAGGCACCAACGAGGTTCATTGAGCATCCCTAGGGGGTTTTCTTGGCTGGGGTAGTGTCACCGGTAGCTGGCCTCAGAGAAGAAGGGTGGTGGCCACGGTGACAAGGTGTGGTGCAACTGTGGGCTCAAAGAGAGGGAGTTGGAGCTCGAGGATGAGAAGGGAGGTCAAGAGGTACTTACTAGATGTTCAGAAGGGTTGGAGAGAATCAAAGATGGGCCGAAGAAGAAGAAGAATGGTGTATGCAGTGGTAGCTTGCTTTAGCTCCTATGTCACTCATCTTCCAGGGGCTTCTGAGCTATAGTGAGAGGTGAGAGAGTAAGAGGGAGGCTTAGGGATGCCACTGGGACCGTGAAAGGGGAGGAGGCTCACTGCTGGAGGAGAATCCTTGCGGTGACCGAAATTGTGGAAGAAATAGAGAGGCTTGGTAGAGGGGGAAATTGAGAGTGGAGGAGAGGAAAGAGAAGGCAATGAGCGGTTGTGTGAGGTGAGGAAGAGCTTGACAGGGCCATTTATGGTTGAGGAATGGCGGTGTTGAGAACCAACATTTACATTTTCAAATAGCTTGGGCACGGTTATGTTTTTGAGCACTTTGCTAGCCAAAATTTTAAACATCATGATTAATTAATTTGGTTTGTTGATCGAGTGGATAATTAGCCGAATAAAAGAAGTATTTAATGCATTTATTCACTGATTTCTTTGATTAGTTGGTTTCATTATGTAGGACCCAACACGACGACTAGAATAGGCGCCGTACAAAATTTCTTGCAAAACTTGATGGCCTTCTCCTACTTGATCACCCAATGCTCCTCAACGAAAAAGAAAGTGGAAGCAAAATGAGAGAAACACAAGAGAATCCCGCAACCTTGTGACTCTATGGATAAAGTATGAACACGAGGTTCGATATAAAGTCAATCCATGATCCTTGTCACAAAAAGCTTAAAACTTTACAAAGAAGACTAAAAGATGGGTACTGAGCAAGAAAGATCTCAAAGTTAATGACTTAGAGGCAAGGGAATGCAATACCCAAATTTGTACTATTGTACGCACATTTTATGCCCCTAGCAACAAGAAGATCAACCTCACATAGTGCTGAAAATTTCAGCTTAATAGGAGAAATGAAAATCACAAGCCAAAAGACAAACTCACAAGGAAACGCAGAGCCAAAAGAAAGAGACTAGAAGGAGGTGAGCACAAGCGAATGGAGAAACTTGCGCTTCATTAATCTGAGAGGTCGACCCTATTTTAGGCGGATTACAAGAAGTTATTCCTCTCCAAAAGCTCTAACCTATTACAACAAGGCTAAGCCAATCCTCTCCTCTCCCCTAAAGCCTATCTCTTGGGTCTCAAATAGCTGGCTCAAGGGTTACGACCAGCCAACCCCTTCTATTTATAGGCCTAGAGGGTTTGCTTAACCCTTAAGCATCATTGTCCCCAAATTACCCCTTGCTAACAATGGTCTCCCACCTACCACAGGAGCATTTTGGTCCAAATTTAGCTTCGTCCATCGAACGGTCGTGACACCTTCATGACTTAGCTTCACCTTGATGCTAGCTTCATGATGATGCCACGTGCACTCCATCTTTCTACAGTTTTGAGGCTAAACCGTGAAACTGCCTCGAACGCTTGTCAAAGCGTGACTTGTCGCTGCTTGACTTGCCCTCACGCAAGCATCCCGATGTTGACGTGTGTCTTTCGTCTTGTTATCTTGACCGCCAGCAAGTCTCTCCCACTCCCAATCCATCGAGCTGCCTTATCACTTGCACCGGCATCCCTTTCGCTTGACTTTGTCAACAACCATCTTCGTAAAACTTCATCCCATGCCTTTCTTGATCTTCATGTGTGCAGCTAGGGTCACTCTTGACTCCGCCCAGACTCCTTGGCCCCGATCACCCATCGTCGATCATCAAGTTGTATCCAACACTTGCACATCAATAGACAAGCAAATATATATCTCCATAGCCAAGTAATATCATCATATGTTAGTCCAAATTAAATCCCAATTGAGAAGAACATACTTGACCTAAAATGTGAACACCGGATGTTCCAATGTGTTCATCCTCTAAACATCGGAGCATCCAGTGAGTACACCTCTATTTTGCATCGAGAAAAATCCCTCTTTGGAAAACTCTGTACAGTGTGCCTCGTTACTCATCACCGGACAATCCAGTGAGTTCAACTCTTCCATGCTTTGCATTTGCACCCCTCTCTGGAAAATATAGTCTAGTGATCACTTGAGCATACACCAGACCATCTGGTAGGTACATCCCCACTGGAACCAAGTTTTGCAACCTCTCTTTAAATATTGGTCTGGTGATCACCTTTTGCCTACACTAGACAATCTGGTGCTCACTTCAAATTTGGCGTCAAAAGTATTCTCTGCAATAATTAGTCCGGTGTTGTCCTTCGATGATCACATTCCACTCACCGGAGCATCTAGTGAGTTCTTCTGCTCCAGGCAAACATTTCAGCCTTTCTGGAAATATTAGTCTGGTGCTTACCAGTGCACACACCGGACCATCCAGTGCTTGATTCAAATTTTGGCGCCAGAAGACCTTCTCTGTAAATTTAGTCCTGTGCTCAAATCTTTCATACACCGGACTATTCGGTGAGATCAAAAACCCACACATCGGATAATCCGGTGAGTGAAAACCTTCTGCACCGAACTAACTCCAATTCCTTGCAACTTTGGTTAGAAAAGATTATCATTGCAGTACATACCTATGCATTAGCAATCAAACAAGCACTCAACCAAAGCCACACATTGTCAATCACTCATCACAAAGCATAAAACAAAGCACATCTCAACTTGGTTTCTCACATTAGTAATCAGCTTGCTATTTGAGTTGTTAGTGCAATGTGTTAATGTGGTCGGTTAATTAGGTGATTAGCACATTGACTGAAACAAAGACATGGAGAGTTGGATGCTAGTCGGCAATGTGCGTGCAATGGAGCAATTAATCTCATGATGGCGGTGCACATGGACAACAAATCGTGCTTGTGGCAGATATAAGGTGATATGACCACACCATCAAGCAACATGTTACAACCTCCAATTCAAGCTACACCAACTCAAGTACCACCTACATCGACACCAGCACAAGTCTTTGATGGACCGATTACACGTAGTCGAGCAAAGAAGCTACAACAAGAGGTGAACGCACTACTTTATGAAGTTCATCTTAATATTAATGAGAAGTTTATACTGCCTAAGTCATGCACGTTGCTATTGCTCAGGTTCACCAAGGAGGATGGCAAGAACACACGAGGCGATGACTACAGAGAAGAACCACACTCGAACCAGGCCAGTCCTGCAGAACAGTCGGAAAGAAACATTCATAACTTTTGATTTCCAAAGTCTATGAAGGTGAATGAGCACATTTTGGAAATCTTATTAAGTCTAGTTTTCAATGCCACCACGGCTGAGTACTTTGGAATTTCCAATGCTGAGTTTCGACTGGATTAGTGAAGATGGTTATAAAATCAACAGTCATCCTGATGTTCAAGTTCCCGTGTAAAACTGTACCACTCTATAAAGTTTCGTGGTGCATGCTGCACATGGTGTGAAAGCTTATCAAGTTAGCTTCCCAACGCAACCAACAGCACATCATTTGGACTTTCCAAGATGGAGTTATTGCCAAAACACTGAAGACTGCGCAGAAGACCAACAGCCACGCGGGAACTACTCAGAGACTCTTTTCGTGGAAGCCTATTCACATAGTCTATCTTTTTATTTTCTTTTCGTGTTTATACCTATCTAGGAGGGCTGTTCCTAGTATAAATACCCCATTGCTTCATAGCAAACGCAGACTTTTTGATCATCGAAATACAGAACCCCTTTGTTCAGCTGTGTGCTAATAAATATTGAGAGTGATCTCTACCTCTTTGCTCTTGTGATTTTCTTCGCGGGATTACAGAAGCGGCGGCTTCATCCGCTCCCAATTGGTGCTCCTACTCCCTTCAAGGTTCGCCTTGATTGATTGTAGGCTGTGTTGGTTGGTACTTTGAGAGTGTGGTTGGGTGAATCCTCGATTCAGGTTGCCGGTTAAAGACGGTGATTGGCTTCGAGTTTTATTTGCCAGGTTGCACTAGTTATCGCTGCTTGCAGCAAGTTATCTTGGCTTCTTTGAGGTTAGTTATCTGGTGATTGATCCTACGTCGTGAAGATCGGGACATCGTGACGTATCATCTGGTATCCGAGCTTTCGTTCCCACGGTAGGATTCTTTACCCTTAGCTACATATATTTTTGTTTCGTCCTTGCCACCAAAAAAAAAGCCTAAAAAAAATATTTGGCCATAGCCCTTTGTTTCAATCTGTTATTTTAGTGAGTTTTGTTAAGTTTCAGTCCATTAGAGTCTTTGTTTTAGTTGCTGATCATATCATCCTTTGCGTATCCTTTGAGCCTCTTTCATATATCTGAAAATCTCTACAAAAAAAAAAAAATCTATAGCCAACATCATCCTTCGCGTAAACTTTGATCCTATCAAGTTATAGCTTCTGGTTGTGTTTTGTTCTATCATAAAGTGTGCAAGTGTTATAGCTGATCCTTGTGTTTAGTTCTATAAAAAAAAAAGTGTGTCCAAAAAAAAAGGGAAGAAAGAAAAGTTGCAAAAAAAGAAGAAGAAAGAATTGAGAAAGATTGTGAAAGAATAGTTGAAGATCAGTTTGTTTATGTGCACGTGCTGAAAGTTTATCACATCAAGTTGTGTAACCAGTTGGCTATTCGTGTTTGGTGCAAAATTTTGGTTGGGTTTGATTGCAACACTTGCATCCCAATCATATTCCTTGTTTGCATCAACTCTGAAATTTCTTTGCGCGTGAGTGTGATCCATTTATATCTTTCATATCTTGTGGTCAGCACTAGGCAGAGTACTTCTAGTTTGGATTATTATTTAACTTTACAACAACTAGAATTCAGATTGCATTCCTTGTGTATCACTCCCCACCATGCTCCACATACAAGCCATCGTAATCGGTACTCTGGTCTTGTATTCGCCTAACCATCACTTTCTTTTACCACCACACGTTGTTTTTCCTGTAACCCGCAGGGACTTCATAAGAGCTTCGGTTGGTAAGAGAGGTGAGGTTGTGAGAGCTACCAATTTTTTATAATTCCACAAATACCTATTGTCCGTGTTTAGCTAACTTTACAGGAAGATGGGTGGAATTGAGGTAGAAGATTGTGTTACTATGGCACAATTTAATGAACTAAAGCAAAGCATTGAAGATAAGCAAGATAGGTTGACACAAGATCTTCAGGCCCTTATGGCTGAAATCAGAGTACGTTGCCAACCTCATGATGGTGCAAGCAACCATGGTGAAGATGGGAAAGAAAGTGAAGGAGGAGCTGCTGCTAGAAGAGCAAGAGAACATGAAAGAAGGAACCGAGGTGCTGCACATGGTAGAGGAAGAGGACGAGGTCGAAGAAATGATGACAATGATGAATCTGAAGATGTGGATGATGATAACCATTCACAATATCGTTTTGGTTGCCGACGTCATAGAGGAGGCAACCATGAGGAGAGGTTCGGAAAGCTGAAATTTACCATGCCAAAATTTGATGGCGGGTCTGATCCTGAAGCTTATTTCACTTGGGAGTTGAAAGTGGACAAGATCTTTCGCCTGCATAATTATTCAGAGGAGAAGAAATTAGCAATGGCATCTCTTGAGTTTGATGGATATGCTCTGATATGGTGGGAACAACTTCTCCGTGATCGTGAAGAAGATGGAGAAAATCCTATTGCTACTTGGGATGAGATGAAGCGAGAAATGAGAATTCGTTTTGTGCCGAAGCACTATCGGCGTGATCTTTTTGATAAATTGCAGAATCTGAAGCAAGGAAGTTTCTCTGTTGAAGAGTATTATAAAGAGATGAAGAAGGCTATGATTAGAGCCAATGTGTATGAAGATGAAGAGCAAACTATTGCACGTTTTATGGCTGGTCTACATCGCAATATTCAGCGCATTGTTGAGTTTCAGCCATACCGTCATCTTATTGATTTGGTACATCAAGCAACCAAAGCTGAACGCCAACTGCAGCAAGATGCTAAGAATAGCAAGTCCTTGTCATATGGCACGAGGACTATGTCAGGAGGAAGCAAGTCAATCTCAAGGTTTGCTGCTGCACCCTCATCGGTGAAAAACTCAAGTGGAGGCTTACGTTCTAATGTTCAAGGTGTTTTTAGTGGGAAGAACATGTTGGTAATATGCCCTAGAGGCGATCGAGTTTGCGGATTGGATCTGCTAATGGGCTTTAATGTTGATTAAAGGACCATTAGGGTTTAGAGTCATAATGGGCTTTAATGTTGATTAAAGGCCCATTAGCGTGCTCTATATAAGAATAGGCAGGGGCCAAGGCGCATGGTGTTCTTTAGAAACCCTAGCCGCCTCCTATTCCCGAACTCCCTTCGAAACCCTAGCCGGGCGTGCGGTGCTAGCACACCGGCGCACGGAGATTCCATCCTTATACGTGTGGATACCGTGGAGGCGCTGCTACTATTGCGGTGCTGATCTGCCCGGGAGTACTCCGGACGTACCCGCGAGTACTCGGAAGGTGCTCGGGACGTGCTCGGGACGAGGTTGACGATCGACTACTTGACGCGCACGACGTTGGATTGGTCTGCTCCAACTCTTCTTCCGCTGCACTGCTCGTCAAGTGGTAACGATTCATGATCCCCTACTCGCATGGCTTCCTGGTTGAATGCGGTAGAGAAAATTTATTTTGTGCTAGCGTAGCCTACCCGCAACCCTACAGTGGTATCAGAGCCATCCTGCGTAGTTTTCGATCTGGATCAGTCACATATAGAAGATATGTGATAGAAATAGATTAGATCTATTGTTTTTGATCAGTTCATATGATGGATTGATCAATGCACGGTTGGTTAGGTGAATAAGAGATCGGATGAGATGCCAGTCGATGAAACCACATAGCCAAAAAGATTAGCTCGATCTCCCACCTGTTTTTGCGTGCGACTTGCCCCTACCGGCTGGAATCACCATCGGGGCTAACTGCATGCATCACGACATGGTCGGGAGAACAGCAGATCGAGGTCGTGTGTGCTGTCATCGTTTCTGGAAAAACCTCACGCGATGATCAATGGGATTGATCTAATGGAAATTGAGGCATTATGAATGACTCGGAATTGGCTCGATACGATCGATCCGATGAGATTTTCATAGCGATTTCATAGATGCGATCTATGTATTTCCGAGAGGTTTTCAGGGCGCTGACCGGCCAGCGGGACCGCCGTTGCGTACACGCATAGATTGTTGTAATAACATGTTCCCATCACGACATTAGAATTCGATTCTACGCTTAACTCATTTTTGCAGAGAATGTTGTGACTGGTATGGCCTTGTGATATGTGATGCATGTGTGTAATTTTTCATGGCCTGCGTGTCATGGTTAATTGCAGCCCAAGGCTGTCATGTTATTGTATAACGGCCTGCGTGTCGACTTGTGATGCTTCTTCTCATGTAATTTATCTAGTGCTATTAGGTGTAATAGACTAGAACAAGATCATGGAGATTTGAAGCATGATGACCCGAAGGACAGGAACCGTGGCGATGGAGATCACCATGTGAAGGGGCCACACTATGTCACAGTTAATATGATTGCCTGTGATGTTTTTATGTTCCTGTCATACTATTCTTTCATGTTTTATATGTGGTGGATATGATTTTCATGATTGAGTAGTTTCCCTCAGAAAAATCAAGAGTAATTGATGCCCTTCCAATAGCTGCACCTACAAAGGTTTTGATCATTGTGTGGTAGGTCTGCCAAAGCAGGGTGCCATCATTTATCTTAACCAGTTAGAGTGGATGTCAGACATCCACACGCATAGTATTGGTTTTACTTGATAAAGCTATCAAAACGGTTTTGGGCTTTGGGGCATGGTGTTGGGCGCCGAGGCATTCGATGCCACCCAACAAACAAGAGTCACATATGGATGTGATTAGCAAGGCGTTGCTTACCTATGTCACTAAGTTTCTAGCAGTGATGCCAAAGCTCACTAGAACTTAGTTGAATATGGATCTTGATCCTCTATATGTTGTTAGAGGGAAAACACATATAGTGGAGTATCTTTTGTTAAATTGTTTAATAGAAGATTCACATAGGCATAGTGCTGAACCTGCATTTTCTGTTGTAGATCATGGCACCGGCCGCTAGTAACACTTCCAGTTTTAATTTGCGATCGATTCTTGAAAAAGAGAAGCTTTCTGGAACAAACTTTATTGATTGGTATAGAAATCTGAGAATTGTTCTCAAACAAGAGAAAAAGGAATATGTTCTAGAGGTCCCCTATCCTGATGAACCAGCTGATAATGCTCCTGCCGCGGATCGGAGGGCTTATGAGAAGCACACCAACGATTCACTGGATGTTAGCTGCCTCATGCTTGCCTGTATGTCCTCTGAGCTTCAGAAGCAATATGAGAACAGGGATGCCCATGATATGATTGTGGGACTCCGAGGCATGTTTGAGAACCAAGCTCGGGCCGAGAGGTACAACACCTCAAAGTCCTTGTTTGCGTGCAGGTTAACAGAAGGCAGTCCAGTCAGTCCTCATGTGATCAAAATGATTGGTTACATTGAAAGCCTGGAAAAACTTGGTTTTCCCCTTAGCCCTGAGTTGGCTACGGATGTAATTCTCCAGTCGCTCCCTGCGAGCTTCGAGCCGTTCATTTTGAACTTTCATATGAACAGCATGGAGAAAAGCATGGCTGAATTGCATGGGATGCTAAAAACTGCTGAGGAAAGCATTAAGAAGAGCTCTAGTCATGTGATGATGGTTCAAAAGGATAGCAAGAAGAGAAAGCGCAAGGACAAGGCTAAAACTTCGGATGAGATCTCGAGTTCTAAGCCTAAACCTGTTGGAAAGCCCAAGGCTGGCCCTGCCACTTCTGACACTTGCCACCACTGCCATAAGACTGATCATTGGCGGAGGAACTGCAAATTGTACTTGGAAGAACTCAAAAAGAAGAAGGGAAGTAAGACTTCATCTTCAGGTATAAATGTTATTGAAATTAATCTTGCTACTCGTCCTGATGATTCATGGGTATTTGATACCGGATCAATGATTCATACTTGCAAATCGTTGCAGGGACTGAAAAGGACTAGGAAGTGTGCAAGAGGCGAACTGGATGCTCGCGTCGGCAATGGTGCAAAAGTTGCTGCGTTGGCCGTTGGCGTTTACTCCTTATCGCTACCCTCAGGATTAGTTTTGGAATTAAATAATTGTTATTATATTCCTGCCTTGGGCAAAAACATTATCTCTTCTTCATGTTTGGAAGAAGACGGTTATGAATTCATAATAAAGAACAAGTGTTGTTCGATATTTTTGAATGGTATGCTCTATGGTAATTGTCCATTAGTAAATGGATTATATATATTGGATCTTGAGGATATAACTATCTATAACATTGATACAAAGAAGCCTCGGCTTAATGATTTGAATCCCACTTTTGTTTGGCATTGTCGATTAGGTCATATAAATGAGAAGCGTATGCAGAAGCTCCATAAAGATGGTCTTCTACATTCATTTGATTTCGAATCATTTGATACATGCGAGTCTTGTTTACTTGGCAAGATGACTAAGACGCCTTTCACTGGTCGAAGTGAGAGGACAAATGAATTATTGGCCCTAGTACATACAGATGTATGTGGACCGATGAGTTCTACAGCTAGAGGTGGTTTTCAGTATTTCATTACTTTCACCGATGACTTTAGTAGATATGGTTACATCTACCTAATGAGGCACAAGTCTGAATCCTTTGAAAAGTTCAAGGAGTTCCAGAATGAAGTACAAAATCATATAGGCAAGACAATTAAATTTCTGCGATCAGATCGTGGAGGTGAATATTTGAGCCATGAATTTGGTGATCATCTAAGGCAATGTGGAATCGTTCCACAATTGACTCCACCGGGCACGCCACAATGGAATGGGGTGTCCGAGCGGAGGAACCGAACTTTGTTAGACATGATCTGATCGATGATGAGCCAATCTGATCTTCCATTGTCCTTCTGGGGATACGCTCTAGAAACTGCTGCTTTCACGTTAAACAGGGTTCCATCTAAGGCTGTAGAGAGGACACCATATGAGATATGGACCGGGAAGCGTCCCGGATTGTCTTTCCTTAAGATATGGGGTTGTGAGGCTTATGTAAAACGTTTGTCGTCTGATAAGCTCACTCCCAAATATGATAAATGCTTCTTTGTGGGGTATCCTAGGGAAACCAAAGGATATTATTTCTATAACCGGGAAGAAGGCAAAGTGTTTGTCGCCCGGAATGGTGTCTTTCTTGAGAAAGAGTTTCTCGCGAAGAGAGTTAGTGGGAGCACGGTGCAACTCGAAGAAATTCGGGAACCACTTGAAAGTGTTTCAGCTCCTATTGAACCACAACTCGGTATGCAAGATGTTGCAGAACCTGTTGTCGAGACACCAGCCCCACGTCGGTCGGAAAGGTTCAGTCGTGCACCCGAGCGGTTTATGTTCCTAACCACGGGGCAGCGTGACATATTATTGTTGGACAATGATGAACCTAAGACTTACTCGGAAGCAATGGTGGGACCAGACTCCGAAAAATGGCTTGGAGCCATGAGATCCGAGTTAGAATCCATGAGAGAAAACCAAGTTTGGAACTTGGTCGATCCACCTGATGGTGTGAAAACTATCGAGTGTAAATGGGTTTTTAAGAAAAAGATAGACGTTGATGGAAATGTTCACATCTATAAGGCACGATTGGTGGCGAAAGGTTTCAGGAAAATTCAAGGTGTTGATTATGATGAAACGTTTTCGCCCGTCGCAATGCTAAAGTCTATTCGGATTCTCCTAGCAATTGCTGCATATTTCGACTATGAGATATGGCAAATGGATGTCAAAACGGCTTTCCTTAATGGAAACCTAAGTGAGGATGTGTACATGACACAGCCTGAAGGTTTTGTCAATCCGAAAAATGCTGGGAAGATTTGCAAGCTGCAAAAGTCCATCTATGGACTAAAGCAAGCTTCTCGGAGTTGGAATCTTCGTTTTGATGAAGTGATCAAAGGGTTTGGTTTCATCAAGAATGAAGAAGAGCCTTGTGTTTACAAAAGGACTAGTGGGAGCGCACTTGTGTTTCTGGTCTTATATGTGGATGACATATTATTGATCGGAAATAATATTCCAATGCTCGATGCTGTCAAATCTTCATTGCAAAAGAGTTTTTCAATGAAAGATTTAGGAGAGGCAGCATACATATTGGGCATAAAGATCTATAGAGATAGGTCGAAAAGACTAATCGGATTAAGCCAGAGCACGTACATTGACAAGGTATTGAATCGGTTCAATATGCAAGATTCCAAGAAAGGTTTCTTGCCAATGTCACATGGCATCACTCTCAGCAAGAATCAATGTCCTAAGACATCTGATGAGCTCGAGAGGATGAGTGCGATCCCGTATGCTTCTGCTATCGGGTCCATCATGTATGCTATGTTTTGTACACGCCCAGATGTCTCCTATGCTCTAAGTGTTACGAGCAGATATCAATCGAACCCAGGTGAATGTCACTGGGCTATAGTAAAGAGTATCCTCAAGTACATGAGAAGAACTAAGGATATGTTCCTAGTCTATGGAGGTGAGGAGGAGCTCGTTGTAAATGGTTACACCGATGCTAGCTTCCAAACCGACAAGGACGACTCGAGATCGCAGTCTGGTTTTGTGTTCTGCCTCAATGGAGGTGCGGTGAGTTGGAAGAGTTCCAAGCAAGAAACGGTTGCTGATTCCACAACGGAGGCCGAGTATATCGCAGCTTCGGAAGCTGCAAAAGAGGCTGTTTGGATTAGAAAATTTGTTTCTAAGTTGGGTGTGGTCCCTAGTGCGTCCAGTCCAATGGACCTCTATTGTGACAATAGTGGTGCCATTGCACAAGCCAAGGAGCCTAGGTCGCACCAGAAGTCCAAGCACATACTTCGGCGCTATCACCTCATTCGAGAGATTATTGATAGAGGTGATGTAAAGATATGCAAGGTGCACACAGATTCGAATATTGCTGATCCGTTGACGAAGCCTCTCCCACAGCCCAAGCATGAGGCACACTTGAGCTCTATGGGTATTAGATACTTGCGGGATAGACTCTAGTGCATGTGAGAGAATGTGTTCTGTCTATGCTAATGTACTTTTGGATAATTGTTATCTGGTTCCATAAATAATTATCATTTACATTGATCAGCAAGTATGTGACTTGTTTGTGAAACTCTTTGTTTTTATGATGTTATTCTAAATAGTCCCTAATCTCATATCATTGTGTGGGACAATAATGATTTATAGATTAGCACATTTGACTGAATGATGATCATGTTTCACGGATCATAGATATGGAGATATCAAATCAGTAATGTGGACACATGTTAGAGAACATGATGTTGGATAGACCCACCCTGAGATACTGTTGGGATTGTTATTTTTAATGTGCCATCAGTTGTTATCTCAAATGGTGTACCTACAGAATCCTTTGACCTGAGATCATCATTGATTCCAGAATGTGTAGTAACACACTTAGGGGCTTCCAAACGCTATTCCGTAACTGGGTAGTTATAAAGGTTGCTTTCGGGTATGTTATGAAACATGTCGTGGGATGTGAGTGATCAAGATGGAATTTACCCCTCCTAAATAACGGGAGAGATATCTCTGGGCCCCTCGAGGTAGTTGGATTGGAAAGTGCATGGCCATGCCAATGTGATTAAAGAGTTAATCATGGTGAATCCACTACTTGATCGAGTGAATGGTCGAGCTATCACAAGGGTGGCACGAATCTCGCCTTGAGCTTGACTGGTATCGTGTGGTAAAGGGATTGGTGCATGAGTATATCAAGGTTCAGCCGATATGATCTTTGTGTGCATTCGGGAGTCAATATGTCCTGCTAGGTACCGCTATTGACTTGCAATTCGGAAAAGGGTTTCCGGATAGCGGCCGTTTACACATGAACCTAACGGGTCACACACTTAAGGGGATGGAATATAAAACTTGTGCTGACTCTAGTGCAAGTGGGAGATTGTTGGTAATATGCCCTAGAGGCGATCGAGTTTGCGGATTGGATCTGCTAATGGGCTTTAATGTTGATTAAAGGACCATTAGGGTTTAGAGTCATAATGGGCTTTAATGTTGATTAAAGGCCCATTAGCGTGCTCTATATAAGAATAGGCAGGGGCCAAGGCGCATGGTGTTCTTTAGAAACCCTAGCCGCCTCCTATTCCCGAACTCCCTTCGAAACCCTAGCCGGGCGCGCGGTGCTAGCACACCGGCGCACGGCGATTCCATCCTTATACGTGTGGATACCGTGGAGGCGCTGCTACTATTGCGGTGCTGATCTGCCCGGGAGTACTCGGGACGTACCCGCGAGTACTCGGAAGGTGCTCGGGACGTGCTCGGGACGAGGTTGACGATCGACTACTTGACGCGCACGACGTTGGATTGGTCTGCTCCAACTCTTCTTCCGCTGCACTGCTCGTCAAGTGGTAACGATTCATGATCCCCTACTCGCATGGCTTCCTGGTTGAATGCGGTAGAGAAAATTTATTTTGTGCTAGCGTAGCCTACCCGCAACCCTACAGAACAATGCTGTCCCAAGCATGAGTTCTAAACCTGCAGCATCCACCTCTACTCCAGTGGGTTCTACAGCCAAGAGTAGTGGGATTCAGAGCTTCAAGTGTGGAGGCCGTGGGCACGTAATTAAGGAGTGTCCAAATAATCGTGTGATCATTGTGAATGATAATGGAGAATTTGAATCAGCTAGTGAAGAGGAAGTTGAGGAAGAGTATGTTGATGAAGCCCATGAAGAAGAGGAACATACCAGGTGTGAATTTGAGCAAGGCACTGCTCTTGTGGTGACTCAAATCTTGAGTGTTCAGATGAAGGAAGCTGAAATTGGACAGCGACATAATCTTTTTCAAACCAAAGCTAAAGTGCAAGATAAAGTAGTCAAGGTGATCATTGATGGCGGGAGCTGCCATAATCTTGCTAGTCGTGAGATGGTTGACAAGCTTGGTTTGAAACTACAGCGGCATCCTCATCCATACCATGTCCAATGGTTGAATGATTCGGGAGATATCAAGATTGGATATAAAGTAAAAGTTCCATTCAAAATTGGTGAATATGTTGACACAGTGGAGTGTGATGTGGCACCCATGTCTGTGTGCCACATGCTGCTTGGAAGACCTTGGCAATATGATCGATATACTCAGCATTGTGGGAGAACAAATCAGTACACACTAGATTTGAAAGGGAAGAAGTTTGTACTCAAGCCTATGACACCTCAACAAATCATGGCTGAGCACTTACAAAAGAAATCTGAAATTAGTCCAGCAAGTAAAGGAGGAGAAGAGCAAAAGAAATTGAGTGCCATCCCCAATTCGGTTAGTGAGTGCCACAAGCCAAATTTGAGGGATAAAAAGAAAGGAGAGGGAGAGCATCTAATTATGCTAGCCACAAAATCTCAGCTGAGAGAAGTGAGGAACAACCCAGATCAAGTGCTCTTTGTACTTGTGTGCAAAGACATTCTAATTTCACCTAATGATATCATCTCTCTTCCGAGTGTTGTGTCTCATCTTTTGCAGGACTATGAAGACGTTTTTCCAAAAGAAGCACCGGCTGGACTACCTCCAATTCGTGGGATTGAGCATCAAATCGATCTCATTCCAGGGGCTGCACTCCCTAACCGTCCACCATACCGAACCAATCCTGAAGAAACGAAGGAGATACAAAGGCAAGTACAAGAACTTCTTGATAAAGGTTTTGTTCGAGAAAGCTTAAGTCCTTGTGCTGTTCCCGTGATATTAGTACCTAAAAGGGATGGTTCTTGGAGGATGTGTGTTGACTATAGAGCTATAAATACTATCACTATTCGCTATCGTCATCCTATTCCACGGTTAGATGATATGCTTGATGAATTGAGTGGTTCCATAATATTTACTAAAATTGATTTGAGAAGTGGTTACCATCAAATAAGAATGAAAACTGGAGACGAATGGAAAACTGCATTTAAAACTAAATTTGGGCTGTATGAATGGTTAGTTATGCCATTTGGTTTGACTAATGCTCCCAGTACTTTCATGAGATTAATGAACCATGTCCTGAGAGCTTTCATTGGAAAATTTGTTGTTATCTACTTTGATGATATCCTAATCTACAGCAAGTCTTTTGAAGAGCATGTGAATCACATTCGCCAAGTCTTGGATGAGCTTAGAAAGGAGAAATTATTTGCTAATCTTGAGAAGTGCAGTTTTTGCACAGACCATGTTGTGTTTCTTGGCTTTGTTGTTTCAGGAAAAGGAATACAAGTGGATGAATCAAAGGTGAAAGCCATCAAGGATTGGCCAACTCCTACGAATGTAAGTCAAGTAAGAAGTTTTCATGGCCTTGCTGGTTTTTATAGGAGATTTGTGAGAGAATTCAGTACCATAGCTACTCCTTTGAATGAATTAACAAAGAAAGGGGTTGATTTTAAGTGGGAGAACTCACAGGAAAATGCTTTTCAAGAATTAAAGAAACGTTTGACTGAAGCACCGTTACTTGTTCTTCCTGATTTCACAAAAACTTTTGAAGTAGAATGTGATGCTAGTGGGATTGGCATAGGAGGAGTTTTAATGCAACAAGGAAAACCAGTAGCATATTTTAGTGAAAAACTGGGAGGTGCTCAATTGAATTATTCTGTATATGACAAAGAATTGTATGCTTTGGTGCGTGTGCTTGAAACATGGCAACACTACTTATGGTCAAAAGAGTTTGTTATTCATTCCGATCATGAAGCTTTAAAATACTTGAAAGGACAAGCTAAGCTGAACCGTCGCCATGCCAAATGGGTTGAGTTCATTGAAACATTTCCATACATTGTGAAATACAAGAAAGGTAAGGACAATGTGGTTGCTGATGCCTTGTCCCGAAAGAGTGTGTTGCTGAATCAACTCGAAGTGAAGGTGTTGAGTCTTGAAAGTTTGAAAGGTATGTATAATGATGATCCTGAATTTTCGGAACCATATAATCATTGTAAAGATGGAAAAGGTTGGGAAAAATATCACATACATGATGGATTTCTGTTTAGAGCTAACAAGCTTTGTGTTCCAAATTCTTCGGTTAGATTGCTTTTGTTACAGGAATCACATGGAGGTGGATTAACAGGTCATTTTGGACAAAAGAAAACTTACGAACTGCTGAGTGATAATTTCTATTGGCCCAAGATGAGGAGAGATGTCATCAGATTTGTGGAGCGATGCGTCACCTGTCACAAAGCTAAGTCAAAACTAAATCCTCATGGCTTATACACTCCTTTACCTGCTCCTAATATCCCTTGGGAAGACATAAGCATGGATTTTATTTTGGGTTACCTAGAACTCAGAGAGGAAAGGATTCTATTTTTGTTGTGGTTGATAGATTTTCAAAGATGGCTCATTTTATCCCTTGCAACAAGAGCGACGATGCTTCACATGTTGCTAATTTATTTTTCAGGGAAATTGTGAGGCTACATGGAATGCCTAGGACCATTGTGTCTGATCGTGATGTCAAGTTCGTGAGCTATTTTTGGAAAACGTTATGGGCCAAACTTGGGACCAAGCTGTTGTTTTCAACAACTTGTCACCCTCAAACCGATGGGCAAACCGAAGTGGGGAATCGCACATTGTCAATGTTGCTGCGAACCATGGTGAAAAAGAACTTGAAGATTTGGGAGGATTGCTTGCCACACGTGGAGTTTGCTTATAACAGGACAGTGCACTCTACCACTAACTTGTGTCCTTTTGAAATTGTATATGGTTTCAAACCTATTGCTCCGATAGATTTGTTGCCCCTTCCATTGCAGGAGAGAACCAACATGGAAGCCTCCAAGCGTGCTACATATGTAAAGAAGATACATGAGAAGACTAAGGAAGCAATTGAACTAAAGGCAGAGCGCAAGGCTGCAAGTCTGAACAAACATAGGAAGAAAGTGATATTCGAACCAGGGGACTTAGTGTGGATACATTTGCGCAAGGATCGCTTTCCTGATAAGCGCAAATCCAAATTGTTGCCTCGAGGAGATGGTCCATTTCGTGTTCTTGCAAAGATCAATGATAAAGCATACAAGATAGATCTTCCAGCAAGTTATGGCGTGAGCAACACCTTCAATGTGGCTGACCTATTACCATTCACAAGTGAAGACGCTTCAGAGTCGAGGATGACTCCTTTTCAAGGGGGGGGGGAGGATGATATGACCACACCATCAAGCAACATGTTACAACCTCCAATTCAAGCTACACCAACTCAAGTACCACCTACATCGACACCAGCCCAAGTCTTTGATGGACCGATTACATGTAGTCGAGCAAAGAAGCTACAACAAGAGGTGAACGCGCTACTTTATGAAGTTCATCTTAATATTAATGAGAAGTTTATACTGCCTAAGTCGTGCACGTTGCTATTGCTCAGGTTCACCAAGGAGGATGGCAAGAACACACAAGGCGATGACTACAGAGAAGAACCACACTCGAACCAGGCCAGTCCTGCAGAACAGTCGGAAAGAAACATTCATAACTTTTGATTTCCAAAGGCTATGAAGGTGAATGAGCACATTTTGGAAATCTTATTAAGTCTAGTTTTCAATGCCACCAGGGCCGAGTACTTTGGAATTTCCAATGCTGAGTTTCGACTAGATTAGTGAAGATGGTCAGAAAATCAACAGTCATCCTGATGTTCAAGTTCCCGTGTAAAACTGTACCACTCTAGAAAGTTTCGTGGTGCATGCTGCACATGGTGTGAAAGCTTATCAAGTTAGCTTTCCAACGCAACCAACAGCACATCATTTGGACTTTCCAAGCTGGAGTTATTGCCAAAACACTGAAGACTGCGCAGAAGACCAACAGCCACGCGGGAACTACTCAGAGACTCTTTTCGTGGAAGCCTATTCACATAGTCTATCTTTTTATTTTCTTTTCTTGTTTATACCTATCTAGGAGGGCTGCTCCTAGTATAAATACCCCATTGCTTCATAGCAAACGCAGACTTTTTGATCATCGAAATACAGAACCCCTTTGTTCAGCTGTGTGCTAATAAATATTGAGAGTGATCTCTACCTCTTTGCTCTTGTGATTTCCTTCGCGGGATTACAGAAGGAGCGGCTTCATCCGCTCCCAATTGGTGCTCCTACTCCCTTCAAGGTTCGCCTTGATTGATTGTAGGCTGTGTTGGTTGGTACTTTGAGAGTGTGGTTGGGCGAATCCTCGATTCAGGTTGCCGGTTAAAGACGGTGATTGGCTTCAAGTTTTATTTGCCAGGTTGCACTAGTTATCGCTGCTTGCAGCAAGTTATCTTGGCTTCTTTGAGGCTAGTTATCTAGTGATTGATCCTACGTTGTGAAGATCGGGACATCGTGACGTATCATAAGGTTAGCTGAAGCCGCACGCTACCAGAAGTGAGGCAGGGCGCATGCAGGCGAATGATAGTAGCTACACAGTTCAAGGCTGCACATGTAGGGGATCGACTCGACCGCGGTGCTCGACCACCCGACTAGGAACATTAACTTCGACAAAGATGAACAGTAACTCTGACTAAATAAACAGTACTTTGACTAGATGAACAGCAACTCCGACCAGATAAATAGTACTCCAACTAGATGAATAGTACCCCCGACCAGATGAACATCATCCTGCAGTGAACAGTAGCCATGACCATCACCAGGTGATATGGACAGATGTTCGGATAAAAAATGTAGTCGAATTGAAGAAGACCAAATTGCAATAAAGGATACTCAGGTAGATATATGGGAATTTACACTGTTGAATAGGAAATATATGTTAGTTATAGAAAGTTTGGACTCATGTGTGATAGCCAAATCATATATATAAGTCTTGTTCGGTTTGAATTAGGAGTCTTATTAATGTATGGCTAAGATTTGCCACCCTTTAAATATAAGAGGGTCATGGCTGATTGAAACATCTAACTATCGATCAAATATCAATATGCATCTACTATTTTTCTACCTAGCTCAAGTAGTCATGTTCCTCCTTCGTCCTCCTCCTACTGCTACTCGCTCTTGATCGACGACGAAGGACAAGCCGACGGTTGATCGTGCCCTGACGGGATCCCTCCCAGATGTGATTTGTTGACAAAGGTCCATCGCTGTAGTGCCAGACTAGGTTTCCTAGGTGCTACTTGCTGGGTTAGTTATCCTTTGCCAGTTTGCTCGTAAATCGGTCGCTCGTTGCCATGAAAGCTCAATAGTTATCTCCATTGTTGAATGCCCTACGGATGGTGCTATGGATTGCACATGAGGTGCTCAATGTTTGGCATGGCAACTTTTCACGTCAACTCACTTTTTGGTGACTCCACTGGGGAACGATTCGTTCGGCTTAGGTCATAGCCGAATTTGTTTCTAGCCAATTATTCAAATTGATATATTTCATCCCTGTCACCGCTGTCGCATCAGGCCTATAGGCCTATTGTCTCATCTAAATTGTGGCTGCTCGCGATCGCTGCTATCTTGTTGTTCGCTTGCATGCATGCTCGCTATCACGTGTTGCCGCGCTGCTACGCCCTGCTGCGCTGTTGCGTGCTGCTGCTGCTAAAGGTGAGATGCCCTAGAGGCAATCATAGAGAGGATTGTATCATACGTCTATGGTCATGTACTTCAGAATAATGTGTTATTTTAAGAATGACTATCATTTACATTGATTAGCAAGTATGTGACTTGTTTATGAAGCTCTTTGTTTATATCATGATGTTATTCTAATTTGATCCCTAGTCACATATCATTGGGATGATTTATAAGATCAGCACATGTATTGATTGATGATCACGTTTCACGGATCATAGCTATAGAGATACCGAATCAATAATATGTACATTTATGTTAGATAACATGATGTTGGATAGACCCATTTTGAGATACTGCTAGGACTGTTATTTATGATATGCTATTGGTTGTTATCTCAGATGATGTACCTGCAGGATCCTTAGACCTAAGATCGTCATTGATTCCCAGAATATGTAGTGACATACTTTGAGGTTGCCAAACGATATTCCATAACTGGGTAGTCATAAAGGTAGTTTCGGGTTTGTCATGAAACATATCGTGGGGTGTGATCGATCAAGATGGAATTTGCCCCTTCTTGATAACGGGAGAGATATCTCTGGGCCCCTCGAGGTAGTTGGATTGAGAAAGTGCATGGCCATACCAATATGATTAAAGAGTTAATTATGACGAATCCACTACTTGATCGAGTGAATGGTTGGGCTATCACAACGGTGACACGTATCTCGCCTTGAGCTTGACTGGTATCCTGAGGCAAAGGGATCAGTGCATGTGTATACCAAGGTTCAGCCGATATGATCTTTGTGTATACTTGAGAGTCAACATGTCCTTCTAGGGACCACTATTGACTTCGATTTGGAAAGGGTTTCCGAGTCATAGCCATTTGTACATGAACCTAACAGGTCACACACGTAATGGGTTGCAACAAAACATGCGAATTGGATTCGTATATGGGTTTGATTAGATTGTGATCCATGAGGTGTTAGAGTCCTAAAGGGCTTCTAATGTGGGAGCCCATTATCAAGCTCTATATAAGGAGAGGCATGGGGTGGGGCATGTAAAAAAATGAGCTACTCTGAAACCCTAGCGGCAAACCTCCACACGATCTTCTAAAACCCTAGCCACGCATGTGGTGCTAGCACATCGGCGCTCGACAATTCTGCCTAGTACGTGTGGATACCATAGAGGTGTTGCTACTATTATGGCGCTGATCTCCTCGGCGTGTATATCTTAACATTCCTGATTGGCTGATCGAGGACCTACTCAACTGGTCGATATACTTGCTCGGCGCTAGTCACGAAGCGTGACGCGACCACCCAGAGTTGGTCGAGGACGTGACAGATATGCTCGGTGATTGGTCGAGGAACTAGGTGAGGAGAACGACCACCTGCTCAGAGTTGGTCGAGGAGTGTGACCACCTGCGCGGGGCTGATCGTGGATCTAATCGAGAAGCTATTCAAGGAGTTTGATGCACACGATGTTAGATCAGTCTACTCTAACTCTTCTTTCGCTGTACTACATATCAAGTGGTAACGATATATGATCTCCTACTTACATGGTTTCCTGGGTGAATGCGGTATAAATTTTTTGTTTTAGGCTAGTGTAGCCAACCTGTTCCCAAACAGCTGCTGCATGCCCACCGCTGTGTATTGCATTTTTGTGTTGCTGTGTGCTACCTGTGTGCTACCACTTACGCTGCTTGAAGATAGACCAGGGACTACCGTGCACAAGCACCAAACCACCCTGGAAAGTTTTCTCTTTAGCAATTAACTTATGGTTCCAAATGTTTGTGATCTTCATGGGGGGATATTCACTGCTGTTCATTAGAAGACAACTAAGCTCCATCCCTTAAGGAAAATCAACATAAGGTTTCATCATCCGCTGCTGCTCCATGCTATCCACGGCGAAATCGATTTCTCCAACCATGGTGCAATATGAACTTTGGATCAACCCCAACAATATCATCACGCCATCCATCTATGCCAAGCCAGAGGTACAATTTGCAAATGCACTCCCTGTCTCTCAAGATTATTTTGCAAATACAATAAATAGGTCTATTGATGTTGCTGTTCCCATATTTGATGAATTTGATGCATCAGCTAGAAGTTTAGAATCACAACATATTGATAATATGCAACAGCCAATGCAAAATAATATGCATGCTTTAAATTTCAATGCCATTAGCAACATACAACATGAGCCTGAGTCTTTTGATTTATCGGTAATATTTGCGTCACCTAGTGTATCACAAACTAGTATACCGATAAACAATCATTATGGTCGGATTAATATGATGTAACACCCTAAATTACAATTTTTGCAACAGATTAAAATTTTGCTAGAATTTTAAATAGGAGTTGCAATTTTGTTCAATAGAAGAAATTAATTTCTAAATTTAAATTTGACATAGGTTATATAAGTTTGATGAACTCATGCCGTCGTAGTTGCAATAGGTTTTTATGCGTGGAAACGTTTGCAAAAATTTCGCTAGAAGGCACTCGTTTAAACTCTCTTTTGAAAATGGTTCAAAAGTAAATGCAAAAGCTTTTTCCTAATTCTCTCCCAGGCCAAAACTCCCTAAGAATCTGGCCCAAAACCCCACTCCCCTCTCCCTCTCTCTCCTGGGCCGAGGCCTGTCCGCCCTCCCTCTCTTTCTCTCGGTTTGGGCTGAGCCCATCCGGCTAAGTCGGTCTCTCCAAGTCGGCTACTGCCCCGCCCTCTCTGCTCTGTAGGCCCAGCTCAAGCTGTTGAGCCACCGAGCTGAGCCGAGCTTCAGTTTGTCTTCCTCCTCCATCTGCTTGCCTCACCACTTCCGAGCCATTGCCGCTGCCGTTACCGGTCACCGCCCGCTCCCTTTGCCTCCCAGCCAGAGCACTAAACCATCGCGACCCTGACCCCTTCCCATCCTCTTCCCCCTCCTCAATTCACCCGACAGCCGTCCGTTGCCATTTCTCCTCTCGTGCGGAGTTAATGCCATTAACTCTGGCGATGAAGTCCAGCCGGGTGGTGCGCCTCTCTCTCCTTCCCCCTCTATAAAATCTACACCATAAAGTTCGCCACCCTTTTGCACAACGCATCCACCCTTTCCCGCCCCCTCTCCTCTCTCGTTTGCCGTCACCGTACTCTTCTTCCTCTTCTCCGGGGAGAAGCTCTGCCGCCATTAATCCCCGCTTTCATGCCCGCTAATCACAGTCAAGGTTTCGCAGGTATCCCAGTAGGAGTTCCCAAGCCTCCTTGTCATCGGTCTAGTGCCGGAACCCCCTCTCCGATGCACTCTGGCCATCTCACCGCCCCTCCTCATCGTCCGGCCTCCACGACACCGCCCCGGTTCCAAATCTCCTAGGGGTGAGCTCTCCGTCTCCCTCTCTCTCTCTTTTCCACCACTCGTCGGTGAAGCTCGGCCACCCACCGCTGTGCCGAGCCCCTCCGGTGCCTTCGATCCACGGTGGGACCGTGTACCGAGGACCCTCTTCCGGCTCATGGCCTTGTAGACTCGATCCACGGGTTTTCCCTAATAAAAATATTTCATTTTGGATTAATGACATCACCATGTATAAAAAGGATTTTCAGAATAAAAGAAATCTAGAAATTCTCGAACCCCTGGAACTTCAAACAATGATAGATTTTTGCTCGTAGCTCCGATTTGGGCGACCTTCATGCTCAAATTCTCATAGCGATGTGTAGAATCTTCTTATAGGGTTTTTCAAAATTTTCTTATTGTATGGTGTACTATTATTAGTAGTTTTCATTGTGTGCTTTTTCTGGTAGGTCGATTAGGAGGTGAGCAGTTTGGGAATCTTCAAGATCAAGCTTTCAAGGACTTTGAGCAACCCTCCGCTGGAGGCAAGTGTCATTGAACATTTTGCCCCTATTTTAGGATTCATGTGTAGCTATTTTATTCCTTCTATACATGCTTGTCTAAATTGGAATCCTATGTTAGGGTTTACTAGCTTTGTATGATTATTCCTTGTCACTGTTGGTTAACCATGGGTTAAAATGGGTAGTGTATGCTAGTGCAGTCATAGATGGGGAAAATGTTAATCTTGACTAATGTCTTATAGCAACATGATATAGGGATCCTAACAGGATGGTTGGTTTGAGGTTGTGCTGAACAACAGGCTTGTGTTGGTTCCTGTGTGGGATCCTAAGGACCAGTTCTTGAACATGTAACGAAGTGAATCCGCACAACCACAAGGCCTATATGGGTACAACCTGGCCAATTAATTATCCACCCCTCTGGTTCTGTGAGTACCATCGGATGGTTGAATGGCACAAGAGGGGGCTTTTGCAATGATGGAATTACTATTAGCGGTGAAATCTCAGTGGGTGCTTGCAGGTCAGCGAGAGCTTTGTAAAGGCATTGTAGTGATCTCTCAGCGCACACCACGGAAGTGTGTAAGGTACCGACAGGTACCGGTAAAAGAGTTGATCATGATTCATGGTTAAAGTGTGCAAACTCTGCAGAGTATCAATTTGGTCGATTAGTCATGCTCATGGACAAGAGCGGAATTGGACTTCTTCAGGATTATATGGGATCAGTGTTTGGTATGGTTGGTTGGGTAGCCGGGTAATGGAATTACCTGGTGAGTCTTGGTAGTCGAATGTAATCCGATGAGTCAATCTTTTTGTTATAGTGGTGTCTTCACACTTAGTAAATATGAAGCTTGTTGTTGGAGTCATTAGGTTAAAGTTTTCTTAGTGCAGTTAACTGTGTCTAACCTTTCCTTGACTTAAGCTCCAAAGCATGTTTTTCCCTTCACTTGCGGAGTACATTTTTGTACTCACACCCGTTATCCCTTCTCTTGCATTCTACCGCTGTTCAGAAGCCGTCAATGAAGTTACAACCTTTGATGAAGACGACTTCAACCTGGAGTTGCTGTTCTAGGCTGGAGTGCCCCTGGTTGATGCCTGTGGAAGATGGAAGCCCCGCTAATGCTGAAGATCTTTAGTTCTGATGTGTTTTCTTTGAGACCCTCGGGTCCTTTTGAAATAAGTTAAATATGTTATTGTACTTGGCACTGTGATGATACAATGATGATGTAACACATGTATGAAACTTGATCCTGGCATACATGTGTTGTGCCCAGTTTTGTTCCTCTGAAACCAGGTGTTACATATGATAATTCGGCCAATTATTATAAGCCATCCTATGTTAATTCTAGCAGTGTACAACAAGAAAGTGCACCTTTTAATTCATCGGCAACGGTTTCACCACCTCCGATGAATGAGATGTACAGCCGTAGCAATGTTGATTATTTGGCCAATCATGTTAAGCCATCATATACTACACCGCATGTCAATAGAACAGATGTTACGCCCTATACTTTTTCAGCACCATATGCAACACCTAATGCGTATAATTTGGCTCCATACGCCACTGATGATTATAGAGGAACAGATGAGAATTATGTAAGTATGCATGTACCTCCATACAACATTGCAGCATATAGTGTATCTCCCACACTACCTCAAAGTTCCAGTATTCCTTGCAATTCGTTGCCGAAAACTTGTTTCAATGTTCTCGAACAAGATATATCATATGTGCATCCCACAATGTCATATTCTTGTGATACTATAAAGCCACATATTTTTAGCCCAAAACAACAAGCTGATTCCGCGTCTACTTTGCTCACAACCAAGAAACATATAGGGATAAAAGTATCAAGGGGCAAGGCACGAATAGAGATGAAGCACGTAAGATATGTGAAACATTTTTGGGGTCTAAAGGTAGGAAAAAATTAATTGATTCCGTGTGGAACATTGTGAGTTCCTATAATTCAAATGTGGAGTCAGAGTGTTTTAGAAAAAGAAAAGTGCACTGTAATTGAAAGAAAAGAAAAAAAACCAGCTACTGTTGAATTATCGGCTATGCTCGAGATAAAGGAAGCTGTCACACCCGGTTTTATAAAGGGTCAAAACTAGATGCAAACAACATGTATGCCAGGATCAAGTTTCATACATGCAGCGACTTCATCAGTGTATCACACACAGTGCCATTATTACAAAATTTAACTTAAACAAAATAGATATACCTCAAAGTCTTTAACTAAAGCACACAAACTAAACACAACGAAGCTCCCATCTTCCACAAGCAATTGACCGGGGGATCCACTAGCCTAGCAATCTTCATCTTCATCGATGTAGAAGTCTGGCTCTCCTTCAATGTCTCTATTGTCTGAGCAGCGGTTTGATGCACCGTTGGATGGAAATAGCAAGTGTGAGTACATATCGTACTCCACAAGTGTTGGAAATATATGACATGCAAGCTTGACTAAAGCAATAGGCTATAACAGGTAAATTTCCATAAATGCCGACTATGCTATCATAAAAAGAGTTATAAAAGCATCCTATTTAACTATGTGATTCATCACTAGATTTCCAACTCTGAGAAACAGCTCCACATGTTTCCCAAGTACTTGAATTCCCCATCAGGTTCTCAAACCAACCAACTTGATACCCATCATAGGTAACCAAGAACCATCCTCTGACATTTACCCTTCACAGGTAACCAACAAAAACAATTAAGCCAAACCAACTAAACATGTGAGGATCCAAGTCTCTCATGACCATGAGCACAGTTGATATATCAGATTGTACACTCTACAGAGGTTGTCCAGCTTTCCCCACGAGTCGTGATTTCCTTGTTGCCGTATTGCGCAAACACTTAACACACGCCAGTGGTGTGTTGCCCGGAGATCACTACAAGGCTGTTACAAAGCACCCTCCCAACAAGAATAAGCCCGCTAAGGTTTCACCACCGTCAAAGTGGAGTCAAACCACCCAGAAGCCACCTCATGCACCTTGTAGCTCCAGAAAGAATCACTCTTCCATTCCACTACACCACCAGTGGCTCATTCTATGCTAAGGATCCGCTAATTACTAAGCCAGTCCGTACCCATATAAGCCTCGTGGATGGATGATAATTCTTGGGTTGTCACTCCATGAACGTCTTAGGACACCGAGCAAACACTACCATCCACCAAAGTGCTTCACACACTTGTGCCTCACGCGCCATCATCAACCAACCTTCTGCTCGGCATCCCTAAGTTTCATGTTGCCACACAAGGTAACATAATTCCTAACTCATAGTTGCATAGTTCACTAATCATGTTTAACTGATAATCCATCTATACCCTTGTGCAAAGCTAAGCATAAACTACCCATAAACCACTACTGACAGCTAGGCGACAAGGAATATATGGAACATGGTACTATAAGTAAATGGGATTCAAAATTAATAGCATGCATGTTTGAAATAAAGAACGCATTCGAAAAGTGGGATCAAAATGTTGAAGGACACTTGCCTCTTCCAACTTGCTGCTCAGACTCTTCAAAGGTTTTGTCCTGGAGATTCTCGCACTGCTCTTCGCCTGCTCTCGGAACACACCAGAAAAGCACACACAAAACTAGCTAAGAACAGTATACCAAACAATATCTAACATCTATGAAAAGGGTATTAAAAGACAGAACACGCTGCTATGAACGCGAGAGCGCAAAAATCGCCTAAAACGGAGCTAAAACGAGAAAGTTACGCTAAAAACAAGTTTAGGGTTAAATCTGAAAAAGAAAAGGACCTATTTTGAATTAAATAGAAAGTTTAGGGGTGTCTTTGTAAAAATAGAGGAACCTATTTGTAATTATGGGAAAGTTTAGGGGCTAAGATGTAAAAAGATATGGGCTTTTTGGTAAATTCAGAAAAGTCCAGGGGCTTTATTACAAAATTGACCTTTTTCTGGAATTAAAAGAAATTAGAATTGATTGGGTAAATGGATGGCTGACGTGGCTGGTGACCGGACTAACACGTCATCAAAACAGCTGATGGGGTTGCTGAGGTGGACGATGATATGGCTGCTACGTCAGATCGGGGAGGTGGACCATGCGCACGGGTGTGGTGGACCCGGCGGGTGGAGGAGTCGACAGGTCGTACCTATTGGGGATGATCTCCCGCCCCCCTCTTCAGTGGGTACCTCGAAGTCTACTAGAAATATCGTGTGCTTGCCATTGCAGCTTTGTTTCAGGGACTTCATTTGCAAGCAGTGAAGATCACGAAGCGCCAACGGTCGAAGGGTGCAGGCGCGCTCGCAACTTCGATCTCTCGTACCGGCGAAGACGAGGGTGATCTTCGACCGAAGGGCGAAATCAATGCCCGCGGTCCTGAGCAATTGTGGCGGGCGAAGATACGAGCGGACCTTCGATCGGGGGATGAAGGCCATCTGACGGACATCCGAGTGGAGAAGGCTTTGGTACATCTTCGGAGGCAGAGATCGCTACGGGACAGTGGGCCCGTTTCTGGTCATTCGGGGCAGGGTTGTAATTATATAATTATGCTCACTTGTACCATAATGGCCCGGGATATTCCAAGAATGTAGCAGGTGAGGGGGTAGGATTTGTAAACTGCACTTGTGGTGGCCGAGTACGGGCTATAAATAGGGCCACACAGTACCCGGAAGGGGCATCGAAAAACTGTTCTACCTCTAACACATGTCACTCTGAGGGCCCTTCGATATCCCCGTAACCGAAGTCCCACCTTGTCTGGGATTTCGGTCCCAACAGTTGGCGCTGTCCGTGGGGATTGAACACTTCGACGATATGCCACCCAAGAAGAAATTGAAGCCAGCCGGAGTAGTGGAAGCATTGCCGGAACCTTCAGCCGCAACTGGGCCTTCGGCCGAAAGACCCCCTTCGGCCATGCCAGGATCAAGTAATGCTTCGGCCGGTGGAGCTTCGGGCGGACGAGAGCAATGTTGCGGAGTTGAAGTAGCGCCACAAGGCCCCAGTGATGGCCGCCACGGCGAAGCAGTCCGGGTTAATGCGGAGCCGATGCGGGTCATGGAACCAATTGATCATGCACACTTCGAGTCTCCGGCAAAAGAAGGCGAAAGGGTGCAAAATGAAGAATGGGAAGACCATGATGACTTCGTAGAGTATGAAAACGAGGATGAAACAAATGAAGAGAGAACAGCCAGGCAAGAAGCCGAAGAGTTGGAAAGGCAGATGCGCAGAAGAAGCGCATGCTAAATGGCCTGGCAGCAAGTCGAAAAGCCGTAGAATACCGCAGGCGGGCAGATGAAGCTAGGAAAACATTGGAAAAAATCCAAGAGGAAATCGATATGCTGCACCAAGCGGAAGGCATGTCTCGCCAGGTGATGCCGCCGGGAGACATGGCACGAATTTTGTAGGACCTTCGGCGGAGGTCGTCCACGGGAGACCCGGAGTCCCCATTGGCCATGGATCTGCAAAATCAGCCATGGCCGCCAGGGTTCAAGATGCCTAGAGTGGTTATGTTTGACGGAGAGTCAGACCCAATGGAATTTGTAATGAGCTTCGAAGCGGCTATGGAGTCTGCCGGAGGGGATGGTACAACACTGGCGAAAGCCTTTGTATTGGCCATAAAAGGGATTGCAAGATCCTGGTACTTAGCGTTGCCCCCAGGATCCATATACTCATGGGAGAAATTGCGTAGTGCACTGTACAGCAATTTCCAGGGAAATCGAGCAGATAAAATTACCGCTACCGACCTCTTCGCAATGAAGCAGCAACCAATAGAAACCTTGCAGAGCTACATGCGCCGCTTCGTGCACATACATTCTCGCAAGAGGATATGAGGGTCTTAGACTACCCACACACAGATGCCTTCGTTATTACAGCAAACATCTCGGGAAATGAAGTGCACAGGATCTTGATAGATGGAGCAAGCTCAGCGGATATCATCTTCGCTGATGCTTTCGACAAAATGGGACTACGTCGAAGCGACTTAAAGCAAGCTGGATCACCGTTGCTAGGCTTCGACGGAAATACAATCAACGCTCTGGGAAAGATAACAATCCCAGTGTCGTTTGGCTAAGGGACGAGTTTCCGCGCGGAAGATATTACCTTCGATGTGGTCGACATTGATTACCCATACAATGCGATATTTGGTAGGGGAGTCCTCAATACATTTGGAGCAATACCGCACCATGCGTACTTGTGCATGAAGATGCCTGGTCCTGAAGGCGTCATAACGGTATTGGGAGACCAACGAGTGGCCAGACGAATCAAAGTGGGAATAACTCCAGGAAGACGAAATGTCCACATGATAATAAAACCTTCAACAAATTAGGAGGAAAGTTACAACCAGTCGAAGATAAGCAAGGCAGCAAAGACTGCACCAGAAGGAGCAACCAGAATAGTGCAGTTACATCAAGAAAAACAAGATAAAAAAGTCACCATAGGAGCGGAGGCTCCGGCGAAGGACCAACAACAACTTATAATGTTCCTCCGCAGTAATGACGATGTCTTCGCTTGGTCCCCTGAGGGCCTGGAAGGAGTAAGTCGGGAAATCATCCAGCACAGCTTAAATGTGGATCCCAAAGCGAATCCAAGGAAGCAAAAGCTTAGGAAAGCTTCAAGTGAAAGAGAAGAAGCAGCGAAGGCTGAAGTGAAAAAGCTGCTCGATGCCAGAGTCATACTTGAAGTTCGGGCACTCAGAGTTGCTAGCTAACCCAGTGCTAGTAAAGAAAAGCAACGGAAAATGGAGAATGTGCATTGACTTCACAGACTTGAACAAGGCTTGTCCCAAGGATGACTTCCCATTGCCTAGAATTGATCAGCTAGTAGACTCCGCGGCTGGTTGCGAAATATTAAGCTTCCTAGATGCATACACAGGGTACCACCAGATATGGATGGCGAAGGAAGATGAGGACAAGGCAAGTTTCAGAACCTCCTTCGGCATATATTGCTTTATGAGGATGCCCTTCGGCCTCCGAAACGCTGGTGCAACCTTCACCAGGTTGGTGCACACAGTACTAAGTTCACAGCTAGGGTGAAATGTCTTAGCCTATGTTGATGGCATAGTGGTCAAGAGTACTAGAAGGAGCCAACACCTCGAAGACCTGCGTGAAACCTTCAGAAGCTTGCGAAGAGCAGGGCTAAGGTTGAACCTAGAAAAATGCGTCTTCGGAGTACAATCCGGAAGGCTACTAGGGTTCTTGGTGTCGAAGAGAGGCATCAAAGTGGAACCTCAAAAGATACAGGCGATAATAGATATGAAACCCCCACAAAACAGAAAGCAAGCTCAACTCTTGGTAAGGAGATGGCGGCATTAAACAGGTTCATTGCAAAATCTGCAGAGCGAAGTCTACCGTTCTTCAAAGTATTAAAAAGCTCCGACCCATTCAGATGGGATGCGGAGCAGCAAGTAGCCTTTGATGAATTGAAAAGCTACCTGACGAAGCTTACAACACTGTCCAGCCCTGATCCAGGCGCGGATTTGTTGATATACATAGCGGCATCCTCTTCGGCAGTCAGCGCTGTACTTGTGCAGGAAAGACCTGAAGACAACAAATTGCGCCAATTCCCAATATATTATGTATCAGAAGCTCTGGCAGGCCAAAAAAAAACGTACACAGAACTGGAAAAAGTAGCATATGCACTAGTGATGGCATCCTGCAAGCTTCACCATTACTTCACATCTCACAAGATTACAGTACCAACTTCCTTGCCCCTTCGCAACATGTTTGAAAACAAAGAAGCCATTGGAAGAATACCAAAGTGGGCCACGGAGGTTGCCCCATTCATGATTGTTTTTGTGGCAAGAACACTGTTGAAATCGCAACCATTGGCAGACTTCGTGGTGGAATGGACTCTGCTAACCGAAGCCCCGAATGACAAACCGCTAGAACCTGTCTGGACCGCATATTGCGACGAAGCATGGGGAGCTACAGGAGCAGGAGTTGCGGCGATATTATCCTCACCTTCGGGCACAAAGCTGAGATATGCTGCCAGATTAGAGTTCCGCTCTATAAACAATACGACGGAGTACGAAGCGGTCATCCTCAGACTTCACAAGGCAAAGGCTTTGGGCGCCCGAAGAGTGCTGGTTAAAACAAACTCAAAGGTCATAGCAAGCCAAATTGACAAGACATTCCAGGCAAAAGACCCAGAGCTGGTTAAGTACAGAGCAGCGATGCGAAGAATGGAAAATTACTTCCTGGGATTCACAGTCAAGAGTATATCAAGAAATGATAACTTCGAAGCAGATGAGCTAGCAAAAGCTGCTTCGCAAAACCTGCCTATGCCATCAGATGTATTCTATCAGAAGCTGAGTGAACCAGCCGTTGAGGACACTTCGAAGCAATCATGTCCTGTCGCGATGATCGAAAGCAAAGATTTGCGCTCTCCAATACTGGCTTATCTTCGTGGTCAAGGCAACATCGAGGACCATGTCGGGGAAAAGCATATCACCTAGAGAGCTAGAAACTACAAAATTGTGGAAAACAATTTGTACAAAACCGGAGTCTGTGCACCATTCTTGCGATGCATATCTCAAAAAGAAGGACAGAACCTACTAAAAGAAATTCACAGTGGGTTGTGTGGTTCCCATGTGGGTACAAGGGCTTTAGTCGGAAAAGCATATAGACAGGGCTTCTATTGGCCGACGGCAGTGAATGATGCGGATCAAATGCTCCTAAGTTGTCAGTAGTGTCAGTTCTGGGCGAAGGGGTCAAACAGACCCTCGACAAAGACACAACTCATTCCACCAATTTGGCCACTAAGACGGTGGGGAATCGACATTGTTGGCCAGCTGCCACCCGCTCCAGGAAATTTGCGATATGCTGTAGTTGCGGTCGAATACTTCTCCAAATGGGTGGAGGCAATGCCACTCGTAAGCATAACATCAAGAAACATACAGAAATTCCTATGGCAGAGTATCATATGCCACTTCGGAGTCCCGAGCGAAGTAACAGTATACAGTGGCACTCAATTTGATAGTGTTAGTTTCAGGGATTTTTCCAATAGTCTGGGGATCAAAGTAATTTTCGCATCCGTATACCACCCACAGTCTAATGGGGCAGTTGAGAGACCGAACGGCATCGTCTTCGCTGGTGTCGCGAAGCATCTGCAGGGGCTACCAAAAGGGAAATGGGTCGAAGAATTGCCTAAAGTATTATGGTCATTAAGAACAATGGTTGCAAGACCAACCGGATTCACGCCATTTCGCCTCCTTTTCAGCGAAGAGGCAATGACCCCAGAGGAATGCAAAACCAAATCATTTAAGGTCGGAAACGAACCAGAGCAAGGTGAAGAGTCATCATCGAAGGATGCCCTCGAGGAAGTGAGATTGCAAGCCGCTGAAAATCTGGGCAGGTATCAACAGGAGACAAGAAAATGGAGAGATAGGAATATATCCGAAAAAACCTTCGCCCCTGGAGATCTGGTGCTGCGAAGATTCGGTACAACAACATCGGTGGGAAAATTACAGAGTAAATGGGATGGTCCTTTCTTAGTCAAAAGGTCGTTAAAACCCAGCTCATATCATCTGGCTAATATGGAAGGTGAGGAGCTTCCACACACTTGGAATGCAGACAATCTCCGCAAGTTCTATGCTTGAAAGTTGGCGGCCAAGACAAAGACTTCTATGTAGTTTTTCTTTATGCAATCTTCTTTTCATGTAATCAAATTGTAAGGGAACTGCACTCTTTTCCTCACAAGGGACCCTTTCGTTAGGGGGTGAGGTTTTTAACGAGGTAGGAACCCATGTAAACATATTAATATAGTAGTACCCCCAGAAAATACTGCTTGTTTCAAGTACTAGTAATTTATCGTCGAAGTGCGCCAACCTAAGGGTGGAATGGCGCACCAATCGACGACTGGAGGGCCGCACGTGGACGGCACAAAATGAGGTATGAAGTGTCAACGAAAAAAGACGTACACTTTCGACCTTAGGAAAAACAAACCTTAAAAAAAAGAGAAAAAAACAGTCGGGGGCTAAGTGCCTGCCCTCGCACCGAAGCAAAAACAAACCGTCGGAAGACAAGCCAAAGTGTCGTCCGATCTAAGAAAAGGCGACGCACTTCGAGCACAAGTCGGGGGCTAAGAGTATCTGCCCGCGCACCGAAGGAAAAATAAACCTTTGGAAGACAAGCCGAAGTGTCGTCCAACCTAAGAAAAGGTGACACACTTCGAGCAGAAGTCGGGGGCTAAGAGTGCCTGCCCCCGCACCGAAGGAAAAACAAACCTTCGGAAAACAAACCGAAGTGTCGTCCGACCTAAGAAAAGGCGATGCACTTCGAGCAGAAGTCGGGGGCTAAGAGTGCCTACCCCGCACCGAAGGAAAAACAAACCTTCGGAAGATAAGCTGAAGTGTTGTCCGACCTAAGAAAAGGCGACGCACTTCGAGCAAAAGCTGGGGGCTAAGAGTGACTACCCCCGCACCGAAGGATAAACAAACCTTCAGAAGATAAGTCAAAGAGTTGTCCAACCTAAGAAAAGGCGACGCAAATTAAAAAAAGGAAAACAAATGACTAACGCAAAAGCGTTCAATCAACAACATAAATTTCTATCAGCCGAAGTTACCTACGACCAAAAATCGGGAGGGGGGCGGCGTTTGAGAAACTATTCCTGTGCAATCGCAGGTACTTGCGGCAAAAAATAAGGGGGACAACATTGTTCGGTACATCATGGCCGACGCGACACCCCATATGAACAATCAAGAATGCCATTCGCCAAAGATAACACCACGCGAATAATCGATGAGGCCTTCCTACAATCTAGAAACATCGTAAATCGCAAATGTCACTTCAAGCGTGGTGCCACCTAAGTGCCCCAAAAGGAAACTAGTGATAATGTAAATACAAAATTTATTCCGCAAAGCGGTCAACATCAGGATCAACAAAATCCTTATACCACCGACTGAAAGCAAACTGAAAAGCAATGCCTTTACTTGCGTGAAAATGCATGGTTGGGGCCAGTGGGGCCCCAACATGAGTCGAATACGATGGTGGTGCTCGAAGACCATCTTTGCCGCCGTTGTGTTCTATTACTTGCGAAGAAGGGCCGTGGTGATAGCAAAAGCTGCGGTCGGTGCAGGAGGGGCTCGTCGTCTTGAGGCTCAACCTTTGGCTCAAGGAGCATAGACAGACCTTCGATGTCTCCCCTCGCGGTACGGCGCAAGTCGCGCTCAGCTCGGCGATTAACTAGCGTCGAAGGGCTAAGAGATTTCCAAAACACCTTCGTCCTAGTATTCATAGCATCATACGCTTTACACTTCGCATGCCAATACCGCTCGAGCTCGACATCGGCATGACGACGGCATAAAAATTGTCCCTCATCATGGTAAGGGGGACAGCCTCTTCGGCTACCTGTGCAATGTCCGAAGGGAGGACCTGCGTAGGGAGCGCAACAAATCAAAAACACTTTGTAACAAGTGTAAAATATATTACGTCACCAATGTGCATTACATTGCCAGATCACAAAAGGAAAACTAAAAATGAAAGGACGCTTCGCGCTGAATCATCCCACCTTTCCAGTATCTTCAACCGTCGCAGTTGTTGCTTTAGACGAGGGATCATCCCTCGCCTTGGCCTGCAAAAGAGATATTTCATTACAAAAACAGTAACTATATGCTACAACCAAATAAGAGAACAAGTAATATAAAGCAGCGTACCCGCTGCCGGTTCATCTCCGCTTCTCAAAGAGCGAGCTCGCGACCCTGTTTGCACCAGTAGTTGGTGGTAAATGATCAGGCGGTGCTCTTCGATGCCCTCTTAACGGCCGAAGTTGACAAGTCCATCGGATACTGGAAAGTAGGTTTTTGAAGAGCAGTATGATGGTCACAGCCCATCATTTCAATCGATTGCACAAGACTCCGGGCAGCTACCATCGCGCAGAAGTCGCTGTAAAGCTGAGCAGCAGGGAGAAGGCTTCCGCTGGTTTCACTGATCCAACCTATAAGTCCTCCCAACCCGACGACATCAATTGTTGGGGGAGTCGCCGAGGCACCAATACCTTTGAAGGTATGGCTGATAGCTTCGCATGCGGCGACTGCTTTTGGCTCGAGCTCCCCAATCACGTTCAGAGCATTTTCGGAGAAAGCCTTTGCCTCGCTCAATTCGACTTGCAGCTGCTGCGCCTTAGCTCTCTCCAAGGCACAAAGCGCCTGCAGGTCACATACTTGCACCTCAGAAGATTGCAGGTTTTGGCGCAGGCAGTTCACTTCATCTTCAGCAACTTGCTTCTCCGAGCAAAGGGTGCTGAGTTCCTTTTCAAGCTGTTCCAAGCGCGACTCAGCATCCCTCGCTCGACACAATAACTCGCACTTCTGGCCTTCGGCTTTTTCGGCGCTCTTTTGCAGCATATCAATTTGCGCGTGTGTGCTCTGGGCATGGGCTTTGGATTTCTCTGCTTGCTTGCGCTGAGCCCGCGATAAAAGCAAAGCCTGGAATGTCGCACATATGTGAGCAAAATACTAAGTACAGCAATAATATCAGAAAATACTGGTATACCTTCGCAATCGCCACGTCGAAAGCGTCGATGAGCTCGTTGGCGGGTTTCTGGCCAAGCGGGATTTCAAGCTCGGGGAGGACGAAGGTGCTGAAAATCTTCTTCGTGTCATCGACCTCCCCAGCGCTTGGTTCGAAGGAGGAAGGCTTGAACGCCTCGTTCGCTGTGGCCTTCGCGTCAAGCAGCCCGCCAAGGTCCATCAATCCATTTCCGCCGTAGCGAGGCGCGCTCGGGGTCAACGCCTCAGTCCCGGAAGAGGAACACGAGGGCGAAGACGGCGAAGTATATGCTACCACTTCAACATTATCGGTTCCCTCAACTTCGGTTTCCCGAGTGGTAGCCTCAGGGACTGTTCCCATCTCTGTCATCTCCTCGTCATCACTCAGGATTAGCGTTGGAAGGTCCACGCGTGAGCAGAACAATGACTTGGAAGGCCGGCCCTCCTGGGTGCCTTCGGGAGTTTCTCGCCTGGGCACATCACGCGACGCGGCGGAACCCTCCAGAGATGTTTCTGCATGGGCAACTTCGGGGGCAGCTTCGTGTGGCCTCTTCCAGAGGGCAAGGGCCTTCTTCGTCCGACCACCCTGCGGTGATCGCTTAGGATGTTTCTTTTCGTTGAAGGACCATCGGCAGGCTCTTCTCTTGCATATGCTGCCAGAGACCCTTCCCTAGCACCCTGCAGCACGGTGGAGGCCTTCGGCCTTTCAAGATAAGAAAGGCCTCGGTATTCAAAGATTCGATTGAGTCTTCGAACGAGGCCTTGTTCGGCGCACAACTGTGCTTCACCCGGTGTAAACTTGCTGACAAGCATCACAGCTCTGGCCTCCACTTCGGCCACCGACAAATCTGGAAAATATCAAAACCAGGAAGCAAATAAGGCCGAAGACATAAATTATATATGAATGTTTTATAGGCAATCGCGTACCCGTGAAGGAGTGCACAGGATGGTGGGGCCGGCAGAGCCCCTCGGGCCCTTTTTCCTCAAATTCTGGGATAATCCAATCCCGGCTGAGGAGCCAAACCCCAGAAGCTATGAACTCCTCCACCAGGTCGCCGGTAGATCGATATTTCGCGCACCTAGCGAAGGCCTCGAGGGCTGTCTGTTGCGACGCTTTCAATCGCACGTCTGGCGCGCGGTTTCCCTTAACCTCTCCGCATTTCGATACGAGAAATTCTTTGACGTCCACCTTGTGGTAGAAACACCATTGAGTCCAGTCACTGGGCCATTTATTCTTGTACACGACGACGGGCGTAGTTAGCCCAGCGCGGTACGCGAAGTTCAAGCAGTCGTAGTGAGCCTCGCTCTGAACTCCTCGGGCGAAAACCGGTTTGGGTTGATGATGAAGCCGATGTGCGGCAGCGAAGGCCCTAGCGGATGCCTTCTCTCCTTCTGACCAAGCGGCCCAGGCAAAGAGCCCCATCCTCACTATTGCATTGGGCGTCAGCTGGTGGAGATAGACTTCGAATAACTTCAGTACTTTAATAACCATGTCATCGCATGGTAGGCGAAGACCCGCTCGAAAGTAATGGACAAACACAACCGCTTCGTCATCGGCAGGCTCCGGTGTCTCCTGCCGACCGGGGAGCCGAACCTTCAAAACATCACTAATCAACCCTTTCTTCACAAGGCTGGCTTGCACTTCATTATCCACCTTGGACTGCCCGATCCAGTACGTCTTCGGGCGAGAAGATCGGACCTTCGGCGCCATTCGGCTCAAAGAGGGTGACTCGAACAGCAAATTACGCGAAGAGCTAAAAAGCGGGGCTTCCTCCGAGAAAGGCTCGAAAAACCGTAGGAGGCTTCGTATGAGAGCGACAGCTTCAGCAAAGGCGCGGTAAAAACTATTGACAGCGGCGTGATATTTATAGTGTAGGGCGATGGTGGTTAGAACTGCGCGTGTCGAAAATTGAACCGGTGGGAAAAATTATGCTTCGATGTACATCAAGAACATTAAATGCATGCAGTTACCAAGGAACCGTTTGGCAGTTACCAAGGAACCGTTTGGCAACCTATGAAAAAAAAATAACAAGAATAATAATAATAATTTTCAACGACATGCATTTGCTCCATTAGACTTCGACAGGCCGAAGGGGACGACATTGAGACATCTTGCAGACTACTGGTTCAGCTTATCGAAGATAAACCTTACCAGTAGGGGGCTACTGTTGGGGATTATCTCCCGCCCCCCCTCTTCGGAGGGTAGCTCGAAGTCTACTGGAAATATCGCGTGCTTGCCATTGCAGCTTTGTTTTAGGGACTTCATCTGCAAGTAGCGAAGATCACGAAGCGCCATCGATCGAAGGGTGTAGGCGCGCCCGTATCTTCGATCTCTCGTACCGGCGAAGACGAGGACAATCTTCGACCGAAGGGCGAAGTCCATGCCTACGGTCCTGATCGATCGGGGGACGAAGGCCATCTGACGGACATCTGAGTGGAGAAGGCTTCGGTACATCTTCGGAGGCAGAGATCGTTGCGGGACAGTGGGCCCGTTTTCGGTCATTCGGGGTAGGGTTTTAATTATATAATTATGCTCACTTGTACCATAATGCCCCTGATATTTCGAGAATGTAGCAAGTGAGGGGGTAGGATTTGTAAATCGCACATGTGGTGGCTGAGTACGAGCTATAAATAGGGCCACACAGTACCCAGAAGGGGCATCGAAAAACTGTTCTACTTCTAACACGTGTCACTCTGAGGGCCCTTCGATATCTCCGTAACCAAAGGCTCACCTTGTCTGGCATTTTGGTCCCAATAGTACCCATTCGGCCAGATCCAATCTGTGTCGCTTAGCTTGGATCAGATGGCTGAGGACGAAAGGGCTTCGGCCGACTGATGGCGCGACGGCGGACTCACCAGCGAGGGCGAAAACCTCGTCACCGGGCGCGGAGAACGACAGCGAGCTACGGAAAACGTACCTAGGGTAGGGAACCCATTTGAAGGCTTACCTTCAGCGGTGATGGAGGAATTAGTGGTGATAGAGGAGACAGCGGCGTACGGGCCTTCGTCGACGGCGGTGTTCTGGCGGCGGAGAGGCGGCAAACAGCGGTGGAATCGACTTCCCGTAGGCACACGGTCCCGGGGATGTGCTCAAATGCGGCAAAAGGCGGCGAGTTTCGGCCAGCAGCGAGCTTGGCCGAACGACAACAATGGCGGTGGTGGAGGCTTAGTGTGGGGTGAAGACAGATAAAATGGGGGGCACACATTTATATAGGCGGGAGAACGCATAGGGTGTTTGGATTTAGTTGGGTTGGTTGGGATTTGGTCTAGGAGAGGCGGCGCACGGCATCGGGTTCGTCTCGGACTCGACCGGCGCAGCGCGAGGAAAGAGAAGGCGCACACGGGTATCTCGCGAGGGAGAAAGTGACTTCGGCTAGAGGCGCCAACAGGGCAGGCGGTAGTAGCAGCTCGTTGAGCCTGGCCTTCGGCTGGACCAGGCAGAAGAGAAGGCCGAGAAGGGGGAGGGGAGGAGAGGAGAGTGGGCTTGGCCCAAGAATAGAAAAAAAGGATGGGCTGAAGGAGGGAATTCGGCCCATAGTTGAAAAAAATTATTTTTCTTTTATGAAACCATATGAAACTTTTCAAAAAAAAATCAAACAGCGCACCTTGGGGTTTTCAAAATTTCTTTTTCACACCATAAAATCCTAATGCTCCTATACTCAGCATGAATGCAACACAAAAAATTTACTAGGGAAAAATTCAATTTATTTTTAGAAATTAGGTTTTAACCTAATCTGTTGATTTAAACCCTAATTAAATTCTAGCAAAATATTTAGGGAACTAGAAATTAAAAACCAGGGGGTTACAAACCTACCCCTCCCCCCCCCCCGGCTTAAAATGAATCTCGCTCTCAAGATTTGGAAGGATCGGGGAAGAGCTGTGGAAACTCGACTTTCAGATCTACTTCTCTTTCCCATGTCACTTCTTCTTCAGAGTGGTGCCTCCACTACACCTTGCACATATGGATCCTCTTGTTTCTGGTGACTCGTTCTGACGTCTCTAGGATCTTGACAGGATGTTCCATGTAGGTGAGATCCTCTCCAACTTTGATTTCTTCTAGGGGCATTTGCTCTTCAGGAACTCGTAGGCATTTCTTCAACTGAGACGTGGAAAATATCATGAACATCTGCTAGCTGAGACAGTAGCTCCAATTGATACGCTACTCCTCGTTTTTCTGACACTTTAAAAGGGCCTATAAACCTAGGTGCAAGTTTTTCTTTGACTTTAAATCTACAAAAACCTCTGATCGGCGAAACTCACAGATATACGAAGTCACCTTCTTCAAAAGTCAACTCATGACATCGATGATCAGCATAACTCTTCTGTCATGTTTGAGCTGTTCTCAACTTTTCGGTGATCTGTTGTACTTGTCTTTTTGCTTCTCTCAAAAATTTTGGGCCACTTGACTTTCGCCACTCTCATTCCAGTACAACGGTGTCCTACATTTTGTTCCATACAACGCTTCAAATGATGACATCTTCAGACTAGTCTGATAACTGTGGTTGTAGGAGAACTCTGTATAGGGAAGATTTTTGTCCCAACTAGTCTTGTTTTTCAAGGCACAAGCTCTTAACATATCTTCCAAAATTTGATTTATCCTCTTGGTCTGACCATCGGTCTACGGATGATATGTTGAACTGATGTTTAACTAGGTATCCAATGACTCATTTAGCTTTTGCCAAAACCTAGAGGTAAACTAGCTCCTTCTATCAGACACTATCCTCTTGGGTACTCCATGCAAACACACAATTCTGGCAATATACAAATAAACGAATCTAGGTCCTGTGTATGTGGTTTTGACTGGGATGAAATGAGCAACCTTTGTCAAACGATCCACTATAACCCAAATAGAATAATATCCAGATTAAGTTCGGAGGAATCCAACAATAAAATCCATACTAATTTCCTCCCATTTCCACTCTGGTATCTTCAAAGATTGAAGCAATCCAGCGGGTCTCTGATGTTTAGCTTTGACTCTAACATATATCACATATAGCTACATACTCGCCAATTTCTCTCTTCATACCATACCACCAATATCTGTCCTTAAGGTCTTGATACATCTTGGTGCTTCCAGGATGAATAGAATATGTAGACTCATGCGCTTATCAAAGGATAGTTTCCTTGATAGATTTGATATCTGGAACACATATTCGTTTCTCAAACCACACCGTTTCGTTCTGATCCTTGGTAAAACTTAGGGCTTTACCCTCCTTAATCTGTTGCTTGATTTCCAAAATCTTCTCATCCTCGAGTTGCCCTTTATGAATTTCTTATTCCAAAGTAGAATCAACTTGCATTACCACAGCTTCTGCGCTGTTTACTAATCCAAGATTGAGCCTTTCAAACTCTTTGCATAACTCGTGTCGTCTATCTTGCACGGTCATTAGACTGAGATGAGTCTTTCTGCTCAAAGCATTGGCAACTACATTCGCGTTTTCGGGATGATAGTTAATTCCCAAGTCATAATCCTTGATAATCCCTAACCATCTACGCTGCCTAAGGTTGAGATCTGGTTGAGTGAAAATATACTTCAAACTCTTTTGATCCGAATAGATCTCACATATCTTTCCAATCAAGTAGTGCCTCCAAATCTTGAGTGCATGAACTACGGCGGCTAACTCCAAATCATATGTCGGGTAGTGTTCCTCATGCTTCCTCAATTGCCTTGACGCATAGGCTACAACATGACCTTCTTGCATAAGAACACATCCTAATCCTTAGGGAGAGGCGTCACAATATATGGAGAATAGCTTCTATGTATCTAGCATGACCAGTACTAGCGTAGATGCTAATCTTTTCTTCCGCTCTTCAAAACTTGCCTCACAAGCAGGGGTCTATTTAATGTTTTACCCTTCTGAAGTAACTCGGTGATAGGCTTTGCAATCTTGGAGAAATCTTCTATGAAACGACGGTAGTAACCAGCTAATCCAAGGGAACTACGGATCTTAAAGACATTCTGGGGAAACTTCCAATTCAAAACATCCTCAGCTATTACTGACGACTTTGATAAGAAGTTTACGGAGACAAACACTAAATTGCAATGACTTAATGATAGTATTGTCATGCTCAATACACGCTTTGATCGAGTGATTAATCAGCCACCAAACCATGGGCAAGTGGATCCTCGTGGCGCAGACCATCGCAAATGATGAAATTTTGAGACAAGAACAAGATGCCTTTGATGCATGACAACGGGACCGATTAAACTTCAACCGTCAAGGTATGAGAGGTAATAATTTTCAGCAACATAACCTATGTGTTAATGATAATCCGTTTGCTAAGGTTAAGTTTACAATTACAGGTGCTTATGATGCTAAAAATTATTTAGATTGGGAGATGACGGTTGAACAAAAGTTTAATGTTCATTTAGTTCTGAAGTGCATAGAGTTAGGCAAGCCACTAGTGAATTTAAAGAATTTGTAATTATCTGGTGGAATAGAATATGCATTGATGGATTAGCATCTACCACATGGAATGCTTTAAAGGTTGCTATGCATAACAGATTTGTTCCACACTCTTTTAAATATGATTTGCGTAAGACATTGCAATGCTTCAACTAAGGTGATAGATTCGTAGAAGAATATTATCAAGAGCTACAAATTAGTATGTTGTGTTGTGATATTGTTGAGGATGAAGAGGCTGCAATGGCACTCTTTTATGGAGGGTTAAGGCGTGAAATTCAAGATATAATTGATTACAAAGAATACAATAGTGTTCCTAGATTGTTCCAACTTGCATGTTTGGCAGAAAACGAATTGCAGGGATGACAACAGAGGCAAAGAAACAATTTTGAAAGCACGACTACCTCAAAATCAACACCAGGGAAGGTCAAAATAGCCCCACATTTAGCTACAGAGTTTGTTGCCCCCTTCTCAAGTAGGGCACGTTCATTAGTACCTTCGACACTATCGCACGCTCCCGAGGTAAGCAAATCCGTAAGTGTGCAGGGTCCAACCAAGAGCTCTTCTTCAGTTGCTTCTACAGGCCGATCGACCGGGATTATATGCCACCGATGCAAGGGAATGGGCCACGTCATGAAGGATTGCCCAAGTCAGCGAGCGTACATTATAACAGAAGACGGTGGATATGTAAGTGCTAGTGATGTTGAGGATGAATATGCTCTCGTGACTAACCATGCAGGTGATGAGGATGGTCGTGAGACGGATATCAACCATGAGGAAGTGTTCGATGCCACTGCCACGGTGGATTATCGGACCCTCATTGTGCAGCTAGTGTTAAGCACTCAAATGGAACAAGTAGAACAGCTACAACGCCACAATTTTTAGATGTTTCTCATAGTCAAGGATTATTGTGTTCACGTCATTATTGATGGAGGAAACTGCAACAACTTGGTAAGTTCAGATATGATCAAGAAGCTTGCCTTGCCGACAAGAAACCATCCTCACTCTTATCACATTCAATGGTTCAACAAAAGTGGTAAGGTGAAGGTAATGCAAACAGTTAGAGTGCATTTTTCTATTGGTTCATACCATGATTATGCTAATTTCGATGTAGTGCCCATACAAGCATGTACACTTTTGTTAGGACGACCATGGGAGTTTGATACGGATGCAACACATCATGATAGAAGTAATAAGTACACTCTTATGCATAAAGGAAAGAAAATAACTTTTCTACCTTTAACCCCTGTTGAAATTACGAAATGTGAACAAGAGATAGCTGAAAATAAGAGAAAAGAACTTGAGAAAAAAATCTGAAAATCAGCAAGTCTATGTTATGTTTTCCACTAAATCTGACCTTGCTGAAATTGTTGATAATGAGCTGCCATGCTTTTCTTTGAAATGCGAAAAATCCTTAGTTCCAACGGAGGATATTTCTAGTTCTTTGTCTCCTGGTATCACTAACCTTTTGCAGGATAACAAAATCAACAAAGCAATAGATGAAGAGAAGAAGAAGTTACTTGAGAGCCCCACCACCACTACTACATCTTCTCCCACGGGTCGTAATATCCTTTCATCACCTCCTTCTTATGATGGTTTTGGTGCCAAGGAGTACATTGATTGGGAAATAGCGATAAATAAAATGTTTGCCCAATGCCGAATATGTGAAAAGAGGAAGATTAGGAATGTCGCTTGTGTGTTTAACTAGCTGTGCATCCATTTGGTGGAAGAATTTGTGTGCATCTAAAAAGGTTCCATGAACATAGAAAGAGATGAAAATTCTTATGAGAGAAAGAATTACTACTCAATCTCAAGCATCTATTTGTAAAGAAAAAGTGCATCTTTCAGAGGAGGAAACTCTTGTTGCCCCTCCACCTGTGACTAATATTTTGTAGGAAAAAGAGAAGAAATAAGAAAAGGAAAATGAGAAGAAAAACAAGGAGAATGAGGAGACATCTGCCGCACCATGTATGTTACAACAAGGTACAAATACCAACACACCTATATCAGCTGAGAAAGAGAACAAAGATAATAAACAAGGTGAGGAATACTTTGATAAGTTGAAATTACCCACTACACATGCTATTGCAGAGCAACCTTTAGTGGACCATATTGTTATTTTATCTTTGTCACAAGATGATTTGTTTGTTGTTCCTTGTGATAAAGAAGAGTTGTGTGGTAATGCTTCACTTATATTACAACCACAACTTGTGCATGAACATGCTAACTCTGTTTTATGAATGAATAGTTGTTCTGAAATTAAACGTATTCAATTCATTGCTAGTGAGCAAGAAGAGCTGAAATTGTTATGTTCCCTAAATACTTTAGGTTATACTGAATTTGATGCTCTTTGTGATCTAAATAATTTAGAAGAGAAATTAAAACTTAATTTTGATTTGCCATGTTTGTCACAAAACATCTTTCTTGTTATTGGCAGATACAATGATAAATTAGAATATATAGTGCATCGAGTTTATATTTGTTCAAATCTGAAATCTTATGCTATTGTGCCTGAAAGTGAACATTTAGAGGACTGCAGTTGCAATATTAATGTCATGTCAAGTTTTTCTAGTCCTATTTGTAACCCACTGAGTAGTACATAGGAATGAGAGTGTTGTTGGATGCTACCATGCACCACAACCATTGTTTCACCTTTCTTTATACAGAAGATACAAATTGATACTAGGTTGCCATGCAATGGCACTTCTTTTAAAGAAGAGGAGCAAGAAAATATCACTTCTTTTAAAGAAGGGGAGAAAGAAGTGATACATGCATACATTGCACCAATGATGTTTACTATAGCCAATGATGATCAGGTACAATCATTTCAAAGAGAATTACAATTGTTTGATAAATAACTTATGATATTGCATAACGAGAGTTCCTTGCGCATTTTGCTTTGTGTTGAAGTTTATGGACAAGACAAATGCTATACTCAAACCAAGGACGGTTTGTTGTAAAGAAGGAGAGTATGATGAGCCCATGGCTCCCTCGAATACACACATGGTGAATTTTTTCCTTATTTTCATATTTTCTTTGTAACAAATAAAATACTACTAAGTTTTCTGTTGTTTTGTCTCTTGGGAACATGGGAGAAGCACCAAAACCTTACCTGGATGTCACCCCTCAAAGGCCAAGTCTACTCGGGCTCGAGGCTGACCTCTAGTGGTGGTCGAAGTCGTGGTCGTGGTCGTGGTCGAGTCACAGGACAACACATAAGTAAAACGGCCATAACTCTCTCAAACGAAGTCCATTTTAGGCAATCTTGAACATTCTGGAAAGCTTACGACGAGCCCTTTCTAATGGATATGAGCTTGACCAAATATTTCTTATAGTTTAGTTAGAGTCAAAGAAATAAGGTGTTGCGCCATCGTTTTAGACCTAGTTGGGTTTTGTAATCGTGTCGGGGTTAGAGTCCAGGTTGTGCACGCCTCTTTCCATGGCTGCACAACCCTATGTTGACCTCCTCATGTCCCCCCTATATATACACAGTAGCCATCATAGTTTAGACTCGGGTTTTGCTTAGATTATTCTGTTTTATATAGTTTCACCGCTTGTTCGGTTTGTGGAACCCCAACTTGAGTACTTCATTAGTAATTAGCAATATTCAAATTATATCTACCTGTTCTTACTTGTGTTCTCAATTCGCTTGTAGGAAAAGCCTTCTTGGAGAGGTTAACCACATTTTTCCACGGTTGATAACCACAGAGTAGTGATGTAGTGGTTGCGAGGGTTCTCGATCTGTTATATTTGAAACCTTTGGATCATCAATGTCTAAACTCCACCAATCGACTTATCATATTACCTTTCGAAAGATTGAGCAAACGCGCATCAGAGACCAAGAAAACCATATCATCATTGTGAACTAAATTTTTTAATAACCTTCAAAACAAACTTATTAGTCATAATGATATGGTTGTCATTAATCACCGAAATACTTACCACTTACCTAGGGGTCTAGATGCTACAGTGTGGAAGGAGATGTCTAGTATTGAAGGCAAATGATGGGTGATTGAGAGCATTTCTGGAAGGAAAACAGGGTGCAACTTTGCACGATAACTATTTGCTCAACGTAGGTGGACGGTGAAGATCGTCCGGGTCTGCCACAACTGGTGAATTATATAGGATTTTAGATTTTCTATCCTACACTCTTTATTTTCTCCCATTCGACACTCTTTGATCGCCCGATATGCTTGTACAGCCGTATTTCTCTCTTCTTTCTCTTCTCTAGCAATCCTTCGGGGAGGTTTTGGGGCTAGCTTCAGTGATGCCGAAGATTGCGATTCTCGAAAAATTTCAAAAAAATATCACAATACAACAAATCTAGCCTATTACACTACTACAGAAATAGGCTATATGCCGACCCATCACTGCCAGTTTCTTACGAGCCAACAGTGCTGAAATATCACTGCCGGTTCGTATCATGGACTAGCACTAAAAGACCATTCTAAAAGAACCGGTAATGAAAAATAACTATCACTGCCGGCTCTAGCCACGAACCGGTAGTGATGCTCGTCAGCTCGTGGCTAGAGCCGGTACTGATAGTGGATGACAGCTTATTTTAAAAAATTCATAATATTTTCATACGAAGTTGGATGGGGGTAAACTTTATATTAAAACTGTAACCCTCGATGAAATCTACAACTTTGCAGTTGAAAATGTTTCCATTTGATGTCAATTATATATCCTAATAATCATTTGAAATTTTACACAGAAGATGTCAAAAGGATACATATGCTAATGGTATCACTAGTACCATTATGGTGGGATGGTAAGGACGTATCATGTGAGCTGAGAGGTTCCGAGTTCGAGTGCCAAGAACCGCACGCACGTGTATTTCACGCGAAAAATCACCTGACTTGTGACTTGAAAATCAGCCAATTGTCACTGAAAGCCCAAACCCTAAGGTGGGTTTGCAAGCTCAGAGGGATGACTGGGAGGATCGATATAGCGTCTTCATCAACTACTCGCATCATGTCATCAAGATCATGGTTTTCGGATGGTGGGTTATATGATGATTTCGGTAATCATCGGTCTAAACATGTATGTAAAACTCAATGAGACTATCTTACCTACTTTGGTTGTGACATATGGGGTGCTATTGGCTTTGTTTGAAGACAAGTTCGTTTTTCTGGCTTATTCTATCTACCACTGTTCCTTGACTTTACTTTGAGAAAAAGAGAAATGAGAGTTTCACCACTTTTGTCTACGGTAGAGATCATATGCTTTGGCTAGCATCTTGTGAGACAACTACACCAATAACACCACTAAAATGTGAATTAAGTATCAGAAAATATGAGAATGAATAGGCAGCTATGAGAATTACCTCTGCTTGTAATCAGAAGTACTGTAGTTGTTTAATAATTAATACAACGATATATTATGAAATATAAAAAAATTATTACTATGGAATTCCACTAGTTAAGGGTTGTTTTCTTGTACTTCGAAGTGGATTTTTTAAGACACTTTTTTTACAAGAAGTAAATTGGAACATAGGTAAGGCTTAATTTGCAGTAATCGTATGTATCCAACTCACAGCCAAGAGTCCAGTAATCAAGGAAAAGGCTACACATACGACCCATGCGTCCGACTGTATTACGACCACGACCTGAAGCAGCACCGGCTTCCGGACCCCTAACCGTTGCTTTGCATATAGCCTAGCTCAGTTGATGGAAGGTGTAGGTGTACACCTCCACCGTTCGAGTTCTCTTCAACTCGAATTTATGTGGATATTTCTTCTTAATATAATATCATCTAGTTTCTTCTATGTTAGTTGAGTTTTTTTTTTTTGTCGTGACATGGCCCGATTCACGTCGTCAAGAATGGCCACAGAGCCGCCGCATCCATGGAGGAGGGCCGAGCGAAGAAGGGGTGAGATCTCGCCAGTAACGATCGCCACATTGTGTTGTATATGCTGCTGGCATTGCGTGGATGTTGTCAGCGTTGGTCGTTGATCGCCTCTCGTGCTCGATGGCTTAGCGTCGATCTGTTGGAACGGGACCGTGAGAAGGATTATGGCTAGATGGGGGCACTTGCTCTAGGGTTTAATAGGATGGTTTTGATGATCCGATGGCTATTATTTATTCGTAACCACTCCTTGTTGTTCAATTTACTGATTCTACGGTTTTGATTATTTGAATGGTATATATTTTGCTACCAACTTGAGCCATGCTCTGAGAGGGCTCCAGGCGTTGTTTCTCACGAAACGGTCAGCCCAACCATGTTTTAGCTATCCTACTGACGCTAAACGGTATGTTCTAGTTGGGGTTAAGAACGAGTTGGACAGGGCACGATTCTGGCAAAATATTATTTTTTCCCCTATACGTTATTGTCCTTCGCTTGATCCTTACTCGTGAGCCGGCCCGTTATAGCTCTCTTACTGGAACCATTAAAACCAAACCGAGACTCTCGTTTCTTCTCGTGACATCATCTACATGTTCATGCATTTGAGAAATTATGTAGGATTTTGAAACGTATGCCTGCTTCTTCATATAGAGAAAGCTCTCATTTTATTTGAAAACTAACTGTGATGGATCCCTTATATCTGTTAAATTAAGTCAACTTTACATGGCACAGTTTTGAAACTCTGGCACTATTAAAGTCTCTACACAAAAATTAATTTCCTTTCTTCTAAAAGTATTATCAAAGATTTTTGAATGTCCAAAACCTAGGCCACTTTGCAGTGAATTTGCAACAAGCTTTAAAGAAAGGTTGATTAAAAAAATGAGGAGGACTCCATCGCAAGTTTCAAAATTCAGATTTCAAAAGGAATTCATCCCTCTTCCTTTCTTCCTCATTTCTTGCGACAATCATGGCTAATACATGTATGTGTACATGACATGGTAGGAGCAAGATTGGGATCAACAACTAATGGAAGGAAAAGCATCGACATCTCATCATATCATCAAGCACAATGTGATTACATTATTTTTCTTCCAGTATGTAAGGAAAGCTCAACAACAAGTGTATGAACTAGCATGCATTGGGTTTTGAGTCAAGAATGCAATATGAGTAGGAGTTGTTTTTTTGTACGCACATGGCAGGAGTGCTGCCCTTCATTACTAAATAAAAGAGTTTGTGGGAGGGTATACCCCGGTTAGCCCCTCCCAAATGACCAACCAGGTTTTTATTTGCATGGTGTATGAGTTGTTTGAACGATGTGTTTCTACTTGCATGTGTAGGCTCTGTTCTAATATTCGAGCATGATTAGTGTCACTAAAATATCAATGCATGTTCACATAGAACAGAGCTAGCATCATCATAAGGATCAAGAAGTAGTTGCATGCCAATTTTAACAAGCACTAGTACTAAAAAACGATAATTCTAGTCAATTTTTAAATGAACTAGCATGAGAAACCGACTGTAAAAATGTTTTTACAGTCGGTTTTTGATCCACGGCGACTCAGAAATATCAAAGTCGGTTTTTTACACATATGCAGCCGGTTTGTAAACTGGACCAACCGGAAAAAAAATGCCCCATCTTATCATAGTCTATTTGTAAAATCGGCCGACTGGAAAAAATATTTGGTCCGGTGGCTTTTTTTGTTTTGGGCTGGCGCATCTCTCCCACCAAACTGGGTTAAGACCAAGCCGGCTCCCCAAATAGGGTTATGAATTATATATATATATAGGAAAATCGGTAAGGTGGGAGTACGTACTCCTAAGAGTACAAAAAATGCGTCCTATATATATATATATATATATATGTGTGTGTGTGTGTGTGTGTGTGTGTGTGTGTGTGTGTGTGTGTGTGTGTGTGTGTGTGTGTGTGTGTGTGTGTGTGTGTGTGTATATACATACATATGTGTGTATATGTATACATACCTATGTATATATATGTATGTATGTATATATGTATGTATGTATGTATGTATATACGTGTATATATCATATATATATACGTATATTTACACACACATATATATATATATATATATACATATATATGTGTATATATATTTGCAAGACTACACGCCTATTTCAAGAAATGGCAGGAATAGGCTACCATCGTCCGTTCATCGAGCGAGAACAAGATGTCGCCCGATGAATAGGCAAGACCATGTGGGCCTCGGCAGTCACGGCATTAAAAAATTAGAGAAAGCAACGTGACGCCTATTCACCGAGTGAGACAAAGGTGTCACCGTTGTCTTGCCTGATGAACAGGCGACATCTTTGTCTCATCCGGTGAACGGGGGACATGTTGTTTTGGCCAAATTAATTTAATTTGCGGCATAATAGGTAATTTTTTGTTGTCGAATCGTCCAATGTTATTAGATGATTGTGCGATATTTTGGGTACCCGAATTTGATGAAAAAAGATAGTTGAACACTATGATTTTAATAAGAATTGCGACATACACGAACGTTGGCATATACGATACACGATCATTATAACCTAAACCAGTATCGCGTCTAAACCTAACATACCTTAGGGAATATAAACAACATGATTATAACATTTGGTCTACTAAGTGCAACATGGGTACTTTCCCTTCCTCGCCACGTGCAGTCCTGCCTCACGCGCCTGACGTGCCCTCCCACGCTTCCTCTCCCTATCTACCTCACGTGCCTCCACCATTATACGATTACGCTCCTCCATCATCTTCTGATGCTCCTCTTGAATACGCTTGCCCGTACCCTGCCTCCTCTTTTCAGCTTCCATCTCATGGAAGCGTCTCCAAGCAGCGCGGTGCTCAGTGTAAAGGAGGAACATATCAACTTCAGATTGCTCATTATCTAGCCACTGTAAGAAGTCACATAGTGGTGACAACGACTGCAATGAGAAACGAAATGTTAAGTGGTAAATCTTAGTTATTTTTGGAGTAGTTTGGCCAGATGTATTACCTAGCGATGTAAGCCTACATTGGTGCTTCCCGGGTGGATCGTACTCATAGTTGCAGAACATGAAGAACCTCCTTCCCTAGGTGTAGGAGAACTCGAAAGACTTCATCACCCTACAAATATCTTCACACCAGCACATGTGCACTTCGACCCCATCAGGCGTAGTATCCAGCATGTATATCTTGTGGAATGGATCTGACCCCATTTTCATCCGAGTTTTGGAGGTTGAGGCTACTAGTGTGGTTCTACATGTAGGCAAAAGATCATCTATTTATACAACGGATTTGTCCTGGCTCATGGATTAAGTCCATAGAAATTGGCCGTGCAAAGCAGTTGATTCTGCAGTAAGGTGTGGTCATATCAACTGAAAATACTAGTTTTGAAAAGATTACTTCTGAAGAGGCTACTTCTGAAAAGCCTACATCTGAAAAGGCTACTTTTGAAAAGCCTACACCTAAAAATGCTACTTTTGAAAAGGCTAGTTCTAAAAAGGCTACTTCTGAAAAGCCTAATTCTAAAAAGGCTCATCACATCTAAGAAGACTACGTCTTAAAAAGGCTAGTGCTGAAAAGGCTACTTTTGAAAAGTCTAGGTCTAAAAAGGCTAATTCTGAAAAGGCTAGGTCCGAAAAGGGAAGTGATGAGAATGCTAATTCTGAAAAGGCTAGATCTAAAAATGGAGTACATGTTTAGTAATGTGACCAGTTGTAGTAGAAGCCATCAATTTTATTATCATGGTTGGATGTGTGCGGGTAATATAAAGTTGACAGTAATATTACATTGATGCAGATAGGAAAAAGTCTTTTACTGGTTGGACGGGGATGTCTCCCCCTTCGTTAATGTGCCACTTCACGCTCAAGCTCTTCACGCCGCCGCAGGTGTGCTTCACGCCTTTGTAGGTGTTCCTCAAGCCTTTGAAGTTCGGCCTCCTGCCTCCTTAGAATGTCCTGTCGGAAATGATTTTCCTCCTCATGCCTCTGAAGTTCCTCAGCTTTTCGCTTATGTTCGTGTTCTCGGCATTGACGTTCTTATTGCCGCTCGTGCTATGCCTCCTACCTTAGTCGTGCTTCTTCCATCCTAATATCGTACTCACATTTTGTTTTAGCCTATCTGATTTAGCCCCCATAGTATGGAGGGCTAACAAGGTCGATCCATTTCTTGAAATGACAAGGCTTAGGATAAGAAATCCAGAGTTAGAAGTGATGTACTAAAGTTTTAGGAGGTGTGGACAAAGGCAAAGAAAGAGATGCACCATGAAATCGTCGTCAAGCTTTGGACATGTAAAGAACTGCCTACAAAAAGTCTGGACCTCGAAGGACATTGACATTTGAGCTCGATCGCCACACCTGCACAATGGACACTCGTGTCATTGTGGCAATCCCATAGGGTGGTTCCTCCAAGAATCCATGATGACCTATTTTGAGACAGCAAGAAAAGACAATTATTTTCACGGTTTGAAAAGGCTATGTCTGAAGATGGAGTACATGTTTCATTATCATGGCTGCATGTGTGTAGGTAAGACAAATATTACGTCATGATAAAAGGATGTTTCAACACATCTATAAAAGGTTCATGTCTCTATAAACTGAAGCAATATCGATCAATGGAGGGTAGGGATAGGAGGAGGCGAGAAACAAGGGGGGCAGGCCAACGGTGAGATCGGAGGGTTCATTTGGTCCAACCGAGTACGAGGAGCCTCTGTACAACTTCCCTTTGCAGGATAGGAGTAATTTTTATCCTCCAAGTCACCTAATGATTTACGAGCACCCAAATGAGCTATGGCCCAAGTGCTCCCATGGCTACGATTACGTCGTTCAAATGTACAATGGGAGCTTTCATGGGGGCATCGATCCTTTCGATGTCCTCTGGGTAGGGTGAGAATTATATCACCATGAGCGTCTGTGTCATTTTTTGAAAACATTATACATATTGACCTTCACATTTCTGCAGGTCTCCGACAATGACTATGATAACTACCAGTACACGAGATGGGTCGATCCTCCTATTCTGCAGCATATCCAATATTATGTGCACTATCTGCGATACCAAATCTTTGACTTGCAGAGGGAGGTTGATAATATGCCAAGTCCTCCTGTAATATACCTGGACAACACTTCTATACGCATCGATTTGTGGTGCACCTGCCCGTGCTACAATAGGGATGGTCCTCCTCTACCTAGTGCTCCTGCTCCTCCTCCATCAATGCAATACAGTGCTGGATATTATTGGAACTCAGGTGCCTCCTCGTAGTTTACTCTAAGTCAATATGACTACAAACACTATTAGGACAGCATTTTAATTTGTGTATTGTCTTATCGATGCTCGAGCTTTTTACATTCCCTAAGGCTTGTTAAGCGAAACTCCGGTACACCACTAGGGGTATCAGATATGTCATTATACATTCGGTCGATGTGTTAATTATGATTGTTACGGAATGATCGTGGTACGAGTGTGTGGTTCAAATAGAATCATAAAATAAAAACATAGTATATTAAAGATATTATAACAGTAACAATAACATAGTAGCATGAAGAAAGTAGCATTATACTGGCACTACAATAGAACCATAACGCCAATAATAACATATGACCATGAAACTAACAATAACCTAGTAGCCTATAGGTTACGTCCCCTCTTTGGGATGACCCCCTAATCGCATCAGCCCTTGGGACCATGTGCCTCTGTGCCTGCATATGCCGTGCAGTAGATGGTGGAGTAGTGTAAAGCATGCTCATGACTGAGAGCGCGGTAATTCGAAATGATCTTATATCCTACAGGGGAGTACAACTTTATTCACATGACACGAGTCCATCCTCTTGGCCCCTGTGACGACCTTTCTCCCACACATGCCCGCATGATTGACCCATCTCTATGGTGCCGAGTATCTAGTCCCCGTAAGTGGCACACCAAGTAGCTGTGACGCACCGAGCTTGTCATTCTCTCCGAAGATGTATGAGTACCCAGGGACCTGAGTACCCTCCCTAGTGAGAAAATCCATGTAGATACCCTACGCCTCTACATCTAGTAGATTGTCAGTCTCTGCACATGGAACAACGAAGATAACATATTACACTGATAAAGTGTTACATACGTAACAATTGATTATGCATGAAGGCAGCATCATACCCAAGCAGAGGACGCAAGAAGTCGAAGGACCCAGGTCCATGCCAGAAGGTTGTGTGGACCTGCTACCGGCATAGAAGTGGTCACCAGCACCGGTGAAGGATGGTCTAGATGCTGTGATGTTGTAGCAGGGGTCATCGGCGTCGGAGAAAAAATACCTAGCCCAAGCACCACTGTAGTGCAGGTCAATGGCCCTGGAGAAGGACTGCCTCACCGTGGGGCCACCATAGTAGTGTTGAGAAGTCGGGGTGGAAGACAGCCTCGATGGCTCGGCGGTGAAGGTCGAACATACCGGTGGGTGCGGCAGCTCGGCGAACGTTGTAAACGGGCATGCCGAGAGAGTAGCGGACGCTTGTGCTCCATCCTCAATGTCCAAGGATGACCTACAGCTGAGCACCCTAAACACCTTATTCTCCTAACAAATAATTTGGCCTAACACCACGCTCACCTCATCCTTGGGGACCTCGAGGCCACTGTTGGTCCGAAGCTTGGTTCCCCGTCCTCAACCTCATGGTGCAGAATGTCCTTCTGCAAATAAATGTTTCATTTCATTGTGCGTACCTCAAGCGAACGCGTCTGGTCCCTGTGCGTCGGATACATGTCACGAATGTTGGCGATGTACTGTAGAAGCTCGGTTGATTCATACGTGACCCAAGTGCGTGTCCTAGCCATGAACTAGGACAAGTACTCTATGTACACCTCCTCAGAGCGCGGCCAATCCTCGTTGACAATGTTCTCAATAGCATGGTCTCATTTGTGAACCCACACCTACACACGAGTCGTAAACATGCTCATGCTATGAGCCCCCTTGCGCGTCAACATGAAAAAATAAACAAATGAGTTAACATGTTACATTGTGTACAATTAAAAGATAAGTATATTGTTACACACTTATGTATGTTGGTAGGCACTGTTGTAGTCATTGAGAGCGGGAATGGCTAGAACTTCCTGAACTGTCACATCATACGATGCGGTAAGTACTCCTCAATTTAGATGTCGCAGACAAGGGTGCACTGTGTTAGCCAGTACTCTTAGTCTCAAGCACAACACCGTAAGTCCAAGCGAAGCGTGTCGGTGCACGTCCTCCTCTATGTACGGCCTTTAGAGGATGTCGTTCAGTGTCAGCTCATCAAACTGGTGAACGATGTTTAGGTATGTGCAGTCTGTCTACACACTGGACCAAGACAGCTGTGCAACCAAACTAAGTTAGACAAATAAAGAAACAAAGTAATTAATAAATACATGCAAAGTTCAGAGCTCTTACCCTTCATCTACACCACAACGATCCCATCGTCAGTCTATTGATGCTATGCACAACAAACTGGTAGGTGCTATGGTCCACAATGGGCTAGTCGATGGCAATGCGCTCCTAGGACCACATTGAAGCAGTAGGGGACACCCAATCAGAATGGCATTGTTGTCCATCTTTGTGCATGTGTCGTACAGGCCAAAGTACATCACAGCTAGCACAGGAGAAGCCCAGCTGTACTATGAGACCTTCCCCAGGTCGGCATTCACCACCTCTTTGGTGTAGGGGATCATTCTCTTCAAGAATGTGTTGTAGTGGGTCTCGGTGAACATGACCAACCTGAATAACCACGAGAGATATGCCTCCAAGTGGCAGGACATGTTGTCGTCACCTACTAGTGGGTGGATATTGTCCGCCTGTCAAAAAAGGAATAATTACAAATATCTTCATCCATTAGTATCGTACAGGAGATGAAAAAATAGTACAAGACATATGTACCACAAACATAACGAGAAAGGTCTTCGTCGGTCCATGCTTTTTGGTCCCTGAAAAAGCCCTCAATGGGGCTAGACCATCCCTCCATTGAACGATGGAGAAGCATCCAAGTAGCTCATCGCACCACACCATGCCCACGTCTCTAGCCCCAACAACAGCACCCGCGGAAGGTAGGCCCATCAGGATCAAGTAGGCGTCCAACATATAACATAACATAATTGATTGTTCAAAGCGTATATAAATATGTTAACAAATACCAACTTAACATGTTACAACCTCAAACATACTGGCAATCTCAGTATTATAATAGTAAACTACAATGTTGTGCACATGAATATCCATCACAACATGAATTACAACATATAACTCGACGAAGCTGATGATTGACGACCACAATGACATCTCCCATCTACAGCTGAGCCGGAAGGACCTACTTCTACAGGGTTAACACTGGGGACACCAAATGTGTATTTCTTCTAAGTGTGCCCAGCTCTGTTGCACTTGCTGCAACATTTCACGTGACTCCCGGCTTCTGCTTCGTCCATGTTATTATGGAGCACCGTAGTCCTGTGTCATCCCTTCTTATGCTTCACCTTGTCAGGATCAGGGATGAAAACATAACGGGCCTGGGTTCCTTCGTGAAAGATCCATAAATCCCAAAACTATAGACCTCATAGTTCAAGATGTTGAACAGAGCTTCCTTCTTAAAGTAGTTAGAGACGTACCTCCAAGTCCTCATCCCCATCATAACACATGTGGCAATCATATGTAAGCATGGCTTCTATAGTAGCATCAGCTTGTTGTAGGTGCATTTACCTGTCAATAAAGATGGTGCACTCTTGGATAACTCTCCCACGCTTGCCCCCTCCTTCCTCTGTCCCTGCATAGAATTTCATATTTGTGTTGTGCAGTTCCCATGATGTTAATTCGGTGCATCTTTTCCTTCTCTGTCTTATCTTCTATGTACTTAGCCATCTTCGTCTCATAAATTAGACGAGCATCATTTACCGCTAGGTGCGTTATTGCATCACGATCCCTAAAATACTTGAAGGCCCCTTGAAGTATGAACTTTACCATCCCCACCAGCGACAACCCCCTCACACCTTTCATCACCCAGTTGTACACCTTTGCTAAATTTGTAGTCATAATACCATACCTAGCCCCGTTTGTGTCGTAGAGAAGAGCTCACTTCTCCTTCGGCTCATTCTTAATCCACTCGCTAAATGACCTAGTAAATAACATGTTCCTCCACGTGATGCCAACTTCATTATATGTTGGTAGGGACTCAAGAGGTATTGTTTTGTCCTCTAGATCCCTCACGGTCCTCCTTGCATGCTCATGTATTTTCTTCTTCGTCAGCTCATCCAATGTTTTCCAAAGAGCATCAAACTTATGCTGCTAGTTCTGATCGCATAGCCTCTTGAACATGTTCATGAGGCTCTTGTTCTTGAAGTGATGGAAGAAGTTTACACCCAAATACCTCACGCACCACCTACTCAACAGATCTGGTCATACAGGTCCAATCAAGCCATCGTCTATTCCATTTTGCAGATCCTGAATTATTGCGAGCATCCTAGCATGCTGGCCATGTATATGCCACATGTTCGGCCGACCACCAACAATTATCATCCTCACACGATACAGGAAACTAATATCAACTGCTGGTGTTCTCACTGTCAACAAATGCAAAGGCCAATGATAGAATTTGATTGTTCCTATCAACCCCAATAGCAATCAGAATCTGTCTCTTGTACATGCCGGTAAGGAAAGTGTCGTCGATGCACAGGATTGTACGAGAATCCTTGAAAGCATCAACACATCCTCCTAATGAGAAGAAGCATCACTTCAGGACATACTTATCAGGTTTAGACAACAATATGTACTTATTAATGTCGTAATACGTCCCTAGGTTCCTTCGAACAATGGTCTACAACAAATATGGCAAATTTTCATATGATGCTTCGTAGGTCCTGAACCTCATCTCAATTGCCTTCCTCTTTGCCCTCCATGCCTTGTTGTACCTGATAGTGTACTTGTACTCCTAAATTTGCCTGATCATGAACCCTGGTTTGTAGTTCAGGTTATTCACAATCTGGGCGTACATCACATTGGCGACAAAGGCTAAGGTGATGTCCCTGTGGCTGGACTCAAGTTTGTTCATCGTGCAAGTGTGTCAACTACAATCGACACCTTCTAATACTCAACCCACTTATCCTTGAAGCCATGCACCCGGCACGGGCCCTCCTTCATGCACTTCACATCATATTCCTTCTTGGTTAACTTGACAACATAAAATTGCCATCAAAGCAATGTCAACGATTGAGTCATAGCATCCTTCATAGCCTAACTAGTAGGATACCTAGCACCCTCGGTCACCTCATTCTGCGTATACTCCCAGGGCACCTGATTCCCCTCCTTGACCACAAGTTTGTTAAAGTTGGGATTGTTTCAATCCGTGGGAACAAGAGCATCATCTTCATCATCCAAGATGTCATACTTAGGAGATTCGTTAGCCTCTAGATCATCCCTCTCTATCTATTCAATTAGAGAAGGGATTCATTCCCCCTCGTCTGCCTCACCGGTCGGTTTAGTCAGATAATCCGATGAATGTGCACCATCCTGATTGACATTGTAACACCCAGTTTTAAAGGAACCAAACCGGACACAACACATGTATACCAGGATCAAGTTTCATACATGAGTTATATCATCAGTGTATCATCACAGTGCCATTATTACAATAACGATATTAACTTATTATAATAGGACCTGAGGGTCTAAAAGAAAACACAGTGAAACAAGAGAGCTTCAGTGCCAACGCGTCTTCCATCATCCACAGGCATCAACTGGGGGCACACCAGCCTAGAACAGCAACTCCGGATCAAAGTCGTCTTAATCAAAGGAAGCAGCTTTATTGATGGCTTCTGAACATCGGAGGGAATGCCAAAAAGGGGACAATGGGTGTGAGTACATCATGTACTCCGCAAGTGAAGGGAAAACATGCTATGGGGCTTAAGTCAAGGAAATGTTAGACACTGGTTAACTGAATTAAGCAACTATGATCTATGACTTCAACAACAGGGAACCTACTTACTAAGTGTGGAGACACAACTAAAATAAAAGGAACGACTCATCGGATTCCATCCGACTACAAAGACTCACCAGGTAATTCCATTACCCGACTACCTGACCAACTATACCAAAACTCTGATCCCAACTAATTATGAAGAAATCCAAGCCACTCTTGATCATGAGCATGGCTGATCTGATCAGTTTGATACTCTGCAGAGTTTGCACAGCATTCCTCATGAGTCGTGATTCCCGTGTTGCTTCGCACTGCTGGGGTGTGGAGTTGGGGTCTCACTGCAAGGCCTTTACAAAGCAACCACCGATCCGTAGGCACCCACTGAGGTTTCACCGCTAACAGACGATTCCATCACTGTAGAAGCCCCCTCTTGTGCCACTCCTGAAGATTGGTCCTGTCAGGACCCCGAACCCGGGTTCCCCTGTGCCTCCTGTATCAGTCCCTGGATCAAGTAGCTGATACGCATAGAATTCAACAGAATGATATCAAATACATACTTCGAATACAAATAAGTAAAATAAATACCTGAAAAGAGAAAAGATGGTCTGATGGACAAGAATCCACAGCAGACCAGCCAGGCAGAAGAGCCTACAGCGCAGCGGAGCGAAACGGCGATGCAACCCAATGCCACAGGCAACTCGGGTGCGGACGCGACCTTAGACTTCTTCTCTTCGACTTCATCTGGGTTGAGGTTGATCTCCAACTCAACAATCTGAAAGCAACAAGACTGAGTACGGAAGGTACTCAACAAGTCCTATACTACTTCAAGGGGGTTGATAGATGCATAATGAATATTTCAAGGATAAGGCTTTACGGCATAGTTTTAAGCGTAAAGCAGGTTTCATGCAGGTATCCAGTTATATTCTCCACTAATAACCTTTTGAAATAAATGTAACAAAGCTTTTAAAAACAAACTGCAGGCATCTTCTGTTGGTACTGAGTATCACCTCAAGTCCCCAACACATTAGAAGGTAACCTCAAGTCCCCAACATATTAGAAGGTGACCTGATAGCAAAGCTGTCGAAATAGTTTTAAAACCAAAACCAAGGTAATAAGTTGTATCTGGGGGTTTTCAGTCCTGGGAGGGGCTATACCTCACTCCGCAGTCCCTTTTATCATATCTGGTGTACCTCTAGTACCACACAGCTTCTGACGGATCGAGCCAGGAACCACATCACACGGACATCTAGTCCACACACTCACTCATCAAAACACACACACCCGGAGTCTATTCAAGTGAGGTCAATGCTTTGCATGTCCATGATCGTGGACACGGCTATTCGAATAGGTTTACACTCTGCAGAGGTTGTACAGCTTTACCCATACGATATACTCAGCCTCCAACCATTGCAAGCGGAGGAGCGAATCATACCGAGACTCTCTAAACACCTTTCCTGCCGAGCTTTTCCACGAGACACGCCAAGTTCCAGAGCTGCATGTTCCGAAGGCCAGCCTCCATTTTTCAGCCTAAGCCGGTCCCTGAACCTCCAAACAGCGGGACAGATAGACCCCTGGCTGCTCGTTGCTCTCAGCCTCCTGGTATGATGCCCAACTCAGTCCAGTGAAGGAAAACTCAAGTCCTGCCCATACAAGACGCATGGTTGCACGGGGTGGCTAAGCATGACGGCGCAAGACTTGGTCCTTAAGCGGCCGGGCTAGGCATCTTCACAGGCAATGAATACCATCATGTAACTCACGCCCCCATGAGCATCCTCCCCGGAGGACTACTCTACCTGCCCGCGCCAAAACAGTTTTCACCATTTTTACACATCACCTTCCATGTCCCACATGACATCAAGGATTTCCCAACCATCACGAAATTCACAACCATCAAGGAATCATGGTATATGAGTTATCATTGATAACAGTAAATCTTGTCTCCGAAGAGAAGTGTTTTAAAAATGATATCTCCGAGGAGACGTATTTTAAAAGCGACATCTCCGAGAAGATGTATTCAATCCTAGGCATGCTAGATATCAAGGTGTCGTCTATTGTTAATATATGTAACAACAGGTATTCCTAGGGTGATATGTATTCTGGATGATGACATGTATGGCATGGCAGTGTTGATAGGGTTAACTACTACAAGTAGTTTTAAAGAAAATGCAATATATAGCACATGCGATAATAAGTCCGATTTTAGTTGATCATATATATTATTCGAAAACATAGGTTCAATATGATCAAGGAAATAGGACTTGCCTTCTTGAAGGGTCAATTCACGATTGGTCTTGTCTCTTGAGTTTCCCAGGGTTCTTCTTCATCGTTGGACCTTGCCTTCAGTTCCTTCCTCGCGTTCTTGCTTAGAACCTTGACTTCGAGTCTACGCATATTAACGACAAAAAGTGCACAACGACTAAGCAAATGAACACCAGAACAAAATCAAGAAATACCAAAATGGAAACAACGAAGAAAACGACGAAAGCTAAACCTAGCGGAAGACGATCGGCAACTCTAATCAAAACGAAGCTAGTACACAGAGAATAACGGGATAATCTAGCAAAGCTAGGCTAAGCTATTAACCTAGTTGTTTTATCAACTTAAGAGAAAACCTGAACAAATCATGATTAACTAGGTGAATGTTTATTAGAGTAACTGCCGAAAGACAACAGCTAGAGATTCTACGCGTAGGTGAGTGCACGTGTACAGACATGAATATATGTGTAATACTCATGTCTATATGTATGTGAGCATGTATACATATATACATAAGTATAACTCTAGGCGATTATATATGCTTAAGTGTGGAGATTAAATACTCTAATCTATAGCACTAAAACATGGTCATTTAGTAACTAACCTTAATTACCTAGTGTTGTTTAATTGCCACACTAAATAGGGTATATTTATTGCTATCATAAAAGCATACAGGTAATTAATTAATTAGATTAATCTATCCTTTGAATCTAATTAATTAATTATCACAAGGTTATTCAATTAATTAATTACCAACGATAAAATATTCTATCATATTCTAATGATTGCTATTTATTTATTTAACAGCTACACGAGTTAATTCATTACCTTAATTGAACTAAGATTAAATCTATAAACTATCACATAGAATATCACATGAAATATCAATTTATTCTTAAACACTTAATTGAAACAACATTTAGTTATTCTTATTAAGAAAAGGAATTAACCTACTTAAGCTAGGTTATCACATGCGACAATATTACGATTACAAACTAAACACCATTATTGAATTATTTAACTTCAACTTTATCTATTAAAAGATGAGATCTAAATCTAAATTAAATACTACGACAAGAATTAAATACCGAGAGAGAATGTTAAACAAACTCTAAAAATTACAAGATTTGGCATGAAGATAGATTATGATTTTAGAGTTATATTGACGAAAGAATCGCCAAAATCGGAGTTGAATTGGAGGAGTTATGGCTATCGAAAGATTTATCGGAAGGATAATCCTGGAAAAAGAAAAAAAAAGGAGACTATTTTGTGAACTCGGTCCACGAGAATTGTGAACCGGAGGGAGTTTGTAAGTGAAGTCCATCGTAGACCGGAGAGGGGCTCGGTGTAGTGCGCTCGGTCCACAGGCCGTGGACTCGGTGGACCGAGGGGAGAGCTCAGAGAGCGGTCCACCGTGGACCGTGTCCGGTGGACCGGCTTGTGGGGCCCACATACCGGTGAGAGGGGGCGGGTGGCCTAAGGGGATAAGGCCGGCTGCCTTCGTGCGTGCGCGTGAGGGAGCACGAGCAGAGAGGGAGAGTGAGGGCGGCACCGGAGAGAGGGAGGTGGCATCGGAGAGAGGGCCGGGCGGCGGGAAGAGAGGCCGGCTGGGCTTCTCGGTCGAGTGGCGGGCGGCGACTGCCCGGAGGGAGAAGCAGTGGTGCCAGAGGGACGGCGCGCGTGGCGCGTCAGCGGAGGTTCAGTGGCGTGACGGGATGCGCGGTGCAGCTGTGCCGGAGTTTGCGCACGGCCGAGCGGAGCGGTGGCGAGACCGACGGAGCTCGGCCTGGTAGTGTGTGCCAGTGGCGTGGGCTGGCGATGCGGTAGCTTGGCGCACGCGGGAGGCGCGGGTCGGCACGGCAGGAGGCGGAACGGCGCACTGGGAGGGAGACGGCGCCGCGCGCGGCGGAAGGGAGTCCGGCTGGGTGAAGGCGCCGGCGGAGATGCAGGCCGGCGGAGGGAAGAATGCCGGGAGGCGGTGGCCGGAGGAACGACGCGGAGCAGCCGGAGGAGATGGAGAGATGGTGTGCGCGGCGACCTGGCGGCGGGCCAGCTGCGGGCGGCGATGGCACGACGCGGCGCGACCAAGAGTGCGGCGTGCACGGCGGCTGCGCTGGGCGGCGGCCGAGCAAGGGGAGGAGGGAGCTGGAGAGGGTGGCGTGCCTGGAAGAGAGGAGGTTGGCCGGGGCGGTGAAGCACTGGCGGACCAGTACACACGACGGCAACACGTGCGGTGACGCTGCGCGACCAGAGGGGCGGCGACGCTGCGCGGCAGATGTGGTCTCGGTCGGGCGGAGCTTGGCCCGGCCGCGCGGAAGGAGGAGCAGAGGGGGAGGCTCACCTAGGATGGCCGGTGATGCGGGTGGCGGCGCTGGCCGGCTGTGCTCAAGGAGGCCCATGGTGGCTCGGCGCGAGCCGTTCTGGCCGGGGGAGCCGGTAGTAGCGCACGGAGGCAGCGCGTGCGGCCGCGACGGCACGAATGCGGCGCACACATCAACAGCGGCCTGGACTGGGATGACGCACACGCGGGCGAGACGACAGCGTGGGGCAGCTCGGCGTATGCATGTCTGTGTGCTTGCTTGTGTGTATATATGAGAGTGGTGGTTGCCTGTGTATATGTATGCATGTGTGTGAGGAAGAGGAGGCTTGCAGGTGAAGCTTGAGAAGAGAAGAGGAATTGGCTTTTGGCTTGCTCGGTAGAGATCAGGGAGAAGGCCGGTATGGGAGCACGGCATGGGTGTTGGCCGATTGGTCGGTGATCACAGAGAGAGGACAGAGGGATGGGCTGAGAGAGAAGGAGAGATGAGAGAGAGACAACAGTGAGATGAGAGAAAGAGATATTTGTGTATTTGAATTGCATGGTGTTGTAATTGAAATGTGTGACAATTTGTATGTATATGAATTGTAATTGTATTTGCAAAGATTCAAACGAATGCATTCGAATATAAAATCGGTGATGATTCAAAAGAATGACTTGGAATGGAAATGGAATTTGGATAAATCAATGAATTCAGAAATTGAATTGGACTATAACTCGAATGATTTGAATTGTATTGGAATGCAATTCGATTAGGATTTAGATGAATATGGATTTGAGATAGGATTTGATACTAATTCAAATAGGAGTATTTGAATCTGAGTTTGGCATTAATTCAATAAGGGTATTTGAATTAGGAGAAAGGTTTGAACTGGAAACCTCGGTATTTGAGAGAGGCTTGAATTCAAAGGAATTGAATTCAATTTGTATTTGAGCTGATAAGAATAAATATTGAGATTCGAATTTGAGATACATTCAATTCGAGTCGAACAAAATTAAATGGGGATAACTCAATTGAATAATTGAATTATAGATTTGAGTTGGATTGGAAGATCGATCTTTACGAATTGATTTGGATTAGGAAATTACCGAGAAGAACTAGAATAGATTCGAACTGAGAAGCATACAACACTCGAATCGCCACACAAAGAACCATAAGAACAATAAACCAAAATGCATATGCTCAATTTATGCAATGATTAATTTAGAAATTAACTTAGTGATCTTTGGAATACTTAGCCAAAATAATATATTTGAATATATACATACAAGTATATATACATCAAATATATACTTCCTTGGTTTTATACTAGTTTAATAATTAGAAAAAGTTTTAATTTGGAGCGAATTTTGCTATATTTTTATATGCTAAAATTCAGGGTGTTACAGGTCCCCACAGAACCGGAGGGGTAGCTAATTAATTGGCCAGGCCATACCCATATAGGCCTCGTGGTTGTGCGGTTTAGCCGGGTTACATGCTTCAAGAACTGGTCCTTAGGATCACACACAAGAGCAACCACAAACCAACTATTTATTCCTGAACTAATCACCTTCTAATCGACAAATCGGAAAAAGCACACAAGGGAAACTACTAAGAACAGTACATCAAATAGTACTAAAACTAGGTTAAAACCCTATAAAAAGATTCTACATATCGCTATGAATATTTGAGCATGAAAATCGCCCAAATCGGAGCTCCGAGCAAAAAGTTATAAGCTTCTGAAGTTCTAGTATCTTTTCTGCAAGTTTTACTTAATTTCGTAGAATAAAAAGAATATATTTTATACTGAAAATCTTGATTATGACATCATTAAGCAATTACCGAATTATTTTTCTATTGGAAAACACATGGAATAGGTCCATGGACCCATAGACCATGCCCTAGAGGCCGGTCCATGTCCACGGTGGACCAATTACGAAAAGGATGAAGGGGTATACAATCCGGGCCATTAGATCAAGATCGGATGGCTGGGTTCAATGGGGGTCAGGCCGGTGGTGCTGGACATGGTCGGTGGCCAGCTGACGGTGGCGTACAGCCAGAACATCACCAGAGAAGCGCGAAGTCACGCATCCGGCCACGGATCGCGACAGGGGAAGCGCAAAATGAAGAGGAGGGCACGGGGAGTCTCACCACAGGCTTCTCGGTGGTGGAGAGGGGTAGTCGGCGGTCGGCGATGGAGAGGAGCGGCCGACGGTGTTCGAGCTCGGTGCGGGTGGCGTTCAGCGGTAGAGAGAGGCCGAGGAGCGGCGCAAACAAACCCACAGACACCTGTGCACACGGGAAGAGGGTCAGGATGGTCAAAGGGAGCTCGCCAGTGATGAAAATGAAGCGGCGGAGCTACTCACCGGTGTTGAAGAACAACAAGGCACCAAAGATGATTCCGAGCGAGAAATGAGGTGGGAGCGGGTGGGAAAAGTGTGGAAGCTTGCCAAGAAGGTGAGGGGCGACTTATATGCATGAGAGGGGAAGAGAATCGGCCGGGAATTGAGAAAATGGCCGGCAGCCTTAATGGCATTAAATGTGGTGGTTTTCGCATTTGAGAAGGTTAAATGAGCGGGAAACAGTCTGGGTTGAGGGATTACGGGGCGGGGATCGCGGTAGAGGCGCTTAATTGGAGAGAAACTGACCGGGGTGGCTCAGATTTGAAAGGGCGGGGGGGGAATTGGGGGCGGAACCCCCAGCAGGAGGATGGAGAAGCGGAGCCAGCTTGGGCGGCTCAGCGGCCGGGGCACGCGGCTCTGCTCCAGCCAAGGCCCACATTGCAGCAGAACAGAGGAGGGAGGGGGCGGCTTAGGCACGCCAGCAAGCCGGCTCGGGCACGGCCCATCGCGGCGGAGAAGAAGGGAGAGGGGGAGGGAGGAGGAAATGGGCCGGGGGAGGGATACGGCCTGGGAAGGCTTTTATAAATTGAAATTGATTTTTCTTTTTATATTTTGAACCAAATTCAAAAGAGGTTTAAACGAGCACCCTGTAACGAACTTTTGCAAATATTTTTCATGAATAAAACCCTATTGCTACTGCAGCATGAACGCAACAAACTTAAATATAACCAATGGAAAATTTAAATTTAGAAATTAATTTCCTTCTAAAATGAACAAACCTATAACTCCTATTTAAATTCTAGTAAAATTTTAAACTGTTGCAAAAATTGAAAATTTAGGGTGTTACAAACACACACCCCTTAGTTTGAATCTCACCCTCGAGATTCAGAAGGATCAAAGAAGAGGTGGGGAAACTCTGCCTTCAGGTCATCTTTTCTTTCCCAAGTTCCTTCCTCTTCTAAGTGATGTCTCCACTGCATTTTGCACATATGGACTCGCCTATTTCGGGTAACCCGTTCTAACATCTCAAGAATCTTGATTGGATATTCCAAGTAGGAGAGATCTTCTTGCACATTCAGTACTTCTACTGATAGCTGCTCTTGGGGAACTGTCAGACACTTTTTCAACTACGACACATGGAAAACATCGTGCACTCCAGAGAGTTGAGGTGGCAATTCAAGCTGGTAAGCTACTTCTCTTCGTCTTCCCAAGATCTGGTGCGGACCAATAAACCGAGGTGAATGCTTGCCTTTGACCTTGAATCTACATAGACCTCTTATCGGTGACACCTTGAGATACACAAAGTCTCCTACTTTGAAAGACAGTTCTCGATGTCGATTAGCTGCATAGTTCTTTTGTCTAGATTGAGCAGTTTTTAGATTATCTCTGATCTCCTGTACTTATCTTTCTGCTTCTCTCATAACTTTAGGACCAAAAACTTGGCTTTCCCCAGTCTGGTTCTAGAACAACGGGGTTCTACACTTCCTTCCATATAAGGCTTCAAAAGGAGACATCTTGAGGCTAGCTTGATAATTGTTGTTGTACGAGAACTCCGCATACGGCAGATTGTTGTCCCAACTGTTACCATTCTTTAAAGCACATGCCCTCAACATGTCTTGAAGGATTTGATTCACTCTTTCTGTCTGTCCGTCAATTTGCGGATGATATGGTGAGCTAAAATTCAACCTTGTATCCATAGATTCATGCAAGCATTACCAGAACCATGAAGTAAACTGACTGCCATGATCAGATACGTTGATCTTGGGTACTCCATGTAGACAGTTTTGGACATATATAACTCAAGTAGTTTTGGACCTTGATCGGTTTCTTTGACTGGAATGAAATTGGCTACTTTTATCAACCATCGACTATGGTCCATATAGAATCATATCGTGAGTGTGTTCACGGTAGACCCGCTATGAAATTCATGCTAATTTATTCCCACTTCCATTCAGGTACCCTCGATGGTTGTAGCAGTCCTGCTGGTCTTTGATGCTCAGCTTTTGACTCACTGACAAATATAACACAAAGCAACGTATTCTCCTATTGCATGTTTTATTCTGTACCACAAATACTGATCTTTAAGATCTTGGTACATCTTGGTACTTTCTGGGTGAACGAAATATGTTGAATCATGAGCTTCCCTTAGAATTGTATCCTGAATATCCTTCACGTCCGGAACACATATCATGTGCTTATAGCACACTGTACCTTGCTTGTGTTCTGTGAAATCTATGGCTTTGCCAACTTGGATGAGCTGCTTGATTTCCAAAATCTTTTCATCCTCAAGCGGACCCTTCCTTATATCTGGTTCCAGTGTTGAGTCTATTTCCATTGCAACTATCTCGGTGTTACACACAATTCCAAAATTCAACTTCTCAAATTCCTTGCATAGCTCGGGACTCATCTCTTGCAGAGTTATAGCATTGACCTGAGTCTTTCTGCGTAGGGCATTGGCTACTACATTTGCCTTTCATGGGTGATAGTTGATTCCCAAATTGTAATCTTTGATGAGCTCTAACCATCTGCGTTGTCTGAGGTTAAGATCTAGTTGAGTGAAGATATATTTCAAGCTCTTATGATCTGAGTAGATTTCACACCTTTAACCTATCAGATAATGTCTTCAGATCTTGAGTGCATGAACTACTACGGCTAGCTCTAAGTCATATGTCAGGTAGTTCTCTTCATGTTTCCTTAACTTCCTGGAAGCATATGCTACCACATGACCCTCTTGCATGAGCACACAACCCAAACCTTGACGAGATGCATCACAATACACTAAAAATGGCTTTTGGGTGTCAGGCATGATCAATACTGGAGCTGGGGTTAACCTTTTCTTCAACTCATTGAAACTAGCTTCTCGAGCAGCTGTCCACTTGAACACTACTCATTTCTCTAGTAATTTTGTCATTGGCTTAGTTATCTTGGAAAAACCTTCTATGAACCGGTGGTAATAACCCACTAAACCCAAGAAACTGCAGATCTCTGAAACATTCTATGGTGGTTTCCAGTTCAGAACATCCCTAACTTTGGATGGGTCCACAAATACACCTCCTGATGATATAATGTGACCAAGGAAGGGAACTTTCTTCAACCAGAACTCACACTTTCTCAATTTAGCATACAGCTGGTTCTCTCTGAGCTTTTGCAGTACCATCCTTAGGTGTTCCTCATGCTCTTCCTCATTCTTGGAGTAAACCAGGATGTCATTAATAAATACCACGACGAACTTGTCCAAATACTCCATGAAGACCATGTTTGTTAGATACATGAAGTAAGCTGGAGCATTGGTCAACCCATACATTATTGTATACTCGTATAGACCATACCGAGTAACAAATGTTGTCTTTGGAATATCCAAGGCATGGATCTTCAGTTGATGATACCCAGACCAAAGATCAATCTTAGGGAACACACATACTCATTTTAATTGGTCAAACAAATCTTCAATGCGGGGTAGAGGGTACTTGTTCTTGATTGTTACTTCATTCAGGGCTCAATAATCTATACATATCCTTTGGCTTTCATCCTTCTTCGGTATGAAGATACCTGGGGCTACCAGGGTGAAGAACTGGAGCAGATAAACCCTTTGTCTAGTAGCTCTTGGATTTGCTCCTTGATCTCAACCAACTGATTAGCATCCATTCTATATGGTCTCTTATATATAGGAGCCGTTCTAGGTACTATCTCAATGACAAACTCAATTTCGCGACCAGGTGGCATACCTGGCAAATCCTCTTGAAAGACATCTGGAAATTCACTGACCACTCTGCTATCTTCTACTACATTGGCCTTGTTGAGACTGGCGTTGATAGCTGACTCCGTTGTGGCTTGGAATTCCACCTTAGTACCATCTGTGTTTGTCAACTTTACTGACTTTGTAACACATCCATTGATTCCATTGTACTTGGTCAATCAGCCCATTCCCAGTATGATATCAATTCCCTTGGAATCCAGAATGATGAGGTTGGCAAGAAAGTCTACCCCCTTATGCATATACTTATTTTAGGGCATACATGCCTTAATTCCATTTCTCCTCCAGGAGAACTAACTAGCACCCGATTTCTCATTAATGCTCTTGGCAATTTATAAGTATTCAAAACTGAGATGATATGAAAGAATGCGTAGCACCATAATCAAACAAAACTGTAGCAGGGTGAGAGTTTGTAGAAAACATATCCAACACTACATCAGGAACATCTTGGGCTTCTTCCACTGCAACATGATTGACTCGACCATGCATCGCATTCTGTCGAGGTTGCTGCTGCTGATTGTTGTTGCCCTGGGCCTCTGCTTGGTCCTGCTACTTCTTCGGAAACTTGTTGGCAAGGTGCCCAAAGTTGCCACAACTGAAACACAGGCAATGTTGCATGATCCTTGACCTGGGTGATTCTACTGCTGGGGTTGGTTGTTGTTGTTGGGTCACTGCTGCTGGAAGTTAGGGCACGACTGCTGCTGCGTTGGCTGCATTGGCAGCTTGTACAACCCTACAACCTGATTAGGCATCTTCTATGGTGGCCTCTGTTGCTGATTATGCCCTCCATGGCAGAACATTGGACCTGTGGCTGGAGGGTTGAAGAGGGGACAGGTGTTGCTGCCAGAAGATTGACCTTGCAGACTACGCTTGCGTTCTTCTCCCAAATTCTGGTGCTTCTTCTCCATGATGAAAGCTCTATCCACAAGTTTCTGGAAACTAGGGTACTCATTAGCCGAGAGGGCATACTGTAATCCTGTGTTAAGACCCTCCAGGAAATAGTCCTACTTCTTCTCGTCAGTGTCAACATCATTGGGAGCATAGCAAGAGAGCTGGGTGAACTTAGTGAGGTGCTCTCTCACTGACATGGGACCTTGCTTCAGACTAAGGAAATCCTTCCTTTTCAGCTTCACTTCTCCTACAGGGACATGATGTGCATGGAAGTTGTTCTGGAACTCTGCCCATGTGATATCTTCGAGATCCTTGTAGGCGGCAGTGTATGATGTCACCATTCCTGAGCTAGCCCAATAAGCTGATGGGAAGCGAAAAGAACTCTTTCCCTTCCGGTGCACTGAGCTATCTATAGTTTGCTTTCAATGTTCTTCAACCAGTCATCAACCTCCATAGGTTCAACTGCCTGTGAGAAAGTGGGTGGCTAAGTACTCAAGAAAGTTCAGAGCCTGGACTACAGCTGTTACGGTGGTGCTTGCTGGCCTTGAGGTTGCTGATTGATAGCCTGCACCAAGCCTTGGAGAATGGTCATCACTTGATTAGCATCCATTAGAAGGGGCGGGGGTGGAAGATCATGTTGTTTGGCGTTGGTGTTGTTGTTGACACTGTTGTTGGTGGTGTTGTTGTTGCCATGCCTTGTGTTCACCATCTGTTGGTAGCCAGGGTACGAGCGGGGAACATAAGAGAAAAGCAAGGGCAGATAAACTAGACAAGAATAGGAAAGAACAAATATAGCATGAAAGAAAGAAAGGGACTCCCAATTATTATTATATTATCAACTGATGCAATGTAGAGGGGAAACCCCCACATCACACCAACACTCAAGCAAAGATCCAACTCATTACAAGGTTCACACTACAGACACAAGCAATAAACACAGACTTGACAAATGACACAGACAACCGAAATGACAGGGACTAAACGATTTATTCAACTAAGGACGTCCTCCTAGCTCGACTCTACTCCTCGGCTGTTGTGCCTAAAGGACCTGCTGCATCTGCCAGACAAAGTTTCTTGCACGATAGGAAACGGGGTGGTGCAACCACGAGTGCCACGTGAGCCTCCTCGGAAAACTGGTCGGGGTCCTCCAACAGAATCTACAGCTCATGGATGCTCTGCTCCTGCTCTGTGTGACATAAGATGCATATCCTCCAGCTTGTCAAGGGCTCTATCGAGCTCGGCATATAGGACAACAGTGAAGCGGACCTGTTCTCTCAAACGGAGCTCTGGCTCGTTGTTAACGGGCACGAAGATGACCTCCAGACTGTCGGACAGGCGCTACGGGAACTTGCCAAACTGAGTGAGATGAAGGGCCTATATGTTCTCCCTATAGAGAATAGCTAGAGCCTGGTGAGTGGCATCCTTGATCCCAGCCTTGAAGGTAGCTCTTAGGATGATGGCGGTGTGGACACGGTGAACTCGGTGAAGACCGTTGTCGATGGGCTTCTCAAACATGGTCACTCCACTGACCAGAAGTAACCACAGCCTCCAAGAGAAACTCTGACACCCTTGTAGAGTGGAGCGTCGTGGTAGCCTAGTCCGTGAAGCAGGTACCACAGCGTACGGGCGAAGTAGCCAACAAGCTGTCCGTTAGAGTAGAACTCGGTAGGGGGTTGGTGCGCCCAGACAGCACCAGCGAGAATCTCCTGATATAGCACCAGCACACGCTTGCATGGGGTGATCTTCATGTGGGCCATCTAAAATTTTGAAGAAGACAGAAAATTAGTAATAATTTTACAAAGAGCAATAGATAGGGTAAGAAAAAACTGAAAGGAAAACAATTTTATAAAAGTAGTTGTACAAACATAAGTCCTTAGCACTTCCTTTCTATCTAGGCTGTGTCCTACAATCAACACGGCTCTGATACCAATTCTGTAACACCTAGTTTTAAAGGAACGAAACCAGGCACAACACATGTATGCCAATATCAAATTTCATACATGCGTTACATCATCAGTGTATTATCACAGCAACTCCAAATCGAAGTCGTCTTCGTCGAAGGAAGCAGCTTCATTGATGGCTTCTGAACAGCAGAGGGAATGCCAGAAAGGGGAAACGGGTGTGAGTACATAATGTACTCTGCAAGTGAAGAGAAAACATGCTATGAGGCTTAAGTCAAGAAAAGGTTAGACGTTGGTTAACTCTAATAAGCAACTATGATGTATGACTTCAACAACAGGCAACCTACTTACTAAGTGTGGAGACACAACCATAACAAAAGAAATGACTCATTGGATTCAATTCGACTACCAAGACTCACCAGGTAATTCCATTACCCAACTGTTTGACCAACTATACCAAAACCCTGATCCCAACTAATCATGAAGAAGTTTAAGACGCTCTTGATCGTTAGCATGGCTGATTTGATCAGTTTGATACTCTGCATAGTTTGCATAGCTTTCCCCACGAGTCGTGATTCCTATGTTGCTTCACACTTCTGGGGTGTGGAGTCGGGGTCTCACTACAAGGCCTTTACAAAGCACCCACCAATCCGTAGGCACCCATTGAGGTTTCATCACTACCAGACGATTCCATCGCTGCAGAAGCCCTCTCTTGGGCCACTCAACCGTACATTGGTGCCCACAGAACCAGAGGGGTAGCTAATTAGTTGGTCAGGCCATACCCATATAAGCCTCATGGTTGTGCGATTTAGTCGGGTTACATGCTTCATGAACCGGTCCTTAGGATCCCACACAAGAGCAACCACAAACTAACTGTGCATTACTCACACACGTGCATTCCCGCACCATCATCATATAAACATTATGTTTGGATCCCTATAACATGTTGCTACCAAATTACCATACCTGATTCTTGTTTCATAATTATTAGTCAAGATTAACATTTACCCTACTATGACAGCACTAGCATATCTACCCATCATACCCATGACTCATCAACGGCGACAAGGAATAGTCTTACAAAAGCTAGTAATCCTAACATGGGATTCCAATTTAGACAAGCATACAATGAAGGAATAAATAGCTACGCATGAATTCTAAAATAGGATAAAGATGTTCAAGGACACTTGCCTTCAGCGGAAGGTTGCTCAAAGTCCTCGAAAGCTTGATCTTGAAGATTCCCGAACTGCTCACCTCCTAATCGATAAACCAGAGAAAGCACATAACAAAAACTACTAAGAACAGTACACCAAATAGTACTAAAACTAGGTTAAAAAAACCCTATAAAAAGATTCTACATGTTGCTACAAATATTTGAGTGCAAAAATCATCCAAATCGGAGCTACGAGCAAAAAGTTATAAGCTTTTAAAGTTCTAGAGGCTTTTCTGCAAGTTTTACTTAATTTCAGAGAATAAACCGAATATATTTTACACTAAAATTCTTGATTATGACATCATTAAGAAATTAACGAATTATTTTTCTATTGTAAAACGCATGCGATAGGTCCATGGACCTATGGACCATGGCCTGGAGGCCGGTCCATGTCCATGGTGGACCAATTACGAAAAGGATGAAGGGGTATGCAATCTGGGCCATTAGATCGAGATCGGACGGCTAGGGTTCGATGGGGGTCGGGCCGGTGGTGCTGGACATGGCCAGCGGTGCATGGCTAGAACATCATCGCAGAAGCGCGAAGTTGTGCATCCGGCCACGAATCGCGACGGGGAAAAGCGCAAAATGAAGAGGAGGGAACGGGGAGTCTCACCACGGGCTTCTCAGTGGTTGAGAGGTGCAGTGGGCGGCCGGCGACGGAGAGGAGTGGCTGGCAGGGTTGGAGCTCGGCGAGGGTGATGTCTGGCAGCGGAGAGAGGCCAAGGAGTGGCACAAATGAACCCGCAGACACCGGTGCACAAGGGAAGTGGGTCGGGATGGTCAAAGAGAACTCGCTGGTGATGAAAATGAAGCGGCAGAGCTACTCATCGGCGTTGAAGAAGAACAAGGTGCCAAAGATGATTTTGAGTGGGAAATGAGGTGAGAGCAGGTGGGAAAAGTGCAGAAGCTTGCCAAGAAGGTGAGGGATGACTTTATATGCACGAGAGGGGAAGAGAATCGACCGGGAATTGGAGAAAATGCCTGGCGGCCTTAATGACATTAAATGCGGTGGTTTTTGCATTAGAGAGGGTTAAACGAGGGGGAAATGCTCAAGGTTGAGGGATTGTGGGGCAGGGATCGCGGTAGTGGTGCTTAATTAGCGAGAAATAGACTGGGGCGACTCGTATTTGAAAGGGGGGTGGGGAAAATTGGGGGCGGGAGGAAGAAGAAGCAGAGTCCGCTCAGGCGGCTCAGCGGCTCAGGTGCGCGGCTCGGCTCCAACCGAGGCCCACACGGCAGCGGAACAGAGGAAGGAGGGGGCGGCTCAGGCGCACTAGCAGGCCAGCTTGGGCGCGGGCCAGCCTGGGGGAGTGAGCGGGCGGCCCACACGGGGAGAGGAATGGGTCGGGGGAGGGATACGGTCCGGGAAGTGTCAGTGACACAGAAACCAGGGGTCCCCGAGTCCTGAGGCCAGGACAGCAGAATGCCACGTGGCGCCATCCCTCGGGGACTTTTCCCTGAGGTCCGAGAAGACCAAGTTCCGGGAGAGGGTGCTCGGGGCCATGAACAGTGGTCCCCGAGTACCCGAGTTCCCCGAGGACCCGAGAAGTACAAGTTCCGGGAGAGGGCGCTCGAGGCCATGAACAGTGGTCCCCGAGTACCCGAGTTCCCCGAGGACTTGAGAAGTACAAGTTCTGGGAGAGGGAGCTCGAGGCCATGAACAGTGGTCCTCGAGTACCTGAGTTCCCTGAGGACCAAGAAAAGGCATATCCGGGAGAGAGTGCTCTGGGATATGAACAGTAGTCCCCGAGCACTCACAGTTCCTCGAGGACCTGAGAAGTCCTTCGCCGGTGGTCCCCACAAAGGGCTCCGCTGTGAGGTGTCAATTGGTGAGAGGCCCGATGCTGCATTTAAGAGGGAGCGTGGCCTGTCACTTCCAACCACTCCTCCCACGCCTACTGTCAATCCCTGCCATTGCTTGGCAGGGAGACGTGGGGACATTTAATGCGGTGGGTCCCATCGCGCGTCATCCGGCGCAACTCGGGATATCATCGCAGGGCTCGAGGCATATCGCCTGCCGCTCTGCTGTGTCAGGCTCGCCCTGACCGGGCCGCCCGGTGGGCCGTCCCTGCTGCATCCGCTGAAAAGTGGGATGATGACAATAGGACTGGACACGGGCGCATTTTCAACCCCCCCCCTGACGTCAAGCTGCAGCCCATGATGGTTGCTTTCCATTTATGGAGCCTTGGAACTCACGCCCTCCTTTCTAGGCACGCTAGGCCACCCCGACGGGGTATAAGAAGGGGCAGGCTCCCCGAAGGAGCGAGAGGTCGGACGAAGGTAGAACGAGTACTTCAGGACCAAGACAAGTTCAAGAAGCACAACAGAGCAGAAGCTTGCGTAGACCGAAGCTCTAGACTTAGACAAAAAACCCTTGTAACACAGGAGATCCTTAGAGAGGTATTTCCAGAGCATTTATAGCATACACACAGGAGTAGGGTATTACTCTCCGTGCGACCCGAACCTGTCTAAAATCCCCTGAGCATTTATTTCCTCTAGCATCCGATCATCCACCCCGCCTGCGTCTCATTTACTCTCATTTATTTCACGTACGAGGTAGATTCAGAATCATCCCCCTGGCCAAATCTCAAAGGGGGTCCCTCCGGATCCCCGCTTATGGAGTCCATCCTTCGATAGCTGGTGTGCCAGGTAGGGGTCAATGGAGACTCCCAACTAGTGGTCAACCAAGTATCCAAGGAATACCAGTGCACGGATCCTTAGATGGCGGCGTACGTGGCGGAAGTCAGGAGGCTAGAGAGGCATTTTGACGGCCTAGAGCTGTGGCACATACCTCACCGCGATAACGCTCTAGCCGATGACCTCTCCCTTCTGGCCTCTGCCCAGGCGCTCGTCCCAGCTGGAGCCTTTGAATAAAAATTCACACGGCCATCCGTCCTGCCTACCGACCATGATGAAGGGGAACCCTCAAGCCTAGTTGAGGGGACCCAGGCAGCACCCTCAGTGGGAGGTCCCGTCAGGGTGCTGCCGCCCGATGAGTGCACTGCGCTTGCCGGTGGTTCTCAAGATGCCTTGTGGATCGACGAGATCCGAGGATACTTGAAAGAAAACATCCTTCCCGGGGACGATACCTCTGCGGAGAGGATTGCACAGCAGTCCAAACGCTATGCCATAGTAGATGGGGATCTCTACCAGCGCAGCACGGACGGTGTCCTCCTGAAATGCATCACCCGGGCAGAAGGCAGTGAGCTCCTCACTAAGAACCACGAGGGCGAGTGCGGTGGCCATGCATCGTTCCGCACGCTGGTCGGGAAGGCCTTTCGGCAAGGCTTCTACTGGCCTATAGCTCTCCAGGACACTTCTGAGTTGGTTCGGCGCTGCAGGGCGTGCCAGTTCCACGCAAAGCAGATTCACCAGCCAGCTCATGCTCTCCATACCATCCCCCTGTCATGGCCCTCCGCGGTCTAGGGGCTGGACATCTTGGGTCCATTCCCCCAAGCAATCGGGGGCTATGAGTACCTCTACGTCGCCATCAACAAGTTCACCAAGTGGCCAGAGGCGGTCTCAGTTATCAAGATTACCAAGAACACGGCACTTCAATTCATCCGCGGTATCACAAGTTGCTTTGGTGTCCCGAACAGGATCATCACTCACAATGGCACCCAGTTCACAAGTGCCTTGTTCGGAGACTACTGCGAGGACCTCGGCATCAAGCTCTGCTTCGCCTCTATCGCTCATCCTCGGAGCAATGGGCAAGTCGAGCGTGCAAATGCCAAGATACTAAAGGGGCTCAAAACCCGGACCTACGACGTGCTAGCAAAGCACGGGAAAGGGTGGATCGACGAGCTGCCTGCGGTGTTATGGGCCAACTGGACCACGCCAAGCCGCGCCACCGGGGAGACTCCGTTCTTCCTCGTGTACGGCGCCGAGGCGGTCCTCCCCTCCGAGCTCACTCTCGGCTCCCCTCGGGTGAATGCCTACTTAGAAGGCGAACAGGAACAGCGAAGACGCGACGACGTCGAGTACTTGGTGGAGCGCCGACGATGAGCCATCGTCTGAGCAGCCAGATACCAGCAGAGCCTGCGGCGTTATCATCGGTGTCACATCCGGGCTCGGTCACTCGAGGTTGGGGATCTAGTTCTCTGACACGCTCAAACGCGCGAAGGAAAGAATAAACTGTCCCGTATGTGGGAAGTCCCCTTCATCATGATCGGTGTCCCGCGACAAGGCTCGTTTCGGCTGGCCACAGAGGACGGGGGCTGCCACCAACCATGTAAGTTACCACTTCTGTACAAATTGTCAATATACACTCTTATTCCGAGTTTTTCTCTCTGAAATCCATATGTTTAATCTGTTTGGTGAGATGCTCTATTTGTGCGAGAAAAACACGCTCTCTCATTTTTTCCGTTGATAAAAACGGATCCCGGTCGGTATGCACGCAGGCAGTAACTACGGACTTAAGTCTGTTGTGGTAGGATGTGGTGTCCGGCTACATGGCAGTGCCCCGAGCACCACCGAGCCTCTGGGGTTCTCGGGTAATCCTACCGCTTGAGCAAAGAGTGGTCGAGACCGCCTAGACCCCAGGGGCGGGCTGTCGGTGCTCGGCCTAGTCAGTCCTGCCCTGGGCACCACCGAACCATTGGACCTCTGGGTTATACCTCTGTCTGTACACTTTGTCGATCCAGGTATTCGAGAGGTCTCGGGTCAAAAATGAGAGCAGTCTATAATGAGTACCACACTAACAGAGTGCACCAGGCAAAGAACCTTTTTCTATTTTTCAAACTTACAGATCAATGATCAAGAACAAAGCAGCCCGACCGTAAAGGGCCTCAGTGCACAGAGCGCTGCTTGAACCTACGGGGTCCTCGGGTAATCCTACCGCTCGAACATGAGTGGTTAGGACCGCCTAGCCCCTAGTTCTCTCACCTGCTTTCCAGTGCTCGGGCGCTCCGTACGAGGGAACCAACATTCCCGGACGCCCCGAGCTCGAGGCACATACCCCCTCCTGGATCGGTCGGCCGGAAGGCTGACAGCTATCTAGTGAGTAACTAAAGTTATATGAATTTCCTTTCATACATACGCAATAAACTGTTGTTCCCGAGTTATCCTCGGGACCCTCGCATGCTAATCTGTTCGGCGAGATGGTCTCCTCGTGCGCAAAATCCCGCCCACGTGATCGCTTTTCTGGAACGACAAAAACAAACAGTAGTCGATGTACCATACATGCGGCGATGGCTGACCGAGGTCCTTTATGGTGGCCGTGGTGTTCGGCCAGCTTGGCAGTACCCCGGGCACTACTGAGTCTCTGGGGTTCTCGGGCAATCCTACTGCTTGAACAAAGAGTGGTCGGGACCGCCTAGTCCCCAGGGGCGGGCTGTCGGTGCTTGGTCTAGTCAGTCCTACCCCAGACACCACCAAATCGTGGGGACTTTTGGTCGCGTTTCCACCCGCATGTGTCCCCGGTATACTTGTTTGGGAGGTCGCAGAGTGGAAAGTGTTCACTGGTCGTGGCGTGCACCGTGCTGGATGGACTTATCTCCTGAGCAAGAAAGTTCGTATCTGTGTCTCTGACTTAGCAGCTGCGGACTCGCGAGGGCTCGGGGGCTTGACGCTCGGGTGGTCCCACTACTCGTACGATGAGTGGTCGGGGCAACTTAACTCTCGGGGGAAGAAGGTCAGGCTCGGTCCGACCAGTACCTCTCGGGACATCAAGCAGAAAGCAAACAACATAAAAACAAACACAGTGGAGTTTCGATCCCAAAGAAAGGCTTCTATTATATTCAAAGGAACCATTCTGGAGGGGATCACTGCCATATTTACAACATTCCAAAAACAAAAAACCTAACTATCTGTAGGCTCCGGCGGAGGTGAAGACACGTCACTGTTGCCATCGCTGCTCGGTTCCGGCTCCAGCTCCTGCATAAAACACGCCGCACCCTCAGCGGTGACGTCGCGGATGGCTTCCCGGGCAGCAGCTTCCTCTGCCTCGACCACGCCTTGCCGGACTGGCTCCAGCGGGAAGACGGGGTCTCGGCTGTGATAGCAGGCGAGAACGTGCTCGGCCACCGCTTGGGCCAAAGCACGCCCCTCCCGGGACGCCAGCTCCTGCACAGCGTCTGGAAGAGCCTCGAGGCGTCGGGCGATCTTCGCAAAGCTGAGGGCGATGTGGCCAGTCATCTCCTTGTCCAGGGACTGCTCGCCCACCTGGACGTGCCCGAGCCCGGCCGCCTTCACGGAGTTCCGTGCCTGCTAGAGGATGTCCCACATCATCAGCTTCACGTTAGTCCGCTCGGCGATGACAGTCTCGAGCTCGTCCTCGGCGTTCTTGAGCCTGTCCTCGAGACTGGAGCCATCAGTGGCGCTGGCAGGGACGCCCCTCGCGGACGGGATCTCGGTCTAAGCACGCTGCAGCTGCTCGGCCCGGGCCTCAACTGCCTGCTCCCGGGCAGCCAGGTCGGCCTCCCGCTTGGCGACCAGCTCCTCCCGGGAGGTGATGGCCGACGATGCCAAGGCGGCATCCGCCTCGCACCGCGCGATCTGCTCCTCCCGGGCATCAAGGGCCACCGCCGTTATTTCGACGTCGGTCTCGCGTACCATGACCTCCTCCTCCTGGCGGAGGACATCGGCACGGTCACACTCGAGCTCGTCGTTCTGGCGGGCCAAGTCCACCTGAGCAGACCACAGGGCCTCCTCCCTTTTGCCGGCTGCCTCCTCCCGAGACAGCAGCTGCCGCTCCCGAGCAAGCAACTCTGCGGCCCGCCTCTGGGATGCCTGGTCGCGCTAGATCACGAGCCGCTCCATGCCGCTGGCCTTCTCCTGTGTGGCGACGGCCTCGTCGTGTGTCTCCTCCAGCGCTTCCCGCTCCTCGGTCACCTCGCGCATTGACTTCACGTAAGACGCGCGGGCCGAGGCGATACGGGTCTCCAAGAGCTTTCGGGCCTCTCTAGTCGGCCCCTCTCGGCAAGCAGAGCGACGTGCTCCTTCTTGAGTTCTTTCTGCTCTATCGCCACAGCCACTTCGAGCCGCCCGATGACCTCCCGGGCACTTCCTAGCACCTCCGGGAGGGGTTCCGGGGCCTGGCCAGAAGGTGGCCGAGGGCTAGGTCCCCTGCGAGTCCTATTTGCATAGGCGCTCGGGCTCCCGGACGGCTGCCGTGCCAGCGCCGCCCTCGTCGTGACCACCTCCCCCGCGGCCACTCGCTCCATCCTCAGAGGGCTCGGGGCAGGATCGGCCGGCGCTTGCTGCTCGAGACCGACCGGGGCCCTCGGCTCAGGGCTGCCTGGTGCCCTCGGCTTCAGGCCCGTTGGCGCGCTCGGCTCTGGAACATGCGCGCTCAGCCACGGAGCAGGGGCTGGCCTCGGCTCCTTCGGTTGCCTTTGGCCTCCTGCGGGGTCCTTGGGCGGCCTGAAAACAAAAAAGGTTAGTGACAAGCCAACATCCGAGCAGATGTGCTCAAGACGGAAAGGGAGCTTACGTGGTCTTCGGCCCGCGGTACCGCCACCGAGACTCCAGAATCCGGAAGTCGGGGCTCTGCGGCTTCTGTCCGGGCTCTGCCTTCCTCCTCTTCGGGGGAGGGCTCTGGCCCTCGGGCTCCCGCTTCGGCGGCTGGTCGGCCCGGCCGCCAGCCGTTGCGCCGCTAGCCGGGCCCTAGCCCTCGGGCTCCCGCGCCCTAGATCTGGCCTCCGTCCCGGAGTCCGCTCCTGAAGATTGGCCTCCTTGGCCACCCTCTGTCGCGCCGCCCGCTGCCGGCCGTTGTCGCGGAGGTGACGGCGATAACGATGAAGACGGCTGAGGGACGTATGCCCTGGGACGCTTCCCTTTATCTCCTCGGGCCACCGGCCTACTGCCTTCGGCGGCAGTGCCCCGACCTCCGTTGTCATCCACCCCAGGGATCTGTATGGTCCTGGGTTCCGGCACCCCGGACAATCCACCAGCCCTTGGGCGTCAAACTCCGGGATGGACGCCTGCAATGCCGCCCGGCCCATATCCGCGCAGAGCGCCAGCTCCTCTCGGGGCAAGACCATCTGGGCGAGGTCGTCGATACCGATCACCACCTTCAACAGGGTCGCCAGCGCCACCTCATCGAGGTCCCCGTTCGGGCCGATGTGGGTCCTCGTGATGTTGCCCGAGCTGGTGTACATCCAGGCAGCGCGGGCACGCTCCCACAAGGGGGCCAGACGGTGGCACAGGTAGTCGGCGACCACCATCAACGAAGTCAGCCCCGCCCGGCGCAGGTCGTCGATGCGGTTCAGCATCGGGCGTAGGCGCTCATCCTCCACGAGGGCCGCCTCCTAGGTCAGCCTGTGGGGTTCCGCCGGCGTTTGGGGCAGCGTGAGGCAGTCATGGGGGCTGACGTCGACGTAGACCCAGTCCCAGCGCCAGTCCTTCCATTTGCTGCGCAGCACTTGCGGGATGTAGAGTTCGCCGAGCCCCTCCCGTAGGCGGAAGTTGCAGCAGCCAACCACCTCCACCCTGTCGGATCCTTTCCTCTTCCCGGCCGCTCGGAGGACGACGAAGTGCCGAAACAGAGCGACCAACGGTGGCACTCCCACGAATATCTTGCATAAATGCGCGAAGATCGCCAGAATCACCACCAAGTTCGGACTCAGGTGGGCCAGCTGGATGCCAAATGTGTCCACACTTGGAGGAAGAAAGTCAAAAATGGCGGCACCAGTCCGGCGATGACGAAGGACACGAAGATAACGATCCGCTCCGGCCGGCGTGTGGAGGGCGAAAAGTTCGCCGACGTAACCACCGATGCCTCACGTGGCCGGCGGGCACCATCAGCTTGCGGACTTTCTCCGCCCCCTCCTCGTTCACAATGCGGGACTTCTGCAGAACGCTGTAGGAGCTCGACGTGTCCCGGCGGCTGCTTCCTGCCCTCGGCATTTTTGGGGGGTGGGGAGTGTGCTGGAGGGGTTGAGAAGAAGGGTGCGCTGCGGGCTGAAGAGGGCGAGAACTCCCAGTGCGCAAGGAAGAAGAAGACAGAGGTGGCGATCTTAAGAATGGCGTGAGGGGCAATGGTTCGCTCCCCCTCTCCTTTTTATATCCTACGGATTTCAAAAGGCACTTTCCGTGGCGCATTCTGCGAAGCGCAATCCCTCGATCAGCCTGTTTGCCAGGCGAATCTCCCTCGATCCGTGCGATTGCCAGGCGCACTACCCTCGATCCGCACGGTTGCCACGCGCACCTCCTGCCTCGTTATCATTCTCCTCGGAAGTCGGAAGGACACGCGTCCTTTCAGTTCCTGCCTGGGCCGTAGCAAAAGACTGGGACGGAAAGACCGCCAAGACCGCAAAATTCCAGCGCCCAAGAACAAGCCACGTGGCATCGATTCTGGGATCGGCCTCGAAGAAATAAGGGCCCCATCCACAGTCTCTAGGCCATTGCCTACCAATGGGCCCAGGGGCTGCTGTCGGTGACACGGGAACCAGGGTCCCCGAGTCCTGAGGCCAGGACAGCAGAATGCCACGTGGCGCCATCCCTCGGGGACTTTTCCCTGAGGTCCAAGAAGACCAAGTTCCGGGAGAGGGTGCTCGGGGCCATGAACAGTGGTCCCCGAGGACCTGAAAAGTACAAGTTCCGGGAGAGGGTGCTCGAGGCCATGAACAGTGGTCCCCGAGTACCCAAGTTCCCCGAGGACCCGAGAAGTACAAGTTCCGGGAGAGGACGCTCGGGGCCATGAATAGTGATCCCCGAGTACTCGAGTTCCCCAAGGACCAAGAAAAGGCATATCCGGGAGAGAGTACTCCGGGCTATGAACAGTAGTCCCCGAGCACTCACAGTTCCCCGAGGACCTGAGAAGTCCTTCGCCGGTGGTCCCCACAAGGGCTCCGCGGTGAGGTGTCAATTGGTGAGAGGCCCGATGCTGCATTTAAGAGGGAGCATGGCCTATCACTTCTAACCACTCCCCCCACGCCTGCTATCAGTCCCTGCCACTGCCTGGCAGGGAGGCGTGGGGACATTTAATGCGGAGGGTCCCATCGCGTGTCTTCCGGCATGACTCGAGATATCATTGCAGGGCTCGAGGCATATCACCTGCCGCTCTGCTGTGTCAGGCTCGCCCTGACCGGGCGGGCACGCGGGGTTGCTCGGTGGCTGCCCGGTGGGCCCTCCCTGCTGCATCCGTTGAAAAGTGGGATGATAACGACAGGACCGGACGAGGGCACGTTTTCAACCCCCCCCCCCCCCCGGTAACGTCAAGCTACAGCCCATGATGGTTGCATTCCATTTATGGCGCCTTGGAACTCACGCCCTCCTTTCTGGGCACGCTTGGCCGCCCTGACGGGGTATAAGAAGGGGCGGGCTCCCCGAAGGAGCGGGAGGTCGGACGAAGGTAGTCAGGACCAAGACAAGTTCAAGAAGTACAACAGAGCAGAAGCTCTAGACTTAGACAAAAAAACCCTTGTAACACAGGAGATCCTTAGAGAGGTATTTCTAGAGCATTTATAGCATACACACAGGAGTAGGTATTACAGTCCGTGCGGCCTGAACCTGTCTAAAATCCCTTGAGCATTTATTTCCTCTAGCATCCGATCATCCACCCCGCCTGCGTCTCATTTACTCTCATTTATTTTACGTACGAGGTAGATTCAGAATCATCTCTCCGGCCGAATCTCAAAGGGGGTCCCTCCGGATCCCCGCTTGTGGAGTTCATCCTCCGACAGGAAGGGTTTTATAAATTGAAATTGCTTTTTCTTTTTTATATTTTGAACCTAATTCAAAAGAGGTTTAAACGAGCGCCATCTAGCCACCTTTTGCAAATATTTTTCACACATAAAACCCTATTGCAACTACTGCAGCATGAATGTAACAAACTTAAATATAACCTATGGAAAATTTAAATTTAGAAATTAATTTCCTTCTAAAATGAACAAACCTATAACTCCTATTTAAATTCTTGCAAATTTTTAAACTATTGCAAAAATTGAAAATTTAGGGTGTTACAGACATCCTCATCATACTCTTTCTCATTAACCTCCTCCTCTGTGTACCCCCCACACTGCATCTCTCCAACTGTCTCCTTATTCTTCCATTGCATAAACAACATAGGAGGCCAACCTCTGTGCACAACATCTTACAGGAACCTCTTATGCACTTCATCTTCCCTGAGCGGGTACACCTCTCAGTATACACCATCTCTCAGACGATTGTCCACAATGCATGGTCATCTCTTGAACCTTAGGGTCTAGTTTAAAACCCCACATCAACTAGACGTATAAGTGTCTAACACGTATGTGCATAGGTATAGAGATACCCTTGTCCATTAGTAGAAATACGTACAATACTACTTTCAGACCATATAATATTTCACTATCCATATAAAAAATCCTAAACTGCCACTAGTTAGACATAACTGGCAACCATCGACAAAAAAATCCTAACATTATTGCGATATAACATAAAAAATTATGTAAAACAATATCTACAATAATGCAAAATTCATTACATACATGACCCAACATGTAATTTATACTGCAATAAAATATTCTCAGCTTGCTACATCAAATACCTCTAAATCCTACATCTACTACCTCAGCTTTTCCTACACTATATCTAAATCATATATATAATACCTAACATATGTCTAAATACTACATCTAATTGCTTAAACCTAGATCTACATTACAACCTACGTCTAGTGGATATCCTACCAGGTTTGTAAAAAAAATCCTAGATCTAACCTTTAACCTATGTCAAAACCTAGCACTAGTGGCTTCCTACCAGGTTTGTAAAAAAAATAGAGAAAACAAACATACCAGGTTTGTAAAAAAAATAGAGAAAACAAACATACATCTTTACTTTGGTAGGGCTTCACCGTAAATGTTCTCCTCCCCTCCCTCTCATCCTCTCTCCCTCTCTAGGCTAGGTTCAAAGCAAATGGGGGCGCTGCCGTCGGCAAGGTGCGCCAGCCGAAATTATATACTAAAAATATCTTATCCACTGTTCGGGTGAGACCTTTTGGGTGGACCCACAGATGTTGCAGCAACGAAGAACTCGCCCGTTCAGCTGATGAGATCTTGATCTCACCACTGAACAAGCAGGACCTTGGGGAAAACCATTTAATATGCTCTGACTACTGAGCCCCACAAGGTATCATCCGATGAACGAGTGACGGTAGCCTATTCCTGGCATTTCTTAAAATGGGCTTGTAGTCTTGCAAATAAAAAAATGTTCCCCTTTCTCCAGCGGCAACGAGAGAGAGAGAGAGAGAGAGAGAGAGAGAGAGAGAGAGAGAGAGAGAGACTAGAAAAGGTTGGGGGTGACGTCGAGTGCGCGGGTGCTCCTCGTTGAGCTTCATTCTATGCTTAGCTCCCCCTCGCTCCGAGCTCCCTGCCTGTGAGATCTCGTTCACGGCGAGCTCACCCTATGCGTCAAGATCCCATCCACAGTGAGGTCACCCTCTGCACCGAACTCCCATCCGCGGTGAACCCACCCTCATCTCTGAGCTCCCCTGTATGGTAAGGTCGCCCTCCATGCCGAGCTCCCCTCCACTCCCAATCTCCCGCACACTTCGAGCTCCTGTCCACGATGAGCACACCCTCCACCACCGACCTCTCCACACTGGTGACGACCCCAACAAGTGATGCATTGATGCTCCTCGTCGAGCTCCATTCCGCATGGAGCTCCCCCTCAAGGTCAAGCTCCCTGTCCGCCAGATCCCATTCGCAGGAGCTCATTCTTCGTGCCAAAATCCCGTCCACGACGAGGTGGCCCTCCGCGCCAAGCTTCCATCCGCGGTGAGCCCGCCCTTTGCTCTGAGCTCTCCTCCGTGGTAAGGTCGCCCGATCTGCCTCACGTGCGGAACTCCTATCCCCTGGGAGCCCTCCCTTGGCCGCCGATCTCTCCACACCGGCAACGACCCCAATGTCCCCATGATGCCGTTCGAGGTAGTAAAATCTTTTTCTTCACTTCTCAGTTTGATGTGTATTGGTTGCAGATCGTGGGGATCTGTGGTTTGCGTGCATAGGCAGCCAATGGCTCAGTCCAGTGCGGAGCACGACACCGGCATCCTGGGAGCACGGCACCGGCTAGCATAAAGATTGTAAATGTTTTTTTTTTGTTGTTTTTTTCACTAAGAACATCCGATTTTGTATTTTTTTCACTGAGAAATGAACATCACAGTCTATTCATTATTAGAACCGACTTTAATAATATTATTATCACAGTCGGTTTCAATCTAGAATTGACTGTGATAATGCTTTTTCAAGTCGATTACAGCATCAATTGTGATAATCGCTGATTATCACAGTCACTTTGAACTGCAAAAAGGGTTAGGAACCAATTGTGATTAAGCTGTTTGTAGTAGTTAGACGATTGTGAATTTGATGCATAGGAGAGTAGTCCTTTGCTCATATTCTTGTTCTTCATCATAGCAAAGTGGGTTCAATCCTTGCTCTTGTTCTTAGTGTAAATTAAGGACATGAGCACATATTGTGTTTCAGCAAGAACCTAAGTAATCAAGCATCATGATATCATATAAGTATTAGGTAGAACAAACACACATCACAGAGCCTAATCATAGCATTAAATTTATCAAGCATGCCAAATTAGTGCCAAATGGGACAAGATTAAGAGATAATTCAGAGTAGAGGAACACGGGAAGCAAGAGCAAGAGCGATGACAGAGCCAAAGTAGCAACACTGGAAGGTGTCGAATTAAAGAAGCCATTGGTAGTGAACTATATATGCTTACTTTCTCGTATTACATGGATCACAACAGGACACATTTTCTAGGATGTTATCTCCTACATTGAATTCAACTAGAATTTGTGTACAATTTGCTAATTAAGTTCAAGTAAGGACATTTGTTTAACTAATCACATTGAATTCAGCCAAGATAAGAAAATTTGAAGTTAATTGACTATGTGCGATGTGGCATTTAGAATTCCATTGGCTACGATCTTGTATGCTCTCTCCGATGGATGGACTGCGTCGAAGAAGACATATTTATCGGCATTGTCGCATGACAATGCATTGTCCAAGCTGCATAGCACTCCTGTCTCAATGTACCCTGTGCCGCAGCATCCTCGCACCGAGTTCTCAAAACCTGGTCATCACAGAGGCAGTAAGAAAATTTGAATTGTATTAGCAAATCGACAATAATAAGTATTCTGGTCTCTCTAGTTAAAGCATTCTTGCTCTATACATTTACACCATCTACAAAATGCGACTTTGGCGACAGAATTTTATTGTATATGTTTACCAAACGTAGCAAAATTACATTATCATGGAACTACAATCCGAGACAATTATATGTTTTCACATGTTCAATCTCGATATTCGCAAAGAAACCAATGATCGATTTTTACATTGTTTGACTGCATGCTTCCCCAAACAACATTTCATTAGTGATTGAAGGGAGTAGAGATCAACTTAATGACCGCATGTCCATGGCTGCAAGACTAGAGATTTTTATGAAAAAAATTGTTTTCGACCCGCTGTAAGTCGAGGGAACAATGGCTTTCATAGTACCTTTCCACTATCACTAACTAAAAATTTATGGACCACCAGTATGAACAAAAAGTAATAAACGTGCCCACTCACCGTACTCCCATGGCTTGGCGATCATGGCGGCCAAGAGACGATACTGGTCCACGTACACCACCTGCGCCCCAGGCAGCTCCTGGTTGAGCTTCCACACCAGCGCCCTCAGCCTGTGGTTGAAGCTCCGCGCCATCATGTTGTGCCACTCGTTGCAGTCCCCGGGCCTGGCGAGGTTGATGGTCCGCTGCAGCGGCAGGCACCCCAGTTGCGGCAGCCCGGCGAGCCTGATCCGCCGCGCGCCGAGCGCGTGCACAGCGCGCACCGCCACCTCCGCCGCACCGACGAGGTAGGCCTCGTACTCCGGCAGGGTGAACCTGTAGCGCCTGAGTGGGAACACCAGGTAGTTCGCCAGGAAGTCGCTGGCGCCGATGCTGAAGATGTAGAGTGACCGGCTTATGATGTGGTTCGCGGTGGCGTCGCCTTTGGCGCGCCTGAGCCTCGCCTTGTACTCCTTGAAGTGCTCTATCTGCTGAGTCAGGGTCACTGCTGACTGCAGAAAAGGACAACTGATAAACATATATTGGAATGATAAAAAAATTCACAATATCACAAAACCTTTAGGGCTTGTTTGGGTGCTAGGTAAGGTAATTCCAGGGAAGTAAACCCAGGAGAGATTTTTTTTTGTGTCAAATCAAATCCTCTCCATGCCATGGGAAGCATCCACTGCGGTACAAAATATCTTCGGTGTTGTTTGGGAGAAAAGCTCGTCAATATCTTCTGCAACTTCCAGAGTCCACTGATCACCTGTTTCTTCACTGCACCCTGGCTAGAGAGGTTTGGTGGCGGTTTATCGGGGTTCAGACACCGGTGGCTGAGGCCAACGTCTTCGCTTGGTGGTCAAAACTTCGGGAGCGCCTCGCAACGGACCTTCGAAGGGGCTTCGATTCACTTGTTCTCCTGATCTGTTGGCGGCTTTGACTATCGCGAAATGCGATCATCTTCAGCAACCGCCGACTCCTGTTACACGCCTTAATCGTTTCAATCAAAGAAGATATCACAAACTGATGTTAGGCCGGTCATTTCCACCTCCCTGGGTTCTTCGGCTCATCCTCTTGCTAGATCGGTCTATTCCTCCCGATCTGGCCCTCAAGGAGCTTGATGGCCTGGTGTCAGCTTCGTTGGCAGCTCGTGTGCAAGGTGTTGGCTCTTTTTGGGCATTGGCACTCTGGGACTACAGTCCTCGCCCACATCATGGCCCCACCGGTGCCTACAAGCTCCTCCCCTTACGAGATATATCCCCTTCCCCCAGATCTCGCTTGTGGGGAGCTCTACGACTTGTTGTTGGCTTGTGGCTGCGCGTGCTCGAGGGGCTATCGACTACGTTATTGGCGGCACGTTTACGAGGGCTATGATGTGCTAGTGGTTTGTCTGTGTCTGTGTTGGCTCTATTCTACATAGTGGGGGCGGGAACACTGAGCGAAAGCCTTGTTTTGATATCCTGTCGATGTAGTGACGGCGACGCCCTTGGGCACCGTTCCGTTCCCTCCTAGGAGGTAGTGCCGAGGTGTTTCTTGCCTCTATGGGAGGTTCTCTGAGTGAAAACTCATTTCCGTTTCTTTCGGATGGGCGACGGCGGTGCTGTTGGTTGTGCCCTCCTTGGAGGAGGCGTATGGGTGTTTCCTCTCGGGTGGCGGTTGGTTTGAGTCCTTCCTTTGGGTTGCTCTGTGGCGGTGTTGATCATCATAGGCTTAGTGTAGCTAAATAGATGGTTATGTAGTTGTGGTGTTGTTGGCCTAGTTTAGCTAGGTAATTCGTCTGCGTTATTATGGTTTTGAGCTAGGTTTTTCCTTGAAAACCAAACATTGTGTGGTTGTTAGCTAGTCGGGCTTTTCTTCTTATCAATATAATTGGTAGCTCTCCTGGTAGTTCGTTTTTTTTAAAAAAAATACAAATTTACAAATATATATATTAGCTATCGAACTTTCCAAATAAGTTGGAGGAGAAAACTCAATGATAATAAAATCTAAACTCACAAGGATTTGAGCGGTTATATCATCCAGCCCGCTGCCCGCCGAGGCGAAGCTAACCCCTGACGCCAGCCGGTGGATACTGTGGCCGGGGTCGAGGTAGGCCGGGACGGCGGGCGGCAGGCCGAGCGCCTCGGAGACGAAGTCGACGGGGAGTCGGCCATTGGAAAACCGGCCGGTGGCGACCCTGCCGGCGTAGTCCTGCCCGTATGGCGGGTAGTTTCCCCTCGCCAGGGTCTGGATGAAGTTGTTGTTGCCGGTGTCGGCCGTCGAGTCGCCGAACACGATCACAGCCGGGACCTTGTCGGCCGCAGCAGCACCGCCGCCGCGTAGCAAGACCTGCATCACGAGGCTCATGACTAAGAACCACCGCGTGCACTGCAGCGAGGTCATCTTAGTCGATAGCTCGAATTTAAATGGTACTCGATTTGCTCAAAGTTTTTCTTTTCTTTTTGGACCTATGTATGCATGGACATGTGCATGCGGTTGCTCATCGTACACACGAAGCATACGTATTTATAGCCTTGTCGCCGTAATGCTATAAATCGAGGACGATTTTTAGGTGCAACAGTGTCCCCGGCCATGTATGGTTAGAACAATTTAGGCGGGCATGCAAATAATCGGACGGTGGGCCGTGCTTGTTGCTCACCCATCTCAGAGGTTGTAGCTGCATGTTTTGTTGCAAATTTTTTATGCATTTATTTGATCCGTTTATTTGGCGCAATTCGCTGCTTCCGATTTGCTTTCGCTGTCGCCTGCTGCTAAAAGCCAGCAAGGAGTCAATCAACCAAACTCCGGTAGGTCTTTCGATGACAATGAGTAGTTGTTGATGCGTTGAATCAAAGCTGCTACGGTGAATCCAGTGGCACTTGTTCATACCCATGACATGTCAGTAAGTTCATACCCACGACATGTCGGTCTTACTGATCAGTGATGCATGATACACCTGCTGATCGTCCTCTCAAAACAAAAATACCTGTAGAATTTACCCAAAAAGTTTTCTCGTATCTACATTTTCCTGCGACCTGTGGCAAGGTTGATTTTACCGTTTCAGACTTCCAGTAAAATTTCATCGAGAAACAGACTATGGCTACCAACCATGGCCAAGCACAAAGAAGCAACGGAAGTAACTCCTGCAAGTTAAACAAGATGCCAACATACTGCAATTGGAAGGGGACATGTGGGCCGAATGGAGCTAGCATAACGAGGATGTATCTGAGCCAGTTGATCTAACAAGGCTATAACGTTTACAGCCGCCTACACAAAAGTTGCCTATTCATACAACATAGACAGGCACATGACATATATATGAACACATAACACAACACCGTAGATCCCCCATCCCGTTCTCTCACTCAGCTCCTGCCGGCATGTATGGCCGCCCGTACAAAATCTTCACATTTCATGTGATTGCTCGAGAATACATCCGTCAGCGCTCCCATGACATCGAAAGCTTCCTGCAAATCATCAGATGAGGTCATGTCTTCGAGCCAGGAGAGCAGGTCCTTGGCTAACCCCACCATCTCCTTCATGTTGCCCAGCTTCTCTTTCATCAGGATCTCCCATTTCTCAAGGTGGCCACCGGATTCATCTTTGTCGCTCGGCCTGCTCAAGCCAGATGATTTGCCCTTCTTGAAGAACTGCTGCAGCTGCTCAATCAAGCCAGTGTACACCAGCATCGGCTGGACAATGGCAAAGAGCTTCTTGTTGTCGTTTGTATCAGCAGATGAACCTTCATCTGACCGAACTGCCGAGGAAGACGAGTCAGAGGAGAGCTTGATCTTCGATCGCCCGTGCTTATGTTGCATGTAAGCATGGTAAATGCCCCTCTGCAGAAACGCGGGGCGGTGCTGGAGCCAGCTCTCATATGACTCCGACAGAAGGGAATAAACCATCATGAACTGTACAGTCTCCTCGGAGGAGCATGAACTACCACGAGATCCAGTGACAGATGCTGAAAGCCGAACAGGAGATTCTGTTGTTGATGGAGAGATGGACAAGTACGTGGTGACAGCCCTGGCCATAGCATGACGCTGCTGGTTAGCGCTTCCATCTACAAGATGAGAAGCCATCTGGACCATGAATGGAAGAAACCGTGAGTTGCTTTCCCTTCCCCCACCTTTGCAGTCAGTGCTGAAAGAAGCGCCTGTTGCAAACCTGGCCAGCATCTAGTGGAAACAAAAAATACCATTTTATGTGATCAGTCATGTGTAAGATGAATATATGATTTTAAAAATCATTGTCAAACTATTCGCTGTGACATCTGTCTACTGTGTGGTCAAAGTTCAGAAGTTTGACAGCGCGCATTCTGAAACAACAAATATTTTGGAACTGAGGGAGTACATTGTAGCATATTGATGGAGTGGTAACAATTGATGTCCAAGAAATTATTTTTAGTATGCAAGATAAATAGAAACAAGAATAATCAATATGCTATCCAACCTGGAAATAATCTTCAGTAACAGGTTTTCTATCCTTACATAGCAATGCAACTATTGATTCCTCAGGGCCAAATAAAAAATAAAACTATAAATTTCATGGTAGGTTTCAAATTTTCAGCATGTGGATTTGAACCTGCATTTAAGTAAAATAAAGGTAAACCTAGACGATAATAAAAAATGACTTCGTACAGATTGTATCAGTGTAATGCATGGGAATTTTAGCATTGTTTTAGCACAAGAATATGTCAGCATCACATACCAGAACAATGTCATATGTCAACAACCGGAGACGACTCCCATCTGCTCTTCCAAGAGAATTCAATTGGTCCCAGTACTGATCAACACACCGAGTGTACTGCCCATGAGGAACAGATGGGCCCCTCAATGGAAAGATACAATTACACAATGTCTCATTGTTTCGCAAGGTAGCACCATCCCACTCCTTTTTTGGATTCTTCAGTGCAGCATCAGCTCTTTTAGCTTCCTGATGACATTGGTAGTGTATGATGTTGAAGTGGCTAACAGTGGTGTAAACACAGTCCCCACGGCCACTACCAGCACTTGTTGCACCCAAGTTCACTCGTTTACTGAACGCATAGACTCCTAACATGTCTGTTGGTCTTAAAGTATACCCTTCTCTACAAACCATACATGCTAACCCATCCTCCTCTTCTTCCACATCATCCAAACCTTCAATTATAGGCTGAGAGACAACAATACGTCTACCTCCATCAGAAGCAAATTCTTGCCGCATTCCTAGTCCCTGAAATAGAGAGAAAAAAGGCAGCAAAACATGAACAAGTGTACATGTAGAATTCAGAACCTAAATAGATACCATTGGAAATTTTTCCAGAAAAGAACTTCAGAAAGCAGGAGGAATAACAGTACAAACATAGCAGCTGACGAAAAGTTGAAAACAAGAGTTACCTGAAGCAGCATCTCTCTTTTCTTAAGAGCACGGCGGCGCATCTCATCCCTTGTAGCACATCGCAGCTCTTGAATCTTCTCTCCTAGGAAGCCATCACCATTATTTTCTTTGTTGGCCAGCGTGTCCAAAAGATTTTCTGCTCTTGCACCAATTTCATTTTCACCAGGCACCCCTTCCAAAGCATGAAGCAGTGGTAGAATGCCTTCTTCATCAATGCATTTCTGTGTAGGCAAATGACCCTTGGCTAGCCCCTTCAACATCGACAGAATGAGTGCAATAGATGGTAGCTTTAAGCCAGCTGTCCATTCTGCACTGGTTCTAAAGCCAGTCTGTTCTGCACAAGCAAAGTTTTCCTTCACATGATCAACTGCAGTTTTTGTAATTCCCTTCTCCAGAATAATCTCTTTCAGTCTCTCACCACACGAACTAGTCTTGAGTGACTCTGAGACACGAACAAAGTTGTCGACAGCAGATCGCTGCATCGACGCATTTTTGCTTATAGTATCATCTTTTGGATTCTCTTCATGTTGCTTCTGCAACCGGTCAAATTCAGTCCAGTCCCTAAGGTAGGGCTCAAAATGTTGAATAAGAGCTTCCATAGCTGCTGGCTCCCCATAGGTCAAGTAAGGCAAGATCCTTGCCACCATTTCCTCATTCCTTTGTTGCTTGTTTGATTTTTTAGCACCTAAAGATAGTCTCTCCAAAAACACGAGAACAATTTTCCTGGCCTCTTCACCAGCACCAGTCTCCTCATTACTAGTTGTAACACTTTGGGCAATGCTTATGTCACTCTCATTAGCTTCCATAGTAAGACTTTCTACAATTAATAGAATACCTTCAGCTGGTTCCATTGCATCCACTGAAAATGCACGTCTAGCTGTCTCAAGCAGCAAACCCAAAGCACCCAAACGTAATAAAGCACATCTATTTTCGCGGATTTTGCAACAATACTTCAGAAGGTTAAGAACGGAAGCCAACTCTTCTTGATTAGATCTTAACTCATCATCATGCAGGCTCTGCCCAAAAAAGATAAAAATATTAATACAGAAAAGATCAATCTCAAGCCTCATCAACAAGTACAAGGTTGGAACACAAAATTCACATTATTTGTTCAAGTTCGTGTTGACAGCTGCTCAATAGACTTCTCAAAAAGGAAAAAAGAGAAGAAGGGATGAAGCTAACCAACTTAAACGTAAACATAAAAGAGCATACCTGAATCATGCTTAAAATAATCTCAAGACCTCCGCATTCCCTAACAGCACCTGCTATAGCAAACTCAATTTCAGGATCTTGTGATTCCTCCCTTTCCTCTTCCAGCTCTTTAATCATAGGCTCAGTAGCTTCACCATCTAAACCCTGGTCAGAAAAGAATCATGTTTTATGAACATAACTACAGTCCTTAATTAACTTTGTCTTTTGCACACAACTAACCCACGGATGACCAGAAAAGCTTCACACCCTCCAGATCAGTCCATTATTATACAGCAATGTGTTTTAACAACAAAAGCTCTATTGGGATCATAGGAGTCTGTATGCAATGTCCACAAGAAATCAAAGTCTTCCAATGTTAAAAGGGGGCATACATTAGAACCACACAAATATATTACTCCCTCAGATCCCAAATATAAGTCCATCTAGCCTCTCTCCCACTTCACCAAATATAAGTCCATCTAGCCTCTCTCCCACTTCACCAAATATAAGTCCAACAACTTCAAGGCACCTTTTTACCCCTCTTTCCTATTTTGCCCCTATTTGATTGTGCCTATTCAATGAAGTAAGCATTCCAACTACCTTAATTATTGCAATAAGTGACGGGTAAAATGTACATTGTACCACCCACGAATCCAAATGGACTAAGCAGGGAGTAGCAAATAAACAATACAGCACTTCCTGATATTAGTTGTCGTATATACCAGATCAACTTATTTGTGGGTAATGCACGAACAGTTCTTGTAAACAAGTATCAAGACATTAAAATCCCCTAGGACTAATGAGGTGCTTATAAAAAAAATGAAGAAATCAATGTAAACAAAAAAAAATCCTGACCCAAACCATCATAGCTAACCTGCAGTCTGTAGATCACTGTCATTGGCGGGCAATCTCTGACAGCTGGAGCGGCAGTTAGCATGCTGGCATTGGACAGAGAATGTTGAGTTTGACCATGGTGCTTCCTCCATACTTGTTCATAGATTTGGGAAATGCTCAGATCAAGTGAGATTATATTTCCACCAACCAATAATTCCATACCATAGTCATCCTCCAAAAGTCCAATCAAATCAAGTTGATGACATATTTTGTTTTTCACATCTCTCATTAGAGGGCCAATCTCCACACTGGAGTATGGATTCTTCGTCATAGAACCCCTGATGAACTCTTCTTGAGTATGTGCCTTGTTCAGTATCAAAAGATAACTAGGCTCTGGTTTCACGGGGCAAATCAGATTGCAGAGTTGCTCCAAAATAAACTGCAAAAGAAAACTCAAGATAAGGGAGCAGGGCAAGATAATAAATAAGTTACATTTCATTTTCATAGTTTCTATCAAATTATAAATCAACCACAATATCAAAATAAAAAGTTGTTGCTTGTACCAAAGATGTCCGTCTCTTTTTCTCCTTCACATGCTTCTGCAATCCAGAGATGCAAGCTTGAATAAATTGACGTTTGTTTTCAGTACTCTCGATGAGCAAGCTATCAAGAAGGTCTTTCAAAAGACAATTACAATCATTAATTAACTTTGTCTTTTGCACAACTAGCCCACAGATGACCAGAAAAGCTTCCAGGACCTCAGATAGTAACCTATCACTTATGAATCTGTAACATGAGGAAAAAAAGTTAAGGACATCGAAAAGCAACCAGGTGTATTGAGAGTGTGTGGAAACAGATAAGCTTATTTAGGAGAACAAACAGGAGCTTTACCTTGCTCTGATATTGGGAATTTCAAGAAACTTGTTCAGGAGCTCAACAAGTTTATGAAGAATGAATCCTTGTGATATATCAATGCTAAGGCTTCTCTCCTGCGATTCAACATTGGACACTTCTTTTGTTATCAAAGAACACAATGTTGTCAAACAACCACGAGCAGTTAGGAAAAGACGTGAAGCCTCGGAATCGATCATGGTCCCAAGTAACTCAAAGTATTCTGCTGCACTTTCACCAGCTGAGAGTGTTCGAGGAAGTAAAGATACGAGCAAGTTCAATAATTGAAACTGTCTGGGAGAGTTTGATGGGCATAGCAAGCTTATAAGAGTGCATATCTCAGATCTTATTGACTGGGAACAAGAACTTAAAATCAAGTCTGATACCCAGGAACCCAAGGCGAATTTCGAGAAGTCACTTTTACATGACTTCTGACATGCACGACGCTTCCATCTGAGTCCATATTTCAGAACCAGGTAGTCAGACTTCTGCGAATCATGACGTGTCTTCTGAACAGCTCCTTTCACTGCCTGGGATACTTTGTACTGCCTCCTGACAAAATCTAAATATGATGCACCACTCTCCCACTCGGAATAGCTCAGGAGTGGAATATCCTGGCCTCTTCGACTTGCATCATGACTTTTTCCAGATACATCTGATTGAATCTTAGCACTGGGTATATTAGTTGCTGTGTTACCAGTTGTATCATCGTTCTTCGATTGCAATATCAAGCTAGATTTTCCCAAGCCTGCCTCTTTATCCCCACCATCAGATTTTGGGGGTGTGCAAGCCTGAGAAATTATTCTCAAACAAGGAAGAATAATATGTTCTGAAATTGCAGGATGTTTTGCTCCAACCTTAATAGAAGAGAACAGCAGCAGAAAGGCGACACGTAGTCTTGCCTCCCAAAACTCATCCACAAGAGCACAGGCCTCTGATAGCAGCAGTAACTCTTCTCGTGTTGACTGAGCAATGTCCATGGAACGATGGTGCTCAAGACAATACATCACCTTCTTCTGAATCAAGTTGTTCAATTCCTGAACTGCATCTGCATCACCTTCAGAGAAAGAAGATAGCACAGCCCTAGCAAGAGTTTGTGCTGTTCTAGGGCCATGATGAATGTTGTTTTCAAATAATTCTGATAAAATTCCAGCACTTACAAGTTGTTTCCTGCAGTTTGCATGTTTTGAGAGCACTTGTAATAACTCCAGGCATTGTGTAACAAACATAGTACTACACCCATAGCATCTACTTGGAGACCTTGGTATTGAAAAAGCTGGTAAGGCATTGGTATCACTAGAATTTTTATGGTGCAGATATGTCATTAAAACACGGCGCAGTCCTTGTAATGTCTGAACACTTCTGCTCACAGAATCAAAAGCTGCTTTGCATTTTTCACCGTACAGAACACCAAGAAGTGCAATCTTGCGATTTACCTTGCATGTGGGCCCAGGCAAGGACACCATCATCTGCTGGACAGCGTCCTTCTGCTGCGAGTCTATCTCCTGTTCACCTATGCTTGACACAAGTTTAATGAGAGGCTTCTTAAATCCCATCAGTTGCTGGTACCGCCTATGAGCATTTTCTGACTCTGACTCAATTGCTGCCAATCCTTTTCTCATGTCATCATCATTTTCCATGTTGTCAAATGAAAAACTAGGCTTTGCCATGAAATGGAATTCAAAACGACCATATTTGCTGTATCCACACTCATTGCAAAGGAAAGAGTCAAGGTTTTCATAGTTGATATTTCTACACTGACGACACTGATATGCATTTTCATGGCAGTTACTACATATGCCATGCTTATCAGTGACAGACCTGCTACACCGTGGGCATTGCAATGACTCAAGGGAAGAAGCTTGAAGATTTTCATAAAACGAATCGAGCTCAATCATGAAATTGCATGCTGTGATTGGGATGGGGAATTCAACCTTCAATTCAGTTTGATTAAATGTAAGATGGCAGCTCTTAGCACGCTTCCAAAGAGACCAATTATTCTTCAATTCTGACAAGTCAGTCACAGGCCTGTTGTTGTAATACAAGTTGAGTACTTTCACTGACTTAGACTTACGAGCATCATAAACATTCATTGTCACTGACTGTATAGTAAAGCTTCCAGTACATTTTATTATTATCCTGTTGTCAGTAAATTTGGTCTCGGACTTGAGGCTTTCAAGCTTCATTCTAGAATACGGAACATCTGGGCAGCTGCAGGTAACACAAGGCTCACTCTCTAAGTAATAGCCATCAAACTCCACTAAGCAACTCAGCGTGTTGTATATACGAGAATTTGGATGATTTGCCAATAGCTCATTCTGCGAATGGAGCGTGTCAAAAATGCAGCTTATTACCTCAGATGTTAAGCATTTATTCACAAATTCATAGTCATTCTGCTTCTCACTCGAGTCATTAACTTTTCCTAGTAAACAGGTTATGAGGTCAGTGTACTCAACAATGTTTTGTCCATACATGGGAAGATATTTCACCTTCTGCAGTAGGATTGTTAACATAGTCTCCCTAAGCGAATTTTTTGCATGGTACCACATGCCGAATAAAACACATTTAGCCTCATGCCGGACACCAGCTGAGTTCCATTCTAGCAAGAATATATCGACAAAGCGCTTCAACACATCACCTTCCTTATCATTGAACATTTCTACAACCTGTTCCATGTCCATGCAAGATTTTTCTGGGGAACCTTCAGAACCATCATCTCCCTTCCGCTTCTTTTTTGAATCTGAAGACTGTGAGCTAGTCCTTGTAGAACCTCCAACATCCACACACACTGGTTTTTGTGCACTACGATTGGCATCTTTCCCTGAATAAAAGGCCAAATTTAGAAGCTTGAGAGTCTGAATAATACACTCTTCACTGAAATGATAAAAAATGTCCATAAGAAACGGAAGAAGATCCATGTGCTTCAAGCAGAACTTTTGCCAATTTTTCGGCCTTGCTGCAGCCACATCACAAAGAGTACACAAACATTTTATGAGCTTGACACTTCTCTCATAAGGAACAGGGCTTCGGAAATCTACAGACTTGTTTATGATTTTATGAAGTTTCTCGACTTCATGAGAATATTGCCACAAATCCCTGACACTATAATAGTGAGTCTTGCTGCCACATAAATGAAGGAAGAGCCTCCTTGCATACCTCCGAACAAATGTAGTATGAGGATTGCTAATATAGCTGCAAAGAACATCCTGATATCCATCCAACTTTAGATCATTAGTGTTGGGAACCTTGCAGCTTCTATCCTTCTCAGCTGACTTCTCCTTCTCTGGTCGAACCATGCTATATACAAGCCGGAATGTATTCTCCAACAACAATTTGTAGTAGTCCATGAACAGATCAGTTGGATGAGATTTAGCATATGAATCTGAAAAAAAGGGAGAGAAGTTTCCAGCTGGTAGCTCTCTCCTTATTGTCAGTAGGGATCCGCAGCCTGAACCAGAAGAACCAGCTTCTCCATTTATGGATGATGACTTGAAAGCATGAACAAGTTGCTGCAGAATATCCATTAGATAATTCAAAAATGACTGCTGCCTGAGGGTAGAACAGGCACGAACTAACTGAGAAGCAAACTCATTTTTATCCTGGTCACCACTGTATGATGGAAGAGTTATTGTGGTTGGCGCTGGAACCTGAACAGGACCTTTCTCTATCAAATCAGAGTTCCCACTTGACTTTGAATGAGAACTATCACTCCCAGGCTGATGCCAGTTACGGAACATAAGTGTGAAAAACATGAAAACAAGGATAGATACTTCTCCAAAAGAGCATCGTGTTTTGGCAGGGAATGGTTTACTTATGTTGATTTCTTCCATGAGCCACTTCACAAACTTTTCCAAATCCAAATTTTCTGGCTTTGAACTATCCATGAAAGGACCACCAACTGCAGATGAGAGCCTGTAGAACAACTGCATTATAGGTATGGCTCGAGTACCGGCTGTGGTCCCCATCCAGCCTCTAAGCTCTTCAATTAGATGGTTAAGTAGAAGGGCATTAATGGCACGTTTTGACTCAGAAATTGATACAGTCATTTGGTCTGTAATAGACTCAGGGAAGTCTGCAGACTCACTTGCATCCAATACATGAATTGATGATGGGGAGGTCTGAACACTTCTATCAGCAGGAGCACGAAGAGCTCCAGAATCCGTTAGCTCATCAATAGAGAAATGAATTTCATTGCCTTCACCTCCAAATGTATCAAGTTCAATTGGTATTGCTGACATGGGATGATCCTTTGAATGGGGAACTGGTAGACGATCTGCATCAAGTATCTCATAGCAAGTTTCACATAGGTCGAAATCTGGACATATGTTGCAGTGCCACCTTTGCCGGAGTATTGGAACAGTGGAGCAACCATCACAGCAGTATTGCACTGACGATGTTGCAGGATCTTCTTCAATCATAACCTGAGCATTTCCACTGGTGGAATTCGTAGCAGAAGCACCTGCTTTCGCTTGGTGCTCAGGACCATCATCATTAGCTATCATTGTCTGCTTTGGGAAAGGGACTTGGAGAAATCGAGATGAAATAGCCAAACTGAAAACCATCAATAAAAAGCAAATAAGATGATAGAAAGACCAAAAGAAAGACTAGCAGATGTTAATAGTAATACATCAATTGATCGATACACAATAGAAGAGAAGATCACCTGCTAGAAGTCTGCACTGCTTCATATGGTGCAAAGAGTAGCTTCTTCAGTAGAGCAACTGCAGGTGCCACTGAGGCTCCAGATTTTTCCTTGGAATGCAGAGCTAGGCATTCTGCATAGCTATAAATAAATTCCACACAGGGTACAACAAGACTATTTATCGTCTGTGTCTCCGGCCTGTCTAAATCTAATATACACCAGAAAACTTGCATGAGGCCATCAACTAGCTCTGTACCTGCAAAATATGTAGATATTCAAATAAATATTTATGACTTAGAAAATCTTCTCAAATTAGCAACTGTGCTAATTCAAAAGGCCTTATGTTTAATATACTTCACATTCCAACACTAGGTTATCGCATCTAATAATTTCCAGTGTTCTCTGCTCAACCTAATAGATACAAATTGCAAGTTGGAAACTCAAGTTAACAAAGTAGCACATCAGAGACAAAAGGAGCAGCAGCAGCATGTTAGCCAATATTGATACCCTTCGGAATCATCGAGCCTACCTTTCTGTAACATTTAACTAAGCATGCAGGTTATCCCAAGAATAGAAAGAAAGCAAGCAAATACAAGGCCAACAAAAAGAAGATGAAAAATTGAGACATGAGAAATATCAGTCTATCAAAACATGTATCGTATGTACATGTGGGGCCCACAACACATGAACGCGACCTATGCCATTATGCTGATTAGGGAAATATCAACAGTCAATCAGCAATAGAATATCCATTCCTTATAGAAATCAACATGCAAAAGGGAAGACAAATCAACAGCCAGTCAGCGATAGAATATCCAATCCTTATAAAAGTCAACATGCAAGAGTCAATAGACACGTGTCCTATTCCTGCCAGAACTACTCACACTGTTCATCTTACAAGGCAACCACACATTTCGAACGTAAATGTGTAAAACTTTTACCAACAGTCATTAGTCAAAAAGCACGCATAGGCTACTTAAACAACTATTCTGAAACAAAGGAAATAAAGAAAGGCATGCAATAAATATGGCTACCCCTACTAGCATAAAAACCAACAGTTACTATATTATTCAACAGTCTCTTCAATAAAGCAAATATCAACAAAACAAAGACGCTATAACAATAGAATAAAAAGTTGAGAAATATTTCTTATAGTCTATTACTTCCAGTAACAATGTCACTTTTTTTACTTGGTACACTCCCAATCACAACTTCAATTGCAAACCTTTAGTGCTATCTCTTGTTTCAAAAGATGTAAAATTATCATATTTGGGAAGTACTTGTGATGAGACATATGTCCAGGCCATTTATTGTGGCCAATATTGATGTTTAAAAATATATAAAGGTGGTGTTTAAGAGCTTTTAATTACCACCACCGGCTATTGCCATTGAGGCATGGAGCACCGTCTAGGGTTTAGGGTTCAAGGTGCGAGTTTCGTCTCCCCCAGGCTATAGAGCCGGAAGAGAGGTTGGCTCGGCGGTGGACAGGGTGGCAAGGTAGGGAGGAGGCAGCAGGGGTGCTGCTGGGTGCCGGTGGTGGATTGGGAGGTGGGCAGCCCTGGCACTGGAACGTGCGATGGAATGTGGTGGAGCAAGGCAGGGACAGGGGGCAGCAGTGGAGGGGAGCTAGAGAGAAAGATGGTGAGGTAGTGGCTCTTTAGCTGCCTCCTGTATCAAACTTTCAAAGCTTAACCAGCATGCTTCCATAGTGACTCAGTTTCCAGAATACTCGGAGTAGGATCTTAAAACTTGATACATGGAAAATCAAGAACCATCTATTAAACAAGTATAATTAATACCGTGGGTCTCGAGAAAAGAGGCCAGGTTCAATTTCCTGTGCAAAGCAACTTTGGAGATTGTATGGATCTGGGCTATAAATTCTTTTATCACCCAGCTAGATGCAGCACCTCCAACTCCAATTCTTGATGTTATTGCTGGAAGTGATTTTATTACCCCCAGAAGACGCATAGTGTCCTTAAACTGTACAAACATAAGCCATAAATAGGTTAACCAAATAATAGCAGAGCAAAAGGAAAACATTGGCCCATAGGTATTAAGATTAGTATAGAAAGAAAATTGGTATTTACATGATAGTACATGTCCTTCTTTGGGAACACAGCCTGAAGAACACGACACGCAACAGAATGTAGCAGAGGCTCCCTGTCACTCTGAAAGATGGTTTCCAATAAAGCTCTGCATTTTAGATTATTAAATTCCATGCCTGCATCAACCATGTCAGTAAAGCAACTTGGTCGGCATAGCAGATATACACATGAGAGAATCCTAAGAGCATCTGCCAAAACTTGCTCCTGGATAGGAGCAGCCTGCATGACTTGAGGTCTCTTTCCTGATCTTCCACCAGCAGAACTACCACCCAGCGCTTCCATATCAAGTAGAGCATCCATTTTCTCTTTCCATCCAAATTCGTCTTTAGCTCGACTATAAACTTCAATAGAATCTATCCTAGGTATAGATGAACTATCGAATGTTCGGCCAACAGTAATTGTGAATTCTTCATCAGCCAGAAGTGATTCAGCAGTAGTAAATGGAATATCATACCATGATCTCATGCCTTCATCCAGCTTAATGGCTCTATGAAAAATTGTAATTTCAGAAGGAATGTTGCCAGCAGATGTGTTGCCCACATGGATCCGGCAACCAACCATGACTATATCAGGGTTAGGATTTGAAATAGTCACCTACAACCAAACAATGGATAAATCATTTGATATCAATAACAGGGTTTAGGGCCACCACACTGCCAAAAAATTCAAAGTATGGTCATCAATAGTAAGAACAAATCAGGACTTCCTACCTTGAAGCCAGCAGATGTCAGACTCTCCAAATACCCATCATCTGATGTCAATCTTTGTTTGATGCTTTCAGAATCACCACTCTTGGTTGTGTCACTACTAAATTTCACATCACAAGTGATGCAAATTGTCTTTTCAAAAAAATCAAGTGGAAATTCTGGTTTTGTACCTGCATAAGCTCTACTGCTGAGGATGCTGCTACCCAACTTCTTCGTTTGCTCTGCTGTAAGGCTTGTCGAACTGTCACCTCCACTAGGTGTATGTGAGTAAATGTGAAGGCTACCATCATCATACAAAAGAAGACAATGTGTTCCATCTTTGGATAAAGGCTTATAGGCAGCAACACCAACCACGGAATTTGAACCAGTACTTTGCCTCATGTTTTGTGCAACCAATTCATGAGGACCCAACGACACAGCAAGAGGAGCATTTGATTTAAATTTCGATAGGCAGGTAAGAGTTCCACTGCCAGCTACTAGCTCCCTCCAACGGTAAAGCCCGGCTGGCTTGGATTTACCATCATGATCTTCCTCGCATATATATGATAATTCAGTAACTGACGAAGAATCAGCATCCAAGCACCCCATAAAGGTCGTACCATTCTGATGAGACACAAATAGAAGCCTGTAGGTTATCGAGAAGTACAATGACAAACCTTTATTCATAGATACTGCATCTTTGACCAAGACTGTTTCAGTCAATATTTTGGCACCAATGTTGCCCGCCAATGCAACATTCAGCCTATACAAAAGGCCCCCTTCAGAAAGAACAAGCAGCACCAACTTCCCCATTGAGGAAGGGACAAGGGTCGCATCAACTATTATATCATCAGCTACAGTAAAATAATGCATTGGGCTAATGTTGTCCTGTGAGAGATCATATATCTTTGCAAACATGTTCGTTACTACCATGAGCTGTACCTGAGAACCTGGAACCCATTCCACACGACGAATGTATGCCCCTTGCAGAGCAAGTTCTATGGCAAGGCGATCAGTTACTTCACCACGACTATTTAAGGTTAGCACTTGGCAGTCATCATATCCAGCAACAGCAAGGTAATGATCCACCAATGGATTGAAAACTAAATGAACAATTTCAAAGCGAACAATGTTCCTGGAGAGAGGCTTCACATTTGTTTTGTCTGCTGTAATAGGGGCTGCAGTAGGCTGTCCAATAATTTGTCCCACGTCAAATATAGCAACTTTATCACCTTCTCCAACAGCAAGCTTACCTCGAGTGCTGATACTGAGCAATGATTTAGCAAGAGAACCATTAGCAAGATGTAACTTAAGTTCCCTAGAATTTGGATAATCAGCTTTTATCTTTAGGTCTAGCGATCCACTTTTAAAAGCTTTCTTTAGTTGGAAGATGTCAGAGGAATGTGAGACCACCACATCACCTCCTAACAAAACCTTCCTGTCTTTCAAAAGATTCAACTCCCTATGGCTGAGTATAGTGGGCAGCAACTTCTTGCAGATTCCAAGCATTCTAACTTCAATATCCAGATTTTTAATAAATAAAGGAAGCTCATCGCTGAATCCTTTTGGCACAGATAGCTTCATGGAAGTATCAGCGTCAATGGGGATGTCATCTTCAAAATCAGAGCCACTGTCCACAACCTGCTCCACATCCTCATGATAAGGCAATATAGGGTGGAAGCTGCTTGCGGCAGGTGAAGGTACAGAAGAGGTGCCAGTAAATTTCCGAGGTTTCAAGCACTGACAGCTGCTTCCTCTCACACCTCCAGCCCCACAATCACAGAAAAAGCGGCTGGATCGAGAGTAAACAACGCGATGCCCTCGATGACACACCTTGGCACAAACAGAACAGCAACCTTTGGAAACTGTCAAGTCACACGTATAGCAGAAGTACCAATGCTGTTCCATGAAATTACTGCCACTGGATGTAAATGTGCACACTTTTGACGCAAGAGCTCTATCACTGTTTCCATCATCTTCCTCATCTCGATCGATGCTCCCTAATTCCCCATCAGATGTACCATCATCTTCATCTTCCTCACCAGAACTAGCATCACAATCAACAGCGGGATTACTTTCTTCATTGTTGTGAATAACAAGGTTTTCTGAATTTTTCAACTGCTTTGGGATGAGAGACCCTGATCCAAAACTGCTGCCAGAAGTTTTTGATGAAAGTCTCTTAAGGGCACTTCTATTTAATCCAGTATCACCGAACACTGCCTCCACAAAAGAAAACAGAAACTTCAAAGTGTGCAGCATACCCTCATCCTCAACCATTTTCTCCATCAGCATCAGAGTCTGTTCAAACAAGTGCTTGAAGTGTGATTCCTCACTTGATAGTTGAACAATAAAATGGAAATATGATTTGGCAGTCTGGAGGTCATGTGACAAAAATGCTTTATCAAGTAACAGTACCATGGAGTTAAAAAGGTGATGTTGAAGTTCTTTGGTCAATGTTTCAGATGAAGGACATATGAGATGAATAAAAAAATCCACTGCTAATTCTCGCGTTGCAGGACCGACTGTACCATTTGTGCTTTCAACTTTTACAGAAGGCCCCAATATTATAAATTCTAACCAAGACGAAAAGCAGGGTACTTCCATTCGAACAAATTTGTTTTGCAACTTCCGCTTAAGACCAGGACAAAAACCATTGCCTAATATATCAGTAAACAAGTGGAGAATCTTCAAATTAACCTGCTCAGATTTGCATTTGTCCAAAACATCAATAAAGACTGATGGAGCAGCACGCTCCGAGGCAAAAATACGGCTTGCTCCTTCGGGTGCTCCTTCTGCATCATCAAAGAAGAATTTAAAGACCTCTGTCTTTGATCGAAGGTCTTCCACTAGATCAACAACCGTAGAAACTAGAATTTCTTTCACCCCACTATCCATGCTTTCATTCTTGTTGATGTCAGCCAGGAACCCTTCTAGCTGCTTCAGAACAAACAGTTCACTGTATCTAGCAAGATCATCTCTGTTGTTAATTAGACTCATAAATATAGAATCACACTGTCTGTGGACAGGTCTGAATATACGATCTGATTTTACAGTCATCACCATACCAAGCAGTTTGGAAATAACACCCTCACCAACTTGGTCTCTGTCTCCCGATCGTGTGACTTTTATATATCCATCAAAGGTTTGCATGATCTCATTTATCACCAGAATGCAAGAAAGGAGAGCACTATTGCTAGAAGTGTAATCTGATGGAAATCCATGTAACAAGCACTTCAGGAAAGAACATTTTTCCTCCTCATCACCCAGTTTTGTGGCGACTCCATCTATCCTTGATGAAAGCTCACATATGGGTTCCAGCATTTCCAAATATGAACCAAAATTCTCAAAAAGAAGATGATGCTTGGATTTGTCAAAGGCGGAATGCTTGAGCAGCAGGGAAGCATAGCGATTATCCAAGGAAGGCCTTCCACTGTCAAGAAATGACAGATATGTTTTCTTGAAAGTATGAAGGTAGGTCTCCAAAATTGATGATAAGACATCAAAACAGTGTCCACTGTTCTCAGTTATGTATGTAAATAAACTCTTCCCAAGAGCAAATAGCTCCTCACCATGAACCTCCTGCTTTCTGTGTGAACCCACCTCAGTTTCTCCACCTGTTTGCTGCCCCCAAAGACTAGCATTAATGAGAAAGAGAATAAAAGAAAGCCATGCCCCTCTCCTGGGGAAATCCCAACTCTCTAGCTCACTTGAACCAAGAATATCAGAGTGCAACAACTTTAGGTATCCAAATATCAATGCAGGCAGATCGACACCCGCATGACCTGAAGCACCATTGCTAATACTGAGAGCAAATGTTAGGAAGACATTGACATCGGCGAAGTCAGGATTCAAAAAACCGTCATTCAGAAGAAGAGCATCATTGCCACGATAGCCTATACAAGAGAGAGTGCTCCAGCAAATCAAAAACAGATATCTTTCAACAATGAGATCATCAGCAACTTTGGCGCTCCTACCACTCCAAGAATTAAGGATTTGTGACATAGTTGCACCCAGATCAGTCAAGTTCAAGCCCAAAGTTTCAACAGCAGCCTTATCAAAATAGAACTCAGCATGAGTTGGAGTGACATCAATCAACTGAGGTAACAAGTTACTAGTCACAGCATACTTTTTGACAGAATCATCAAGCATTCCCTCCACAATAACAGTTGCCAAGGATGGCAAGCAGTCGTTCATGGAACGTGACTGATCTTCCTTCAATTGGATATCCCTCAATCTGGACCTTAACCTCATAAACAACCACGATGGATGTGTTAAGGGGTACAACAACATATGCCGCAGCACGAGCAGAAGCCTTGATAAGAGCAATGCCCATCTTGTCAATCCAGCCGCAGTTACTCCAGGCGGGGGCTGTTTCATTTTCTCTAGGGTAGAAAGCACAATTTTGAGCAAATCAGCCTTTTCTGACTCTGTGGTCAAATGGAATGCTACCAAAAGAATTTCCAGGTGAAACGCACAAGGAAGACTTGCATAGAAATCACTAATATTCAGTGAGCTGGATGGTGTATCATTTGCCTTCTCCAAAAGGAAACCAACATACTGAACAAAAATCTTTCTTCCCAGACTAAATCCTGAGTTTGCTGCGGAAGTCATAGCATGCGCAACTAGAGCAAGTGTATAGTGGTTATAAGTGTACTTCCCATTGTCAAAATTAAACACTTTCTCCACAAGGTCCTCCCTTAAAGAAGCAGGGCATTCATCACAAACAAGAAACGATTGTAGAAGTTCAAAACAGGCTGCATTGATGTGCAGTAATTTATTTTCAGAAGGAAAAGACGTTGTATTTCCAGTGCTACTTTCATCAGGGAAACAAACTCGGCACTTAAGTATTGAAAGAAATTGATCTAGATGACAGAAGTTGAACTTTCTGCAAGCATCCATATATGTAGCACTGCACCATTCAGGAGAGAAGATGGATATTTTCATAAAGCATATCAAATCAGCAGCTAATTGAATAGGCCCATGCTGGCTGCTTGATGGACTGCTCCCTAGAGAAGTTGGCTGTTCAACACTATCAACTAGTCCTGTAGGACGTACTTCAGCAAAAAGATTCCCAAAAAGTGCTTCTTCCTCGTGACTAGCCACAGACTCCAACTCTGAAACAACAGATTGTTTTGTGCAACTCAACTGCGGCTTCTCATTTGTTGTCAATGATTTCACTCCCTCTTCGTGGAGGAAAAAAATGAGATGTACCAAACCATCCAACCATTGTTCTCCTGAAGGGAAGATAAATTGTAGATACTCCTTGCATGTGTATTTCTTCAGCAATGGTACCACCTCTGAACGAACATGACAAGACAGACCATCTATCTTACGATTGCATGAATAATCCAGGACATCTTTATCAGGTTTATCCCTGCCAACACGACTTGTCCATCGTTCGGTGTCTTTAAGAAGTTTCAGCACATATTGAACAACGTGAGGAGAGTAAGCTAAAGGAGGCACCAAGCAAGCACCAGATTTTTCATATCTCCATATATTAGGTCTAAAGATTTCCAACATGGATGCAAGTGTACATACTTGAACTGTACAACAGATATCGCTGTTGCAAACAATAATTTGTATTAGCTGTAGAAATTCTTCAAGAATTTGCAGCAAGATAGTGCCAATACCATCCACAGAAAACACTCTTTCATGATTAGAGAACTTGAACTTCAGTCTGAACAAAGCTGGCAGACTATCGGCACATCTTGCTACCGAGGATAGCATCATGGCATCAGAAGCATCAGAAGGGAACTCCCTAGCGAGACCACAGACTAACTTCAAAATCCTTTGCGTGAAAGACAACCTCAGGTTACTATTTATATCCTCAACCATTTCCAAAGCAGGAGATTGGCAAAGCTTCTGAACCAGTGTAAGAAGGCGAGGTATACAATATAAGTGAACAACTGCAAAATGCTGCACTAATGGTACCATGCCATTTGGAGATACTGCACTGCACGATTCAATATTCTCTGGATTAACGTAATCTCGCCGCAAGTATTCCGGTGATAAGGCCAAACGAAACCGTTTAAGGTCATCTCCACTTTTTGAGCAGTCAAAACCTGGTATTAAAGATAAGTGAGAAGTCATCAAATGAAGAAGCAACAGCGCACAAAACATTGAATTGCATTTACACGGCAAAGACCCCAGGAGTTTACCTTTTAGATAGCAGAAATATTTCTCTTGTGGGCTCAAGCGCTCAGCTTCAACTTGGACAGAAGTCCACTGCTCATTGATGTCATTTAGAATGCTGGGTTCCAATGAGTATACCTTGCCGTGAGTACCTTTAAGCAGCACAGATTCCATGAAACTGGCAACTTCATTCTGAAAAGATGCAAAACATAATTAACAAATTAAGAATGCTAAGTTAAAAGAACTCCAAGCATCTTTGCAAAATGCTGACTCAAACAAGATGGAAACATGATGGTGATAGCACATCAGATTACTCTTCAGATCACACAGCATTGTAAACTTTGATAGTTCAGAATGATCATCTCCCATGAATTAAAACCAAGCCAACAAAACTTACCAGTAAACCAAAGTCATCACACACATATGATGATTTTTCTAGATAGAAGAGACAGAATTCCAAAGACCTCTCCACGATCTCCACAACTGTTTGCTCCACTTGCTCCACTGATAACAAAAATTGAAAAGAGACCATAGAAGTTAGAAACAGATCAAATCCTTTTTGAGATATGCTAGATCTGTTTCGAATGGTTAAAGGACAGGAAACAGCAGGGGAATAACATTGGAGAAAATGTATTGATTACTATCTCATAATTGTAAAGCAGTACTCCAATCATGATAGGCGGTAAAAGGAAAAGGGTTTCCCAGAAAATCAAATACAACTTTGCATCAACGGCATGACAAGTTCTACCATTTTATTTATTCAACACATGCATCAGAAAGGAGTTTAAGCTTCAGTGTTTTCAGTGTCATGCAAAAGATCACTGTGTTACTAAGGGCATTCCCAATGCTCCATGATGGACAGTGTCTATGGTTATTAATGGGCTATCCACGTGGGATTCAAGATGGTGTGCGAAAAGTATGAGTAAGAGAGAGGGAGTAGTGTCTTCATGAGACATTGCTTAGCACAAAACCCAACAAACAATACATGACAAAAATATGCATTGGAGAGGAAAGCAATGTCTATCCAAGATAGAGAAGGGAGATAATTTATTGTTTAAGCCTACTTTAGAAAATTGCGGTGGAGAGGTTACTTCTATGCACATAAGTGACATAGAGATTGTTTCCTAGCAGTGACGGAGCTTGACCAAAATTTCAAGGGGGGCTAAAAAAACAAAGCAAATTCGAAAATGTTCAAGTGCTAAACTATTAAACTAATATATGGCACAATTTATAGCCATCATTTTCCATATTTGGTTCAAAATACATATTCGAGTGAGATTAATAGATTATAATACCTAGAAACAACTCTAAAAAGCAGTACTATATATATACCAAAATTACAACTAGCCATGGTCTATAGCCACTGCATATTAGCTCTTTAACACTTTACATCCTTGAAGTCCTTCATTATATCTTCGTAGTATACTTATCTACAATTTGACTCTCAATCTGTACTACCAAACTAGCGGCGCTTGTTTATAGGCAGCTGGAGTAAGTGAGCTCTAAACTAAACAAAATTAGAAAAAAAAATGTCAAAAAAGGTTGGGGGTAGGGGGGGCCGCAACTCCTGTTGGCCTGGCCTAAGCTCCGTCTCTATTTCCTAGTATCTCAAATGGAAGTGCATTAAGATCTGCATAAGCAACCCTCCACCTACTTTGAGCACCTATATGTGATATAACAATCTATTTCCAGAACTGAATTATATTTTTCCCATCAGCCAATAGAATGATCAAGACTGATAGGAGAGGCAAATGATACATCTCAGAAGGATAAATCCACTGTCTAAGATGAAAGTAAATACTAAGTGCAACACAGACAAAGAAAACAAGAACTTTATGCTAACACCAGAAGCAGCAGGATACTCCATAATAAAGAGCACCGAACTAAGAAGGCACCTATCCAGATGCTCAATATAAGGTACGGGAATCCTACCAAAAAAAAAAAGGTAACAGAATGCATTGAAGCAGCATCTGTTCTCAAGAGAGACAGAATTATACAGATGAAGAAATATCTCAAACAAAAAACAGACTCAGTCTCTAATGGGTACCGGATGCAGAAATTGAAGGAAAAACATACAGTAAATAAGACACAGACTAGCAAGGGGCTAATCCACAAGCTAAAAAAACAATGCCAGAAAGGTGGGAAAAACACTGTAGGGTTGAATTCACATTTCAAATTCTCCCCTAGTCAGATATATGGATGAATGAGAATTATGTGAACTACCGTAGAGAACACGTATAAACAGCATGGCTTGAAGGAGATTAGCATCTCTAGATGAGATGGATAGAAACATATTGGAATGAGAGAATTTGAGGTGAGAGATCAAACAATTCATTACTCTTGCTTGATATATGATAGGTACATTGGTAGCCCTGTTATTTGGACGATTTGACCCCTACGAACAATCTCTTAATCCAAGGAAAATTATCTCTTAACACATGGTATATATCAACAAGGAAATTAACCCAGCTAACAAGGAAACTAATATTCTTATTTTGATCATTCATAGAAACGGCAACATATTGAAAGAAAAATCTGGTATTGGACGTATCATTCTGAAATCAAACTGCAACCAGACAATTACAGCCGTTAACAGGAGCTCCGAAAAAATAAACTGCATGTTTAGGGAACATTCTGGCTTTTAACCACAGGTTACTCCAAGATACATATAATTCTTACATACTCTTGCAAATTTCGGCAGTGTTCCAAAATATAAACATCTTACTCCTTTTCTGAAAACATACGGAAACTGCATATCACCACTGCATCAACTTCTACAAAATTACTAAGAACAGCAAAGCAAATCTGTGGCCAATCCTCACTGACTGCCAATCATCCTATCATGCAATTCAGACACAGTACTTCTGAGAACTGATAATGGCAACCAAGCAACAACCAATCCAATATTAGAAAAAATAAAATAAGACTAGATACATCGCTAGGCTATAGGGAAGGAAGTATAGTGAACCTAGTCTGCACGTGCATCTAAATTCTAAAGTGCAAATGTGCAACGATAGAACATTGTCAAGTGACTGCAACTAGCTCAAAATGAGTCTCTTCATAGTACCAAAAGACTCACAAAAATGCACACAGAAAGTGCAAACATTCATGACTTGCAGCACCAAGAGTAACCATGGTAGGATAACAAGAACAAGCAAACTTGTACACCTCCCATTACACAAACATAAGGAACTAAAACACAATGCACAACTCGAGCACAGCCCAATAAGTGAAACAGGAAGGATATCGATGATTGCTTAACCTTCCTGGCAAACATTTCAAGACTGAAGCCTGATACAACAATGAAGTAAACAAAAGTCTGAGCTACAAAGGAAATAGCTCAAACAGTGATATGAAGATCAAACGATCCAGTAGATAATTTGAAGTCTAGATTAATATCGTGCCAAAATTGAAAGAAAAAAAGGAAACTAAGTACCTAAGGCCGTCGAAGCTGCCCAAGAAGCAAAGAACACAGCAACTTAGAACCAGGTGATGGAAGATGGATGAGACATGAAAGCTGGCATCCACCGATCAACCGGAAGGCTACACCTATCCTAGTCCCCAACAAGCATAGCCAAGCCAGTAGTAGCAGCAGCGCATCTCGCACCCTAAGCTTACAACTGCGAGAACACAACCTGCTAAGCAATTCCAAAACCCTCGATAGCAGCAACGTGACCACTTTCGGGGGCTATCCAAGACGGAAGAAGCGGAAGGGATTCATGCGGGATCGGAGTAGATCACCTGAGGCAGCGAGGACGGCGGACACGACGGCCCGGGAGGCAGCGAGGATGGCGCGGGCAGCGGAGGGGTCGGCCGGCGAGCCGGCGGCGAGGGCTCCCGCGAGGGCCTCGAGCCCCGCGCGGGCCGCGGGCAAGCGGAGGCGGCGCACCGGAGGGTCCCGCTCCCCAGCAGCGGCGAGGAGGAGGTCGAGAAGCGCCGAGATCTCCGCCGCCGCCATGGCGAGGGATCTCCGATCGGCAGGGTTCGGATCAGTCGCCCAGGGACAGGGAGCGAGGGTTTTGTGCTGCTGTGTTGTAAAGAAGAGAGGAGAGAATGATGAGCGTGGGGAGGAAGGCGATGATGCGAGTGGCTTCTTATTTTACACGGGTTTTTGGTTTTTGCTTCCTTGAGGTGTAAGGAGAGGTTTGATTCGTTTTGGTCACTGTTTGTGCTAAGTCGGTTCTTAGTGACTTTTTCGGGAGTTTTACCATATGGCCCTGTAAATGGGGGTGGTTTCTCTAAATGATTCTCGGTAGTTTTTTCACTTTTCCTTTTGCAAAATGAAAATAACGAAAGAGTCAATATGTTGAAAAATATGCCGGAACATTAAGTGCCATTTCTATTCTTGTTACCTATATTCGGTAATTTAAAAATCTCATTGGTTTTTGTTTCTTTCTTAAAGGAACCGGAAGCTATTTCGATTAACTTTTTAGCCATTGAAATAGTGGTTACTCCTGACTTAGTAAGGTATTTCTTGTTTATTTTGGTTTTTATGGTCCTTTTGTCAAATGTGATTTAGAAGTATTTTTCTTTCGTTTTCTCTAAAAGAGATTGAAAAAAAAAAACCTTTGACCAACAAACCAGTTCAGTCAAGCAATATTGGCTCTAAATAATTTGTCTCTTCTTATCTAGCCTTTTACCTAACAAAACAGTTCAGTTTAGCACTAAATATACATGGACGTGAAATCATCTATTTTATCATATTGTCAGCTACATTATAAATCTCACTTTACCTATTAGTGTCTCTTGCCTAGTGGTAAGTTACATCAATATATATGAGAAATACAAAGAAAATGCGAACAAATATCTCATGATTTTGTTTTACAAGTCATGAAATCAGACTTCGAACGTGATTTGCATTGATTTTGACACCTCGAGGACGCAAGGTAATTTTCCTTGTTGATAGTGAAAAATAGACTTTTGACAAGCCCCGGTAAAACAAAGAAAAAAGAAAGAGCTTTGGCCGTGCACCTATCATCGTATCAACCTAGTAAATGCACATATAGACTCAATATACCTACATAGTAATTTGACGACAAAATATGATAAAAAAAGATATTTACATATACGATAATTGAATTTAGTGGTTGTACGACGTATGGATAGATGATCTTGAGAAGATGGTTGTCATTGATCAACAGAGGTGGTCAGCGCTGATAAGGTGGGTACAAGCCGATGAGCGGAGGTAGAATACGCTCATTCTCGGAGTTGATCGGTGCGTGATTGGAGTTGAGGTTATTGTCTATCAATCCGTATAGACGATAGTAGGGATCGATAACTATGGTCGAATTTTAAAATTAGACTAAGAGAAAATAGAGTACAATCGTTGGAGATTTTATCGTAGTTTAAAAAAAAGAAAAAAGAACACACTATTGATTGGTGTTGCCGTTTTATTATGGAATGATTATTTATCTTAATTTAACTTTTAGAAATAGAGTGACAGAAAGGGAGCACACTGTAATTAAGGGATATGTTAAGTAAGATACGTGGAGAATAGATTGATTATTAGTTGACTAATTTATTTTGACTTTATATTTTACAGAGAAGGAAAGAGATGGAGACCAATTTTGATTTAAACTATTTCATCGTATAAGATATACGGTGCAAATCATTTAGGTCTATTATAACTAGCATATTTTATAGGAGTATAGATATATGAGATTGTATAAGATTATACGTTGCACCCAGGAAACAGCGAAACAGTAGTATTTTGACAACGCTTGCTAATCTTTCCAGATCGTCTAATCTTTTTCGGATACTTTCGTGTGTAACATATAAAAATCTTAACTACATCCTAAAGGGGGTGTGATTCGGCCTTTTACCCCGACCATATCACTAGTTGTCATCGTGGGAGTCTACAATGGTTTGGATAGCACAACGACGGCAAAAGGGGAAAAAAAAGTACTAGAACCAGAGTTGTACCAATTGGATGGAGGTGTGGGCCAGATTTGGGCAGACGGCGAATCCTTTTTCTTTCTTTTTGTGCCCACTTTTGGCCTTTTTCAGCTGCTTACGCCTCAAGCCTGCTTTACAAGCAGGATTCGCACGTCTTTTTGCTTCTTCGTTGGTAGGTTAACCGTGCCCACCATGCTACTGTTTTTCCTAGACTTCCCAGGTTATAAGCAGGATTAGCACACTGCAACACCTAAATTTCCAATTTTGGTAATAGTAATAAAGTTTCTTTTTGTTAGATTTAGGTGCTAACCTTCATTTTAAAACCCTAAGAGAAATTTCTAAATTAAATAATTATTTAGGTTAGTTTTTAATGTGTTGAATTCATGCTAAGTAGTGGCATTATGGTTTCTTTATGAAAAAATAAATTTTTGAAAATACCGAGACACACCATTTAAATTTTGGAGGAAAAAAGCTCGAAAATGTTTCCATAAAAGAAAATGCTATTTTTCCTTCCTAGGCCAAATCTCCCTTACTTTTCCCTTTTTCTCTTCTGGAAGCCCACGCTGACCAGCCAGCCACTCTACCTGCCTCCTCTCCCCGTTCCACCCCGACCGAAGGTCGTTTTCTCCATTGTTTGGCTCCGTGAGCCTGCCTATTCTCCCTCCTCGTGCCCGACCCCTGCCCGACTTGGAAGCGTGCCGCTGTCCTTCCCTAATCTAAATCCTAACTAACCCAGACCGTATCTGAACTCCTCTACGCCTATTTAAGTCCGCCCTCACCCTTGCTCGTTTTTCTCCAGACCTAGCTGTAGGGATCGGTGATGTTCGAAGATGGGGTGAATTAGGACATTTAAAACTAATTGGCACAAAAAACTTCACAAGATAAATCTATATCAATTTCTATCTAAATGTGCTCTAGATTTATCTAGTGTATCTACTCTACCGTTCAAACAAAATACAACCTATCTAGAAAGGTAAATTATAAGTATGTAAATGCAAAAACGTAAATAAGTTAGAGAGAGCAAATTCGGTGCAAATGATTTTTATCATGTGGTATTGATGGCATAAATACCACTCCTAGTCCACGTTAGAGTTTCACCAAGGATATGCTCACAGACGGCACCTAATCACGATCCTTGGCCACCAATGCCTCAAATGAGTAGAGCCACCAAGCCACCAAGGCAAGATCTCACTACAAGTCTCTCTTCCGGTCACTTATCGTCATCTTCATTTTGAAGCTTGAGCTACCAAGATAAGAGTCTCCGTATCCCAGTATAAGTTTCTTGTTGGCGCTCCACATCAAGTCGAAGGATCAACAAGCTTGAGCCACCAAGGCACAAGGTGCTGGTGAGTCACCAAGACTTCAAGATATTGGCATACCACTTGGTATAATATAGGATCACTCCTTGATCCCTTCTCTAGACAAGAATCACTTAGTAACACTTCTCTATTAGCCTAATAGCACTAATCACTCACTAATCTATAACTTGGATGATCACTTTTAGCACTTTTGTTGCTTAGATGTCTTCAGTTTTATATATGAGATTCCTCTGGACTCCAGCACCTTCAAATGATCGAATGGAGGGGTATTTATAGCCTCAACCTCACGGACTAGTCGTTACCCCAACTTTACTGCATACTCCGAATGATCCAATGTAAGCAGCATTGTACTCACCAGACCATCCGGTGTGTACATCATCTATCTAGCCGTTGAAACCCCACTCAAACCTTCTATGAACATCGGATGTTCTGGCGTGTTCACCAGCTCTATTGTCGGATCATCCGACATGTACACTGCTTCTGCCAACCGAGCAAATTTCTTCTCTTCACAAAATAGTTCGGCATGTATATCATCAGTTCGTCATACCATCTGGTGTGTTGATCTTCACTCTTCAACACTTGTAGCCTTCTTTGCAAGAAATACTCTAGCGTATTCAACTCCATATTGCTGGATCATTCGATGTTCTTCAGCTTTTCTCCCTATTGTCAAAAACACTCTAGCATGTATTGGCTTCATGCGCCAGATCTTTCGGGGTGTATGTTCCCTTGAGTTGAAATACTTCGGCGTGTACAATCTCCTTAACACCGAACTTTCCAGCGTGTACACTTTCTCTAGGACTTCTCCAATTTGATCAATCTTTGTTCCGGTTTTGGCAGCTGTCGGTGACATGGGAACCAGGGGTCCCCGAGTCCCAAGGCTAATACAGCAGAATGCCACGTGGCACCTTCCCTCGGGGACTATCTCTCTGAGGTCCGAGAAGTACAAGTTCCGGAAGAGAGTTTTTGGAGCCATGAACAGTGGTCCCCGAGTCCCCGAGTTCCCCGAGGACCCGAGAAGACACAGTTCTGGGAGAGGGCGTTCGAGGCCACGAACAGTGGTCCCTGAGTACCCGAGTTCCTCGAGGACCCGAGAAGACACAGTTCCGGGAGAGGACGCTCGGGGCCACGAACAGTGGTCCCCGAGTACCCGAGTTCCCCGAGGACCCGAGAAGACCTAGTTCCGCAAGAGGGCGCTCGGGGCCATGAACAGTGGTCCCCGAGTACCCGAGTTCCCCGAGAACCGAGAAAGGACATATCCGGGAGATGGCGCTCGGGGCTATGAACAGTAGTCCTCGAGCACCCAGAGTTCCCCGAGGACCTGAGAAGCCCCTTGCCGGTGGACCCCACAAGGGCTCAGCGGTGAGGTGTCAACTGGTGAGAGGTCCGATGCTGTATTTAAGAGGGAGCGCGACTTGACACTTACAACCACTCCCCCCACACCTGTTGTCAATCCCTGCCAACTCCCGTCAGGGAGGTATGGGGGCATTTAATGCGACGGGTCCTATTGCGCGTCATCTGGTGCGGCTTGGAGATATCGTCGCTGGGCTCGAGGCATATCGCCTGCTGCCCGGCTGTGTCAGGCCTGCTCTGACCGGACGGGCACGCGGGGTTGCTCGGTGGCTACCCGGTGGGCCCCCTGCTGCACCCGCTGAAAAGTAGCATGATGACGACAAGACCGGTTCGGGACGCATTTTTCAACCCCCCGTAACATCAAGCTGCAGCCCATGATGGCTGCTTTCCATTTATGGCTCATGGGGACTCGTGCCCTCCTTTCCCCCTCCCCGACGACGAGGAGACAAGCTTTGAAGGCTTTACAAGACCCAGACCGAGACAAGTCCAAGAAGTTCAACAGACGCAGACAAGCTAACGAAGGCAGGACACACGAAGCTCTAGACTTAGACAAAAATTCTTGTAACACAAGAGATCCACAGAGAGGCATTCCCAGAGCATTTATGGCATACACACAGGAGTAGGGTATTACGCTCCGTGCGGCCCGAACCTGTCTAAAACCCCCCGAGCATTTATTTCCACTAGCATCCGATCATTCATCCTACCTGCATCTCATTTACTCTCATTAATTCACCTACGAGGTAGATTCAGAATCATCCCCCTGGCCGAATCTCAAAGGGGGTCCCTCCGGATCCCCGCTTGAGGAGTTCATCCTCCGATAGCTGGCGCGCCAGGTTGGGGGGTTGCATCTCTGAATCCACCTTGATTTCTGCAGAAAAGATGGCAGGTGGACATCGTCTCCAATGCACCGGCTCCAACTCGAGCGAAGAGGTGGAGCCCATCGCTCAGGAGACCCCAGTTTCTGCTGTTCCACAGCAGCAGCAGCGGTCGGCCCGTACGGCGCCCCCTCCCTTGGGGACAACGCCGCTGGGCCCAGCAGGGCCGCCGCCGCAGTCGTAGGTGGGCCGCCTAACCCTCAGCAAGCGGCAGACGCCCCCGCCGCAAGATCCACGTCCGGACAGCGCCGGGCACTATTACGGCGTAGGCTCGCCTTCGGTGACGCCAGCCCTAGGAGTGCTTTGCTTGCGGCGCAAGCACTCCTCAGGCATCCGCCTGTCCAGGCAGCGGGGGAAACCCCAGAAGGCCATTGGCTGCAGGAGGTGGCCGCCTTAGTGGGCACAGCTCACCGGTAGGTGCTGGATGAAAGCTCCCATGCCACCTCCCACCGCGGCGCAACTAAGGCCGGTCCATCCTCGGGTGGTGGCAGAACCGGCCGGGGGGCCTCCAGGCGGAGTGCTGCCCCTTGGCCACAACAGGAGCTCAGGACCTTCGCTTACACCTCAATGAGCAGAGAGCTATCGAGGATGCGCGCGTCACCCTTGAGCGCCACCGGGAATCTCGGCACGAGGCCGAGGTAGAGGACCAGGCTTCCTCTATGTCGGCTCGTGACCGTCGGCGTTCCCCGGCGCGTCAGCGTTCGCCCCCCAAGGGCGCTGCTCGCGCTGCGGGGTACGGCACCGGCTGCCGCGCATTCACCAACAAGCTCCGTCGGGTCAACTGGCCCACGAAGTTCCAGCCAAAACTACCGGAGAAGTACGACGGGTCCATCGACCCTGCCGAGTTCCTCCAGATCTACACCACCACCATCCAAGCGGCGGGCGGCAGTGAAAAGGTTATGACAAATTACTTTCACGTATCCTTGAGGGGCTCTGCCCGTTCCTGGCTTATGAGCTTACCCCCAGGATCTATTAGCTCCTGGGATGATCTGTGCCACCAATTCGTGGCCAATTTTTAGGGCACGTTCACGCGGCCCGGCTTGGAGTGCGACCTCCATGCTGTGAAGCAGCAGGAAGGGGAGACGCTGAGACTCTTCATACAGCGCTTTAGCCAGGTCCGCAACACCATCCCGCGGATTACCCCCATGCCATCATCATCGCATTCCGGCAGGGCGTCCGCGACCAGCGGATGCTCAAAAAGCTAGGTACGCATGAGGTCGAAACCATTGCGAAACTCTTCGTGTTGGCCGACAAGTGCGCTAAGGCGGCAGATGCTCGGGCGTGGCATGTCCCGCGCCCTGAGCTACCCGCCGCCGACAAGGCTGGTCCTTCCCGCTCTGAAAGGTGGGAAAAGAAAAAGATAAGGAAGCGCGATGCTACCCCTGTCGTGCCGGCGGAGGGCCCTGCCCGCAGGCCGGCACGTCGGGCGGCTATCAACAGGAAGCCTGCTCCTGCAAGGGCTCTCGCTCCCGCGAGGCCCGAACCGGGAAAGTGGTGTGAGATCCACCAAACTGACTGGCACGACCTCACTAAGTGCCGGTCGGTTAAAGGACTCGTCGAGCGGCGCCAGAAGGAGCGCGAGGAGCGCCGCAGGGGTGGCGACGACAAAGCCACCCCCAAGAACCAAGAGCTCGGGTTCCAAGAGCCCGAGCACACCGTCGCTTTCATCGACGGAGGCGCATACACGCCCTCTTCTCGTCGCTGCGTCAAGACAATGCGGTGCTAGGTGTGCTCGACTACCCCGGGCACTGCGACCGCAAGGCCTCTGAAGTGATCAGACACCCCGATCACGTTCAGTCTAGCGGACCACCCCGCGAGTACTGCAGGCGTGGGGCGACTACCTCTCGTAGTGTCCCTCACCATCTGCAATGTAAAGGTCAGTAGAGTGCTGATCGATGGGGGTGCAGGCCTAAACCTCCTATCCCAAGAGGCCTTCAAGAAGCTGCAGGTGCCTTCAAGACGTCTAAAGCCGTCGCTCCCCTTCTACGGGGTGACACCGGGGCATACCTTACCCCTCGGGCAGGTTGAGCTGCCTGTCACATTCGAGAGCCGGGATAATTTCTAGATGGAGAACATCGTCTTCGATGTCGCGAAGGTCCCTCTGCCCTACAACGCAATCCTCAGGCGCCCGACGCTCGCCCGGTTCACGGTGGTCACGCACTATGCCTACCTCACGGTCAAGATGCCGAGCCTCGCAGGCCCCATCTCCGTGCCCGCCGAGACCAGCAGCGCCGTCTCCTGCACCGAGCAGCTCTACTTGGCCTTGGTCTCTGCTCGGGTCGAGGTCGAAGGACACCTAGAGGGCCCGGGACCCTCTTCATCCAAACCCCTACTCGCTCCCGACGCCTCCCGAAGACTCGTCCCAGGTCATCCGAATCGACGGTGACCTGGGCGACAAATAGGAAAGCGCACTCGTCACCTTCCTCCGGGCTAACGTCGACGTGTTTGCATGGTAGCCATCCGATATGCCCGGGATCCCTAGGGAGGTGATCGAGCACCACCTTGCTGTGCGACCAGACGCACGGCCGGTGAGGCAAAAGGTCCGGTGGTAGGCGCTCGAGCGCCAGGAGTTCATCTGGGAGCAAGTCAGCAAGCTCCTCGACACCGGCTTCATCCGAGAGGTCCTTCACCCAGAATGGCTGGCAAACCCAGTCATCGTCCCGAAGGCCAACGACAAGCTACGGATGTGTGTCGACTACACCGACCTAAACAAGGCTTGTCCAAAATATCCTTTTCCTTTACCCCGCATAGACCAGATAGTAGATTCCACTGCGGGATGCGATCTTTTGTGTTTTTTAGATACAAATTCGGGTTATCACCAAATCTGCATGGCCAAACAGGACGAAGAAAAAACATCTTTTACCACCCCGATGGGGACCTATTGTTACGTGTCAATGCCTTTTGATTTGCGCAACGCTGGATCTTCATTCCAGCGGGTCGTGCGCATTACCCTTGATACGCAGGTTGGTCGCAACGTCGAAGCTTACGTCGATGACCTCGTGGTCAAGTCCCGAGACTACGCCACCTTGCTGGAAAACTTAGCCGAGACTTTCAATAGTCTCCGCACTACCCGCCTGAAGCTCAACCCTAAGAAGTGCATCTTCGGGGTACCCGCGGGCAAACTCCTTGGTTTCTTGGTTTTCAACCGAGGAATCGAGGTCAATCCGGAGAAGATCTGGGCCATCGAGCAGATGTGTCCCCCGGCTCGACTCAAGGAGGTCCAACGTCTCGCTGGCTGCATGGCGGCCCTAGGGCACTTCATCTCCAAGCTCGGGGAGCGAGGGCTCCCCCTCTTCAAATTGCTGAAGAAGACCGGTAATTTTGACTGGACACCGGAGGCCGAGCAGGCCTTCCAGGACTTGAAGAAGTATCTCACCTCACCGCCCGTACTGGTGGCCCCCTCCGAGGGCAAGCCTTTATTGCTCTACGTCTTGGCCACTCCCCAGGTCGTGAGTATGGTACTGGTGGTGGAGCGTGATGAGTGCCCGAGGTAAGGTGCTGGGTCCGAGCTCCCGGTTGCTCCCGCGCAGCCTATGGGTCATGGGGCTCCTCCCGACTAGAGAGTCGAGCCTGAGATCGTGGCTCCTCCCGACCAGGGAGTTGAGCCCGAGAGCCCGGCCGGCCCCGACAACTGCGCCGAGCTCGGGGGCTGTGACAAGTCCTCGGGCGAGGTTGTTGTCCGAGCCCGCCGTATACAGCGAGCTGTGTACTTTGTCAGTGAAGTCCTCTGAGACGCCAAGACAAGATACCCCCAAGCCCAGAAGATGCTTTATGCAGTGCTCGTCGCTTCCAGGAAGTTGCGCCACTATTTCCAGGCGCAGAAGGTCTCGATGGTAACCACATACCCACTGGGGCCGATCCTCTGGAATCAAGAAGGCATTGGGCATATCGTCAAGTGGGAGGTCGAGCTCGCAGAATTCGATCTACACTTTGTTAGCCGCCAGGCAATTAAGAGCCAGGCTCTGTCTGACTTCGTGGCGGAGTGGACGCCGGTCCGTATTGTCTTTTACAATATTGTCTTTTACAATATTGTCTTTAAGTTACAAACCATATTGTCTTTTACAAACATGGCCTAGCGGCCTTCATGAAAAGCACAGTGGAAAAAGGACCCAAGCCACAAGCAGCGAGGGTGCGAACACGACGCTTAGACTACTCTTCGTCTCCGGCTTCGCCCCCGGCAAAGTCGACGTTATCTTCTTCATCTGAATGACAGCAAGAGTGAGTACAAAAGGTACTCAGCAAGCCCTATACTACTTTCAAGGGTTTCATAGATGCATAATGAAGTATTTCAAGGATAAGGCTTTACGGAATAGTTTTAGCGTAAAGCAATCTATGCAGGTATTCAGTTGTATCATCAATGATTATCTTTAAAACTATTTTAATAGTTCAAAACCAGTAACAAGCTTTATCTGGGGGTTTTCGGTCCTGGGAGGGGCTATACATCACTCCGCAGTCCCTTTTATCACAACTGGTGTACCTCTAGTACCACACAGCTTCTGGCGGATCGAGCCAGGAACATTAACATACGGACATCTAGTCCACACACTCACTCATCAAGACACACGCACCCTGAGTCTAGTCAACGCGATTGCTGCTTTCGCATGTCCATGACCGTGGACACGGCTATTCGAATAGTTTTACACTCTGCAGAGGTTGTACAACTTTACCCACGCGATATGCTCAGCCTCCCACTGTTGCATGCAGGGGAGTGAATCATAGCGAGACCCTCCATAACATCTTTCCTGCCGGGCTTTTCCACGAGACACGCCCAAGTACCAGAGCTGCATGTTTCCGAAGGCCAGCATCCCTTTTTAAGCCTTGGCTGGTACTAGAAACCTCCAAGCATGCGGGACAGGATAGTACTTGCCTGCTCGTTGCTCTCAGGCTCCTGGTATGATGTCCGACACAGTCCAGTGAAAGGAAAGTCAAGTCCTGCCCATACAGGACACATGGTTGTACGTAGTGGCTAGGCTAGACGGGCCGCAATGACTCGGTCCTTAAGCGGCCGGGGTGGTCATCTCCCAGCACGAGTATTCCCACAATACCATATGCCCCCAAGAGCATCCCTTCCCACAGAGGACTACTCTACCTGCCCCCGTCAAAACAGTTTTCACTAATTTTTACACACCACCCACCATATCCCACATACCGACAAGGATCTCACATCCATCACGAAATTCATATCCATCAAGGATTCATGGTATATGACTTGTCATTGGATAATGATAATTTATCATCCCCGAGGAGATGCAGTTTAAAAGCGACGCCTCTGAGGAGACGTATTCAATCCTAAGCATGCTAGATATCAAGACGTCTTCCATCGTTAATATAGATAACAATAGGTAATCCTAGGGTGATATGTATTCTGGGTGAAGTTAGTTATGGCATGGCAAGTGTTGATAGGATTAACTACTACAAACAATTGCAAAAGCGTAATACATAGCACATGCAGTAGTATTCCCAGTTTTAGTTGAGCATGTAGATTATCGGAAAACATAGGTTCAATATGATCAAGGAAAATAGGACTTGCCTTCTCCGGAGTTCTCCTCTTGATTTTGGTCAAAGTCAGGATCCTCCTCAGCCCGAATAATCTCAGCACAGATCTCGCAAAACAAATGTCCTTGTTCCTGCTCTTGCTCCTCTGTAATTCACAACTATGATCAATACGGCTAAACTAAAGAAGAACCGATTAACACCAATTGAAAAGCCAAACAAGCCCTAACAGACAACACAAGTTGGCCAATGAGTAGATCTTGATTTTTAAGAAATTTCGGCGAAAGAAACGCCGAAATCGGAGCCAGAACGGAGAAGTTACGGCTCCTGGAAGATTTAACTCAGGAAAATATGAAAAGACACTATTCACAGGTGGGGCCCACATGAACAGTAGCAGGCCCACTTGGGCTTTAGGTGGGCCGGGTCTGGGCCTGAATGGGCCAGGCTGGGCTTGGATCTACAGTAGTGGGCTACACAGTGCAGCCCACACAGTATTTGGGCTGGCTGCTGAATGGGCTACGGGAGCTGGGCCGGCCTGCTGAGGCCTGGCCCTCTGGCGGTTGGCTGCTTGGGCCGAGCTAGCGGTGCACGGGCCGAGACGGCCGTTGGGCCGAGCCGAGGCCGGTCTGGCCAAGCCAGGCCACGGCCCGTTGGTCGGTTTGGCGTGCGCGCGGGCGCGCCTACGCGAGCGAACGACGGAGAGGGAGAAATTCGGCCGGCGGTGAGCAATCTTGCGGCGGTGCGCACCAGAGAGCTCGTCGGAAAAGTGTTTCGGCCAAAGCTTCACGACGACGAAGGCACGCCGACCAACCTTGAGAACTGGCGGACTTGGCAGGGGGCACCTCGACGGCAGCCGGTGGCGGAAACGATGCCAGTTCGTCGCCGGAGGGGGAACAAGGCGCGGAGAGAAACGGGCGGCACCTCCCCTGTACGGGAAAGGGGCCAACCTGCAAGAAAAAGAGGCCTGAAGCCTCTTTAACACACGGCACGATGGCCGGCGACCACACTACTCACATGCACGCCGGCGTAAATGACTGCACGGCGGCGAAGACAAATGCGCCATGGCACGCGGCGGCAAGCAAAAAGAAGGACTCGGGGGCGTCTGTACGCTATCTACGAGATGATAAGGGCGGGGCGAAGACGATAGACTCACCGGAGGGAAGAACGGCGGCGAGTATGGCCGGAGCTTGATCAAGGGGTGACGGTAATGGCTCGGCTCCAAGCACGAACGGCTCCCTTCTGTTCCCGGCGGTTGGGCGATAGCACAAAGATGACGGCAAGCCTCTGGTCCTCCTCGGCGTTACGTCGACGTCGAGTCGTCGGTGGCGAGCGGTGGTGGGGCAAAAATGGAAGCGCGGCGACAGCGAATTTGGTGGAAGGGGGGCCATAGGGGTGTGGCTGGCTATTTGTAGGGCATGGCACCGGGGATAACGCAGCTCGACGCGGGGAGGTACGGGACAAGCGGCTACACGTGCCCCCGGCGAGCAGCGGTGGCAGCGTCCATCCATGTCCGGGCGATGCGTTGGCAGCGGCAGCCAGCTCTTCGCGTACGGCTGTCGCTGTGGCCGTGGCTCATGCATGGGCGGAGAGAGAGAGCTGAGAGAGGGGGAAGAGAGAGAGAGACACGAGAGGGGATTTTTCCCCCACGGAGTGGGCGGCGGCCGAAGAGCTGTTGAGCCTCGCTGGCAGGGGAGAGGAAGGGGGAGGAAGGAGAGGGAAGGGGGTGTGGCGCGGGTGGATGGGCGACACACGGCATCGGTGGACGGCCCGGAGCGAACGCGTGCGCGGGCGCGCCCGGCGCGCTGGCGTGCGACTGAGTGGGCCGGGAAGGCGATGGCGGCCCACGCGGGGAAGGAAGCGGCCGAACGGGCCGGCAGCTAGCCTGTGCTAAAAAGAAGAAGAAAGAAGACCAGTTGGGCCGGATAAAAAGAGAGGGGAAAAAGGAAACCGGCCCACTGAGAATTTGGAGGAGAAAAAGAAAGAGAGAAAAAAGAGAAAGAGAATCAAACATATCTTTGGAATAATTCAAATTGGAAATTTGAATTTGGAACTTGACTTTGGATTAAGATCAACTTCAATTATTTATTTGGAGTTGATTTAATCTGGATCTCTGAGCTTGGAGATAATTTGATTTAAGCTGATCAGAGTCTAAGAGTAGGTTTGAATTGAGAGACATTCAATTCAAACCTCCACACAAAGAATCATAAAATCCAACAATGCATGACAGTCAACGTAATGCAGTGATCATGCTAGAAATTGCACTGGTAAACTCTGGAACAACTAGTCAACTCAATACCTCCAACATGTATGAAGGTGTATGTACTAGTATACATACACATCCCCGTACATGTACTAGCTTACTTAATTATCCTCAAAAAGTTTTAATTTAGAGCTAATTCTGTAATTATACAATATGCTAAACACAGGGTGTTACAGTCATGCACTTTGACGGCTCCCTCATGCTGAAAGGCACGGGGGCTGGAGTGGTGCTCACCTCCCCAATGCGTGAAGTACTCTAATACGTCGTGAAGCTGCATTTCCGAGCAACCAATAATATGGCGGAATATGAGGGTCTCATCGCTGGCCTCCGTGCAGCGGTGGGTCTCGGGATCCGGCAGCTTCTGGTGAAGGGAGACTCCCAACTGGTGGTCAACCAAGTATCCAAGGAATACCAGTGCGTGGATCCTCAGATGGCGGCGTACGTGGCGGAAGTCAGGAGGCTGGTGAGGCACTTCGATGGCCTGGAGCTGCGGCACATACCTCACCGCGACAACACTCTGGCCGATGACCTCTCCCACCTGGCCTCTGCCCGGGCGCTTGTCCCAGCTGGAACCTTTGAAGAAAGGCTCACACGATCATCCGTCCTGCCTACTGACCAGGACGAAGGGGAACCCTCGAGCCTAGTTGAGGGAACCCAGGCAACACCCTCAGTGGGAGGTCCCGTCAGGGTGCCGGTGGTTCTCAAGATGCGTCATGGATCGATGAGATCCGAGGGTACTTGAAAGGAAACATCCTTCTCGGGGATGATGCCTCTACGGAGAGGATTGCACGGCAGTTCAAACGCTCTGCCATAGTAGATGGGGATCTCTACCGGCGCGGCACGGACTGTGTCCTCCTGAAATGCATCACCCGGGGCAGAAGGCAGTGAACTTCTCACTGAGATCCACGAGGGTGAGTGCGGTGGCCATACATCGTTCCGCACGTTGGTCGGGAAGGCCATTCGGCAAGGCTTCTACTGGCCTACAGCCCTCCAGGACGCTTCCGAGTTGGTTCGACGTTGCAGGGCGTGCTAGTTCCACGCAAAGCAGATTCACCAGCCAGCTCAAGCTCTCCATACCATCCCCCTGTCATGGCCCTTCGCGGTCTGAGGGCTGGACATCCTGGGTCCATTCCCCCGAGCAATCGGGGGGTATGAGTACCTCTATGTTGCCATCGACAAGTTCACCAAGTGGCCGGAGGCGGTCCTAGTTATCAAGGTTACCAAGAACACGGCGATCCAATTCATCTGTGGTATCACAAGTCGCTTCGGTGTCCCGAACAGAATCATCACCGACAATGGCACCCAGTTCACAAGTGCCCAGTTCGGGGACTACTGCGAGGACCTCAGCATCAAGCTATGCTTCGCCTCTGTCGCTCATCCTTGGAGCAATGGGGAAGTCGAGTGTGCAAATGCCGAGATACTGAAGGGGCTCAAAACCTGGACCTACGACGTGCTCGCAAAGCATGGGAAAGGGTGGATCGACGAGCTGCCTGCTGTGTTATGGGCCAACCGGACCACGCCAAGCCGGGCCACCGGGGAGACGCCGTTCTTCCTCGTGTACGGCGCCGAGGCAGTCCTCCCCTCCGAGCTCACTCTCGGCTCCCCTCGGGTGAATGCCTATTCAGAAGGCAAACAGGAACAGCGAAGACGCGACGACGTCGATCACCTGGAGGAGCGTCGGCGATGAGCTGCCGTCCGAGCAGCCAGATACCAGCTGAGCCTGCGGCGCTATCATCAGCGTCACATCCGGGCCTGGTCACTCGAGGTTGGGGATCTAGTTCTCCGACGTGCCCAAACGCGCGAAGGAAAGAATAAACTGTCCCCTATGTGGGAAGGCCCCTTCATCGTGACTGGTGTCCCGCGACAAGGCTCGTTTCGGCTGGCCACAGAAAACGGGCAGCCGCTCCTAAACGCATGGAACATCGAGCACCTGCACAAATTTTATCCATAAGACGGCATGTTTGTGCTCGGGCCAACCAAACCAGGGGTCCCCCTGCCCAAGATTGGCCGGGGGCTGCCACCAACCATGTAAGTTACCACTTCTGTACAAATTGTCAATATACACCCTTGTTCCCAGTACTCGGGTGCTAAAAGGATGTCCTGGGGACTTAGACGCTCTGCACCAAGGAACCCACGTTCCCGGGCACCCCTAGCTCAGGACTTCTACCCTTTCCTGGACTGGCCGGCCGGAAGGCTGGCAACTGTCCGATGAGTCACTAAAGTTATATGAATTTTTTTTCATACATACATAATAAACTATTGTTCCTGAGTTATCCTCGGGACCCTCGCATGCTAATCTATTTGGTGAGATGGTCTCCTCGCATGTAAAACCTTGCCCACGTGTTCGCTTTTCTGGAATGACAAAAACAGACAGTAGTCGGTGTATCGTACTGGCGGCGATGGTTGACCTAGGTCCTTTATGGTGGCCGTGGTGCCCGGCCGGCTTGGCAGTACCCCGAGCACTACCGAGCCTCTAGGGCTTTCGGGTAATCCTACTGCTTGAACAAAAAGTGGTTGGGATCGCCTAGACCCCAGGGGCGGGCTGTCGGTGCTCGGTCTGGTCAGTCCTACCCCGGACACCACGGAACCATGGGGACTCTTGGTGGCATTTCCGCTCACGAGTGTCTCCGGTCTGCTTGTTTGGGAGGTCGCAGGGTGGAAAGTGTTCATTGGTCGTGGCGTGCATCGTGCCGGATGGACTTATCTCCCGAGCAAAGAAGTTCGTATCTGTGTCTCTTTGACACAGCTTCTGCGGACTTGCGAGGACTCGGGGGCTGGACGCTCGGGTGGTCCTACTTCTCGTACGATGAGTGGTCGGGGCAACCTAACTCTCGGGTGAAGAAGGCCAGGCTCTGTCCGGCCAGTGCCTCTCGGGACATCAAGCAAAAAGCAAGACAACATATAAAGACAAACATAGAGCAGAGTTTCGATCCGAAAGAAAGGCTTCTATTATATTAAAAGGAACCATTCAGGAGGGGATCACTCCCATATTTACAACATTCGAAAAAACAAAAAACCTAACTATTTACAGGCTCAGGCGGAGGCGAGGACACGTCGCTGCTACCATCGCCGCTTGGTTCTAGCTCCGGCTCCCACATAAAACACACCGCCACCTCGGTGGCGACATTGCAGATGGCTTCCCAGGCGGCAGCTTCCTCCGCCTCAACCATGCCCTGCCGGGCTGGCTCCAGCGGGAAGGCAGGGTCTTAGCTGTGATAGCAGGCGAGAACGTGCTCGGCCACTCCTTGGGCCAGAGCACGCCCCTCCTGGGTCGCCAGCTCCTGCACAGCGTTAGGAAGATCCTCGAGGCACCGGGCGATCTCCGCAAACCCGAGGGTGATGTGGCCAGTCGTCTCCTTGTCCAGCGACTGCTCGCCCACGGAAGTCGGGGCTTTGCGGCTTCGGTCTGGGCTCTGCCTTCCTCCTCTTCGGGGGAGGGCTCTGGCCCTCTAGCCGTTGTGGGCTGGCCCCAGCGGCCGCCCCAGAGCCTGTCTCCGGTGGCTGGTCGTTCCGGCCACAAGCTGTTGCACCGCCAGCCGGCCTCTGGCCCTCGGGTTGCCGTGCCCTAGATCTGGCCTCCGTCCCGGACCTCGCTCCTGAAGATTGGCCGCCTCGGCCACCCTCCGTCACGCCGCCCGCCGCCGGCCGTTGTCGCGGAGGTGACGACGATGATGATGAAGATGGCTGATGGACGTATGCTCTGGGACGCTTCCCTTGTCTCCTCGGGCCGCCGGCCTACTGCCTTCGGCGGCGGCGCCCCGCCCTCCGTTGTCATCCACCCCGGGCATTTGTATGGTCCAGGGGTTCCGGCGCCCCGGACGATCCACAAGCCCTTGGGCGTCGAACTCCAGCATGGACGCCTGCAGTGCCACCCAACTCGGGTCTGCGTAGAGCGCCAGCTCCTCTCGGGGAAAGACCGCCTAGGCGAGGTCATCAACGCCGGTCACCACCTTCAGCAAGGTCGCCAGCGCCCCCTCGTCGAGGTCCCCGTCCGGGCCGATGTGGGTCCTCGTCAGGTCGCCTGAGCCGGTGTACATCCAGGCAAAGTGGGCACGCTCCCGCAAAGGGGCCAGACGGCGGCGCAGGTAGTCGGCGACCACCATCAGCAAAGTCAGCCCCACCCAGCGTAGGTCGTCGATGCGGTTCAGCACCGGGCGCAGGCGCTCATCCTCCGCGGGGGTCGCCTCCCAGATCGGCCTATGGGGCTCCGCTGGCGTTTGGGGCAGCATGAGGCAGTCATGGGGGCTGACATCGACGTAGACCCAGTCCCGGCGCCAGTCCTCCCATTTGCCGTGCATCACTTGCGGGATGTAGAGTTCGCCGAGCCCCTCCCGCAGGCGAAAGTTGCAGTAGCCGACCATCTCCACCTCGTCGGATTCTTTCCTCTTCCCGGCCACTCGAAGGATGAAGAAATGCCAGAACAGAGTGACCGACGGTGGCACTCCCACGAACATCTCGCAGAAGTGCGCGAAGATCGCCAAGATCACCACCTAGTTCGGACTCAGGTGGGCCAGCTGGATGCCAAACGTGTCAAGTAGTTGGAGGAAGAACGTCGAGAATGGTGGCACCAGTCCGGCGGCGACGAAGGACACGAAGATCATGATCTGCTCCGGCCGGTGCGTGGAGGGTGGAAAGTTCACCGGCGTCACCACTGACGCCTCCCTCTGACCAGCGGGCACCATCAGCTTGTGGACCTTCTCAGCCCCCTCCTCGTTCATGAGTCGGGACTTCGGCAGGATGCTGTTGGAGCTCGACGCGTCCCGGTGACAGCTTCCTGCCCTCAGCATTTTTTGGGGGTGGGGAGTGCGCTGAGAGAGTTGAGAAGAAAGGTGCGCTACGGGCTGAAGACAGAGCTCCCGGTGCGCAAGGAAGAAGAAGAAGACAGGAGGTGGCGATCGCAAGAATGGCGTGGGGGGCAACGGTTTGTTCCCCCTCTCCTTTTTATATCCTGGGGAATTCAAACGGCACTTTCCGTGGCGCAATCTGCGAAGCGCATTCCCCTCGATCGGCACGGCTGCCAGGCGCGTCTCCCTCGATCTGTGGGGTTACCAGGCGCACTACCCTCAATCCGCGTGATTGCCACGCGCGCCTCCCACCTCGTTATCACTCTCCTCGAAAGTCGGAAGGACATGCATCCTTTCGGTTTCCAGCCTGGGCCGTACCAAAAGCCTGGGCCGAAAAGACTGCAAAGACAGCAAGATTCTAGCACCTGAGAACAAGCCCCGTTGCATTGATGCTGAGATCGGCCTCGAAGAAATAAGGGTCCCATCTGCAATCTCTGGGCCATCGCCTGCCAATGGGCCCGGGGTCTGCTATCGGTGACATGGGAACCAGGGGTCCCCGAGTCCCGAGGGCAGTACAGCAGAATGCCACGTGGTGCCTTCCCTCGGGGACTATCTCCCCGAGGTTCGAGAAGTACAAGTTCCAGGAGAGGGTGCTCAGGGCCACGAACAGTGGTCCCTGAGTACCTCGAGTTCCCCGAGGACCCGAGAAGACACAGTTTCGGGAGAGGGTGCTCGGGGCCATGAATAGTGGTCCCTGAGTATCCGAGTTCCCCAAGGACCCGAGAAGATAGTTCCGGGAGAGGGCGCTCGGAGCCATGAATAGTGGTCTCCAAGTACCCGAGTTCCCCGGGGACCCGAGAAGACCCAGTTCTAGGAGAGGGCGCTTGGGGCCATGAACAGTGGTCCCCGAGTACCCGAGTTCCCTGAGGACCGAGAAAGGACATATCCGGGAGATGGCACTCGGGGCTATGAACAGTAGTCCCCGAGCACCTAGAGTTCCCCGAGAACCTGAGAAGCCCCTTGCCGGTGGACCCCACAAGGGCTCAGCGGTGAGGTGTCAACTGGTGAGCGGTCCGATGCTGCATTTAAGAGGGAGCGCGGCCTAACACTTCCAACCACTCCCCCCTGCTGCACCCGCTGAAAAGTGGCATGATGACGACAGGACCGGTCGGGGACGCATTTTTCAACCCCTCGTAACATCAAGCTGCAGCCCATGCTGGCTGCTTTCCATTTATGGCTCATGGGGACTCGTGCCCTCCTTTCTGGGCACACCAAGCCCCCCCCCCCCGATGGTATAAAAGGAGGGGGTGCACCCCGACGGTATAAAAGGAGGGGGTGCACCCCGACGACGAGGAGACAAGCTTTGAAGGCTTTACAAGACCCAGACCGAGACAAGTCCAAGAAGTTCAACAGACGCAGACAAGCTAACGAAGACAGGACACACGAAGCTCTAGACTTAGACAAAAATCCTTGTAACACAAGAGATCCACCGAGAGGCATTCCCAGAGCATTTATGGCATACACACAGGAGTAGGGAATTACGCTCCGTGCGGCCCGAACCTATCTAAAACCCCTCGAGCATTTTTTTCCACTAGCATCCGATCATCCATCCCGCCTGCATCTCATTTACTCTCATTAATTCACATACGAGGTAGATTCAGAATCATCCCCCCCCCCCCGGTCGAATCTCAAAGGGGGTCCCTCCGGATCCCCGCTTGAGGAGTTCATCCTCCGACAACGGCTTCTTCATGTATTGCATCTATGAGACCTACTAAAACATATATTTGACAAACATGTTAGTCTCATTGACTATATTGTCATTAATCACCAAAATCATATACATGTCCTAAATATGGTCGCTACAATCCTCCCAAGGGCATGTTTGCTAACTAGCCTCGCTGAGCCCTAACACGGCTACCGCCATTACCGCCCTCGCCAAGCTCGCCCAACTGCCATGACAAAGCCACCTCGTCCTCATCGGTTGGACCTCTGGCTTCGCAAGCACGAGAACAAGCTGGCTGGCTTGATCTTGATGCCCATCGATCGTCGAAAGGTCTCCTTCGTCGCTCACCAATCTTCTCTGCTGCAACACATCATGGTCAAGCCCTGTCACACTCGGTTTTAAGATCAAACTGAATGTAAACTATATGTATGCCAAAATCAGTTTACACATACATATAGCAACATCTCTAGTGAAAAACAGATACAATGCTCATTATTACAATGTTATTTGGTACAAAATGACCACAAGGGTGTAAATAAAATTACATAGCAGCGAAAAGAAAACACAACACAATGCCCACTCCTCACACAGTCGACCGGAAGCTCGACAAACCTAGAACTCTGCGTCGTCTTCAAGATATTCCTCAAAAACTTCACCTTCTGAAAATGAAGCATGAGTATTTCCAATACGCAGCAAGTAAGGGAAAGTATGACATGGAGGCTTAAACCAAGATTTTCCTATCCTCTAGGGTTTTATTTGCATAAAAGCCTATTTTAGACTAAGGTTGTAGAAAGTAGTTTTTTAAAAAGAAAGAAGTGTAATTGATTTCCTTTAACCTCTGGTAATTCAGCAATTTCTTTACCACCGTAAACATCCACCCAACTAATCATGTGAGGGTCCATACCACTCATAACCGTGAGCATGGTTGAATATTTAGTTTGACACTCTGCAAATGTTGTACACTCCCAGCATCCGTTTGGCTCATGCACCACTGAGAGAATATTTAGTTACTTACCCAAGTCATACCTTATAGGTCTCTTGGTTATACTGTTATCATGGGTGGTCGCTCTACAAACCGGTCCTTAATATGGTCTGGGCAAGACCGCCAACTAACCGATAAGGGTAACCACCAGAATATCCATCCAAAGTTAACCATTTTTGGAACGCATCAACAGGTAAACACCAACATCCCCTTCTTGCCCAAACCCTAGATTCCTTATTGTTAAATATCAACAACATCAATTATCATATCATACTTCTTATCTCAACTTTTATTCCTTAGCTCATGATTCATCACCTATATACTACATGTTCATCTAAAAGCATGGCTAAGTAGTATACTCATGTTATTGAATAAAACATCTACACAGGAAAACTACATATGTTGCTAGTGTTTACTAAACTAAACCATTCACCACAAAAACAGCATGCATGTTTTGCATAACTGATTTTAATTAAAAACTAGGCTCACAATATGGTCAAGACACTTGCCTTCGTTAAGGTGATGCATAGTTCCTTCAAAGTCTTCTTCCTAGAGATTTTTGAACTGCTCTTGAATTGATTTGTCTACATGAGCACATAATAAAATATAAGAACAATACACAAATAGTAAGAAACTTGATAAAAATCCTATAAAAAGATTCTACACGTCGCTATGAGAATTTAAGCGCAAAAATCTCCTAAAATGGAGCTACAAGCAAAAAGTTCTATGGCTAAACTGCAAAATTACGTAATAACAGAGATTAAATCAATTATTTTATATTGAAAATCTTATTTATTGTGCAAGCTGACATCAATATTCAAAATAAAATTATTTTTGTTATACAACAGAGTCCACTCTATTGTGAACCGAAGGGAGGCCCTCGGTCTACGGGTCCACCGTGGACCAGCAGCACCGTGGGGCTATGCTCTGCGGCAGGCGGCCGAAATGGTGCTCTGGCAACCGAGGAGATTCGACAAGAGGCGAAAAATAGTGAGGGGGCGTCGGTTAGCTCACCCCGAGCGAAATTGAGCCGGAGCGAGGTCGAGGCGGCCGAGCGACAAAAAAGGCGACGACGGCGGTCGGTGCAGCGCTGGGAAAGGTGTTCCAGAGCCGGATCAACGATGATGACCCACGGGATCGTGTCTAGAGGCACCTACGGAGCTGGAGAAGTGATTAATTCGGTCGGAAATGGCATGGAGATGTGTGAAGAGTGGCACAGGCAAAGGCACTACAGGCAAGAAATCGAGGTGTGAGCGGGTAGAGGAGTTGTGGAACCTCGCCGCGAAGGCCATGGGCTTCTTAAATAGGTGCAAGATCGAGTGGAGTGGTTGGGGCAACTGGAGGAGAAACGGCTGGCGGTAATGGCCATTAAGGCTGGCGGTTACCGCACTAACTCGAGCAATAGAGAGGACTGTAGAGGGGAAAATGGATGGGGGCATCTTGATGGGCTTAACGCTTTGGATTCTGCCATTCGGGTAGGAGAGAGGGCGCATATTCATGGCGGCCGGCGGAGGGGAGCGGGAGCAGCTGGAGGTGGGAGAAGGGGAGCTGGCAGCTTGGTAGCTCAGCGCGGCTGAGGCGGAGGCGGCTCGGCTTGTGGGCTCGGCTCGATAGAGAAGGGAGAGGGAGAGAGAAAAGCAAATGGGCTTTGGCCTGTGCAGAATGGGAGAAGGGAATGTGGCCCGGGAGGGGAAAGGGGAGGGAGAGAGGTAGGTTTAGGCTGGCTTTGGGAAGGAAAATCGACCTGGTAAGGTTTGGGAAATAGAAAAAAGCTTTTCTTTTGATTTTTGAACCATTTTCGCAAAGAGTTTTTAAACGAGAGCCTTCTAACAAATTCTTGCAAATATTTTCTACACGTGAAAACCGAATACAACTACTACGACATGAATGCATCAAGCTTGAATATAACCTATAACAATTTAAATTCCTTCTTAAATAAGCAAAACCTACAACTCCTATTAAATTCTAGCGAAATTTTAAACTATTGAGAAAAATTAAAAGTTAAGGTGTTACAAGCCCTAGTGAGCCTCTATAACATCCATATCTCCCTCAAACGGGTTCATTGTTGCTTCAGCATCATCCTCTGTTGCTCGTTGTCATTTGTCGTGCTTGACGACAAGCTCTACTAGTGCGCTAGCGAGACCATCCCTGCACGTTTCCCCTCTAGCTGCCACCACAGTCAATCGACCAGCTCCCAAGTGTCGCAGCCATTAAGTTCGACATGGATGGCCTAGATTAGATCCGACATACTCCTTCGGTAACATTAAATCTCAGCCATCCATTCAAAATCCAACAGCCTGATTATACTGTTTGTTGTACTGTTCTTAGTTAGCATTGTTGTGTATTTTTTCGATGTGTATTGAGAGCAGCGAGGAGCAGTTCGAGAATCTCCAGGATCAAGTCTTTGAAGAATCTGAGTAGCAAGTTGGTAGAGGCAAGTGTCCTTAAATATTCTGATCATAGCTTTTCAAATACGATATTTATTTCAAATATGCATGTTGATAATTCAGAACCTATTTACTTATATTACCATGTTCCATATATCCCTTATCGCTCTAGGTTTTAGTAGTGGTTATGTTGGGTAGCTTATACTTAGCTTTGCATAAGGGTATGGTTGGGTGGTTGGTTAATCATGATTAATGGTCTATGCAACAATGAGTTAGGAATTCTGATAATTGTGTTAGAAAATAGGAACATAGGGATGTCGAGCACAATGTTAGATGGTAATGGTGTGGGAATGCACAAGTACGCGAAAGCACTATGGTGGTGTTTGTGTCTGCTTGATATCCTAAAGACCGGTTTGTGAAACGGGTAACTCCGATTAAAAACTTAACCATGAGGCTTATATGGGTATGGCATGACCAATTAATTAGCAGATCCTCAACATAGTATAAGCCAATGGTGGTGTAGTAAGGAAAGTGAGATGTCACTTTGACGGCGGTGAAACCTCAACAAGCTTATTCTCGTTGGGAGGATGCTTTGTAACGGCCTTGTAGTGAAACCTAGCCGCACACCTCAAAAGTGTGTAAGTTCTATGATGTCATAGGTATATGGGAATCACGACTCATGGGTACAGTTGGACGACCTCTACAGAGTGTAAATTGATATAGCAGTCGTGCTCGTAGTTAAGAGCGGCGTGATCCCTTCACATGATTATTTGGTTTGGTTGGTGGTTGGTCAACTACAATAGGTAGCAGTTGGATGGTTGGTTACCTGCGATGGGTATCAAGTTGGTTGGTTTGGGAATCTGATGTGGATTTCAGGTAGCAAGGAAATATATGGAGATGTTTCTAGTGGTTGGTAGCTACATGATGATTCACCTAGTTAAATGTGATACTTTTATAACCCTTACATTAGAATAGATGACATTTACGCAAATTTATCTGATATGGCATGTTTCTTTATTAAATCTTTCTTGTCATTTATTTTTCACACTTGTGAAATACGACATGTACTCACACTTGCGATTTCCATACAAATGTATATCAATGTGCTGCTTAGATAATGAAGTAGAATCGGACTACTTCTTAGACGAAGATGAAGATTGTTAGGCTGGTGAACCCCTGTGTCAAAGATGAGAGCTTCGCTGCATTTTGCTAGTGTGTTTTGCTTAAGGCCATTGAGGTCCTTTCTATTTATTTAAGTTAAATGTTATAATAATAGCACTGTGTGTGATACACTGATGAAGTTATTGTATGTATGAAACTTAATCCTGACGTATATGTAGTTTACACCTAGTTTTATTCCTTTATAAAAACTAGATGTGACAACACCTTTGCCGTTTTCTAGATTTCTGCAGTTCTTACAAAAATACCAGTTTTGAAAACACCTAGTTCCACACCTCTACATGATAAGTTTTATCTCAAGCATCCATTAGTCTGAGAATGCGTGATCAGAACAATCGATCGAGTGTGCTGGACACTGGAACATTATATCCCAACGGAGGCTACTGCATAATACGACAAATTAAAGCAAGGAATGTGATGTGTCTAATGAGTTGAGACGTGATTCCAGGACGCTGGACTGAATCACACAGTCCAATACATCCTTATCGAACTGCATGCTCAGCGTAGTTATTCCATTTCTGATTTTGGCAGTATCAAGCTCTTCGGCTCGACAGGTCCAGTTCGAACCTAAATGCCTCCATCAGCTGAACCAAGGCAAGGATGAATCTCTTTGGGACTTCATCTGAAGTTTCAATGACAGGCGTAATACGATCCCTGATATCTCCGACGGGTCAGTCATCATTGCCTTCAAGAGAAGCGTCAATGATAGAGACCTGGTTGGGAAGTTGGCTACTCAAAAAATCCAAATAGTCAAGGAGCTCTTCGAGCTAACCGATGAGTTTGCAAAGTGTGCTGAAGCTCAAGAACATGCCAAAGTCCTCAGTCTGCTAAAGACAAGCTCGAGTCTTCAAAGAACGGGGGGAAGAAGAGCAAGTCTATTGACAAGCGTAAGGATATAGACACGCTCATAGCTATGGTCGAGAGGAGCAAGTTGCGTAACACCGGAGATAATAAGGTCTAGAGCCATAGTGGCAGGAAGTGGTCTCTCGTACATCGATCCAACTAGCTTGATTTTGACAAGTATCAAGTTATCAACAAGAAGCTTGATCTTACTATCATATTAAACAGGCCAATCCAGGTGCTGATGATGATGAGCCCAAATTCTGCGGGGCTAATAAGAACTTGGCACATATCTTTAGAGGATCTACGTGAAGGCTAAGTCACTTGTGCAGATTAAGTGACTAAAGATATGAGATTGTTAATTGAGTTTGGTGGACTAAGATCAAGACATGCTTAGTGAACAAATTATACGCTTGATGCTCACGGTTCATACCTTGGTGGTGAACCAAATGAAGATGATGTGAAAAGAGAAGTATTTCATGCTTGGTGCATGGGAAGCAATCAAGTGAACTTCATCAAGCTTTCAGAATATCAAGAGGGGCTTGAGATAGGAAGCGAGGATGAATATCATCATCAAGCTCAAAGTGAAGAGTTGATGACAAGCCTGTGAGAATTGTTGGAGATTCGATGATGTGTTCGTCAAGTCTGATAGGATTGTTCAAAGAAAAGGTATAACTAGAATATACTTTCTAGTTTTGTCGGTCTCAAGGAGTTTGGTGGGAGAACGGGCTCTAGGATCTATAGCCGTACACTACGTAAAAAAAGGCTAAGGGTGATGGGTCATAACGAACATGGGTGATGGATCCCTCATCTGTCACCCTAAATGCGTCACTAATTACTAGTCTTTGGTGATAGGTCTACCTGTCACCAATGAGGTCATAGGTGACGGGTCGTAACCGTGACCTATCTCCTATCATTGTCTCCCATGTACTGGGGAGAATGATATAAGTGACGGGTAACTAGATTACTCGTCACTTATATCTTTCACCTATGTGTTAGGGAGAAAAACATAAGTGACGGGTATCTAGTTACCCGTCACTTATATGAACCCATAAGTGACTGGTAACAAGGTTACTCGTCACTTATGTGTAGCTTACCTGACATGATTGTCTTATTTTCTAGTTGCATCCTGGAGCATAGCTAGGATTTGGTAGCTATCTTCTCCCTGCAAACAACAGCAATGCATCCAAATCCATATGGACAAACATACTTATAAAAGAACTCGCTTCATCACAGAATCACAAAAGCTACAAAGTTCTAATTAATTCATTATAGAATCACAAATATTACAAAGTTCCAATCAACTCATATTATATAAGACCTCACAACTTAGAGATTCTATAGTGGAACTTACTGTGTGGGCTGATGGCTTCAGACACCATGTATTCGACGATCTGTCGTCAAATCTCTAGGAGTGCATTGTCGTCGAAAAAGAAGCTAAAATTCCTACATAATTTAATGCGTAACCAATGTCTTGTTATCATGAAATTAAAGTAATTACTGAAATTAGTTATCAATAATCTCATATTGAACTTACATCGGGGGATTTGATATCCTTCATACGAAGCATGAGGAGCATGTTCTATGCAACATAGAATTCATAGATGTTGGTCGGTGGTTGTAGGTGGCATTGCTGAAAAGAAAATTTATTGTTAGATCAAAAGGAAAAAAATAGCAAAAGAGAGCATTTGGTAATCTGTTTGGTAGCACTAACAGCGAACCCGATCTTGTGTGTCAGACTGTGGCCGTCTTTCACGTTGTAGTCAGGTTGAGCTTGAAGGTACTTGTCAAAAGCCCTGTATAAAGAGGGACCAATAAGGGAGCATTTGAATGTTAGAAGAGTTAAATATGTAAACTAAGTCAGGCAGAACTTACGTGTCGAGGAGTCCTTTTACAATGCTGTAATCACGATGTCTAAGTTTGCTTTTGGTGCTATTGGTCTTGGTAAGTTGAGGTAACACACCAAGTTCCACTTGAGGCAAATAACTAGTAAGATCTAATGGCCAACGCTGTTGTGGGCGCCCAATAGGTAGTGCATTTTGGAATATTGTTGCATTGCTCTAGCCAAACATGGTCCACAGCGTAGTTAGGGTGAAGTTGGATAACTGATATTGTAATGGCCTCAGGGTCAAGAAATGCGATAGGCTCCTTGTTCTTCTTTGTTCATTTCATCAAGGGTCTATAGATAAGAACATAGTTAGATTCAAGACTTAATGGTATTAATTAATGAATATCCAATTTTAAGGGACTTACAATGTGAAGATTCGTAACAACGATATTGTTGGGGGTCATGGTTAAGGACTCCCAATGGCTCCATGGCTCAGCTAGCCCATGCTCATGGAGCCATGCCTCCCGAAGCTTCCATCTCTCAGAGCCATGCCTCCTGAAGCCTCCATCTCCCGGAGCCATGCCTCTCCAAGAGGCCCCATCTCCGGGGCTCAGGTAGGCTTCCCAAAGGCTACGGGGTGAGTCATCAAGCCTCAAAGATCGGCCAGAAGGGGAACGCTGGTCATCCTTTGCCTGCAAGGAAGTGACCGACATTAAATACCTAGGCTAGTGGACATCGTCCTGATACGCCAGTACAATGGAGGTTATCCTGACACCCCTGACGGGGCGGCGCCGGGACGCAATTGGCGACCGGCTCACCCCTCGAGGTGCAGGCACCACAATAGTTACTATGGTTGATATTTATCCTCTATGAAGGATAAAAAGTAGTTATCCGGGATAAGGCCCAATAATTCGGTCAAGTACTAGATATTTGTACATCGTGATAACTTGTACACTAAGGTACGTACCACCCTATAAATAAGGGGTCATGGTCATATAGGGGAAAGGGAGAGGTCACAAGAAGAACGCTCAAGGCAACACACAGGACACAGAGGTGCCCAAGCACGAAACCACGCTGTGATACTCCCCCAGACCAATCCATTTTTATACTATCAATACATTTGTGGTGTTCCTTCCTCTCAAACTTCGTCTCCAAGCTTGAGTCTCATCCTTAGAAGAAACTCTCGCCGTACTTGCGTACTTGTGGGGGCAAGACGATCTCTTGCTCCAACAGCGCGCCGTTCGTGAGGCCTCGAACACAGAAGTGCTAAGAGAGGTAGGATGCCACCCAACAAGAAGACCACCAAGGCCGCAGAAACAGCAGCCGACCCCCAGTCATGCCCGTGTGATAGTCCAGGCGACTAAACACAGGCCGTGATGAGAGGCCCCCAACCAGGGGAAACGAGGGCCATACGACCACCGCCGACCAGCCATGACCATAGCTATAGCCGGCACTAAAGGGCCCTTTACCTCAGAGACCCAGCAGCAAGGCGAGGCCCCCGCTGTGCCCCTAGGGGCTGCGGCAGGCGCCATCGCCGTAAATACCTTTTCAACCGAGCGTCAATCACGCTTGACGGCGCTCCTGATTTATATGGAGGAACTGCAAATGGCCCTGCGGGTCGAGCAGCAAGCTACTCGCATGACCACCGCTGCCCCCATGATGACCAGCGCTATTCCGACCCAAGCCCTATGGGCCGATGAACTCTTCGACACTAGGACCCTACACGTTCAGCCTCCGGAGCCTCGGGGCTGGCGTAGTGAGGATCCCTACAAGACTACGACTCTCCCTTGTAGGCCGACATGTAGGCCACGCCCTTCCTGGAGGGCTTTTGGATCCCAAAGCTATCTAAGTTCAAGAGTGATTATGACCTCGATGACTTTGTCCATTCCTACGCCCTCGCCATAGAGGCCAGCGGGGGCAGACCGGCCACTATGGCTAAATACTTCCCTCTCGCCTTAGAAGGCGTGGCCATACGCTGGTTTTGGGCACTAGACCCTAGCGCCATTCACGCTGGGTCCCAACTTTGAGACCTCTTCCGCAACAATTTGTAGGACACCTTCGTCGAGCCAATAACCTCCGGAAGCCTATTCACTATCAGGCAGGAGCCGAACAAAACCCTCCGGGATTACTTTCAAAGGTTCTCTCAGACCAAGGCCTAGATTAGTCGCATATCAGACTCTTTGGTCATCGATGTCGCAACCCAGGGCCTGGCCAAAGGCCCCCATACAATCGACTGAACCAACGTCCAATACGCACGGTGGAAGTCCTCATGAGCAAGTTCGAGGAACATGCACGGGCAGAGGAGGAAAAACTTCACCGGAGGCGTTTGCAAGCTACCGAGACTACCCGTGTCAACCCCGAGAAGTCACACTCACAAGCGGGATCGTCACATGCCCCCTCCCTCCCAGCGAAGAGGGGCTTCGAGGAGGCTCATACCTCCGGGTTCCAAAGGGGGCGGCAGCGACAACGCCAAAACATCAACAACATCAGCCCAAGCCGTGGGGCTCCAAACTAAAACCACCCCAAGGGACGTGGCTGGGGATGCCCCGGAGGCCACCCGGAGCGAAGCCGCTCCAAACCAGTGTTCTGAGGGGGAATCCTAGTGCACTCTACATGGCGTAGGACGAGGACATAACACCGACAACTGCGGACCCTCAGAACCTTCCGAGAAGAGTACCTCAGGAGCCAGACAGCCTTCGCCTCGACTGAGGGGGCCAAGGAGTAACCTGAAGATCGCAGGACACCAGCCGACTGACGGGTCGATCATTTGGCCTTGTAGAACCATCCTTAGTTGGCACTACCTTCTCCGCCCCCAATCATCCATAGAGCGATACGTTGGGACACAGGGCAGGCAGATCATCCTCACTATAACCGGCAGAGGGAGCTCCGGCTGCACTTTGAAACGGCAACGGCGAGACTACGCACACGGGGTGCACCACATTGGAGAAACTAGCATCCATCGGCAGGCTCACGAATGGGTCGACACCCCCGTGACATTCACCATCGATGATTCAAAAGGGATGAAATTTCCTCACTCCATTGCCCTGGTCATCTCATCCAACATCGCCAAAGTCAAGGTCTGGAGAATACTGATCGACGGAGGCAACTTGGCGGACCTCCTCTTCATACATGCCTTCGACCAGCTCTGAATCCCACGAAGCTGGCTCTCACCAGGCCACAGACCCCTCCAAGGATTTAATGGGCCCCCCTCGACGCCCTAGGCTAGATAGAACTCCCGATCATCTTGGGCGAGGGCTCCGCAGCATGGACTGAGGTAATCATCTTCGACGTTATGGACGTACCTTATGCCTACAATGCTATTGTGGGATGAGGAACTCGGAACAGATTCGGAGCTGTACCCCATCACAATTACCTCTGCTTGAAGATACCTGGACCCCAGGGGCTAATAACCATCCGTGGTGACCAAGACCTGGCTAGGCGCATCGAGCAAAGGTACCCTGCTCTGCTCCCCGGCTACCACATCCACGCCGTGACCCAGGAGGGCTCTGAGGATCCCCCTATTGGCGCATCCTGGGCACTGCTGCCCTCCAAGGCCACAACCGGAGGGGAACATAAAGTGTGTCCCCGTATATCAAGACCAACCCGACTAGACCTTCCAAATAGGGGTAGACCTCACCTCCGGGCAGGAAGCCCAGCTTTTGACTATCCTACAGGGTAACCTTGACACCTTCGAATGGTCCCCGTAGGATCTCCTGGGAGTCAACCGCTCCATTATCGAACACTCTCTTCAGGTCGACCCGAAGGCTAGGCCCGTACGCTAGGGGCTTCACAAGCTGTCCCCAGAGCGGGCAGAAGCCACAAAAGAGGAGGTCCAGAAGCTACTAAGGGCCGGTGTTATCCGAGAGGTCATCCGCTCCGATTGGCTCTCCAACACCATCCTGGTCAAAAAACACAGCGGAAAGTGGTGTATGTACATCGATTTCACATACACCCTTCCTTGCATCGACCAGATGGTGGATTCCACCGCCGACTGTGAGTTGCTAAGTTTCCTGGATGCCTACTCCAGGTACCACCAAGTGTGGATGGCGATGGAGGATGAGAGAAAGACCAGCTTCATTACCCCCTTCCCGGTATACTGCTACGTCCGGATGCCCTTTGGTCTTCGGAATGGTGGGGCCACCTTCTCTCGCCTAGTGCACAAGGTACTACGGTAGCAACTGGGCCACAATGTTGAAGCCTACATAGACGATATCATGGTGGAAAGCCAGTTCGAAGCCAACCACGTTGCTGACCTAGAAGAAACATTTGATAGCCTCTAGGCTGCAGGCGTGCGGCTGAACCCGGAGAAGTGCATATTCGGCGCTAAGGCTGGAAAGATGCTGGGATATCTCGTCTCCCAAAGAGGCATCGAGGCCAATCTGGGCAAGATTTGTGCCATCACAGAAATTTTACCTCCCACCAATCCAAAGGAAGTAAAACACTTGGTCCGCTGCCTCGCAGCCCTCGGCCGCTTCCTCGCCAAATCTGCCGAGCATAGCCTCCCCTTCTTCAAAACGCTGAGGGGCTCTGAACCATTCAACTAGACACCGGGGTGCCAGGCGTCATTCAAGACCCTCAAGGACCACCTTTCCCACCTCGAAACACTCACGATGCCCCTCCCCGGCGAATGCTGCTCTTATACTTGTCCGTCTCTGCCTCTGCTGTCAGCACCGCCCTGGTAAGGGAGGAGAAAAGTGACAATCGCTCTACCCAAAGGGTTGTATACTATGTCTCGGAGGCCATAGCCGGAGCCAAGACACGCTACACTGAGCTCAAAAAGATAGCATACACCCTGCTAATGGCCCCACGCAAGCTCCGGCACTACTTCCTCGCCTACAACATCACTGTCCCAACCTCTTACCCACATAGCGACATGTTTCGCAACCGGGAGCTGACGGGACACATCGGCAACTGGGCAGTAGAACTAGCCCCCTTCGTTGTAAGGTTTGTGGCCCGCATCGCCATAAAATCCCAAATCTTAGTAGACTTCATCGCCAAATGGACTCCGGCGCCTGCCGAACCTGCCGCTACCCCTCCCAAGACATCTGGACTATCTACACCGACGGAGCATACGGCTCCATGGGAGCCGGAGCTGGTGCGGTCCTCATCTCCCCCACAGGCCAGCAAGTCCAATTCGCTGCTCACCTGGATTTCAAGACGACCAACAACATAGACGAATACGAAGCCGTCCTCTTAGGCCTCCGGAAGGTCCGAGCCTTGGGGGCAGTCAGAGTCATCATTCGGACCAACTCCTAGATCATCGTCGGCCACGTCGACAAGAGCTTCCAAGTTTGACATCCAGACATGTCAATATACCTCAAAGCCATCTGCAAGGTCGAAGCACACTTCTGCGGCATATCAATATAGAGCATACCACGAACGGACAACAACCAGGCAGACACCCTGGCAAAAGCTGCCACCACAGGCAAATACCCATCATTGGGTGCCTTCCTCGAAACTCTACACCAGCTGACTGCTAAAACCCTTAACGAGACTGCCACCACCATCCTCCCCATCGAAACCACCGACTGGAGAGCTCCCCTCTTATCCTTCCTCGCTAGAACAGAAGAGCCAGAAGATCCGATCGCGCTCCGCCGCATTTAGCATCGTACCAGGGGCTACTATCTCATAGAAGGTGCCCTTTACAATACTGGTGTCTGCGCTCCCCTCCTTCGTTGCATTACCAAACAAGAAGGGGAAAACATCCTCCGGGAGATACCTGAAGGCCTTTGCGACAAGCATTTGGCACCTCGCACCCTAGCCAGCAAGGCATTTTGCCAGGGGCTCCATTGGCCTACAATCATGTCTGATGTAGAAGACCTCATCTGCACCTGCCATGGATGCTAGTGGATGGGACACCAAAGTCACCGGCCACCGGCTCCCCTACAACCAATCACTCCCGTTTGGCCCTTGGCTTGTTGGGGGCATGGATCTCATCGGACCATTCCCTCGTGCAAAAAGAAACCTTCAGTACACGGAGGTAGCATTGGACTACTTATCCAAATGGGTCGAGCCTAAGCCCCTCACGGTGATGACATCAAAGAATGTCCAGAAATTCTTCTGGAAGAACATAATTTGCCACTTCGGTATTCCACGACAGCTCACGGTTGACAATGGCATGTAATTCGACTCCATGCCAGATAGGCTTAAGGCCCTCCGTCATCTTTAAGGCATGGCTGACCTACGTGGTGGAGGGATAACCTCCCCGCATCTTGAAGGCCTAGCCTCCGTGCCAAGAAGGATTCATACAAAGTAAGAATCCTCCGGCACCTTGAAGACTAAAAGTTTTCGTGCCAAAATCATCTGACCCCTCCGGTATCTTGAAGGCCTAGCCTCTGTACTACAAGGCGTTGCACATCGAAACATTATTAAATGATATGTTCTTCCCTACTCACGCCCAACGCAACGCAGTACCCCTCGGATCTTGAACCCCGTGGTCGCTAACAGCCGTATAATGCGAAGGGGTGGGGATAGAGGGTACAGGCGAAGCATTGATACGATAACAAAGCGTCGATACAATAAATTATAAATGCCAAAAAACAAAGCTAACACAAACGCAAGTTTATTCATACATGACATACAAAGAGTTTGCATTCACGTAACCACTGTACATTGAATCTATGTGTAGCAGACTTGCTAGCATGTTACGCCTCCCTAAAGTACTATGGGAGGACGAGGGTGCTTGACCACCACGCCTCCTAGAAATATCGTGAGACCTGGAGAATTGACCTCGATAACTGCGCATAGGGGGTCAACGTGAATCCCCTCTATGGAGGGAGCTGTTGCCTAAAATGAAGCCCCCTCTGCCTCGGGAAGACGAAGGATCCACTGGGCTGCTGGGAAGGGAGACGAATCGAAGTGAAATCCTACTCTTTCCCCCGCTCCTTCGGCGAGGACTCCGCAGCCAGGACCTCCTCCACCTTCTCCTCACCCAGAATAGGCTCAAGGATTTCCGAAAGCACCCTTCTGTCAGAATCCCGGGGGAGGCAAGGCTTCGAAACAAGTGTGAACCAGCAACCTCCCGGGCTGTTCGGGCTGCACACCAGTTGTCCTTTGCTACAAAATAACATCCAGAGCAGACGCAAGGGGGCCCTTTGGCTCGATCTTGACCAAGACATTAGCGGCCACCTTCAGATCCACATGCCCCTTGGAATCGTAGGGTATAACGAAACGACTCCGCTGTCAGATGGACGGATCCCTCCTCGAAGGCACTCGATCCCTCCTCGAAGCCCCAGATGCTCCAGATGCACTCGATCCCTCCTCGAAGGCACCATCCCAGATACGAGCAAGGCCCCCTATGGCTTTGGGCCGCCGCACCTATATACATAGATCGGATTCCAGTTAGCCTCAAAGGAACGAATATTCTAGAACAACACTAGCGAACCACAAGAAGACATACATGGTTCTATTAGACAAGGAAAAGCCCAAGTACATGAAGCAGAAGGGGGTAGTCAACATACTAAGACTTTGATCCTCTCGGAAAGAAAAGAAAGCAAAAAACAGACAACGTATGACAGAGCTACACCTTCGGGGCATTTACACGTGAAGACTGCTCCCACGGAGCAACGACGCGAAGTGAAAGGCCTTCAGAGGGCCGCTGTGCGTAAAGATGTCCAAATGGGCCGTGCCGACTGGGCTGGCCCGAGGCACGACACTGTAGGCACGGCCCAGGCATGGCACGACCCGAGCCGAGATGGGCCGGGTCGGCACGGCACGAGGCCACGGGCCGTGCCTGGGCCGAGCGTGCGGCAAGGCACGGCCCGACTGAGTCGGGCCGGCACGGTTATGGCCCAGCCCAGGCACAGCCCGGCCCGGCACGGCCCGGCTCGGGCACTAGGCGACCCAGGAGGCACGGTCGGGCCGGGCCGGCACCGCACGGCCCGGCATGCGGCGGCCCGCATGGCACGGCCGAGCCAGCATGGCACGACACGGCCCGGGCACGTGACGGCCCAGCACGGCACGGCCGGCCCGGCACGGCACGGCCCACCGCGCTGGCTTGGCACGCGGCGGCCCACGGCACGGCCTAGCGAGCGGGGCACGGCCCGGCCGGCACGCGGGGCACGACGGGCCGGCGGGGGCACGCGGGTTAACGGGTTTAACAGGCTAGGAACGGTTCGGCCCGTTTAATCTGTTAACCCAATATTTTTGAAATTTATAGCCGTTTTGTGACCGTTTGAGCTCCAAAAAATTCGAAAAAATTGCAAAAATCACCATTTTTCACTTATAAATAAAGGAGTACCCTGCCCTTCCATTCCACACCAGCAACACCATTTTCTCTCTTGTTTCCTCCTCTCATTCTTGTCTCAAAGTTCTTGAGAATTAGCGATAATTTGGTAAAATTAGTTTGAATTGTTGCAAAAAAATCTGAGCAATTCCAAAACCGTCATCCTGCTGACTTGCTGTCTTGAAGTTGAAGAAATCTTGGTGATTTTTTTGCATCGTTGTTGAGTCTTATTTTATTATTAGTTTTGTTACTTGATTATTTCTAACTCTGAATATTTGCAATTTTTGTAGTGTCATGATTTTTTCTCCAAGGACTCACAGGGGACTACGACCCCTTTGATACCAGTGCTGCAGGTGATGATGGATCCGATGGTGAACCTCTAGTTGGTTCGCATGCAGGTGATGTAGCAGCAGTTCCATCGTCAGGCTCTACAAGTGCGCACACATTAGCAAGCACCGGGTCTAAAAGATCAAGAGCCGGTACTTCCGAAGTTTGGCAAGACTTTGAAAAGTTCAACAAAGAGGAAGATGGGGTAAGTGTCAGGTATGCTAGGTGTTATATTTGCAAAGCCCTCGGGTGGAACAGAGCACTTGAAGAGGCACGCCACAAGTTGCAAGCGAAAGAGTGGAGTAGCCATGAAGCAGACGGTGTTGCAGTACAACCCTGACGGCTCTATTCGTCATTGGGAGTACGACTCTGCCAATGCTCGAAAAGAGCTATGTCGCTTCATTGCAAGAGCGGATCTACCACTCAATATCGGTGAGTCTGCTGCATTTGAAGATTACATTAAGCAAGCTCATAATTCTAGGTTCACGCATGTTTCTAGACAGACAACTAGTAGGGATATGGTAAAATACTACAATGCGTGTCATAGCACGCTTAAAGAAATATTGCAAACATGTACATTTTCAGTTGCTTTGACCTCGGACATATGGGCAGGTAGGGCTAGAGAGGATTATCTTAGTGTGGTGGCTCATTTTGTTAATAATGATTGGGAATTAGAAAAGAGAATAATAGGTTTTCGTTTGATTGACAATGCGCATACCGGAGAAAATATTGCTGAAAAATATCTCAAGTAGTTGCAGACTTTGGTCTCATGAATAAAATATTTTCTATCACTTTAGATAATGCCGGTGCAAATTCTAGAGCAATGGATATTCTTACTCCGTTGTTTAGTACCTATGCTGAATCTTTCTTGTTACATCAACGTTGTGCTTGTCATATTATCAATCTTACAGTAAAATCCAGTTTGAAGAGGTTGTCGCAATACCTAGACGATTTTCGTACTGCAATATCTTTTGTAAACTCCTCTAATCAACGAATTGCAGCATATAAATAGTATTGTGTTGCAATGGGTGTGTGTCCATGTAAGTTTGCTCTGGACATGCCGGTGAGATGGAACTCTACTTTCTTGATACTTAAAAATATTATACAATATAAGGGCACATTTGGTGTGTTTATTCATACAGATTACCATCAGTATGAGGGTCAAACTTTACTCACGAAAGCGCATTGGTATGTTGCCGAAAGGATACTAGAGTTTCTTGAATTTTTTTATGATTCAACTGTGAGTTTATTAGGAGTTTATTATCCAACATCTTGTTTAGTAGTGCATAATATTGTTGAAATTGCTACTCATTTAAACAACTATGAAAATGACAATCTTCTAAGAGATTGTGTAGTTCCTATGAAATCTAAATTCTTAAAGTATTGGAAAGAAATTCCTTTGTTGTACGCCTTTGCCTTTATTTTAGATCCTAGAGCTAAAATTGCAGCTTTTTGTAGAGTTCTCGTAATTCTAGGTGATGTTCTTAGCCACGATTATTCTAATTATTATACTAATATTCGTGCTAAGTTATTCGAAGTTTATAGTAAATATGAAACAAAGTATGGCGGAGTTCGCCTGCAACGACCTCCACTAGCACCCACAACAAGTAAGAAGATGACAATGTGGGGGAAAATATTTGGTGCAGATTCTTCATCAAGAAGTTCAGACTCTTCATCACGATCGTCTACGAGCACCGGAATTCCAACATCTAGAGGGGAGCTAACTACCTTCATCGACAGTGATGTTATCAGCCATGAACAAGAAAACTTCAACATACTGCAATGGTGGCATGAGCACAAGACGAATTATCCAGTGCTTTCACTGTTAGCGCGAGATTTGTTAACGGTTCCTGTATCTACAGTTTCTTCTGAGGCTGCCTTCAGTACTGGAAGGATAATCGAAGAGAGAAGAACAAATCTGTCAAATGAGATGGTTGAAATACTCACCATAGTAAAGGATTGGGAACAAGCTGAAGCACGAATGCAACACACTGCAGAAAACACTGAGCTTGAAGAATCATTCCAAAATTTGTATCTAGATGCTGATGAGAACGTGTAGTTTCAAATTTTCTGAGCTAGGTTGTACTCTTTTTTTCCTTTGCTAGAAAGGTTTTTAATGAGGCAACATATCAATAAAGCTCATTTTTAGAATTAATCATGTGTCCCTATTATTTCTAAGTTTTTTATTTTATTCATGTTTTTTGTTTATTTTTTTAAAAATAACCCCCACGGTCCCACCCCCACCCACCTCTCCTGTCATCTTGACCTATAAATACCATCTCAAACTCCATGTGATCTCATCGGCCACCCATCTCTCTTTTCCTAGTTGCTAGCCAAGTAGCCAATAGCCACTTCACATCAAGAAATCAATTCCATATTTCAATTCATGGATCCAGACCCCGAGAACTCGCGTGCATGGTCATGGGTGTCGCAACATTTTGAAAAGGTCTTTAGAGAAATTAACGGGGAACATGTAAGATTTGCTAAGTGTAATATATGCAGCAAATAATTAGGTGCCAGATCTCCAAATGGAACGGTACACTTGAGGAAGCATATTAAATATTGCAAGCAAAATTCTGGGGTTTCTAATGAAACCATGTAATTTTCAGAGCATAATCATAGGTTGTACTCTTTTTTCCTTCTAGTAGAAAGGTTTTTAACGAGACAACCAATCAATAAAGCTCTTATGTATTTATTTTCTATATTTTTATCGTTTTTTGGAATTTTTTAGCTATTATTTTTTATTTTTTCCTATTTTCGGAGTGTTGGCAGGCCGAGCGTGCCTCCACCGTGCCGGCTGGAACCGTCGTGCCTCCCTGTGCCGACCGGCCCGTCATGCCTCCACCGTGCCGGTCGGGCCCGTCGTGCCAAACGGGCCCGTTGTGCCTCCACCGTGCCGACCGGGCCCGTCATGCCGAACGGGCCCGTCATGCCGAACGGGCCCGTCGTGCTGGTCGGGCCCATCGTGTTGACTGTGCCGTGGGCCGGCCCGGCACGGCACGGTGACAGTTGGGCCGTGCTGTGGGCCGACGACTCGGCACGCGGGCCGGCACGGCACGGCTCGTTACAGTAAATGGGCCAATCGGGCCGTGCCGAGCTGGGCCCGTGCCGGGCTGGCCCGATTGGCCCATTTGGTCATCTTTAGCTGTGCGCCTGTAGGCTCCGGATGAAGGACCGGACCTCCCGACGAAGAACCCGGGCAAAGACCCCCCGGCGTGCATGGAGTCACCTAACCCGCCATATAGCATAGTGTCATGCTCCGGCCATGCCTCGCCCATAAGTTATGGCGAAAGATCTCCAGAGTCACGCGAATCTCCACCGGAGGTGCCTCTGGCCGAAATCCCTTGATCATAGGGTCCGACACTTCTTGCTCCGGTACCTCGAAGGGACCAACCCCCGCTTGGTGCAACAGGGTCAGCTGGAGCGCTGTAGCCATGCGTGCGCTGGACCTCGCGTAGGTCTCCGCGGCCCTAACCATGACCTTCGCAGCAGACCAAAGCCAGAAGAGCGGCATAACGGATGCCTCTGAGTCGGAAGGTAGTGGCGGACACCTGGCCCCAAGGCCGCTCATAGCATCGGAGGTGATTCGGGCAATGTCCGATGCAAGAGCAGCTAACTGCTGGCACTCCGAGCGCAGTGCCACCTCCGATGCTTGAGCCTCCTTCAGCTCTCACCGCACCTCACCCACCGCAGCCCGAAGGGTCTCAACATCACTTTCGGCTGACATACGGGCTGCGTTGGCCGCATCGGTGGACTCCCTCGCCTCATGGAGATCTTCAACAGCCTTCCGCGCCTCAGCCTCCATGCACTCCCGCTTCAAAACCTCCTCCCACCGGAGACCCTCCTCACGCTTGTGGAGCGCTGTCTCCCACTGAAGGCGACCCTCCGAAGACTCCACCGCTTCTGTGCCTCCTCCAAGGCCTGACAAAGGCCTTCAACCTTGTCACGAGCCACAGCAAAGGCCTGGCGCCCCCATCTCCCAGTGCTCTCATCAAAATTACTTGCTATGAGGCACAACAGAATAATAAAAAGGACCACATGAGCAACTCAGAACCCGACACTGGACTCGGAAAATCACAACTCAAACTACTGACCTGCTGGTCCACTGCTACCAAATGCTTCTCCACTTCCTCCAAGAGACGCTGTGTCAATGATCGCTCGACCTCTTCACTCCGGAGAAGGGAGGATGCCGCAACGAAGGCCCTTGATGCCTCCGGGCGCAGCGCGAAGCCGTCCAAAGTCAAGACCCCGAGGCTAGGTGTGAGGAACTGTCTAAATAATATTCTAATTAATCACCAGGAGGATAATTATTCATAATCATAACCTCGATGATTAGCTAGAATATCATCCCGGTAGTCCTGGCACGTGTTTTGTGCCCTAGATCGGAACACATGCCATGTACATCACAACAAAGCTTAAGAAAGAGCGAGTAATTAACATTATATTACAAGTTCTTAAGCATGCAACAAGTTATCACAATTTACAGCAAAAGAGAGCTAGGAGGAGACTAAAACCTACTCAACTCCTAACCAGCAAAAGAACTAAGCAGCAGAAGACTAAAAGCTATACAACAAAAGGGGGATGGAGCCATATGCCCTTAGGCTCCATCACAAAAGCACGACCACCTAGAGTAGGATACACTACTCTTGCCCACCACTTGCATCGATGGGCACGAAGTAGCCAAACACCGCCTCTTCCTCGCCGACCTACGAACCTGCATCAACTTAAGGGCAGCACCCTGAGTACGAAAGTACTCGAGGTCTTACACAATATAGAGCATATATACATAGCTCGACTCCAAGGATCATACATTAGCTAGTAGCAAGGATTAAACATGGTTAAGTTAATTAAGCGGTAAGCATCCTAGACATAGGTGTGAGCAACTAACTTAACCAACTTATATGAAACTACCCTGCCATAACCAACAACTAAGCATATGTAAATGTAACAACAAGTATATCAATGTGAACAAGTGCCAACTTGAACCACTAACCACCAACCACCATACCCAGACTATAATCACATGCCCAACCATCAACCTCATGCCATCATCCACAAACCACAACGAGAACTCTACGACCGGGTGCAGATGAAACAATAGCATGCTCATGACCGAGAGTGCGGTAGTTCAAACTGTTTATACACTCTGTAGGGGGATACCCCTGGACCCACACGACACGAGGACCATTCGACTTGTGCCACTGGCCAAAGTGCACACAAGGGGGTACTCGTGACAACCTTTCCCAACCAGCCCCAACTGTGTGGGGCATGCATCGCTTGGCGCGTCGATACTAGAACTACTCCCGGAGCAAACTAGTACCGCTTACAAGCCCGCCCGCTCACACCGTCGATGTTCACGCCCACAAAGCCACATCTGCGAAGGTATTCAGCTCGTCTTACCATTAGATCGGTATGTGGTGAGTAAGGTAAGTGCTAAAGCCAACAACCTCGACGATCGGCCTTAAACAATGCAAGCGGTCTATAGTGCTCGGGTTTGCTCTCCTGACCTGCCCCCTGGACTTTCCACTAAGGCAGACGACACCCCTAACACCACCCACATCTCGTCTCATACTCACCACTCACCAACCATCTCAACCTCAGCAAGTGTATGTAATCATAAGAAGGTCCTATGCTCGCAAACAATGGGATGTGCCATCGTTCAACTTCTACCGAATGACCTAAGCATATAAGTCAAACTCATACCTATACATTGACAACACCTCAAGGCTACATGGAAATTACTTGAACAATTGACCAAGGTAGAAAGATGCAATCGGCATAGGTTCTACCCAAGGGTACCCGACACATGCATACATACATAAGCATATTCATCAATTGAGACTTCCAAATTTGACATGGGTGAAATATGTTAGTTGCTTGCTTTGCTGCCCTGGATCAGAAAGGTGGGGTGTCTCTGGATCGCCCTCGCTCGCCGGGATCATCGGTTTGGCGATCTCTAAAAAGAATAACGCGTGCAATGCCATGAGTATGGATGAAATGCATCATGCATGCCATAAGATGCGCAAAAACATGTTAAAAGTGCAAACATGTAAGCTAGAACAAAATTGGGACTCAAACAAATTTGAAAAGTTGCCAAAAGTGCGGAACCTCCGGAGAAATCTCCGGAACCTCTGGACATATGCGGACTATCCGCAAAATTATGCATAACATCCAGACATTGCACAACTCAGGCAAACTCCAGACTATCCGTAGAATTCTCCGGATACTCCGGACATATGCGGACCCTTCGGACTTTTGTCCGGACACTCCGGACCTGGGCTGAAAATGTGTTTTCGACGATTCGTCGATCGGTTTTACTCCAAACTTGAATCTATGCTACATACTCCTGTGCATATACCATACCAAGGGTTCTAGACTAACTTTGTAGTTTAACCCTAAGAAAATCTTGAATACAATTCAAATTGCCATTTTTCTAGAAAGTGCGGACCCTCCGCACTTTTATGCGGAACCTCCGCATTTGTGCAGACTATCCGCACTTTTATGCGGATACTCCGCACTACCCAGAACTTCTCTGATTTGGGGAAAAATTTGCCAAATCGAAATGCGATCTTTTCCAACTAAAGAGGAACATATTTGAGATGGTTTATGGAGTCTAGAATTCACTCATCAACCTAGCAACTCGATTCCTAACTCAAATCTCATCTAAATCTTCATTTTGGTCCAAAACCTCAAAAACTCATGTTGCTCAAACTTGAAATCGATAAACCAAATCACGAATTCTTGCCATGGGGAGCCTAAGAGACATACTCAAGATGCTTGTGGAGTTGGGTGACCGTCGGGAAGTGGAGGAAATGGAGGGAAATCGAAGAACTCTAGTGTTTCTTGTGTTTCAACCAAGAACACCAAAAGACATGAAATCCGGCTCGAATCTTTCGAGAAAACGAAAATGAATTGGATGGATGAGTAGCTTATGAGCTCTAGAATGCAATGGTACCACATTCATACCTCCAATCCCTCTCTTGAGATCGGATTTTGGAAGAAATTGAGAGAGGGAGTGAGAGCTTGAGTGAGAGGGGGAGAGTTTGGGTGGGGAGTGAGAGGAGCAGGTGTGTGAGGGAGAGAGGGTAGGTGGGGGCTGCCCTTTTGGAGTGGAGGAGGTGTGGGGCTGGGTGGGTCCCACATGTTAGAGAGAAAGAGGTCCGTTTTAACTGTGACTTTAATTCTTTTCTCTCTTGAATTTCTTTCTCTTATCTAATTGATTTCAATCAAAGTGCTCTAGTGCGCCAAAATAATTTACCTCAAAAATAATTATGACGCTATTGATGCATGATTAAGCTTAATCACACGATTATGGAATTTGGGACGTGACACCAGGGCCGCCTTAGCCGCCACGAAGGGAGCCTCGGTGGATGGCACAGTGCCCCAGCACCGGCTGCTAGGGCCAAGTCACCAGCCAGCTCGGTGCTCCGCGAAAACGAGGCCGTGTCCCCCAAGGCGGCCTTCAAGGGCACATCCGGAGAAGTCCCTGACCCCTACCGAGGCTCCGAAGCCTCTGGGGGAGCAGTCAAAGACACATCCACCTCGATGGTCTCTGCAAGATACCAAGAAACACAAATCAAGATCCCGATGCACGACCAAAATAGGATATAGCTAATGAAGCAATAACACCTCACCAAGTCCCTCAAAACCTCACATAGAAGGGCCCGTAATGTCCTCGACGTCCGAACCAGCAAACCCAAAATCGTATTCCACGGAGGCCATGCCTCCTCTCCAGCTTTGGCCATGGTCGGCAATATCCGCAGAGGCTAGGTCCTTCCCTCGATCACCACCACCGAGCTGACCCTCACCTCCGGACGAATCGCCCGCGCTCCCGACCTGCCTCTGATGCTTCCTACGGACTAGCGGCACCTTGAACGACTCAGGCCTTGAGTCGGTATGCGAACAACTGGAGGCAAAGGGCAGACAAGAACGAGGCGCAGACAAAAAGGCCGCTCAGGGTAATCCCTCTCCTTATAAAGATAAGGGAGATATTACCTCCCCTAGGAAAGTAGGTGCATGCCCTGTCCGTTCACCTGCCATGCCATGATCATGGGGGAGCGGAACCCCCCCGACCTCCCAACCACAAGATGCCACTCGTCCCACGTCCTCTTGACATGACGTAATCTGCCTTTCTTCACAGGGTGCATTCAATGCCCCTTATCACCAACGTTATCAAACGAACAGTCCAGATCAAGTGGATCGAATCCTCCAAGACAAGCCAAGCGATATTAGGGACCGTGGGCCATCAACAGTAAAGCCAGGGACCGCTGGAGGCCCTGCTCCAAAAGACCGCATGCCCGACCACTTCGCTAGCCGCCCTCACGAGGGGCTATAATAGGGGTCGCTGTTAAGGACCCCCGACAGCCCCATGGCTCACTTAGCCTATTCTCATGGAGCCATGCCTCCCGAAGCCTCTATCTCCCGAAGCCATGCCTCTCGAAGCATCCATTTCCTGGAGCCATGCGTCCCGAAGCCTCCATCTCCTGGAGCCATACCTCCCGAAGCCTCCATCTCCCGGAGCTATGCCTCCCAAAGCCTCCATCTCCCAGAGCCATGTCTCCCGAAACCTCCATAACTTGGAGCCATGCCTCCCCAGGAGCCCCCATCTTCGGGGTATGGGCAAGCTTCCCAAAGGCTACAGGGTGAGTCATCAAGCCTCAAAGATCGGCCAGAAGGGGAACGCCAGTTATCCTTTGCCTGCAAGGAAGTGACTAGCATTAAATACCTAGGCTAGTGGACGCTGTCCTGACACCCCAGTATAATGGAGGTTATCCTGACACCCCTGACGGCGCGTCGCCGGACCGCAATTGGCGATCGGCTCACCCCTCGGGGTGCAGGCACCACAATAGTTACTATAATAGATATTTATCCTCTATGCAGGGTAAAAAGTAGTTATCCAGGATAGTGCCCAGTAATTCAGTCAGGTCCTAGATATTTGTATATCGTGATAACTTGTACACTAAGCTACGTACCACCCTATAAATAGGGGGTTGTGGTCATTTGGGGGAAAAGGAGAGGTCACAAGAAGAACGCTCAAGGCAACACACAGGACACAGAGGTGCCCAAGCACTAAACCACGCTGTGATACTTCCCCCAAACCGATCATTTTTGGACTATAAATATATTTGTGGTGTTCCTTCCTCTCAAACTTTGTCTCCAAGCTTGAGTCTCCTCCTTAAAAGAAACTCTCACCGTATTTGCTGGGGCAAGATGATCTCTTGCTCCAATAGATACATCTAGGGCATCAAGGTTGAAGAGGTCATTTAAGTCAGTGAAATCACAACAAAGTAGCTGTCGTCATTAGTTAAGAAGTGGCGTCATTTGTATTGTACGACAATGGATTGAGCATTGCTATCTCTAGTAGCCTGCATGTAGTAATTATGCAGGTCGACACATGCTTTTCCCACCCATTGCTAGGTCATCTACCCTCGCCAAGGGCTTCCTATATTGGAATTTCGTGTTGGCACTAGTCCATGCTGCTCCAATATTCATGGACTTCTTCACTGGTACAATGGCCTTCGACATATTTGAAAGGTGCTTCTTAGAGCCTTTGTTCTTGGCTTCCTTTTTCTTCTTCTTTGGGTTATTTGGGGAAGACAGAATTGGATCTGGAAGCGAGGCTGCTAGATGTGGACAAGAGGGTAGTGAAGCCAGCTTCTCTAGAGGAGGAGAAGGCAGAGAAGCTGCCTTCTCTAGAAGTGAGGGGCATGACGACAGTGAACTTGAAGCTTGTCCAACCTAGGATGCACTTGAGACTATGATGTCACTCCTCCTGCATTGGATCCTTTGATGAAGAGTTTCACCCAGATTTATAACTTCATCAGTTCAAGGGAGCTCCAACATGTGATCGGTGGCATTGCTATGTACCATGTCCACTGTAACCACGGCTTAGCCATCACGTATCGGGACCGTATGTAAGATACGGACATCTAGAAGCACCTGACCCCTTGCAACCTCGATGCGATACCGTCCAGGCCTGATTACAAGGTTGCAGGGCATGGGCCCTTCTAGCAAATCAATCATAGCCAGCACACTCACAATGACAGCTACTTATTGATCAACCTCCTTGGAGCAGCTACTCTTCTCTGCAACTATGGGGCTAGCTTCTTGTGGCATCGAAATCTCTATTCCTTATGATGCAAACTGCTCCATGATGCTTTTATTAACTTTTTGGGTGATGCCCCGTGTAATTGCATCCACGTCCACTGCACCCGACATCTTCCTCTTCTTGTACAACCCGAGGTCTTCGGGAAACCCATATTTTCAGCCATGGGAACTTGTTTCACCTCACACTCGACCTGGGTGCTCCATTTCCCAGCACTACTGAGAGAACATCATGTTCCCTAACCCCGGTGAAAGAACCTTGGCCAACTTCGGCTGCCTTTTCTTTTATGTTTTCTGTGACTGACTGGGTTTTGCTATTTCTGAATGTAATTTCCCCGCTTTCGGACAACTCACCCCTTGCACGCAAATACGTCTGTGATCATCCTAGGATTACAACCAAGGATTATCATGACCTTGTCTGGCTAACTTATTGTCCTCTGCCTGCTATTTCGCCCTTTTCCCAACGTACCCAGTTGCGCCGGTCCTGTGGTTGTGCTTGTTCCTAGCTTGAAGCTGCTTCTTCTCCTCACTCTCGTTTTTGAACTACTCTGAGTTCTTCATCTACACAAAAGCATCCCAATCTTTCTCTTTCAAGTGCCTGTAGCTCTCGAAGGGCACCACCCCTTTAGCAAAGAACCGATTAACAAGCTTGCTCTTAAAGCTTCGGTGAAGTTTCGCAATCACTTTTATTGTTGCATTAACCATGGCGATCGTTTGATGCTCGCTCATGTTTCAAGGGTACTCCAGATTTTCCTTGATGACATTATCAAACAAGTCCCTCTTTGCTTTGTCACTGAGGTCATCGAACCTAGTTGTTATCGGCACCCTCTCCCGAGCAATGAGCCATGTGACCCTCTGGAATCTATTCAGGGACTTCTCATCCGTAGGCAGGGTCAGCATCGATTCTCGTGATAGTAACCTTGTCTGTCGGCCACTATGTTTGTGACCTTGGCTTTTGGGCTCATGCACCACTACCAACTGTTTGGCTTCGAGACTGCGCTTCCTTCATCTAGAGAGAAAACAAGGGGAGTTGATACAAATAAAAAATATTCCTCCATTAAACAAGTATAAAATGCATCGACTCATATCAATACCTCTTTGGCGGGATTGTATTCTTCATCACTTGCCCGACGTCGGCTTAGAGGATCACACGAAATAGGGCTCAGGTTGTGATACTAGATTTCGCTGCTACCGGAGGAGGACGTCGGGTGTGGGCTTGGGCTCCTATCCGCCCCATCTTGCGCTGGGGCGGCCTCTAGTGCTAGCATCATTTGTGCTTTTGGTTTCTGAGGGGTGATAGTCCTCTTCTACCCTATGGTTTCTTAGAGGAACGAAAAGGAATCAAGGTTAAGAACAAAGAAATATGTGTCTTTCTCTCATCTGTTTAGAAAGTGCCCATACATATATGGTGTTATATTACACCAAAGAAAATACTACTCCAAGGAACGACATTTATAGGCTATACATTGTATATTTAGAAAGTGCCAAATTCAATTACGCAAACGTATGTGTACAAGTTCGTCTAACTACAAGAGGTGTAGAAAGGAATCAAGGTTAAGAACTAAAAGAACTAAAAGAAGAAAACAAACTGAATAAGGAGGTGTTCTCAATATTTTATGAATGGATTGAAGTGCCTTTCTTGGAAGAAAGAAGTCTCAGGTTAACGAGAAAGACATCATCGGAGCCTCCAACTTTACAAGGCAGGTATGCAATTCTGGGATGCAAGGCACCAAAAGACAATGAAGAGATCAACAGAAAACAAGAGGAACTAGATCAGAGCCTCTGCATTTCACATGATCCATTGATATACCTTGTTCCATAAACACATGTAACGTGACAGATTCAAGACGTTTGACTTGTTCTCAATCACGATTAAAATTTCCATAAGCTCTAATAAATAATCCATAAGAGTAAAATGCAATCTTAGTACCCATTTATCATGGCTCTTTTGTTGCAACAACAATTTTAATCCATGACACTCCAACAATAACCATTTCTGGCATAGATACTTCATTAAAAGAAAACACTAACCCATGTCTCTAGACTCATATCTACAACCTCCTAATCTCAACCCACATAGGCCTCAGCTACACATCTAACAGCTCATCACATTGAAAAAACATCAAGGCCACCTATCTCATGAGCATCATTAGCTATCAAACATTGTAGAAGCACTATATAACCCTCAGTCGAATAAACAAAGGTTGCAGCCCTCGAATATGACAGGCAACAGACCTAGCATAAAGACCAAATTCTAAACAGCAGGAACATAGCTTGTATGAAAGTGCTCTCAGTAAGTAAATGACAATTGGCCCCAGGACTAACAAGATCCTACCCCCAAATTGTCCTATTGAAAACATCATTGACTGGACTGATTTCTAAGATAATAGTTAGTTTTAGAACCTGAGTAGAATTCTCTAGATTTATAACATCATCCTAGACGATGCTACTGTCCCAAAACAAAGCATACACATACTGACCAGATAAAGCAAAGACAGAGATGAAACTGATAAGCTACTGCATCTAGAATTAAAATTGACAAGCACTCTGTAATGACAACAACATCCAAAACAAGAATCACGCAACGGGTAGTCCACTAGAGTACAGAATGAAAACACATATCTCGATGTACAAGAATAGACCACATATATACACCAGCTAAAACATCCAGAGCTACCAAATTGGCGAGAGACTAGAGAATGCACATGTCTATCTATTGTACTAAAAAATCATGTCCAGTCTCAACATCAATATTCATCATCTAGCATTGTTGAGTATGTAACCGTGTTGTTCGGAACAAAAGGAGGGAAAAACTCACAAAGTAACTTGCTAAAAAGCACAGATGACCAAGGTAAGGCACGACTCTACTTGGGATGCTGAAGAGGAGAGGAGAGGAGGAGGATGGCGGGAGATGTCGTCACTAACCTTGGGAGCGGTGAAGGAGAGGAAGGAGCTATGGCCCCATGTGGAGAGGGGAAGGAAGGAGGGGTCATTGAGGAGGCTAGGGTTGAAGACAACTGCCAGATCGAGGACGAGGAGGTTGGGCTGTGAGTGGGGACAAGGAGGCTGGGTGTCACGTTGGAGGCAGAGCGGTGGAGGACCCTAGCGCAGGCGAGCGGTGGAGGGCAAAATGACTTAGGCAATATGAAAGGAGTACGCGTGGGGACTAGCTAGGCCTATATACATATAAGTCATAGATGATGGGTAATGAATGTCACCCGTCACCTGTAAGTATCACCCGTCACTTATTATAAATAAAAGGTGACCATGTCACCTTTTATTTATAATAAGTGACGGGTGATATTCATCACTCGTCACCTATGACTTATATGTATATAGGAAAAATTGATATTAATATTACAAATTCAAATAACTTAAAACCTAAATTTTAAATTTGACATCAATATTACAAATTTGACACTGAAATTCAAATTCGCTATTTTCGTGCTTTCTTGAAATGGATTCTCTTCAAGTAGCATCTGCTTGTGCTCATTGACATATGTGCACACTTCGCTCATTTGTTGCAGCACGAGAAAATGAGCTTGGTCATATGCTTTTAGATCAGGAGTTATTGCTATCTTCCCCAGAACCCCTACACCTGTGAGCCTCTCCTCATGGTGAGACTTAGGCATGCTAGTTGGGTTATTTGGGTCAATGTAATTAACAAACCACTCCAATGCATCCTCTGTCGCGTAACCCTGCATGATGCATCGCTTAGGAAAGGCTCGATTCCTTACGTACGACTTGAGAATGCCCATATATCTCTCTTTGAGTTGTGCAACCTCAAACTGCATGTGCCATCTAAGCAATGGGGGCAAGCTTCACCTTTTCTTTTGCTCTAATCTGACAAGTTACGAAGTGCTGGCAGATCATTGATGGTGACGAACAACATGGCATGTAAGGTAAAGTACTTTTGCTTGTACTGATCCCAAACCTCGAAGTCTTCTGACCAGAGTTTCTTTAGATCATCAACTAAAGGCCTGAGGTACACATCGGTATTGTTGCTAGGTTGTTTCGGTCTTGATATCAAGATCGATAACATAATGCATTTTTGCTTGTTATAAAGCCAGGGTGGATGGTTGTAGATCGACAATACAACATGCCAGGTGCTATGTGAGGTACTCATGTTACCGAATAGAATCATGCCATCTGTGCTCATAGCAAACCTAATATTTCTCAATTCTTCAGCGAACCAACCAAATGTGAAATCAACAATTCGCCACTGAGCAGAATCCACTGGGTGCCGTATTATTGCATCGTTCTTACGATTTTCCTTAAGCCAACACACCAATTGGGCATCATTTATGTTGGCAAACAGACGCTTCAGATGGGGAATTACTAGAAAATACCACACCATCTTCCTAGAAGGCCCTTTATTTTTCTTGCATCTGTCACTGTCACAACCACCATTTCTACGCTTATATAGATAGGTTCCACACAGGGGGCATTGATCCAACTTTGCATACTCTCCACGAAACAAGATACAATGCTGCTTACATGCATGTATTTTTTCTATTTCCAATCCTAAAAGACAAATTATCTTCTTCGTGTAGTAGACGCCCTCGGACACCAAGTTCCCCTCCGGCAGCATGTCTTTTAGCAAATCCAGCAATGCTTCAAAACTCTTGTTAGTTCAACTATGGGCTGCTTTCAGCTGTAGAAGCTTTAGATTCCTAAATATCTGCGTGTACTTCTCCTTGCAGTTCGGATAAAGGGGCATCTTGGAATCCCGCACAAATTCCTGGAATTTAGCAAACTTACCATTGTTATACTTGTCGTGCCGCTCGACATCCCGCACCATTTGGTCCACATTCTCCACAAAATCCCCGAGATCAGTGAAACCTAATATGTCCTCATCCCTGAGATCATGATCCATTTAACCAGGAGTAAGTCGTCGATCCACATTGTCGGCATGGAGGGCCTGATCCATCTCTCCCTCATTAAGCCCTTCCTCGCCATGTTTGTTCCAACATGTATAATTCTCTTTAAATCCATTCATGACCAAGTATGTATGGATATTGTCTGGTTTCGCGAACTTCTTATCATTCCTGTCGTCGCAATATGGACAATACATTGTCATTTTACCACGATCTTTTATATCCACCAAGGCAGCACTCATGAAATGACCCCGCTCAGGTACTCCAGACAAGTCCAGGTCTCAAGGTACATCCAACTTACGTCTCTCATCTACAGTTAATGTAAAAATATTCATTCTTCATTAACAATTACCTTAATTTTGTGGTTAAGTATGCGATTAAAAATTTCATACAATTACACTAGATCAGTGGCATCTCGCGGTAAATCGGGCAAACCTAGTACCAAATCTAACATAAATACAACTCACTTGTATTTTGGATAAAGATGTAATGGCTGATTACAACTCAAAACACAACAAATCTACCAAATAGGGATTAGAGGAGGAGGAAAGGGGGAGATGCAAATCTTCAAAGGCCTAGCACCAATTCAAACTTCAAATCAACAAAATATTACAGAGTCTCCAGAGGAACCAGAGAAAATTCCTGATCTACTATGCATGCATAGTGCTAGTTAGTCTGGGCGTGGACAGTAGTAGGCTAGATCTTATAATAGAGCTAAGTCATAAGTGATGGGTCATAAGATTACCTGTCACTTATGACTTATCATAAGTGATAGGTCGTAATACGACCTGTCACTTATTACTTGTGCAGGAGACCTGCCAGCTATGCCATGTTATAAGTGATGGATTGTAATATAACCCATCACTAATGACTAGTGCAAAGAGACCAGTCACCTATGACCAGATCATAGGTGATAGGTGTAGTTATAACCCATCACCTATATTATAAGTGACGGGCAGTATTATAGCTCGTCACCTATGACCTACAATCAGTGACGGGGTCTATGCCCTATCCCGACCCGAGGTTACATATATGACCCGTCACTAAATCGTGTCTCTTTTGTCTGTTTTTCACGTAGTGGTACTATCAAGAGGGCTGCTGAAAGCAATGCTTGATTGTTGTGTCGAGTGTTCAAACCATGTGCTTAGTGCGGTATGTATTTGTGTTGAGAGTTTGTTTTAGGGGTCCAGGGTATCCAAAAGGTATTTTAGATTTAACCCTTTGTTATTATGGGTCTTAGTGGCAAAAGGTGGTTGTGGCCAATTCTTAGTGGTGTTTTTCATATTTCATGTGGTACCTAGTTTAATCTTAGGGGATTTTTGTACAATGGGTGGAAGTGCTCGAATTAATTTTCAAAGTGTTCCTAGTTTTGATCCAATATGGTTGAGATCATGAATTCAGTAGGAATGTATAGCCACATGAACAAGCTTTTCATAGAGTCCGAGATCACCGAAATGGAACATCGGGATCAAAAGTTATATACATTTTTTAGAGGGTTAGCTGTGCTAATTTCAGATGTTCTGAAGTGATTTCGGAAGTTCTTATGTACCGGATATGTCGAAACCTCCAATTTTTAGAACCACGGGGGTCTCAGGTTTAAGTTTGTTTTTGGGTCGGATGTTCCGATCCATACATCTGTGTTCCGATGTGTTGTTTTTACTAGATCTAACCATTGGGATTCAAAGGATCAGATGTTCTGATCTGGAGATCAAAAGTTTCGATCGGTGCATAGTCTGTCCAATGTCTATTTTTGAGTTAGGGTATTTATACCCCTTTGCTTCCTTGCATGAGGAAAAATCTTTGGAGGGGTTTGAAGTTATTTTTCTGGTGCTTGCAAAGGCTTGAGAGGTGTTGGAACTTGGTGTTCCACCTTTGAGTGCTCCCTTTTTCTCTCTAGGATTGCTTTGTGATATCTAAGGCCTTTGTGATTTAGGGAGTAGAGAGAGAGAGAGAGAGAGGTGTGGTACTTTGGTAGCCCACAGTTGGCGTATTAGTTACGTGTGTTTGAGCACTCGGCGTTGGTCGTGCACGAGTTTAGGAGTTTGTTACTCTTTGTGACCACCATCTCCAAGACAACTCAGTGGTGGGTTGCCGATGATCTCCTCAAGTGAAGATTGTGAGGAGGTCCTGAAGTGGTAGTGGAATTCACAGAGTGGAGGAAGTGTTGGCCATAGTGGACACGAGGAGTGCATGTTTGCAACCTCATGAGAAAAAGGGTTGAAAGAGACCCAGCTCAAGTGTGATCGAGATTCCTCAACGGAGATATAGGATATCGATGGATATCCGAACCTCCATAATAAATCATTTGTCTCTATATTTCCTTACTCTTGTGTATTACTTTGATATTCTTGCTCTGTATATACAGTGAGTTAAATTTGTGATTTTCAATCTAGCTGTTTTTACATACATTGAAACATCTGATGAATAGTGTCGAAACATCCGATGAACAGTTCAGAACATCCGATGATGAATAGTATCGAAACATCTGATGAATAATATCGGATCTTCCGATTAGAGTTTTTTCATATCTTGCTATAATTTAATAATCTTTGTCACCCTAAGATTATAATCTTCAAATTTGTTTAGGGTGATTGTGCACTAGTTGAGCCTAACATATTTAGGTTTTTCACTTATTAAAAATTTGTTAGTTTATTTTTACTGTAAGTTTAAGCCAACTTTTGAACAAGGGCCAAGTTTTCAAAAATATTCACCCCTCCACTAGGTACATCATTTTCCTTCAATTTTGGGCGGGCCTGGCTGGCAGTAGAACCACCTCCTATGTCACTCCATCGACTTTCCTTCTTGGAGGTGGAATCAAGCGCCGCCAGCAACTGTAACACCCAGTTTTAAAGGAACAAAACCGGGCATAACACATGTATGCCAGGATCAAGTTTCATGCATGCATTTACATCATTAGTGTATCATCATAGTGCCATTATTATAATAACGTTATTAACTTAATAAAAAAGGACTCGAGGGTCTAAGAGAAAACACAGTGGAATAAGAGATCTTCAGCGCCAGCGGGGCTTCCATCTTCCATAGGCGTTCGGGGGCACACCAGCCTACAATAGGAGCTCCGGTTCGAAGTCATCTTCATTGAAGGATGTAGCTTCATTGACGGCTTCTGAACAGCAAACGAATGCAAGAAATGGGACAACGGGTGTTAGTACATATTGTACTCCGCCAAGTGTAGGAATGCATGATATGGGGCTTAAGTCAAGGAGAGGTTAGACACTGGTTAACTGCACTAAAAATTTATGACCTATGACTTCAACAACATGCATCCTATTTACTAAGTGTGAAGACACAACTATGTCAAGAAGAACAGCTCATCGGATTCCATCCGACTACCAAGACTCACCAGGTAATTTCATTACCTGACTACCCGACCAACCACAGCAAAAATGTGATCCCAACTAATCAAGAAGAAGTCCAAGCCGCTCTTGATCGTGAGCACAGCTGATTGATCAGGTTTTATACTCTACAGAGTTTGACCATCTTTCTCAACGGTCATGGTTTCGTCACCCGTATTACCAAGTGATAGTCTCTATGTTGTCGTGCCAGTCAAGCACTTATACAACCACAAACCTGCTGTGCAGCACTACCTGAAATGAACCATCCAGTTAGGATCACTATATCATGTTTCTACAAAGGATTACCACTCCCTATCATGTTGCATAGACATTAATAAAGTATTTAACTCATAACCTGACCATGATAGCTACTAGCATATCTACCCTTTATAACCCCTAACTCATCAACGACGACAAGGATAATTATACAAAAGCTAGTAAACCCTAATCATGGGATTCCAAATTAGACAAGCATGCAATGAAGGATAAACAGCTAACATATACATGCTAATATAGGAGCAAGATATTCAAGGACACTTGCCTTCAGCAGAGGGTTGCTCAATGTCCTCGAAAGCTTGATCTTGAAGATTCCCAAATTGCTCACCTCCTAATCAACAAACTAGAAAAAGCATACAATGGAAACTACTAAGAACAGTACACCAAACAGTACTAAAATTAGGTAAAAACCCTATAAAAAGATTCTACACGTTGCTACAAACATTTGAGCGCAAAAATCATCCAAATCAGAGCTAGGAGCAAAAAGTTATGAGCTTTTAAAGTTCTAGAGACTTTTCTGCAAATTTTACTTAATTTCAGAGAATAAACCGATTAATTTTATACTAAAAATCTTGATTATTGTGCATGCTGATGTCATAAATCAAATTGAATTATTTTATGTATTGGAAAGGTAGTGGACCGGGTCTACGACTTGTGAACCGAAGGGGGGGGGGTCTCGGTCCACTGGCCCACGATGGACCAGAAGGCGCCGGCGAGCTATGCACGGTGGCGGGGTAGCCGGAGAGCAGTCGGAACGGCACTCCGGTAGCCGGGGAGCTCCGGCGAGCTACAGAAAATGGAGAGGGGTGTGCGGTGAACTCACCCTGAGAGAGAACGGTGCCGGAGAGGGGTTGGGGTGGCCGGGCGATGGAGTGGACGGCGGTGGCGGTCAGTAAGGCATCGGGGGTAGGCTTCGGTGGCTCGAACAATGACGGCAAGCCACGAGTTCAACGCCGGGGAGTCCTGCAGGGCCAAAGAGGGGGTTAGTTCGGCCCGAGACAACACATACACAAAGAAGGGCGGCGGCGGCGCAACCTCATCGGAGTTGAAGAAGACGAGGGCTCCAATGGCAAATTTGAGCAAGAGAGAGGACGTGAGAGGGTGGAAAATGTGCGGAAACTCGCCGAGAAGATGCACGGTGGCTTAAATATTCAAGAGGGAGAGCGGATCGGTTGGGGCTCGGAGGAAAACGGCCGATGGCCATGGCCATAAAGGCAGGCGGTTTCCACCTTGATTTGGCATTAGAGAGGGGGATTAAAGAGGGAAAACGGTGGGGAGGCTTGATGGGAAGTTAAGGCTGCGGTTCCGGCCATCACAGGGAGAAGAAAGGGCACGAGGAGGCACCGGATTGCGATGAGCCAGGGGAGGTGATCGGGCCGAGCAAAGGAGGAAGAAGGTGAGTCGAGGCTCGGGAGCGGCAGCTCGGCGGCTCAGGCGGCTTGAGCCGGTTCTACATGATAGAGAGAGGCACGGGAGGTGAGCGGTTCGGGCGGGGTGGCCAGTTCGCCCAAGCGGGCTGGCCCGAGAAAAGAGGGAGGGGGAGGGAGGAAAGAAAATGGGCTTCGGCCCGGGTGGAAAGGAGAGGTGAAAACCAGCTCGAAAAAGAGAAAGAGAGAGGGAGGGATGGGGTTTGGGCCGGATTTGAGTAGGATTTTGACCCAAGAGGGTTTTTGGAATTAGGAAAAGTTTTTCTTTTTAATTTTCAACTATTTTCAAAAGATATTTTAAACAAGCGCCTTCTAGCAAACTTTTGCGAACATTTTTCACGCATAAAGACATATTGCAACTACGACAGCATGAATGCATCAAACACAAATATAACCTATGGCAATTTAAATTTAGAACTATATTTCATTCTAAACTAAATAAAATCTAAAACTCCTATTTAATTCTAGCAAAATTTTAATCTATTGCAAAAATTGAAAATTCAGGGTGTTACAACAACCTTGCCTGAGACACCTTCAGGAGGTAGAAGTGCGAGAAGAGATCAATTGAAGGGTGCACACTTAGGTAGGACTCACACAGGTGTGCGAAGAAGCTGAGCACGATGATCAAGTTGGGGTTAAGGTGGATGAGCTCGATGATGTAAAAGCTGAGCATTGGAGGAAAAATCTAGAAGGGGGAAACAAAAGCCGCAATGGAAGAAGTCAAGAAACACAATGGTCAAGGTGGTGTATGGACTGGGGATTGTCTCACCCGTCACCGGTGTGAAGCAATCAAGGCGTGCAAGGGAATGACCTCATCGTGCTCCGCTTGAGCCAGGACCTGAAGCACCTAGGTTACCCCTGTTGCTTAAAAACATTATTATACCAGTCCCTGAATCAGTCGCTGGTAAATAAGAGTCTTACAATAGATGATACCACAATCATACAACATGGGGAGTGGTGAGAAGGATCCACCATCCCAAAAATACATAAAGGATTCCTACATTCAACAGAATCCACATTATTAGAGTGCATAGTAGGAACAATATGAAGGCACACCACTCCACAGGCAACTCAGAGGCACACACGACTGAGACCTACTTGTCAGCCTCACCATCTGCTTAGGTGAAGTCCAGATCGTCCTCTAAAAGCACAAACAAGAGTGAGCACAAACATACTCAGCAAGCCTTAACTCTTGCCCTACGGTAGGGCTATAAATACATGCATATGATATCAACAAGGAATAAGCTGTAAGGTTAATCTTTGTGGAAATGCCAAGTTTACACATGCAAGGGGTATTTTCCATAAAGTGGTTTTATGAAAGCATCATATCAATATTCTTAAATGAGGGGGGTTCGGCCGTGGTGGAAAGTCATTAGGGCCCAAGATTTAATATTGCCGGACACCCCGTCCATGACAACCCACAGCATACTACCATACCTATTTTCCAAAAACGGGCACAGCTTGCCCACATACTCACCAAGGAAACGCACACAACCCAAACTAGTTGCTGTGACCGAACCATAGTTCATCTATGACCATGGACACGGCTATTTGAATAGTTTAACCTCTGCAGAGTGGTACACTTTACCCACAAGCTGAGTTTGGCATATACCACCGTCGTGGTAGTGCGACTCAACAAAGTCATTACCCACCATAGCATCATCTTACTAGCCACCCACGGGAGCTAACTAGAGGTTCCTGACCTTTAACTAGGCCTCCAACCAGGTTGCCAAGCCTGCACCTGCTCCATGGTTTCTTGTTGCACACTTGCCTTCGGCGATCAGTAGACTAGCTGGCAGGGTTTACACTAAGCCCTGCCATATACAGGGTCGAGTGGCTGTACTGTGAAGACTAGGTAGGATGTCACATCAACTTAGTCCTTAAATGAGCCAAAACACACATCTCCACATGGAGCTTGCCACACAGGCAGCTCTCCTCACAATGCCTGCCACACAGGCGGATCTTCAACTCCCAAGGCATTCCCAACGGAATCCTGATTTTTCCTAGCTCTAACCAGTTCTTGATTATTATCACTATCCAACAAGTTTTCCCATCCCATAACTCACGCAACACCAAGCACCAAGTTTTACATAGTTCGCAAAACTATAATTTGTTAAACATGAAATAACAATAGAGATTACTATCCTAAGCATATTAGTATCAAGGTAATCATCTTAGCGTAAATAGAGTAGCCAAGATGAAAGTCCTAGGGTTACCAAGATTATATTTAGGATGATCACAATAGGCTGGCTAATCTACAATATGGCATAACTAGCTCAACAATTTAAATTATGCCAGCAAGTAATACTCATGCAATTAATCAGTGGAAAACGGCTGCTACAGGTCGTGGTGATAAAACTGAGTTCAATATGATCAAAGGGAAACGGATTGAGACCTGCCTTCTTTAAAGTCCTCGAGGGGGTCCTGCTCAAAGTCTTGCGTTCCCGGCTCCCCCTCCTCCTCCTCGAACTCTCCGGTTTCTAAAACGCAATACACATACAATAATACCAACACACAAACAAATAAATAGAAATAAAATATAAATAAAATTTAAATAAATATAAAACTGGCATGAATAGGTAGGATTTGAATTTAGATGAATATTGGTAGAAGATTTGTCGAAATCGGAGTTGAAATAGATGAGAAACGGGCTTCAGAAGTTGATCGACAATTTAATTCTGAAAAAGAATATTCTCTGGAATATTCCCTATAAAATTGGATTTCCTGGGAAAAGAAAAGGCTAATGATCCTTTGGGCTACATTGTGTATGCAGGCTTCAGCTGGGCTCGAGCTATTGGGCTGGCCCATGGGTCGAGGTGACCCATTCCGGCCCGGGCGGGGAGGTAACGGCGGGCAACGCTAGCAACGCTGTTAGCAGCCAGGCCCACCCATCGGGGTTACACACCGAGAGAAGGAGGGAGACGACGGGAGACTGTAGGGAGATGACATCGACGCGATGACGCTAGGATGGCGGAGCCGAGGTGTCCGTAGCGGGGGCTCGCCAGAAAACTCGCTGCCGGTGCCTCCCGGCCTCGGATTGGGTCGAGGAGCGGTCTAGGATGTTCAGCACGACACGAAGGAGCTGATGGGGGGGACATGTCATCAGTTGCGAAGGCCAGAACATGGTCTATTTCTTGCCGGAGTTGGGGAAGGTAGTGCCTGAAGTCGAAATCCATGGGGAGATGGTTTTGGGTCAGGATTTTGGGCTATGGAAGCTTGTACGTGGTGTAGTGAACACATGTCGCCACTTGTACGCGAGGGAGAATAGAGAGGAGGGGGGCGGGCCAGGGAAAGAAAGGTGATGGGCCGAGGAGAAGAAGTTGGGCCAGCCAGGAAAAAGAAAGAGGGGGAGGGAGATTCTACTGATTCTGTTGTCTTTTTTTCTTGGATATTAAGTACATTCTCCAAATGAAATGATTCTTCAGTATTGTACACTGTTAAGGAGATTTGACTGTTGGCTGCATTTGCATTGCAGGAGCTCCTCTTTCCTTTCATTCAAGTAGGCAAGCTTATTTACTCTCTCAGCCAATGGGAAGATCTTCTCAAATCACTTCTATTCTTAGCTTTTATGATGTATGTCATTCAAAGGTAACTTCATTGTGGTTGTTGTATCTTATCAAGTATGCTTACACATATCTAATTATTCAAATCTCCCCTTCTGGTTTCACAGGGGTATTGTTAGTTACATGGCGCCCTTTGTTTTCTTAGCTTCTGTTGTTGTCATGCTTTGGCATAAGTTCATCGGAAGCAGAAAATTGTTGGAAGTGCTTGAAGTAAAACCTCCTCCAAGTAAAAATATTGTTGAGCAAATCTGGACCTTACAGAAGGTGATCAGGATCAGCCTTTTGTCTCGATTCTGTTGTGTTGTGCGACGGCAGTTTGGTGTCGATAGTTGTATGACTCGGATGTGTCTGTTCAGCTAGAATTGTTGGCCACAAAGTATTTCAGCGCGGTGAACTTAAATGGGACGTCCGACCCATATGCATTGATGACTTGCGGAAGAGAGAAGCGTTTTAGGTGATCACACTGATTCATTCGATATTTTTGTGTATATTCTTTTCTTCTACGCTATCTTTTAGAAAACCTATTTATTTGCATTATTCGAGTTGTTTCAAGTTCTCACACATGGGTTTGGAAGGAGTTTCATTTCTAGCCTATTTCTCACGCATCAAAATGTGGCAGACTGCAATTCTTTTGGCCTTGGCCACATTCTATCTTCCCGTTGAAAGGACACAGAGTGCTAGCTAGACCTTTGCTAAAAAAGGGTATTTGGGGCAAAAGTGATAACTGGCTGTTATGTTTTTTTTTTATTGAGCTGAAGCTTGGAAAAGAAGGGGATAAAACCTCATTGCCTTTGTAAAGCTTTACATATTATGCATATTAAATAAGCTAGGTTCAAGGGAAAACACTATAAATGAAACATTATTACCTAATTTTTGTATAAGCTTATGGGTGGTTTGAGACATTTTGAGTAAATTGGGGCATGCAGGGTTGATTAGAGACAGGACAATAGCAGGGCAAGCTGACTTTGGATCTAGCAGTGCCAATCATAGGTAGCAAAGAGAGGAAACAAAGGGTGACTGGCCTTAGAATTGTGTCAAATGCTAAAAATCTTATGAAATCAGAGAGACATGTGGAGAATTAGATGATTGTGATAGGGATGCGTAAATACCTAGTACACATGATATCCTGAGTTTGCTTAAATAATATAATAGGTGATCGTAAACTTCTACACCATCATTTGCATAAAATTTCAACTCCAGTTACAATGTTACTGATTTCATGTGTATGCTCTTGTCGCAACACTATTAATTATACGCGTGGTACATATGCACGCTTACTAGTATCGTCAAAATTCTTACGACTTGCCATAAAATAATACCCATTCATCTCCCGGTTACCAAAATGACACTCCTTTAATATATGGATGAATGAGTGGCATTTTAGCAAGCGACAAAAATCCTAATACTCCTTCCTGAATGGAAAGTGAATAACGCTCTTTTTACGGTATGTTGTGTACGCCCCTGTACATGAATATGAATACCAATTAAACTTATATGCAATCGTCGAGATGATGAAATGATTGAGTTTACCTGTTTAGCATGTCCATGAGGTTTTGGTAAGTCGTTTAAGCTCTCTTTTGTTAGTCCAAGACAATGATCTTGCTCAAGTCTGTGTGGATGACAAGGAGGATCCAATGAAAGCTGCAGGAATATTATGTCACCATAGCAAATTAGTACTAGAATCGAAATGCTCATAAAAGGAGAATGCCCAGGCGCGCAAGCACATACTCATAGTTGTAGGGTAAGAGTATGAATTTCTTGTATTAGTGGTGAATCAGACACTTCAATATGTAGTTCTCGGTGAAGTCTGGACTCTCCCTTACAAGCGTCTGGTTCACAAGCCCATGATCGATGAATCCTAGTTTACAATAAAATTGTTGTCTTCATGTGCAGTTCTCCATTCTACGAAATAGAGAAGTTAACCATGCAATTCCAGGTACAAGATCATATAACATGATTTATATGCATAAATCACTTACAGAGTCCACGCTCTGACTATAGCCACGTCGAGGGCATCTTCCTTGTACAATTCATACAAGTCCTTGAAATACATCCAGAAGGAGCTGCCCTCATTGAGGAAATACTCTTCTCTGTATCTTACAGGGAATGTCTGCAAACCCTGCCTAGATTCATCCAAGTACCACTGATGTAATCGGCGCATTTGAGTTGTAAGGTTTCTTTCTATATCTGGTTTGACTAAAGGTTTGGTCAACTCAAACGGCCATGTAACATCCAACTTTGCAATATCCGCTCCCACAATAAGCTATGCTAGATCTTTTGCTGATAGTCCTTCTAGCCAGGAAGTCCCCAATGCTTGGAGCATCCTGAACGATTGGAGCTGATTTGCTCTTGGCCTACTTCTTACCGATACGTTCGTAGTCACTCGGTGGCTTACTTGAAGCCATCCCCGTCTGTTTAGATTTGGCCATATTCATGAAAAATTTCAGGGTATCTTCAAGCACAATAGGCTTTGGTGGATGTGGTGGAGGATGGAAATGAGTCATGACACTGGCGTCCACAATCTTTTTGGTTTTCTCATCAGTGAGTGAATAGACATCCTTGGGTTCCGCTAACTTCTTAGAGGCCATCGGCTTCTTAGATAATGTTGTCTGCTTGGATGTTTTAGAACCTGATCTTGTTTTCTGAGTTGATGGCTGGCTTGTTGATGGTTCTAGCTTCTTGAGCGGTGGACTTCTTCGAGGCGATGGCTGAGGAGGTGGATTTCTTTTGGGAGATGGTTGAGGAGAGGGAGATATTCGAGGCGATAGCGGCTCGGGGCATAGTGGAGAGTAGAGATTCTGGGTAGATATTCCTGGTGGAAACACTATGTAGGCCTTCTCCCACGCGATGAATGTGTGTAAGTTCTCTCCTATAGTGTTCGCCCCCTCCTCTGTGGGGTAATCCACATCAACATGATGGTATTGGTTAACTGCCTCATCTACTTCAACCACGGCATAGCCCTCTGGTAGTGAACGTCCATGCAAATGTCCATGGGAGCCGCGAGGATAAGCCATGCCGAAAGCCACCTTGATGGTAATGTTCCAAGCACCATCATGTAGTTCACACGGTGTTCGTGCTGTGATGAGGTCCATAGAATAAGTGATGGGGTCAACTCCTGGAACTCCTGTGGACACACAGCTACTCCGACGAGCACTGGGGCTAGAGCATGCAACATTAGGAGACGTTACAGGCCGTTCTCGATCGCTCACAATGGCGCCTCTTTCACGCATGAGGGCTTTTTGTACCGCTTGTGCTATCTTTTCGTCTGTATGTTCCCTCTCATGTTGTAGTGCTTGTTCAAGCATTTGCATTATCCTAGTTTGTTATATCTCTCGTTCTGCCTCTCACTCTGCTTGGGATCTCTTTTGACTTTTGTAATTGTCGACGTTGCCTCGGAATCCATATTTCCAACACATCACCCTAACACCTCGAGTGCGACCACCATGCTCCTTGTTTTCCAGCGCCAAGGTGAGGTCATCCCTATCCTTGTTTGGCTTGAAAGAGCCTTGTGCAGACTGCTCGTGGGCTTTCGCAAGCTTTTTTGCAAGAGTTAGCATCACTTTCTGATCTTTGGAGGTCGTAAAGCATAAGCTTCCATCAGACGAGTAAGAAGCACCCCTCCCAAGAAGGAAGCGCTGATCGATCGCTCCAGCCCTCCATCTTAGGTGTGACACCTCTCTCTCATAGTTGATCTAGCTGTTGTTGCCACTGCTGTTCTTTCCTCACGTACCCACGACTGCCGACTTTGTGGGGTAGAGGTTCTTCTTTGAGTTCGCTTTGTTCACCTCACTTAACCTCTGTGCTTCTTCCGATGACTTGTACTCTGCAAAGGCTTGCCATTGATCTTCCAGTTGCAGCCACTTGTGGAAATCTGGCGTTGTACCTTTCTACACATATGTTCTATTCAGTGTGCCCTTCCAGTTATTAAATGAAAGGCCCATGATCATTATCGTCTTATGCTTAACTACTTCCATATTTGTTCCTTCAGGGAAGTCGAACTTCTTTAATATCTTGGGCCACAGGATGTCATTCTTGATCGAATTAGGAACCACGTGCCGATCATCTCATTCGCCAGTCCACAATCTGTAGCTGATGGGCACGTAACCCTTAACAGCAATCCCACAGACTGACTTGTATGGCCCCATAACTCTCTCAGGTGCAGTTGGCTCCCCTGCTGGTGAGACCTATGTGATCACAAATCACCCGTAGGCATCTTCGAGGGACCTCGAACATGATGCCACTCTTGGGATTGCACATTGACGTGACCCTTCGGAGCATCAAACATCTGCGCATAAGCGAAAAAACTATTAGGAACCTATACGATAATATGTAGAACAGATGCATTCATCTACTTATGAAGTACCTCATCGCCTCCACATGCTTCTGTTTGTTCTTGGTTGAGGTAGTGGCTCGGGCTACCTTCTTCAATGTTTGACGGCGGCACTACATCTCCTTCTGGCACCTTGGCTGGATTGGTGGTTGGTGGTACCATCCCTTCCTGAAAGTTTTGCATGTGATGACGATGAGCGGTTGAGTGTTCTACATATAGAGGTAAAGCCGATGAGGGAGGGAAAGAGGCTGTAAAAAGAGTGAGAACCATGAAGGAGTCGATAGATAGAATGCATATATATGCAATTTGTAATTGAGTACATTATGACCACATTTAACAAAAAGATATCACATCTTACGAAGCAAAATAGGTATAAATGTACTGACAATTGACACATTGATCTTACAAGTCACATCATCTTACATAGCAAAATAATGATGATTACAACCAGAACTAGAATTATAACATCTTTACACGTGACATCACACTTCTTATTTTCAAAGTTAGCCAATTTTAGCTCGGCTTGGATGATTTGACTATTGCATGCTGCAACAGCTTCATGTTTGGACCTGTATCCTTTGTAACATGCTCCTTTGAATCCATTAACTTGTGCGTAGTATTCCTCCCAATTGGAGAACACTCTATTTTGCCGATCACGATGAACAACATACCAAGTCATAGCAGTCCTAAATTTCAGAGAATATGCAAAAATGATATACTAAAAACCACACTAATGCTATCTGAACTAGTATTGCACTAGATAGACAAACCAACCAATATTTCAAAAGCATGGATATTAGACCACATATCAAAATACAAGAGAATATTCAAGAGTATTCATTACACATGATATTGGGATAAAAAGACATCAAGCCATAAAGGACAGTATCTCTCATCATGTATACAGAAAGTAATAGACAACAGGAACATAATTTGTGTAAAAGTGCTCTTAGATATTGAGTAACAATTGGCCCTAGTACTGTTAAAGTTCTACTCCCTAATTGTTCTAGTGAATACATCATAGACAGGGCAATGTTTATGAGATTTCAGCTAGCAAATAGAACCTGATCTAGCTCTTCAAAATTTAAGACATCATCATGGACATGGCTGCTATGACAACAAAGTGCACAAACTCTGAATAGAACAAATAAGAAAGTGTCAAGGTAGGAGAGCTGAATATTAGTTTGTAAAATGACTGCTCAAAGAAGCTAGCATAACAATTTACCAAGTATCAAGTATATTAGATAGACTTTGAACTCATAGCAGCACACATCCAAGGATCAATTTAACATATATTGCACTGGATAGCCAAACCAACATGGATTTATCAGTGTATAGGTACAGAACATACAACAAGTAACATCCAGGTCTCTGCTAGTGTACTCAGAAATCAAGCCCAGTCTCAGTGCATTCTTGCATCACAGAGCATAAAGCACATGTAACCTGCTATCTAGATTAATAGAGTAGGCAGGGAGGTGATGATCAAATTTACCTTTTCTCCATCGGTCGATAAGGCAGCCTGGAAAGGACGATGGTGGCATGAGCGAGATGGGGGATGATGGTGTCAGATACAGAGACAATGGCCTCCGGGATGGGGACGGAGGGGCTCCGGAGAAGGGGACGGTGGCCTCTGGGACATGGACGACGGGGCTCAGAGGACGACAGTCTCTTGGATGGGGACAATGGGGCTTCGGGGACGGCGGTGTTGGGAGGATGCGGCGGGGACGACGGCGTTGGGGAGGAGGTGGCGAGAGGTGTTTCGGTGCAGAGGGCACAGGCTGGGAAATTTTTTCTAAGTATCAGAGGGTGGGCATCGAGCAATTATATAGGGGAGGGCTTTCACTGCCGGCTCAATAGGATGACCAGTAGTGAAACTACTTCCACTACTGGCCCAATAAGTCCACCTGCAGTGAAAGTAGTTTCTCTACCGGTCCAATATGTCAACCGGCAGCAAAACCCCTTTCACTATTGGTACCACAGGGTGCGAAAAAATTGTTTTAGTTTCGTGCGCGCACCCAGAGAATTGAACCCACGACCTGCACCAAGTAAGAACGAACAAACCACTGGGCTACCCAAGAGTTTTCGACTGAGTTTGCACAATCTATATTTATTAATATTCTGTTGACCTAAAATCCTAATACATATTTATTTAAATTTGAAAGAGTACCTTCACTAACGGCTCAATAGGACGACCGACAGTGAAATTACTTTCATTGTCGGCCTAATAAATCCATCGATAGTGAAAGTAGTTTCACTGCCGGCCCAATATGCCCACCGGCAGTGAAACCCCTATCACTGTTGGTACCGCTGGGTACAAAAATTTGTTTTAGTTTCGCGTGCGCACGCAGAGAAATTGAAGCTTCCATAACAAAAGTGAGGTATAATTGCATCTAAAACAAATTCATACATAGTAGTTAATACAATTTAGCTACTTTGTCTTAACAATTCACCCTTCATTATGATCACGGCGTACATAGGGAGGTTCGTCTGTGTCTTCCATGGGACCTAGGTTGACATCCTCTCCGAAAGGAGGTAGCGTGTTGAATTGATTGTAGTATTTCTCATCAACAACATTCTTCACTCCGATAATCCTTCTTTTTCCTTAAAGAACCACATGACACTCCTCCTTGTTAGCCGGGTTTGTGTCCTTTACATAGAAGACTTGCATAACATCATTCGTAAGTACAAATGGTTCTTCTCTGTATCCAACGAGTTTTTTGTCCATTGTAGTCATACCGTACTTGTCGATCTTCATACCCCATGAGAGTTTGACACATTGGCACCGGAAAAGAGGAACCTTTAACACTCCATAGTCGAACTCCTAGATCTCCTCTATGAATCTGTTGTAGGTCTTCCTATTTCCATTGCAGTCGTAGGCATCTATACAGACACCGCTATTTTGATTGGAGCTCTTATTATCCTGAGCTCTCGTATAAAATATATAGCCATTTATGTCATATCCTTGAAATGTGAAGATTGTAGTTGATGGTCCGTGAGCCAAGATATTCAACTGAGCATACTCTATCTGCTTATCCATCACCTGTCTACATAACTAAGCACCAAAATGATCTCGGTGCTCTAGCGCGATCCAAACATCGGACTTCCCTGGGTTTATGGTGCGTAGCATCTTCTGGTGTTTTTCGACATACGGGTCCACTACAACTGATTGTTGCAGAACTGCAAAATGTGCTTGTGTGAATGAAATGTGGTCGTTAGTGTGGAATGAGTTTGCACCTATTGTCCCTTTCCCCTATAGCCTCCCCTCATGGCGATATACTGGCACACCAATCACTTTGAGATTCATGTAGTCAACGCAAAAATCAATGACCTCCGTGGATCCTGAGACCTCGGCCATGCAGCCTTCCGACCAATTTCGGTTACGAACATATTTCTTATGAACCCCCATGAACCTCTTAAAAGGGTACATCTGATGCAAAAACACGGGGCCAAGAATCCGTATCCCCACCCCATCACGCAACATTTGCTCCAGACCATTGACGTCGGCATCGGCCAAAATCTCCTCTATATTATCATCGGCCAACGTATCTCTGGTTGGCGGCATATCGATGTATTAATCGACCGGAATATCGGTGCACATGTCTTCGTCTTCTCTTTCAATTTATTGCACTTCCTGTACGATCTCAGCTTCACCGTGGTTGGTCCAACGGGTATAGCTAGGCATAAAGGCCCTTGGCATCAAGTGGGAATATCTTGCAATCGATGTATGGATAAGCACATGTATTGAGACTGTGTATTTGACATGTGCGCGCGGTTGCTACTAGGAAACCCTCCACTTCTTGTACTCTACGCTCACACGACTTGTATCGTACATTCATCTTCTGTCCGTCTACAATTATATCATTATTGTAAATCCAAATTCAAAATATCTAGAAGATTTTGTGATCACCAACAAATAAATTACCTCGCCATCAACCAGCAATTGGCCCGGGTTGGAGGAGCCGCCTTTTGTATACTTTTGTGTCCGCTTCCGATTAGTATTTGTTGGTGCCATCCATAGAAACTTTCTTTATTATTCAACCCTTATCTATGACTCATTAAGGAAAAATGAAGAATAAATATGCTCATACCTAATGTTTCTATATTGGAGGTTGCTAATTAAATAAAAAAAAAAATACAATTGGATCTTGCTATATACCTAAATATGATGGATAATTTTTCTAATTCATTAAAAATAAAAAATAAATGTGCTCATACCTAAACTTTCTATATTGTAGACTTCTAAATTTATTCCTATGGTTCATTAGGATCAACTTTGAAGATTTGCCTAGGTCTCTATAGGGATAAGATCAACTTTGGTTTTTTGGGTAATATTTTAAGTTAAAATGCTAAATATAGGATTAACCTTGGGGATTTTAATTTACTTGAGCTCAAGAGGCTCCTGCTAGAAGCTTGCTTGCTGTTGGAGAAAAATCTAGAGTTCACTTGTCCTAAAACTGAAGAAAGGGCAAATAAGCAAATGGAGAGGAAAGAAGAAATTTTGTTTGGATAGCTAGATAGAGCTCATCTAGACCTCCTTCTTGACTAAAATTGAGCTTGAGTGGTGGAGGAATTAATGCAGGAGAAGGGATGAAGTGGTTGTTGCAATAGGAGATTTTGTGAGGGAGAGAGTACTGAAATGGTTCTGTTAGCTCGAGGTAGAAGAAGGTGAGAAAGAGGAGGATATCACTGTCGGCTCGTATAATCCACCAGCAGTGATGTAAAGATATCTCTGCCGGTCAGTAGATTAAGCCAGCAGTGATGAGGTGTAGGTGCATCACTGCCAGCTCAATTCATCAGCTGACAGTGATGACCCTTATCACTGTCGGTTCATAAGCCACGATAGCTGATTCTTCCCACGCGGCTAATGAACCGGTAGTGATGCCCCATCACTGCCGACCAATGAGAACCAATAGTGATGGGCCGACATATAAGCCCAGTTCTATAGGAGTGATATATTTTTATTTAACTGCTATAAACCGGCGTTTAACCGGATAGACCATTGAACCAAGTTGTTTCAATTATAGGTCCAGTCATACTCCCTCTGTTCAGAAATTATAACAAATTTCTTTTTGAAAAAGTCAAACTTTATGTATTTTGATTAACATTTAATTAAATTATAAGAATGTCAAGTGTATAAAATTTATACAACTAGGATCATAATTCAAATGATTTCACACTATATAGGTTTAGTAGCTATAAATGATATATTTTGTGAGAAAACTTTAGTCAAAATTCAACTTCGAAGACCGAGCTCAAAAGAAATACATCTACTATTTCTGAACGAAGAGAGTAATAACTGTCTTTTACTCCCTTCAGTATAAAATAAGTGTCATTCAGATTACATGCAGTCACTGTTTCAAAATTTAACTACAAATTATTTTTATGTATTGAATTTGGATACTTAAAAATGATACACATAGATTTGTCTCAAAAAATACTTTATATTCTTGCTATGTTTTATCTATATGCTACAATAAAAATAGTAGTTAAATTTATAATTTAAACAGTATGTCCATATTCAAAATAACACTTATTTTAAACTAAAGGAGTACGGTTTAGTCCTTACAAAATAACCAACCACTCCATAAATCAGTCGGATGAGTGGATCTGTGGAGCAGAAGCAGGCCACGTCCTTCTAGGCAAATCCAAGAAGCTGTACGTGCGCAAGAGGGCTCATCCCAGCCGTCCATCAGTGGTGGAGCGTGCCTCGGGTCCCTGCTATCACTCGCCCCCTTCCTCGGTTTCTGCCCATCTAGCGTTGGAGCAAACACGTCAGCCGTCATGTTCCGCGCCTTGGCATCCACGCAGACCACGGCGCCGACCGTGCATGTGGTCGCTGCACCCTTGGCCCTCTACTCCTCTAATCAATGCTCCCCACCGTAAGAAACCATGTTATGCTAGCATCTCCCATCCCCTCCGCGGCGCCGTTCGCATCCTCCTCAACAAAATGCCGCAGCTAGTCGTGCTCACCATCCCCATATTCCTCCTCCTCTACGCAGGTTGCCGCGATGCTGTACAGCTTCTCACAGGCCCCGAGGCTCCTCAGGTGAGCCATTCCTATAACCTGTTTCTCGTCTTTCCTATAAGCCTTGGGTTTGTTGAAAATTAATCTTGTTTTGATGTCTTTAAGTAAGTTAAGTATTTAGTGAAGGTGAATCAGATGCATGCACATAGAAAGCTAGGATAGTTTTGGTTGGCCAGTTGTCGTATACGTATTCGTATAGAAAGTCTACGAGTCTGCGGGATAGACAGCAGCTGATCAAGTCTGAGTCGTATGCTTGCATGAGCCCAGGTCGTAGAGTTTGAGTCGGAGTCTGTATTCTTGTATAGCAAAGTACATGTGCAGGTGCATGAAGTCCAGCTCATATACAAGTCGGAGACAATCGCTTGTATGTCTCGCCGGTCATCTACTTAGGGCCTATATAAACAACGGCATGTAATAGGAGTTTAGATGCACCAGGGAGAAAAGTTCGAAGTACTCAGTTAAGTACTCGGCGAGCTTGGATCTCCTCAGGGTGTCGAATCGTGGAAAGCTCAAAGTACTTGGTTAGGTACTCGGAGAGCTCGGATCTACGATTGGGTCGAGGAAAGCTCGAAGTACTCGGTTAAGTACTCAGTGAGCTCAAATCTCGGATCTAGACTTCAAAAGAAACATAAGAGAAAAAAAGGCTAAGCTATCACGGCCTCAGAAACTTTTTGTGTTATTGTGTTCTCTCATCGAGTTCAGGTTGATGGATCATCTGTCTTGCTTCTCGCCGGGTTGTTCGAGTGGTCGTGGCGCTCACCAGGTTGGACAGGGTGGTTGAGCACGTACACATCAGATTGCGTGGTCACTGGCGGATTGCATGGTCGTGCACGTACTGGAAGCTCGCATGCTTGCGTGTGGTACTGGTCGGACTTCTGGTCGAGCAAGTACTACTTGCTCGCTTGGTCGTACGACTGGTCGATCGCGTGATCGGAAGTGTGAGCTGGTCATGTGCATGGTCCTGGGTGCCGTCGAGAGCCAACAATTGGTATCAGAGCCTCGGTGAACTGCTTGGCAAGCTAGGAGATCTGTTGTGTGCAGTTGATGGATAGCAGAGGTAGCAAATCAACATCGGCGGGATCAGGAGCACCAGCGAAAGAGAGTTCACTAGCGTCACTATGCTATCCAATGCTCACGAGGAGCAACTACACAACATGGGCGATCAAGATGAAGGTGTTCATGCGTGCACAAGGCATTTAGGATGCTGTTGATCACAATGACCTAAAGGAATAGGTGGACATGAAGAAGGATTAGATAGTGCTTGCCGCCATCTATCAAGGCATCCTGGAGGAGACGTTGCGGGCAGTATTCGAGAAGGAAACATCCAAGGAGGCATGGGAGTGCATCAAGGTGATGTACCTAGGTGCCAAACACATCAAGGATGCTCGTGTTCAAACCCTTAGAGAAGAGCTAGATGGCTTGCGAATGAAGAGCACAGAGTCGGTCGACGACTTTGCAATGAAGGTGAATTCCATCGTCAGCACGATTTGTGGGCTCGGCGATAAGATGGACGACTCGTATGTGTCGAGGAGGTCTTCAGTAGGCTCCGAGCGTACGAAGAAAGGTTGCGCGGCAACGACGACAACGTCGACATCAATGTTGAGCATGTGTTGCTCACCAAAGCCCAATGGAGAGCTAAGGAGAAGGATGAAGATGAGCATCTGTTGCTCACCTGAGAACAATGGAGGGCTAAGGAGCAGAAGGATGGTGGTGAAGGCTCCTCCAACAACGGTGAACGAGGTAACAAGAATCGAAAAGTCGACAAGGCTAAAGTGAGGTGCTACAAATGCAATGATTTTGGGCACTTCCAGTGGGAATGCGAGAAGTCGAAGAGACAGGAGAAGGCGTTGTTCATGGTTACAGAGGAGGATGATCACCCGGCGCTGCTCTAACGTGAAGAAAAACAAGATTAAAGGGAGTGTTGAAAATTAATCTTGTTTTGGTGTCTTTAGGTAAGTTAAGTATTTAATGAAGGCAAGTCAGATGCATGCACGTAGAAAGATAGGATAGTTTTGGTTGGCCAGTTGCGTATACGTACTTGTATAGAAGGTCTACGAGTCCGTGGGATACACAACAACTGATCAAGTCCGAGTCGTATGCTTGCATGTGTCCAGGTTGTAGAGTTCAAGTCGGAGTCTGTATGCTTGTATGGTAAAGTACACGTGTAGGTGCACGAAGTCCAGATCGTATACAAGTCGGAGACAATAGCTTGTATGTCTGGCCGGTCATGTACTCAAGGCCTATATAAGCAAGGGCATGTAATAGGAGTTTAGATGCATCGGGGAGAAAAGTTTAAAGTACTCGGTTAAGTACTCGGTGAGCTCGGATCTCCTCAGGGTGTCAAATCGTGGAAAGCTCAAAGTACTTGGTTAGGTACTCGGAGAGCTCAGATTTACGATTGGGTCGAAGAAAGCTCAAAGTACTCGGTTAAGTACTCAGTAAGCTCGGATATGAGATCTAGACTTCGAAAGAAATAGAAGAGAAGAAAAGGCTAAGCTCGCGTGTGGTACTGGTCGGACTTGCTGGTTGAGCAAGTACTAGCTCGCTTGGTCGCACGACTAGGCGATCGTGTGGTCGGAAGAGTGAGCTGGTCGTGCGCGTGGTCCTGGGTGCCGCCGAGAGCCAACAGGGTTGCCTTGCCTATGGTTTCTTGTTGTTCCGTTGTGCGTGTGTTGTGGGGTGGCCGGGTGGGGTGTGTAGGAAGATGGGATTCGAGAAGGAGGACACCTACTTCTGGAAGCAGATGGGCAAGGCCATACTATGCATCTACACGCTCTTCAGCGTAGCCTGGCTCTGGAACGAGACATCGCCGCTCGGATGGTGGACGCTCAAGCCATGGCCCAAGGTACAGCATCCTCACTGCCCCTCTCGCGTTCTTGATCGATGGGTTGTACTGTAAGAATGCATTTTTTATTTGGCTGGAATTGGAATAGGTACAGGTTGTGGAGTTGTGGCATGCATGATTGCAACCCTCTTTCTTGGTTGCAAGGTTTGCAGATGCTAATTGTGCATAGTCGCTAATTCAGTCGTGCTTGATTAGTTTCTTTTCATGTTCTTGTTGATGCTGTTACTCCAGTTCACTTTTCAATCCTCCTTTAGAATCTTGTGTGTGCCATGGCTGATCTAATCTTGGAAGTGGAACTGATCCATGTAGTATGCTTTATCTGCACGCCATGTTGTTTTCGCACTGTACAATTCTTCTAGCTAAATGGAGAACAAAACATACTACTTGGATGGTTCAGTCAGTTTGACTTCCAAGATGGATCACTGTCTTATGTCGGATGATGTCAACATGGAATTATGGAAGGAAGGCTGGCCATATGTGAAAATGCTTCTGGGGGTGGGGGGTGGGGAGTTTGGTGATCAAACAGCAGATATATATTGAAAAAGAAAAAACAACTTCAGAGGCATGTCTATTGGACTTGGATGTTTATGTATTCCTTCAAACCTTGTTAGTTTAAATAGCAGCTGTAGGCTGTCAAATCATTGTGTGCTGTGCTAAACAGTTCGCTGAACTCAGATTCACTTTAATGCAACAAGGGCATCAATTGATGTCCTGTTGTTCTACAAAGAGTTTCACTTTCAAGAATAGATTAACCACAATGTATGAAGGAAAATTTTGAGCTTCATTGACATAATTTCATGTACCCTGTGCTCAGGGAAGTACTTCTCTTTCATTTATCTTGTGCTCAGGGAAGTACTTCTATATTCCATCGTGAGTCTTTGCTGATGCTTAATGCCTTTATTGAGCTTCATCGACATCATTTCATCTATCCTGCACTTAGGGAGTTATACTTTTAGTTGAGGAATGACCGTAGGGAAAACCCTTACTACGAATGACTAATAAATATATGGGGATAAGCTTAAATTGGTCCTTGAACTATGGGTAGCTGGCAAATCTGTATCTTTAAATTACATCATTTGCCTTTCCTCTTTCATTTTCCTCAGTTTTAGTTGGTTTAAAATTTTAACCTTTTCCCCTGAAATTGGACTGTTTGAGGGTTACATGTTTGAAAATTTTATCCCCAAATTAGCTTCTACCCTGAATCTTCAGAACCATAATCATAAAGGTTCTTACCCTCTTCTTACTCAAGAAGTAGTAAATGAAGTTCTTAGATAGCACTAGGCATTGCCTTGCCTGTATTTATCTTGAGATAAACATTTTTTTTGTGAAGGTAGTAATTTTGTTGTTCGTCTCATGGAACTTCCTTGTCTCGTGGCCCTTCAGTTGTACCGCATTGTGTATCAGTGCTCCCTTCCCAAATGCATGTACCAAAATGTTTGCTGAGATCAGAAAACATATTCAAATCAAGTTGTCAACATTTTTATGACGAAAGTAGCTGTGGGGGGTTCTTATCACAGAAAGGAACTGTAGTTAGTTCCTATTTCAGGTGCAAAGGAACTGTGAAATTTTGAGCAGTAAGATCAACTTTTGTTATCTCAAAGCATTGGACATATGACAAATGTATCAAACATGCTAAATAGCTGATACTGCATTATGATATCAAAATGGCTAGATCAGTGAATTGTATGGTAAGATTTTGGAGTACTTCTAGACTTTATGTTTTCCTTGCATTCCTCTGCCACCTCAAATGGGGAACCACACTTAGAAATCTATACTCCTATAAAATACATAAGTTAGAACAGATCTGATCGATTTCCATCATCCATCCGAGTTGATCAAACGGTCACCATGCAAAGTTGAATCCGTTCCTCCTTTTAAAATATATTTAATCTCCCATTATTTGCATTTCATACGTAGATGTTCAATATTTACTTTCCATACATTCTAAAAATACATTCAATATCCTATTATTTGCCTTATATACCTAGATGTTTAATATTTGCCTTCCATACATTCACTGTCGGTTTTCTTCAAATAGTGCGTAGCCTCATGCACTTCGCCTATAATGCTGGGTTTCTCTAGAGGGTGCGCCGTAGTCCACACGTCTCCTCCACTGCTGTCTTCTTAGGAGGTCATATCTATCACACTATCTTTACACCAAGGTACTATACGAGAATTATTTTTATCCTCTCACAAATCGGTCACCACCTTGATCCTCCTCGTAGTGTTGCTATGGATGATCAACTCCGGATGATACGGTCCCCACCTCCCTCCTGAAATTACATAATCATATTGTTAATTTCATGTATGTAAATATCTCCTTTGTTATGTTATATTCTTTTACTTCTTTGAATTGCTATATGTTGGGTTGATTTTATATCTGTGAAACACATGTGCAGTTGCTAGTGAACTTAAGGAGCCTTGAAGCAACAATACTGCTTCTGGCAAAGCTATTCATGCCAAGCTTGCACAGTTACAATGTAAGTCAGATTTGGGTCTCATTGCCCCAGCAATGAGAGCCAAACTTGGACAGTTACAATGTAAGTCAGATTTGGGTGTTAGAGCAAGAGATCGTCTTGCCCCAGCAAGTACGACGAGAGTTTCTTCTAACAAGGAGACTCAAACTTGGAGACGAAGTTTGAGAGGAAGGAACACCACAAATGCATTGATAGTAGAAAAATGGATTCGTCTAGGGGGAGTATCACAGCGTGACTTAGTGTTTATGCTCCTCTGTGTCCTGTGTGTTGCCCCTTGTGTTGTATCGAGCGTTCTTCTTGTGACCCGTTCCTACCTAGATGACCACGACACCGTATTTATAGGGTGGTACGTAGCTTAGTGTACAAGTTATCATGATGTACAAATATCAAGGACATGACCAAATTACTGGGCCTTATCCTGGATAACTACTTTTTACCCTACATAGAAGATAAATATCTACTATGGTAACTATTGTAGTGCTTGCCCCCTGAGGGGTGAGCCAGTCGCTAGTTACGGCATGGCACTGCTCTGCCGGGGGTGTCAGGATAACTTTCATCGCACTGGAGTGTCAGGATAAGGATCATTTGCACCGTCATCAATCGTCTGTCACCTTGCGTCAGGTCAGTTGCACGGGGGTGTCCTTTCTTCCCTGATATTATCTCCGGAGACCTGTTGCATCTTTAGGCTTCGGAAGGCTGCACATGCACCGGAAGGGTGCCCCTAAGGGGTCCACAGCCACTAGGGGCCAGGCCTCCTGCTGAGAGTCCGGAGGCTGAAGGCTTTGGAGGGGCTTGCTGCAACTCCGAGTTTTGGGAAGGCCACGTTGTCGGTGAATCAGGAACCAGGGGTCCCCAAATCCCGAGGCCAGGCCAGCAATCCGTCACATGGCGCCATCCCGCAGAGGTCATTTCCGCGAGGTAAAAAAGACTAAGTCCCGGGAGAGGGCGCTCCGGGCCACAGTCAGTGGTCCCCGAGTTCCCGGGTTCCCCGAAGATCTGCGAAGACTAAGGTGACCGGGAAGAAAGTGCTCGGGGAGGGGAATAGTGACCCCCGAGCACCTAAGTCCCCCGACGACCAGGAGAGCCAAGTACCGGGAGAGGTGTGCTCGGGGCCGCGAGCAGTGGCCCCCCGGGCACCCGAGTACCCCGAGGACTCAAGGAAGGTAGTTTCGGGAGAGAGTGCTCGGGGCCGTCGGAAGCGGCCCTCGAGCACTCGGTTCCGCGAGGATCCGTACAGTCAAGACCGGGAGAGAGTGCTCGGGCCTTGAACAGTGGCCCCCGAGCACTAGGTTCCCTGAGGACCAAGAAAAGGTGTTTTCGGGAGAGAGTGCTCGGGGAGGTGAACAGTGACCCCCGAGCACTCTGTTCCCCGACGACCTAGGAAGCCCCTCCGTCAGTGGCCCCCACAGGGGTCCAGCGATAAGGTGTCAGCCGGTGAAAGGCCTGAGGCCGCATTTAAGTGCGCGGGTGGCCTGTCACCTCCAACTACTCCCGCCATGCTCGGTGTCAGTTCCTGCCATATTCTGGCAGAAGGGCGTGGGGACATTAAATGCATGGGTCCCATCCCGCGCTATCCGGCGCGCCTCGGGATAGCATCGCGAGGCCCGAGGTGTTCCGTCTGCCGCGCTGCTGTGGCAGGCGAACAAGACAGGACGGGCACGCCGGGCCGCTCTGCAGCTGTCCGGTGGGCCCTCTCCACGGCGCCCGTTGCCAGCGCTATCATGACGACTGAAGACCGGGCGCGGGGTGCATTTTCAACCCCCGTCACTTCGCGCAGAGGTCATGATGACGCCTTTTCCATTTATGGCACCTTGGAACTCGTGCCCTCCCATTCGGGGCACGCTACCGCCGGTGGGTATTTAAAGCGGCCAGCAGCACGGACAAAGGAAGCTCAAAAAAAGCTCTGCAAGGTTGAAGAAGTTAAGGAAGTAGAGAAGGTCGAGAAGTCCAAGCGCACCCAGAGCCAACATGCACACACAGATCGAAGAACACCTTCGTACGAGCATAGAAACCAAAGAACAAGGAGCCCTAGGCTCTAGGATAGACAGACATTCTTGTAACTAGCACATTCCTGGGAGACATTCTCAGGGCATTTATAGTATCCACACAGGAGTAGGGTGTTACGCCTCCGTGCGGCCCGAACCTGTCTAAACCACCAGTGCATTTACTCTTTTCTGCATTGGATCATTTCACCCCACCAGCCATCGCATTTACATCCATTTATTTCTCCAGCAAACTTATTTAGAATCATCCCCCCGCCCGAATCTCTAAAAAGGGGTCCCTCAGGATCCCTGCGACAGGAGCTAACCCTCCGACAGCTAGCGCGCCAGGTAGGGGGGTTGCATCCCTGAATTTGTTTGTTTGTTTTCTCCTACATGAAAAATGGCTGGTGGTCATCGTCTCCGGCGCTGTGGCTCCAGCTCCAGTAAGGAAATGGAGCCCCTCGCTCAGGAGGCCCTAGTCGCTGCTGCGTCCTAGCAGCAGCCATGATCTGCACGTACGGCGTTCCCCTCTCAGGGGGACCATGGCACTGGGCCCAGCAGGGCCACCGCCGCCGTCGCCGGTGCATCATCCAACCCCCAGCAGGTGGCCGAAACTCCTGCCACCAGATCAACGTCTGGACAGCGTCGGGCGCCGTTGCGGCGTAGGCTCGCCTTCGGTGAGACCAGTCCTGGGAGTGCGCTGCTTGCGGTGCAAGCTCTCCTCAAGCACCCGCAAGTCCAGGCGGCAGGGGAAACCCCAGAAGGCCGCTGGCTCCAGGAAGTAGCTGCCTTAGTCGGCACGGCCCATCACCAGGTGCTGGCCGAAAGTTCCCGTGCTACCACACACCACGGCGCAGCTAAGACCAGCCTATCATCAGGTGACGGTCGAACTGGCCGGGGGGCCTCCAAGCGGAGCGCTGCGCCCCTGGCCACTACCGGAGCCCAGGACCTCCGCTTGCACCTCAACGAGCGGAGGGGCATCGAAGACGCGGCGTCACCCTCGAGCGCCAGCAGGAGATAATATCAGGGAAGCCGAGGACCAGGCCTCCTCCTTGCCGGCCCATGATCGTCGGGGCTCCCTGGCTCGTCGGCATTCACCGCCCAAGGGCGCTGCCCGCGCCACAGGGTACAGCACCGGTTGCCGAGCCTTCACCAGCGAGCACCGCCGGGTCAAATGGCCCACCAAGTTCTGGCCAGAACTGCCAGAGAAGTACGACGGGTCCATCGACCCCGTCGAGTTCCTCTAGATATACACCACTGCTGTCCAAGCGGCTGGCGGCAGCGAAAAGGTGATGGCCAACTACTTTCATATCGCCTTGAGCGGTTCTGCCCGCTCTTGGCTTATGAACTTACCCCCAGGATCTATCAGCTCCTGGGATGATCTTTGCCACCAGTTTGTGGCTAACTTTCAGGGCACATTCATGCGCCCCAGCCTGGAGTGCGACCTCCACGCCGTCAAACAGCAGGAGGGGGAGACGCTGCGGCGCTTTATACAGCGCTTCAGCCAGGTACGCAACACCATCCCCCGGATAACCCCCCACGCTATCATTGTCGCGTTCCGGCAGGGTGTCCGCGATGAGCGGATGCTCGAGAAGCTAGGCACGCACGAGGTCGAGACCACCGCGGAGCTATTCGCGCTGGCCGACAAGTGTGCCAAGGCGGCGGAAGCTCGGGTGTGGCATGTTCCGCGCCCTGAGCATCCCGCCGTCGATCAGCCAGGTCCTTCCCACTCCGACAGGCGGGAAAAGAAAAAGAGATGGAGGTGCGAGGCTGTCCCCGTCGAGCCAGCCCAGGGCCTCACCCGTGGGCCGACCTAGGAACCTGACCACCGGCAAGCACGACGGGTGGCCGCCGACAGACGGCCTGCACCCGCGAGGGCTCCGGCCCGAGCCCCTCTTGGGACTCCGGCTCCCGCAAGGGCTCCCGCTCCGGCAAGGGCCCCCGCTCCCGCGGGGCCCAAGCCGGGGAAATGGTGCCAGATCCACCAGACCAGGTGGCATGATCTCACGGAGTACCGCACGGTCAAGGGCCTCATCGAGCAGCGCCAGAGGGATCGCGAGGAGCCCCGCAGGGGCGGCGACAACAAAGCTGCCCCCGACAACCAAGAGCTCGGCTTCCCGGAGCCCGAGCACACCGTCGCCTTCATCGACGGAGGCACGTACACGCCCTCCTCCCGCCGCAGTGTCAAGACCATGCGGCACGAGGTGTGCTCGGTGACCCTGAGCGAAGAGGCTGCAAGGCCCCTGAAGTGGTCGGATGCCCCGATCACGTTCAGCTTGGCCGACCACCCCACCAGTACTGCAGGCATGGGGCGACTACCCCTGGTAGTATCCCCCGCCATCTGCAACGTGAAGGTCAGCAGAGTGCTGATCGACAGGGGCGCAGGCCTTAACCTCCTCTCTAAGGAGGCTTTCGAGAAGCTGCAGGTGCCCTCCAGGCGCCTAAAGCCGTCGCTCCCCTTTTACGGGGTAACACCCGGGCACTCCCTGCCCCTCGGGCAGGTCGAACTGCCCGTGACATTCGGGAGCCGGGACAACTTCCGGACGGAGAACGTCATCTTCGATGTCGTGGAGCCCCCCCTCCCTTACAACGCCATCCTCGGGCGCCCGGCACTCGCTCGGTTCATGGTGGTCACGCACTACGCGTACCTCACGGTTAAGATGCCGGGCCCAGCGGGCCCCATCTCCGTGTCCGCCGAGACCAGCAGTGCCGTCTCCTGCGCCGAGCAGTTATACTCGGCCTTGGTCTCAGCTCGGGCCGAGGTCGAAGGTCGTCCAGGTGGCCGGGTACCCTCTTCATCCAAACCCCGTCTCGCTGCCGACGCCTCCATTTCTACGAAGGAGGTCATGGGGGGCGAAGACGCCTCCCAGGTCATCCGAATCGGCGGTGACCTGGGCGGCAAATAGGAAAGCACGCTCGTCGCCTTCCTCCGGGCTAACGTCGTTGTGTTTGCATGGCAGCCGTCCGATATGCCTGGGATCCCTAGGGAGGTGATCGAGCACCACCTGGCTGTGCGCCCGGACGCACGCCCGGTGAAGCAGAAAGTTCGGCGGCAGGCGCCCGAGTGCCAGGAGTTTATTCAGGAGGAAGTCAGTAAGCTCTTTGACGCCGGATTCATCTGAGAAGTCCTCCACCCAGAGTGGCTGGCAAACCCAGTCATCGTCCCGAAGGCCAATGGCAAGCTTCGCATGTGCGTGGACTACACCGATCTAAACAAGGCTTGCCCAAAAGATCCTTTTCCTTTACCCCGCATAGATCAGATTGTAGATGCAACCGCGAGATATGATCTTTTATATTTTTTAGATGCAAACTCTGGTTATCACAAAATTCGCATGGCCATAGAGGATGAAGAAAAAACTTATTTTACCACTCCGGTGGGGACTTATTGCTATGTATCGATGCCTTTTGGTTTGCGCAATATTGGATCTTCTTTCCAGCGCGCTGTCCGCATCACCCTTGACTCGCAGGTTGGCCGCAACGTCGAGGCCTACATCGACGATCTCATGGTCAAGTCCCGAGACCGCGCCACCCTGCTTGAAGATCTTGCCGAGACTTTTAACAGTCTCCGCACTACCCGCTTGAAGCTCAACCCCGAGAAGTGTGTCTTCGGGGTACCTGCGGGCAAGCTCCTCGGTTTCTTGGTCTCCAGCCGAGGGATCGAGGCCAACCCAGAGAAGATCCGGGCCATCGAGCAGATGCAACCCCCGACTCGACTCAAGGAGGTTCAGCGTCTCGCCGGCTGCATGGCGGCCCTCGGGCGCTTCATCTCCAAGCTTGGGAAGTGAGGACTTCCCCTCTTCAAGCTCCTGAAGAAGACCGGTCATTTCGACTGGACGCCAGAGGCCGAGCAGGCCTTCTGCGATCTGAAGAAGTACCTCACCTCATCACCCGTACTGGTGGCCCCCTCCGAGGGTGAGCCACTACTGCTCTACGTATCGGCCACTCCTCAGGTCGTGAGCATGGTACTGGTGGTGGAGCGCGATGAGTGCTCGGGGCAAGATGCTGGGTCCCAGCTCCCGGCCGCCCCTGAGCACTCCCTAGTCCTCTCGGCTCCTCCCAACCAGGGGGTCGAGCCCGAGCACTTGGCTCCACCCAACCAGGGAGTCGAGCCCGAGCACCCGGCCGGCCCCGACCACGTCGCCGAGCTCGTGGGCTATGACAGGCCCTCGGGTGAAGCCACAGTCCGGGATGCCAAGACAAGATACCCCCAAGCCCACAAGCTGCTCTACGCCGTGCTCGTGGCTTCCCGGAAGCTGCACCACTACTTCCAGGCGCATAAGCTCTCGGTGGCTACCACGTACCCACTGGGGCCCATCCTCTGGAACCGAGAAGGCACCGGGTGCGTCGTCAAGTGGGCAGTGGAGCTGGCGGAGTTCGACCTGCACTTTGTCAGCCACCAGGCAATCAAAAGCCAGGTGCTCTCTGACTTCATGGCAGAGTGGACGCCCGTCCCTAAGGTCGACCAAGAAGAAATTTCCGCATATCCCGGGCACGATGCGCCCGGGTACTGGATTATGCACTTCGACGGTTCCCTCACGCTGAAAGGCGCGGGTGCCGGAGTGGTTCTCACCTCCCCAACGGGTGAAGAACTCCGGTATGTCGTGCAGCTGCAGTTACGAGCAACCAACAACATGGCGGAATATGAGGGCCTCATCGCTGGCCTCCGGGCCGCGGTGGGCCTCGGGATTCATCGCCTCCTGGTCAATGGAGACTCCCAGTTGGTGGTCAACCAGGTATCGAAAGAATACTAGTGCACGGATCCTCAAATGGCGGCGTACGTGGCGGTAGTCTGGAAGCTGGAGAGGCACTTTGACGGCCTGGAGCTGCGGTACATCTCTCACCGCGACAACGCTCTGGCCGATGACCTCTCTCGCCTGGCCTCTTCCCGTGGGTGCATCCCTACCGGAGTCTTTGAAGAAAGACTCACACGGCCTTCCGTCCTGCCTGCCGAACAGGACCGGGTCATTAGATGATGATCGGGTGGCCGAGATTCAATTGGAGCAGCGGACGGCGGCACTGAATGGGTCGGGTGGCGGCCGGTAGCGGCGAGCGACCAGAAGCTCATCGGTGCGACGCAAAAAGCCGCCTCCAGCCACGGTTTTCACTGGCGCTTGGCGCAATATAGAGAGGAGAGGATGGGGATTCTCACCATGGGCTCGACAGTGGTGGAGGGGCTTCGAAGATGGCCGGCGATGGAGAGGAAGGCGGCGGTTGACAGAGACATGACGGGGATAGCGTCCGGTAGCGAATTGAGCTCCAGGAAGTGTCAGGGTGAGCTTCTTGAGGTCCGACGACACTGAAAAAGGAAGAAATGAGGTCAAGTAAGGTTCGACTGAGGCAAATCAAGGCCCAGCGAGCTTCTTACTGTCAACAATGCCGGAGATAGCGGCGAGCTCAATTCCGTCCGTGAGAAAGAAGGGAAATGGGTGTTTCTGGTGGGGAAACTTGCATGGAGATCGATGGGGAGATTATATGCGAGAGAGAGTGAGAGGGATGGCCGGAATCAAAGGGATTGGCCGGTGACCCTAAATGGCAATAAAACTTCGGTTTCCATACTTAAGAGGGGCAAATCAAGGCGGAAACGGTCAAAATCAAGAAGGGGAGGGAGAGGATCACGGCCATGCAAAATAATTGGCCATTGAATGCACGGGGAGGCGTCAATTGAAACGCCTGCGGTGATCAGGGGTGATTCTAGGCTCGGCCGAAGGAGGAAGAAGGTGAGCCAGTCGGTGGCAGCTCGGCTGGCAGTTGGGTCGGCTCGGCTGGGCGAGGCCCACCGGGTAGTGAGACGGGGCGAAGGGGGCCGGCTCGGTCTTGTGGGCTGGCGCGGGAAAAAGGGCGCGGCCCACGTGGGAGAAGGGTGAGGAGAGGGGGAGGAAGCGGAGGCGGATTGGGTCGGAGAAAAAGGATTTTGGCCCAAGAGCTCTTTTCCATTTTCAAAAGCATTTTCTATTTTAGATCTCAAACAATTTCAAAAAGGGGTTTTAAGCAGGAGCGCGCGGAGGTTGAGGTGTGGAAGGCTGCTAAAGATCTCCAGGAGGCGAGGGAGTTCATCTATGCAGCGAACGTAGCCCGTGTGTCGGCTGAAAGTGATGTTGAGACCCTTCGGGATGCGGTGGGTGAGGTGCGGCAAGAGCTGAAGGAGGCTCAAGCATCGGAGGTTGCACTATGCTCGGAGTGCCAATAGTTAGCTACTCTTGCGTCGAATGTTGCCCAGATTAACTCCGATGCTATGAGTGGCCTTGGGGCCAGGTCTCCACCACTACCCTCTGCTGTGAAGGTCATGGTTAGAGCTGTGGAGACCTATGTGAGGTCCATCACATGCGTGGCTGCGGTGCTCCAGCTCACCCTGCTACATGAAGCGGGGGTTGGTCCCTTTGAGGTATTGGAGCAGCAGGTGCCGAACTCCTTGATCGTGGGTTTTCGGCCAGAGGCACCTCTAGTGGAGATCCGCGCGGCTCTGGAGAACTTTCGCCACAACGTATGGGCGAGGCATGGCTGGAGCATGATGCTGCACTATATGGTGGGTCAGGTGACTCCAGGAGCCTCGGGGGGTCTTCGCCTGGGTTCTTCGTTGGAAGCTCCGGTCCTTCATCCGGAGCCTGCAAGCGCACCGCGGCCCTCTGAAGGCCTTTTGCTTCGTGTCATTGCTCCGCGGGAGCGATCTTCACGTGTGGATGCCCTGGAGGTGTAACTCCATCGTAGGCTGTCTGTTTTTTGCTTTCTTTTCTTTCCAAAAGGGTCAAAGTCTTAGTATGTTAACTACTCCTTCTACTTCATGTACTTGGGCTTTTCCTTATCTAATAGAACCATGTATGTCTTCCTATGGTTCGCTTGTGTTATTCTGGAATGTTCGTTCCTTTGAGGCGAACTGTAGTCCAATTTGTGTATATAGGTGTGGTGGCCCGATGCCGAATGGTGCCTCCGAAGTGGGATTGAGTGCATCCGGAGTGTCTGGGGCTACTCCGTCCATCTGACCGCGGAGTCATTTCGTTATGCACCGCAATTTCGAGGGGCGTGTGGATCCAAAGGTGGCCGTCGGTGTCTTGTTCAAGATTGAGCCGAAGGGCCCCCTTGTGTCTGCTCTAGAAGTCTATTTTGTTGCAAAGGATGACTGGTGTGCAGCCCAAACAGCCCGAGAGGTTGCTGGCTCACGCTTCTTTCGATGCCTTGTCCTCCCCTAGGATTCTGACGGAAGGGTGCCTTCAGAAATCCTTGAGCCTATTCGCCCCCAGGATTCTGATGGAAGGGTGCCATGGGAAATCCTTGAGCCTATTCTGGCTGAGGTGAAGGTGGAGGTGGTACAGGCTACAGTGTCCCCGTTGGAGGAGCAGGGGGAAGAGATGGATTTCTCGGCCTTCAACTCGTATCCCTTCCCAGCAGATCCTTCATCTTCCTGAGGCCGAGGGGGCTTCATTTTAGGTAGCAGCTCCCTCCGCAGAGGGGATCCGTGTTGAACCCCTGTGCGCAGTTACTGGGGTCAATTCTCCAGGTCCCACAGTATTTCTAGGAGGCATGGCGGTCAAGCACCCTCATCCTCCCGTAGTACTTCAGGGAGGTGTAACAGGCTAGCAAGTTTGCTAGGCATAGATTCGATGTATAGTGGTTTGCTAAATGCAAACTCTTTGTATGTCATGTATGAATAAACTTGCATTTGTGTTAGCTTGTTTTTTGGCATTTATAATTTATCGTATCGATGCTTCTCCTGTGCCCTCTATCCTAGCCCCTTTGCATTCTGCAGCTGTTAGCGGCCGCGGGGTGCGATATCCGAGGGGTACTATGTTGCGTAAGGCATGAGTAGGGAAGAAAATGTCGTTTAATAACGTTTTGATGTGCGATGTCTTGTAGTATAGAGGCTAGGCCTTCAGATACTGGAGGGGTCAGATGGTTTTTGTCATGGAGACTTTTAGTCTTCAAGGTGTCGGAGGATCAATAGTTTGTATGAATCCATTTTCCAATGGAGGCTAGGCCTTCAAGATGATGGGGAGGTTATCCCTCTGCCACATAGGTCAGCCAGGCCTTAAAGATGATGGAGGGTCTTATGTCTGTCCAGCACGAAGGCCATGCCTTCAAGATGCCAGAGCGGTCTTTGCCTCTCTGCCACATAGGTTAGCTAGACCTTAAAGATGGTGGAGGGATATATGTTTGTCTAGCACGGAGACTAAGGCTTCAAGATGTTGGAGTGGTCTTTGCCACTCCACCATGTAGGTCAGCCAGGCCTTAAAATGGCGGAGGGATATACTTCTCCAGTACGGAGGCACTGCCTTCAAGATGCCATAGGTTTTTACCTCTCCGGAACGGAGGCAATGCTTTCAAGATGCCGGAGGGTCTTCATAGGTTTTGTATGAGGTTGTTTTGGTGGGGTAACGGCTATTTTTTTTGGGAGGTAACACCTCTAGGTTTGGTGGCTATTTGTGGGTGTGTAAACCTATGGTTGTTCTGGATCTTTGGAGAGGATTAAGGCTGGGGTTGTCTATACATAGTATTTGCAGAGGGTCCCCATGTTCCAACTGTGTTCAAGGGGGTTCCCTTCTGTATCGGCCAGACGGTAGGAGCCGAGCCTATTAGACATGAGGACTAGGTATGGCCCCTCACATTTGTTGCGCAATTTTCCCGGAGCTAGGGCACATCGAAGTACTAGGTCGCTGGGCTCGAAGCTTCGTGGCGCTACCTTGGGATCATACCAGGCCTTGGTTTTCTTGATGTAGTGATCGAGATTCTGGACAGCATGGAGCCGCGTGCCTACAGTGAGATCGAGGGAGAGCTCTCTTCCTCTGGTATTTTGTGGAAGTTGCATCTTGATTGATCATCCCTTGATCTCGGTGGGTGTCATGGCCTCGTTGCCATATAGGAGGTGGATGGGGGTGAACCCGATGGCTCGTGTGACAGTGGTGCGGAGGGACCATAAAACCTTAGGAAGCTCTTCGACCCATAGGCCTCGAGCTAGGCCGATGAGTCAGCGATTTAAAACAGAGAGGATGTTGCCGTTGGCCTGTTTGACGACCCTGTTCGACTGAGGATGTTGAACTGCGGCGAAGCATAATTCGATGCCAAGGTCATCGCAGAATTGTCTGAAAGGCCCGAAATCAAATTGCGTGCCATTGTCGACCGTGAGCTGTTATGGAACGCCAAAGTGGCAAACTATATTTTTCCAAAAGAATTTCTGGACATTCTTTGATGTGATCGCCGTGAGGGGCTCACCCACGATCCATTTGGAGAAGTATTCCAATGCTACCACCGCTTACTGAAGGTTGCCTTTGGTACAGGGGAATGGTCCGATGAAGTCCATGCCCCAATGAGCCCGGGGCCAGACGGGAGTGATTGGTTGTTGCGGTGCTAGGGGCCGGTGGCTTCGGCGTCCCCACCATTGGCATCCTTGGCAGGTGCAGATGAGGTCTTCTTCATTGAACATGATTGTAGGCCAATGGAGCCCCTGGCGAAGTGCCTTGCTGGCTAGGGCGCGAGGCACCAAATGGTTGCCGCAAAGGCCTTCATGTATCTCCCGGAGGAGGTTGACCCCTTCTTGTTTGGTAATGCAGCGAAGGAGGGGAGTGTAGACACCAGTCTTGTAAAGGGAGCCTTCTATGAGACGGTAGCCCCTGGCGCGATGCTGAATCTGGCGGAGCGCGATCGGGTCTTTTGGCTCTTCTATTCCAGTGAGGAAGGATAAGAGGGGAGATCTCCAGTCGGTGGTTTCGATGGGAGGATGATGGTGGCGATCTTGTTAAGGGTTTTAGCAGCTGGCTAGTGTAGAGTTTCGAGGAAGGTGCCCAATACTGGGTCTTTGCCTGTGGCGGCATTTTTTGCTAGGGTGTCTTGCCGACTGTTGTCCGTTTGCGGTATGCTTTGTATTGATAGGCTGTGGATGTGTGCTTCAGCCTTGCGGATGGCTTCGAGGTATCTTGTCATGTCCGGGTGTCGAACATGGAAGCTCTTGTCGATGTGGTTGGTGACGATTTGGGAGTCTGTCCAGATGATGACTCTGGCTACCCCCAAGGCTTAGGGCTTCTGGAGGCCTAAGAGGACAGCTTCGTATTCGCCTATGTTGTTGGTCCTCTTGATATCCAGGCGAATAGCAAATTAGACTTGCTGGCCTGTGGGGGAGATGAGGATCGCACCAGCTCCGGCTCCCATGATGCAGTATGCTCCATCGGTGTAGATAGTCCAGATATCTTGGGGAGGGGTAGCGGTGGGTTCGACGGGTGCCGGAGTCCATTCGGCGATAAAGTCTGCCAAGATTTGGGTGTTAATGGTGGTGCGAGCCACAAACCTTACCATGAAGGGGGCTAGTTCTACTGCCCATTTGCCAATGCGTCCCGTCACCTCCCGGTTGTGGAACATGTCGCCAAGTGGGTAAGAGGTTGGGACAGTGATGTTGTAGGCGAGGAAGTAGCGCCGGAGCTTGCGTGAGGCCATCAGTAGGGCGTATGCTACCTTTTTGAGCTCGGCGTAGCGTGTCTTGGATTTGACTAAGGCCTCCAAGACATAGTATACAACCCTTTGAGTAGAGCGACTATCACTTTTCTCCTCCCTAATAGCAGAGGCATAGACGCACAAGTATAAGAGCAGCCTTTCGCCTGGGAGGGGCATTGCGAGTGTTTCGAGGTAGAAAAGGTCAACCTTGAGGGCCTCGAATGCCACCTAGCACATTGGAGTCCAGTTGAATCATTCGGAGCCCCTTAGCGTTTCTAAGAAGGGGAGGTTGTGCTTTGTAGATTTGTCGAGGAAGCGGTTGAGGGCTGTGAGGCGGCTGACCAAGCATTGTACTTCCTTTGGATTGGTGGAAGGTGACATTTCTGTGATGGCACGAATTTTGCCCAGATTGGCCTCGATGCCTCTTCGGGAGACGAGATATCCCAACATATTTCCATCCTTAGCACCGAATACGCACTTCTCTGGGTTCAGTCGCACGCCTGCAGCCCGGAGGCTATCAAATATTTCTTGTAGGTCGGCAACGTGGTTGGCTTTGAGCTGGCTTTTTACCACAAGATCGTCCACATAGGCTTCGACATTGTGACCCAGTTGCTACCGTAGTAACTTGTGCACTAGGGAGAAGGTGGCCCTAGCATTCCAAAGACCGAAGGGCATCCAGACGTGGCCGTATACCCCAAAGAGGGTAATGAAGCTGGTCTTGATCTCATCTCCATCGACAACCACACATGGTGGTACCCGGAGTAGGCGTCCAGGAAACTTAGCAACTCACAGCTGGTGGTGGACTCCACTAGCTGGTCGATGCAAGGAAGGGGGTATGAATCCCGAGGGCATACTTTGTTTAGCGATGTGAAATCGATGCACATACGCCACTTTCCGCTGTGTTTCTTGCCCAGGATGGTGTTGGAGAGCCAATCGGAGTGGATGATCTCTCAGATAACATTGGCCCTTAGTAGCTTCTAGACCTCCTCTTTTGTGACTTCTACCCGCTCTGGGGATAGCTTGTGAAGCCCCTGGCGTACAGGCCTAACCTTCGGGTCGACCTGAAGAGAGTGTTCGATAATGGAGCGGTTGACTCCCGGGAGATCCTATGGGGACCATGCGAAGGTGTCGAGGTTACCCTGTAGGACGGTCAAAAGCTGGGCTTCCTACCTGGAGGTGAGGTCCGCCCCTATTTGGAAGGTCCAATCGGGTTGGTCTGGATGTACAGGGACACACTTTATGTCCCCCTCTAGTTGTGGCCTTAGAGGGCAGCTGTCGGTGAATCAGGAACCAGGGGTCCCCAAATCCCGAGGCCAGGCCAGCAATCTACCACGTGGCGCCATCCCACGGGGTCACCTCTGCGAGGTAAAAAAGACTAAGTCCCGGGAGAGGGCGCTCGGGGCCACAGTCAGTGGTCCCCAAGTACCCGGGTTCCCCGATGATCTGCGAAGACTAAAGTGACTGGGGAGAAAGTGCTCGGGGAGGTGAACAGTGACCCCCGAGCACCCATGTCCCCCGACGACCAGGAGAACCGAGTACCAGGAGAGGTGTGCCCGGGGCTGCGAGCAGTAGCCCCCCTGGTACCCGAGTACCCTGAGGACTCAAGGAAGGTAGTTCCGGGAGAGAGTGCTCGGGGCTGCGGGCAGCGGCCCCCGAGCACTCGGTTCCCCGAGGTTCCGTATGATCAAGTCCGGGAGAGAGTGCTCGGGCCATGAACAGTGGCCCCCGAGCCCTTGGTTCCCCGAGGACCAAGAGAGGGCATTCTCAGGAGAGAGTACTCGGGGAGGTGAACAGTGACCCCCGAGCACTCGGTTCCCTGACGACCCAGGAAGCCCCCCGTCAGTGGCCCCCACAGGGGTCCAACGATGAGGTGTCAGCCAGTGAAAGGTCCGAGGCTGCATTTAAAAGCGAGCGTGGCCTGTCACCTCCAACTGCTCCCGCCACTCTCGGTGTCAGTTCCTGCCATATTCTGGCAGGAGGGCGTGGGGACATTTAATGCGTGGGTCCCATCCCGTGCCATTCGGCGCGCCTCGGGATAGCATCGCGAGGCCCGAGGCATTCCGTCTGCCATGCTGCTGTGGCAGGCCAACAAGACCGGGCGGGCACGCCGGGCAGCTCTGCGGCTGCCCGGTGGGCCCTCTCCACAGCGCCCGTTGCCAGCGCCATCATGACGACTGAAGACCGGGCGTGGAGCGTGTCTTCAACCCCCGTCACATCACGTTGAGGCTATGATGACGCCCTTTCCATTTATGGCGGCTTGGAACTCATGCCCTCCCATTCGGGGCACGCTACCGCCGGCGGGTATTTAAAGCGACCGGCAGCACGAACAAAGAAAAGTCTGAAGGGTGAATTAATTGATAGGCAACGCTCGAACTCTCAGATAGGCACACACAGAGTCCAACAGAGATCGAAGAACACCTTCGTACGAGCATAGAAACCAAAGAACAAGGAGCCCCAGGCTCTAGGATAGCCAGACATCCTTGTAACTAGCACTTTCCTGAGAGACATTCTCAGGACATTTATAGCATCCACACAGGAGTAGGGTGTTACGCGCAGTGCGACCCGAACCTGTCTAAAAATCCCCGAACGCATTTACTCTTTTCTGCATTAGATCATTCCTCACCACCTGCCATTGCATTCATATCCATTTATTTCTCCAGCAAACTTATTCAGAATCATCCCCTCGGCCGAATCTCTAAAAAGGGGTCCCTCAGGATCCCTGCGACATGAGCTAACCCTCCGATAGCTTGCGCGCCAGGTAGGGGGGTTGCATCCCTGAATTTGTTTGTTTGTTTTCTCCTGCAGAAAAAATGGCTGGTGGCCATCGTCTCCGGAGATCTGGCTCCAGCTCCAGTGAGGAAATGGAGCCCCTCACTCAGGAGGCCCCAATCGCTGCCGCCTCCCAGCAGCAGCCGCGGTCTGCACGCACGGCGTTCCCTTCCTAGGGGGACCAAGGCACTGAGCCCAGCAGGGCCGCCGCCACCGTCCCTGGTGCACCGTCTAACCCTCAGCAGGTGGCCGAAACTCCTGCCGCTGGCTCCAGGACGTGGCCGCCTTAGTCGGCATGGCCCATCGCCAGGTGCTGGCCGAAAGTTCCCGCGCTACCTCACACCGCGGTGCAGCCAAGACCGGCCCATCATCGGGTGGCGAACGCACTGTCCGGGGGGCCTCCAAGCGGAGCGCCGCCCCCCTGGCCACTACCGGAGCTCAGGACCGCCACTTACACCTCAACGAGCGGAGGGCCATAGAAGACGCGCGTGTTACCTTCGAGCGCCATCGGGAGACTCGGCATGAGGCTGAAGCTGAGGACCAGGCCTCCTCCTTGCCGGCCCATGATCGCCGGGGCTCCCCGGCTCACCGGCGTTCGCCGCCCAAGAGCGCTGCCCGCGTCGTAGGGTACGGCACAGGCTGCCGTGCCTTCACCAGCGAGCTCCGCCGGGTCAAATGGTCCACCAAGTTCCCGCCAGAACTACCGGAGAAGTACGACGGGTCCATCGACCCCATCGGGTTCCTCCAGATATACACTACTGCTGTCCAAGCGGCTGGCGGCAGTGAAAAGGTGATGGCCAACTACTTTCATGTCGCCTTGAGGGGCTCTGCCCGCTCTTGGCTTATGAACTTACCCCCAGGATCCATCAGCAACTGGGATGATCTTTTGCCACCAGTTTGTGGCTAACTTTCAGGGCACATTTACACTCCCTGGCCTGGAGTGCGACCTCCACACCGTTAAGCAGCAGGAGGGGGAGACGCTACGGCGCTTCATACAGCGTTTCACCCAGGTCCGTAACACCATCCCGCGGATAACCCCCCACGCTATTATTGTCGAGTTCCGGCAGGGTGTCCACGACGAGCGGATGCTCGAGAAGCTGGGCACACACGAGGTCGAAACCACCACGGAGCTTTTTGCGCTGGCCAACAAGTGCGCCAAGGCGGCGAAAGCTCGGGCATGGCATGTTCCGCGCCCTGAGCATTCCGCCGCCGATCAGCCAGGTCCTTCCCACTCTGACAGGCGGGAAAAGAAGAAGAGAAGGAGGCGCGAGGCTGCCCCCGTCGAGCCAGCCCAGGGCCCTGCCTGTGGGCCGGTCCAAGAACTCGACCGCCGGCAAGCACGCCGGGCGGCCGCTAACAGATGACCTGCGCCCGCGAGGGCTCCGGCCCAAGCCCCTCCTAGGGCTTCGGCTCCCGCAAGGGCTCCCGCTCCCGCAAGGGCCACCGCTCCCACGGGGCCCAAGCCGGGAGAGTGGTGCCAGATCCACCAGACCAGGTGGCATGACCTTATGGAGTGCGGCACGGTCAAGGGCCTCATCGAGCAGTGCCAGAGGGACCGCGAGGAGCCCCGTAGGGGCGACGACGACAGAGTCGCCCCCGATAACCAAGAGCTCGGCTTCTAGGAACCCAAGCACACCGTCGCCTTCATCAACGGAGGCACATACACGCCCTCCTCCCGCCGCAGTTTCAAGACCATGCGGCGCGAGGTGTGCTCGGCGACCCCGAGCGAAGAGGCCGCAAGGCCCCTGAAGTGGTCGGATGCCCCGATCACGTTCAGCTTGGCCGACCACCCCACCAGTACTGCAGGCATGGGGCGACTACCCCTGGTAGTATCCCCCGCCATCTGCAACGTGAAGGTCAGCAGAGTGCTGATCGACGGGGGCGCAGGCCTTAACCTCCTCTCTAAGGAGGCTTTCGAGAAGCTGCAGGTGCCCTCCAGGCGCCTAAAGCCGTCGCTCCCCTTTTACGGGGTAACACCCGGGCACTCCCTGCCCCTCGGGCAGGTCGAGCTGCCCGTGACATTCAGGAGCCCGGACAACTTCCGGATGGAGAACGTCATCTTCGACGTCGTGGAGCTCCCCCTCCCCTACAACGCCATCCTCGGGTGCCCGGCGCTCGCTCGGTTCATGGTGGCCACGCACAACGCGTACCTCACAGTTAAGATGCCGGGCCCAGTGGGCCCCATCTCCGTGTCCGCCGAGACAAGCAGTGCTGTCTCCTGCGTCGAGCCGTTATACTCAGCCTTGGTCTCAGCACGGGCCGAGGTCGAAGGTCATCCAGGGGGCCCGGGACCCTCTTCATCCGAACCCTGACTCACTGCCGACGCCTCCGTTCCTACGAAGGAGGTCGTGGTGGGCGAAGGCGCCTCCCAGGTCGTCCGAATCGGCGGTGACCTGGGCGGCAAATAGGAAAGTGCGCTCATCGCCTTCCTCCGGGCTAACGTCGACATGTTTGCATGGCAGCCATCCGATATGCCCGGGATCCCTAGGGAGGTGATCGAGCACCACCTGGCTGTGCGCCCGGACGCACGCTCGGTGAAGCAGAAAGTACGGCGACAGGCGCCCGAGCGCCAGGAATTCATCCGTGAGCAAGTCAGTAAGCTCCTTGACGCCGGATTTATCCGAGAAGTGATGAGTAATGTTGTCCTGATCTTCCGATAGGTAGCGATAAGTCGGTGGGTGGAGAACTCGATGTTGATGATCCAAAGGCATCGACCCGAACAGATCGTCTCCCTTGCAATCACTACACCACAGCTCCGATGGTTATCAACCGTGTCGCGCGGTTGACCTCGCCAAGAAGGCTCAATCCTTGCAAATGTACCGAGAACACAAGCAAGAACGTAGAAGATGCAATCTGAAATATTGCGAATTGAATTCAAGCACTCGAAGTCGGGGTTCCACAAACACTTGCGGCGGCCTAGTCGGTCCGGAACAAGAGCGAAAATCTCACAACTGTGTGTAGATCAATATCTAAGCAAAACCCAACCCTAATTAGGGCAGCGGCTACTGTATATAAAAGACTAGGGTCGGCCAAGGACCCCTGGACGTGTCCCTAATGGACTCCAACACGTTACACAGCCCAACGGCCCAAAAGATGGTGGCGCAGCACCCTGACAAATTCTGGACGTCGCCTTGTTTCGACGATTCCTGTTGACTCAGAAATAATTTGGACATGGGACCAGTTCCGTTGGAAAGCTTATCTCCTTAGCTTTCCAACCATGTGTAGAACGTCAAAAACGGAGTCCGTATGCGTCCTGGGCAACGATTTTAGTGCAGGCTGGTCCTGGACTCCGAAATGGACTCGAACTTGATTGGACCTCCACCTTGGCTTGGGCGCCCTTGCTGTTCTTCTCTCGTGTTCCTAAGTAATAATACATCACAATTATTCAGTAGCATCCCATCCTTATCAAAATATAAAGGAACACTAAGGAACGAGCTCACCTCATAATTTAGTTGACGTGCATGAGCTCGTGTCAATGGACCTATTGTTGGAGGAATGCTCGGTGTGTGTGTATCCGAAAGAGTGATGTCCTCATCAAGAAGTCCTCCACCTCGAGTGGCTGGCAAACCCAGTCATCATCCCGAAAGCCAACGGCAAGCTCCGCATGTGCGTGGACTACACCGATCTAAAAAAGGCTTGCCCAAAAGATTCTTTTCCTTTACCCCGCATAGATCAGATTGTAGATGCAACCGCGGGATGTGATCTTTTATGTTTCTTAGATGCAAACTCTGGTTATCACCAAATTCGCATGGCCATAGAGGATGAAGAAAAAACTTCTTTTACCACTCCGGTGGGGGCTTACTTCTATGTATCGATTCCTTTTGTTTTGCGCAATGCTGGGTCTTCTTTCCAGCGCGCTGTCCGCATCACCCTTGATTCGCAGGTTGGTCGCAACGTCGAGGCCTACATCGATGATCTCGTGGTCAAGTCCCGAGACCGTGCCACCCTGCTTGAAGATCTTGCCGAGACTTTCAACAGTCTCCACACTACCAGCTTGAAGCTTAACCCCGAGAAATGTGTCTTCGGGGTACCTGCGGGCAAGCTCCTCGGTTTCTTGGTCTCCAGTCGAGGGATCGAGGCCAACCCAGAGAAGATCCTGGCCATCGAGCAGATGCGACCCCCGGCTCGACTCAAGGAGGTTCAACGTCTCACCGGCTACATGGCGGCTCTCGGACGCTTCATCTCCAAACTCGGGGAGCGAGGACTCCCCCTCTTCAAGCTCCTGAAGAAGACTGGTCGCTTCGATTGGACGCCGGAGGCTGAGCAGGCTTTCCGCGATCTGAACAAGTATATCACCTCGCCGCCCATACTGGTGGCCCCCTCCGAGGGCGAACCACTACTGCTCTACGTATGGGCCACTTCTCAGGTCGTGAGCATGGTACTGGTGGTGGAGTGCGAAGAGTGCTCGGGGCAAGGTGCTGGGTCCCAACTCCCAGTCGCCCCCGAGCATTCCCCAGTTCTCTCGGCTCCCCCCGAGCAGGGGGTCGAGCCCGAGCACTTGGCTCCTCCTGACCAAGGAGTCGAGCCCAAGCACCCGGCCAGCCCCGACCACATCGCCGAGCTCGGGGGCTGTGACAGGCCCTCGGGTGAAGCAGCAGTCCAGGCCCACCGTGTGCAGCGACTGGTGTACTTCGTCAGTGAAGTCCTTCGGGATGCCAAGACAAGATACCCCCAAGCCCAGAAGCTGCTCTACGCCGTGCTCGTTGCTTCCCGGAAGCTACGCCACTACTTCCAGGCGCACAAGGTCTTGGTGGTTACCACGTACCCACTGGGGCCCATCCTCTGAAACCGAGAAGGCACCGGGCGCGTCGTCAAGTGGGCGGTAGAGCTGGCGGAGTTCGACCTGCACTTTGTCAGCCACTAGGCGATCAAAAGCCAGGCGCTCTCTGACTTTGTGGCAGAGTGGACGCCCGTCCCCGTGGTCGATGCGCCCGGGTACTAGATTATGCACTTCGACGGTTCCCTCACGCTAAAAGGCGTGGGGGCCGGAGTGGTCCTCACCTCCCCAACTGGTGAAGAACTCCGGTACGTCGTGCAGCTGCAATTCCGAGCAACCAACAACATGGCGGAATATGAGGGTCTCATCGCTGGCCTCCGGGCTGCGGTGGGCCTCGGGATTCGTCGCCTCCTGGTCAAGGGAGACTCCCAGCTGGTGGTCAACCAGGTGTCGAAAGAATACCAGTGCACGGATCCTCAACTGGCGGCGTACGTGGCGAAAGTCAGGAAGCTGGAGAGGCACTTTGATGGCCTGGAGCTGCGGTACATCTCTCTCCATGACAACGCTCTGGCTGATGACCTTTCTCGCCTGGCCTCCTCCCGTGTTCGTGTCCCTGCCGGAGTCTTTGAAGAAAAACTCACACGGCCTTCCGTCCTGCCTGCCAAACAAGACGAAGGGGAAACCTCGAGCCCAGTTCAGGGGACCCCAGCGGCACCCTTAGTGGGAAGCCCCGACAGGGTGCTACCGCCCGGCGAGTGCGCTGCGCTTGCCGACTGTTCTCAAGATGCCTCGTGGATGGACGAGATTCGAGGGTAGTTGAAAGAAAAGTTCCTCCCCGGTGATGATGGCTCTGCTGAAAGAATTGCTCGGCAGTCCAAACGCTATGCCATAGTAGATGGGGATCTCTACCGGCGTGGCGCAGGCGGCGTCCTCCTGAAATGCATCACCTGGGCAGAAGGCGGCGAGCTTCTCGCTGAGGTCCACGAGGGCGAGTGCGGTGGCCATGCATCATTCCGCACGTTGGTCGGGAAGGCCTTTCCGGCAAGGTTTCTACTGGCCTACAGCTCTCTAGGATGCTTCCGAGTTGGTTCGATGCTGCAGGGCGTACCAGTTCCACGCAAAGCAGATTCACCAGCCAGCTTAGGCTCTTCAAACCATCCCCCTATCATGGCCCTTCGTGGTCTGGGGGCTGGACATTCTAGGTCCATTACCCCGAGCAATCGGGGGCTATGAGTACCTCTATGTCACCATCGACAAGTTTACCAAGTGGCCGGAGGTGGTTCCAGTCGTCAAGGTGACCAAGAACACGGCGCTCCAGTTCATTCGCGGTATCACCAGTCGCTTCGGCGTCCCGAACCGGATCATCACCGACAATGGCACTCAGTTCACAAGTGCCCTGTTCGGGGACTACTGAGAGGATCTCGACATCAAGCTCTGCTTCGCCTCTATCGCTCATCCTCATAGCAATGGGTAGGTCGAGCGTGCCAACGCGGAGATACTGAAGAGGCTCAAAACCTGGACCTACAACATGCTCACAAAGCACGGGAAAGGGTGGATCGATGAGCTGCCTGCCGTGCTATGGGCCAATCGGACCATGCCAAGTCACGCTACAGGGGAGACTCCTTTCTTCCTGGTGTACAGCGCTGAGGCGGTCCTCCCCTCTGAGCTCACTCTTGGCTCCCCTCGGGTGCATGCTTACTCTGAAGGCGAACAGGAACAGCGAAGGCGCGACGATGTCGACTACTTGGAAGAGCGCCGACGGCATGCCGCCGTCCGAGCAGCCCGCTACCAGCAAAGCCTGCGGTGCTATCATCAGCGTCACGTCCGGGCCCGGTCTCTCGAGGTGGGAGATCTAGTTCTCCGACGCGTCCAATCACCCGAAGGAAGGAATAAACTGTCCCCTATGTGGGAAGGCCCCTTTACCGTGATCGGTGTCCCGCGAGAAGGCTCCTTTCGGCTGGCTGCAGAGGACGGGTAGCCACTCCCCAACGCATGGAACATCAAGCATCTGCGTAAGTTCTTCCCGTAGATGGCATGTATGCGTGCTCAGGCCAACCAGGCCGGCGGCTTCCCCCCCGCCCAAGTTGGCCGGGGGCTACCACTAACCGGGTAAGTCACCCAGACTTGTAAAAATTGTCAAGTGTCAATTGTCAATACAATCTATATATTATCAATGTCCAGTTCTTATGTCAAATTTTATTTTTTCTGGAAACCATATGTTTAATCTGTCAGGTGAGATGCTCGATTGTGCGAGAAAAACTTGCTCTCTCATTTTCCCCGTTGATAAAAGAATCCTGATCGGTATGCGCGCGGGCAGTTGCCGCTGACCTATGTCTGTTGCGGTAGGCTGTGGTGTTCGGTGTCGTGGCAGTCCCCCGGGCATCACCGAGTCCCTGGGGTTCACGGGTAATCCTATCGCTCGAGCAAAGAGTAGTCCGGAGCCTAGGCTCCAGGGGCGGGCTATCGGTGCTCGGTCTGGTCTGTCATACCCGGGCGCCACCGAACCATAGGACCTCTGGGTTATGCCTCTGCCTGTATAGTCCGCCGGTCCAGGTATTCAAGAGGTCTCGGGTCGAAAACGAGAGCAGTCTATAATGAGTACCGCACTAACAGAGCACACCAAGCAAAGAATCTTTCTGTTTTCTCGAATCATAGATCAACAATCAAGAGCAAAAGCAGCTTGACTGCGAGGGCCTCAGTGACCAGGTCGCTGCTTGGGCCTAGGGTTCCTCGGTTGGTCCTACCGCTCGGGCACGAGTGGTCGGGATCGCCTGGTCTCGGGCTCCCCATGCGCTCCCCAATGCTCGGGCGCTCCAGCCGAAGGAACCAAGATCCCGGGCACCCCGAGCTCAGAGCGCAGGCCTCTCCTGGATCGGTCAGCCGACAAGCTGATAGCTGTCCAGTGAGTGGTTAAAGTCATATGAATTTACATTCAGTAATCTACTGTTCCCAAGTTGTCCTCAGGGCCCTCGTATTCTAACCTGTTCGGCGAGATGGTCTCCTCGCGCACCAAACCCTGCCCACGTGTCCGCTTTTCCCGGAACGACAGAACGGACAGTAGAAAGGTGTACCGTACGAACGGCAATGTCTGACCGAAGTCCTTCATGGTGGTCGTGGTGTTCGGTCCGCTTAAAAGGCCCCAGGCACTACCGAGCCTCTAGGGTTCTCGGGTTATCTCACCGCTCGAGCAAAGAGCGGTCGGGAGCCTAGACCCTGGGGGCAGGCTGTCGGTGCTCGGTCCGGTCCATCCTAGCCCAGGCACCACCAAACCGTGTGGACTCTTGGTCGCATTTCCGCCCGCACGTGTCTCCAGTCTACCTGTTTGAGTGGTCGTAAAATGGGAAAGTGTTCACTGGTCATGGCGTGCTCCGTGCTGGATCGACCTATCTCCCGAGCAAGGAAGTTCATGCCTTTGTCTTTTGACTTAGCCGCTGCGGACTCACAAGGGCTCAGGGGCTGAACGCGCGAAGAAGGCCTCACTACTCGGGCGTTGAGTGGTCGGGGTGACTTCGTTCTCAGGGAGGGAAAGAACGGGCTCGGTCTGACTGAGTACTCCTCGGGACATCAAGTGAAAAGAACAGAGACTTCATCAAGCATTTGAAAGAACACTGGAGTTGCGACCCTGAAGAAAGGCTTCCATTATATTCAAAAGAAAGGACAGCTATTCTGAGGGATCACTCCCATATTTACATCAAGTCCAAGAAAAAGAAAATTACAAAAGCCTAATCTAAGTCTGTGTCGTCGGGCTCAGAAGGTAGCGGGGACACCTCGGCGCTGCTGCCCGGGTCCAGCGGCGGTGGCAGCTCCCGTATGAAGCAAGCCACCACCTCGGTGGCAACACCCTGGATAGCATCCCGGGCGGCCTCCTCCTCGGCCCCAACCACCCCTTCCCGAGCTAGCTCTAGCGAGAAGTTCGGATCCCGGCTTCGGTAGCAGGCCAGGACGTGCTCGGCCACCGCTTGGGCCAGGCCATGCCCTTCCCAGGCAGCTAGCTCCTGCACGGCCTGGGGGAGTGCCTTGAGTCGCTGGCTAATCTCCTCAAAGCCAAGGGCGATGTGGCCGATGGTAGCTCTCTCCATCCCCTTCTCGCCCACGTGGACTCGCCCGAGCCCGGCCACCCTCATGGACCTCCGTGCCTGCCGAAGGATGTCTCCCAACATCAGCTTCACATTGGTCCGTTCGGCACTGATGGTCTCAAGCTCGTCCTTCAGGATCTGCAGCCGCTCCTCCAAGCTCAGTCCCTCGGCCGCGCTGGTCGGGACAGCGGTGGGCGCCAAGACTTCCGCCTGCTTCTGCTTCACCTGCTCGGCGAGGGCAGAGAGGGCCTGCTCCCGAGCAGTTAGCTCTGACTCCCACATGGCGGCCCGCTCCTCCCGAGCAGATAAGGACGCTGATGCCTCGGCAGCTTCCGCCTCCCGGCGAGTCAGTAGCTCCTCCCGGGCGTCCAGAGCCGTCGCCGTGATGCCAACGTCGGTCTCGCGAATCGCGATGTCCTCCTCCCGACGCTGGAGCTCGGCGTGGCTCTGCTCAACCTTGTCCTTCTGGCGGGCTAAGTCCACCTGGGAGGCCTCCACTGCCCTCTCGCAAGACAGGATCGCGTCCGCCCGAGCCCGCACCAACCTCTCCCTGGCGAATACCTCGGCGGCCCGCCGTCGCGATATCTCGCCCAGGCGGGCAGCTTCTTCGTGCTCGGTGATGGCCTCCATGCGTATTTCCTCCAGGGCCTCCCACTCCACTTCTATCGTGCGCCGCTCATTCTCGTGGACAGCGCGCGCTGCGGCGACGCGGGCCTCCAAAAGGCGGTTGATCTCCGCCAGCCGCTCCCTCTCCTCAACAAGGGTGGTGCAGTCTGCCACAAGTTGGGACCTCTCCCCTGCCACGGCCACCTCCAACCGTTCGATCCACTCCCGGGCGCTTTAGAGCACGTCCGGGAGAGGTTCCACAGGCCGGCTGGACGACGGCCGGGCGCCGGGTCCCCTGCGAGCCCTCTCTAAGGGGCTCGGGGTCCCAGAAACTACCACGCAGGCACCACCCTCGACGAGGCCATCCACCCCGCACTCGATGTGCTCGGGGCAGGCTCAGCCAGTGCCAGCTGCTCAGGCGCAGCCTCTGCCATCGGCTCGGGGCAGAGCGGCGCCTACGGCTCTGGTTCGGCCGGCGCGCTCTGCGGCTCTGGCTCCACCGGCGCGCTCGGCTCAGGCGCCCTCGGCTCGGGGGCTGGAGCCAGCCTCAATGCCTCCGGCCGTCCTTGGTCTCCGGTGGCATCCTTAGGCGGCCTGAAAGAGAAAATAAGGTCAGTCTCCATACTCACTCCGGGCGAGGCATGCTCGGGGAAAAGGAAGAAACTTACGCAATTTTTGGTCTGCGGTATTGCCATCTCGATTCTGGGATCTTGTATTCTGGGCTCGACGGCTTTGGCTTGGAATCCTCCCTCCTCCTCATCAGCGGGGGGCCCTGCGGGGCTGCCGCGGGGTCCGTCTCTGGCTGCGGCCGGCTTGGGCACTCGCTGTACACGCGCTCCCATGCTGGCCTTGGTCTCCGGGTTCCAGAACCACAGATGTCGCCTCCGTCGTGGGCCCCACGTTGGACATTTGGCCATGCCGGCCTTGGTCTCTGAGTTCCAGAACCGCAGATGCCACCTCCGTCACGGGCCCCACGCCGGACGATTGGCCGCCCCGGCCTCATTCCTTCGCGCCGCCCGTCGGCGGCCACTGCCGCGGAGGCGACGGCGACAACGAGGACGTCGGCGTAGGAACAAAAGTCCGGGGTCATTTCTCTCTATCCCCCAGCACTGTCGCCGCCCCACTGCCGACAGCGCCTCCTCCACTAGGCTGATGGCTGCTGCCTGCGGCAGCCCCATAGCCGGCCTGCGGCCTGCCGCACGCGGCGCCCGCGCCACTGGCCTGCGGCTCACCACCCGTGGAGCTCGAGCCACCGATCTGCGCCGGGCCGCCTGTGGCCACCTTGCCGCTCGTCTGTGTCCTGCTTTTGGCGGTGTCCCCACCGGAGGCACTCGGAGCACGGCCGGTCGCCTCATTCACCTCGGAAATCTGGATAGTCCTGGGGTTCTAGCGCCCTGGCCGGTCGACCAGCCCCTGGGCGTCAAACTCGGGCAGCGTCGCTTGTAGCGCTAACCGGTTCGGGTCGGCGCAGAGCGCCAGCTCCTTCCAGGGAAGCTCCGCTCGGGTCAGGTCGTCCACGCTGGTCACCACCCGGAGCAGGCCCCTCAGCGCCGCATCATCCAGGTCCCACTCGGCGCCGATCAGGGTCCTAGTGATGTCCTGGGGGCCTGTGTACACCCAGCAGGGCCGGACCCGCTCCCGCAGAGGCGCCAGGTGGCACCGCAGGTAATCCGCCACCACCATCACCGAAGTGAGGCCGGCCTAGCGCAGGAAGTTGATGCGATCCTGGACCGGCTCCATCCCAGGTTGACTTCTGGGGCTCCGCCGCCATCTCCGACAACGTCAGGCGGTCGTAGGGACTGATCTCGACGTAGAACCAGTCGCGCCGTCAGTCGTCCCATTTGCTCCACAGCACCTGGGGAATGTACTGCTCCACCAGGCCATCCCGCAGCCGAAAATTGCGGCAGCCGGTGACGTCGGTGGTGGACAACCCCTCTTCTTCCCGACCGGCCACAGCACGAAGAAGTGTCGGAAGAGCGACATCGACGGTGGCACCCCCACGAACATCTCGCAAAGGTGGGCGAAGACCACCAAAGCGACGACGAAGTTCGGGCTGTGGTGCACCAGCTGGATCCTGAACGTGTCGAGGATCTGGAGGAAGAAGGTCAAGAACGGCGGCACCAGCCCGGCTGCCACGAAGGAGGTGAAGAGAACGATGCGCTCCGGCCGGTCCGTCACCGGCGGGAAGCTCGCCGGCCTCACCACCGAGGCCTCCCGCTGGCCTTCGGGCACCATCAACTTCCGCACTTTATCCGCCACCTCCTCGTTCACGAGTCGGGACTCCAGTAGCACGCTGTCAGGCGTCTTGTCACGGTGGCTTCCTCCCACTCTCGGCATCTTGTCAGGGTGGGGGATGAGTTGGAACGGTGGGGGAAGAGGGGTGCTCTAATCGCCTAAGGAAGGGCGAGAGCTCACGAGCGCAAGGAAGAAGAAGACTTGATCGCAAAGATGGCATAAAGAGGGGGGCGGTTCGCTCCCCTCCTCCTTTTATACTCCAGGGAAATTCAAACATCGTCTGCCATGGCGTGCTCGACGAGAAAATTTCCTCGGCCAGTGCAACCGCCAGATGAATCTCCCTCGGGCCGCGTGGTTGTCAGCGGTTGCAAGGCGCACTTTCCTCGATCTGCGCAGTTGCCACGCGCGCCGCCTGCCTCGTTATCACGCACCACCCACCTCGTTATCACATGCCTCGGGAGTCAGCTGGACGCGCGTCCGCTCGGCTCCCCGTTGGGCCATACCAGAAGCCCGGGCCTGAAGGGCCAGCGCCTAAAAGCAGTGCTGGGTTCGGCCTCGTTGACGACGAAGGGCCCATCCACAGTCTTTGGGCCATCGCCTGCCAATGGGCCCGGGGGCTGCTGTCGGTGAATCAGGAACCAGGGGTCCCCGAATCCTGAGGCCAGGCCAGCAATCCGCCACGTGGTGCCATCCCGCGGGGTCACCTCCGCGAGGTAAAAAAGACTAAGTCCCGGGAGAGGGCGCTCGGGGCCACAGTCAGTGGTCCTCGAGTACCCGGGTTCCCTGATGATCTGCGAAGACTAAAGTGACCGGGGAGAAAGTGCTCGGGGAGGTGAACAGTGACCTTCGAGCACCCAAGTCCCCCGACGACTAGGAGAACCGAGTACCGGGAGACGTGTGCCCAGCGCTGCGAGCAGTAGCCCCCCGGGCACCCAAGTTCCCCGAGGACTCAAGGAAGATAGTTCTGGGAGAGAGTGCTCGGGGCTGCGGGCAGCGGCCCCTGAGCACTCGGTTCCCCGAGGTTCCGTACGGTCAAGTCCGGGAGAGAGTGCTCGGGCCATGAACAATGGCCCCCGAGCCCTCGGTTCCCCGAGGACCAAGAGAGGGCATTCTCGGGAGAGAGTGCTCGGGGAGGTGAACAGTGACCCCCGAGCACTCGGTTCCCCGATGACCCAGGAAGCCCCCCATCAGTGGCCCCCACAGGGGTCCAACGAGGCCGCATTTAAGAGCGCGCGTGGCCTATCACTTCCAACTGCTCCCGCCACGCTCGGTGTCAGTTCCTGCCATATTCTGGCAGGGCGTGGGGACATTTAATGCGCGGGTCCCATCCCGTGCCATCCGGCGTGCCTCGGAATAGCATCGTGAGGCTCGAGGCGTTCCGTCTGCTGCGCTGCTATGGCAGGCGAACAAGACCGGGCGGGCACGCCGGGCCACTCTGCGGCTGCTCGGTGGGCCCTCTCCACGGCGCCTGTTGCCAGCACCATCATGACGACTGAAGACCGGGCGCGGGGCATGTTTTCAACCCCCGTCGCTTCGCGCAGAGGCTATGATGACGCCCTTTCCATTTATGGCGCCTTGGAACTCGTGCCCTCCCATTTGGGGCACGCTACCGTCGGTGAGTATTTAAAGCGACCGGCAGCACGGACAAAGAAAAGTCTGAAGGGTGAATTAATTGATAGGCAACGCTCGAACTCTCAGACAGGCACACACAGAGTCCAACAGAGATCGAAGAACACCTTCGTACGAGCATAGAAACCGAAGAACAAGGAGCCCCAGGCTCTAGGATAGACAGGCATCCTTGTAACTAGCACTTTCCTGAGAGACATTCTCAGGGCATTTATAGCATCCACACAGGATTTGGGTGTTATGCGCAGTGCGGCTCGAACCTGTCTAAAAGTCCCCCAACGTATTTACTCTTTTCTGCATTAGATCAATCCTCACCACCTGCCATTGCATTCATATCCATTTATTTCTCTAGCAAACTTATTCAGAATCATCCCCCCAGCCGAATCTCTAAAAAGGGGTCCCTCAGGATCCCTGCGACAGGAGCTAACCCTCCGACAGTAGCGGTCCCCAGGATGCGCCGATGGGGGGGGTCCTCCGAGCCCTCCTAGGTCACGACATGGATGTGGCAGCTGTGGAGCAGAGCAGGGTGCTCGTACTCGATGCGCCTAGCTAGGTCTTGGTCGCCATGGATGTTTATTAGACCTTGGCGTCCGGGCATCTTCAAGTAGAGGTAATTGTGATGGGGTACAGCTCTGAATATGTTCAGAGTTCCTTGTCCCAGAATGGTGTTGTAAGCGTAAGGTACGTCCACAATGTCGAAGGTTATTACTTCGGTCCATGCTGCAGGGCCCTCGCCGAAGATGACCGAGAGTTCTCTCTGGCCTAGGGCGCTGAGGGGGGCCCCATTGAATCCTTGTAGGGGTCTGTGGCCTGGTGAGAGCTGGCTTCGCGGGATTCGGAGTTGGTCGAAGGCATGTATGGAGAGGAGATTCACCGAGCTGCCTCCGTTAATTAGTATTCTCTGGACCTTGACTTCGGCGATGTCGGCTGAGATGACTTGGGCATCGGAGTGGGGAAATTTCACCGCTTTGGAATCATCAATGGTGAATGTCATGAGCGTGTCGGTCCATTTGGGGGCCTGCTGATGGATGCTGGTTGCTCTAAAGTGGTGCACCCCGCGTGTGTAGTCTCGCCGCTATCGTTTCAAAGTGCAGCCAGAGCTCCCTCCGTGGGTTATAGCGAGGACGATCTGTCTGCCCCGTGTTCCTTCATCGTTGTATCTCTTTGCGTATGATTGGGGCGGAGAAGGTAGGGCCAGCTGCGGCAGGTTCTGCAAGGCCAAATAATAGACCCACTAGCTGGCCAGTGGCCTGCGATCTTTGGATCGCTCCTTGGTGGCCTCCTCAGTCAAGCCGAAGGTTGCCTGCCTCCCGAGGTACTCTTCTCAGAAGGTGGCGAGGGTCCAGCAATTGTCAGTGTTATGTCCTCATCCTGCGCTGTGTAGAGTGCAGCAGGATTCCTCCTCAGAACACCGGTTCGGAGCGCGGCTTCGCTCCAGGAGGCCTCTAGAGCATCCCTGGCAACGTCCCGTAGGGTGGTTTGGTTTGGAGCCTCGTGGCTTGGGCTGATGTTGTTGATGTTTTGGTGTTGTCGTTGCTGCCCCCTTTAGGACTCAGAGGTATGAGCCTCCTTGAAGCCCCTCTTCGCTGGGAGGGACGGGGCGTGTGATGTTCCCGGCTGTGAGTGTGACCTCTCGGGGTTGACACGAGAAGTCTTAGTAGCTCATGAGCGCCTTCGGTGGAGTTTTTCTTCCTCTGCCTGCGCATATTCCTCGAACTTGCTCATGAGGACTTCCACCGTGCGTATGGGATGCCAGTCGAACCGATCGTATAGGGGGCCTTCGGCCAGGCCCTGGGTTGCGGCATTGATGACCGAAGAGTCCGATATGCCCCTAATCTAAGCCTTGGTCTGGGAGAACCTTCGGAAGTAATACCGAAGGGTATCGTCCGGCTCCTGCCTAATAGTGAACAGGCTTCTAGAGGTTACTGGCTCGATGAAGGTGCCCTAGAAGTTTCTACGAAAGAGGTCTCGGAGTTGGGACCAGGCGTGAATGGCGCTAGGGTCCAGTGCCCAGAACCAGCGTATGGCCACCCCTTCTAAGGTGAGAGGGAATAATTTAGCCATGGCGATCGGTCTGCCCCCACTGGCCTCTATAGCGAGGGTGTAGGAATGGATGAACTCATCAGGGTCCCCATCATCCTTGAACTTAGGTAGCTTTGGGGTCCGAAAGCCCTCTAGGAAGGGTGTAGCCTGCAAGTCGGCCTGCAAGGGAGAGTCATAGTCTTGTAGGGGATTCTCGTGACGCCGGCTCTGAGGCTCCGAAGGCCGAACGTGCAGGGTCTTGGTGTTGAAGAGTTCATTGGCCCGTAGGGCTTGGGTCGGAATAGCGCTAGTTGTCACGGGGTTGGCGTTGGTCCAGCGGGTAGCTTGCTGCTCGACCCACAGGGCCGTTTGCAGTTCCTCCATATGGGTCAGGAGCTCTGTGAGGCGTGATTGACGCTCGGTTGGAATGGTGTTTACGGTGGTGGCACTGGCTGCAGCTTTTTAGCCTTGCTGCTAGGTCTCTAGGGTAGAGTGCCCTTCAGTGCCAGCCAGCTATGGTTATGGCTGGGTTGGCGGTGGCTGTAAGGCCTTCGTTCCCTCGGTTGGAGGCCATCGTCGGCGCGGCCTATGTTTAGTCAACTGGACTGTCGCACGAGCGTGACCGGGGGTTTGCCGCCATTGTTGCGGCCTTGGGGGTCGTCTTCTTGGGTGGCATCCTACCTCTCTTAGCACTTCTGTTTTCAAGTCCCCATAGACGGTGCACTGTTGGAGCAAGAGATCATCTTGCCCCAGCAAGTACGGCGAGAGTTTCTTCTAAGGAGGAGACTCAAGCTTGGAGACGAAGTTTGAGTGGAAGGAACACCACAAATGTATTGATAGTAGAAAAAATGGATCAGTCTGGGGGGAGTATCACAGAGTGATTTAGTGTTTAGGCATCTCTGTGTCCTGTGTGTTGCCTTGAGCGTTCTCCTTGTGACCTCTTTCTCCCCTAGATGACCACGACCCCCTATTTATAGGGTGGTACGTAGCTTAGTGTACAAGTTATCACAATGTACAAATATTGTCACATCCCAAATTCCGTAATTACATAACTAAGCATAAATATGCTTCTTAATCATTATCTTTAATTTTGTATAATTTTGTTTTGTAACTCTAGAGCAATTTGTTTAAAGTCATTTGGACGAGAGAAACTAATCCGAGAGAGAAAAGAATAGAAATCGCATTGGAAATACTTTGTTTCTCTAGCACATGGGCCCCACCAGGTGGGCCAACCACCTCATCTCTCTTTGTAGCAGCCCCCACCTGCCCTCCCTCACTTCCCCGTGCTCCCTCTCCACCGGTCAAGTACATGGGAGCTACCCCCTCTCTCCCTCTCAAGCTCTCTCTCACTCCTCCCTCGAATCCGCACTCTAGAATAGAAGCCGAGGTACTTATGTGGTATCCACACGATCACAAGCTCATAAGCTATCCATCCATCCAATTCATTTTTTCTTTTCAAAGGATTCGAGCAGGATTTGATGTCTTTTGGTGTTCTTGGTTGAAGCACAAGGAACACTAGAGTTCTTCGATTTCCTGTTGTTTTCTCCTCCCGGCGGTCCCCAACCTCATCAAAGCACCTTGGGTGAGGCCCCTAGGCTTACATGTCAAGAATCCGTGTTTTGGTTGGATAGATTTCGGAATTGGAGCTAAGGTTGTGAAGTTCTAGTGTTCTTGAGCATTGAAGGCAATAACCGAGTTATGTTCGATTTCGGCTTATACGTGTGGTCCTATGCGGTAGAGGGGTCAACAGGGTGCTCTAGGTCCAGATCCCCACCCCAAAAGCCACCGGAATCGCCTAAGTCGTCGCCGATGAGCTCACCTAGTGCCCTCGGCCCTCCCATCGGTCTGACTGTCCTTCCAGGGGGCCGACCTCCCCTCAGGCCGGTCTGACCACCAGAACCCAAAACTCTCTGCACACCGGCAGTCTGACCATGATTTCCTGTGGTCTGACCGCTACTCGCAACAGTCTAACCGCCTCTGTTGGCTGTCTGACTACAATCAACTCAGCAGAATAGTTTTCAGCATTGTTTACTGTTGGCTAAAACTTGTAAAATTTATAATAAAATCTCTGTACCTCTAAAAATGATGAAACCAATTTTTTTTATTCCGTGATTACCTAATATACCCATTAAAAATGTCCCCAGCCATTAAATAATTAATTAAATGTCTGAGATTTATTAATTAGGTTGAAGCTTCATTAATTCACCGTTAATTCGTCGCAAGCCCAAAATGGGTGAAACCAATTTTGCTATTCTTATTATGAATTTTTCTATCTAGGAAAAATGTTTTCATGCATTATAAGGCATAATTTTATGGCATTTGATTATATGCATTTTTGTGGCATACATATTTGTACTTCATTCATACTCATCATTGCATGCGTTCTTCTTTAGTGAAGGAAGAACTGAAGTGTGACGTGGGTGTGAGCGAAGGCGGCAGCGAGCTCTTCCATTTCTGTGAATTCTGTGCGGGAAGTGTTAGGCAAACCCAAGAGCAGCAAGGCAAGCAACTAAGCATGTTGCACCTTTGTTCAATTGAATGAAGTCTAAAATTTATTAACTATGCTTATGTATGTTTACATGTGTCAAGTCAAGATCGGGTACAAGTGGGTAGATCCTATATTGAATGTATTACTTCTACCTTGAATTGTTGTTCATCATTTCCTTGTCGCCTTGAGTATGTTGTTGGTGTCTAGATTACAAGTTAAATTGAAATGCTTAGCAATGCATAGGTCATTCGGTAGAAGTCGAGCGGTGAATTGTTTCATCGTTCATGAGCATAGGCATTATTTACTTTGTAATGATCACAATGTTGGATATGGGTTGATGATGGTTGGATGAGTGGTGAGTATGAGACGAGATATGGGCAGTGCTAGGGGTGTTATCTACTCCGAAGGAAAGTCCTCAAGGCAGGCCGGGAGAGAAACCTGGACACCGTAGATCGCTTGCGTTGTTTAAGCACTGATCATCGGTGTAGTCGGATTTAGCACTTACCTTACTCACCACATGCTGATCTAATGGTAAGGCGAGCTGAATACCTCTGTAGCTGTGATCATTTAGGCGTGAACATTGACGGTGTGAGCGGGCGGGCTTGTAAGAGGTGCTAGATTGCTACGGGAGTAGTTCTAGTACCTCCGCGTCGAGCGATGCATGATCCAAATGGTTGGTGTTTATTGGGAAAGGGTGACATGAGTACCCCTTGTATGGATCTGTGTGGTCATGCAAGTTGTATAGTCCCCAAGTCATGTGGGTCTAGGAGTATCCTCTGCAGGGTGTAAAAATATTTCAAAATTCCACGCTCTCGGTCATGAGCATGCTTCTATCCATCTGTATCGGTCGTAGAGTTTTCGCTTGTGGTTGATGGTTGGATATGTGGGAGATGATTGAGTTGGTCTTTGTTACATATATGTTCATAATGGTTCCAGTTATTTATGTTCAGTTGGTTATGGTAGGGTAGATTTATGTTGTTGTTGGTTATGTTAATTGCTCACATCTATATGTATAGGTTGCTTACCACTTATGTTTAACTTAACCATGTGGTTTTTCCTTGTTAATGGCTCAATGCATAATGGTATTTGGCTACTTCGTGCCTGCCATTCAAGGTGGCGTACAAGAGTAGTTCATTCTACTCTCGGAGGTCGTGCTTTTGGGGTGGAGTCTAAGGGCATGTGGCTCCACTCTATTCTGTTGTATAGATTTATGTTTCCACTGCGTAGATGTTGTTGTTTTTTGTTCTAAATTGGTGTAAATAGTTGAATGGCTAAAGACTTATAATATAATATTAATTACTCGCTCTTTCTTAAACTTTGTTGTGATGAATATATTGGAAAGGCATGTGTTCCAATCTTGGACACAAAACACGTGTCAGACTACAAGGATGATATTCTGGTTAATTATCGAGTTAGTGATTATGAATAATGATTCTTCTGGTGATTAATTAGAATATTATTTGGATGGTTCCTTATAAATATCTAGGACCCGACCGAATTACTCGGTCTTATCCCAGATAACTACTTATTAAACTGCATAGAGGATAAATATTGTGGTGCCTACACCCTGAGGGGTGAGCCAGTCGCCAATTGCGGCCCGACGCCGCGCTGTCAAGGGTGTCAGGATAACCTCCATTGTACTGGGTTGTCAGGATAGCATCCACTAACATAGGTATTTAATGCCGGCCACTTCCTTGCACGCAAAGGATGACCGGCATTCCCCTTCTGGACGATTTTTCTTGAGGCTTGATGACTTACCCTATAGCCTTTGGGAAGCTTGCTCGAGCCCCGGAGATGGGGGCCCTGAGGGAGGCATGGCTCCGGGAGATAGAGGATTCGGAAGGCATGGCTCCATGAGCATGGGCTAGCTAAGCCATCGGGCCGTCGGGGGTCCTTAACAACGCCGGTTCCAAATACAATATGTTGTATTAATATTATAGACGGTTCCAAATTAAAACCATCTGTACTAAAATAATATCACCACTTCGGGACGCGTCTTGTCATCTTTGCAGACGATTCTTGTTTAGAGCCGTATATGATAATCTTTGCACAGATATCTCTATAAAACTATCTTTACATGGGTGTCCCATTAAATCATTTCTGTGGTAGTGTTAGTTAATGGATGTTGCCGCACCAATTTAACAGTCCAATTGTCTCATATGTCCAGACTTGTCGCTGTGCGTGGATTCATCGGTTTAACAACTAGTACGTTGTTTATCAAGAACTGACGTGAATGTATTGCCGATTGTTGAAATGGCACATATGCTAGCTAGTCGTCTACAAAAACGCCATCCGCTTATTTCTGCAGGTGCGTGTAGCCAAAGGATCATGCTAAATATGGTACATGTTTTTATCTCAGATGTCGGAGAACCCTCCAATTGATGAAATCGTAGAGGTCGTCTAGGCAGATTCGTAGAGTCCAGCAAGCTGCAAGCAGCAGCTCGAGAAAGGCAGGTGGCAGCCAGATGAAACAACGAGAACCAGTAGTGGAGCCCCAATTCATGCTTCAACTGGCAGTGATGACGAAGCTGAGCATCATCAGTGTCTATTCGTATCATCGATCGGCAGTGATGATCTTTAATATTGTCGGTTCTTCCCCGCGTGGCATAGGAACCGGCAGTGATACTATATCAGTGCCAGCCTATTAGTAACTGACAGTGATAAAACATCACTGTCAGCATATTAGTAATCGACAATAATAAACCAACATATTAATCCATTTATGTAGTAATGAGAAAAAATCCCAATGCTCTTTTATGTCGTGGGGGACTGGCATGGTGCCCACTCATCCTGGTTCGAGTCATATATATTGGACCCAACCCCATCCCTCTTTGTCTAGTAAGTGCAACAAAGGTCAAAAATGGCTTGGGAATGTCTCCTATATTTGTTTTTCATTTTTTCTCATAAAAAATTAGACAAGAATAGAGCCAGAGACAAATATGGGAGCGGATAAAAATTGCACCTAATACAGTCAGCTAATACTCCACAGAGCTAGAATCACTCAATTTGTGAACAACCATAACAAAAACAGGAAAAAAAAATCACTACGTGAAAAACGGATAAAGAAGACAGACATAAGTGACGTGTTCGGAGTAACGTATACCGGATCCGTCACCCATGAGAATTATTACCTGTCACCTATGACCTTTTTCACGTAGTGAATATTCGTACTAATAAAACTACCACATGCAATAGCATTGGGTCACATATATTTCTTTTACATGCCACTTGATTTCGCCGTGGCAAATTAAAACCTATAGTGCCATTAAAAGGGGCCAACTTGAGCAATAAACTAGCTGCAGGATAATGTGTCGTTAAACCCACTCAATGTCATCTGGTTGGGAAGCAGTAGGAAGAATAACCACAGGAATCACATTCGGGAAAAACATAAGAAACAAAGAGTGCCGAATATGTGGTTCAAATCGTTGGATGTGTTTCTTTAATACCTAGGGGTATATACACAAACACCAATGACGAACTCATAAGTGATGGGTCATTCTAGCCGGTCATTAGTTATGTATGGATCAAGTTGTGACCCATCACCAATGACTTGATCAATACATAGAGCTATTATTTCATGTATTGTGTGTGTATATATACCCCTAGGTATTCATATACTTAGGTTTATGTAGATATATACAAACATTTATGGTTTTTTATATAGATGTACATGATCGATATAAAGAGCTATCATTTCATGTGCTGAAAAAGTGCATATACAACTGGTTTATACCATGTGTGTATATATGTAGTAGTATAAATATATACTCATATATATGTGTATTCTATGTTATTTTTCTCTATTCATCACGGGTGTATATATAATATACAGCCTTAGGAATATATATATATGTATATAGTGCTAATTTTTTTATTTTCTCTTATTTTTTGTCACCTCAGCAGCATTAGAATAGGAATTATTATTTTTGCTCAAGTTTGATGTAAGAAGTGGCAGTATGGACACAAACGCGCGTTCCAAATGTTGCAGAACTTTCGGGGGCAAGAAATAAATCTTTCAAGCCGTTTTTTGCCTAAAAATTCATCGAAACCGATGCTGTAGATGCCCGTAGAGTCAACAAACATCGTAATCAGAATCCGTATGCAAAAGTTATGCCGTTTTTACTAAAAACACTCTAGGTCAACATTTGAGAAAAAATCATCGCTGATGGGTCATAACTGTGACCCTCACCTATGACTTACATAAGTGATGGGTCACAGTTACGACCCATCACCTGATGAGGAGATCCCAACCATGCAGACCTCGGCGACCTCCTTGCAGACCTCGGCGACCTCCTCGCAGACCTCGGCGACCTCTACTCCGACATCGCCGACCTCCACACCGACCATGCCGAGCACAACTGCACCAGCCCAAGTCTTTAAAGGACCAATTACACGTAGTCAGGCAAAGGAACTACAACAAGAGGTGAACGCGCTACTTTGTGAAGCTCATTTAAATATTAATGAGAATTATATACTGCCTAAGTCGAGTACATTGCTATTACTCAGGTTTACCAAGGAGGATGACAAGAACACATAAGGCGATGAATACAAAGAAGAACCACGTTCGAATTCGTCCAGTCCTGCAGAACAGTCCGAAAGAAATAATCATAACTTTTGATTCCCAAAAGCTATAAAGGCCAATGGGTACTTGTTGGAAAGCTCTTGAAGTCTAGTTTCCAATGACACCAACCCCGACCAGTTTGGAGAAACCGTTATGGCGCCCGACCAGTTTTAGTGCATACTGGTCAGAAGCTCAACAGTCTGCATGAAGCTAAAGTTGCCGTGTAAAACTGTATCATTATACAAAGTTCCGAGATGCATACTATACATGGTGTGAAAGCTTATCAAGTTAGCTTTCCAACGCATCCAGCCGCACATCATTTGAAGCTTCCAAGGTGGAGTTATTGCCTAAACACTGAAGACTGCGCCGAAGACCAACAGCTACGCGGAAACTCTCCAGAAGCTGATTTCGTAGAGACCCTTTCACATAGTCTATCTTTTCATTTCCATTTCGTGTTTTCATTTATCAAGGAGGGTTGTTCCTTGTATAAATACTCCATTGCTTCATAGCAATGATAGACTTTTGATAATCGAAATACAAACCCCTTTGTTTAGCTGTGTGCTAACAAATCCAGAGAGAGATCTCTACCCCTTAGCTCTTGTGTTTTCCTTCGTGGAGATTACAGAAGCGGCCGCGTCATCGGCACCCAATCCGTGCTCCTGGTCCATCGATTCCAGGTTGCGTAGGTTGGTTTGTTTGAGAGTGTGGTTGGGCGAATCCTTGGTTCAGGCTGCCGTATAGAGACGGTGGTTGGCTCCTTGTGCACGTCGTCAGGTTGCACTAGTTATCGCTGCTTGCAGCAAGTTATCGGCCGTTCTTCGGCTAGTTATCAAGACCAGGATCCTACGTCGTGAAGATCGGGACCAAGACTCCATCATCTGGTATCAGAGCCTCAGTTGCCACGGTAGGATTTTTTACCCTTAGCTACATATATTTCGTGTTCATACTATCCACCAAAAAGCCACAAAAATATTTTGTTATAGCCCGTTGTTTCAATCTGTTATCCTAGTGAGTTTTGTTAAGTTTCAGTCCATTAGATTCCTTGTTTTAGTTGCTGATCATATTATCCTTTGCGTGTCCTTTGTGCCTCTTTTGTCTATCTGAAATCCCTACACAAAAATCTGAAACCGGTATCATCCTTCGCGTTAACTTTGATCCTATCAAGTTATTGCTGACGGTTGTGTCTTGTTTAAAAAAAAAAGTGTGTGCAAGTGTTATATCTGATCTTGTTCTTAGTTCTATATATAAAAAAAAACAGTGTCCAAAAAAAAAAGAAGAAAGAAAAGAGTTGAGAAAAGTTGTGAAAGAAAAAGTAGAAAGATCAGTTTGTTTATGTGCACAAGTTCTGATTTTTTTTTTTAAGTTGCACAACCAGATTGCTATCCATCTTTTGATGCAAAATTTTGCTTGGGTTTGATTGCAACACTTGCATCCTAAGCATACTCCTTGTTTGTATTAAATCTGAAATTATCTTTGCGCGTGTGTTTGATCCATTTACATCATTCATATCTTGTGGTCAGCACTAGACTTTGATCTTCTAGTTTGGACTGTGATTTAGCTTTACAATATCTAGAATTCAGATTGCATTCCTTGTGAATCATTCCCCACCAAGCTCCACTTAAAAGCCACCGTCATAGGAATGCTGATCTTGTATTCGCTTAACCATCACTTTCGTGTTACCACCGCGCTTTGGCCCTTCTGTAATCCGCAGGAATTCATAAGAGCTTCGGTTGGTAAGAGAGGTGAGGTTGTGAGTTTCCACATATAATTTCCTATTCCACATATATTTGTTGCTTTGCTGTCACTAATTTCACAGGAAGATGAGTGACGAAGTTCAGATTGATGATTGTGTCACCATGGCACAATTCAACGAGTTGAAGCAAAGCATGGAAGAGCTAACGAACAATTTTCAAGCACTTATGGCCCGTTTACAGGATCCACCTCGTGATAACGCAAATGGAAGTCATCATGAAGATGAAGTTGATGAAACAGAAGAAGAAGCTGCTGCTCGACGTGCAAGAGAACAGCGAAGACGTAGAGAGCGAGCTGCTGCAAATGCAAGAAGACCTCCACTTCCAGGACGTGGAAATGGTGGTAGAGGTGCTGGTCGTGACCATGAGAGAGGTCTTGGACTAGAGGAAAGTGGGAGTGAAGAGGAAGAAGACAATGAGGTTGATCAGCCCCATCATGATGACCGTCGACGTCACCGCGGGAATCGTGGGCGTAATCAGCCCAACGAGGAGAGGTTTGGCAAGTTAAAATTCACCATACCCAAGTTTGATGGAGGGTCTGATCCTGAAGCATATCTTACATGGGAGTTGAAGGTGGATAAATTTTTTTGCTTGCACAACTATTCTGAGCAGAAGAAGATGGCCATGGCTGCTCTTGAGTTCGATGGCTATGCTCTAATCTGGTGGGAGCAAATGCTAAATGATAGAGAAGAAGCTGGCCAAGGTGATGTCCGTTCATGGGCTGAAATGAAGAGAGAAATGAGGGCAAGATTTGTCCCCAAACATTATCGTCGTGATCTTTTTGACAAGCTACAGAATCTGAAGCAAGGAAGCCTTAGTGTTGATGAGTATTATAAAGAAATGGAGAAGGCAATGATTAGAGCCAATGTATATGAAGATGAAGAGCAATCAATTGCACGTTTTATGTCAGGGCTGCATCGTAATATTCAGCGTATTGTTGAATTTCAGCAGTACCGCAATCTTATTGAGTTGGTCCATCAAGCAAGCAAAGCTGAACGACAGTTGCAGCAGGACATGAAGTCCAATAGAGGAGTATCTTTCAGCTCGAGAAGTGCCCCAAGTGGAAGCAAATTCACACCACGAGGTAGTGCAAGTAGAGGTTCAATTTCCAACTCAAGTGGTGGTGCACGCTCAAGCAATTTTGGTGCTTCTAGTGGTAAAGAGTTGGCTGCTCCAAATGAGAGGAACAAATCAGCAAACTCATCATCTACTTCAGTGGGTTCTTCCACCAAGAGTAGTGGGATTCAATGCTTCAAGTGTGGTGGTCGTGGTCATGTTATAAAGGAGTGTCCAAATAATCGGACCATTATTGTAAATGACCAAGGAGAGTATGAATCTGCTAGTGATGAAGAACATGAAGAGATTGAAGAGGAAGGTAATCTGGAGCAGGACATCTGTGAATTTGAAACTGGAGCTGCTCTTGTTGTAACTCAAATTTTGAGTGTGCAAATGAGTGAAGCTGAAAATGGACAGCGGCACAATCTTTTCCAAACCAGAGCCAAGGTTGAAGACAAGGTGTGTAAAGTAATCATTGATGGTGGAAGCTGCCACAATCTTGCTAGCAAGGAAATGGTTGAAAAGCTTGGTTTAAAGCTGCTGAAACATCCTCATCCTTATCATGTGCAATGGCTAAATAATTCAGGTTCAATTAAGATTGCACATAGAGTGAAAATTCCTTTCAAGATTGGTGAATATATTGACACCGTGGAGTGTGATGTGGCACCCATGACAGTGTGTCATATGCTGCTAGGAAGACCATGACAATATGATCGGTCATCTCTACATTGTGGTCGGACCAATCAATACACCATCAAGTGGAAGGGCAAGGAGTTGATTCTTAAACCCATGACACCGCAGCAAATCCTCGCTGAGCACTTACAAAAGAGCTCCAATGTGAGGAATGAGAGTGGAAAAGAAGGAGAGAAAAAGAATTCGAGTGCCCTCCACAAATCGGTGAGTGAGTGCCACAAGCTAAACATGAGAGAAAACAAGAAACGAGAGGGAGAGAATTTAGTGATGATGGCCACCAAATCTGAAATGAGAGATGTGAGGAAAAACCCAGACCAAGTATTGATCATACTTGTGTGCAAGGACACATTGCTTTCAGCTAACGACTTAACATCTGTCCCTAGTGTTGTTGCACGTGTGTTACAGGAATATGAAGATGTTTTTCCAGAGGAGACACCTGCTGGACTTCCTCCCTTGCATGACATTGAACATCAAATTGATCTCATCCCTGGAGCTGCACTTCCGAACCGTCTAGCATACCGCACCAACCCTAAAGAAACAAAGGAAATTCAAAGGCAAGTACAAGCACTTTTAGATAAAAGTTATGTGCATGAAAGTTTAAGTCCTTGTGCTGTATCTGTGATTTTGGTGTCAAAGAAAGATGGTTCCTGGAGGATGTGTGTGGACTATAGAGCCATAAATAACATTACTGTTCGATATCGTCATCCTATTCCTAGGCTAGATGATATGTTAGATGAATTGAGTGGATCTATGATATTTTCTAAAATTGATTTAAGAAGTGGTTACCATCAAATTAGAATGAAACTTAGAGATGAATGGAAAACTGCTTTCAAAACAAAGTTTGGGTTGTATGAGTGATTAGTTATGCCTTTCGGATTGACTAATGCACCTAGTACATTCATGAGATTAATGAACCATGTCTTGCGAGCATTCATTGGAAAATTTGTTGTTGTTTACTTTGATGATATCCTAATTTACAGCAAGACATTGGGGGAACATGTTGCTCATATTCAGCAAGTTTTGGATGTGCTAAGAAAGGAAAAATTATTTGCTAACCTTGAGAAGTGCACATTTTGTACAGATCAGGTTGTGTTTCTTGGTTTTGTAGTTTCAGGTTCAGGAATTCAAGTTGATGAATCAAAGGTGAAAGCAATCAAGGATTGGCCGACTCCTGAAAATGTAAGTCAGGTGAGAAGTTTCCATGGACTTGCTGGTTTTTACAGGAGATTTGTGAGAGATTTCAGCACCATAGCTGCTCCATTAAATGAGTTGACAAAGAAAGGTGTTGCCTTCCAATGGGGTGAACCACAAGAGAAAGCTTTCCAAGAATTGAAGAAAAGATTATTCGAAGCCCCCTTGCTTGTGTTGCCGGATTTCACTAAAACCTTTGAGGTTGAATGTGATGCAAGTGGGATTGGGATTGGAGGCGTTCTCATGCAAAACGGACAGCCCGTTGCATACTTCAGTGAGAAGTTGGGAGGAGCACAACTGAACTATTCAGTATATGACAAGGAGTTGTATGCTTTGGTAAGAGCACTTGAGACTTGGCAACATTACTTATGGCCAAAAGAATTTGTTATTCATTGAGATCATGAGGCTTTGAAATATTTAAAGGGCTAAGCAAAACTGAACCGTAGACATGCCAAATGGATTTAATTCATAGAAACTTTTCCATATGTTGTGAAATACAAGAAAGGTAAAGAAAACATTGTTGCTGATGCTTTGTCCCGTAAAAATGTTTTGTTAAATCAACTTGAAGTAAAGGTGCCGGGACTTGAAAACATAAAAGAATTATACCCCACTGACCATGAATTTTCAGAACCTTATGCCAAATGTACAACTGGAAAAGGATGGGAAAAATATCATATTCATGATGGATTTTTGTTTAGAGCTAACAAATTGTGTGTTCCAAGTTGCTCTGTTAGACTCTTGTTGTTACAGGAAACACATTCAGGTGGTCTGATGGGTCACTTTGGATGGAAAAAGACATATGAGATGCTTGCTGACCATTTCTATTGGCCGAAGATGAGAAGAGATGTTCAACAGCTTGTGCAAAGATGCGTCACCTGTCACAAAGCTAAGTCAAAACTAAACCCCCATGGATTATATACTCCCTTGCCTGTTCCTAATGCTCCTTGGGAAGATATTAGCATGAATTTTGTTTTAGGATTACCTAGGACAAAGAGGGGGAGGAATTCAATATTTGTTGTTGTTGATCGATTCTCTAAAATGGCACATTTTATACCTTGTCATAAAAGCGATGATGCTTCCCACATAGCCTCTCTATTTTTCAGGGATATTGTGAGATTACATGGCATGCCCAAAACGATTGTTTCCGACCGCGACACCAAGTTTTTGAGCTACTTCTGGAAGACATTGTGGACCAAGCTAGGGACAAGGCTGCTGTTTTCCACCACATGCCACCCTCAAACGGATGGGCAAACTGAAGTAGTGAATAGAACACTTTCTATGCTGCTGCGAGCCTTGATCAAGAAGAACTTGAAAGAATGGAAAGAGTGCTTGCCACATGTGGAATTCACGTACAACAGGGCAGTACACTCTACAACTAATATGTGTCCCTTTGAAGTTGTATATGGTTTCAAACCACTCGCTCCTGTCGATTTGTTTCCTCTACCATTGCAGGAAAGGAGTAACATGGAAGCATCCAAGCACGCATCTTATGTCAAGAAGATTCATGAGAAGACCAAAGAAGCAATAGCGAAAAGGTCCAAGTACCATGCTGCATGGGCAAACAAGCATCGCAAGAAGGTGACATTTGAGCCTGGAGATTTAGTGTGGGTACACCTTCGCAAAGACCGCTTTCCAGAGAAGCGCAAATCCAAATTGATGCCACGAGGAGATGGTCCATTCAGAGTGCTGTCCAAGATCAATGATAATGCTTATAAGATTGAGCTCCCTGAAGATTATGGTGTTAGCAGATCCTTCAATGTTGCTGACTTAACACCATTCTTCGGACTAGAAGGATCAGAGTCGAGGACGACTCCTATTCAAGAGGGGGAGGATGATGAGGACATCCCAACCATGCAGACCTCGGCGACCTCCTCGCAGACCTCGGCGACCTCCTCGCAGACCTCACCAACCTCTACTCCGACATCGCCGACCTCCACACCGACCATGCCGAGCACAACTGCACCAGCCCAAGTCTTTAAAGGACCAATTACACGTAGTTAGGCAAAGGAACTACAACAAGAGGTGAACGCGCTACTTTGTGAAGCTCATTTAAATATTAATGAGAATTATATACTGCCTAAGTCGAGTACATTGCTATTACTCAGGTTTACCAAGGAGGATGACAAGAACACACAAGGCGATGAATACAAAGAAGAACCACGTTCGAATTCGTCCAGTCCTACAGAACAGTCTGAAAGAAATAATCATAACTTTTGATTCCCAAAAGCTATGAAGGCCAATGGGTACTTGTTGGAAAGCTCTTGAAGTCTAGTTTCCAATGACACCAACCCCGACCAGTTTGGAGAAACCGTTATGGCGCCCGACCAGTTTTAGTGCATACTGGTCAGAAGCTCAACAGTCTGCATGAAGCTAAAGTTGCCGTGTAAAACTGTATCATTCTACAAAGTTCCGAGATGCATACTATACATGGTGTGAAATCTTATCAAGTTAGCTTTCCAACACGTCCAGCCGCACGTCATTTGAAGCTTCCAAGGTGGAGTTATTGCCTAAACACTGAAGACTGCACCGAAGACCAACAGCTACGCGGAAACTCTCCAGAAGCTGATTTCGTAGAGACCCTTTCACATAGTCTATCTTTTCATTTCCATTTCGTGTTTTCATTTATCAAAGAGGGTTGTTCCTTGTATAAATACTCCATTGCTTCATAGCAATGATAGACTTTTGATAATCAAAATACAAACCCCTTTGTTCAGCTATGTGCTAACAAATCCAGAGAGAGATCTCTACCCCTTAGCTCTTGTGTTTTCCTTCGCGGAGATTACAGAAGCGGCCGCGTCATCGGCACCCAATCCGTGCTCCTGGTCCATCGATTCCAGGTTGCGTAGGTTGGTTTGTTTGAGAGTGTGGTTGGGAGAATCCTTGGTTCAGGCTGCCGTATAGAGACGGTGGTTGGCTCCTTGTGCACGTCGTCAGGTTGCACTAGTTATCGCTGCTTGCAGCAAGTTATCGGCCGTTCTTTGGCTAGTTATCAAGACCGGGATCCTACGTCGTGAAGATCGGGACCAAGACTCCATCATCACCTGTGACCTTCGACCATGAAGGTTAAAAAGATAGCATATCCAGTTTCTATCAGAAGCATGTGATAGCTAAGGTAGTAAGGGATGCACGTGAGGCCCTGGGTGACGGTTCAAGTCTCATGAAATGCAAAGACCAAAATATATTTGAAAATGATGTGGATTGGGTATATGCAATGGGCCCTATATTTAATTTAACCCATCATCAATGATATTATTGGTGACGGGTTCTTACCTACACTACAACAGAACCCCACATAATAGCCGCCACCTTCAGTGCCGGTTCAAAGGAACCGGTACTGAAAGTGGTATTAGTGCTGGTTCTAAAACTCCCACCTGCGATCGAGGGCCTGGAGTTAAGAACCGGCACTGATAGTGGTGTTTCAGTGCCGGTTCCTCTTTAAACCGGCACTGATAGCCTGCTACAGTATATATATAGCTCATCTTCTTCCCCGTCTCAACCCAGAACAGAGCCGCTGCCCAGTGTTACAACGCCTCCTTGCCATTTTTTTTTGGCAATTCAAGGTTTTTTTTGTGTGGGAGCCTTCAAAATTTGGAGGAGTTAACTGTTTTAAGGTTACTGAGATCTATATTTCATTTTTGGATAGATTACTTGGTAGATTGCTCTAGGGTTGATGATGGATGGTGCTGGTTTCATGGTTATGGATTTAGAGATGTAGTTGAGATTTAATTTAGGTAAAGTTTGCAACTTTGCCGTTGTTAGATGTATAGAGATGATCTACATTTGATTCTTAGTTGGATTTTAGTTGCTAGATTTGTCTAGGTTTGAATTTAGGTGGTTGTTAGTTGGTGTTGAAATTTGGAATGAGCAAGAGCTCAAATATCCATATAAATTAGAGAAAGGTCGCAATTTTATCATTGTAGATGATTTAACAAGTAGATTAAAAGTCACATGTAAATAGAGTTGGGTGCCTACATTAAAATCTATGGATAATTGCAAATTTGCCACTTGTTGAACCGTTATTGCCATTCAAAAATTGCAAAAATACCGCTAGAACTGTCATTTGAGTGGCATCCAAAGAATAAAAAATCAGGGAGGTATTTGCAAAATGTCCCTAAAATCTAGCTCTAATTTTCTAGTATGTGGATTGCATATATTTTTAAAGTCATGAATTTTAGTAATAATCCAGTGGATTTCCTCTGTTAATTAATCAACATAGTGAATTTAACATGTACAGTTGATAAAAAACTGTGTTGTAGGGATGGCACGTCCACCCACGGGTCGCAATCAGACTCGGCAGCCTTTGGAAGGCAGGTCCCCCGACCCGGCCTAAGTACCGGAAGGAGATGGGCCCTCAAATAGGGACCAATCAGGATGCGAGGTAATTCGATGAATATGTTCTAGATTCTGAAATGTTTAATGATTATAAGTCCAATGTGTTTAATTATAATGATTTACAGATAGACCGGTTATGGATGTACAAGGAACGAGGGCCAGAGTTCATTGTTGGCATCGAGGCTTTTTTGAGGGCTGCCGCGGCGTACAAGAAGCCAAAAAGGAAGCGTGACGAGCACTATATATGCTGTTCGTGTGTCGACTGCAAGAATGAGAAGCAGTTTTCAAACATAGAGCAGATCCGTGCACACTTGATTCGCAAGGGTTTCAAGGCTGGCTACACCCGTTGGACTGAGTATGGTGAACTTGCAGATGTTGGGCGTGAAGGGCAACCAACAGTCGAAGGAGACGGAGGCAACGATCTGACGGCTAACGAAGACTTCGATATGTCGACATTTGAAGATACTTTTGTCGAGAACGATGATTGGGACACTTTTGTTGGCAACAATGAAGAAGGCATAGAACAAATGTTGCGCGATGGGGAGGGGGACTTCACCATTGAAAGACAACATCAAAAGTACCAGCGCATGATAGAGGACTCTAAAACACCAGTTCACCCGAACTGTAAAGATGAGCACAGCAAGTTGCATGTGGTGCTGACAGTGATGCAAATGAAGGCTAGCAATGGTTAGGCCGATAAGGGTTTCAATGAATTGTTAGAATTCTTGAGGGAATTGCTTCTAGAGGGGAACGTGTTGCCCGAAAACACATACCATGCCAAAGTAGAGAAGATACATGCATGTGGAAACGACTGCATGTTGTTCCGCAGCGAGGATGCAGACTTGGAAGCGTGTCGCATTTGCAATGCACCATGGTACAAGAGCAACGTTGATGATATCGAGAGCGATGGCGTAGGAGTGAAGAGAAAGAAGAAAAGACCCCCTGTTAAGGTGGCTTGGTATTTCCCTATAGTCCCTCATTTGAAGCGATTGTTTGCTAACAGAGCGAATGCTGAGCTGATGCGATGGCACGCCGAACAGCGCAAGAAAGATGGAATGTTTAGACACCCTGCTGATGGCATGCAATGGAGGAGATTCAATTCGAAATACAAGGAATTCAGAGATGAAGTAAGGAATATAAGGTTCGGGTTGAACACGGATGGGATGAATCCTTTCGGCAACACAAGAAGTACTCATAGCACTTGGCCTGTGACTCTCTGTATCTACAACCTTCCACCTTGGATGTGCATGAAGCGGAAGTATCTTATGATGCCTCGGCCGATTAGTGGGCCGAATCAACCAGGCAACGATATCGATGTGTACCTCAAACCATTGGTGGAAGATCTTCTTGTACTGTGGAAAGATGGCGTACGGGTATGGGATGAGTACAGACGCGAGAATTTCACCCTGCGCGCGATGCTGTTCGTGACGATTTCAGATTGGCCTGCTCTTGGTAACATATCAGGGCAGACTGTAAAAGGGTACAATGGATGTGTTTAGTGCTTGGAGGAAACTGAGGGGTGGTGGCTAAAAAACAGCTGGAAAATGATCTTCATGGGTCACCGTAGGTTCCTCCGTCCGGATCACCTATACTGCAAGAATAAAAGAGCTTTTGACGGGATAAGTGAGCTTCGTCAAGCTCCAAAGATTCACAGTGGAGAACAGGTATTTAAGATGGTTAAGACACTTAGAGTTGTACTTGGAAAGGGGCCAGGCAGTACAAAAATGCAAGCTGGGCAAAATTCTCCCATGTGGAAAAAGATGTCAATATTTTGGTTGCTGCCTTATTCGAAGTATCTTATGGTCTGACACGCAATTGACATCATGCACGTGGAGAAGAATGTGTTTGATAGCTTGATTGGTACCTTACTAGACATACCCGGCAAAACAAAAGATACACTAAATGCACGGCTGGACCTAGAAGAAATGAACCTCAGGAAGGACCTACACTACATACAATTAGACAACGGCAAAAAGAAACTTTCCACAGCTTGCTACACAATGAGCAAGGAAGAGAAGATCCGCCTGTGTGGTTGCTTGCGTGATATCAAAGTTCCGACCGGTTACTCCTCCAATATCAGGAGCTTTGTAAACATGAAAGATACAAAGTTAGTTGGCATGAAGTCTCATGATTGTCACGTGATGATGACGCAGATGCTTCCAGTTGCAATTCGAGGTATTCTGTCGGATAAGATCCAGGACCCAATCTTTAAGCTGTGTTCGTTCTTCAACGCAATTTCACAGAAGGTCATTGATCCGAACAAACTGGCAAAACTGCACGAAGACGTGGTCCATACTATATGTCAGTTTGAGACTATTTTCCCTCTGACATTTTTTGATATAATGCCCCATCTAATTGTTCACATTGTGGGTGAGATAAAGAGCCTTGGCCCCGTGTTTCTGCATCAGATGTATCCTTTCGAAAGGTTCATGGGGGTTCTGAAGAAATATGTTCATAACCGAGGTCGTGCGAAAGGTTGCATTGCCCAAGGGTGGACTATGGAGGAGGTCATTGAGTTTTGCATTGACTATATGAAACTGAACGCGATTGGTATGCCTATATCTCGCTATGAGGGGAGGCTAAAGGGGAAAGGGACGATAGGTCATACTTCAATCCATATCAAAGATCGTGCTTCATTCACTCAAGCACACTTCGTAGTTCTGCAACAGGCAGTTGTAGTGATCTCGTATGTCAAAATGCATGTGAGCATGCTACGCTCCACAAATCCAACGAAGTCAGATGATTGGATTGCAAAAGAGCACAGAGATAATTTTGGTAATTGGTTACGTCAACTCATGATGGGTAAGGATACCGGCGATGCTCTGTTGGAACTGCTGGCAAATGGCCCGTCAACTACGATTCGCACATTCCAAGCATACGAGATTAACGGCTATACATTTTATACGCGAGCACAAGACAACAAGAGCACTAACCAAAATAGCAATGTCCGTACTGATGCATGTGACCGCGCTGGCAACAGGGAGACCTACTATGGATTCATAGAGGAGATTTGGGAACTTGAATATGGCGAGTTGATGGTCCCTCTGTTTCGGTGCCAATGGGTCAGACTCACAGGGGGAGTCAAGGTCGACAAGTACGGTATGACTACCGTGGACCTCAAACTCGTCAGATACAGAGAACAACCATTCGTGCTTGCCAACGATGTTGCACAAGTCTTCTATGTAAAGGACCTGGATCCAGCTAACAAGGAGGAGCGTCACGTGGTTCTTCAAGGAAAAAGAAAAATCGTCGGTGTTGAGAATGTTGTCGACGACGAAGACTGCGACAAATTCGAAGACCTGCCTCCTTTTGGAGAGAATGTCGAACTGCCTCTCATTGATGACACTTCGGAAGCTACCTACATACGCCGCGACCATAACGAAGCATTAATCGTTCAATGAAAGCAGCTTTCATGTATTTGGTGAAATTTGTATAATATTTAGGTTAAGCTTTATTTTGTATCAAGGACATGTATGGGTGATGTAATAATATGCTTTAATTTATATTGAGTGCATATTGATTTTTTCTAGAATTATTTTTCAACATAAAACAAGTTAAAAAGATTTTATAAAATTTATTTGCAATTTTCTAGAATTAAAACTAATTTTATATGCAACAAAGCACATTAAAGCATTTATTTTGTCAAACAAAGCACATATAAGAATTAATTTGCTGGGAAAACTTGTATCAGTGCCGGTTCTATATAGTAACCGGCACTGATACTTCAACTATCAGTGCCGGTTGTACATATAACCGGCACTGATACTAGTATCAGTACCGGTTACTAACTAGAACCGACGCTGATACTAGTATCAGTGCTGGTTAGAAAATAGAACTGACACTGATACGTCTCCTGTATTTATCTCCAACACTTAGCTGCATCCTCGTTCCTCTATTCACCCTAGCGCTTTGTTGGACATGGTCCAGTTCATGATGAGCCAATATGATCTTCCATTATCCTTCTGGGGATACGCTCTAAAAACTGTTGCGTTCATATTAAATAGGGTTCCATCTAAAGTTGTAGAGAAGACACTATATGAGATATGGATTGGGAAGCATCCCGAGTTGTTTTTCCTTAAGATCTGGGGTTCTGAGGTCTATATAAAACTTTTGATGTCTGATAGGTTCGCTCCCAAATCTGATAAGTACTTCTTTGTGGGGTATCCTAGAGAACCAAAGGATATTATTTCTATAAAGGAGGCAAAGTGTTTGTCACACTAAATGGTGTCTTTTTGAACAAAGAGTTCCTCTCGAGGAACGATAGTGGGAGCATGGTGAACCTCAAAGATATTAGGGAACTATCAGAAAACATTTTAGCTCCTACTGAACCACAACTGGATGTTGCAGAACATGTTGTGGCAACATCAGCGACATGTCGATCGGGAAGGGTTAGTCGCGCACCTGAGAGATTTATGGTCCTAACCATGGAGCCGCATGATATATTATTGTTGGACAATAATGAAACTAAGACCTACTCGGAAGCAGTGATGGGACCAGACTTTGAGAGATGGCTTGGAGCCATGAAATCCGAAATAGAATCCATGCACGATAATCAAGTTTGGAACTTGGTTCATCCACCTGATGGTGTTAAAATAGTTGAGTGCAAATGGGTTTTTAAGAAGAAGGTAGATGTTGTTGGAAATGTTCATATCTATAAGGCACGATTGGTAGCGAAAGGTTTCAGGCGAAAGGTTTCAGGCAACCTTTATGTTTATATAGGCTTCCCCATGTGCCGTTTGCCTAAATCATTTCCCTCTCACACCCTAGTCATTTTTTGCTCCCCCGCACTAGGGTTCGTTGCCACCCTCAAAGCACCACCGCCTCCAAGCACCCAGTGTCGTCGTCTTCCTCCGCGCACCGCCGTCCACCTTTCCACCACCGCCGCCCCAGATGACCAGGAGCCTGGCACCGTCGCCTTCCTTCGCATGCCGCCGTCCACCTTGCCGCCCTCAGAGTCCCGCTGTCTCCAAACACCTAGCGCCATCGCCTTCCTCCACGTGCCACTGTCCACCTTTCTTCCCTCAGAGCCCCACCGCCTCAATGCACCCAGCGCCATCGCCTTCCTCCGACCCACCCCCATCTCTGTCAGGTACGCCCCCGCTCCTCCCCCTCCATCTCCTCCCCCATCTACTTCATAAGAACTCTGCTACAGCTCCCCCGCCCCTCATCTCCTCCTCAAGTGTGTAAATCCATTTATTCTAACATATGAATTATTATTACCCAAGCTCTTTGAAAGATGATGAGCAGTTCTGTTCTCATTTTCCTTCTTGTAGGAAATTTTTATACTTGATATATCTTCCAAAAGATCACCATTACTGCCAATGTCTGGTCTTGCTCCTCTTTCAGTCCTTCCTAAAGTGGTTTTGAAAAATCTGTAAATCTCATTAGAAACAAGTTCTGATGGTAACGTGAGAATCTGACCAAGCTTTCGAGAGCCATATGAGAAAGCAGTTCGAATACGATGAAAGTTAGCTGCACGAAATAACAATTCCAAAAGTTAGCAGATGAGGCATCATGCAAAAGTAGAGCCCACGTATATTCAGCTACACCTATAGTTTATGCCTTCATGTGCAGAGACAGCAGCACAACATATATAATTATCTTGCTTGACTGCAAGCTATGTGCTTTTTCATTTTTTTCTGATAGAAGGAAGGAAAGAAGATGCACTAGAGGATAACTTCGAAAAGAATTATAGAGATATCTTGGTTAAGACAGACCTCTGTTGACATTTCTGCCAAGATTGTTGTACTCCTTCAGACGATCAATTATGTTTAGATGTTTTGGACGAAATCTGGTATAACATGCATCGGAATCTCCCTGAGGTACAAATGCTTTATCCTGTGAACATTTGTGGAACTCTTTGTCAAACAATAATTCATCAGCATGTGTAACTGTAGCTAATTCTGCAAGTGAGATGAACTTTAGGATTAAACAAGAGAATAGACATGAGGTGATTAATCTGCCAAAGAAAAGATTTTAAGGTAGCTCACCAATTAAGTTTGGCAACGATGACAGAGCAACAGGGCCATTTAAACTTATGCAATATTTGTGGAACAAATCTTTTACAATCTCCCAGCCTTTCCTTCAAATGAAAGATTTGTTCATACTTCATCCATTCATGCTGCAAAGATATCATAACTTTTTCTTTAGAGGCAGGTGTTCATACTTCATTCATTCATGCTGCAAAGATGTGTTCATACGTCATTCATTCATTTGACTGCAGGAAAGGCAGGTCTAGGTAACGGGGAGAATCCGCTAGGCTGAGGTTCAACAAATTCTTCCAAAACTTTTTTTCTTTAGAGATAGAATCCCTCCGGACAACACACGAAACAAAGATATGAACCAGGTAGATAGAAATGGAAAAGAGATGTTTCCAATTCATCAAAAAATCAAAAGCTTTTTCTACATCCATATGATCTACTTTAGTAGATTGGTATTGCCCATATAATGGAAGCAGATCTTGGTCCATGGAGTTCCAAGAAGGTTGAAACTCCTTCTCTTTTAGGATTTGATTGTCATTGGTCCTTTTTTCACTAATGATCTCACCATAGTAGTTCATTACAGGGACTTTCTTTTCTGTCACTTGCTTTTCACATGATCACATATGAGAATACTGAAATATGGACAGTCTAAACAAATATAAACAAATATGTATTGTTAAAGTTAGCATGAACAAACTACACAAGAAGCTTATGCAATCAGAAACTTGTTAGAATTGCAAAGAACTATCAGTACCTGACATCCATGAATGGCCCTACATCAAGGTACTCCTTATATCTCACATGCTAACATGAACTACTTACGTCAATGCCTAGTCATTGTCGAAATTAGCTGCCTTTCTACACCTCTTGTAGTTAGATTGATGGATGCGACCCTGTTCTTAACCTTGATTCCTTTTCTTTTCTCTATTGAGAATAGAATATACTACACTTGATTTCCATGGGGCAGAAGAGGATTGTCATCCCTGAGAAACAAAAAGCACAGAGGATGCTAGCACTAGAGGCCGCCCTAGCACAAGATGGGGCATATAGGAGCCCAAGCCTGCTCCCGGCGTCCTGCTCTGACAGTAGTGAAAGCCAGTATCACAGCCCAAGCCCTATTCTATTCAAGCGGGAGAGCCGACGTCGGGCAAGTAGCGAAGAATACAATCTCGCCAAAGAGGTATTGATATGAGTCAATGCATTTTATACTTTTGAATGCAGGAATATTTTTTGTTTATGTCAACTCCCCTTATTTTCTCTATAGATGGAGGAAGCGTACTCTTCAAGCCAGACAACTGGTAGTGGTGCACGAGCCCGAAAGCCAAAGTTGCAAACATAGTGACTGATGGATAAGGTTACCATCATGGGAATCGATGCTGATGGGCTGCCTACGGATGAAAAGGCCTTAAATAGATTTCGCAGGGTCGTAGGGCTCCTTGCTTGGGAGAGGGTGCCAATAATGACTAAATTCAATGACCTCAGTGACAAATCTAAGAGGGACTTATTCGATAATGTCGTCAAGGAGTATCTGGAGTACCCTGAAAACATGAGTGAGCGTCAAACGATTGCCCCGGTCAATGTAGCAATTAAAACGATCATGAAATTTCACCGAAGCTTTAGGAGCAAGCTTGTTAATCAGTTCTGAGCTAAAGGGGTGGCACCCTTCGAGAGCTACAAGCACTTGAAAGATGAAGATTAGGATGCTTTTGTGCATATGAGGAACTCTAAGCGGTTCAAAAAGGAGAGTGAGGAGAAGAAGCAGCTTCGGGCTAGGAACAAGCATAACCACAAGACCGACGCAACTGGTTACGTGGGGAAAAGGGTAAATTAGCAGGCAGAGGATGAAAAGTTAGCCAAAGAAGGCTGCAAGAATCCTTGGTTACAATTTTTGGGATGATCGCAGTCATATTTGCGCGTAAGGGGTGAGCTACCAGAAAGTAGAGAAATCATATTTAGAAACAACGAAACTAGTTAGTCGCAGAAAAAGTAAAAGAAAAGGCAGCCGAAGCTATCCAAGGTTCTTTCACTGGGGTCAGAGAATATGATGTTCTCTTAGCAGCGCTGGGAAACCCGGAGAAACCAGGTTGAGTGCAAGGTGTATCAAGCTTCCAGGGCTGGAAATACGGCTTTCCCCAAAACCTTAGAATGTACAAGAAGAGAAAGAGATTCGATGCAGTGGACGTGGATGCATTGACATAGGACATCACCTGGAAAGTTTACACAAACATCATGCAAATGCTTGCAATACAGGGAATAGAGATTACCATCCCAGTGGAAGCTAGCCCCAGAACTACAGAGAAGAGTAGTTGCACCTCCAAGGAGGTTGAGCAACAAGTAGCTATTGTTGTGACTGCATCGAATACTATTGACCAGCTAGAAGGGCCCACGCCCTGTAGCCTTGTAATTAGGCTTGAGAAGTATCTCATCGAGCTTTCAAGGGGCTAGGTGCTTCTAGATGTTTGTTTGTTACATACGGTCCTAATACGTGCTGGCTATGCCACGGTTCTAGTGGATATGGTACACAACAATACCACCGATCACGTGTTGGAGCTCCCTCTAATGATGAAGTCACAACTCTAGGTGAAGCTCTTTGGCTAAGGATCCAGTGAAAGAGGGGCAACATCATGGTCTCTAGTGCATCCCAAATTGGAAGAGCTTCAAGTGCATTGCCACCGTGCCCCTCACTTCCAGAGAAGGCAGTTTCCTCCTCCAGAAAAGCCAGCTTCACTGCCTTCTCCTACACATCTAGTATCCTCGCTTCCAGCTCTAATGCCGTTTTGTGATAGTCCAAAATGCTTAAGCATGTCATTAAGCACTCATGACCATCATTAGAATCTTAATTAAGGTTTTGAGCCTAAAATTAATGCAATTAAAGATTTAACAAAAAGGATTAATTTTAATAATAATTGGTGCTCTATGAAGGAGCTCACAAAATTACTATGAAAAATAAGGTTGGGAACAATTTTAGAAATTATTCCATGACATGTGAAGAATATTAGTGATTTTCCCCAAATTTTTGGGATTTAAATTGGAGGCTTAAAAATTGGTGCAAGTTGCAAAAGGTTGCAAATTTGGAGAATTTTATTTCAAATTTAGCTCCGGATTTTTGGGTCAAACAAGTTTAAATAGGTTGTATAGGAAATATAGAATCCAGCAAAATTTGTTCCATAATTTTTGGATGAAAGGAAGACTAGTTTCAGATTAAAGAAGTTGAGGGTTACTGTTCACAGGCCACCGTCATTCTCTCTGCCTCTCTACCGCCGCCGTTGTGGACTTTGGAGGTCGGCCAATGTGCCACGCCATTGAGTCATAGCCACCGAGCTGCTTCCAGGGGTTTTAGTTGGTGCCCTTATCTCCCCGTGGCCTATCATCCCTCTCTCCCTCACATCTCTCTCATGCGCCCAGAGCATCCAAGAGCAGAGCACGCACACACGTCACCGCCGACCCAAATCCATCGAGGCCGAGCTCAAGTTCGCCAGGACCAAGCCCTAGGAAGATAGGAGGGAGGCCACCAATGGTGCCCCCAGCTTCTCCCCACCGGATTCCTCTACTTTCCGGTCGAATTGAGCGCGCAGACACCGTCTTCCCAATGCCGGTATGTTCCTCCACTGCTCACCATCGACCCGCTGAACAACTTCCTCTCTGGCCCAACCAAACCCGCGGTGAGCTTCCCCAAGCTCCCCTCTAGCTTTAGCACATGTCATTTTGGGCTTTGCCATGGCCAGCGTGCTCCTCCTCTCGCGACCGTGTGCCACCACCCATGGGTGCTCATCACCGCCCGAGCCAGCATCGGGCTCATCAGACAATTGGCACGCCTTTGGATCCACATGCTCGTGTAGATTCTCTAGATTTACTCATCCGGGTCGATTGCACCACCGTCTAGCCACTGGCTTGTTGAATCGAGGTGCTGCCGTGCTCTCACCGTTGTGCTCCGTTGCTCGCCACTTTTCAGCCATCGTCGTCGACCACATGTGTCTCAGTTAGGTCCGCTGTGCCATGATGATGCTTTGGCTATTTTTCCCCAGTCTGCCTACCTCGCCGTTTGCCGCCTGCGAGGCTGGCAGAGCCGGCCACCGCCACTGGCGCACTATGCAGCTAGGCCTCGGGTCGATTTTGACCCGAGGCAAATGCCTAGGCCCCCTCTCATCTCAGTGGCAGGAGTCCCCCTGGTGCAAAAGAGTTTTTGGCATTTTAATATTCTGATTAAATCGGAAAATACAAAATTGATTTATTATTGTACTATTAAATCAACTGAACAATTGTAAAATGCATAGAAAATTGATTATTGCTCCCAAAATTGTGAAACCAATTTATTAGCCTTTTATAATCATGAACTACATATTAAAAATATTAGGAGGCATGAAAGGTGTACTGAAAAGTAACTATTGGTAGGTCCAAAATTAGTGAGGCCAATTTTGTTAATCTTATGAAATTATGCCCTGTTCATTAGAAATAATCATTTTCATATTAAGTATAATTAAGCTCTTAATTAGGTTTAAACTTTTTTTAAGCTTACTTAATTCAAGAAATTATCAAATGTTGAACAGTAATCCAAATTAAGAAAATCTTGAGGCTTTGACACTCGTTCCATGATGCATCGCATCTCCATTTTGGTCATGCATTGTGGATCATCTCTCATCAAATATCATCCATACACATTGTGATGAATCGTTTATTTATTTAGAAGCTGACGCTTTAGAGTGTCGCGTGATCAAACCTGAGAATGAACACGCAAAGTTTTGTTAGTACTGCATAGGAAGCATCAGGGAAGCACTAGTCAAGCATCTATCATATCTCTCCTATGTTTTGGTGAATAGTTGGTCAACCGCTTACATCGTTTAAGCATCGTCCGTGGTGTCATTTGGCTTATGCACTTTCCGTACTTCAACATGTTGATCTAATGGTAAAATAAGCTGATTATTGTATGCTATGCTGACACTTGCCTTGCGTCCCTATGACACGTAGAAAAAGTATGAGGAGATGTAAGGTGCTGAGGAGTTGGAGGCGTCCAAGACACGCTCGCGGTATGCTATGCTGACACTTGCCTTGCGTCCCTATGACACGTAGAAAAAGTATGAGGAGATGTAAGGTGCTGAGGAGTTGGAGGCGTCCAAGACACGCTCGCGGTAACCCTGGTGCCATAGGGGAAAATGCAAGTAGATAGTTCAGGATATGAGAAAGGTTGTCTTGGGGGCCAAGAGGATGGACCCGAGTCTTGTGTGTAAAGATGTACTCCACTGTAGGGTGTAAGAATAATTCGAATTGTCACACTCTCGGTTATGAGCATGCTTATGTCCATTGGGCAACATCGTAGAGTTACGTTCAGTTTAGAAAATGGGAAGCATGTGGGCTTCTAGGAGAAGCATGTGCTGGTACTTATTAAGTTGAGCAAGTTTACTTGATTAAAGATTAAGTTCATTTTCGGTTGATGCTAGTTGTTTATGTCATTATATTGGTTAAAGTGATTTTCGCTAAATCAACTTAACTTTGTGGCTTTTCCTTGCTATTCATCCAAATGCATTATCCTAAGAGTCAAGAATATATATATATACCCATATTGTCTAAGTCTTGCGAGTATCTTCATACTTAGGGTGCAGGTAACAATGAACTGGTTTACGGTTACTTATATCCCGCTGGTGCTGGAGATGGCCAGGAGTAGAGATTAAATGTCTGAGCTAGTCCCGGTGGTGCCGTATGGGCAATGGTATCACTGGTCCTTTGTTTATTAGTATCTTTCTGCTGCGTTATGAAACCTCTGATCTAAGTAGAAACTGGAACATGGAACAAGGTCTGTAATTTAAGTTAAAACTTTTATACTCTGTTCATATATTGTGATGAAACTATGTTGTTAACTGTATATGCTGTGGTGTTGGGCTTTGTTGAGAATATATTGGGAGTGCCAGAACTACTTCTATTTTAATCAACTTAATTGTCGATTAAGCTGGGTGTAATTTGGTCAGGTCTGACACGTCTCCTCCAAAGAGCCCAAAGAAGAAGGAAAAGGAGGCAGAGAAGAAAGGCTCTAAGAAACATATGCCGAAGAGGTCGAAGGCCATAGTACCGGCGAAGAAGTCCAAGGATATTAGAGCAGCGTGGACTAGTGCCCACACAAAATTCAAATATGGGAAGCTCTTGCTGACAGTAGATGACCTAACAAGAGCGGGAAAATCACGTGTCGACGTGCATAATTACTACATGTAGACTTCTAGAGATACCAATGCTCAAGCCATAGTCATACAGTACAAATGATGACACTTCGTAAAAGGTGACGGCTACTTCCTTATGGGTTTCAATAACTTATATGACCTCTTCAACCTTAATGCCATGGACGTATCATTATTATAGATCTTTACATTGTATGTCCCTTGAAACTGGACATTCATTAATTAATACCACTAATTCTTGAATCGAACCATATTCTTATTTGTAGGCACTTGATCAAACAAACAAGGAAGAACAAGGAGTCCCTCAGAATTCTTGACCATGTGGACTATGTTGTGGACTACGCTGTGGACTATATGGCCAAGGCAATGCAATATTATTCTAAAATGGACTACCACTTAGGCACCCATAACACCGGTGGTCATTGGATCTTACTGGTCATTTGCCTCAAGTGGAACTTGGTATGGTACCTCGACTCATCAAGACCAGTAGGATCAAAATGCAAACCTTTAGAGCATGATTGCAGTGTTGTAAAAGGACTCCTCGACAAGTAAGTTCTACATGGCTGAGTTTGCATATTTAACTTTTCTAACATTCAAATGTTGTATAATTGATCCCTCTTTATGCAGGGTTTTTGACAAGTACCTTCGAGTTGATCCTGACTACAATGCGACAGACAGCCGCAGACTGACACACAAGACCGGGTTCACGGTAAGTGCTACCAAACATATGTACATTTGAGCTTTTTTCCTTTTGATATAATAGTAAATTTGCTTTTCCAACAACCTCCTGGCAACACCTACGAATTCTATATTGCATGGTATATGCTCCTCATGATCCGAGCAAAGGATATCAAATCCTCTGACGTAAGTTCAATACAAGACTATTCAATACTAAATTCCGTAAATAGTTTAATTCCCCAATACCATGACATTAGTTACACGACAAATTATGTAGCATTTTTCAGCTTGTTTTCTTGAGGACAGTGCACTCCCAAGGATTCGTGTGACAGCCCAAAGTTATTGATCATGTCATTAAACATTAATAAGCATCATTAAGCATCATGTTTATTGTTTGAGCAATTTTGTCTTGTAATTTAACATGAATCAAAATCGTTTAAGTCAATTTTAAATGGTGCCATGTGAAGCAACTCACAAAGTTGCTATACAACATAGGGCTAAAAACAATTTTAGAAATTATTCCATGACATGTGGAGAATATAAATGAATTTTCCCAAATTTTTGGGAATTACTTTGAAGGCATAAAAAATACCACAAGTTAGGAAAGCTTGCATCATTGGAGAATTTTAGATTGAAATTGGCTCAGGCTATCGGGGTCAAACGAGTTAAAATGAATTACACATGAATTATAGTTTCACACAAAATTTGTCCCAAGATTTTAGATCATGGGAAGATCTTCATTTGGTTCACAGAAGTGGAGGGGATATTTTGCTTCGGTCGTCACTGTTCACAGGGTCCCACCCATCATCCCATTCACCCCACAGCCCCTCTGCTGCCAAAATCCTTGACTGTGGAGGCCGGCCACTAACACATGACATCGGCTCCGAATTCTTTGACCCCGAGGCGTCAACCGTTGCTCCTTAGCTGCCCCGGCCCCCTTCTCTCTGCTTGCTCTCTCTCCTCCCTCTCTCACTTGTCGTGAGCACAGCACAGAGCAGCAGCAGCAGCCATAGCAAACTCTCTCATGTTCTCTCTTGTCCAACCACAGTAGCAGCAGAGCTTCTGGTCCTCCCTCAGCCGAGCTTAGAGCAGCAACTACGGCTTCCTCGCGTCAACGCTCCCGTCTAGCTCTGATGCCCAGGCCTCGACACGCAGCTCCACAACCACCGCGCATGCGCTCGTCTTCCCCGCGCCCGGCATCAATGCAGAGAGCTTCACTGCCGCTCCTCCTCTCAAACCAACGTGCACAACCTAGGCTAGAGACCTTCTTCCCATAGCCCAGCGCTGCAGCAGAGCTCCTCCATCGCCTCTGTGAGCCCGAACCGCCATCATCTTCTCCAACTCCAGCAAGCAAGATCCTATCACATGTCAATCCGCCGTAGCAGTGCATCTCCCAGCCAACCGAGAGCACAGTGAGCTTCTTGGGACCCTCCTTGCACTTTTCCCACACTAGTTCATCATTGGCCCGTCTACGGCGTGGCAGTCCGTGCGGAATGAGCGCCTCCGCGCCATGGCACTCATCGTCGGCCATGCTTCAGCCAAGCCCACTGGCCGGCTATGCCTCAAATGAGCCCTCCACCGTGTCACTCGTCGCCGCTGAGCTTGCCCAACATCGGCTATGGCGTTTGCCTGTACAGGCTGTTCTATACAGAGCATGGCCGACCATGTTGACCAAAGTCAACTAAGCTAACCCTACTTTTCAGTGCTTTTGGCTAGCTAGGGTTGGGTGGAAAAGGGTGCAAGCATTATTTAGTTCGAGAAAAAGAAGAAATGGGTTTTTGTACATAAATCAGCTGAAACATTGTAAAATGTGTATGAAAATGAATATTGCTTCAAAAATAGTGAAACCAATTTTGCTAGCCTTATATTATCATACTCTACATGCTAAAAAATATTAGCAACCATGAAATATGTATTGGAGTTGGTTTAATTAATGAAGATAAGTTTGAGCTTCATTAATCCATAATTAATTATTGGTAGCTCCAAAATGATGAAATCAATTTTGTAAATCCTATTATCTTATGCACTGGTTATGAAAAATACTCACCATCTTGCTAAACCTAATTAAACTGTCTATTTAGGGCTAAGATTGGATTTAAGCTTAATTAATTCAGGAAATGATTAAATGCTTAACATTAATCCATATTAGGAAATCTTCAATGCTTTAAGTTCAGGTCATGATGCATTGCATCTCCACTTTGTCATGCACTGTGGAGCATCTGTCATTGCATGTCGTTCATGCTCATCATTGCATGCATTGTTCATTAGTGAACAAAGGTTCGGAGTGTGACACGAGCGTGATCGAGGACAACGCCAACCTTTCACATTTCTATGAGTTCTATGCGGGAAGTATCGAGCAAACCCCGGAGTAGCAAGACAATCATCTAAGCATACTGCATCCTTTGTTCAAATTAAATGGAGTCTAAATTGATAAATATCTTTTATGTATGCATGTGTTGAGTCCAGTGTCGAGCTGATGTGGGTAGAACCTATGTTGATGCATTGTCTCTACCTTGACTTATTGATGAATCTTTATCCTTGTAGCCTTGATGATATTGTTGGTGTCTAACTTCAAGGATTATTCGAAATGCTTAGCAATGCTTAGGTCCTCGGTAGAAGTCGAGCAACGGTGCTGCCGTTGTTCGCGAGCCTAAGGCTTAATCACTGTTCACAGATACAAAGATGAGGTAGAGATGGATGATTGATATGTGAGATTGAGATGAGATGTGGGTAGTGTTAGTGGTATCTTCTGTCCAGGAGGAGTCCTCTAGGTAGTTCGAGAGAGGAGCCAGGATGCCATAGACCGCTTGCATCGTTTATGGTCGTCCATTGGTGCAGTTGGCTCTAGCACTTTCCGTACTCACCACATGCTGATCTAATGGTAAGGTAAGCCGATTATCATATGGATTGTTGACACTTGCCTTGCGACTCTATGATGCGTAAGAGAAAAAGGAAAGAAGAAGCAAGATGGCGGGCAGCCGGAGGTGTCCAGGACACGCTCGTGGTAACTCCGGTGCCATAGGGGCATTACAAGTGGGTGGTTCCGGGTATGAGAAAGGTTGACACGAGTACCCCGTTGTGTGTACTTTCACGAGTAGCACAAGCCGAATGGTCCTCGAGTCATGTGGATAAAGTTGTACCCCCTACAGGGTGTAAGAATAATTTGAATTGTCGTGCTCTCGGTCATGAGCATGCTTCCGTTCATTTGCATCGGTTGTAGAGTTTACAAATGTGGGATAAAGATATGGTATGATGGAAATGGTTGGTGGATATTGTTGATGAGATACTATGGCTCCTATACATACATGTTCAAATTGTGGATTGTAGGGTAGAAATGGATTTTTGAGTTAAGTATAGATGCTCACGCATATGTGTCTAGGTTGCTTCCCACATATGTTTTACTTAACCTTGTGGCCTATTCTTGCTAACAGCTCAATGCATAATTCTTGGAGTCGAGCTATGTATATGTGCTCTATATGTATTAAGTCTTGTGAGTACCTTTGTACTCATGACTGCGCTTTCAGGTTCTGCTGGTGAGGGTGAGGCGGTGTTTGGTACTTCATGCCCGCCGATGCAGGTGGTGGGTGAGAGTAGTGCATTCTACTCTGGTGAGGCGTAGCTTTTGGGGTGGAGCCTAAGGGCATATGACTCAACTCTCCTTTTGTTGTTGTTAAGGTTTTAATCTTCCGCTGCATAGTTTCTCTTTGTGTAAACTATTGCAAATGGTTGCATGATTAAGAACTTGTAATATAACTTTAATTACTCTCTCTTTCTTAAACTATGTTGTGATGTACATGTTGAAAAGGCATGTGTTCCGATCTTGAGCACAAAACATGTGCCGGGACTATCAGGATGGTATTCTGATTAATCATTGAGGTTGTGATTATGAATAATGATCCTCCTGATAATTAATTAGAATACTGTTTGGACTATTCCTCACAATTCGACAATGGATCATTGAGTTTATGATGTCTGAAGTCATCAACCTACACGATGAGTTGCACTATAAAAACCCTAGAGGTATTATGCATTAAAATTGATTAGAACTTTGTAACATTTGTGATTCAGTAATGAATTGATGGAAACTTTGTAACCTTTGCGATTCTGTGATGAAATAAGTTCTTATATAAGTGTGTTTGTCGATATGGATTTGGATGCTTTGTTGTTGTTTGTAGGGAGAAGATGACTGCAAAATTTTGGCTATGCCCCAGGGTGCAGTCAGGAAACAATACAATCATGCAGGGTAAAATACATATAAGTGATGATAACTTTGTTACTAGTCACTTATGTATAACATAAGTCAAGGGTAATAGAGTTACATGTCACTTATGATTTCTCCCTAGCACATGGGTTTAAGACATAAGTGACGGGTAAATTAGATACCCATCACTTATATTAGGACATAAGTGATGGGTAACACCCGTCACTTATGTCTTCTCTCTAGCACATGCGTGAAAGACATAAGTGACGGGTAATTACCCGTCACTTATGTCCTAGCATTAGTGACAGGTGAATAAGTTACCCGTCACTTATGTCTTGCTCCCAAGCACATGGGAGACGCTTATAGGTGATGGGTCACGGTTACCACCCGTCACCTATGACCTCATTGGTGATGGATCCTTATCCGTCACCAATGACTAGTCATCAGTGACGTGTTTGAGGTGACAGATACAGAATCCGTCACCCATGTTCGTTACGACCCGTCACCCTTAGCCTTTTTTCACGTAGTGATGGGCAAGTTGTTTTATAATATTGAGCTTAGAGACTAGCATATGACATTTTTTATTGTGTACATCTTTGTGCCTTCATATATTTAAATGAGACTAATCCAAATATCATATGCATTTGTGAGAGAATAAACACGATTAAAAGCATCAGTGCATAGACATGATAAAAAAAGGTACTATTTGCCATAGCATCGCATTGTCTCTCCTTATTTGTCAGATGAGGTCTTATTCCCTCTTCGGTGACTCTCTAAATATCTAAACCTTTGGCTTGCAAATGATAAGTCATTAGTGTTTTTCAAGCATGGAAGTTAGTGCCATCGAAAAGTGAAGTCCTACTGATATCCATCCCAACTCCTAACGTCACAACTCTCGATGATCAAACCTATCAAGAGCACGAGGCTCTGATACTAATTGTATGGATTGGTGACATCCTAAGAGGGGGATGAATTATGATGCTTAAAACTAATAGGCTCTAAAAACTTCACAAGATAAATATATATCAATTTCTATCTAAATTTTCTCTAAGTTTATCTAGTGTGTCCACTCTACCGTTCAAAAAGATTCCAACCTATATAGAAAGGTAAATTGGAAGTATGTAAATGCAAAAACATAAATAATTTAGAGAGAGCAAACTTGGCGTAAGAGATTTTTGTCTCATGGTATCGATGGCATAAACATCACCCCTATTCCATGTTGGAGCAGCCACCTAGGATATAGCTCCTGGACAGCACCCGGTCACAGCAATTGAGCTACCTAAGCCTCAATTAGGTTGAGTCACTAAGCCACTAAGGCAAGGCCTCACCACAAGCTGCCCTTCCAGTTATTTGCCTCCATCTTCACTTTGGAGCTTGAGCCAACAAAACAAGAGTCTTCGCATCCCCGTATAAGAGTCTTGTTGCCGCTCCACACCATATCAGACAGTCAACAAGCTTGAACCACCAAGGCTAAAGGTGTTGGCAAGTCACCAGGACTCCAATGTGCCGACGTACCACTTGATACAAGCTAGGATCACTTCTTTATCCCCTCTCTAGGCAGCAACACCTAGACACAACTCTCTCTAGGCCTATTAGCACTAATCACTATCTAATCATGTGATTAATTACCCTGATGACCACTTTAAGCACTTTGGTGGCTTAGATATCTTCTCAAGTGTATGTGAGCTTCTCTGGACTCTAGCACCTTCAAATGACCGAGTGGAGGCATATTTATAGCCTCAACTCAATGGACTAGCCGTTGCCTAAATGGCTCAACTTTACTGTATACGCCGAATGATCCGGTGTAAACAACATCGTACTCACCGGACCATCTGGTGTATACATCATCCAAAATACTAACTATTGGAACCCCACTCAAACATTTTATGAAAACCGAATGTTCTGGCGTGTTCACTAGCTCCATCGCCGAACGATCTGGCGTGTACAGTGCTTTTGCCAACCGAGCCACTTTCTTCTGTGCACAAAATACTTCGGCGTGTATATCATCAATGCGCCAGATCATCCGGAATGTTGATCTTCACTCTTCAACCCTTGCAACCTTCTCTGCAAGAAATACTCCAGCATATTCAACTCTGTATCGCCGAACCATTCGGCGTGCTTCAGCTTTTCTCTCTATTGCCAAAAGCACTCCGGTATGTATTGGCTTCATGTGCCGAATCTTCCGGTGTTTACATTTGACATGAGCTAAAATGTTCCAGCTTGTATAATCTCCTTTACGCTGGACCTTCTGGCATGTACACATTCTTTGGGACTTCTCCAATTTGATCAATCTTCATCCTAGCTTCGGTGAATTTTTCATATATTGCATCCATGAGACCTACTAAAGTATATGCTTGTCAAATATATTAGTCCCATTGACTATATTATCATTAATCACCAAAATCACATACATGCCGTAAATATTGTCACTATAATCTCCCCAAGGCCATATTTGCTATACCTTAATTGTGTGATTAAGCATGTGATTAAAAATTTCATACAAATACATTAGATCTGTGACATCTCATGGTAGATCGGGCAAACCTAGTATCAAATCTAACATAAATATAACTCACCTGTACTAAGATTTTAGATAAAGATACAAAATGATCGATTAAAGCTTAAAGAAAAAAAATCTACCAAATAGGGGTTCCAGAGGAGTAAATGGGGAGATGCAAACCTTCAAAGATCTAGAAACAATGCAAACTTCAAATCTCTACTACTTAAAATGTTTCCAGTGAATTCGTTCGTCTGCCCCGTCGGACGACCGAACGCTCCTCGCCCACACGATCGCACCTGCTCGCCTGCACTAAGTGTCCGATCGCCCACATCCTTCGTTCGTTCGTGTGCGCCGACATGTGGGACCAAGCCCGCCAGCGTCCGCGTCGTCCGCTCCCTGCCTCGTGCCTTTTTTTCATTCCACTCCCCTGAACTCCCAGTGATCCAAATCTCTCCTCCCTTTCCCTTCAGATCTGTGCACCACCGGTCCCGATCCCCTGCCGCACGAGCACGGCCGGCATGGAAAAGACGCCACCGCGAACGGCGCGACGCCACCGCGAACGGCACACGCGTCTCCTCTGCCCCCCTCGCAGCCGTGCATCTTCTCTCCCGTGCCCGCACTGGGCACCAACAGCCCTGGCACGACGGGACCTGGCTCGGGCCCTGGGCACACGCCGACGCACCTCAGCACGCCGCCGGGCCCTCTCGTCTTCTCCTCACCGCTGCGCCCCCGTGGTAGTGCCCTTTCGCGTCTCCCCACCCCGTGCCCTTCGCCACGGGCTACTTCTCCTCCTCCAACACCACCACCGCCTCCACCATCTCCCACCCCACCTCCTGCATGTCCCCATTCGGATACACACCGCCTAGCACATGGGAGAGCATGATCCCGCAAACTGGAATTCGATCCGGGCATGGATGATATGGATCCGAAGAAAGGAGTTCGATTTGGGAGGGTCGGTCGCGGATTGTCATCAGCTTTGTTATCCTTCATCTGGTGGTCGTATGGGATTTCGTGGAGGCTGGGCCTGACGCACTCCCTCACGCACAGCCTCGCCCATGCCGGGGTTGATGGCGAGTGCGTGCAGGTCGATGAGGGCAGGGTGGCCAAGCAAGCAACGCCACCGCCGCGAGTGAGGGTTGCCACGTGGTCTCGGGTTCTGGCGACCATGGCAGTGGCCGCCCCTCGGGCAGCTCAACCTCGATGAGGCCCCATCCTGGGGTTCCCGCAGCGTCATCCTGGGGCACCTACGGGTAAACCCCACCTCCCCTATCTGCCCTAATCGATTTGGTGACTACTCTAATTGCCTGCCTCCACCGCCACCACATCTGCACCACGACATCAAGCCCCCCAACCTCCTCATCGACTCCGCACGCCGCGTCAAGATCGCCGACTTCGACATTGCGTGCATCCTTAACCAGACCATGGACCCTTGCAACTCCTCTGTCGGCACCATCTCCTACATCAGCCCCGAGCGCATCAACACCGACCTCAATGACAGAACTACGACGACTACGCGGGCGACATCTGGAGCTTCGGAGGCCATATGCTACCTAGGCAGGTTCTCGAGTTCTACCTGGGCAGGTTCCCCAGTTCCCCTTCGGGGAGAATCTTGGCAAGCAGGGGTGTTGAGCCCCGCTCATGTGTGCCATATGCTACCCTGATCTGCTGGAACCACCTCCCACCGCCTCGCTGGAGTTCTGAGGCTTCATCAGCTGTTGCCTCCAGAAGAATCCGGCCAAGCAACTCATGGTCACGTAGCTGCTGCAGCACTCATTTGTTGCCGGGCCGCAGCTGCAGCCCCTCGCTGCTCCATTGTCATGACAACCATTTGGGATTGGAATTGGAATTACCGTGGATCTCAATCCAGCCTTGGTTGCAGTGTCACCTCCAATCCGCATCAGGTGGATGGATGGAATTGAGGTATGAAGGGAATTCATCTTGGAAAGCTTGTCCTAGCACAACTTTTCTTTTATCTGAAATGGGGACAAGACCACTGCCATCTTACCATTTCATAGTGGTGAAATTGCAAGCAGGCAGGAAAAAGTTTTGCTTGTTATCCCATGAAGTAAAAGACCCTAGATATTTGATTTAGATGTAATAGTGTAGGTGTGGCCTCTTCGCTATATAACAACAAATAAACACGTGTACTGTTCTTTGGAAAGGCAAAACTTGCTTTTGAAAAGTTTGTTTTGGCAAACAAAATATGGATTGGTAGAGCACTAGCATTATTTTTTTCTTGAATTATTGAAGCTGATTAATAGTTTCCAGTATTTAACTGTGACCCCGAATCCTGATACATGCTAATTGATTAAGTACAATCACACCCAATCATTTGTTGTAAATTTTTCTCTGTCCTGATTTTACTGCATTTGCACTACCATTTGTGTTCCAGCGATAAGGTTTAATCTGGCTCTTACTTTATTTCCCTCAATTATGCAATGTGATACGTGGGCTAAAGCATAGAATCTGTATGATGAAGAAAGGGGAGAAAGCACTATTCATGCTCCCTCCTTTGGCTTGTGGAGATTCTGGTGCTTCTGTTGTTCCTACTGGTTCTGAGCTACATTGAGATAGAGCTCTTATCATGGTTGATAGTGGTGGATATTTATAGAAATGGTGGAATTGTAAAGAGAATCCTATCAATTGGAGGGAACAGACAAACCAGGGATCTTGATGAAGTTACGGGTGAACAGTTCATGACAAATCATCAAACTTCTTAGCATTTTTTATATTTGAATACCAATGTGCTTGGCTTCACCTGTATACTCTAATACTCTAATCTTATTCTTGTATGACAATTGTTCTCGCACTAATACAGTCAAGTACAAAACCAAGCTAATTGATGAGACGACAGTTGAAGAATCTCCAGAAGAAGGATCAATTTTCTTTGTGAACGAAGGTAATTGTGTCATTATTTTTGCTAAAAAAAATGAAAGGTCATAAAGCTTGTTCTCTGTAACATTTCACTGATGTTCTTGTGAAGCCTGAAAACAACCTATACTTGAGGGAATAAGTGTTTTGACTTGTGATAGAGATTGAATCATTTTTTTATTTTCTCAGGACACGTCTGTGGAGCATTGCCTATGGTCCTAAAAACTATGAAGTAAGGAGAGAGAGCTGCTGTGATGGTGCAATCACAATGTATGTCTCATCTGTTAGATGCGTAAAATAAATATATTAAGAGCTACTTTGTCGTGGTGTTACATTGTCGTGGTATTATCTTGTAAAAATATTTCGCTCCTGTTACAACGCACGAACATTTAACTATAAATATATAAAGAGCTGCCTTGTCGTTTCCTTAGTTTTTGTTCTTATACTAGGCACCGTCAGGAGGAGAGGAAGAGGAGGAGTGGGAGGATGGGGAACGCGGGCCTCTGGAGTAGGCGGTGCAGGCGACGCTGCCTTTCTCAGCATCATACGTGCGGATCTCCTGCAACTCGTACCCCAACCTCTGCGCACTTCGCAATGCCTCCTCCATCAGCCTCGCCGACGCCGCCTACGTCAAGATAACTGAGGGCAACTTTGTACATCTCCTCTATGACTACCTTCCCAACATCCCAGTGAGCATTGACACCGACCCCCACCCCCTCTCGCCCGCCCTGCTGCTCTAGAGGAATCGCTCCGGAGAGACTTTGTGGTGTTGCGATACTTTGGTATGGTCGGTTCTGGTCTATGGATGGTCTTTGTGTTGCCCGCTTCTGGGCGGTGAGGCATGGCTTTAGCTAAGTATGAACAGGGAAGCGATTTTGGTGGTGAGTAACCGATTTTCGGGGGAGATTGCTTTCTTGTTGGTTGCCATGTTTCTCGGATTTAGTTGAGGGTGCAGTGAGCTGTTTAATCAGTTACAGTCAAAAGAGGAGCCAAATAGAACAAATGAACTCTTAAGCTGTCAAAGTTGCGGGTATTAAATGGATTCATTATCATATTCGTTAGATGGGACATTTCAGCGTGTAGAATGGAGATCACTAGAGGAAGCATGGTATTTCTATTGGCTTGTTTCTGCTCCCTTCCAAAAACCAGTTACTATTTGTTAGCCGAATCATGGAAGCATGTGGTAAAAGGTGGGATACTATATTTTGATAAAAATAAGGGCGAGCTACTATATGGAAAATATTTGTCTGTTTTGACGTAAGTTTATTGAACTGAGTTTACTTCACAGGGTGAAACTTTGATGATTGAGCTAATTATTTACTATTTTATTCTTGTTATGTTGGCAGACTTATCCTAACCCATTACAAGATCATCCGGCCTATTCAACTGTCAAGTACGGCTTGTCTTGCTTATATATTGTTTAAATGCTTTCAATTCTTTTGGGTTATCTCTATGCATGAGTTGCTTCGCAATATGCAAAGCTGAAACATTTTTTCTTATTATTATCAGGCAATATTTTGTCAATGAAGATGACACTGTAACTCAAAAGGTTAAAAATAAATGTTAATCAATATTTTGCCTTGTGATATTGTAGTCAATGGTGAATTTACAAGCAAATATATTGATTTTACATGTGGTTGTTTAAAAAAAATAGCCGGTGTGGTGTTCACTTCCGTCACGCTGGGCCTCGTCAGAGAGTAGGATACACTAGCCACCTTTTTTAATTATGGGAACACATCTCTTATTTCTAGACTAACATAAACCTTTGTCGCAACACAAATATGCATATGCATGCTTCTTTGCTACTTCAATTTGACAACAGATTTGCAAACACCATTCACCATATATACAATTTTGATTCAAGTAATATATTTGTTTTGAAAAAATATATCATTTTGTTATTTGTATGGCAGCGTGAGATGGAGACCTTCACCACGATCATTGTCAAATTGATTGTTGTTTTATTGCAATATATATTTTTCATTTGTCAACTATTTTATCTTATAAAATTTTTTTACTCCCGTTACAACGTACGGGTATGTAACTAGTCAACAAGATATTAGAGTGTCTGTAGTAGAACCAATGAAAATTGCCAGATCTACTGTGCTTGTTATACTATTGAGTCCTGTTACTATTTGGCATGCACAGTAGCTGACCAACTCCTATAGCAGAGCTAAGTCATAAGTGATGGATAATCTAATGATCCGTCACTTATGACTATATAACTCGTCACTTATGACAAACTCACGGAGACCCGTCACTTATACCAGATTATAAGTGACGGGTCGTAACATGATCCGTCACTTATGACTGCTACCGGGAGACATATCACTTATGATTGTTGTAGGGAGATTCATCACTTATGATCTGGTTATAAGTAACTGTCGTAATATGACCTATCACGTATACCTAGTGTAGGAAGACTCGTCGTTTATAACAAGTCATAAGTGATCGGTGTTGTTGCATCACTAATGTAATAAGTGACGGATTATATTATTACCCATCATTAATGATTTATTATCAGTGACGAATCAAAATCCGATCCTGACCCGAGGCTTAACTAAGTAACGGATTGTAGAAGAACTTATCACTAATTCAAATCTCTTTTGTCTACTTTTAACGTCGTGAGTTTGGACTGAGATGATAATGGAATCCGGAGTAGAGTAGCAAGAAAATCGATCGACGTAAAGCAGAATTGAACAGAGGCTAGGAGGGGAAGAAGAGAGAAGGCGCAAGCCGATTCTATTGAGTTCGATCGATTCATGTCACATGGCATCGCTGAGCTTATATGCTACTCGCCCAATTGCATACGTGGCACAAAGGTCCACATGACATGTTAAGTGACTTCATTTCACGGGAGGACTGAAGCTATCGGACACGGCTGTGAGTCCGTGGCACCCTACAAAGGAAAACAAAGACCAAAGCTCTGACTTTTATATACATTGAACTTGCATGGTGCCCCACACCCATCTGGCTTTGAGTCATATAATAGGACCCAAGCTCAACACTATTTTTAAATTAGTGGTAGAAGTGTTGAAACGGCTCGGAAAACTATTGAAACAGAACTCGATTGTATTTGTTTTCAAATTTTTTGCTAGATATGGAAAACTTGGACACCAATAGCGCCATGAAACAAATAGGGAAACGGATAAGTCCAAAATCGAATACATTGGGCAAATAATTCTTAGGTATTAAAATCAATCAAATTGTACGTACAATCCATAACGAAAATTGTAAAAATATTCATAGCAACAAATTACAACATTTAACAGCATTTAGTCATAGATATATTTATTCAATAACATAGTAAAATAGTCGTATCCCTTTGAAACTAGAAAGTGTGCACACGTAATACAATTGTAATTATTAATATTGTGATGAGAGCATGCATATGAAATCAATAACATTACAATGGGAGTAAAAATTTTAAATAAACTACAGTGTCGAAGTTTACAGTCACCTACTATATTATTTAAGCAAACTATCATGTAAAAATTTATAATCACCTATTACAATTATACATAGCTAAAGTTAAATAACCGACATGATTATATATTTTGGTAAGCTAACATATGCTTAGATGGTTTTAAAATATGTAAAGGAGAAAAATAAATGGTATAATAGTCATGAGCAAAAATAATAGCACAGCTAATCTCTCATCCCAAATCATGCACTATCTGATGCATTTTACAAATTATCGTACAACTTCAAAAATGTTGTCCTTAAATTCATTCGTATTGTATTTCAGCAGGTCAAAAAAAAACTTCTTTCTTAGTTTGTACCCATCATATAAGTGTATTATATATCATTGTAATTGTAAAAAAAAGTGCATAATCAGATAATCATTTGCTTAACGTAAACCACAATACCATTGAGAACACTCACAGTACTCATGCAACATGCCTCTCTTCTGGAATTCAGTAACATGGACATTCTGCAACCTCGCCAAAGTATTTCTTATTGATCAAAAGGTCATGAATGTATCACAGCTTTGCCCTGAATACTCATGCCCCTAGTTCTGGCATGCCCTGTTGTGTCTGTTGCGGTCAAGATTGCTTATTATCTCCTCCAAGTAGGGGTTGCAAATCATCGAGATAAAGTAATCTGGCATTCAAAACTGTTGGATCATCGTCATAGCATCAAGGAATCTTCGCTAGATGTCTTGGTCACCTCAAAAAAGGTGCACAGAAGAATAATTCTTTTACCAACCTTGGAAGCGTGTGATTGGCCTGTCGTAATAACATCGACAACACCCTACGAACTAAATATTAAACTAAACATCAATAAAAATATTGGTTAAAAAAGAAGGTATGAACACGTATAACTGAAATAAAATAAAATTACATGTATCAGTCAAAATATCTACTTGAACGCTGGTTGCTTTTAATGTTTATAGTTTGAGTTTTAGCATATATAGTTATTATGACTCCTGGCCAATTACTTTTGGTTAAACTGATCTTTCACTGGCAAATTAATAACATTGAGATGAAATATTAAGTCATGCTAACAACAAGGTAGTAGACCAGTAAACGCTGACAACGAATAAGCATTAATGGTTAATTAATGTAACAATAAGGAATAAAAAATATAAGGACCTAGATAAAGAATTTTGGAAGGCTTCAAACCTAGGCTTTTGTTGTCTAAAAGCTCATACTATACATTCTAGATGTATAACACGATGATAAACAAATGTGTAAAATAAGAACAAGGCAGTTTTATAATAACATGAGCCAACTATGAGAACCCCATTAACAATAAATTGGATCAAGCAAAAAGAGCAAGGCCCACGACCCATTGACCAGATAAAATAAATGGTCAGATAAATAATACATATAAAGCTCAGCAGGTAGGAGCATCTAATTCTTAGGATTTGAGTACCAATCAAGCCTCATCGTCTCGATCTTAATGTACATGTCAAGTAGCCCACGGTTGGAAAAGCCATCTTCCGAATAACAAGATGTTAAAAAATTTATTCCTTACCTATAGCTTGAAACAATAGTACTCCCGTAGGATTTGTTATTACAAATCTGGTAGACTCAACTGCCTTAGCTATCTTACTAACAAAATCGTCATCCTGTTATCGTTGTCATTATCATCTGGATCAAGGTTGGAGCACAAGTATATTAGTAACAAATTATATGTAAAAAAATATGCTGAACTTTACACAAAATATTATTTACTCAAGGATGATTCATTATAGGAAATGAAACTAGCTAGTAAGTAAAGTACATGGACCTGTAACATTTTTATAGAAAATAAAACAAAGTAAAGGAAGAATTGCAAGGGTAACATGCAACAATATAAGAGAAAAAACGCCACACTAATAAACACCACCAGGGACAATGATAGCTACATTCTTCCAGTATCAAATCCCCACCCTGCTAGTATGGAACCTAAAAATTGTAGTCTCCCACGATTCAGCATTCAACACGCATAGAAGCTAAGTCGATCTTTAAGATGAAAACATACACATGAGTTCAGGCCTCAAGCAAGGGTTCCTACAGCTAGTGGAACTATTGCAAAAACCTTTAACACTATTGGCTCCAAAACTCCATTCACTATCGGTTTTGGAGCCAGCGATGAGCAACGGGCAGTGATAGTCTCCGATTATCACTGTCGGCCCGGGGACTAGCACTGAAGAGGCTATCATTACCAACTGAAGGCGTCAGTCGGTAGTGAAAAGGGTTATTACTGCCGGCTGAAAGCTTGAGCCAGCAGTGATTGTCGGTCCCCGATTCAACATGTTTGTAGCTAAAAAAGCAAAAAAAAAAAAGCGACCAGAGGCACCCGACCGACTACTGCTCACCCACCCTCAACTAGAAACTCGAGTACCGATCACTGCTCACTCACTATTTTTTCACACGAGTTTCAGGACTTAAACTCACGACCTCGATCAAAAGCTCCACGCACGTGACCTCTCCAACCATCTCACATCTCATTCGTTCTTGAGTACAATAGCCAAATCAATCATTTTGATATCTTCTCATCAAACATTTGAACAACTATTTGCACATCTAAAGGTTATCAACTATAAAGTTGTGCATCACGTCGAGTTCTGCAATGTTAATATAAAGTTTATCTTCATTCGACTCCGTATGAAAAAGTTTGTGTCTAATCCGTGCAGTGTTCAGTAAAATAGCAATAACTTTTATATACGGAGTCCAATTAGAGCATTTGATCCTAAAAAGGATCGGAAGACCCTTGATAGGACATTTGATGTTTTTGGGTGAAAACTGACATTCTTCAATTTACGTGATAATTTTTAGAGATATATTGCTACATCTGAAAGTCTGTGTTGTGCAGACGTTTCATCAATTCAAGTTACCAAACTCGCGATAAAAAATATTTGAATTTGCATTTTTTGACTTTATGGCTTTGTTTGTAGCTTTTTTAATGATTCATACTAGTTTTACACTGGGTCTCAGCCAAAAGTTTATAGTCAACTATGTAACTCCCTCTAAATCAATTTTAGATATTTATTTGTATATCTATATGATTTTAAATAAAAAAATGATCAACTACAAAGTTGTAGATCTCGTCGAGAGCTATAATTTTCATATAAAGTTTGTTTTTATCCGACTTTGTATGAAAACGTTATGATTTTTTTAACATTAGTTGTCATCGACCATAGCTAAAATTTTGTTAAGATTATTTGTCCATTTAAATGAGCTTAAATTAAAAGGCCTTAACTACGAAGATGTAGATCTCATCGAGAACTATAATTTTGATGTAAAGATTTTCCCTATCCGATTTTATATAAAAAAAATTATAAATTTTTTAAGATATGTTATCATCCATTATTATTGTTGGCTCATCACATGAGCCGACAGTGATACATATTATCACTTCCAGTTTATAGCACGAACCGGCAGCGATACTTGACGAACAATCACTGCCGGTTTGTAGCTAGAACCAGCAATGATAGTTTAAGTATCATTGTCTGTCGATGCTCTCGCCCAAACAGTAAAACATCATTGCCGGCTCAAGCCTTTAGCCAACAGTAATATCTTTCATCACTACCGATTCATAAGTTATATTGATCGATTCTTTTCGAATGACTTTTGAATCCACAGTGATGTTTTATCACTATCAACCTATTAGATACTGACAGTAATAAACCGATATATATAGTCGGTTCTGTAGTAACGTGGATCGGACATAGTTGGCGGCCAGTACTACTTCTCTGTCTGTTAACAGCGATAATCAGTTCTGCACCGGGCCGAAGCATTATTTCTAAGAATTTGCTTACTTGCATGCATAATTATATGAAGTGCCCAAACGGCTTGCTGTTTTTGGTTGAACAAGCACTGACATTCCTGCTTGTAATGCAGCGAATATATAATTTCCATGCATCAGAGCTTTAATGGGAGAACATATTATAATATATAATCTTATGCTGGATAGCTTTTATTGTAGGCTCAAACTAAGTCTATTACAACGGCTTGCTCCAGTTCATTATATCTAGATATGCAAACTTGGAGCGAACAGCCAAGAGCTCATTACGTGGTTTGTGTGGCACTCTAATCTTTACATTGACGCTCCACTACCACAATCAACTCATTGAAGATATGTTCTCTTTTATTTTAGATTTGTTCCTATTTCTTTTGTTCCTTTTGTTTGGCTGTATGCATTCTTATGCAGAAGCTGAGGATAAACTCTTGTTTATTGTATCATCTTGATGTGACTACGAGAGTGAATAAAGCTTATCTTTTTTCTTTTCAAAAAGAAACCAAAAGCATACTTCAAGATTAGAATTGTGTTAGGTTATTTTTTCGAAACCAAATTACATCTTTGTGCATACAAATTAATAAGAGTGATCTCAAAATAAGGGGGAAAGACACAGTCAGTGTGCACACTACCATGAACTTTTTCTCAGCAGAACCAAATTCTTCATAAGTCTTAGCAGCTCTTGAATTAGGTTCTGTTAAACCAGCAATTGGGCAACGAGGGTCTTCAGCACCTGTATGGTAAATGAAGCTCAAGCACCCGGACATATACTAACTATTAAACTAAGTTATGTTACTTTTTTTTTTTGGCCAAGCGCTAATAATAGTTTTGGCCCAACCACATAACCCAAACATAATGCTGATTAAATGTAACACCCCTTACACAAGCATGAGCTGATACATGAACAAAAAGGTGAGGACTAATTTATTACTTATGGAACAAATATTGGGCAAACATAAACATTCAGTAAGAAATATGTTTGACTTACCATTTAAAAAGGAGCAGCGAACGCGGTGCAATCAAAGGAGCTGAATACGGTGCACCAGATTGCTAGTCCAGACTAGGTGCTATCTTTTCCCAAACTTGGTAGAAATATGTTGGGACACAATTGTAAAATTTTCACAACTCGTCAGAAATAAAGAGTCAAATAAATCAAATGCTCACCTTTTCGATGACCTCTGTATCTATTTCGCTCTTTCCTAAATCAATTCTTGCTTCTATAGGAGGCAAAAATAGCAAAATAAAATAAACATTCACATACAAATGTCCTGAATCAATATAATATATTTAAACCATACACTACTATAGAAATGATCTGGTGGGACACCTCTGTACAGACGGTTCTATAGAGTCATATGTGTAAAGATTATAACAGATGGCTCTAAATAAGAACTGTATGTGATAATGACAAGACCTCTTCGGAAGTGGTGGGACATTTTTAGTACAGACGGTTACTGTTGGAAACCGTCTGTATTAATATTACAGATGACTCTAATTATGAGCCGTCTGTAATAAAACCAATATTACAGATGGCTTCAAATTAGATCCATTTGTAATATTAATACAGATAGCTCGTATTTGAAGCCGTCAGTAATAAAAAAAGATATCACAGATGGCTCGTATTTGGAGCCGTCTAAGAAAATGGTTGGGGAAGGTGGGACACTTTATTACAGACAGTTTCAAACATGAAGCTATCTGTACTGTTAGAACAGTACATCATCCTCTACCTCCAGATCAAAGCAGAGCAGTGGCGCCAAACAACAGCGTGCAACTCTTGGAGAAGAGGGCGATTTTGACCAAAAAAGTTGTTATATTTTAGTGAAAGCTTGAAGATTTATTGGTATTTGTTTCTCTAGGTAAGCATTATGTTCTATTTTAGTTTAGATGGTTTAAATTTGGTTCGGAGAGCTAGCTAGATCTAGGTCTAGATTTTTTCCATAATCACATAGTTTTGTTCTATTCATTAGATAATATAGATTTGTGTTCTAATTTAGACTTGAGACATCAAATATATGTACGTCAAGACTTAGATTTTTTTTCATAATGATCTAGAATGTATTAGTTGTTCTAGGTATATATGAAGCTCAAAGTATAGATGAAGGTTTAATTATATGATACTATAAATGACTAGCTTTAATCTAGTGTTGGTGATAAATTTTGAATTTTTGGTATTTAAACATAAAATAATCAATAACTATATAGTATTTAACGACAAGTTTTGAATTAATATTTGCCCTTATTTTTAGGTATTCATGTATATAATATAATGGTAATCATTAATTATTTTTGAATTAATTGTCATTTGTATGGTTCATTTATGAATGCATCCATGGTAGCTCCATTTTCTTCGAGGAAAAGCTTGGTTACTCTTTTTTATTAGGTTGATTTGATATTAATTAACTTCGTACGTTGTAGATGGATTGTGGTTGGATGTGGGGTTCTTGTACAAACCAAGGGTACCTTGATGGTGTGATGGCTTAGCTGCGAGGAGGATCGATTGAAGGGTGTTGACTTTATATATTGTCCTTGTTGCGATTGTACAAATGAAAGATCCTTTCTTAGATAGAATGCACCCATACAAATCGAGGCTCACTTGATTATCAAGGGCTTCAAACTGGACTACACATGTTGGACCAAACATGGTGAAGAGCAGAATGTGTTACATGAAGACGTTGGTAGTGTCGAAGAACACGAAGTCGACGTAAGAATAGAAGATGATGAGGAATTTAGTGCAGATGATGATGATTTTGGTGTTACAGGCAATGATGTTAGGTTGGATCAGATGTTGTGCGATGCAAACATGAACTTGAGTATTCAGAGAGACTTTACAAATTCATGTGCTTGATCAAGGACTCGGAGAAGCCGTTGTTCATTGGATGAAAACCGGAATATACAAAGTTGTCATCCGTGCTTAAACAGCTTAAATTGAAAGCAAGCGATGGTTGGTCAGACAAGAGTTTCACGGCGCTATGAGAACTCCTATTGGACATGCTTCCAGATGGAAACAAGCTGCCCAAAAGCACATACGAAAGCAAAGCAGGTTCTTTGTCCGTTGGGGATGGATGTAGAAAGGATACATGCATGTCTGAACGATTGTATCCTCTATCGTAAAGATCTGTCAGACTTGCATTCATGTCTAGTGTGCAAAGCATCTCGATACAAGCGTAAGAGTCAATCAGATGACGAAGAGGTGAAGAAAGGAATTCCTGCTAAGGTGGTGTGGTATCTGCCTATAATTCCGTGTCTTGAGCATTTGTTTGCGAATCGAAAAGAGGACAAATTGTTGTGCTGGCACTCAGAGAGCTGCAAGCAAGATGGAAACCTGAGGCACCTTGTCGATTCACCCCAGTGGAGAAACATCGACATGATCTTCGATGAATTTGGTGCAGAACGGAGGAATATAAGGTTTGCTTTGATCATGGACGGGATGAATCCTTTACGGAACATGAGCAGCAGGCACAACACTTGGCTAGTTGTTCTTAGTATTTACTACCTAACTCATTGGCAGTGTATGAAGTGAAAGTACTTGATGATGTCGCTGCTTATCCAAGGCCCGAAACAGCCTAGGAACGATATTGATGTATATTTAAGACCATTGGTGGAAGATCTAAAAACATTGTGGAATGATGGGGCACAAGTATGGGATGTGTACAAAAGAGAGAATTTCACGCTACGTGCCTTGTTGTTCTGCATGATCAATGATTTTCCTGAACTACGTAACCTTTTAGGCTAGAGTAAACAAGTAGATACGGTGTGCCCTCATTGCTTAGATGGTACCACGAGTATGTGGCTACCCCACTTACGTAAATTGGTGTTCATGCACCATCGTAGGTTCCTTAATAGGTATCACCCGTACCGCAACATGAAGGAACAATTCGACTGAACGAGGGAGAGAGATTTATGTCCAAGGTACTACAGTGGTCAAGAGGTGCACAATATGGTTAAATACCTCGACGTTGTGTCTGGAAAGGGGAGTAAAAAATCTAATAATACCGGTGGCATGTGGAAGAAGAGATCGATATTGTGGGAGCTACCATATTGGAAGCACCTTGAAGTTCGCCACTGCATCGACGTCATGAATGTAGAGAAGAACGTGTGCGAAATCTTGGTTAGTCTTTTACTTAATATTCTAGGCAAGATGAAGGATGGCCTCAATGCAAGGCTAGACTTGGTTGATTTGAAGATGTAACCCGAGTTGGCACCTAAGCCCTTCAAAAAAGGTAGAATGAGGCTTCCTCCTGCCTGCTATAATCTAAAAAAGGTTGAGAGAACCGAACTGTTCCGGTGCTTGCATGGTGTGAAAGATCTGTCTGGTTACTCCGCCAACATCTTAAAACTTGATTCTATGCAAGATTTGAAATTAGTTGGCATGAAGTCGCATGATTGTCATGTGTTGATGACGCATATGCTTTCTGTTGCAATCCAAAATATCCAGCCGACCTATCTCCGAGACACAATCACCAAGATGTGTTACTTCTTCAACACAATTTCTTAGAAGGTCATCGATCCCGAAGTACTTGATGTTTTACAGGCCGATGTAGTGAAGACACTGTGTCATCTTAAGATGTACTTTCCTTCGTTGTTTTTTTGATATCATGGTACATGTTATCATTCACCTCATGAGAGAGATAAAGATATGCGGCCCGGTATTCCTACGTTAGATGTACCCATTTGAGAGGTACATTGGAATTCTCAAGAAGTATGTACGTAATCGATCTCATCCGGAAGGCAGTATCATCCAAGGATACACAACAAAAGAGGTAGTCGAGTTCTGCATCGATTACATGGAGCAGCTCAAACTAATTGGTGTGCCCATGTCTCGCCATGAGGGGAGACTGGATGGGAAGGGGACCATAGGTAGGAAATCAATCATTGCTGACTTTGCCACATTATCTAAAGCCCATTTTACGGTCTCACAACACATGAGTGAAGTATCCTGGCATATCAACATGCATAAGGATGTGCTACACAAAGAGAATCCAAGTCGTACAGAGGCTTGGATCACAAAATAGCACGATCGCAGCTTCAACAACTGGTTGGCAGCGTGATTCAGTAATAAAATTTCAACAGAGGACAATATTGGCTAGTAGGCAAGATAGCCAAGTCACACAGTCGTGAGATTTAAAGCATACGACATAAATGGGTACACCTTTTATACCAGAGCACGGGATAGTAAGAACACAATACAGAACAATGGTGTGCGCATAGATGCCTTCCAGGAGGGCAAACGTGGGCTCTGTGCGTACTATGGGTACATAGAGGAGATTTGGGAACTCGACTATATACATTTCAAGATTCCCCTCTTTCGGTGTCGTTGGGTCGCACTCTAAAGTGTTAAGGTAGAGAAGTACGGAATGACTATTGTCGATCTCGAACATGCCGCATACAAAGATTAACCATTTGTACTCGCCAAGCAAGTTGTTCAGGTCTTTTATGTGCAAGACGCGGTAAATCTAAAGCTTCACGTAGTCCTTCAGGGAAGAAGGATTGTCGGAGTTCAGAATGTCATGGATGAAGAAGAGTATAATCAATTTAATGAGTACCCTCTTGGAGATGGCATCGCACTTAACGAAGAACCACTTCCGACAGGGGCCGCTTGTTATCTGCGCAATCATCAAGAAGGGCTGATTGTTAAAGCTATATGATGTTACTCGATTGTTATGTATCTATATATTGCAATATAATATGTAAAAAAGAATTAGATATGAATACTTAGAAATTTGATCCCATTAATTTGGAATTCGTTTGAATTATTTGTGAATTTTTCTAGTTTTAGTTCAATTTATATTTAGGTTTAATGTTCAAGTTAAATTTTTTGTTACAGTAACAAGAATGATACCTACACCATGTGGTAGTACAGATTTAATCATAAATTTACATAAAAAATGCATTTCATTTGGAGTATGTATGAATTATTTATGAATTTTGCAAGTTTTAATGATTCTGGAAAATCAATATTATAGACGGTTCTATAGTAAAAGCTGTCTGTACTAATATATGTATAGACGGCTTTTACTATAGAACCATCTGTACATAAGCCACTATATATATCGTTTCGTCCAAACCGCGCTGCACCAAGTTCTCCAAAAAAACCCTAGCTGTCTCTCATGCTCCTCTCGACTAGTGACAACGACTTTGCTCCTCCCCCTCAGCCCTCCTCCTCGGTGAGTTCTCCCCGATGGCCCTCCTCTCCGACAACCCTCCTCCCCGACGAGTCCTCCCCGACAACCCTCCTCCTAGCGATTCCTCCCCGATGACCCTCATCCTCGACAACCCTCCTCCCGACGAGTGCTCCCCGGCGATCGTGCTACTCCCTAGCGAGTTCCCCCGACCTTCTTGCCATGTTGGCTTGTCGTGGTCCGTCGGCCTTCGTGCCATGTTGGCTTGTTGTGGTCCATCGGCCTTTGTGCTATATTGGCTTGCTGTGGTCCACTGGCCTTCATGCCTTGTTGCAGAGATGTGGCTAGTTGTGTTCCTCCGGCCTTCGTGCTATGTTGGCTTGTTGTGGTCTGCCGGCCTTCATGCCATGAGTTGCTTGTAGGTATTACTCTGTGATGAGTAGTTGAATTGGGATTGGGCCTTTTATCTAAGTACAATAGCATTTAAGCCTGTGTTCGGTAGCTCTGGACTTTTGTGTTGGTGATATAATATGATATGTTCATGCTCGCTAATACACATCTATAGTTGGAGTACCGAAGTGCTACCTGTTGTTTGATTTATGGTGCAGAGCTCCTGTGGTTCAGAGGAGGCTTGTTAATTTTGTTTCTGTATGATGTTGATACTGATTCAGTTCCTTTAGCTACTGTCAGTTTGAGTTATCTAAATTTGTTCATATTTGTACCCTTTGTTGATGACAGGAGCACTGTCTATTAATCTTTTGATCTGTGTCTAGGCTCTATTTGCTAGTTGAGAACTTAGGTAATAGCCCACTCGATGATGAGTTCAACAGAACAATTAGTGGGCAGGACACCTAATGTCTTGGGGCCAATTGTTATACATAATCTGAGAGCAATTTCATACATGTTTAATGCTTACATTCAGCTGCTTGAGGTACACATGATGTCTATTAGTGTCACTGTTGTTTTACAATTATGTTATTTACATATCATGTGTATAGAATTCTGAAGATATATGATCAAGTCAACTAGTGTTGCATGGTAGCCTGATAGGCTCATAAAGTCTCAAACAATCATGGTGGCTAAGACTTTCCCGGTGTATAAATGTTTGTTCTTGGCAAAGAGGAGCAACGTAATGCATCTGGCTTATCTTGTGAAACAATATTTACTGCTGAAATGAACATATAAATGTGAATTGGAATCATTATTGTAATTTTAAATTGTTAATTAGCACAAAGATTTAGAATGATAGATAAGAAACATACCTTAGCTTCCTTTTTTTAAGATCTAAATGAATGAAGATTGAATGCATCTATAGAATATAGGCCATCTTAATTATAATGGGAAAATCCACAATCCCTCTTTTCATGATACAGCTACTAGAATCATTCTTTTCGTGATATAGCTCCTCAAGACTAGAGAGAGAGAGAGAGAGAGAGAGAGGGAGGGAGGGAGATGTGCCTTACTTGAGTGAGACCTATCCATGATACAGCTGCTAGAAGTGACCTAGTTAAGCCTGATAAGTTGGAAGTGGAACATTACAAAAGAGATGGACCTAGCTAAAACACATTCCTTTTTTTCCGCTATTTCTGTGAATAATATTCTACCATTATAACATGTTCCTAATAAGCACGTGACTTTTCCTATTTTGAAGATGGTGTCTGGAGATGAACTTGAACTACCTCTAGTCTCTTCTCCTCAACAACAAGAGGGTGTTACTGCTCAACAAGATGCAGAGGACACTTCGCAGGTGCAAACAAATGAAACTCAAGCGCAGAAGCGAAAGCGAGGTGGCTGAGGCAAAAACCAAATACCCACAGGTCACTACACCATAACTCACGTCAGTGAGGCAAGCATGCCAACACAACCTCAACAAGCTTAGGCGGCATTCCATAGAGCATGCGCCTCACTTGGATGGACAAGGGTCAGGATAACCTACCCAAACTGGAAGGCCATGCCGCATAGCAAGAAAAACTTCTTGTGGGAAACAATTAAAGCCCAATTTGACTTACCTGAAGGATGCTCCTTGGAGGACATGAAAAGACAGGCAGTAGCCAATATGGGCAAGGCATGGAGGACCTTCAAGAGCATGCTGTATAACACATATGTGAAGCAAGATCTCATACCCAATAATATTATTTATGGGTACTTGGTGGATCAATAGGCAGAGTTTATGGTGAGGTGACAGTCTAAAGAATTTCAATAGCAGAGTCAGGCTAACAAGGTGCGTCAGTCACGTAGCACGCACCCCCACAAACTTGGCACTGGTGGGTACGCACGCAAGGAGTTAGACTGGGATAAGAAGGATGAGCAGGTAGCTCGGGAGAACCGCTCCACACCATTATCACAGATCCTGGAGATGCGGGCTTGGAACTGGTTCCGACGAAGGGCTGTTTGCTGGGCTGATAGTCCCATCACCTTCAGGAAGCAAGAAACCAAGCAAGTGGCTCAAAGGATCCCGCAGCTTTCGGAAGAATCCACTCAAGGATCATTCCAGCCATCTTGAGAAAAAGATATACTAACCTCATCTCTGGGGAACAAAGAGAACCCGGGTCACACGCGTGGCATAGGTGTTTCCGTTCCATGGAAGTTGGAATTTCCTAACGATGCTAATTCATATAGGAGCCGAAGGAGAAACAAAGCTGAGTGCAAAGCAGCCAAGCTTGAATGGATGAGAATGGAGATTGTCGTTGAGGTCGAACAAAGGATGAATGAACAGATGTATATGCTTGAAGAAAGGATGGAACAACGGGTCGAGGAGCGAGTACGGGCTATGAGGCAGAAGGATGCAGCCATGACACTTGAATCTCCACCGGCTCGGCACCAGACCAGCTGCATATCTGCACCAGATAACGCTCCAGATAACATGTTCAATCAACATGACTTCCCTATCGTTGGACGAGAGATACCCCATCAACGACATAGAGGCAACCACCAAGTGCAAGCTCCTACTTCCCACCACTATTTTCTCTGATAACATCATTGAGGTTGGCACGGACTTGGTGTTCCCATGTGGCGGGGAACAGATGATTCACGGATTCCCGCTACAACTGGTTACTCTAGGGTGTCAATGGACATGGTGTACACAAATTGCACATCCCTCCCACTTCCTATTCCCCAGAGGATGTTGTTAGGACACTTGGGGAGGCCATCCACTCCTCCATCCAGTGGCCGAAGAAGTTCATAACACTGGTTGCCCCTCCACCGCCTCCATAGCTTGTATTTCTAGTACGCGATGACAACAACTTCTCTTTTCATCATAATCTGCCAAAGGTCAAATCTCCTTCTGCACCACATGAGCAACAAAAATTATCCAACAAATCTGGCCAATAGTCCACCAAAATAGCACCTCTTGGAAAGCACGGAGCCAGCAAAAAGAAGGATAAGAGCAAGGTGGTAGAAGAACCTCTATCAAACACCTACATGGCAGGTCAGCCATTACTGAGAAATAAAGTGTTAGAGTAATTGGGCTGGGCAAGTATAATTCTGTGTGGCCTATACATGAAGAGGTTCCATGAGGAGAAACATCTTTCTCCTTGTTTCAGCACCAAGTACCAGCGACAACATTTTCTGCAACCAGCTGTAACCTTCCTTGTGACCTTCGAGGATTTATTCTTCCTCTACCGTCTTGACAAGCTGGATATCGGTCTACTGAGATGCTGGACACTGTAAGTGTTATTAATCATAGTCTCTGCTTAATGAAAAGCCTAACTCGTTGATACACTCATTCATCTACATTAGTCTTATGTGTAGGCTTATGATTCAAGAAGCCAGGAGAGAGAATCTGAGAATCGAATTCCTTGACCCACAGGTCGTATGTGGGTCAATGATCACTTGGTTTCTGGGGGAGGTCGAGAAATATGTCACAGAGGCCATGGTCGCTCTTTGTGGATCAAAGGACCTTATTCTTCTACGGTACAACTACCAAGACCATTGGATGCTAGTTTGTATCTATACACACAATCAACACTGCATATACTTCAACTCGATGTACTACGAACCAGAGAGGTATTCAGATCTGATAGACTTGTTGACAATGGCATTCATGAAGTATGTTTAGATGGACAGGATTGTATAGAGAGATAAACCCTTGGTGACCCACCAACATAAGTTCTCAGTAATATTCCTCTAACGCACATCAATTTACCTCTCTGGGTCTATAATATGCATTCCATAGTACTAAATGTACCGTGCATAAATTTCTGCAGTGTCACAAGCAACCGCAGGGCACCAACCTCTGTGGGTTCTATGTTGCCTAATATATGCTGCAAATCGTTGGCTCTAGTCCACTAGTATATCCACCGATTAATGTAATTATAGTATATTAAAATGCATTTTTCATCGTTGTGCCTGACTACTTAAATTTTCTTCCACAGACGTATAAATTTCCTACAGGTAATGTCATGAGGACAGTCTAATGTATATTAAAAAATGGCTCATCCATTTCATACTTGTGGAGATCATAAAGGAAATCGACTAATTTGATGATTCTGAAAACTTAGGAGCTAAGGTTTGTAATCTCAACAGAATCTGGTCATTTCAATATATTTAAAATGCTTACATCTTGCAGTCTATTGATGTATTATACATTTATGACTAATGATATAGAAAATGAAGCAAATGAACTCATTACTTCCTTTTTAATCCAGTGTGCTAAAGCTAATTTGTTGGTTTATATATTGTCAGGCACGGGGTTGACTCAAGAATGAAGATTGAAGAATGCTTTGCAAATGTTGTGAGCCTTTGTAATATTGACATTTTACTTTTGTTTATATGTGACTTTGTAATGTTGTGAGGCTTTGTAATATTGACTTTGTGATATTGAATGAAGATGTTCGATCTACAAAGTGTATGGAGTTTGAATGCAAATGATCTACTGTGTGTTTGATATATTGATGTGTGTATTTTATTGTTGACATGTCAGTTACATTTAGTATTATATGGAATCTGTACTGTATATATGATAGTATAGATAGTTTTAGGAATACAA